>NC_137782.1:59640243-61090417 GCF_963455305.1 Plecotus auritus | reverse complement strand
AGACAACCAAGTCTATGCTCACATTTTGTGAAAGAGACAGATAAAGAAGCGAACAAATGCATAGTTTCAGAGAATTCTGAGTACTGTGAAGAAAAATTAAGCAGTGTCAAAGGGATGTCTATTTTAGATAGGAATGTCTCTTTGATAGATGACATTTGAGCAGAGATGTGGATGTAGTGAGGGAATGAGCCATACAAGGGTCTGGGGAATAATCATTCCAGGTGGAGTAAACAGCAAATGCAAAGGCCCTGAAGCAGGAATGTGCTTGGCACATCTGAGGGACCATGAGAAGTTGGTGCATCTGAAGCAGAGTGAGGGGGAGAGTGACAGATAGGGTCAGATCATGCCAGAACCATGTCAAGTATGGCCTCACACACCAGAGAAGGAAGTTGGATTTTATTTTTAGTGCAGTGGGAAACATAATGAAGGGTTCTAAATAGGAGAGTTCTCTGATCTGTAACATAATGTTTGAGAGTTGGGCTATCTGCCTCCAAATCCTGGCTCCCCAATTCACCAGTCATGTAATTTCAGGCTAGTTATTTAATCTTTCTGTGCCTCAGTTTCCTTATGTATAAAACTAGAGGCCCAGTGTATGAAATTCATGCACGGGTAGAGTCCCTAGGCCTGGCGGGCGATCAGGGCCGATTGGGGCTTTCCTTCCATAAGCTGCCGGCCAGGGCCTTCCTTCATTCCACACTGCCCCCTGGTGGTCAGTGCACACCATAGCAAGTGGTCGAACTCTAGATCGGTTGAACTCCCAAAGGGACAATTTGCATATTAGCCTTTTATTATATAGGATGAGGATAATAATAATATACCTACTTCATAAAGTTGTTGTGAATTAAGTTGCTGTGAGTCAAGTTCTTAGAACAGTGGCTCCATGCATAGTAAACACTACATAAATGTTGGCTATTGTTTACATTAAAAAAAAAACACTTCCTGCCCTAACCGGTTTGGCTCAGTGGATAGAGCGTCGGCCTGTGGACTGAAGGGTCCCAGGTTCGATTCCAGTCAAGGGCATGTACCTGGGTTGCGGGCACATCCCCAGTAGGGTGCGTGCAGGAGGCAGCTGATCGATGTCTCTCTCTCATCGATGTTTCTAACTCTCTATCCCTCTCTCTTCCTCTCTGTAAAAAATCAATAAAATATATATAAAAAAAAAACACTTCCTGAACCTGCTTCTTTACCTATAAAATAAGGATAAAAATATCTGCTTCACAGACTTGTTATAAGAGCTAAATGTATTTATATATGTAAAGTGCCTTTCTTTTTTTCTCTTTCTTTCAGCAAATGGTAGGTGCTTGATAAATTATAGTTTTTTTAAAAAAAGATTCAGTTGTTAATATTGTTCCTGTTTCACAAATGAGGAAATTGAGTCTCAGAGAAGTTACATGACTAACAAAAGTTTGAATTGTTCGTTTGTTTGTTTATAGCTATAAAGGATGGAAGTAAAACTAAGCCCAGACCCCTGACTCTGAATCAATGCTCTTCCCACATTAAGGAAGAACTGACCTTTCTTGCTATCACCCTAGATGTTAGGGATCAGCTGGAATGAAGGCCTGGAATCCCTGACCCTCTATCTGTTTTTCTTCTAATCTGCGGGGGCTGGGCTGTCCTAATCCAGAGAAACCAGTCCTCCCCCAGCCATCCTTCTGGTTTGTGGTGTTTACATTCCCCAGGAATTGCCACAGTTCTCCTCCAGTAAGCTCTCAATGGCTCCCCCAGCTGAGCGTCTTGGAAACTGCACCTTGTCCAAGCGTGGGCCTTTTGTCCTAGGTCAGTGGTCGGCAAACTGCGGCTCGCGAGCCACATGCAGCTCGTGAGCCGCGGTTTGCCGCTCTGTTGACTAGTGAGTTTGCCCACCACTGTCCTAGGTCAACACATCTCACTTGCCACAGAAAACCAATCTGAAAATTATGTGTGGGTGTATGTGTGTTTCTGTCTCTTGAAGGTGTGGGGTGTGAACAAAGTAGCTATATATTGTTCACTTTTATTCTTTAAAATATTTTTTCCACCCTGGCCACTGTGGCTTAGTTGGTTGGAGCATCTTTCGTACACCAAAAGGTGGTAGGTTTAATTCCCTGTCAGGGCATATACATATCCAAGTTGCAAGTTCCATCCCTTGTTGGGGCACGTATGGGAGGCAGCTGATCTATGTTTTTCTCTTTCTCTCAAATTAAAAAAAAAAGTTATGTTTTCTTTTTATAAAAAAAAAAAAAGAAGAAGAAGAAGAAGAAGAATGCCCAGAACCTCCCAAGCTGCTTCCAGTTGCTTTTTAAAAAATATTTCTTGGCAGAGGCAGCAGGGCCTGTGGGCGCGGGGCGGCGATGTCATCTTGTGCCTGGCAGTCGGTTAGGGTTAGGGTTAGGGTTAGGGTTAGGGACGACCCCGGGGGGCGGGCGCGCAGGGGACTGGAGTCTGAGGAACAGGAGCCTGAGGAGCTGCTGCTGGAGCCAGAGCCTGAGCCTGAATAGGAGCCAGTCCGGCCCGTGCCCCACCAGGCGCCCCAGGCCCTGGGCCTGGCTCCGGAGTCCCCAGCAGCCAGGAGGAGGAGGAGGAGGAGCCGGGACTGGTCAAGGGGACCTGGGGGACGGCGCCATTGAAGACCCGGAGCTGGAAGCAATTAAAGCTGGAGTCAGGGAGATGGAGGAAGAAGCTGAGAAGCTAAAATTAAGAACGAGCCAAAACCGGTTTGGCTCAGTGGATAGAGCGTCGGCCTGCGGACTGAGGGGTCCCGGGTTCGATTCCGGTCAAGGGCACGTACCTTGGTTGCGGGCACATCCCCAGTGGGAGGTGTGCAGGAGGCAGCTGGTCGATGTTTCTAGCTCTCTATCCCTCTCCCTTCCTCTCTGTAAAATATCAATAAAATATATTTTTAAAAAATAAATAAATAAATAAAATAAAATTAAGAACGAGGTAGAGAAGCAGATGAATATGAGTCCACCTCCAGGCAATGCTGGCCCAGTGATCATGTCTATGGAGGAGAAGATGGAGGCTGACGCCCGTTCCATCTGTTGGCAATGTGGACTATGGTGCAACAGCAGAAGAGCTGGAAGCATATTCTCATGGTTGTGGTTCAGTCAACCATGTTACCACACTCTGTGACAAATTTAGTGGCCATCCCAGAGGGTTTGCATATATAGAGTTCTCAGAGTCAGTGAGGACTTCCCTGACCTTAGATGAATCCCTCTTTAGAGGAAGACACATCAAAGTGATCCCAAAACAAACCAACAGACCAGGTATCAGCACAACAGGCCGGGCGTTCCCATGACCCCCATGCCACCAACTACAACAGTTTCCCATCTCTTCCCCATCTCTATTCTACAGTGGTTTTAACAGCACGGGTCTTGTCTACAGGTGCAGGGCTAGAGTGACTTCATGGTATTCCCCTTACTTAAAAAAAAGTGTGGCCCTGGCCAGTTTGGCTCGGTGGATAGAGCAATGGCCTGCAGACTGAAGGGTCCCGGGTTCGATTCCAGTCAAGGGCACATGCCCAGGTTTCCGGCTTGATCCCCAGTAGGGGGACGTGCAGGAGGCAGACGATCAATGATTCTCTCTCATCATTGATGTTTCTATCTCTCTCTCTCTCTCCCTCTCCCTTCCTCTCTGAAATCAATAAAAATATATTTTTTTAAAAAACATGTTTGTATTAGGCAGAGAGAAAGGAAAAAAAGAGGAAAAAAGTGGGGGGGGGGCAGAGAATAAAAAAAAAACAAAAACAAAAACAAAAAAAAACAGAAGATGACCTTGATGGAAAAAAAAAAAAAAAAAACCACAAAAAGATATACTGTGGAAGGGGTGAGAATCCCATAACTAACTGCTGAGGAGAGACCTGCTTTGGGGGGTAGGGGAAGGCCCAGGGAGTGGGTCAGGGGGCTGCTTATTCATTCTGGGGATTCACCATGCACTCAACTCAACTGTGCAAGCTGCTCCCACTGTTTCCTTGTCCCACTTCACCCCTTTGGGGGCTGCTCAAAGGTAGGTGGGCATGGATGGAAGGAGGGATGTTTTTTTTAAACCCAAGGCTCTGGAAGGACACCAAACTGTTCTGCTGTCACCTTCCCTCCCTCTCTCCCTCACTTTCACAGTACCCTCCTGCCTGCTCCTGTCCTGCCAGGTCAACCACCCACCCCACCTCTCTTCTGGCTCCCTGTTCCTTCAGATTGTCTGGTGATCTACTTTGTTTCCTTTTGGGTTTCTTTTTCTGTTTTGAGGTTTCTGTAGCCGAATATATGATTCTGCTCCAGTGTAAATTCCCCTTCCCCCTGGGGAAATGCACTACCTTGTTTTGGGGGGTGTGGGGACTTTTTTTGTTTTTCAGTTTTGTTTTGTTTTCCTTTGCTTCCCCCCCCCCTTTTTTTTTATTTGGAGGGAATGGGAGGAAGTGGGCACAGAAAGGTGGGAGGTGGATTTTATTTTTCTAGCTCATTTCCAAGGGGTGGGAGTTTTTTTAAAAATATGTGTCATGAATAAAGTTGTTTTTGAAAATAAAAACTGTTTGGCCTTTTGAGTGTAAAATATGTATAGATATGTGTGTGTGTGTGTGTGTATATATATATATATATATATATATCTTTATTGATTTTTAAAATTTATTTATTGTCTAAAGTTTTACATATGTCTCCTTTTTCCCCACTTGACACCCCCCCCCGCCAAGATTTTTACAGAGAAAGGCAGGGAGAAGGAGAGATAGAAACATGGATTGGCTGCCTCTTGCACGCCCCCTACTGGGGATCGAGCCTGAAACCTGAGCATGTGCCCTTAATGGGAATCAAACTGGTGACCTCTTGGTATTTGGGTTGACGCTCAACTACTGAGCCACACTGGCCTGGCTCCAGTGGCTTTCCCATACAAACGGCCTGTCTTGCCTCATGCTGCAGATTTTCCTAAATTCTCTCAGAGGTTCACAAGCCCCAGACAAGCAGCATCTGGCCTTGGCATGCCATGTGCCTCTGGCTAGTGGCCTCAAGCCTGTACTAGTGGCAGCACAACTCAGTTTGCAACTTGGCCTCTCTCAGGCACTCCAAACCCAGCACCAGTAATAGCCATCTGTAGATCTCTTTGTAACTCATGTCGGGTGGCCCCAGGGCAGAGCAAAGGTGGCAGCTGACCTTGGCCTGCATCCCTAGGAGGCCCCAGAGCCAGCACACCCAGTAGCCAGCTTCAGATCACGCCAGAGCACCATCCAATCATCTCCATGAGTGATACACTCAAGGGGCAGACTCAGCGGGCACCAGAGGCCTGCTGAAGCAAGTTCTGCTCTGTGGGATTGGCTACTGCACAGAAGCTCCTCCACTATAGTCATTCAGATTCTCATAGCCAATTGGCCTGGCACATTTGATGTGGCAACAGCCATCAAGGCTCAACTACAACAGGAGAGTGCACACAGACCCACTTGGGGGGTTCACCTGGAACACTCAGCTTGGGTGATCAGGGAAGCTGTGCCACTGGGCCCTACAGGACACCTACTACATAAGACCACCCTACCAAGACTGGGAGACATAGCAGATATATCTAATACATAGAAATAAACACAGAGAGGCATCCAACATGGGAAGACAACAACAACAACTAACATATTCCAAATGAAAGAACAGGAGAAATCTCAAGAAAAAGAACTAAATAAAATGAAGGCAAGAAAACTACCAGATACAGTGTTCAAAACAATAATTATAAGGATGCCCAAGAAATTTAGTGAGAATTTCAACAGCATAAAAAAGGACAGAAACCATAAAAAAAAATCAATCAGAAATGAAGAATACGATAACTGATTGAAGAATACACCAGAAAACCCAGCCGGTGTGGCTCAGTGGTTGAGCATCAACCCAGGAACCAAGAGGTCACTGGTTTGATTCCCGGTCAGGGCACATGCCTGGGTTTTGGGCTCTCGATCCCCAGTGGGGGTGCATGCAGGAGGCAGCTGATCAGTGATTCTCTCTCATCATTGATGTTTCTATCTCTCTCTTCCTCTCCCTTCCTCTCTGAAATAAAAAAATTTTAAAAAACATAACAGCATTCACATCATAGGGGTGCCAAAAGGAGAAAAGAGAACACAAGGGATTGAGAATCTATTAGAAGAAATAATGACTGAAAACTTTCCTATCCAAGTGAAGGAAAAAGACACACAAGTCCAGGAAGTATAGAGAATCCCAAACAAGATGAACCCAAAGAGGCTCACACCAAGACACATCATAATTAACATGCCAAAGACTAAAGACAAAGAGAGAATCTTAAAAGCAGCAATAGAAAGACAGTTATGACATGGGAGCTCCCACAAGACTGTCAGCTGATTTCTCAACAGAAAATCTGCAGGACAGAAGGGATTGGCACAAAATACTCAAAGTGATGAAAACCAAGGACCTACAACCAAGATTATTCTACCAAGCAAAGCTATCATTTAGACTCATAGAAACTGATAAAGAACTTCTCAGACAATAAAAAGCTAAAGGAGTTCATCACCACCAAATCAGTATTATAAGGAATATTAAAGGGTCTTTAAGAAGAAAAAAAGTTTAAAATATGAATAATAAAATGACAATAAATACATAGTTATCAACAATTACTTTAAATGCAAATGGATTAAATGCTCCAATCAAAAGACATAGGGTGGCCCTGGACAGTTTATCTCAGTGGTTAGAGCATTGGCCTGCAGATTGAAGGTTCACAGGTTCAATTCCCCGTCAAGGGCAGGTACCTGGGTAGCAGGTTTCCCTGACTCAGTTGGGGCACGTGCGGGAAGCAATCAATCGATGTGTCTCTCTCACATCGATGTTTCTCTCTCTCTTCCCCCCTCTCTTTCTCTCTCTCTCTCTCTCACCTTCTCTCCCTCCCTTCCACTTTCTCTAAAAACCAATGGAAAAAATATCCTCGGGTGAGGACTAAGAAAAAAAAAATACATAGGGTGGCTGAATGGATAAGAAACAGACCCTTACATATGTTGTCTACAAGAGACTCATTTCAGATCAAGAGACACACACAGAGAGAAACTTGAAAGTAAAGGGATGGCAAAAGATATTTCATTAAAATGCAAACAAACAAATAAATAAAAAGCTGGGGTAGCAATACTTTACCAGACAAAATACACTTTAAAACAAAAGCTATAACAAGAAACAAAGAAGGACCCAGAAATTCCACTTCTGGATATTCATCTGAATAAACACAAAACACTAAATTAAAAAGATATATGCATCCATATGTTCATTGCAGTACTATTTGCAGTAGCCAAGATATGGCAGTAACCTAAGTCCATCAATAGATGAATGGATAAAAAAGTGATATATTTATGCAATGGAATATAATTCAACCATTAAAAAAGAATGAAATATTGACATCTGCAACATTATGGATGGACCTAGAGGGTATTGTGCTGAGTGAAATGTCAGACATAGAAAGATAAGTGCCATATGATTTCACTTATATGTGGAATCTAAAAAACAAATAAATGAACAAGCAGAATAGAAACAGCCTCACAGATACAGAGAACATTTTGACAGTTGCCAGATGGGAGGGAAGTTGGGGGATGGGTGAAAAAGGTGACGGTATTAAGAAGTACAAATTGGTAGTTACAGAATTTTCATGAGGATGTAAAGTATAGCATAGGAAACATAGTCAATAATATTGTAATAATTACATATGGTGTCAGATGAATACTATTTTTATCAGGGTGATCACTTCATAAGTTATATAAATGTCTAATCACTAGGTTGTACACCTGAAACTAATATAATATTGTATGTCAACTGTAATTGAAAATAAAAAAAAATGATTTTAAAAAAAAGAAGAGTACCCCAAGGAAATTCTTAGCATTCCCTTAACAGCCCATGCTCTAGCACACCACATACCTGCACACTCTTGCACTCTTGGCATGCCCTTCCTGCCTTTGTCTGCTCAGCAGATTTATCCTTCACCATCAGCCTCTATGAAACCCGCCACTCCCTCTTCATAGAATTTACCACAGTGTGTGTGTGTGTGTGTGTGTGTGTGTGTGTGTGTGTGAAATATTTGTTTACTCACCTGCCTCCCATGTGAATCTGTGAACTGAGGCTCTGGGCAGGGTTCATGTGGTTTTGTTCTATGATTCTCTCCCAGTGTCTAACTCAGGATTTGGCACATAGCAGTTATTCAATCAATATCTGTTTAATGATGAATGAAGGAACTCAGATAGACAGCAGCAAGTTGTTCGCTACAAGAGAGTGCATACTTTTGGTGCCCATGACTCTGCTTAAGACAGTTAGCTTGCAGTAAGAAAGAGAAGAATAATTTTCCCCCTCTGTTATCCTCCGCTCACTTCAGTCACTCGGGGTGTTGACATGGAGAGGAATGTGGAGAAAAGAATGGGAAAAGTCTTCTTTGAAATAGTATTGTAGCTGACTTTGTGCTTTCTGGGCCTGGAAGATGTTTATAGCTGTTTCTGTGCATCATCAAAACATCATGCGGTGCTTTTAGAGGCTGTGCTGGGCTCTTTTCCCTTAGTAAAGACATCTCTATTACCAGTGGTCACTTTTCTTCTTACTTCTGGGGTCCCTTTACACCACTAGGAGGCCCCAGGGTGGGCCTATGCAGGCTCTTTTCCCCTCACTTAGTCCACATCTGGTCTACAGAAAACATTCCCTGACAAATTCTGGGAGAGCAGGCCAACCTCAACATAGCAGCAATCTCCTGGGTTCTGCCATCAAAGCAGTTGGCATGCTTGTCTCTTGTTAACAGATTTCCCAGACAGAAGGTAGATCCAGTCACTATGCTCCCCAACTGCAATGGGGACCTCAAACAATAATGGAAGTTCCTTCCCCCAATCACCTGATCTTCCCAAGAAGGGTGGGGACTCACAGCCAGAAGTATCTCCACATAAATTCTCTATCCTCCACTCTCTTGACCCTATAGGTAGGGATTTAAGGACTTTAAAATCGATTTTAGGCTATTAGAAAAAATATATATGATATTTTAGTAACTCACTTTGAAATTTCACACATACCGTTTTTAAAAAATATGTTTTTGCTAATTTTAGAGAGAGAGAAAGGGAGAAGGATAAAGAGATTGAAACATCAATGAACGAGAGACATCGATCATTGGCTGCCTCCTGCACACATTCCCCCCGCCCCTCTCCCTCCACCCCATTGGGTATGGAGCCTGAAACCTGGGCATGTGCCCTGACCGGGAATAGAACCGGGGACTTCTTGGCTAATGTGTTGATACATTGGCCGGGCCACAATAAAAGTTTGATGGATGAATAAATAAATGAATAAGGGAATGAGTGAATTAATCTCCCTTTACAAAGACAAAAGATTACTGTTTGGCTTTAACCCCTTTCTACTCCACTTATTGGTATGTCTCTGTAGTCCCAAACCTCTGTTTACTCCTCATGGTCTTAAAAATGTATCGTGCAGCTTGCTGATGGATTTTATGTCATTAACCTTTGTAAAACTGAGGCTGACTTGATTAATTCATTCAATGGATACTTATTCATTAACACCATATGTCAGGCTCTGTGCTAAATGCTAAGTCATACATAGTCTTCTATCCTCATGAAGCTTAAATTTTAGAGTGGGCCCTGGCCAGTTTGGCTCAGTGGATAGAGTGTCAACCTGTGGACTGAAGAGTCCCAGATTTGATTCCAGTCAAGGGCACATGCCCGGGTTGCAGGTTCGATCCCCAGTAGAGGGAGTACAGGAGGCAGCCAGTCAATGATTCTCTCCCATCATTGATATTTCTCTCTCTCTCCCTCTCCATTCCTCTCTGAAATCAATAAAAATATATTTTTAAAAAATTTTAGAGTGGAAGAAAGATGAGCAAATAAAAAAAGTGAAAAGTACTGTGAAAGAACCAGAGTACTATGATAGGAAAAGATAGGGTATTACTTTATTTTTTTTTAATATATTTTTATTGATTTCAGAGAGAAAGGGAGAGAGAGAGAGAGAAACATCAATGATGAGAGAGAATCATTGATCGGCTGCTTCCTGCACTCCCTCTACTGAGGATTGAGCCTGCAATCCGGGCATGTGCCCTTGACCAGAATCAAACCCAGGATCCTTCAGTCTGCAGGCCAATGCTCTATCCACTGAGCCAAACCAGCTAGGGCAGGGTATTACTTTAGATAGCATGATCAGGGAAGATCTAGCTAAGGAAGTATCATTTAAGATGAGATCTGAAAAGGGGGAGGTATCAGCTAAGCCAAGAGCTGGGGGGAAAGTGGTTTAGGTAGAGGACAAAATATGTGTAAAGGCCCCGAAGCAGAAAAGAAGTTGGTGTGTGTAACCTTCAGGGTTGCTTTCATTTCTCCATTCCCTATATTGCTGTAGTGAACATTACACAGTGCCTGCTGCATGAGTATTTCCCTGGGATGGATTCCTGGCATCTCTTTATCTGTCCAGTTTCTGGGATGTATCTTCCCTCTCTAAATTGTTTGCCTTTCAGAATCAGTATCCTTCCTTCCTCATTTTAACCTCCTTTATCTTTTTCTCAAAGTAACTATTAAGAAATTTTTTTGTTCTTACAGGAGAAAAGATAATATAACTTATCAAAGTTGTTTTACTCCTGCTATCCATTCTTCCATCCATTTACTCACTTAGCACTTACTGAGCACCTGTTTTGTACCAAGCCTTATGTTGGGTGCTAGAGATGCACCATCTTATGCAGGGCTTCTCAAAAGGTGTTCCCGCAGCACGTTTGCTGAAATGCAGATTCCTGGGCTCCACCCTTGTTTACTGACTCTCTAGGGGGTGGAATCTGAGCATCTGCCATTTTAATAAGTTCCCCAGTGGTGGGGTGTTTTTTTGGGGGGTAGGGGGGTATTGTTCTATCTAAATCCCAACTAAAAATTTACAACCTCTGAGTGGAAGTTAAATGGAATTCACAACTCTTAAGAAAGTGCAATGATAATTTATGCAAAAAAAAAAATCTATGGGAATAACGCCAGGGTCATGGAGAAAAGAAATGTCAGGTTTACGCAGAAAATTAGACGGCAATTTTCGGGACGGATGTAGAACACCCTGTGCAAAGACAAGGCGAAAAACAGTGCTGTGTTCAAACGGCACTAATTAGCTCTGAATGTTGTGTTGCCTGAGGCTGCTTGGAGCTGCGGGTCTGAAGGTGAGAAAAACCTAAAACTGGTTGCCCCGCAGGTATTACCGCGACCTAGGAGCGGGTTCTCTGGTCGTTCCTGCAGCTGCTAATTGCACTCGGGTTTGTGGTTGGAGCGGTGCGCTGGCAACCAGGCGCCCAAACACATGCGCAGTGCGTGACCCCGAAGCCAAAAGTGGGATGGTTGAGGGCAAGTTTTTTTCTGTTACTGAAACTCCCCTTGCTCAAATTCAGCAACCCTAGCTGTCCCCATTTCTGGCTAGGAAATCCTACTTTTCTTAATACAATATAATCCCTCCTTTCATTCTGGGCTACTACAGGAAATCGCTGCCAGTACTCAACATGGCGGGCGGCCCTAAGTGGCGCCGGCGCTCATAGGCGCCCTAGTCGGAGGGGCGGGACTCTCCAAAAGGGCGGGAGCTGGGGGGCGGGGTCTGGCCCCGGCTGGGTGGTGGGCCCGTTCCTGGCCAGGCTTTAGCTGCGGCTTCGGCCGCTCCCGCGCGGAGCTCCAGGCTGGGGATCCGCGGACCGAGCGCGGTGAGGTGGGGCCTCATGGGCAGGTGGGAGGTGCCAGGTTAACGGTCCGAGGCCGGAGACCGCCCGGCTAAGGCGCCTTAGGGAATTACGTTCCCCGGGAGGACCCCGAGGCCCACAGGGGGTTGGGACCTGTCCCAGGGCTCCCGGCCCCTTCCCTCCGCGTCCGGCTGCCGCCCTCACCCTGGGCTCCAGTCCGCGCAGAAAAGGATCTTCCCGATCACCTCTCGGGCTGCCGACGGGCCAGGGTCGTCAGGATCAGGCGCTAAGCTCTCCGCCCATCTCGCTCCTGGCTCCCTCTGCCTTTGGGGCTTTGCACGTGGTCTGTCCGACCCGCTCTGGAACTCTCAGTCCTCGAGACCCGACTCAAATATCATCACTTCCTCGGAAATCTTTCCCAACCTCCCTGCGGGCGCAGTTAGTCTCGCTGCTCGGTTTTTGCACTCACGGCGCCGAGTCACTTTTCCTGCCGTCTTCTACACCCATGCACTTGTTATGCTTTGCTTTTTTTCATCTCCAAATCCCGGGTCTAGCACATGATGACAATAATAATAACCAATATTTACTGAGTAGCCACAAAATGTCAAGTGCTACTTAATGCATTACATGTAAAGGCCCATTTAATCTTTTAAGCAATTCCATAAGGTGGGTTTTATATTTTCACATTTTATGCAAGGAAAAGTTGAGGTACTCATAAATCAATTTGCCTAGAGTCCTACAACTAGTGAGTGGAGTTGGGAAACTAATTGAAGGTGCCTGGTCCCAGGAGCATGTGATAATTTCACTAGAGAGCCTTTGGGTTTGTTAAATTTCTGTTTAGTTGGTCTACATTAGCCCCTCCAGTTATGGAGGCCAGGACTACGATACACATTTTACTTTATCTAGACTCTCAATTCCAATAATTACAGGCTGTTGTTGTTCCTTGTGATTAAGCCCCAAGGCTTAGAAAGAGGAGTTGAGAGTTCATGACAAAACCAAGGCTAGAACTTGCTGCTCTTCCTTCAGTCACATTCCTTTTCCATCAGAGATCTGCAGACTTCATCATTTCACACCCTTTAGGAAGTGTCCCTCACAGAGTTGTGATTTCATGTTTCATGATTTGGGAGGCACTTAAGTAACGGAGAGGGCACAGAGTTTGAAAGCAGGTTGAGGTTTAATCTTTGACACTGACCAGCTATATCCCTTGCATTTTTTCAACCTCAGTTTCCTTGTCTGTAAAATGAGGACAATAATTTTATCTCAAAGGTTTGTGGGGTGTTTTTTTAAATGAAGACTGCAAATAATTGTTGTGAGGGAGTAAAGTGCTATACAACCTACATGATCTTTTTTTTTATCTTTTATAAAGTTATAGAACTGTCAGCATTTTGCAAGCTATGAATCAATTTACCTAATTTCCTTATATTTATTCAGGCACTGTTTTAGGAGCTGGGAATGCAGCACTCAACAAAAGAATGTTCTTACATTTGGGAAATTTAGATTCTAATAGCTGTATTATACATAATAATCAGGAAGGGACAGATAAGGCATGGTAAGGTAAATAGAAATTTGTGTGAAGGGTGGTGGAATTTTATTTTGGGTGTTTAGGGAACAACTTAATGAGAAGGTGACATTTGAACAGAGACCTGAAGGTGGTAAGGGAGTAAATCATGAAGATAAATGGAGGAAGAGGCCCTGAGATGAGAGCGTGGCTTAGTGTGTTCCAAGCATGTACAGCAAGGAGGGCTGGTGGCTGGAGGGTTATGAGCAAAGGGGATAGGAGTAAGAATGGGAATGAAAACAGTTGGAGACTGGGATCAAATAATTAGGACCCTGTTGGCCATTATAATGATCATGGGTTTTACTCTAGTATTCTGCGTGGCATAATCTGTCACTGTTTTAAAAGGATCACTTTGACTACTCTTTTGAGGAAAAGCAAATACTGGAAGCAAGGTTGGAGCATCGCTACCATCTAGGTAGCTTTCGCAGTAATCCAGATGTATTATCTATTTTTTTGTGCAAGTAATTAGCCCAAAATTTAGTAGCTTGAAACAACAATCATTTATTATCTTATATGTTTGTGGGCTGGAAATTCGGGAGTAGCTTAGCTGCATGTTTCTAGCTTAGGATCACCCAGGAGATTGTAGTCAAGTTGGCGGTTGCTCTGCTTCCAAGATGGTTCCTTACCACTGAGCTGCCTGAGTCTCCTCAGGACACAGTGGGGAAAGCTAGAGTGCCTTTTATGACCTTGCTCTGGAAGTCATTTCTGCTTTATTAGCTTCATTAACTTTATTCCAGCTCACTTTTAAGGGGAGAAAATTAAGCCCTGAAACTGGATGAGATTACCTAGGAAATAAAGGTTGATGGAGAAAAGGTCTGAAGCCTGAGCTCTGGGGCCTCCAACTTTTGGGGAGATGAGGAGAGCCAACAAAAGAGACGGAAGGGAGAGCCCAGAGAGGTGGGAGAAAATCAGAGAGAGAGAGAGAGAGAGAGGCCCCAAGTATGAGATTTATAAAAGGAGCTGCATGTTAATTTTTTTTCTGCAGTAAGAAACTAATTGTCTCTGCAGACTAATATATATAGTTTCTTTGCTCAGAAAATAAAACGTTTATGCCCTCAATTGTTTTTCCTTTTTTGCTTTAAGTGACAAATCCTATTTAATAACAGTAGTCCACATCTTAGTCCTTGCAGCATTTACTAGTACACCTCTATTCCAAGTTTAGGTGGTGGTGCTTCTATTTTAAACTTCATTTAAATACTCCTTTTTGAGTATTTTGAATGAAGGAAGACCAAATACATAATCTGTGTCACTCTTCTCTCACTGTCCACCCAGGTTCAGAGGCTCCTGCCCTTCCCAGTCTGGTTCCTAGCAAAAGTAGGAAGTTGGTCTTGTTCATTTCTGTATCACTGGTAGACAGACTACCTGATACTGAGCTGGAATTCATGAGTGTTTATGGGATAAATTAATGTATAAAAGAAGTGATTCTTTTTCCTTTTCCTACAGTAATGATAATGTCTCTTCAATGGTTTATAGTTTACAAAGCACAGTGACATCCATTATCCCATTTGAATGCAGTCCAGTCTGTTACCATTTGCCAACTTCTGACCTTTTCCTTTTCTGAGGGACATCGAAACCTACCTTCTTTTGGAGCTGTGCTAGTTTATTTTCTGGCTGATCTGACAGTGTGTTAATAAAAGGGTACTGAACTGTGTCTTGAAGCTCAGAACTAAATTTCAGAATTGTTGTAATTTACTATGCTCCCTCCCTCTTTTTCTTGTTTTAGGGAATTGCAGTTTTATAGGGATTTTTTTTGTTTGTTTTAGTCATAAAACACTTCAAATCATTTTTAAAATAAACTTAATTTTTTAGGAACAATTTTAGATTTATAGAAAAATATCATAGTACAGAGAGTTCCCATATACCCTGCACCCAGTTTTCCCTATTAGTAGCATCTTACATTATTAGTATGGTACATTTGCTGCAATTTCAAATCATTTTCTGAGGTAAAGAGAGCATATAAATAAAATGTGAATAAAATGAAGTTACTTCAACTCTGTAGGCCTCAGGTTCCTTATTGTCAAATTAGAGGTTTGGACTAAATTTTTAAATAGCTCTAAAAATACTTAATTATCTGCTAAGGTAAAATAATTATATAATTCCATTTCTTTACTGAAGTATTACTATTACCTTCTCACATAATGTTTACGTGTCAACAGCAGTCTGATCTTAAAAGAGGATTTAATATGAGAATTCTGGTAACTGGCATGGCTTCTTATACACATTGGATTGAACTACATGAAATTAGCATTCTTACAGGTTCAAAAAATGGGCAAGCATTGACAATTTCATTAGGTTCCGCCCAATATTTGGGAAGTGAGGATTCAAAGAAGGGTAAGGGAGTCTTTGGGGCCTCTGAGACTCCCACTGTGTGCAAAAGCCTAGCCCAGCCCTCACATTTTTTAGGAGAGAAAAGGCTTCTCTTGGAGCTACTCATATTGGTATTGTTGGCACTAAGAACTATTTCCCAACAGGTTTGTGCCTCCAACTAGAAGAGAGATTGAACTAGCCACTTACAGAGCCATGGTGAGTTGGTTGACACTGCCTTGGTGGAAAGGAAGATGTATGGAGTAGGGGAAGGCTGTATAAACCCAGTTTATAGGCTAGGAAGAGGCTGTCTGGGGTATTGGTACCACTAAGCCTTTATTGGTGCCACTCAGTTCTTCCTACTTGATGCACTTTCCTTCCTGTCTAGCACAAGCTCTGCAGTTGCCCAGGAGGTAATGTAAATTAGCAAACTGGGTTTTCCTCTATAACTCTGTCGTAAGAAAAACACCAGCACAAGTATAATGGTAAATGACAACTGAAATCTGCTATCAGTGTGAGGGAGAGAATAGGCTGGGGTAGGGGTGGGGGCAGAGACTGGTAGATTAGAGAGCATATGCTCTAAAGGGGATAGACACTGTTCAACTGCAGGTGGCTGTGCCTCATGGGACTGTGGGTCAAGGATCACTAGCTATTCCTATTTTCCAGAATATGAATCATTATATGCATTTTCCCAATGGTAAATATTGTCACTTAATTTGAATTCTTAAAAATTCTTTGTATGGGCCACACAGTGGTTGAAAAGAGCCATTGGGCCACATTTATAACCTCTGGCCAGGAGTAAGGCCCACATGCATTTCTTCATTATGCATTGCTGATAACCTATTAATGAGTAAAATGAATTACTCTTGTCTTTGAGGCACTCACAGATTAGTAGAAGAGATAGGCAAATAATGATAAAATGTAATATAGACATTATATTCTCTCTATATGTATTATATAAAGTATTTTTATTATATAATATATACTTGATAGAATACTATATATGTGTATATAGGTGTGTGTATGCATATATATGTATATATCTACATCTGGGAGGACATGATAGGAAGTGACATTTGAGCCAGGATGCAGGAGGTTATTGGATGTGTTTAGAGGCATAAGAAACACAGAGGTCAGCCCTAACTGGTTTGGCTCAGTGGATAGAGCATCGGCCTGTGGACTGAAGGGTCCCAGGTTCGATTCCGGTCAAGGGCATGTACCTGGGTTGCGGGCACATCCCCAGTGGGGGGCGTGCAGGAGGCAGCTGATCGAT
This sequence comes from Plecotus auritus, assembly GCF_963455305.1. Lineage (NCBI taxonomy): Eukaryota > Metazoa > Chordata > Mammalia > Chiroptera > Vespertilionidae > Plecotus > Plecotus auritus. Next base: position 61,073,693 of record NC_137782.1, on the reverse strand, counting down.
GTCTCTCTCTCATCGATGTTTCTAACTTTCTATCCCTCTCTCTTCCTCTCTGTAAAAAATCAATAAAATATATTAAAAAAAAAAAAAAAGAAACACAGAGGTCATGTAGCTGGGTGCCCTCATTTTTGGACAAGGAGAATGAAGAGGAAGTGGCATGCCCAAGGTCACAGAGCCCATTAAAGGCAAAGCTTGGACTAGCACCTAGAACTCTTCTTGACCACCATGCCTCCACCTCTCCTGGGTATATCTAAAGCTCATTGCCTGCAGGTAGCCCATTACCCTGTTTTGGCCCAGCTCCTGTGGGTGAGGAGGGTTTGCTATCCTTCTGAAGATGGCTCCTTCTTCCCTCTCTGTTGGATCTCCCGCCTGAAATGCCTGCTACTCCATTTCTTTGTCAGAGAGTCAGACTGTTTGTGTTCAAATCCCTAACCAACCAAATGCCAACTGTATGAACTAAGACAAATTGCTTAGTTTTTTTCTAAGCCTCAGTTTCCTTATTCATACATAGAATTATAATCGTACCTATGCAGAAGTGTGATAGGAAGGCATTGAAGGCTTTAAGATTCTTACAATGACGAAATGGCATAGTGTTTGTAAAGAACCTATGAAGTGACTGAACCCTGGAAGCACTTAGCAAGTATTAAATATGATGATTCACACAGTTCACAGCCATCAGGTTGGTTAAATGCCCTTCCTTTGTTTTCCCAGACTGTCCTGTATTGCCTCTATTATTGCATATACTACATTGTACAGGTCCTCAAATAACATATTTTGTTCAGCGTTGTTTGGTTATAATGTTGCTGCAATGCCATAGGAACTTAACTCTTGTTTATATCAATTAGTCTATGTTAAAATTGGTTTTGTTATACGTCGTTTTACTTAAAGTCATAGAACCTATTAAATGAGGATTTACTGTATTGTAATTGTGTCTATCTCCCTTGATAGATTAACATCACCTTTAGTGATTCATTCATCAGGTGTTTATTAGGCACTGTGCCAGGCACTAGGGATGCAATGGTAAGCCAGGAGCTCTTGGTCTAATGCAGAGTTTCAAGAGGCATGCCAGGAAACACTAGTCCTGTGAACTTGGTCATGGTCAAATAAATTTAGGAAATAATGCTCATCAAAGCTCTCCTCAGAGATTGGGATCCATCTTAGTATTATAAAGGCTCTGAGGGGTCCTTGTAGTAAAGGAACCTATTTACTTTGCCCAACCCAGCTTTGTGGGACTGAATGAGTATTTGTTGAATAAATTTGAGTCTTGCAGACAGTCCTTTTAACTACACTGTGTGCTTTGGTCCTCAGCTCAAGAGAAGGTCCAAGTGGCACAGCAATGATTAGAGACCCTGCTGGGAGTGAACAGCCTCTGGCTGCATAGGGGCCTGTGGGCTTATCGTCTGGTACCTCCATGGAGACAGGAGGCCCTGGATTGAACAATATGAAGCCCCAGTCACTGCAGCTGATGCTGGAGGATCAGGTGCTGGCGCTACAGCAGCAGATGGCAGAGAACCAGGCAGCCTCCTGGAAGAAGCTGAAGAGCTCTCAGGAGGCCCAGCAGAGGCAAGCAGTCCTTGTGAGGAAGCTTCAGGCCAAGGTGAGGCAACTGCCTTTTCAGGGAGGGGAAAAGAACACCTAGAGCTGGGTGCTGAGGTAGGATAAGGGTTGCAGGTGCCAGAACCATCTGGTAGGAATGTCCCAAACAGCCTCTCCTTTGATGCTCACAATTACTCCATGAGATATATATTGTCTTTTATCTTTTTATTATTATATTTAATCTTGACCTGAGGATGTTTTTTCTTTTGATCTTCAGAGAGAGAAAGTGGAAGGGAGGAAAGAGGGGGAGAGAGAGAGAGAGAAACATTGATGTGAGAGAGACACGTTGACTAGTTGCCTCCCGCACACGCCCTGACCGGGGCCAGGGACCAAACCTGCAACCGAGGAACGGGCCCTTGGTTGGGAATTGAACCCACAACCCTTCCATCCACGGGCTGACGTTCTAACCACTGAGCAAACCGTCAGGGCTATCTTTTCTCCCTTTTAAAGATGGCATTCATGAGGGTTAAATTAGTTGTCTAGTGTTGCTTCCCTAGTCTAAACCTAGGACCTACCATAGGTTTTCTGGTTCCAAAGTCCATGATCTTGCCTTTAATACAAGAGATGTAGAGAAAATATTTTTTAAATATATTTTTATTGATTTCAGAGAGAGAGAGAGAGAATCATTGATTGGCTGCCTCTTGCACACCCCACACAGAGGATCGAGCCTGCAACCTGGGCATGTGCCCTGACTGGGAATTGAACTGTGACCTCCAGATTCATAGGTCGATGTTCAAGCACTGAGTCACGCTGGCTGGGCAAGAAAGTATTATTTAGATGACCACATAGAAACTATAAAATGTTATATTTGGAGAGGTGGCGGGGGGCTGGAAGAGGTCAATGGGGGGAAAAGGGGAAAGAAAAAAAAAAAAAAGAAACTATAAAATGTTATGGCCTTACTTCAATGTCATCACCGAGTCCCCTATTCACAGCAGATTTGCCCATGATTCTTGGGGCCTTTGGTTTGGGCAGTTTGTACCAGCTGTGCCCATTGCTCACATCCTGCTCTGTTTGCTTCAGGTGTTGCAGTACCGGAGCTGGTGCCAAGAGCTGGAGAAGCAGCTGGAAGCCACTGGGGTGAGTGAGGCTGTTCTGTGCTCCCCCTGAGCCCTCAGTGAATATGCTTGTCAGGCTTCGCTTGCTGAGAGGGGTTGGGTGTGATAAGGCGGTGTTTGATAGAAGCCTCTTTCTTCAGCCCCTGAGAGCTTTGTCGTGCAGATACCTTATTGGACCTAGCTACTTCTGGCCTGTCAGACTTCAACCTTTGGCTCTCTAAGGACAAAATGCAGCATCAGGAGATTTAATCAGATTGGAAGGGTTGTGGGATCAGAGGGAAGAAATGCATTTTTCCTCCAGAAGGTGTCAGTGTTTCTCTGTCATAGAGAGATGTGCCTTTGCAGCCTAAAAACCGAGTTTGTGGCAGAGGGATTTGTTTGTGCTTTTGGCTGGGTAGAACTGGCTTTCAACAACTCTTTTGCCTTTGTTCCACCTCCCTCTCAGTACCATCTCACATTCCCCTGGGAAATTCTCTCAGAGGAAGGAAAGAACCAAAATTTATTGAGTACTAGTCTATGTAGGCCAGGCACCATTAGGCATTGTTATGTAATTATATCACTTAATCTGCAAAACAACTTTCTGAGGGGGATTATATTACCTTCATTTTGTAGCTAAAGATTTTGTGGTTCAGAGAAGTTAACTTCCCAAGGTTCAAAAATTCGTGTGGTAGAAGTCAAGGCCATCAGTGAAAGATATATCTTACGCTTCTTAGGTTGAAAGTTCTTTTCACTACCGGATGCCGTCTTTCAGGGGAAGTCACAGTTCACTTTTGGAGAGAGGGATGCAGTGGACTTACTTTCAGGATGCAGTGATTGAGAAAAGAGGCATACTGCAAACAAAGGGAAGAAAGAATAAAGAGAAAGTGGCTGCTGTAGAAGGGGGCATCAGGGAATTGGTAAATAAGGCTTGTCTCTGTCTGGCTAAGGGACCGATCCCTCAGATGTGGGACAGTGTGAAGGAGCCAAACTTGGAACAGCTGCTAATGCAATTGGAGGAGGAACAACAGAGGTGATGGACCCCAAATTCTCTGTCCTGGGTGCTTGGTTAGTGGGTAGAAAAGGCTGATGGGGAACTTCTGTTCTGGGGGCTAACACAGATTAAAATCATGGACTTTCAGCCGTAGCCCTCAAGTCTTGGCACTGGAAAATTCCAGGGGTTGTCATCTTGCTCCAGGAAGTCCAGTGGTTGGACCAGACCTTTATTTTGCACTTGCTCTTACCTTCCCCCAGTGCAGGTGTGAGAGTCTAGCAGAGGTAAACACTCAGCTTCGGCTACACATGGAAAAAGCTGACGTGGTCAATAAAGCACTTCGGGAAGATGTGGAAAAATTGACAGTAGATTGGAGCCGGGCCCGGGATGAGCTGATAAGGAAGGAGAGCCAGTGGCGGATGGAGCAGGAGGTAGGAGGGACAGGGGCTGGGACTGTGAGAGCAGGGCTTGTACTCTGGGCACTACCCTGGTCAGTGTTGGAAGGGGTTTACTTGAGGACTTGGATGGAAACTGGGCTGTCATTAAAGTCTCTGACCATCCTCACCACTCATGCTGGCAGCTGACCCTGCTTGGGCCTTCAGCTTAGTTCTTCCCTTACTTGCTTAGTTGAGATTTTGCTGGCAGATGACATGACACTCAAAGCAACTCTGTCCCTGTGTAAGTAGACTAGCTTTATAGATGGATCTGAAGTTACTGACTCCCTCATCTGGAGGTCTGCAGATGTAGATGCTAAGGAGGTAGCTATTGAAATTGAATGGGGAAGAAGTACCAGATATGGACCCTAAGGAATTTTCAGATCCCAGTTAAAGGACACTAATGTTTTCTGAGTCTTCACTCTGTGCCAGGTATTATATATTATGATAGGTGATTTAAGATATGTTGCATCATTTAATCCTTTTTATGAGTCTAATAACAATGGTAATACAGTAGATCCCATTTGTTGAGCAGCTACTATTTATCCTTTTCTAATCTAGCTCAAAGGAAGGCCAGAAATGCAGGTCATATATCCCAGGCCCTTTGATCTCTACTGACTTGATTAAGCTCTTCAGCACAACTTGAGTATAGACACCCATTTATAAGCTATAAGTCCCTCCTTTCCTCGCCCTCAGTAGTTAGGAGGAATCCAAGATTCCTGGTTTGGCAAAAGATAGCCTTTTGCCCTTTGGTATGACCTGGGTTTCTGGACACACAGTTCTTCAAGGGCTACCTGAAAGGGGAGCATGGTCGCCTTCTCAGTCTGTGGCGGGAGGTGGTGACCTTCCGACGCCACTTCCTGGAAATGAAGTCAGCCACTGACAGGTTAGTGGGGCATTAAGTGGGGAGGTGGTTTGCCTCTACCATTTTGGACTTTGGATGGTGGGCTGCTGTTGGAGGGGACCAGATGACAGAGAGCAGGGGTGGGGGATAGGTGAGTGGGAATGTTGGTGGGGAGGGCTGGTGTTACTACGTTCAGATAATTTCTCCTAGACCTGCTCCGCAGGCTTCACTGGGTCTGGTCTCCATGCTCCCTTCCCTGGTCCCTATTGGAGTCTGCTCTTTCCTCGCTTGTACTCAGAGACCTGACAGAGCTCAAGGCAGAACATGTGAAGCTTTCAGGATCCCTGTTGACCTGTTGTCTGCGCTTGACTGTGGGAACACAGTCTCGGGAACCTGATGGATCTGGGCGACTAGATGGGAGTGCGCCAACCCAGCTGCTGCTGCTACTAGCCAAGACTCAGGAGCTGGAGAAGGAAGCCCATGAAAGGAGCCAGGAGTTAATACAGCTGAAGAGTCAAGGGGATCTGGAGAAGGCCGAGCTTCAGGATCGGTGAGATGGGCTGGGGCCCAGAAAGGGGTCACTGGGGGGAAGTTAACTCCCATAGGGTGTGAGAGATAGGGGAGGAGATGTGAAGAGCATTCCTCCCATGAAAGGGGAAGGAGATGTGCCAGAGGGAGTCGGGTTTGAAACGAAATGCCACAGCTGGGGCCATGTCACTGCCCTCTGCCCTCAGACTATCTTGCAGCTCAGTTTCTCACCTGCTGACTTATAGAGCTTGCTATGACTCTTTCTTCTATCAACACCAAACTACTTGCCATCCCCAGACCAGCCGAGCTCTTCCATGTTTCACTGCCGTTGTACATGCTGACCTTAGCCAGCAATTCCTCCTTCCCCTTCTCTCTGCCTTATCCTTTAAGACAGTTCAGATGTCACCTCTTCTGTGAAGCCTTCTCTGACCTCAACAGCCTGTTAGATTAGGCCCATATTGGTCTTTGACCTGCTTGTTGCAGCATTGATCTCATTGTAGCTCATTAATTATTTAGTTTCCTTTTTTCATTAGATTTTTTTTATTTTTATTTTTTGGATTATAATAAAAAAAGATTTTTTTAAAATGATGATAAGAAGGACAGGAACATAAACAAAGAGCCTGTTTGACTCTCAGGGCAAAGTTCAGTTTATACCCCATGGCCAGGGTTGTATCACCACCTATTGGTGGTGTCCATAAATTGCAGTTTGTTTGGTTGGATTGTGAAGGCCCTGGGAAGCATGGCAGAGACCTTGTCTTAGTAAGTTTTGTGTCCCCAGTGTTTTGCACTTTTTCTGCCATATAGTACATACTCAATAAATGTTTATTGAATGATACAATAATTAAATGAATGACCATGCAGTGAGTTAAGGCTCTTAGAGTTGGTACAGAATAAATGATTAAGACTTTGAAAAAAATTAAGACTCCTAGATGACATTAATTCAAGAAATATTTCTTCAGCTACCCACATAACACCAGGTACTGAGCTCCAGGATACAGTGTTAAAGTGATAAAGATGTATGGTGATTTTCCTGGGAGGTTAACCATAATTTCCCCCAAGTTGTCCCTCCTTTTTTCCTATCAGAGAACCTTGGGACTATCCCATGTGGCAATTCTGATGTTCTTATTGACTTCAGGGTGCTTGACTTCAAGATCAAGCGGGGCCTGGAAGGGCCTGGGCCAGGGCTTACCTTCAGCTCTCAGGCCCACAAACACGTGTTCCAGACTTGAGATGTGGTAAATCCCTGCATGTGTCTGAGTGGCTTTTGGCTTCCCCCCAGTTCAAAACTATAGCATCCTGTGGTATTCAGGAAGTGCAAGGGCTGTGGGCACCCGGGACTCTGTGGGGGCTACAGTGGGAATGTCTGTGTTGGGCATGGGGTGTGCTGCATAGTAGCTCTGTTCACATCAGTGAGCTGCCCAGGTGACAATGCTATGCTCTTCTCTTCAGGGTAACCGAGCTCTCTGCTCTTCTGACCCAGTCTCAGAAGCAAAATGAAGATTATGAAAAGATGGTGAAGGCTCTGAGAGAGACAATGGAGATCCTGGTATATGATCCTGTGTTCTGGGAAGGAGGTGGGAGTAGGCTTGTAGATTCCTTGACCTTCATGAACAGGTAGTACTGGGTAGAGTTAAATCTCTCTCGATGAAACCCCCTAAAGCTAGAAAATAAATATTGGCTGAATCTGAAAATTGATTAACTCATTCATTTATTCATTCAAGAAATATCAACTGTCTACTATCCCTGGGGATACTACAATGGTATATGTATGCAGTATGTCCTTATCAGAGAGAGTGGGACATGCTTTAAGGGCACACTGGCAAACTAGGAAGGGGATGTGTGGAGAGATTCAAAACCTAGTCATAAAGGAAACAACTGGGGAGTGTGGCAAGGTTAGCCCAGAGAAGAAAGGCTTGAGGAAGCCGTGATGGCTGCCTTCACGTATCTGAAGGACCGACACAGGGGGAAGGAGTTGACTTGTTTAGTGTTTTCCAGATGGGCACAAGCAATGTCAATGACTAGAAGTTACAGATTGGTAGGGTTTGGCTAACAGCTAGAGCTTCTCAGTAGTTGATTGGTCTATCTTGGGAAGGAGCAAGGTGTGTGTCACTGGCTTGACATCTGCCAAGGCTGTTATCAAAGGGATTCTCTCGGGTTGGGCGCTAGAACTGCTGGCTTGATCCCACATTTCCTTTCATCTCCAAGAGTTTTCAGACCTCTGATTTTAGGCAGATCCTGAACCCTTACCCACATGCATACCCCTAGGATCCCAAATGGGATCAGCTGGGAGCTGGACATGTTTATGCCCTGTTGGTTCCTGTTTGTCAGGAATTTGCAAATTCAAAAGTCCGCAGGGTCCAGATAAGGTAAAGTGAGTGAAGTGGTAAGAATTCCAGGGCTGTCATATTTAGTTTTCAGTATAGAGAGCACTTGATCTTGGTGTTAAGAAAACAGTGAGGAGTAGCAGGGACTGCAGGACCCTGAAGAATACATGTCTCATCTGGAAGTGGTATCCACTACTCACTTAAGTAAATTATTGCCATGTAGGAATGAGGGCTGGTGTGGCCCATTTGTTAAGTTTTTGAGACTACAGAAATTCAGATCTCAATTCATAAAATCTCTCAATTTTGTAAATGCTGGTCCAACAAAACATCGCTGCAGGTATATGTCATTAGGCCTTCACTAACACAATATGATAGGAAGGAAGAGAGGAAATCTTTTTTTAAACTATATTTTTATTATTGATTTCAGAGAGGAAGGGAGAGGGAGAGAGATGGAAATATCAATGATGAAAGAGAATCATTGATTGGCTGCCTCCTGCACACCCCACACTGGTGATTGAGCATGCAATCCAGACATGTGCCCTGACCGGTAATCGAATTGTGACCTGGTTCATAGGTCGACCGTCAACCATTGAGCCACACCGGCCGGGTGGAAGAGAAGAAATCTTGAGTCTTTCAGATTTATTTCTAGCTTTGGGGCTAGAGGTTTCTTTGGTTTAACCTTAGTGTCTTTTTTGTAATGAATATTTTTATTGATTTCAGAGTGGAAAGGAGAGGGAGAAAGATATAGAAACATCAGTGATGAGAGACAATCATTGATTGTCTCAGGTCCCCTACTGGGGATCAAGCCCACAACCCAGGCATGTGCCCTGACAAGGAATCAAACCCTGATCTCCTAGTTCATAGGTCGATGCTCAACCACTGAGCCAAGCTGGCTTTAGTCTTAAGCATCATTTTGCTGTTTAGAGACAGTAGCCATCCTCCAATGACAGCTCACATTTATTGAGCATTTGCTTTGTGCCAGGTATTATGTTGAGTAATTTACATGTATTGTTTCCATTTAAGCATCAAAACCTGTGAAGTAGTTACTGCTAATTATTTGTGTTTTAAAGAGAAGGAAGCTCAGCCGAAACCGGTTTGGCTCAGTGGATAGAGCATCGGCCTGCGGACTGAAAGGTCCCAGGTTCGATTCTGGTCAAGGGCACGTACCTTGGTTGCGGGCACATCCCCAGTAGGAGGTGTGCAGGAGGCAGCTGATCGATGTTTCTCTCTCATCGATGTTTCTAGCTCTCTATCCCTCTCCCTTCCTCTCTGTGAAATATCAATAAAATATATTTAAAAAAAAAAAAAAAAAGAGCTCCAAACTAGATTGCCTAGATCAGAGTTCTTGTTCTATCAGTTACTAACTTGGTAAATTTAGGTAACTGCTCCTTTGAGCTTCCTTCTCTTTTTTTTTTTTTTAATATATTTTATTGATATTTTACAGAGAGGAAGGGAGAGGGATAGAGAGTTAGAAACATCGATGAGAGCCAAAACCGGTTTGGCTCAGTGGATAGAGCATCAGCCTGCGGACTGAAAGGTCCCGGGTTCGATTCCGGTCAAGGGCATGTAACTTGGTTGCGGGCACATCCCCAGTAGGAGGTGTGCAAGAGGCAACTGATCAATGTTTCTCTCTCATCGATGTTTCTGACTATCTATCCCTCTTCCTTCCTCTCTGTAAAAAATCAATAAAATATATTTTAAAAAAAAAAGAAACATCGATGAGAGAGAAACATCGATCAGCTGCCTCCTGCACACCTCCCACTGAGGATGTGCCCGCAACCAACGTACATGCCCTTGACCGGAATTGAACCCGGGACCTTTCAGTCCGCAGGCCGACGCTCTATCCACTGAGCCAAACCGGTTTCGGCTAGTTTGGAGCTCTTAATCACCAAACTGAGCTCTTAATCACCACATCCTATTGTCTTCAGTCTCCTGGGATGGCGTTAGCATTCATTCATGGTCAGGAAAAAAGTGGGTTAACAGAATAGACAGAATGAGACTCTGGTTGATTTGAGGTTTTGGAATGATAAATTCTTTTCTGAGAATTTGGCTCTTAGGTCCTATTTTGTTCCCTATTCAGGAGACAAATCATGCAGAATTAATGGAGCATGAGGCATCTCTTAGTAGGAATGCCCAAGAGGAGAAGCTGTCATTACAGCAAGTGATCAAGGATATAACCCAGGTACTGGCAGACCTCCTGTTCATAACCAGGTTATGTCTCACTCCTCCCCAGGCTTCCCATCATGCCTAGATTTCCACTCTCTGAGGTGTTTGGACTTAGGATCCTGTGGGGATGATTTCTCTTAGTGTATTTGAAGATTGGAACCTAAGGAGTAGCTAAGCATTCGTGTGTTTGTTCTGCTTGCTGGAACAGGCCCCCTCTACTCCCGTTACTTCCCCCCATTGATTTCTAGAGAGAGTGGGAGGGAGGGAAGAAAGGGAGATGGAAGGGAAGGAGGGAGGAGGAGAGAAAAAGGTGGAGGGGAAACATTAATTGGTTGCCTCCCACACGTGCCCCTACCAGAGCTGGGGAACCTGCAACCACGACTCTTCGGTCCATGGACTGACACTCTAACCACTGAGCAAAACCAGCTAGAGCCAGGTTCCCTTTCTTATTGCCATCTGTAACCCTCAGGCCAGTGGCTGGGTTCTGGTCTATGTTACCTCAAGAGCCTCTTCTTCCTTCATTTTGTCACTTATTACCTCAGAGTGCTCTAGCCTTGTTGCTAGTCCTAGGTTTAGGTGACCGAAGGTGAGGAGTTGAAGGAACCACCTGTTTTGCTCTTAGATACCCTCTTCCCACTCCCTAGGGAGAGAACCCGAGAAGGAAAACATCAGGTTTGTCCAGCCTGTGGTGTTAGTCCCTGTGTGGACTCTAGTCCTTGCGCACTAGAGTGGTGAGCTGGCTGTGTTGGGTTTTAGGTCATGGTGGACGAAGGGGACAATATGTCCCAAGGCTCTGGTCATGAGAGCACCTTGGAGCTGGACTATAGTGACTTCTCCTCCCAGTTTGACTCCCAGGACCCAGACAAGGCTCTAACTCTGGTGCGTTCAGTGCTGACTCAGAGACGCCAGGCTGTGCAAGTAAGAACCCCAGATTCCTCCTTAACCACAGGGGTGGGTATCTAGAGTGATATGTGCTCCAGGTACCCTCCTAGCCTGGACTGCCCCTTTCACTATGTTGACCAGTCATGAAGTGTTTTGTCAACACCCCAAAGTTCCCATTAGAATCTCTCTGTGTCTGCCCAGTTGTACTGGTGGGTAACGCACATTCTCTGTGCCAGTCAATGCAAAGATTGGTGATCAAAGCCCTGGGAGAGTATGGGTGAGTGTGTCCCAATTCTAAGCCCCCCTCCTCTCCCCCCCCCCACACACACTATATATTTGAAGGTGATGAACTCTGAGACTCCAGGAGCCACAGAAGCTCAATAATCTCTGATCCTCTGTCTTCTTGACTGGTCGTATTTCTTCTTAGCTTACCCGTGTCGCTGCAGCCCCCAAGCCCTTTGCCCAGCTCTCCATTCAGGCTTCCGACATCCCTCCTCTCCCTGCCCTCTTGTCCACCATCTCACTTCTGCTACTCTTCCTGCACAGGACCTAAGGCAGCAGCTTTCAGGCTGTCAGGAAGCTGTGAGCTTCTTGCAGCAGCAGCATCATCAGTGGGAGGAAGAAGGTGAGGCCTTGAGACAGCGGTTACAGAAGCTCACTGGGGAGCGGGACACTCTGGCAGGGCAGACCGTGGACCTCCAGGGAGAAGTGGACTCGCTCAGCAAGTGAGCAGGGGCTGCTCATTCCCCGCTTCCTTCCCAGGCTCATCTTGCCTGGCCACTTACCGTCTCCCATCGTGTTTCTGGTTGGCTGGCCCTGCTCTCCCTGAAACCCAGGGCTGCCTTGCTTTGTGCTCTGCTTGTTCCTGCTCACTCAGTTTTGGGTTCTTGTGATAAAAGACTGTCCTGCTCAAAAGGAAAGATGAGATATTTAAAGGAAACAGATGCCTCTGTCCTTTAACCCTGTGATGTCTGCTTCCAGGAAGGACTCTAGGTTCCAAGGTCTCTGCTCATCTCTGGTTCCTTCTTCCAGGGAGCGAGCGCTCCTGCAGGAGACCAGGGGAGAGCTGCAGCAGCAGCTGGCGGTGCTGGAGCAGGAGGCCTGGCGCCTGCGCAGGACAAACATGGAGCTGCAGCTGCAGGGGGACTCTGCTCAGGGCGAGAAGGAGGAGCAGCAGGAGGAGCTGCACCTGGCTGTCCGAGAGAGGCAGCGCCTGTGAGTGTGACCCGTCCCTCCTCACTGGGGCTTGATCTTTCCTTCATTTTTTAGAAAATATGTTTTTATTGATTTCAGAGATGGAGGGAGGGAGAGAGAGAGAGAGAGAAACATTAATGATGAGAGAGAATTATGGATCTGCTGCCTCCTGCACGTCCCACACTAGGGATCGAGCCCACAACCTGGTCATGTGCCCTGTCTGGAAATGGAACCGAAACCTCCTGATTCATAGGTCAATTCTCAACCACTGAGCCATGCTGGCCGGGTAGTCTTCCATTTTAATTCCACACCCTCCTCTACCACTCCCCTCTCTTAGAAAGTGGAGTAAATAGCCCTGATGGGTTCGGCTCAGTGGATAGAGCGTCAGCCTGTTGACTAAAGGGTCCCGGGTTTGATTCCCGTCAAGGGCATGTACCCAGTGGGGGCGTGCAGGGGACGGCTGATTGATGTTTCTCTCTCATCGATGTTTCTAACTCTCTCTCCCTCTCCCTTCCTCTCTGTAAAAAATCAATAAAATACATTAAAAAAAAAAAAAGTAAGTGGAGTAAATAGAAGCCTGGTTTGAAGTGGGTTCAGATTGGCTTACTACTCCTTTCTTTGCAGAAAGATGAATACAGAAAGTTCATCCAGGCTTTGCCCAGTGCCTGTGGGGAAACAGAAATAAGACACAGGCCTTAATCTCAAGCAGTTTGCAATCTGATGGGGAAGACAGATAAGAACTAATTGTAGCATGAGGCCAGATGAAGTATGAGCTACATAGAGTTTCAGGCCAGGATCATAGGAATAACAATTATTGAAAGCTTCATAGAGAAGAGGGTAGACTTTGAGTTGGGCCTTGACATATTTTGATTTGTGGAGAGTGGAAGAAGGGCTAAAGGTGTAGGTTAGCAAAGAAAAGGAGGCAGGAAGGTTTATGGTGTGTTCAGAGTAGCCTGGGCTAGCTAAAGGGTAGGACTTACCCTGGAAAGTAGTGGGAAATGAGCTGGTCAAGAAAAGGAGTTCCCACCCTAGCCAGTTTGGCTCTGTGGATAAGTGTTGTCCTGTGGACCAAAGGGACCTGGGTTCGATTCTGGTCAAAGCCACATACCTCGGTTGCAGGCTCCTCCCTGGCCTGGGCCCTGATCAGGGCGTGTGCAAGAGGCAACCAGTTGACGTGTTTCTCTCACATTGATGTTTCTCTCTGTCTCCCCCTCTCTCTTCCACTCTCTCTAAAAATCAATGGAAAAATAACCTTGGGTGAGGATTAAAAAAGAAAAAGAAAGGTAGTTCCAGAGTAAAGAGACCCAGCTAATCTGTGAAAAGTAAGGCCTTTCAGGCTGAACAAAAGCTTGGTTTAAATTATGGCTCTGCTACTTGGACAGTTTACTTTATTTGTAAAGTGGGGATGATAATATTTACCTTGACCAGTCATGAGGTGTTTGGTTGCCTCCCGCTCGTGCCTCTACCAGAGCTGGGGAACCTGCAACCACAACCCTTCAGTCCATGGACTGATACTGAGCCAAACCGGAAAAGTCGTTGGGAAGATTAGAGTTTTTGCAAAATGCCAGAGTAGAGTCCTGCATACGGTAGGCTTTGTGTAACTGGTGCCAGGAACTGTATCTTCTTCACCTCTAGTGTAACCCCTCATCCCCTGTGCCTTACCTCCTTGCACCTAATAAGCACAAATAGTGGATTCTTGAAGGATTACTATAAGGATCACGTCTTGTGCAAGGAATGGTTCTTCTGTACCAAGGAGAATTATTAACAATCCATAAAAATAAGCACATTTTAAAATTTAATTTGTTTGAACCGGTAATACTTTTATCAATATTTGTATGATTCAAAAGTCAAAACTATTTTAAAAGATATACACAGAGCCTGACTGGTGTGGCTCAGTGGTTGAGTGTTGACTTATGAACTAGGACAGTGGTTCTCAATCTTTTTAATGCCGTGACCCTTTAATACAGTTCCTCCTGTTGTGGTGACCCCCAACCATAAAATTTTTTCGTTGCTACTTCATAACTGTAATTTTGCTACTGTTATGAATCATAACGTAAATATCTGTGTTTTCCGGTGGTCTTAGGCACCCCTGCTAGCGGTTCTCAACCTGTGGGTCGCGACACAGATATTTACATTACAATTCATTAACAGTAGCAAAATTACAGTTATGATGTAGCAACTAAAATAATTTTATGGTTGGGGGTCACCACAACATGAGGAACTGTATTAAAGGGTTGCGGCATTAAAAAGGTTGAGAACCACTGAACTGGGAGGTCACGGTTCGATTCCCAGTCAGGGCACATGCCTGGGTTGCAGGCTCGATCCCCAGTAGGGAGCGTGCAGGAGGCAGCCAATCAATGATTCTCATCATTGATGTTTCTATCTCTCACTCTCCCTTCTTTGCTGAAATCAATAAAAATATATTTTAAAATAAATGAACAAAAAGATTTACACAGAGAAAGTCTTACTCCCCCCTACTTCATTCATCCCATTTTTCTTCCTTCTCTAGGTAATCATTTAAATTGATTTCTTGGTTGTCTTTCCAGTGCTGCTTTATGCAAACGATGCATACTTCTTATTTTCCCCAATATCTTGTATACACTACGTACACTGTTCTGCACCTTCCTTTTTGTCACTTTATGTCTTGGAGATCTTATCATTTATTAGAGACCTTCAGTTTTTTTGCATAGCAAAGGTAATTATATTCCTGTTACCTTTTGTCGTGTGGCCACTTGTAAGACTTCCTCTAGCCCCATCTCCTTCCCACCTTAGTCAGGAGATGCTGGCCGGCCTGGAAGCCAAACAGTCAGAATCACTCAGTGAACTGATCACTCTTCGGGAAAACCTGGAGTCAAGTCGCCTGGAAGGGGAGTTGCTGAGGCAAGAGCAAACCGAAGTGACCGCAGCGCTGGCGAGGGTGCGTAGGCCTCCCCCTCACCTCATTCTTCACCCTGCAAGCCAGATCCTTTATATTTTTTGCCTCAATCACTAGTCTGTGCTTTTAGGTTCTTTCCCTCCCAATATACTCTCTATCTCGGAATTAGAATGGTTTTCTGAAGTATAAATATGTCTGTCTCTTTTCTAAAACCATTTAGTGGCTTCCTAGCTCCTTGGAGCTGCATTCAAAGCCCTTTGCCATCTGCCTCAAACTGTTTCTAGCCTCCCCTTCATTTCAAATCCCAGTCCTAGCTCCTCATATGCCTGTACTCCTGCCACAAAGCATGAATTGCAATTTCAGTTCCACTGTGTTCTTTCATGATGCTAATACTTTGCAGGTGTTACTGCTTCCTTCCTCCCCTTTAACCACAAACTGTTCTTTATCTCAGTCGTATCCAACTTAATGGTCAACTCTTCTCCAAGCATATTTGATTCTCCCAAACTGAATCAGTGCTTTCTGTGAGTTCCCAAAGCACTTTGGCTTAACATTGTCTATGATGTCATTCCAGTTGTAGTTGTTTACATCCCGCTGTCGGTGCCTCTATACCAGGGGTGGGCAAACTTTTTGACTCGCGGGCCACAATGGGTTCTTAAACTGGACCTGAGGGCCGGAACAAAAGCATGGATGGAGTGTTTGTGTGAACGAATATAAATTCAAAGTAAAGGAGCGGAGGGGAGAGCAAGAGAACCGGATAGAACAGCCGGATCCGGCCCGCGGGCCGTAGTTTGCCCAAGGCTGCTCTATACTGTGAGCTCCTCTTACTCCTCAGTGAATGAAGAAATGAATGAATGAGTGAGTGGAAAACTTGGTCAGACTGTAAGGGAAGGAATGGAGTGTTAACTAATCTCTGCAAGGAAAGCAGCAGGTGTTGGGGATGTGAGCTGTGAGCTGTTGCAGGAAAACTGGAAGTAGGAAACCCTTTGACTCTCTTTATTTTTAGGCAGAACAGTCCATTGCAGAGCTGTCGAGTTCTGAGAACAGCCTGAAGGCTGAGGTAGCTGATCTTCGGGCTGCAGCTGCCAAGCTCAGCGCCTTAAACGAGGCTTTGGCCTTAGATAAAGTCACGCTGAACCAGCAGCTTCTCCAGGTGAGGGGAGCTTTTTCTGATAAACGGGGTAGGGCTGGGTCCGACTGAGGGTAAGCCAGTGACAGAAGCAGCTGATACCCATGACAAGGAAGAGTCCTTAAATGGATCAGCTCAAGGCAGATCAGCTCCCAAATGTAGTCCAAAAATGAGCAGAGCATTTATGGTGCAGAGGAGAGCAGACTATAAGGACTGGGCTTAGCCATTAAACTACTCCCTTCCCTCGCCTACAGCAGAACCACCTTTGGACTTTAGGGTAAAATCACCAGGGCTGGGAAAGAGGCCCGTGCCCTCAGGAAGGAAGACTAGGTTTTTATTTATTTAATTTATTTTTATTAACATAACAATTTATTAGCAAACAAATGAAATGACACCTCTAGATCTCAACACATATAGGATCTTAAATAATAAACATCACAAACACAGGAAGATTAGGGTTTCTTAAAGTTGCTGATAGTAGTATTACAGATGTCTCCCGATTCCCCCCTTTGTCCCCTTCCACCCAGCCCCACCCCACCCAGGCCTTCACTACATTATTGTATGTGTCCATGGGCTATGTATACATGCATATATGTTTTTGGTTAATCTCTTCCCTCCCCCCTCCCCTGCTCCCTTCAGGTCTGTCAGTTTATTCCATGAATCCATGCCTTTGGACCCATTTTGTTCATCAGTTTATTTTGTTCATTTAGGAAGACTAGGTTTTTAATCCTGTTGCATGAGATATCAGCAATCACCAGAAAAGGATTTGCTGAACAGCCTAAGTCTCAAAGCATCTTCTCTATGGGTTACAAATTTAGCATGTCTCTTTACTACCTGTTCCCTTGAGCCCCAGAAATCTTTGATGTTTTCTTATTCTGAATTTTTTGAGAATAAGATTTTACCTTTTTATCTCTATCCCAAGCATCAGTCCATCTAATACCTGGAATATAGGCACTAGATCAAATGAATGCATTGTCCCCCTCTCTTATAAGCACTCCTGTGTTCATCTTTGGAGAATAGTCATATCTCACTTGGATTTCTGTCTCAGCACTTGA
Organism: Plecotus auritus; assembly: GCF_963455305.1. Lineage (NCBI taxonomy): Eukaryota > Metazoa > Chordata > Mammalia > Chiroptera > Vespertilionidae > Plecotus > Plecotus auritus. Next base: position 61,056,647 of record NC_137782.1, on the reverse strand, counting down.
TCGCTAAACTAACCACTTGTCTTTTATGCCTTTCCCTTGTTGGTCAGTAGTTAGAACAGGAGAACCAGTCTGTGTGCAGCAGAATGGAGGCCACAGAGCAGGCGAGAAACACTTTGCAGGTGGGCCTGGCAGAGGTGGAGAGGAGCAGGGAAGCCCTGTGGGAAAAGAACACTCACCTGGAGGCCCAGCTGCAAAAAGCGGAGGAGACCGGGGCTCAGCTGCAGGCAGATCTCAGGGGCATCCAAGAAGAGAAGGAAGTACTTCAAGAGAAACTAAGCGAGGTAAGAAGTAAAATGCATACCATCACGTTAAGGTATAATACATGCTCACTGCAAAACACTACAGAGATGATTGAGAAAGTGATAAAGTCTTACTTCCTAGAAATGACCAGTGTTACTAGTTTGGGGTATATCTTCCAATTTTTAAAAAGAATTCCTGTAGGAATCCTTCATGATCCCCCACTACTCCACCCCCCAGTTTGAATTAGATGCCTCTCTGTATGCTCTGGTAGTACCTTGTGCACATTTCAAACACCACATCTTCAATACTATATTATAATTGTCTGTTTACCTGTCTCAACCATTAGAACACAAGCTCCTTGAAGGCAAGACTATATCTTATTTGTTTTTGTTCCTCCAGGTTATAGTACAGTGTCTAACACATAACGGGGGCTCAGTAAGTTTTTTCTGAACCAATGACCTGCCTCAAAGGTCATCTTTCTCCTCCACCACACTTTCCATTGCCGTAATAATTACACATAATCTTCCTTCTCGGAGTCCCTTTCTTAGGGCACTGATCACTTTCATCCTGGTATTATGCATGTGTCTTTTCCTTAAGACTAAAAGCTCCTTAGAGGTAGGTCTCTTGAAGCCCTAGCACAGAGTCTTGCTCGAAGGAGAGCATGCTTCCTATCTGGGAGCTCGATGGGTTGATAGAGAAATACATTAATGCTACTTTGTATGAGTGGGCAATGCCCAGGGCTCACAGAGCTGGGTCCAGAATCTCTGAAGAGCCGATGGTCCTAACCCATGATGGCAACTCTGTGGGGAATCCTGTCCGTGCTCTGAATCTCACCAATGTCTTCCCCTCAGGCACGTCACCAGCAGGAGGCAGCCTCAGCTCAGCTGGAGCAGCTACATCAGGAAGCAAAGCGACAAGAAGAAGTGCTAGCCCGGGAAGTTCAGGAGAAGGAGGCCCTAGTTCGGCAGAAGGCAGCTCTAGAGGTGCGGCTGCAGGCTGGGGAGCGGGACCGGCAGGACCTCTCTGATCAACTACTGGGGCTCAGGTAGGACCCAGACTCAGTTCAGCCAAGGGCAGAAGGAGCTTTTCAAGGCAAAGAGTAGCCAAGCTAAGTTCCCTGCCCAAAGTGTATGGGTTCTATATGAGTTATGAATTTGTGATTGCCCCCCTAACTTCTTCAAGTAGCCAGTACTTAGAACCCATCTCCTCTTAAGGAAGGGTAAGGGCCTTGATGGGTAAGAACTCTTCCTGATTCCTGAACCTGACAGCTCAGCCAAGGAGTTCCTGGAGAGCAGTCTGTTTGAGGCCCAACAACAAAATTCTCTGATAGAGGTCACCAAGGGGCAGCTGGAGGTCCAGATTCAAACTGTCACTCAAGCCAAGGAAGTAATCCAAGGTGAGAACCAAATGGAATGGCCACACATGGGGATGTTGAAAGCTGGGAAGGCAGAGGTCCTTCTCTAGCCAGGTTCAGGGCTTCTCGGATGGGAGTTGCTCAGAGGTCTAGGGAGAGGACTTTTGTGTGTGTGTTTTAATTGATTTTTTAAAAAGAAAGATAAGAAGGGAGAGAGAGAGAGATAGCAGCATCGATGAAAGAGAAACATTGATCAGCTCCTCCTGCACAGCCCCCACCAGAAATTGAGCCCACAAGCTCGGGCATGTGCCCTGACCAGGAATTGAACTGGCGACCTCTTGGTATATGGGTCTATGTTCAACCACTGAGCAACACTGGCCCGGTGGGAAGAGGAGTTTTATTGTTTTTATAATATATTTTTTAAGCCCTAGCTGGTGTGGCTCAGTGGATAGAGAGTAGGCCTATGGACTCAAGGGTCCTGGGTTTGATTCTGGTCAAGGGCACATGCCCAGGTTGCGGGCTCAAGCCCCAGTAGGGGGCATGCAGGAGGCAGCCAATCAATGAGTGTCTCTCATCATTGATGTTTCTATCTCTCTCTCCCCCTCCCTTCCTCTCTGAAATCAATAAAAATATATTGAAAAAAAAAATATATATATATATATTAAAAATATATTTTTATTGCCATAGCCGGTTTGGCTCAGTGGTTAAAGTGTCAGCCTACAGACTAAAGGGTCCCAGGTTCGATTCCGGCCAAGGGCACATACAGCTTGCAGGCTCGATCCCAGTGTGGGGTGTGCAGGAGGCAGCCAGTCAGTGATTCTCTCTCATCATTGATGTTTCTATCTCTCCCTCTCCCTTTCTCTCTGAAATCAATAAAAATATATTAAAATAAATAAATAAATAAATTTTTATTGATTTCAGAGAGAGAGAAACATCAATGATGAGAGAAAATCCTTGATTGGCTGCCTCCTGCATGCCCCCTACTGGGGATTGAGCCCACAACTCAGGCATGTGCCCTTGACTGGAATCAAACCCAGGACCCTTCAGTCCACAGGCCAATGTTCTTTCCACTGAGCCAAACCAGCTAGGGTGGAAAGAGGAGGTTTTAAAAAGAGGGCAGAGGCTCAGAGACCAGATCCTGTCCCTTGCATCTTAGGCGAAGTAAGGTGCTTGAAGCTGGAACTGGACACTGAACGGAACCGGGCAGAGCAGGAGCGGGATACAGCAGCCAGACAGCTTGCCCAGGTTGAGCAAGAGGGGCAGACTGCCCTGCAGCAGCTGAAATCAGCTCATGAGGAGGAGGTGAACCGGCTCCAGGAGAAATTGGTAGGTGATGGATGTGGCTAGGGGATGGGAGAGGCCTCCCTTCAGGGAGTGTTCCACCTGCTGACTCTTGGTCCAGATATTACTGCTTATAAGAGTGAAATATGTATAGGACTAGCCTGGTAACCAAGGTGCCAACTCCTACTTCTAGCTCTTTTTTTATTTATTTTATTTTTCAAGTACAGTTTACAGTCAATATTATTTTGTACTAGAGGCCTGGTGCACGGATTCATGCACTGGTGGGGTCCCTCAGCCTGGCCTGCAGGGATTGGGCCAAAACCAGCAGTCCGACATCCCCTGAGGGGTCCTGGATTGTGAGAGGGTGCAGGCCAGGCAAGGCCGAGGGACCCCACTGGTGCACGAATCCGTTCACCAGGCCTCTAGTATGCGTATAAGATCTTTGGTTAATCTCTTCCTGCCCTTCCCCCTCCCCGCTTCCCTCTGAGATTCATCAGTCTGTTCCATGTTTCCATGCCTGTGGTTTCTGCTCCTGTGTTGAGCATCTGCCCTCTGGTGGTCAGTACATGTCATAGCTACTGTCAAATGGTCAGAGAGTCAGACAGTCGCTTAGGCTTTTATATATATAAATTACTTTCAGGTGTATAGTGGCTAGGCAGTCATATACTTTACAATGTGGTCCCCCTATATTTCTAGTACCCACCTGGCACCATGCATAGTTATGACAACTTTAGTGATTATATTCATATGCTATACTTTACATCCCCTTGACTATTTTGTAGCTACCAATGTGTACTTCTCTCTCTCTCTCTCTCTCTCTCTCTCTCCATATATATATATATATTGATTTCAGAGAGGAAGGGAGAGGGAGAGAGAGAGAGAAACATCAATGATGAGAGAATCATTGACCGGCTGCCTCCTGCACACCCCCTACTGGGGATCGAGCCTGCAACCCAGGCATGTGCCCTAAGCCGGAATTGAACCCGGGACCCCTCAGTCCGCAGGCTGACGCTCTATCCACTGAGCAAAACCGGCTAGGGCTACATGACTTATCTTAATCCTCTAAACAATCCTAGGAGGGAGGACACTGTTGTTATCACCATTTGTCTAGATGAGGAAACTGAGGCATGGAGATGTGATAGATTTTAACTGAGGTCACACTAATAGTGTTGGACTAAAGACTAATCCAGGCAGCCTGGCTCTAGAGCCCTTCACCACTAACAGAGGGTGCTGGGTTAGTCTGGAAGAGCAGGGAAGGCTTTGGTGACTGGTGGACCTCTGGGAGGACCGGATCCCGCGTCCTAGTGCTCTTGTATAATACAGGAGACACCTTTGCTGGACTCAACCTGACTTTTTGGAAGGCTGACTGCCACCCTGAGCAGGGGAGACTGGGCAGCAGAGGGCGAGTCTGCCACCTCAGTTCATTGTTACAACCATGAGCCATGATGTGGTTGCTTTAAAATAAGGCATACTCGTAACTTATATTAGGGACAGCTACACTTTAGAAAGCACTTTTATGTGTGATACCATTTGATTTTTTTTATAAATCTCATTTGATTCTCATAACGTCTGGTGAGATAGGGAAGGCAGGGGTTATTAGCCTTACTTTACAGATGAGGACACGGGCTTCGTGCGGTACCAAGGTCATGCAGCTGGTGAGCAGTGGCCTTACTCTCATCCAGTTTTTCTGCTGCCTCTCCTCACCCATTTGGTTCTAACAGTGTTTCCTTTGTATGACCAGGAGAAAGAGTGCTCCCGGCACCAGCAGGAACTGGATAAGGCTCTGGAAACCCTAGAGAGGGAGAAAATGGAGCTAGAAATGAGGCTGAGGGAGCAGCAGGCAGAGACCGAGGCTCTCCGGACCCAGAAGGAAGAAGAACGGGCCAAGGCCGAGAGCGCCCTATGCCAGGTGGGAGTCTGGATGTCCAGCCTGTGACTCCCCTGCCTTTGAACACTTCCTTTTCCACTCCCCAGAGCAGGTCCACGGGGGCTTCTAGAAGAGAGTATAGCTACCCATTTGCTGCGAGTGAGCTGGGTGACAAGCAGCATTAATTGCAGGGCCGGCAGTATGTCATACTTCCTGAGGGAGGGCTGACGTTTACCACATCCTGTCAGCTTGAAAACTAGTGGCAATCTTTGCACTTCCTGGTTCTCAGTCAGTGGGTCCAGACCTTCCTTTGCCCTCAGCCCCCACCCCATTTCCGGAAGAGCAATAGAATAGCTGGAATATGCTGGTGGCCTAGTGGCTGAGCATGGTGACCCGATCCAACAAGCCCTGCACTCCTGTCCCGCTACAGATGCAGCTCGAGACAGAGAAGGAGAGGGTGTCCCTCCTGGAGACGCTGCTGCAGACCCAGAAGGAACTGGCAGATGCCAGCCAGCACCTGGAACGGCTGAGGCAGGACATAAAGGTTCAGAAGTTAAAGGAACAGGTATGGAGGGTGGTCCTTGGCAGGGAAGAAAGGGGAACATTGATTCACTCATGCAGCATTGGCCAGTTCTTTGGCACTTCGGGTCAGGCCCTGTACTGGGTGGTAACATATGGCAGGCATCACGGTGTGGCACCCAGTGAACATGACAGACATCGTCCCTGCCCTTAAGGAGCTTACTTTCTAGTAGCAGAGATGGACAAGGAGGAGCAGACACAAAATAAATGAGATAATTGCAGGTAGTAATAAGTGCTGTAAAGGAAATGCATAAGGTGATATAATTGAGAGTGATTCAAAAGTGGCCACTTTGGGCAAGGAGGTCAGGGAGGACCTCACTGAGAAAGTGACATTTGAGCTGAGACATGAGGTTTAAAAGCCCCATGAACAATAGGGATGAACCTTGGGAACATGCGGAGTGAAAGAACCAGTCACAAGAGGCCATACGGTGTATGATTCCATTGATAGGAAATGTCCACAATAGGCCAATCTACAGAGACAGAAAGTAGATGAGTGGTTGGGAGTGAGAATAAGGGATGGGAGTATACAGGGTTTCTTCTGGGGTGATGAGAATGTTCTAAAATTGATTGTAGTGGTAGTTGCAAAACTCTGTAAATACACTGAAAAATGTTGAATTTTACGCTTTAAATGGGTGAATTGTGTGGCATCTGAACTATGTCTCAGTAAAACTGTTAAAAAGCAAAGAAGCCAGCGATTTGAAGAGTAGTTTAGGCAGAGGAAATAGGTGCCATAAGGGCCCTGGGACAGACAGTAAAGGTTTGGGGAGTTCCAGGACAGAAAGGAGGCAGCATGGCTCCAGCGTGATAAGCTCAGGGGTGAGCAAAAAGATAGGCAGGAGCCCTTTGTCAGCCATAAGAGGAGCCTGGATTTGTTCAAGGGCAATGGGAAAATGTTGGTACTTAAGAAGCAGAGAAGGACATAATTCAGTGTGTGTGTGTGTGTGTGTGTGTGTGTGTAGGTAGTGTGTGTGTGGGGGGGTGGTATGAAGTAGAAATAGGGCTATGCAACAGGAGGTTGTTGTGATGGTCTGACTAAGGGACTGCTGCCAACACAGGGACCTTGACCGAGAAATCCTGGGTGAGCCAGTGTACTCTGTGAGGGAGGAGAGGGAATAGGAGGTGAGGAGTTGAGGTGGCAGGGCATGACAGACACAAGCTGAATTGCTGGGTCCTGCCTTAGCTTTTGCTACCCCAACTAAAAAATTAGTATTTATATGATATTGATTTCTACAACATGAATTTCAAGACCAAGGCCCCTGTGAAAGTTTTCCTCTTCTCACAGCTGTCTTCTCCCGTTGCAGGAGACGATTGGAATACTGCAGACCCAGCTCCGAGAGGCTCAGCGGGAGCGGGAGCAGGCAGCCCAGCAGCACGGAGATGACCTCACTGCCCTCCGTGGAGAGAGCAGCTCCCTGCTACAGGATAAGATAGACCTGCAGAAGCAGGTCCCTCCTCCTCTCTCCCAGCCCCCCAGCACTTCCCCAGCAAAGCCAGGCTGCCCCACTCCCTCCTGCAGGACAAGGGGAACCTTGGGAGCTTGGGAGGGGAAGTGTAGGCCCCAGTACTTAGGGGAAGATTAAAGGATACTCAGAGCTGAGCACGTGCCCCTTGAGCTCTGGGGTGGTAATCTTTCTGTGATGACTACGGAACTTAGATATTCTCAGGCAGCTCCACTGTCAGTTGTTCTTTTTGTCTTCTCTCCTAGTTCATGGGTTGACACTCAACCACTGAACCACACCAGCCAGACCAGATTGCCTTTTTTATTCTGATTGCTTTTCCTTCTCAAAATCCTATATCAGATGGTGTTCTGATTATTCATTTTAAAAAATACAGTCACTCTACACTTGCCTATCACTTTGCCTTTGGGTGTAGTTATATTCAGCAAAGATTTTTATTTGTGTCTGTCTTTATCCAGCATATGTGAGGCTGGGAGACAGATGACTAAGCTGAATGGTGTTTGGGGAGGAGAGTAGGTAAGAAGAGTATGTAAGGATTGATTGGTGGAACCTCCAGAGCACTGGAAATGAGCTGGCGATTGAGGTAAACCTGGAAGGACCATGAAGCCGTAGGCGAGAAGCATCCTCCCTCTGGGCCCCTGCCCTTGGTCCTCATGCCCTTAACTTTCCAGGTGGAGGACTTGAAGTCTCAGCTGGTTTCCAAGGATGACTCCCGGAGGCTGGTGGAGCAGGAGGTTCAGGAGAAGCGGAGAGAAGCCCAGGAATGTAGCCGAATTCAGAAAGAGCTGGAAAGAGACAAAGCCAGGTAAGCTAGACAAGCCATGGAGTTGGCTTTTGCCTGTCTCGCTCCAGTGGTCACTGGGAGGTTGACGGTTCTTTGCTCAGGTCATCTAGCCTTTCATGTCTCTAGCTGTGGGCTGTACAAGTAGCCAAGGGGGTAGGACACAGACCCTGTCTTCAAAGCCTACACTTCATTTACTTAGTAAGTATTTAGACAAATGCATATGTACCAGGCACTATGCCAGGGGTCAGGGTACAGTGATAAACAAGATAGTATGGTCCCCATTTCAACAGAATTTATAGTTTGGTAGGGAAGACATTACGCCAATAATCCCCAAAATAAATTATTGCAGATTATGTTCCATGGTGTGGAGGAAAGAAACAGGATGCTGAAATAGAAATGGGGCAGGCTGGGGAGGGAGATCTACTTTAGACGTTAGGGAAGGCCTTCCTCCACTGCAGGATGAAGTGGAGCCACCATGCAAAGGGTGGGAGAGTTCTATGCAGTAGGGATAGAAATCACACACAGTGGCTCTGGGGCAGGTCAAAGCTGGGGGTGTTTGGGGAACCTGAAGGTGCAGCATGACTGGAGCCTGGTGACTGAGAAGAGTGACTTGAGCTAGACAAGTCCATGCCCCATTCAGGATTTCGTAGGTCACGGGAAGGAGTTTGTAGTTATTTTAAGTTTGGTAGAAAATCATTGCAGGGCGTTAAGCCAGCAACTCAACATAATCCAATTTATGATTAATAGAAGAGATAGTGATGACACGAAACATCAGGAATGAGGTCAGATCACCCAGGATGAAAAGCGGCAGGTATTCTCAGGGCTGTAGGAGGTTGGGGAGGGACAAATCCTTTTGCGAACGACTCTAGAGGCAGGAACACAAGTTAGACTAGTACGGTTGTCTAAATGAGAGATACTAAAGCTGAACCAGGATGGGGGAGCGGGATGGGAGGACTGAAGGAGTTTAGAGGACGTTTAGGAAATTGGAATCAGTTATATGTAGTCATAGATTAGGTATATGTGGGATGAAGGGAGAACTGTGATATGATCAAGGCTTCTAAGTTGGGGTACTAGGTGGGTGGAGGTGCCATTCATTCACTGAGCTAGGGAACATAATAGGGGTGATTGGGGAGGTGCAGAGGGGATAGAACAGATTGGACATGTTGAATTTTAGGTATGATATAGATATTTCTGGAATTTCCCAGAGAAGAATAAACTATGAAGTTGAAATTGGGTATCATATGCGAGAAGTATCTAGGAGCACGCAGTAAGTGCTCAATAAATAGAAGTTTTTATTGTTACACTGTAATGATTATCATTACTATATCCATTTTGATTAAATGTTTAGAACAGTCAGATGAGAAGGTAGTTCTTCATTCCCTGAGAGGACGGCCTAGCTCTCTGACCCCTCTCTTTTCAGCCTGACTCTGTCTCTAATGGAAAAGGAACAGAGACTCCTTGTTTTAGAAGAAGCTGACTCTGTTCGACAACAGGAGCTGAGTTCCCTGCGCCAGGATCTGCAGGAGGCCCAGGGAGGGCAGAAAGAGTTCAGTGCCCAGGTACTTCCCGCCGGTGATGGGCCCTATTCCCTGGTGGAAGCCTGCCCCTGGAGTGGGAGATGATTGCTCAGAGTTGGTTCATGAAGAGGACCTTTCTCTTTCCTTATTACAGGGCATGCTGGGACTTCAGCAGCCCTGGCAGGAGGGGGAAGCCAGGACTGGGCAGGGTGGGGGTTTGGAACCTGACACAGAGTTCGGCCACCTGTGGAGAACCTGATGGCCCAGAACATTGTTCCTAAAGGGCAGAGCTCATGCAGGCCTAGTTCATTCAAGCTTGGCTACTCCCTAGTGTGCTTTGTCTGTTTGACAAGACACAGCAGGGCCATCGTATTACTCCAGAATAAGTAGGCAGCAAGGGGACTCAGTCTGCTCACAGGAGGACCCATCCCAATCCTTGGTGCAGAGGAAAGATGGAACTAGAAGGGGATGAGTAAGAGAGCAAGAGAGAGACAGGAGACTGCAGCAGATAAGGACCCAGATCCTGAGTTAGACTCCCAGCTCTACTGCTTCCGGGTTGTGTGAGCATACTTCATCCAGGAAAACAAGGGTGATACTTGTTAACCATTATAGTTATATATAAAGTGTCACGAACACAAGCATTCGATAAATGGTAGCCAGTATATTGTGACTGGTCTTCTTAGGTTCAGTGTCAGGGTTTCAGGCAGAATTCTAATAGCAGGGAGTTGGCATAGTTGCCGGGGGACCAGGGCCAAAGCCCATTTGCGTAGCCCTCATTCACGTGTTAGGAGTGAGTAGGTAGGTATGCAGGTCAGATCTAGGGTAGTACTCCTTGCAGTACTCCCTTCCTGCCCTGATCAGGTTGGTGTGGGATTGAGTAGTGTAAGACCAGGGAGGGTCTGAGGAGCAGGTATCCACTCCCTGCTCAGGGTGACTACTTCCTCCCTGTAGGTGGAACTACTGAAGCAGGAGGTAAAGGAAAAAGAAGCTAATTTTCTGGCCCAGGAAGCACAGCTGCTGGAGGAGCTAGAAGCATCTCGAGTAACAGAGAAGCAGCTGCGAGCTTCCTTGTGGGCCCAGGAAGCCAAGGAAGCCCAGCTACAGCTGCGACTGCGCAGCATGGAGAGCCAGCTGGAGGCGCTGGCTGCAGAGCAGCAGCCCGGGCACCATGCCCAGGCCCAGCTAGCCAGCCTCTATTCTGTCCTGCAGCAGGCCCTGGGGTCTGTTTGTGAGAGCAGGCCTGAGCTGAGTGGCGGGGGAGACTCTGCTCCCTCCTTCTGGGGTCCTGAGCCAGGTGAGGCAGCCATCCAAGAACTCAGTCCTTTGGGCCAAAGCCAGGCCTAGCTCCCAGGGGAGAAGGAAGAGGAATGCAGTTCCTTAGACCAGTGGTCGGCAAACTCATTGTCAACAGAGCGGCAAACCGCGGCTCGCTCGCCGAGGTTTGCCGACCACTGCCTTAGACAGTATGCCACAAGGCTAAGGCCACAGACTCTGGAATTAATCCAGAGTTTGAACACCCCGCCTCCCCCGCTCCCCCCCCCACCCCGCCAGCTCTACAATTTGCTAGATGTATGTCCTTGCACAAGTCACCTGTCCTCTCTGAGCTTGATTCTCTCAATTATAAAATGCAGATATTAAAAGTACCTACCTCTCAGGACTTTTCTAAGGAGTTAATGAGGTTACAGAGGTAAAATAGCCCACACAGTTCCTGGCACTTATTAGATGATAGCTAGCATTACTGAGTGCCCACCACAGTGCCTGGCATATAGGTATGCAGACAGTGCATGATGAATGAACTACTTAGAAGGGCTTCTTTGAGGAGAGGAGGGATCAGTGGGAAGGCCAAGGCCATGTCTGGGGAGGTAGAGCTGTTTTTTTCAGACGGTAACCAAGTCAGAAGGTATTGCCTCATCTGTTCAGATCAGAATGGAGCGAGGGTCCTCTTTAAGAGAGAGCCCCTTCTGACAGCTCTCTCGGCTGAGGCGGTGGCATCTGCCCTCCACAAGCTCCACCAAGACCTGCGGAAGACACAGCAGGCCCGGGTATGTTTCCCTGCTCTCCTCCTCTGACCTCTTCACCTCCCCTGAAAAGATTTATGCAGCAGTTTAACCTGTTTTCTTCCTTAGATCAGGTTGGAATGAGTTCCATCTTTATCACTTACTACCTGGAAACCATGAACAAAGCATTTGGTTTTCTGGGCCTTGGTTTTGCTAGTAAAGTCGGGCAAATCATGCCTGCCTCACAGGGTTGAGAGTGTTAGATCAGTGAGGGGCTTATGTGAGCCCTATAAGCTAAAAACCCTGTACAAATGTGTCACATTATTTTGCATCATTTTCCTCTCAACCATGAATTATTCTTGGTGCCAAGACCTCCAAGAAAAAAACCAACTAATTGAGACCACTGAGATTTGAGGTTGTCATTTATAGGAACATGCTAAGCCTAAGACTGAACTAAATGTCCTGTAAATTCCATCTCATAGTGAACATATTAGCCAATAAAAATATAGTGCCACCATGCGCCAGCTCATCTGAGCTGGGAACACAAAATGCAGAAAGACCTGATTGCTCCCTCAAGAAGGCTTATAACATGGCTGAGGAGCCAAACTGCATTGTAAGACAAAGCAGAACCAATAGAAATAACTGGATCAGCCCTAACTGGTTTGGCTCAGTGGATAGAGCATCGGCCTGCGGACTGAAGGGTCCCAGGTTCGATTCCAGTCAAGGGCATGTACCTTGGTTGCGGGCACATCCCCAGAAGGAGGTGTGCAGGAGGCAGCTGATCAATGTTTCTCTCTCATCAATGTTTCTACTTCTCTATCCCTCTCCCTTCCTCTCTGTAAAAAATCAAAATATATATATTTTTTTTTTAAAAAAAAGAAATAACTGGATCAATACAGGTGCACATGATGGTAATAGGAGGGACAATTCATTCTGACTTGAGAAAGGTCAGAAGGAAGAAATGACCTCTGAGTTAGGCTTTAAAGGAGGAGTTTAGGGAGAAGAGAGGTGACCCTGGGCTAAAACTTTAGCAACAGTTCTGTTTCAAATGACACAGATGGGACAAAAAGGGTTTCTAGGCTCTAGTCAGCTGGAGCAGAGCTTGTCATCACTTCAGGAAGCCAAGTGCATACGAGTTCAGAGGTAAATAACTCAGGATTATGAGAGTAGATCCCACTGGAAAACCCCAAAAGAGGCTGAAGGGGAAAAGAGGTCTTGGGCCCTGGACAGGGATAGGTTTGTGGGAGATGAGGAACGTGAGTTTAGCCATGCCCTTTCTTTCCCAGGATGATCTGAGGAATCAGGCACAGAAGCTGAAACAGCATCTCACTGATACAGAGGCTGAGAAGAGCCAGGTCCAAACAGAGTTGCAGGATCTGCAGAGACAACTCTCCCAGAACCAGGAAGGTGAGAAGCTCAAGGCAGGCACAGGGATTTGGAGGGAGGAGAGAAGAAAGGCGGGAAGCCCAGAAGGGGCAGGAACAGGCCTAGCAGCCACTCTTTACTGCTTGTCCACAACTGTGAGGAGATACCTAGAGGCATTGCCCAAGGGGTGAGACGCCATGAACTAGTTTCTGCTTCCCATGGCCTTTGAGGGCCATCCTGGCAGAAGGGATTACAAGGAACAGATTTGGGGAAGTGAGAAGTTGCTGGCTAGGCTTTTGTTTTCTCTCTCTGCAGATTAAAAATTGGCAACCCAGGGCCAGGACTATGAGGATATATATATTTTTTTATTTTTTTAATGTTTTTTATTAAGGTATTACATGTGTACATATCTTCCCATTGCCTCCCCCCACCCCATTCCCATACATGCCCTCACCCCACAATGTCTTGCGTTCATTGGTTATGCTTATATGCATGCATACAAGTCCTTCAGTTGATCTCTTATCTCCCCCACCTCTCCCTAACCTTCCCGCTGTAATTTCACAGTCTGTTTGATGCTTTACTGCCTCTGTATCTATCTTTTTGTTCATCAGTTTATAATGTTCTTTATTATCCAAAAATGAGTGAGATCATGTGGTATTTTTCTTTCATTGACTGGCTTATTTCACTTAGCATAATGCTCTCCAGTTCCATCCAGGTTGCTGCAAATGGTAAGAATTCCTTCTTTTTTATGGCAGCATAGTATTCCATTGTGTAGATGTACCGTAGTTTTCTGATCTAGTCATCAGCTGACGGGCACCTAGGCTGATTCCAAATCTTAGCTATTGTAAATTGTGCTGCTATGAACATAGGGGTGCATATATCCTTTCTGATTGGTGTTTCTAGTTTCTTGGGATATATTCCTAGGAGTAGGATTACTGGGTCAAATGGGAGTTCCATTTTTAGTTTTTTGAGGAAACTCCATACTGTTCTCCACAGTGGCTGCACCAGTCTGCATTCCCACCAGCAATGCACGAGGGTTCCTTTTTCTCCACATCCTCGCCAGCACTTGTCGTTTGTTGATTTGTTGATGATAGCCATTCTGACAGGTGTAAGATGGTACCGCATTGTCATTTTGATTTGCATCTCTTGGATAATTAGTGACTTTGAGCATGTTTTCATATGTCTCTTGGCCTTCCCTCTGTCTTCTTTTGAAAAGATTCTATTTAGGTCCATTGCCCATTTTTTTATTGGATCACTTATTTTCCTTTTATTAAGTTGTATAAGTTCCCTGTAGATGTTGGAGATTAAACCTTTATTAGTGATAACATTTGCAAATATGCTCTCCCATACAGTGGGCTTTCTTGTTGTTTTGTTGATGGTTTCTTTTGCTGTGCAAAAGCTTTTTATTTTGATGTAGTCCCATTTGTTTATTTTCTCTTTAGTTTCCATTGCCCTAGGAGTGGTATCAGTGAAGAAATTGCTTCGGCATATGTCTGAGATTTCTCTGCCTGTGGATTCCTCTAGTATTTTTATGGTTTCCCATCTTATGTTTAAGTCCTTTATCCATTTTGAGTTTATTTTTGTGTATGTTTTAAGTTGGTGATCTAGTTTCATTTTTTTGCATGTATCTGTCCAATTTTCCCAACATCATTTATTGAAGAGACTGTCTTGACTCCATTGTATGTTCATGCCTCCTTTGTCAAATATTAATTGCGCATAGTGGTTTGGGTCGATATCTGGATTCTCTATTCTATTCCATTGGTCTATATGCCTGTTCTTGTGCCAATACCAGGCTGTTTTGAGAACAGTGGCTTTGTAATATAGCTTGAAATCTGGTATTGAGATCCCTCCTACTTTATTCTTCTTTCTCAGGATTGCTGTGGCTATTCAGGGTCTTTTTTTATTCCAGATGAATTTTTGGAGAGTTCTTTCTAGGTCTGTGAAATATGCCATTGGTATTTTAATGGGGAGTGCATTGAATCTATAGATTGCTTTGGGTAGTATGGACATTTTAATGATGTTGATTCTACCAATCCATGAACACGGTATGCTCTTCCATCTATTTATGTCTTCCTCTATCTCTTTTTTCAATATCTTGTAGTTTTCTGAGTATAGGTCTTTTACCTCCTTAGTTAAGTTTATTCCTAGGTATCTTAATTTTTTTGGTGCGATGGTAAATGGGATTGTTTTCTTAGTCTCTCTTTCTGTAAGTTCACTGTTGGTGTATAAAAATGCCATAGATTTCTTGGCATTAATTTTGTATCCTGCTACATTGCCGAATTCATTTATTAAGTCTAATAATTTTTTGATGGAGTCTTTAGGGTTTTCTATGTACAGTATCATGTCATCTGCAAATAAGGACAGTTTTACTTCTTCTTTTCCAATTTGGATGCCTTTTATTTCTTCTTCTTGTCTAATCGCAATGGCTAGTACTTCCAGTACTATGTCGAATAGGAGTGGTGAAAGCGGGCATCCCTGTCTTGTTCCTGTTCTTAGGGGAAATGGTTTTAGTTTTTGTCCATTGAGTATGATGTTGGCTGTGGGTTTGTCATATATGGCTTTTATTATGTTGAGGTATGATTCTTCTATTCCCACCTTGCTGAGAGTTTTTATCAAAAATGGGTGTTGGATTTTGTCAAATGCTTCTTCTGCATCAATTGATATGACTGTGGTTTTTATCTCTGTGAGGATATTTTAAAATTCTTTTTATCTTTTGTCATTTATCCATGTTACTTATTTTTTTCATCTTCA
The DNA here is from genome assembly GCF_963455305.1 of Plecotus auritus. Lineage (NCBI taxonomy): Eukaryota > Metazoa > Chordata > Mammalia > Chiroptera > Vespertilionidae > Plecotus > Plecotus auritus. The sequence goes on along the minus strand of NC_137782.1, from coordinate 61,041,455 downwards.
ACTATGTCCTCAAAATGATTTAACCTTTGACAGCAGGATTGAGGACTGTTTGAGAGAAAGCAAGGAGGGGAATATGGGGAGAACGTATCTGTGCCACAGCCAAGGGCTGAAAAGGGTGGTGACTACTTGGAAGGGAAACGAGAGGGGAGGATGTTGAGGCTCAAGGCTCTACTGTGGAAGAGAAGAGGACAACTTGGGGAGTGGGTCTGGGTCGTGAAAGTATCCCAGAGGTCTCCCTGAGAAACACACACATAGAGCTGGGTTAGGTGCAATTTGCAGAAACGGTAGGGATGGGGGCAGCCAGCAGAGCAACCCTGTTCTCCAAGAACCAGAGCAAAATCATAGAGTATGAGACTCATAAGGGTCTCCAGTGTCATCCAGCTCAACTCTGTCTGGAATCCAGGGTCGAGGATCTGAATATGATCAGGCTGAGAAATTGTTGGGATGATTATAAGGCAGTGCTGGAGCTGGGCAGCAGACACAGACATGAGCCTGGAAGCAGCCAGAAGCCTAGACAAACAGGAGCAGCTGGCAGATGGGTGATGTCTCTATGAAACTGGATATAATTCTCTCCTTGGCCTTCTTCCCCTTTGATTCTGTTTCCCATCCTCCATCTGCCTCTGCCTCCCACTTTTCCTCTACCCTAACCATGGGCCTTGCTCCACTACCTCTCCTCTTCCCAAAGAGAAATCCAAGTGGGAAGAAAAACAGAAGTCCCTTGAGTCTGAGCTGATGGAACTGCACGAAACTGTGGCATCCTTACAGAGTCGCCTACGGCGAGCAGAGCTGCAGGGAATGGAAGCCCAGGTATGGTGGTACTGGTGTGGGGCGGGGGTTGCTTCAGGAGTAGTCCCTCAGGACCCAGCTCTAGCTCTCAGACCCATCTTGGTCTATAGTCCTATTCCATCCATATGTAGTGCCCAGCTTCCTTCAGCAGTGTCTGATTCTCTGGCTGGCTCCACTCCCTGAGCCACTATTAAGGCCCCAGTGAATCCTCATTCAATTATTTTTCTAAACTAAGTTTGAAACTTTTGTCCCTTGCCCTGAAGGACCAGAGTCTGGGATGACTCATTTACACAATGCGTTCTCCTCTGGGCATAGCTGAGCCCTGGGACGTGGTGGGTATGTTCTTTCACAGTAGTAGCTTAAATGGAATGCAGGAGTTCTTTTGGTCCAAGTCCTTGACAATGCTGGTGCTACAAAGTAAGGAAAGAAAGGACCTGTGTTGGAGTGATGGTATCAAGGAAGTGTGGTCTAAGGTGGCTATGCATCTTGTTTTGCAGAATGAGCGAGAGTTACTTCAGGCAGCTAAGGAGAACCTGACAGCCCAGGTGCAACATCTGCAAGCATCTGTCTCAGAAGCCAGGGCTCAGGCGAGTGCTGCAGGGGTCCTGGAAGAAGACCTGCGAACTGCTCGCTCTGCCCTGAAATTGAAAAACGAGGAAGTGGAGAGTGAGCGCGAGAGAGCCCAGGCTCTGCAGGAGCAGGGCGAGCTGAAGGTGGCCCAAGGAAAGGCTTTACAAGAGAACTTGGCTATCCTGGCCCAGGCCCTATCTGAAAGAGAAGGGGAGGTGGAGGCTTTGCAGGAAAAAATCCAGGAACTGGAGAAGCAGCGGGAAATGCAAAAGGCGGCTTTGGAATTGCTGTCTCTGGACCTAAAGAAGAGGAATCAAGAGGTGGATCTGCAACAGGAACAGATTCAGGAGCTGGAGAGGTGCAGGTCTGTTTTAGAGCATCTGCCCATGGCCGTCCAGGAGCGAGAGCAGAAGCTGACTGTGCAGAGGGAGCAGATCAAAGAGCTCGAGAAGGATCAAGAGACGCAGAGGAATGTTGTAGAACATCAGCTTCTAGAACTCGAGAAGAATCACCAAGTGATCGAGTCCCAGAAAGGACAGATTCAGGATCTGAAGAAGCAGCTGGTTACTCTGGAGTGCCTGGCCCTGGAACTGGAGGAAAACCATCGCAAAGTGGAGTGCCAGCAAAAGGCAATTGAGGATCTGGAGAGCCAGAGGGAGGTGCAGAGGGTGGCTCTGACCCACCTTACCCTGGACCTAGAGGAGAGGAGCCAGGAGCTGCAGGTGCAAAGCAGCCAGATCCACGAGCTGGAGAGACACAGCAGCCTTCTGGCAAGAGAGCTCCAGGAGAAGGAGCAAGTGGTGAAGTCCCAGCGAGAACACATCGAGGAGCTGCAGAGGCAGAAAGAGCATCTGACTCAGGACCTCCAGAGGAGGGACCAGGAGATGGTGCTGCAGAAAGAGAGGATTCAGGTCCTTGAAGATCAGAGGACACTGCAGACCAAGATTCTAGAGGAGGACCTGGAACAGATCAAGCTTTCCTTGAAGGAGCGAGGCCGGGAATTGGCCTCTCAGAGGCAGCTGATGCAGGAGCGGGCAGAGGAAGGGAAGGGCCAGAATAAAGCACAGCGAGGAAGCCTCGAGCACATGAAGCTAATCCTGCGTGACAAGGAGAAGGAGGTGGAATGCCAGCAGGAACGTATCCAGGAACTTCAGGAACACAAGGGCCAGCTGGAACAGCAGCTCCAGGGCCTGCACAGGAAGGTGGGAGAGATCAGCCTACTCCTGACCCAGCGAGAGCAGGAGATAGTGGTCCTGCAGAAGAACCTGCAGGAAGCCAGGGAGCAGGGGGAGCTGAAAGAGCAGTCACTTCAGGGCCAGCTAGAAGAGGCCCAGAGAGCCCTGGCCCAGAGGGACCAGGAGCTCGAGGCCCTGCAGCAGCAACAGCAGCAGGCCCAGGGGCAGGAGGAGATTGTAAAGGAAAAGGCAGGCACACTGCAGAGAGCTCTGGAGCAGGCCCATGTGACACTGAGAGAGCGCCAGGGAGAGCTTGAGGACCACAGGGAACATGTGCGAAGACTCCAGGAAGAACTGACAGTGGAGGGACAACGGGCACAGGCCCTGGAGGAGGTGTTGGGTGACCTAAGGGCTGAATTTCAGAAGCAGGAGAAGGCTCTGCTGGCCCTCCAGCAACAGTGTGCGGAGCAGGCACAGGAGCACAAGGCGGAGGCCAAGGCCTTGCAGGATAGCTGGCTGCAGGCAGAGGCGATGCTCAAGCAACGGGACCAGGAGCTGGAGGCCCTGCGGGCAGATAGCCAGTCCTCCCAGCATCGGGAGGAGGCTGCCCGAGGCCAGGCTGAGGCTTTGCAGGAGGCCCTCAGCAAGGCTCAAGCTGCCCTGCAGGAGAAAGAGCAACATCTCCTTGGACAGGCAGAACTGAGCCGCAGCCTAGAGGCCAGCACGGCCACTTTGCAGGCTGCCCTGGACTCCTGCCAGGCACAAGCCCGGCAGCTGGAGGAGGTCCTAAGGAAGCGGGAAGGTGAGATCCAGGACCGGGATCTCCGACACCAGGCAGCCGTGCAGGAGCTCCAGCAGGCACTTGCACAGAGGGATGGAGAATTGAGACATCAGAGGAAACAGAGGCAGCTGCTGGAGAAGTCTCTGGCCCAGAGGCTCCAAGAGGATGTGATCCAAGAGAAGCAGAATCTGGGCCAGGAGAGAGGAGAGGAAGAGATGAGGGGCCTTCATGAGAGCCTAAGGGAGCTACAGCAGACTCTAGCACAAAGGGAAGAGGAGATCCTGGAGCTGAGAGAGCAAAGGAAGAATCTGGAGGCCTCAGCCCACAGCCGCAAAGCCTCCCCAGTGGAGGAGCCCTCTACAAAACTTGATTCTTTAGGACCCAGGCTACAGCAGGAGCTGGAGCGATTACAGGCAGTCCTGAGGCAGACGGAGGCCAGGGAGATTGAGTGGAGGGAGAAGGCCCAGGACTTGGCACTGTCCCTGGCCCAGAGCAAGGCCAGTGTTAGCAGTCTGCAGGAGGTAGCCATGTTCCTCCAAGCCTCTGTCCTGGAGCGGGACTCAGAACAGCAGAGGCTACAGGTGAGTCATCAATGGGTCATAAGGACCAGGGGGCAGAGCCCTGGGCAGCTGAACTCGGGCTGCCTGCCACCCTCCGCTTGTGTACCTCAAGTTGTGGGAAAGCTGAGATCACGAGCATCTCAACGTAAGTAGAATCCAGGTGGTTGTGCTAGTCTGGGGTGCGGGGGGTTACGAAGGGAATAAGATACCCACAGTCCCTACCCTCATAGAGCTTACAGTCTAGTGGGTTAGCAGTTAGAATGCAGCGCCTAATTATACTCAGTGCTTCTTTGGGGAAGTTTAGTGTGCTCTGAGTATACTAGAGGGACACCCTACCTTTCCTGGGGGTGAGTCCCGAAGGGCTTCCTGGTAAATGTGGTGTTTAAGGTTAGATCTGAAGGGACCAGCAAGGAATTAGCCAAGCACAGGTGAGGAGGAGCTTTCTGGGTAAGACAGAACATGGAGTATCTGTGTAGGGAGTTCAGGCTCCTGGAACCTAGAGGAGGAGATGGCAAGAGAAGTGAGGACAGCAGGGACCCCATCATTCCGGGCTTATGAGTTTTGTTAAGGATGTGGATGAAGGGTTTAGGGCAGGCAAGTGACCTGATCAGATATACAGTCCAGAAAGATCGCTCAGGCTGCTGTGTGGAGCAACACTGGACCTGAGGAGACCAACTAGGAGGCTGTAATCGAGGTCAGGGAAGAGATGGTAACCTGAGATAGTAAGTGCAGATGGAGTCACAAGTGCAGACCTAGATGATCAAAGGATGTCAGGCATTTGATTGGCTAAGAGACTGTGGAGGAAAGAAAGGACAGAAGGAAATCAGACCCCAGGTTTCTGCTCACTGAGATGCACACAGGTGGGTTTGGGGAAGAGGAGTGGAATGAGTTTAATTTGGAAATGGAGTGAGGTACCTGTGGGACATGCAAGGGGAGATGTCCAGCAGGCAGATCTGTCAAGTGATCTGAAGTTAAAAGATGACATTGAGACTAGAGAGACTTTGGAGAATCAGCAGTTAGGAATAAGTAGGCTCCTTGGTGGAATGGTGAGTGAGGAAGGAAGTGGACCTTAGGGTATAACATTTAACCTCAAGGTCAGGGGCCATGTCTTAGTCATCTCTGCACCCCCAGCACTGAGCACAAGGCCTCCACAGAGTAGGCAGTCAGGAAAGAAGAGTTGACTGTTGGACACAGAGAGGCATTGTCTCTTTTGCCAAGAGGAACCAAGCACATCTTTCCTGGGAGACTGACTCTACAGCCTTGTGCTGAGCCCAAGAGAACCCCCTTCATCATCTCAGGGGACTTCCTTCTGGGAGCTCACAGTGCTCTGCTCTGGTTAAAGGGCAACATGCATAGAAGGGGCTACGAGTTTATGAACTTTGGAGTCACGTTCCTGGATTTGCAATGCAGTTCTTCAGTTTATTAGCTGTGCCTTCACTTTTCTGGCTCTTGGCTTTCTCGTGGATAAAATAGGGAATGATGGTACCAGCCCCATAGGGCCATTTTGTGTATGAAATGAGATAGTATGTACAAAGTGCATAGGAAGAAAGCATTCAATGAGTGGGGTGACTGTCCTATTTCCAGGCCCACTGTTATAGGCACAGAAAAAGTAAGGTATACAGATGGGCAGGAGGGCACTTCCTGACCATGTTCTTGGGTTACTGAGCAGTATTTTCTCTACTGTGGCTCGGGTCAGTCTCTCCTGCAACGCCCACTCAAGAACATCTTTCAGATGCAACCCTTCGTCACAGTAGTACCATTTTTTTATTTTAGGTATTTTATATGCTGGGCACTGTCATTCTCACTTTTTTCCACAACAAACCCGGAAAGTAGGAACTGTTATTATTTTCACTTTATAGATGAGAAGTGACAGTTAGGGGGGTTGAATAACTTGTCCAAGGACATACAGCTTAGTCAGTGGCAAAACTAGAATTAGATCCAAGCAGCCCTTTTACTACGAAGCTCTTCCTCCCAGACAACCACCACCCACACACGCACACTCATCTGTCTCGCTTCTCAACCATTATCATTTATGAAACAGAGTGCCTATCAAGTACTAGGTTCCCCACTTATCTAAAGAGATTAATTCCAAATGTTTGATTTATGCTTCATGGAGCATGTATTCATTTTACGAATGAGGAAATTGGGGTTTGGAGAGAGCCTCTCCTGACCAAAGTCATCTAGCCAATAAGTGATGACGTAATACCCAGCTCTGTGTGGCTCCAGCGTCCATGCTCTTTCTAGCGCTCCAAGTTATCACTTAGCCTATGGGGGATCTAAAACAAGACAGGTTTCAGTACTAGCCCGCCACGTATCTTGTTTTATCCATCTGAGAAGTGAAGGTTTTGCACTAGAATAGCTCAGAGGCTCCAGGACACATAAGATTATACCCAGATGAGAAAATTGAACTGAGGATAGAGGTGGAGTGAGTTTGGATCTGAGGTTGTGATGACATTTGTTTCACACCCTGACACTCCAGGATGAGTTGGAGCTCACCAGACAGGCCCTGGAGAAGGAGCGCCTCCACAGCCCTGGCCCGACCAGCAGAACAGAACAGGGACCCAGAGGAGAGGCAGGTGGACAGCTGGGCCAGGTGAGCTGTGGGTCTGGGGGAACAGATGGCCCATGAGAGAGCTTGTGTCCAGGGGCCTTGTCCCCTTCTCTTGGGAATTGTATCCTGAATCCCAGACCTGCCAGATTGGTCCCTTTGCCCTCTACCTGTTCACCTGTCTAAGGCACTGCCGAGGTGAGATTCACAGGTCTCTCCCACAGGTCTCAGGAGTAGAGGCAGAGCCTAGTGCTGGGATGGAGGAGAAGCAGCCATGGGAACAAAGGCTTGAACACCTGCAGCAAGCAGTGGCACAGCTGGAGGTTGACCGGAGCAGGCTACAGCACCACAATATCCAGCTGCGGAGCACCTTGGAGCAGGTAACATCTATCCTCAGCTCCCTCCTCCCTGTCCAGTGGACATGATCTCTACTTTTGGCCCTGCCCTCAGAGCAGGGGCTGGTACACTATAGCCCAAGGGCCAACTTCGGCCTGCTGCCTATTTCTGAAAATAAAGTTTTATGGGGATACAGCCAAGCCCCTTCATTCATGTATTGTCTACAGCTACTTGCAGGCTACGATAATGGAGTTGAATAGTTGCAACAGAGGTCAGATGGCTCACAAGCCCAAATACCACAAAAAATGTTTGTTAACCTTTATTCCAAAAGCCTGAGAGGCCTCCCTACCTTTCCTGCCCCAGGAGCACTTCCTTGCACTCAGGGCTGCCCTAGCATGTGCTCCCCTCAGCAAGCAGTTTAGCTCCCCATGACTGCTGTTCCCTGCCACTCACACCCACACGTGCACTGGCCTTCTCTTGAAAAGGCGAGCCGAGCCCTGACTTCTCACTTGCCTCCTGGCAGGTGGAGCGAGAGCGGAGGAAGCTGAAGAGGGATTTCCTGCGCTCATCACGATCAGGGGTCCTGGAGACCAGTGAAGCCACAGCATCATCCCCCACACCGCAGGTTCACCTCTTCATTGACTGCAGCCTCAGGAGAGCCCAGTCCCAGCCACCAGAATCATCCCTCTTCAGTGCATATTCCAGGCTACCCTGGCAAGGGGAGACAGCCACTTCCGCCATTCCAGAGAGCCCCTCCTGACCCGGCTCTGCCCCAGGCAGCACTGCTCAGTCTGTCCCTGACCCAGGAAGGAGGCTCAGCATCGGTGGGGTGGAGTCAGGGCTAGCAGCCCTGCATTATGAGGAACTCAGCCCATTGGTAGACAGCCCTGCACCCTCACAGGGAGACTGTTTCTGTGTGCTGAGCATCTCCCAGCTCTCCATCCCCCTTCCTTTAATAAGAGCTTCTCAACGGCAGACACCTTGTCTTACTCCTCTCTGCATCCTTAGCTCAGAGCCAGGACTAGCACAAAGCAGGTGCATGGTGTACTTTTGTAAATGAAAAGGTGCCTCAGTGAAGCCAATGCTTTCCAAGCCTTTTGGAAACTCAGCGTCAGGTCTCTGTGGGCATCACCCATTAGGCTGGTTTGGGCCTCTCCTTGCCCTGGTGCCCTAGAGCGTTCAGGCTGAGTTCCAACTCTTCTGATCCATAGCCCTTGCCCTGGCCCCCGGGACTGTGATGAGCTGAGGATGCCTGCAGAACCCCTGGGGTGGGAAGGCCTCTTCCAACAGGAATGGCATTTGTCTTCCACAGAATGGAAGAGGACAGAAGGGCTCTTCAGAGGTCAAGCACATGGTTGAACTGCAGAAAGAGGTATGTTCCAGAAGAATCCGTTTTCTAAGCCCCCTTTCCCTTACTTGCACTCAGACAACTGGCTTTAATGTCTGCTGTGTGCTTGGCCCTTTGTGCACCTCCCACAGGGAGAGGGGAAATAGTTCCTGTCTCAGCAAACTTCAGCCTCATGGTTAGGGTTGGGGTGGGGAAGGAAGAATTCTCCAGGCCCGCCCTAACTGGTTTGGCTCAGTGGATAGAGCATTGGCCTGCGGACTGAAGGGTCCCAGGTTCGATTCCGGTCAAGGGAATGTACCTTGGTTGCGGGCACATCCCCCGTGGGGGGTGTGCAGGAGGCAGCTGATAGATGTTGCTCTCTAATTGATGTTTCTAACTCTCTATCCCTCTCCCTTCCTCTCTGTAAAAAGTCAATAAAATATATTTTTTTTTAAAAAGAATTCTCGCCGAAACCGGTTTGGCTCAGTGGATAGAGCATCGGCCTGCGGACTGAAGGGTCCCGGGTTCGATTCCGGTCAAGGGCATGTACCTGGGTTGCGGGCACATCCCCAGTAGGGGGCGTGCAGGAGGCAGCTGATCGATGTCTCTCTCTCATCGATGTTTCTAACTTTCTATCCCTCTCTCTTCCTCTCTGTAAAAATCAATAAAATATATTTTTTTAAAAAAAGAATTCTCCAGGCCCCACACCTCCAGGTTCCTACTTAGGAAAGGAAAGGACAGGGAAAAGGATGAAGGAGCAAAAGAGACTAGGAGAACAGACTAAAGCCAGCAGAATACCCTGGCCTCCCTGCCCTCACATGCACCTTTGCAGGCAGGACTATTTTTTTAAAAATATATTTTATTTATTTTTTACAGAGAGGAAGGGAGAGGGATAATTAGAAACATCGATGAGAGAGAAACATCGATCAGTTACCTCCTGCACACCCCCCACTGGGGATGTGCCCGCAACCAAGGTACATGCCCCTGACCAGAATCAAACCTGGGACCCTTCAGTCCGCAGGCCGACGTTCTATCCACTGAGCCAAACCGGTCAGGGCCAGGCAGGACTATTGCCAGCACACCAGGCGAGTAGCATGGCACCAGGCCCCGCCAGGATCCATACCTTAGAACTCGGGTCAAGCTGCCATGCTCAGGAAAACTGTGTAAAGTGCCTTCTTGCCTCCTAGGCCTCACTAAAGGTGCTCCCTGTCTTTCAAGGCCCAGGGGTAAAAAGAACTGTGGAATTTTTACCTCTGAACCTGTTTTAGAGATCAACAGTCTCTGCTGGCAGGGCCTGACTAGACCTAAGCTATTACTTTGAATTCATACAAAACAATCCCAAAGACAGGATCCGGATTAGGATGAGGCAAGAGAGGCACCTTGCAAGTAGAATTTAAGGAAGCCCTCACAGTCGTCCTGGAGTGCTTCCTTAAATTTTGCACCATGGAAAATTTGCCTCACCCTAGTCCTGTGTCTGCCCTGAGCTCCCAATACTTCACCTCCTGGTAGTCTCAGTATACCCATCTGAGAAATGGGTGATTAATTGGTAATTTCAACCCTGGCTGCACATCAGAACCACCTGGGGGGCTTTTAAAAAAATACTGGTGCCCAGGCCTTACCCTAATCTAATTAGGTCAGAATATTTTTCAAAAGCTTCCAAAAGAACACAATGGAACTTTCTGCAGTGATTAAAATATAGGGTATCCCAAAAAAATGTACACACTTTGAATAATTATAAAGGCAGTGTTTATTAAAATACATTTCATTTTCAAAATTGAGCTATCAGCTGTTAAAGTATGTATACATTTTTGGGGACACCCTGCATTCTGTATATTGATTGGGATAGTGTTCCACATGGGTATACGTATACATTATCAAATTCATCAAGATGTACACTTCAGCCCTAGCTGGCTTGGCTCAGTGGATAGAGCATCGGCCTGCGGACGGAAGGGTCCCGGGTTCGATTCCTGCCAAGGGCACATGCCTGGGTTATGGGCTCGACCCCCATTAGGGGGCGTGCAGGAGGCAACTAATCAATGATTCTCTCTCATCATTGATGTTTCTATCTCTCTCTCCTTCTCCCTTCCTCTCTGAAATCAATAAAGAAATAAAAAAATAAAAAAAAAAGATGTACACTTCAAACCTGGGCATTTTATTACATGTAAGTTATCCCTCAATAAAGTTGAGGAATAGTTCTGTTGTTCAAGCTCCCTGGTTGATTCTCCTGTGCAGCCGGGGTTGACCATCACTGGATTCCGATTCCCAGGGGCCCTTCCCCCAAACACTGTAAAGCCTGATCCTGAGATTCATAGATATGATCGAGTTGGTTCAAATGCTGGTCTGACAAGAGCCACAGGAGCAGAGTGGGAAGAGTTGGAGCAGCCTCAAGACCCTCAACTGCTCTCTCCCTCTTGGTTTTCCTGCCCACCAGGTGGCCCTGCTGCGAGCCCAGCTGGCCTTGGAGCGGAAGCAGAAGCAGGACTATATCGCTCGCTCGGTCCAGACCAGCCGTGAGCTAGCAGGCCTGCACCACAGCCTCTCCCACTCCCTTCTCGCCGTGGCCCAGGCCCCTGAGGCCACTGTCCTGGAGGCTGAGACCCGCAAGCTGGACGAGTCCCTGACTCAGAGTCTGACATCCCCAGGGCCAGTCCTGCTATGCCCCAGCCCCAGCCCCCGTGCTTCCCAAGCCACCTCCAGGTAGCAGCTTCAGCCAGGGCAGGACTCAGGTCAGCCTGGGAGCACACAGACAGACAGATGGCTGTAGAGTGGGTCGTGGCCCCTCCACTCAGCTGCAAGTTTGCCAAAGGAAAGGTCCAGCTGTTATCTAACCTGGGAGCCCCAGGTCAGTTGGCATTCCCAGGAAGAGAGAAGGAAACCTGCAAGGCTTGGGGGAAGGTCCCAACTGACATGGGAATGAGACAAGTTAACCTTGCCTGCTAGCCTGCAGAGTCCCCCAGAGGCGTGCCTTGCCCTGGCCCAGGGGCATGTACTGCCTCTCTAGAATTTATTATCCCAGCCCTTCGCCCTCTCCTTCCTCTTCCCTTTCCCCTTCAATAATAAACCCTAGGTTTTTGCATTTGTTCTGTGCTGCTGTCTCCATCTGTGTGGCTGGGCTATAACAGCACCAAGGGCATCTATTAAGGAAGGACTTGCTACAGATTCCTGTCAGGTGGCATGAATGTGTCATCTGCCTGCGTTCTGACAGAGAAGGATTGCAGAAGATACAAAGACAGCCCATCCACAGGGAGCTGGAATCCAACTGCCAAGAACAGACAGACATCAAGGAGTCAGACAGTTCTGTGTGATAACGGAAGTGCTGAAAAATCCCAGGGACTAAGAAGGAAGGCATGAACTGGGCCTGGAAGGATGGAGAGGTGTTGGGAGGGGTTGCTTAGCATGCTGGTGAGAAGACTGGTCTGCCCTTGGCAGTGTAGGGGCTGAAGTTGGATGGGTAGGGAGGGAAATTATGGAGGACCTTGGAATCTAGATTTGAACTCATGGGTAGTAAAGTGCCATCATATGTTCTTGACTTAAAACATATTCTGGGACTTCAAAAACACTGAGTTGACTAAAGTCAGTCTCTGGAATTCAGAAGCTCGGCCTGGCCTCATTCCCCTTCTGCTCTGGGTGAATGTCCTTAGGGTGTCCCTTCCTAGGCATATCAGTTAGAACCAACTCTGGTCCCTGTAGTCCAGCCATGCATCAGCTGGTATGGAGCATAGACAATGGTAGGACTTGTCACTTATGGACTGGCCCCCGTGAAGGCAGTCTGGACTGAACCCAGTTCACAGCCTTAAGACTCATTGGCAACCTCCTCAAAACCTAAGAGAACAATTTTCTTTAAAGAATTCCTCTGGCATTCCAACAATAACCTGGAATTCCTCTTACCTAAGCCTGGGGATGGAGCTAAGGCCCAGCTAAGAATGTGGGGGTTTGAGAGCAGCCCCCACTCACCAGACCTACTTACTCGGGGCTTAGGCCCCATTGTATCCCATTGCACCACGCAGAGTGGAAACGGGGGCTGTTCACAACTGCTGGAGCTTTGTTCCAAAATCCTATGAATGGGACTCAGCAGCAGATACTTAGTTAAAAGTTATAGTTCAAGAATCTCCCAGAACTAGACCTGGAGCCCCGGAGATGCTGGCCTGGTCCCTGCCTCTAGTCAGATTCACTTTGGCTCAAAATCCTCACCTGCCCTTTTCTACACTAAGAGTTCTCAGGGACAAATAAGACTTCTCTTGGTTCCTTATTTCTTTAACCCCCAGCTCTGGTTCTGTAGCTTAAAGGCTGACCAAGGGACTCTGATTTTCACCTTGGAGTTTCTTCTCAGTACTATTTGGAGGTCAAGAGCCAAAGCCTTAAGCTCCTCATACCTACTGGGAGCCAGGGAGGGAGCGTCGAGCAGATGAAAGGCATTTTAGAGAGTGCCAATCAAGGCCTTCATTCAGTAATAAACTAATCATTTGTTCTTTCCTCCCCCATCCAACCCTCAAGAGCCCTCCACCCCCACTCTAGACCTTAGGCTAGGGTCTCTCCCCTCCACATCAGATATTCAGGTCAGAGTTGGCCTTCAGTTCAAGTGTTCACTGTGATCTTGCTCTCACACTCTAGCTGTGGATAATTTTCTACTCCAACTTCGGGTGTGTGTGTTGATTTTTGGAGGGAGAGGAAGGGAGAAGGAGAGGGATAGGGAGACAGAAACATCAATGAGAAAGAAACATTATCGATCGGCTGCCTCTTGCCCCATACTGGGGATCGAGCCCACAGCCCAGGCATGTGTCCCAACCATGAATCAAACCAGTGATCTCTTGTTTCATAGGTTGACACTCAACCACTGAGCCACCCCGGCTAGACCTACTCCAACTTTCTTTTTTCTTCCTTTCTTTTTTTTTTTTTTTTCTTCTTTTCTTTTTTTCCAGCAAGGTGTATTCATAAAACATTTTTATTGACAATTTCAAGAGGTTTGGTGATTCCTGAAAGCCTGTGAATGGACTCTGGTTAAGAACTTTTGGATCAAAGCTCATAGTATTGATACCATTATAATAACTTGGTTATTAAATAACAGGAAAGGAGTAAAGGGCAGACTAGATAATACAGGCATGCCATTTATACAGCTTTGCTAGGAAGCTGCAGTTAACACTCTTCAAGCCTGTTCCCCGAAGATTGCTGGGGGAAGGGGCGGGACAATGGGTGCATGCCCAGTAAGGTCTGGGTGCATGGGAAGATGCTCATCTGTCAGTCACACCTGGGAACAAGTCAGTGGCCACTGCAGCACGGGAAGATTTAACATTTAAACTCCTGAACAAAGAAATTGCTGGCTCTCTTGGCTCTCCTGCTTGCCTGCGCTCCTGGGACTCCTATTTCAGCGGGTGTGCTCCCCTGCATTGGCCCACGTGGCTCACGGCCATGTGGGACCCACACAATGGGCCACTGGACTAAATCTAGCCTGAGACTACAGCAGACCCTGCTCCACCATGGGACAGAAACTGGACACTGGCCCTACTTTTGGCTCTGCTGGAGCCCCAGCTGCACCTTTTCCAGGACTGGGTTAAGGACAGTGGGACTTTGCAACCTGAAAAATGTAATTCAACACCAGTACAAACCATTTAGTTCTCCCATGCAAGTCTTAGAAAATTCAACCCCACTCTCACTAGCGATGAAGAAATCCATTTCTCCGGCAACAGTACATTCCCTGCTACATTTCTTCTCTCATAGGAGTTGCTGTGGTTAGTTGGCTCATCATTCCAGAGACGTGGGCACATGCATTTTTTGGCTCCCAGAGCCTCACCTCATTCAGTGATTATAAATGGCATTGCAGCAGGGCACCTGTTTTTGGTTTTTTAAATATATTTTTATTTATTTTTATTTATTTTTTAATTTCTTTATTGATTGAGGTATTACATATGTGTCCTTACTCCCCCATTGACCCCCATCCCCCCACACTCATGCCCTCACCCCCCTGTTGTCTGTGTCCATTGGTTAGGCTTATATGCATGCATACAAGTCCTTTGGTTGATCTCTCCCCCTTACCCCCACCCTCCCCTACCTTCCCTGAGGTGTGATGGTCTGATCAATGCTTCTCTGTCTCTGGATCTGTTTTTGTTCATCAGTTTATGTTGTTTATTATATTCCACAAATGAGTGAGATCATGTGATATTTATCTTTCTCTGACTGGCCTATTTCACTTAGCATAATCGTCTCCAGTTTCATCCATGCTGTTGCAAATGGTAAGAATTCCTTTTTTTTTTTTTAATATATATTTTATTGATTTTTTCACAGAGAGGAAGGGAGAGGGATAGAGAGTTAGAAACATCGATGAGAGAGAGACATCAATCAGCTGCCTCCTGCACACCCCCCACTGGGGATATGCCCACAACCAAGGTACATGCCCTTGACCGGAATCGAACCTGGGACCCTTCAGTCCGCAGGCCGACACTCTATCCACTGAGCCAAACCGGCCAGGGCAAGAATTCCTTTTTTACCATAGCGTAGTATTCCACTGTGTAGATGTACCACAGTTTTTTATTTATTTTTATTTTATTTTTATTTTTATTTTTTTTTAGCAACAGAGATCAGCTTTTATTGACTGTGTTACAAAAGAGCCAGTTTAGTCAAAAAGACCAAAGCCCATGTCATCATCAGACTCCTCAGATTCTTCTTTCTTTGCTTCCACTTTCTTCTCCTCAGCTAGGGCAGCAGCGGTGGAGGGGCCAGGACCTCCTACTGGTACAGCACTAGCTGCAGGGGCAGGTCCACCAGCCCCTACATTGCAGATGAGACTCCCAATGTTGACACTGGCCAGAGCCTTTGCAAACAAGCCTGGCCAGAAAGGTTCAACATTTATACCAGCTGCTTTAATGAGGGCATTGATCTTATCCTCCGTCACCATCACTTCATCGTCGTGCAGGATAAGGACCAAGTAGATGCAGGCGAGCTCCCAGACTGAGTCCATGGTGAAGGTGAGTGCTGAGCGAGCGCTGCCGGGAGCAGTGCTAGTCCCAGATGAAGTGAGGGCCTCACCCCAACGCAGCCTTAGCTCCCTCAGAAGAACCGAGCACCTTACTGGCAGCTGGGGAAAGAGGGTGTACCACAGTTTTTTAATCCACTCACCTGCTGATGGGCACTTAGACTGTTTCCAAATCTTAGCTATGGTGAATTGTACCACTATGAACATAGGGGTGCATATGTCCTTTCTGACTGGTGTTTCTAGTTTCTTGGGATATATTCCTGGAAGTGGGATGACTGGGTCAAATGGGAGTTCCATCTTTAGTTTTTTGAGGAAACTTTATATTGTTCTCCACAGTGGCTGCACCAGTCTGCATTCCCACCAGCAGTGCACAAGGGTTCCTTTTTCTCCGCATCCTCACCAGCACTTGTTGTTTGTTGATTTGTTGATGATAGCCATTCTGACAGGTGTGAGATGGTACCGCATTGTCATTTTGATTTGCGTCTCTCAGATAATTAGTGACTTTGAGCATGTTTTCATATGTCTCTTGGCCTTCCTTCTGTCTTCTTTCGAAAAGTAACTATTTAGGTCCATTGCTCATTTTTTGATTGGGTTGTTTATCTTCCTTTTGTTAAGTTGTATGAGTTCCCTGTAAATGTTGGAGATTAAACCCTTATCATTGATAACATTGGCAAATATGCTCTCCCATGCAGTGGGCTTTCTTGTTGTTTTGTTGATGGTTTCTTTTGCTGTGCAAAAGCTTTTTATCTTGATGTAGTCCCATTTGTTTATTTTCTCTAGGAGCGGTATCGGTGAAGAAATTGCTTTGGCATATGTCTGAGATTTTGCTGCCTGTGGATTCCTCTAGTATTTTTATGGTTTCCCGTCTTATGTTTAATTTATTCATTTTGAGTTTATTTTTGTGTATGGTGTAAGTTGATGGTCTAGTTCAGCCATGGTCAAACTACGGCCCGCGGGCCGAATCCGGCCCGTTCGGCTGTTCTATCTGGCCCATGGAGCTGAAAGAGCGGAGGGTTCTCTTGCTCTCCCCTCCGCTCCTTTACTTTGAATTTATATTAGTTCACACAAACACTCCATCCATGCTTTTGTTCCGGCCCTCCAGTCCAGTTTAAAAACCCAGTGTGGCCCTCGAGTCAAAAAGTTTGCCCACCCCTGGTCTAGTTTCATTTTTTTGCATGTATCTGTCCAATTTTCCCAACACCATTTACTGAAGAGACTGTCTTGACTCCATTGTATGTTCATGCCTCCTTTGTCAAATGTTAATTGAGCATAGTTGTTTGGATCAATTTCTGGGTTCTCTATTCTATTCCATTGGTCTATATGTTGTTCTTGTGCCAGTACCAGGCTGTTTTGAGAACAATGGCTTTGTAAAACAGCTTGATATCTGGTATTGAGATCCCACCTACTTTGTTCTTCTTTCTCAGGATTGCTGTGGCTATTCGGGGTCTTTTTTTTTTTTTTAAATATATTTTATTGATATTTCACAGAGAGGAAGAGAGAGGGATAGAGAGCTAGAAACATCGATGAGAGAGAAACATCGATCAGCTGCCTCCTGCACACCTCCCACTGGGGATGTGCCCGCAACCATGGTACATGCCCTTGACCGGAATCGAACCCGGGACCTTTCAGTCCGCAGGCCGACGCTCTATCCACTGAGCCAAACCGGTTTCGGCTGGGGTCTTTTTTTATTCCAGTTGAATTTTTGGAAAGTTCATTCTAGGTCTATGAAATATGCCGTTGGTATTTTAATGGGGAGTGCATTGAATCTATAGATTGCTTTGGGTAGTATGGACATTTTAATGATGTTGATTCTACCAATTCATGAACATGGTATGTTCTTCCATCTGTTTATGTCTTCCTCTATTTCTTTTTTCAGTGTCCTGTAATTTCCCGCATATAGATCTTTTACCTCCTTAGTTAAGTTTATTCCTAGGTATCTTAATTTTTTTGGTGCAATGGTAAATGGGATTGCTTTTTTAGTCTCCCTTTCTGTAAGTTCACTATCCAACTTTCTAATACACACTTTCCTTCACCAATATAGTAGAACTAGGGGCCCAGTGCACGAATTCGTGCACCCTTAAAGGAACTGTGGGCCGCGAGGCTGCGGTGGGCACAGGGCACAGGGGCGGGTCTCGGCCCATCCTCAGCACCCCCACCCGGCTCCTCCCACTGTGGCTCCTAGTCCCCTGTCTGCCGGCAGGGCCATCACCGGCAGTGGGTGCAAGCAGCGGCTGCCAGCCCCAATCGCCCCTCAGGAGCAGGGGGAGGTGGAGAAGCCCTGAGGGGCAATCGGGGCTGGCAGCTGCTGCTCGCACCCACTGACAGCACTGAGTGATCAGGGCTGGCGCCAGGCGCTGGCAGCAGTTGCAAGCGCCCAGAGGGACTGCGGCGCACGGAAGCAAAGAATTTTCAGTAACTACCAGAGGCTCGCCCCGATGACAGCAACTGGCGCCCCACCTTGGTCTGGTGCCCCTGCTCACCTGCTCCACCATCCCGCCACTGCCAGTGCCCACCATGTTCCACACTCTGCTGCCTGCTGCTGACGCCCACCATGTTCCGCGTGCACCCCCTGTTGGTCAGCGCACATCATAGCAACCGTTAGTTTGGTTGTTCCACCGTTTGGTCTATTTGCATATTAGGGCTTTATATATATAGACTAGAGGCCCAGTGCACGAATTTGTGCATGGGTTGGGTCTGGCAGGCCAGCCCCGATTGGGGCCAATGGGGGCCCAACAGGGGGATGGGACACGGGAGGTTGGCTGCCGGCCCCGCCCTGGAAACAGGGCCTGATTGGGGCTGGGCTGGCAGTGTGGGGGAGAGGCTGCAGGAAGTTGGCTGGCTGGCCCCACTGCCATTGGGCCGGTTGGCCGGCCACGGTGCATGTCATAGCAACTGGTCATTCCAGTCGTTCCGATCGCTTGGCTTTTATGTATATAGATTGTCTGTATGGAGGGTCCTATCAGTAACGGTGCCAATTGCTCTTCTCCAACTCCAAACCCAGAGAGGCCTGAAATGGAGAAGCATAAAGGAAAGTCTTCCAGGCAGGGACCAACCTTGCCTAAGAGCATTCAGCCAGCCAGAGCTTCCTTGTTACATGCCACAGGGCATAACTAGAGCAGTGAGTCTGGCAGATGGGACATGTCCCTGACCATCCAGCCAGTTCTCATGGATATACTGGATGGATGACCTCATGGATGGTGTGATTGATCACCAGAACCCCGGGGCAAAAAGGCCAGAGCTGAGTGTTTCCTTTCAGAAAACTTTCCCCCTCCCTCTAACCTCCTTGTCTGCTTTAATAGCGACTGGTACAGGCCAAAAAGTCCTGAGAGCAGAAGAAAAGAGTTGAGTCAGAGTCTGGAAAGTGTTCTTGTTCCCAGGGAGTGCCTGGGTCTGGTGGGCGCAGCACCCTGTTCTCTCAGTAAGCTTCCACGCTTTGTGTGTTAGGGTAACAATCAACATATCACAGCGTAATTACCTTTGCGCATCTGCTTCCCCACATGGGACAGGCAAGTAGAGAAGGAAAAGCTGGTGACATATGTCGGGGATGAGGACAGTGGGGAGTGTACAGTCACAGGCTGCAGAGTGAGGGCAAGATCAACACTGACACCAAAAGCCCAATGGTTGCCTGCTCTACTCCAGGCCTGAGGCCTCCTCCAGTCACCACCTGATTGTACACGTCCTTTTCCATCTTGGTTCAGAACCATTGCAGCCCACACTACATCTGGAGGCTTCAACAACACCATCAGCATATTGGTGTTCTTGCCAGGTTGCGGGCATTCTCATGTGTATTATGCGTAGGGAGGTTCCGTCACCCATGTTCTCAGAGCCTAGAAGTGAGACCTGATTCATTTTGCAGAGATAGGAAAGGAAGTCAGGAAGGCACTGGGGCTCACAGCCTGGCACTGATCACACCTGCCCCTCCTGCCTCCACCGGAGCACAATGCATCCTTGCTACTAGTTATCCCAAATTCCAAAGATTTCTGATTCCCTGAGTTCCCCACTGTATAGCAAAGGACTGGCATGGAGGTTCTCAAGGTCTGGTTGGCCTGGAGATCAGCTGGAATAGTTCCTCCTTGGTCAGCTGGAGTTGAATTTGATTTCCTTGCATCAGTGCCTATGGAGAGGAGCACAGACCATTTCTTACTTCACTCCCATGTTCTAGCACAGAGGGGAGGCTGGGCCACATTATAGTAGAGAAAGGGGCCAGGGAGGGGATGCAACTCAGAACCCACGACCTCTAGAGACAGTGGGTCTCCAATTCCATCAGGAGCTTCTGAGCCCATTCGGAAGCTTTGGTAAAATCAGGTAGACAACCCTGCTGGTGGAGGCAGGTTACACAGATGTGGTGCCTCATAAGCAGCCCAAGAGCCTCTATAGCTTGAGGGTCAGCAGCAGAATCTCCAAAAGTACTTGTGGAGGTGGGGATACCTCACCCACAAAAGCAGCCAGGCAACTGTCAGTCTAAGACTGCATGCAAACCTCATCTCAGCCTATGAGACAGTTCCCTTATCAGGCAGCTGATTGGTTTAGTTTGGTCTTAGGACAGATGACACTTCCAGCCCCCTGCCCACCACCACCACCACCACAATACCTCACCTCCTCCTTTTGGACCTAATAACCACCTACTCACTCCCAGAGCCAAGGAAAGGAGTAGCTGAGCTCTATGTAAATGCAGGTCCTAAGGAGCAGGGGTAATGGTGGGCAGGGGCAGGGAGGAGGAAGCAGGGGCTGTCAGTGTGCTCCAACCAATGAGATGCCTCTGTGTGACCCTGGGGAACAACGGGGAGGGGGTAGGCTCAGCTCTGCTCCCCACACTTAGAAAGTAGGCAAGGGAGGAGGAAGAACAGGAACATGGGGTCTCAGGGCCCTGGTGCCCTGGGCCCTGGTATATACTCCCTGTACCTTTCTGGAACTAGTTTGCCTAGACCATGAAGGAAGTGAGGATGGGAAGTGAGGCTTCTTTAGAGAAGAAAGGACTGTGCTCCCTTGTCCCGATGATCTCACTCAATTCATTTACATCAGCAGCCTATCACAGAGTAGACAGTATGACTTCTTTTCTCTTAGTCCTTTGTTACCAATGCCACCAGCTCTTTATATGCCTTCATAAGGCCTGAAGCTTGACACCAGTGGAAGGGCTTGGAGGTAAAAAGTTGAATGGGTCAGGGTCCGCGGAGAGATGGGAGTCTGCTAAGGCTGGAAGGTGTCCCTCTGAGCCTGGATGCTCCCTATTCCCAGCACATGGCCATTTGTGTGAGGCAGGGAGGGGGATGAGAATTAGTATTCAGATTTGGTTCTTCTTTAATTACTGGTATTGTTAAGGTGAAGGAATCAGGGAAGGCTTTTATTCAATGCCTGCACCTCCTATCTTGTTTCCTGTCATCATCTCTCCTGTATCTGAATATTCTAGCCCTATCAGTCAGGTCCAAGAATCTAAGGCTTGTTGCTGGCCAAGAGTAGTCTCACTTTTGAGCTGGCTGGTTTTCTCACCTTTTGCTGTTGCCTTAGGACTCAACTAGTCCTGCCTTTGGATGTAACTGTCTTCCCTGAGTAAGGGCCCACCTCTTCAGCTTGTCTGCCCAACCTCAAATAGCAAAGCCTTGTGGATGGAAAGCATGGGCTGGTTGCTGCGCCCTGCCCCTAATCCAGTTTTTCGTTCATTTGGCAAATACTCATTAAACCTGTGTGTCACAAAGCTCCACAATAGGCACTCAAAGGAGCAGCTCATCTCCAGGGGAGACAGAGCCTGGACATAGGCATTCGTAGGATGACCTGGATGCCCAGAAGAGACTCACTGGCCACTCAGGATGAGGTCAGGGGAAGTGTCACAGAACATTTTGGAGAAAGAGGGGGCTGACGGCCCTTCCAAAGTGTTTGTCAAGCTGATTGGATACGATGGGTATACAGGTCCTGGGAGCAATGGCAGATTCTTGGAGTTGTACCACCTAGCATTGTTCCCATTAGACCTTTCTGACCAAAGAGCAGAAACATTGCCCATAGTTGAACATCAAGGCAGTCCACAAACCTAAAAACTACCAAAAGGCTTTGTTCCTGTCCCAAAGGAGAAGGCACAGGGCAAGTGGCAGGCTGACTCAAGCACCAAGCACTGGGAAAAGTAGGAAGCTATGGTCACAGACTCCACCCTCTACCCTGGCAGCCTCCCTCACTTCCTCAACCCTCTTCATCACTTCTCCTTCCAACGTGTCACCTCTCGCCTCCACAGCTACCTGCTAAGCCACACAGGGTGCTCTTCTGAGGAGGCTGAGAGGAGGGGAGGGATGACATCTGGTTTGTCCTGTGACCTCCCTTGAGAAAGGGTTGATGCCCAATGGGGTCCTTTATGCCAGTCCAGTTATATCAAGGACTCCACCACACAAGTCACATTGAGTTCCTGTATGGAGACTTGTAGATAAGACCGCCTACACCTTGGCATTTAATCAGGGTCCAGATGGTATGGGAGGACTTGGAAATCAAGTGTAATGGAGACAGAAATGAAAAGGGCAAGAATATGTACCAAGACTGATTTGAGAGGGGTGACATCTATTCCCAATGCAGGGTTGTTAAGCATGAAGTAGAGAGGGGAAAGGAAGAGCCTTTGGCCCCTCTTGAGAAAAGAATCTATACAAAAACTTTGTAAATATCTATCCAACCAAACTTTTTTGGTAGATTTTCTTTTCATTTATTTAAAATGAAACAATTGCATGCACATGATTTAAAAATTAAATAGAGCCCTAGCTGGTTTTGCTCAGGATAGAGTGTTGGCCTGCGGACTGAAGGGTCCTGGGTTTGATTCAGGTCAAGGGCACATGCCCGGGTTGCATGCTGATCCCCACTAGGGGGCATGCTGGCCACTCAGTGTGTGTGTGTATGTATGTGTGTGTGTGTGTGTGTGTGTGTGTGTGTGTGTGTGTATATATATATATATATATATATATTTTTTTTTTTTTAGAGGCCCGGTGCATGAATTCGTGCATGGGTGGGGTCCGGCCAGCCTGGCCAGAGGGAGGGGACATGGGTGGTTGGCCAGCCTCCTTCTGGTCGAGGGGACAATTTGCATATTAGTCTTTTATTATATAGGATATATACTGAGTGGCCAGATTATTATGCGTTCAGAGATCATAATAATCTGGCCACTCAGTGTATATATATCTAAACAATGTATTATTTAATTTTGTATGCTTTTAATGTTATAGTTGTAATCATTACATGCATTTGTGTGCAACTGCTTTTTTATTGAAGTGAAATTCGCATAACATACAATGAGCCATTTAAGTGTACAATTTGGTATACTCATGTGTTGTGTGGCTACCAGATCTCTCTACATTCAAGACTTTTCAAAAGCACCCTGTACTTATCAAATAATCACTCACCATTCTCTCCTGCCCCAACCTCTGATAACCACTAATCTGCTATGTCTATACATTTGCCTTTTCTGGATAGATCATATAAAAAGAATCACAGCCAAAACCGGTTTGGCTCAGTGGATAGAGCGTCAGCCTGCGGACTAAAGGGTCCCAGGTTCGATTCCGGGCAAGGGCATGTAACTTGGTTGCGGGTACATCCGCAGTGGGAGGTGTGCAGGAGGCAGCTGATCGATGTTTCTCTCTCATCAATGTTTCTGACTATCTATCCCTCTTCCTTCCTCTCTGTAAAAAAACAATAAAATATATTTTTAAAATAAAAAAATAAAAAAAAAAGAATCACATAATATCTGATTTTTTTGTGCCTGACTTCTTTCACTAAGCATAATGTTTTTGAAGTTCTTCCAAGTTGTAGCATATATTAAAACTCTGCTCCCTTTAATGGCTGAATAATATCCCATTGTATAGATAAACCATAATTTGTTTACCCATTCATCCACTGATAGACATTTGTGTAGTTTCTACCTTTTGGCTATTGTGAATAATGCTGCTATAAACATTTGTGTACAGGTTTTTGTGTAGACATACGCTTTCATTTCTCTTGGGTATCTACCTAAGAGTGGAATTGCTGGCTCATACGGAATTGCCAAACTGTTTTCCACAGCAATAAGGTAATGATCTGCTGTCCATGGAACTCGCTGGCCTTATCACATACTCACCCAGTTCATGGAACTGCAGGAGAGCTATGAAGACTTAGTTTTGATTCTAGTTCTAGCAAAATAATGAATTAAAGATATCTAAAAGCTCTCCGATTACACATAGACACGAAGAACAGACTGACAGCTGTCAGAGGGAAGGGCATTGGAGGATTGGGTGAAAAAGGTGAAAGGATTAAGAAAAAACATACACACAAAAAGACACAGACAACAGTATGGTGAGAGCCAGAGGGAAAAGGGTTGGATGGAGGGGGAAGAGGGCAAAGAAAGGATAAATGGTGGCGGAAAAAGACTTGACTTTGGGTGGTGAGTGCAAGATTCAGTATGCAGATGATGTATTGCAGAGTTGTACACTTGAAACCTGTGTGGTTTAATTAACCTATGTCACCCCAATAAATTCAATTTTAAAAAGTATAGTCCAAACTACATAAATAAATACTCTCCTACTACAAAAATTCAGAACTGCTGGTCAAAATGTAGTATTAATTTTTTAAATTGTATTTATTTTTGAATATGTATAATATGGCACACAGGCCAAAGGGTACAAAAAAATATATGAAAAGAAACAATCCATCCCTCCTCAGTTCTCTACCTACCCAGTCTCTTCCCTCACCGCCCCGCCCCACCCCCCCAGGCAACAACTTACTATTCCTAATTTCTTTCTATCCTTCATATATATATATATATATATATATATATATATATATATATATATATATGGAGAGAGAGAGAGAGAGAGAGAGAGAGAGAGAGAGAGAGTTTTTAATAGAAACTATTTTAAATGCTGAGCAGAGAAAGAAAAACAGGAAGTCCCCAGATGCCAGAAATGAAAAGAGAAATGAAAAACAGCATAGGGAGTGCTTGAGCTACCTGAGTGGCTGCTTAGGAATGTAGGAGTTCCAGAGGACCCTGAGTACAGGGGAGGTAGAGAATTGGGACAAAACTCAAAGAGCTAAAACTTCAGTGAAAAGCTGAACTAGAAAAAATTCACCCTCCGGCATAGGATGAAACACGGAGGCTCATCTCTTTCATCTCATGGGAAAAGAGCTTCCCCCAAGAACTCCGTCTGGGCTTGCACTCTGCGTGATGTTGGGTCTAAATCAAACAATCTGCATGATCCAGGGCTCAGGCACAGAAAGTCCCCTGAGATCCGGGAGTCAAGTCTGGCCATACCTCTCCTGACACTGTCCTCGCAGGTAAGAAAATCAGACCAGGATTTTATTTAGTGCCCGACTGATGTCCACACAATTTCCTCTTGCCCTTTACCCCCGGAAGTCCTCGTAGCCCTACTGTTGCTGCTACAGTCCCAAGATTCCCCTGCTTTCAGGACCAAAGGGCTAGGACTTGTGTGGATTCTGAAGGCATCAGCTATTGATGGTGAGCTTGCCCACCACACACTCTTGCTAACTTCCATTTCTGCTTCTGTGCTAGGCATATTCTGATTAACTTTCTCCTGTTTTTTTTGCTTCTCTGATCCAAATCCAAAGCGGGCATCCTGGTGAATGAGAGATGAATATATATGTTAGTAGACTGTCCTTGTCCCACTTCCGCTTATTCAAGATCGAATGCGACAGGCTGACTCCTGGAGCTGGGAGGAGAATGGAGTTCACCTTCTCCAAGGAACACACAAAGTGACCCCAGAGTCCAGAAAAGAGAGCCTCAACTAGTTGCTCCTCCTCATATTGGAGGAAGAGAAAGAATTCCCCAGGAAGACAGGAGAAGGGCATTCTGGGGAGAGGGAGCAGTGTGTGAGAAGGTACGAGGCAGCTGGTGTGTTTGGGGAATGCCAAGAAGCCCAGTGTGTGAGCCTGGGAGAGAGGAGGGAAGGAATCAGATCATGCAGGGTCTTGAAAGCCAGGCAGAAAATTTTAGGGTCTGTGCTGAAGTAATAGGGGCAAAAAGTTTTAAGTGAGAAAGGGATATGACACTTAACCGGGTAACAGATGGACGAGGCACAGAATAGCCATGAGCCCCTAGGGGTGGGTACTGGCCCTGGTTATCCGGCCTATTGCCCTGGTTGTATCTGAGGAAGGTGGAGCTGATCACGAGGACCTGGGGAAGAAGGAGGAGGGGGCCTTTCCCACAGCAGCCCAAGCCATAGCTTACTCCCTCTCATCCCCTACCTGGTCTGTGCTATGTTCCATTCCACTAGGGAACAAGATCTTCTTCCAAAATCTAAGAAAGAATTAGGCGGTGGGGGAGTTTCAGCAGCTCCTGAGACCTGGGCATGTCCTGCAGCTGCCTCAGTAGGTTACCCTGCAGTCACCTCCCCTCACCTCCATGCTAAGAATGTCTGAGTTCCCAGACCTTTACCTCCTGGCTCAGAGCATCTGAGGTCCATGCCAGCCCAGAAAGCTTCAGGACAAGCAGAAGCAGCTGTCTCCAGTAGCCCTGGTCCCCCACATTCCTTCGGCAGGTGGAGCGTCCCCTGGTTTGGTTCCCTACTGTCTTGAAGCTCTGAATGGGGGCCTGGTTCATCCTGAGAAGGAGAACAGAAACTGGCAGAACTCTGGGAGCAGGCCTGGACCTTCCTGCTCCTGCCCTCTCCTCAACACCCACCCGAAGACTGTGGTATGCTGGGTGACATTGTTACTGACGCCAGAAGCCCGCAGGATCTTCGAGTTCTCCACCAGCACACATGTCCTGCAGTACAGATTGTTATGGCTCACTGAGGGTCTGGGAATCACCTTGAACAGCTTCTCCCACATTTTGCCCAGCTCGCTTGCTGAGTTCATGCCCTGGAAACAACCGGAGAGAGGAGGTTGAGGGCTAGGACCCAGGTATCGGCTCCCAGTGGAAGGAAAGCATCCCCAGGTGGGTGAGAGCGCCATCCAGAGCTCAGGGGCTGAGGTTCTGAAGATGGAAGGTGCACTAAGCCAGGGCCAAGATAGGGGTTTGGGCCTGAAAGTGGGAGATGGGCTAGGCCTGGGAAGGACAGGGGCAGGGTTAGGCCCAGTGTTAACCACTGACCAACCACCAGAGCACAGCATCAGGGATCATGGACTCTGTTGTCCCCATCAGGTACCCCATCGTCTTCTCATAGCATGTATCAAACCAGTTCTGTTCTCTGACTGTGTGGTGGCAGAGGGAGTCGTTGAGGGTCTTAGGTGGGCAGCCACACTTCCTGAACTTAAACCACAGGCAGTTGCCACGCCGTGGTCCCAAGTACATCACTTTTTCCTGGGGTGCCGATTCAGGTTTCTGATCCAGGCAGGGAACCATCAGGCACAAGATGAGCACCCAGAAGACCCATAGGACACAAATCTGCCACATGCACTTCATGTCTGGCTTAGGCGATGGCTTCCATTGGCAGGCAATAAACTGGCTCCTCCACCTGGGTCAGGGGCAAAGGAATGAGATCACAAACAGCCTCTGTCCCCTACAAGCCTCTGTCCCCTTGGCTTCTATGGCTCCTCAATCCTCCATACCATACCTCCTCCCAAACCCTCCTCTTCTGCCTCCTTATCCATTTGCTCACCTCCAAATAGGACTCTAACTGGGCCTGGGATAGAATGTGCAAGAGCAGAAAGATAATATATGGTGTATCCTGTACCCTCCCTGCAGGAGGAAAGCTTGGCTCTCAGTGGGCTCCATCTGCCACCCACTTATATCACAGATCTCATCACAAAGTGCACATTGTGACTCCCTCCTTTAGCCTGCCTGGGCAAAGCCAACGCCCTATCCTGTCTAACACACAGCTGCCTACACTGAATGTGAAAGTCATGAAGACAGGGGCCAACTTTGGCTTCTTTACTTCTGCATCCCTAAAGCTTAGAACCATATCATAAACATTTATGGGATACAGGAACAGGGTTGCGAGGGAATTTAAATCCTGTTCTTGTGTAATACCCCCTCTCCAATTGTGGAACCAGATCAGACCTCTCTTCTTTTCCCTTCCCTTCCCTTCCCTTCCCTTCCCTTCCCTTCCCTTCCCTTCCCTTCCCTTCCCTTGCCCTCCCCTCCCCTCCCTTCCCTTCCCTTCCCTTCCCTTCCCTTCCCTTCCCCTCCCTTCCCTTCCCCTCCCTTCCCTTCCCCTCCCTTCCCCTCCCTTCCCTTCCCCTCCCTTCCCCTCCCCTCCCTTCCCCTCCCCTCCCCTCCCCTCCCCTCCCCTCTTCCCTTCCCTTCCCTCCATCCCTCCCCTCCCCTCCCCTTCCCTTCCCTTCCCTTCCCTTCCCTTCCCTTCCCTTCCCTTCCCTTCCCTTCCCTTCCCTTCCCTTCCCTTCCCTTCCCTTCCCTTCCCTTCCCTTCCCTTCCCTTCCCTTCCCTTCTCTTCTCTTCTCTTCTCTTCTCTTCTCTTCTCTAAAACCTATCTCCTTCAGCTATTGGACTTCCACTAAGATGTCTCAGAGACCTCTCACACTGAACAAGCCTGAGACTGAACTCAGATTTTTCCCTTAAACCAACTCTTTCCCAAGATTTCTCTGTCTCCAAATGGTCCCACCATTCACTCGGTTGCTGAAGGCAGAAGGCCATGTGTTATCCTTGACTTCTCCCTCTCCTATGATTTCTAAATCCATTTTTTAATGTATGTTTTTATTGATTCCAGAGAGAGGAAGGTATAGGGAGAGAGAGATAGAAACATCTATGAGAAAGAAACATTGATCGTCAGCCTCCTGCATACCCCTCGCTGGGGATCGAGTCTGCAACCCAGGCATGTGCCTGGACAGAATCGAACCGGTAACCTCCTCGTACATGAGTCAATGCTCAACCACTGCACGACGCTGGTGGGGTCAAATCCATTTTTAATCCATTTGCTTCTGTCTCCAAACTGCATCCTCTTCCTCTTCACTCTCACCCCTTAATTCAAGCCTAGCCTGGGCATTTTATAGCTTTTAAAACAATTCACCAAAAAACCTGAGTAAGGTCTGTCGTCCAGTTAATTGTATTGTACCGATGTCAATTTCCTGGTTTGAAAAATGTAGTATTGGTACTATATGGTAAGATGCTACCATTGAGCCCTAGCCAGTTTGGCTCAGTGGATAGAGCGTTGGCCTGCGAGATGAAGGGTTCCAGGTTCGATTCCAGTCAAAGGCACATGCCCAGGTTGTAGGCTCGATCTCCAGTGGGAGACTTGCAGGAGGCAGCCAATCCATGATTCTCTCTCATCGTGGATGTTTCTACCTCTCTCTCCCTCTTCCTTCCTCTCTGAAATCAATAAAAATATAAAACAGCGGAGAAACCAAGATGGCGGCATAGGTAAACACCTAAACTGCTGCCTCACACAACAATTTCAAAACTACAACTAAAAGACAGAACGGACACCATCCAGAACCACAGGAAAGCTGGCTGAGTGAAAATTCTACAACTAGAAGGAAAAAGAAAAGCTCACAGAGAATTGGAGGTACGGCAAAGGGGCCTTGTGCGCGCAGAGAGGAAGGGCGGCTGAGAGCCTGGCTGACTTTCTCTGGCGGAAGGGGGAAGGAGGCCTCCGACCGCACTGAACCCCAGTTCTGACTGCACTGAACCCCAGTTCCGGGCGAACCCCTGGGGACCCACGCTCTTACGGGGGGAGTCTGGACTCTCGGGCGGAGACTCGAGCTGGGAGAGGCAGAAGTCTGAAGGCGCACGCGGGCCAGTGCGCACAAAGGCTGCGGAGGTTGCCACAGGCTTTCCCTAGTGGAAGGGAGTCAGAGGCTCCTGACGGCACTGAGCCCCAGTTATGACTGCAGTGAACCCCAGTTCCAGGCGAGCCCCTGGGGACCCACGCTCTTGTGGGGGGAGTCTGGACTCTCAGGCGGAGACTCGAGCTGGGGAAGGCGGAGGACTGAAAGCACACATGCGCGCAAGGGCAAGGCTGACAGGAAGCCAAGACTGAGACTCCACCCCATCCAAGCTGAGCACAGAGCCTATTGCAATTTGGCAAGTCTAATCCTATAAGGCTGTCTTCCAGCACCGAACTTCTCCCAGCATAGACACAGCTGATCCTTACAGCCAACTAGCCTGGAGGTCAATTCCTCCCAGTGATACCAACAACAATAAAGACTTAATTACAACAAGGCTGTACACACAGTCCACAAAGGGGTGCACCAAAAGTGTCCACCTCAGGTTAACTGGGGAAGCAGACCCACTGGGCCTTATTGGAAACCTAGCACAAATATCTACCTTACCAACTCAGGGAATCAGTGAAAATGCGGGGTCAAAGAATCAGATCACAAACGAAAGAAATGGAGGAAAACAAACGACTGGATATAGAATTCAAAACCACGGTTATAAGACTTTTTAAGAATATCCTAGAAAAGGCCGATAAATATAACGAGACCCTCGAAGATATGAAAAAGGACCAACTAGAAATTAAACATACACTGACTGAAATAAAAAATATTATACAGAGACCCAGAAACAGAATAGAGGAACACAAGAATCAAGTCAAAGAATTGAAATACAAAGAAGCAAAAAACACTCAACCAAAAAAGCAAAAAGCAAAAAAAAAAATCCAAAAAGTTGAAGATAATGTAAGAAGACTCTGGGACAACTTCAAGCGTACCAACATCAGAATTATGGGGGTGCCAGAAGAAGAGAGAGAGCAAGATACTGAAAACCTATTTGAAGAAATAATGACCGAAAACTTCCCCCACCTGGTGAAAGAAATAGACTTACAAGTCCAGGAAGCGCACAGAACCCCAAACAAAAGGAATCCAAAGAGGACCACACCAAGACACATCATAATTAAAATGCCAAGAGCAAAAGACAAAGAGAGAATATTAAAAGCAGCAAGAGAAAAACAGTTAATTACCTACAAGGGAGCACCCATACGACTGTCAGCTGACTTCTCAACAGAAACTATGCAGGCCAGACGGGAGTGGCAAGAAATTTTCAAAGTGATGAATAGCAAGAACCTACAACCAAGATTACTCTACCCAGCAAAGCTATCATTCAGAATTGAAGGGCAGATAAAGAGCTTCACAGATAAGAAAAAGCTGAAGGAGTTCATCACCACCAAACCAGTATTATATGAAATGCTGAAAGGTATTCTTAAAGAAGAGGAAGAAGAAAAAAGTAAAGAGAAAAATTATGAACAACAAATACATATCTATCAACAAGCGAACCTAAAAATCAAGTGAATTAAAAACCTGAGGAACAGAATAATCTGGTGAATATAATAGAATCAGGGGCATAGAAAGGGAGTGGACTGATAATTCTCAGGGGGAAAGGGGTATGGGGGGGTTCATGAAGAGAATGGACAAAAATCATACACCTATGGATGAGGACAGTGGGGGGGAGGTAAGGGCAGAAGGTGGGGTGGGAAATGGGTGGAGGGGAGCTATGGGGGGAAAAAGGAGAAATAATTGTAATAATCTGAATAAAGATTTATTTAAAAAATATATATAAAACAGCATCAATACCAAAAAAATGTTGTGGGTTTGATTCTCGGTCAGGGCACATACCTAGGTTGTGAGTTCAATCCCTAGTCAGAGAGTATATGAGAGGCAACCGATTGAATGAATGTTTCTCTCTCTCTCTCTCTCTCTCTCTCTCCTCTCTCTCTCTCTCTTGCTCTGTGTGTGTGTGTATGTGTGTGTGTGTGTGTGTGTCTCCCCCTTCCTCTCTCTAATATCAGTGAAAAATATCCTCGGGTGAGGGTTTAAAAAAAGAGAGAGAAAGAGATACATTGTTTGATGGGTACATGGAACCTCTTCTTACTATTTTTGCAATTTCTTATGTGCCTATAGTTATTTCCAAATAAAAATATTTCAAAAATCATCTAGAAAAAGATGCATAGTAAGTTGAATTGCTGTTTCATTTATGTCATTGATATAATCTTTTTACTGTTGTAACACTCAAAAACTTAATCATTTTAACCATTTTAAAGTGTACAATTCATGGTGAGCACACAATACAATATACAGGTGATGTATTATAGAATTGTACACCTGAAACCTATATAATTTTATTAGCCAATGTCACCCCAATAAATTCAATAAAAAAGAAAAATGAGCAAAATAGAAAAAAATAGCAAACTTCTGTCAGAATATTTTCTCTCATTCCTCTCCCTGTTAGCCAGCCTATTGGCTGTACATGCCCATTTAATCCATCAATGTGGTCAGTGGATTCCTCTCTAAGACCCTGCATCAGTATTAGTAAAAGTGTTTGGAACTCTTTGTGATGCCTGTGGAATTCAGACTGGAAAGAATCACAGTAGAGTGTTGGAGGTGGATAACGGGGTTCTGGAACTTTCTATTTACCTTCAAAGATGAAAACAGTGAAGAAGAAAAAAAAAAAGATGTAAACAGTAACCATTCAAGACTCCAGGAGACATCTCCTCCGGCATCCTGGGGGAGACCAAGTTCTCTTTAGGCAGGGCCACGCATGTGAGAAGGAAACTGGACCGGGAGCTAGAAGATGTAGGTGTCCCCAGTCAGCAACAATGAGCTGTGTGACATTGGCAGGAAAACTTGATCTTTACTTGGTCTTGGTTCCATCTTTTCTAAAATAAGAGGGAAGAGCCCAGCCAGTGTGGCTCAGTGGTTGAGCATCGACCTATGAACCAGGAGGTCACAGTTTGATTCCCAGTCAGAGCACATCCAGGTTGTGACTCAATCCCAAGTGTGGGACATGCAGGAGGCAGCTAATCAATGTTTCTCTCTTATTATTGCTGTTTCTATCTCTCTTTCTCTCTGAAATCAATAATTTTTTTTTTTTTTTTTTTTTACAGATGGGCTTATAATGTTTTTCTTCCACAACCTGCAACAGCTTCCTAACTGGTATATCTGCTTCCATTCTATCTGTTGCAGAGAGGAGAGAGAGAGCACTTACTTCTTTGTTTAGAAGTTTAAATATTTAGGTTTCTCGAGTTTGCAGTGGCCATGCCTATCCTGGCCAATTACCTGTTTCCAGGTGTGATTGACAGGCAAGCACTTCCCTTGTAACTCAGACCTTTACTGGGCATGCGTCTAAATTACTTTTGTTCAGTCCCTTCCCCCAACAATCAGCAGGGAACAGACTTGGAGAATGTTAAATGCAGCTTTATTGCAAAGCTGTATAAATGGCATGCCTATACTATTTGGTCTCCCCTTTCCTCCTTTCCTGTTAAATAAAAGCCAGATTATTACCATGGCATCATATCCATTCCTCACCCATTCTTCACCCAGTAACTGGCATGATCTTAAACTAATTTCCTACTTGGATCCTTAAAATGGCATCCCATTGCACCCAGAATAAAATTCAAAATCCTGCCCTGACCAGTGTAGCTCACTTGGTTGGGAGTCGTCCCGTGCACTGAAAAGTTGCCTGTTCAATTCCAGTCAGGGCACATGCCTGTGACTGCAGGCACGATCCCTGTCAGGGGTCGTGCAGGAGGCAGCTAGGTGATGTTTCATGTTTTGCTCTCAAATCAATGTTTCTCTCTCTCCCTCTCCCTTTCTCTCTCTCTCAAAAAAAAAAAATCAATAAAAAATATATTAAAAATCCTCACTCATCTCACACATTTCCAGCCATTCTGGCTTTTTTCTATTCCTAGAACTTTCCAAGTTTCATCTTGCCTCAGGATCTTTGCACTTGTAGTTGCTCTTCCTAGAACATACTACTCCCTCCCACTCCCACCCTCAGCACTTCACCTCCTTACTTCCTTCCCTTTCTTCAGGTCTCATGTTAATGTCACTCACTTGGGATTCCTTCTCCAACTCCTATATTATTGAAGTCCCTAAGAAGCTTTCCTAATTGGGCCCTGAGACATATTCACCATGGTATTCCCAAAACCCAGGGGAGACCTAGGAAATAGGAAGAGCTTGATACCATAAATACGTATTGAAGGAGTGAAAGAGTGAATCCTTTAGTCTAGCGCCCCACTGAGGATGGACGACTTTGAAGTAAAATGTGGATGTGCACAGAATGGGCACAGGTCAAAGAGGAGAGGACACTTTCTGCTAAGGTTATCCCTGGGCATCCACCTGAGAATAGATGCCTCTCTCATTTGGTGGTGGCAGCTTATGTGTGGAAAAGACCCAAGCTCTGGAGGCAGAAAGAACAGGCCTTGAATCCTAGCTTTGCCCCATTAACTAACCCTGCAACCTGCAGCAAAATCAATTCATTCTTTGCTTGCCCATCTATAAAACGCGGTTTGAAATAGCACCTACCTCCCAGGGTTGTTCTAATGATAGAATAGAACTAGAGCAGTTAGCATATGGCCAGTTTTCAAGTAATATGAGTTAGTCCTTTCCTTCTCCCCTTCCCTAACGTACTGCAGTCTGAGAGCAGAAGGGAGACTCTGGCACTGCTCAGCTTCTCCCGAGTCAGACTGCCACAAGGCACCCAGCTCCAGTGTCCTTCCTCCTGTCCCTGGAAGCCTTTCTAACCTAGCATGGCAGTCACTTTCTCCTACATACTCCCGCAGTCCCCTGAGCCACTTCTCATCAAAGCCCAGGTCTCACCTCACTGAAGTGATTTGAGCTGTACACTACCAGGAGACGTGCTCAGGAGAAACATTGGTGCTGTTCCAGTAAAATCAGCCTAAAGACCCTGGCTCCCAGAGTCTTTTGAGGTCCAGAAGAAATGGGTTGGAATCAGGTCCTGCCATTAATGAGCTGGGATTAAGGCAAGTTACCTAGCTTCTCCAGACCAGTTTCTCCATGAAATGCACATGGCACACCTACTTCCTATAGATTTTCAAACTTGTAACTTGAGAACCACATCTACAGGTTCTGATTCAAAAGGTCTGTGGTTGGACCCGACATTTTTCATTTCTAACCAGTTCCCAGATAATAATGAGGCTGCTGGATGGGGACACCTAGAAAACCACTGTTCTAGGAGGTTCCAAGTTGTTCCAAGAGTCTGATGTGAAACTCTTATCGCAATTCCTTGCAGAAGCTGGGCAAGCGAATGCTGCTACTGCTCTTTCTACCCCGCAGAGACCACCTCCGGGCACCCTGGTTCACAGAGGACCACCCTGACTGAGGGAGTATTTGCCCGTGGGCGACGTCCAGACAAAGCTGCCTGCAGCACCTATGGGCCGGAGGAGGGGAGGAGCGAGTGAAAACGCGGGGAAGGGGTGGGGCCAAGCGGGTGAGGGGTGGGGCCAAGCGTGCGCGCTGCTGCGCCTGCGTGCGGAGAGGGGGCGTGGCTCGAACTCTGGCCGGAAGCTGGAGGCTGCAGGGGCAGACCGGCTGGCATCTCCTTTCCGGCTGGTCCCCATGGAGGCGCTGGGGAAGCTGAAGCAGTTCGATGCCTACCCTAAGACTCTGGAGGACTTTCGGGTCAAGACCTGTGGGGGCGCCACGGGTAGGCGGTGGCGGGCCGGGGTCGCGGGGAGAGGGGTGTCCTGGAGTTTGGCCGGGCCTCCTACACTCAGTCGGCCTGTCAGGGGCTGAGGGAGCTGAACCGAGGCCGTTCTGACCCTCGCTCCCTGCCCTGCAGTGACCATTGTCAGTGGCCTTCTCATGCTGCTGCTGTTCCTGTCCGAGCTGCAGTATTACCTAACCACGGAGGTAAGGGGCGGGGCCTAGGACGTGCGCGGGTCTGGACTTTCTAGGAATCGGATCTTTAGGGATGGGAATGGGTGGGGAAGAGGCATGAGGCCAAATCTTACTGAGGCAGTGCCGCCCAGGTGCATCCTGAACTCTACGTGGACAAGTCACGGGGAGATAAACTGAAGATCAACATCGATGTGTTTTTTCCGCACATGCCTTGTGCCTGTAAGTACCTTCCCCTGGTGGGAATTGCTGCAAGTCCCAGGGTTCTCAGGTGGGCCTCCAGATTGACACCTCCCGCTTTAGACTTTGAACTGGACCCCAGGACAGCCTCCTTCCCTTAACCCACTGCTGCCTCAAGACAGGTCCAGCATCCCCCTACCCTCCAAAACCCAGATTCCCTTGCCCTGAGATCCTAGTACCTTACCTTGATTTACTGTTTCTAGATCTGAGCATTGATGCCATGGATGTAGCTGGCGAACAGCAGCTGGATGTGGAACACAACCTGTTCAAGCAACGGCTAGACAAGGATGGCATCCCCGTGAGCTCAGAGGCTGAGCGTCATGGTAACTGGGGGAGGGGGCCTGATTTCCCATCCCAGAGCTCAACATGCCTAAGCCCTGCGTTCTGACAAGTGGGCTGTGGCTGGCCCAGTGACCAGTGAAGCAACTATGACCCAGAGAAGTCAAATGGCTTGCCTAGGGTTCCCCAGCTATTAATCAGAGTGGGCAGAAATCCAGGCTTCTAGCCTCTGTGTGTGGAGTAGAGTATACTACCTGGCTGCCATTCTCAAAGGTCCCTAATTCTTGCATATCATGGTTTGAGTAACAGAAGTTTGAGGATGGGTCCTATTGCTGTTGCCTTGGCAAACTTTCTCTAGATGGACCCAAGATTCTCTGACTCTTTGCTTTCTCATCCTGTTGGCTAAGAGCCCTTAATGCTCTTCCCTTTTGGAATGTAGAGTGGCTTAAGGTTAAGAGTTTACATTCTTGAGTTAGATTACCTGAGTTCAGATAGAGATTTTTTCTCTTTCAGTCTGTGACCTCAGCTATAAAGAGGTGATAAACAATTGTACCCACCACATAGAATTATGGGATCAAATGAAGTAATATGTGTACAATGCCTAGTACAGAGTGGTGGTTCACTTTTAGTTTCTTTTTCTCTCTCTAGGCAGCCTCCCAATGCCTCCATTAACTCAGTTTTCCACCATACAAAACCCTACTCAAAGCTATGATTTTTCATACCTTAGGGATTGCTCTGTTGGTGAGCTTTATCATTCATGTATTCAATAGATACATGTTGAACACCAGTAAAATAAACAGGATTTGCTGTAGGATTGGATGTGGGTATAAGAGAGCACTCAGGGCTTTGATTCCAAGGCTTTTGCCTGAGCAAATGAGTGATCTGAGATAAGAATGACCAGAGAGTACCTGGCCGGTGTGGCTCAGTGATTGAATGTCAACCTATAAACCAGGGGGTTATGGTTCAATTCCCAGTCAGGGCTCATGCTCAGGTTGCGGGCTCAATCCCCAGTATGAGGAGTGCAGGAGGCAGTCGATCAATGATTCTCTCTCATCATTGATGTTTCTATCTCTCCCTCTCTGAAATCAATACAGATATATTTTTTAAAAAGAATAACCAGAGAGGAAAAAGAGGATTTTTTTGTATGTGTGTGGGAAAGGGGGGATAATATTATACATCCACTACTGTGTAACAAATTACCCCGAAAGTTAGTGGCTTAGTAGAACAAACATTTGTTTTCAGTTCTGTGGGTCAGGAATTCAAGAGTGATTGGGGGCCCTAACCGGTTTGGCTCAGTGGATAGAGCGTCAGCCTGCAGACTGAAGGGTCCCAGGTTCGATTCCGGTCAAAGGCATGTACCTTGGTTGCGGGCACATCCCCAGTAGGAGGTGTGCAGGAGGCAGCTGATCGATGTTTCTCTCTCATTGATGTTTCTAACTTTCTATCCCTCTCCCTTCCTCTGTAAAAAATCAATAAAATATATTTTTTTTAAAAAAAAGAGTGATTGGGAGATTCTGGCTTAGGGTTTTATGAGATTGCAATGAAGCTGTTAGCTGGGGCTACAGTCATTTGAAGGCCTGACTGGGGCAGAGGATCTGCATCTAAAAGGGCCCATACAGCCCTAGCTGGTTTGGCTCAGTGGATAGAGTGTTGGCCTGCGGACTGAAGGGTCCCGGGTTCGATTCCAGTAAAGGGCACATGCCTGGGTTGCGGGCTCGATCCCCAGTGGGGGGCGTGCAGGAGGTAGCTGATCAATGATTCTCTTTCATCATTGATATTTCTATCTCTCTCTCCCTTCTCCCTTCCTCTCTGAAATCAATAAAAATATAAAAAACAAATAAATAAATACATAAAAAATAAAAATAAAAGGGCCCATACAAATGGCTGTTGACTAGATGCCTCAGTGCCTTCACCACATGTGCCTCTCAGTAGGGCTGCTGAGTATCCTCACAGCTTGGCAACTGGCTTCCCCCTGTGTAAGGAGATCTAGGAGAGGTGAAAACCACAACTTCTTTTATGGCCTAGCTTCAAAAGTTGCACACCATTATTCTGCAGTATACTGGTGGTTACACAGGTCAGCCCTATTCATTGTGGAAGAGGAATACATAATGGTGTTAAGCACCTTTTCATGTACCTGTTGGCCATTTGTATATCTTTTGAAAAATGTCTGTTCAGGTCCTTTGCCCGTTTTTAATTGGATTATTTGGGTGGGTGTGTTTTTTGGGTGTGTTTTTTTTTTGCTGTTGAGTTATGGGAGTTCCTTATATAGTTGGGATATTAACCCCTTATTAGATATATCCTTGCAAGTATTTTCTCCCATGCTGTAAGTTGCCTTTTCATTTTAATTGTTTGTTTTGCTATGCAGAAGCTTTTTATTTTGATGTAGTCCCACTTGTTTATTTTTGCTTTTGTTGCCTGTGCTTTTGGTCAAATTAAAAAAATGATTGCCAAGACCAATGTCAAGGAGCTTTTCTCCTATGTTCTCTTCTGGGAGTTTGATGGTATCACGTCTTACATTTAATCCATTTTTAGTTAGTTTTTATGAGTGGTTTTTATAATTAGGGGTCCAGTTTTATTTTTTCCATGTGAATATCCAGTTTTCCCAGCACCATTTATTGAAGAGGATGTCCTTTCCCCATTTTGTACCTTGGAACTTAAGTAGGGAAGTAAGGACACGAAGGAGTGGTAGTGTCAGAGGTGTCAAAGAATTGGTGGATTCTGCTTACCAGGGGTAGTGAACTGGGAAAATAAGGATAAGTACTTGAATACTTGACATTGCATTTTTGAAAGTTTGTGTAATTGCTAATGATAAGGTCTAGGTGTAAGCATGGAAATGGATAGCTGAGGTGAGATGACAAAATAAGAAGAGTATTGGAGGACAGGTGGTCAGGTTATTGAATATTGAAATTGCCAATTATAATGGGGTAGTTAAAGAGTCGGAGCCAGTGCAGAGACAGAGGTCTGAGCACCATGGTGAAGTGGTTAAGGACATACACTTTGGAATTGGAGCTGAAATCTGCAAAGTCAGTTCTCATCTCTGAGCCTCAGCATCTTCTCCAGTATAATGGGGATAATAACCTCACCTTCATAGAGTTATTGTGAAGATGAAGTGAGATGATACATATAAAGTACGATGACCTGGAGCTGACATTTAGTATTTACCATTATTGTTTTATTACTATTGCTATTTTTAGAAGAAATAATACATGTGTAGAAGTGCTTAGTGCCTGACACATAGTATACGCTATGTAAATATTAGCTATTATCATAACTTTTTTTTTTTAATATATTTTATTGATTTTTTACAGAGAGGAAGGAAGAGGGATAGAGAGTTAGAAACATCGATGAGAGAGAAACAAACATCGATGAGAGAGAAACATCGATCAGCTGCCTCTTGCACACCTCCTACTGGGGATGTGCCCACAACCAAGTTACATGCCCTTGACCGGAATCGAACCTGGGACCTTTCAGTCCGCAGGCTGACGCTCTATCCACTGAGCCAAACCGGTTTTGGCTATTATCATAACTTTTATTATTCCCAAGTCACAGGCCGAAGGGCCCGTGCAGGGCTTGGGAGTAGATTTCACTGTATCTGCCCCCAACTAATGCCTGCCTCTGCTCTCTCCTTAGAACTTGGGAAAGTTGAGATGAAGGTGTTTGACCCTGACTCCCTGGACCCTCACCGCTGTGAGAGCTGCTATGGTGCTGAGACCGAAGACATCAAGTGAGCCAGACCCTGGTGGGAAGGGAAGGGAGGGGAGCAGGGCTGTTTGTCAGCCTTCCTCAGCCTCAGTCTGACTCTTTGAAAGTTGGACCAAGAATTTAGAGGGGATGGGGTGTATGCCTCAGTAACAGATCCTGGTGTGAGTGCCAGGCCCTGCCTGCAGACCTGGGGAAGAGGCTGAAATGGTCCTTGCTCTGGTTCAGAGGTGCTCTCCAGAGTCCAACTGCCTGGTTCCACCCATGTGTCCTTGGGCCTAGCCAC
Source organism: Plecotus auritus (assembly GCF_963455305.1). Taxonomy (NCBI): domain Eukaryota; kingdom Metazoa; phylum Chordata; class Mammalia; order Chiroptera; family Vespertilionidae; genus Plecotus; species Plecotus auritus. The sequence goes on along the minus strand of NC_137782.1, from coordinate 61,002,422 downwards.
ATAACCTCTCTTGTGAATGGGGATGATCATAACACCTTTCTCACAAGAGTTACCTCTGGATTAAATATGTGTACCGGGTATACTCTTTGTAAAGCACTGAGACGGAAGGCTTAGTTCAGATTATTAAGCCCTTGATATATAGCAACTGCTATTATGTTTCCCAGCTCCTGACCTCTGCGAGGCTCATTCAGATGGTCTGCGGTGGGTCCTGGGGATATGTTTTGTTTTGTTTTTTAATTTTTATTGTAATAAAACATATATGCCATAAATGTTACCATTCTAACCATTTTCAAATGTGTAATTTAGTGGCATTAACTACATTCATAGCATTGTGCAATCATCACCACTATCTGTTCCAAAACCTTTCATCACCCCAAACAGAATGGGAATATGTTTGTGTATGTGTGTGTGTGTGTATGTTTAATATACTTTTATTGATTTCAGAGAGAGGAAGGAAGAGGTAGAAACATAATTGAGGAGAGAGAATCATTGATTGGTTGCCTCCTGCACCCCCTCACCCCCCACTCAGAATCAAAGCCACAACCCAGGCATGTACCCTGACTGGGAATCAAACCGTGACCTCCTGGTTCATGGGTTGACGCTCAACCACTGAGCAACACTAGCTGGGCAGGAATATGTATTTTTAACATTTCTGCTGCCACTGAGGAAACACACTTTGAGAACATTTGATGGTCAGGGATGAGGCTAGCAGAGGCTCCATTAGCAGGCAGAACTGCTCAGGCTTTATTTCCCAAGGTGCCAGCACTGTTTTTGTGCTTTTCTGACACTCTCAACCCGTTCCTCCTCTCCTACAGGTGCTGTAATACCTGCGAGGATGTGCGGGAAGCATATCGCCGTAGAGGCTGGGCCTTTAAGAACCCAGACACTATTGAGCAGTGTCGGCGAGAGGGCTTCAGCCAGAAGATGCAGGAGCAGAAGAATGAAGGCTGCCAGGTGTACGGCTTCCTGGAAGTCAACAAGGTAGAGGAGGGACTGAGGCGACGCAGGGCCAGTTGGGCCCCACTCCACTGTGAATCTCAGGCCTGCTTAGGCCCTCAGGGGACAAAGGGAAGAGAGGAAACAGGTGGAGAATGAGCGGGAATATCCCCTACAGGTGGCTGGAAACTTCCACTTTGCTCCCGGGAAGAGCTTCCAGCAGTCCCATGTGCATGGTGAGTGATCCTCCATCAGCCGGCGAGGCTTAGTCCCTGGACACCTTGGCGGGTTTGAGTGCCCCTTCACCTCCCGATGTTCTTTTGTCTTTGGCCCAGAAAAGATCCTCATATCAGGGTGGCAGATTGGTACAGCAGTTAAGAGCACAGCTGAGGAGCCAGACTCCTGGGTTCAGATTTCAGTTTCAGACTTTAGTGGCTGTATGACACTTTGAGAAAGTTTCTTAACTTTTTAAACAATTTCCTACTTTACAAAATGGTGATGACAGCACTTATCTCCTAGGGCAGTGGTTGGCAAACTGCGGCTCACGAGCCACATGCGGCTCTTTGGCCCCTTGAGTGTGGCTCTTCCACAAAATACCACAGCCTGGGCGAGTCTATTTTGAAGAAGTGGCATTAGAAGAAGTTTAAGTTTAAAAAATTTGACTCTCAAAAGAAATTTCAATCGTTGTACTGTTGATATTTGGCTCTGCTGACTAATGAGTTTGCCGACCACTGTCCTAGGGTATGTGTGAAGCTTAAAAACTATAGCATAGAGCCTGGCTTATGGTAGGCACTTGTTTAAAAGGTAGCACCCAGTCTCAGATGACCTGCATGTGAGGCTTTGAGGGAAACAGAGTTGGGTTGGAACACAGGTCTTGCCACTCCCAAGCTATGTCATATTTGGGAAGTAGTGAGCCCTACTCAGTTTATCCTTCTATAAAGTGGGGCTGACGATACTAGTACTTACCTCACAAGGTTGTTCACAGGCATGAATAAATGAAACTTAAGCTCATTCATTCATTCATGCACTAGGTATTTATTAATCACCTACTATGTACTATATGCTAGTATAAGTGCTAAGGATACAGCAGTGAACAAAACAAAGTCTCTGCCCTTAGAACATTCTAGTAAAAAACAGACAATAAACAAGTATGTGAAATATATAGTATATTAGATGCTATTAAGTAATATGGACCAAAAAAGGCAAGATCGGTGATAGGGATTGGGGGCTTGGGTGAGACAACATGTGTGTTCTATTTTATATGGGGTGACCAGGGAAAGACTGACAGGGCAGTATTTGAGCTGACCCTATGGGTGTCTTGGGGAAAGTGCCTCAAGCAGAGAGCATAGCAAATGCAAATCCCTAAGGTAAGAATGTGCTGATGAGTTCAAGGTCCAATAAGAAAGTTAGGATGGCTGCAGCAGAGTGAGCAGAACTGCACAGTTAGAAAGAAGGTGAGATCCCTAGCTGGTTTGGCTCAGTGGATAGAGCGTCGGCCTGTGGACTGAAGGGTCCCTGGTTCGATTCTGGTCAAGGGCACATGCCCGGGTTGCGGGCTTGATCCCCAGTAAGGGGCGTGTAGGAAGCAGCCGATCAATGATTCTCTCTCATCATTGATGTTTCTATCTCCCTCTCTCTCTCCCTTCCTCTCTGAAATCAATAAAAAATGTTAAAAAAAAAAGAAGGTGAGAGCCCTGGCTGGTGTGGCTCAGTTGGTTGAGCATTGTCCATGCACTAAAGGGTCACCGGTTTGATTCCCGGTCAGGGCACATGCCCAGGTTGTGGGCTCAATCTCCAGTAGGAGGCATGCAGGAGGTTGCCTGTCGATGTTCAAATCAATGTTTCTCTCTCTAAAAATCAATAAAAAGGAAGAAAGAAGGTGAGAGAGGTAAGGAGGCCATGTCATGTAGGGCTTGGAGGGGCATTGTACGGCCTTGGGCTTTTATTCTGTGAGATGGGAAGCCCTTGCAGGGCTCTGAAGAAGTGGTATATGATCTGACTTAACTTTGGAAAGGCGGGCAGCACTCTGCTCTGTGGAGAAGACTGTAGGGGGAAGGACAGAACCAAAGAGGCCAGTTTGGAGGTTTTTGCAGTGACCAGTCCAGGCACAAGGTGATGGGGCGGGGCCAGAGTGGTGGTGATAGGATGGTGAGAAGTGACTGCATATATCTTGAAGGTAGAGCTGAGAGGTGTTGCTGAAGAATGTGAAGGGTAAGAGAAAGAGGAGTTAAGGTTTTATACCTGAGTAGCGAGAGAGATAAAGTTGCATTTAGTGAGAGGGGGAAGATTCAGAGGAACAGGGTTAGATGGTTGGAGGTGGGGAATATAAAGCAGGTGTTCAGCTTTTGACAGGTTCAGAGCAATGGCATTTAGACATCCAGAATGTCTAGTATGCAGTTGGCTATTCAAGTCTAGAGTTCAGGAGAGAGATCTGGGGATACAAAGGTTAGAGTCATCAGCGTATTTAAACCCATGGGACTGGATGAAATTGCCCTGGCAGTGAGGATAGATGGAGAAGAGGAGAGCTCAAAGAACTGAGTGCTGGGCTTCCAACATGAGAGGACAAGGGCATCAGGAGGAAGCAGCAGAGGAGATTAGTCAGACACACCAGTGAGGTGAGAATGCAAACCAAGGGAGTGGTGTCCTGAAGGCCAAGGGATGGCAGTGTTTCCAGAACAGTATCATGGTCAGAGCTTCTGGATGTCAGTAATAATTGCCCGTGGATATACATGGCGTGGTTATCGACCCTGACAGAGCAGTTTGGGCGGAGTGATAGGGAGCACCCAGAGGAAGAAATGGGCAAGAAGTTGGAGCCAGTGAGTGTATGCAACTCCTTCATGAAGTTGGCTGTAATGGGAGAGAGAAGGCTACAGCTGGAGGGAAATGTGGAGTCAAAGGAGGGCTTTGTAAGATGTGTGATGTGTTAATCTGCTGTCGGATTAAAGAGAGACAAAGTGATGCTTCAGAGATGAAAGTTATTGCAGTGAGGACCTTAAGAAGGAAAAAGAAGACAGAATCTAGTGCCTCTGAAGTATAGGAAGCTAAAACTTGGCACCAGGAGGAAAGGCAGACTACTTAGGTAAAGGTAGATTGGCAGCTGTGTGATATGGAATCACCAAGAACTGTAACAGATCCATGTGGGAGAGATCTCTGTGATAGCCAGTGGCTAGGACCTGGGAGGACTGACCTGGGGTTCTGGGTGGAGCTCTAAGTAAGTAAAACAAGTAGCGCTAGTTGGTAGAATAGTTTGCCATGAGCTGCAAAGCTGGAGATTTTTAGGGGAGATTGAGGGACAGTGATCTGAACCTAAGTGGCATTTAGGAGCAAGGAGGACCTCTCTAGACCAAGGAGAAGGATGGGTATGGGAAATAGTCACCACTTCGGGGCGAGGGGCACAAGGGAAATAGTACTTTCAAGGAAGTGCCCAGCTGTAGTTGGAACAAGAAGGTTTGGGGAATGTTTGGAGGTTGAAGATGTAGAGGTTTTGCTGATGAGTAATAGGGCCCGTAAAAGGTCTAGGAGGAATGGGAGTCAGGATCATATTAGGTGACAGGAGTCTAGTAGGTGAGAGATAACCTGACGGTCCTGAGCTGCCCATGACTAAGGTGAGCAGGAGTAATGGGCCCAATGGAGATAGCTCTGCTGGCTTTTCAGGCAGTTTGTGGGTGTGAGGCCAAGTGTTGGGGAGGGACAGGTAGGTGGGTATGGAGCCCCCTCTACTATGGAAGGGGCTGAGGAAGGGTGGACTTATTGGAATTGTGGAAGTCAGCAAGCTATTGGCAGAGGACCTGAGCACATGCAGTAGGAGATGGTGCTGAAGGTGGCAGTAGCATCTCTGCTTCTCAGCCTGGGCTATTGTCAAGAGTCAGGGAGCCCAGGACGAAGGGTGTTCTGTACCCCAGAAGGAGGTTCAAAGCAGGAAGCTACAGTAGCCCAAGGCCAAAAATCTAGCTCAATTGAAGGTCAAGGACCTAGTTCTGACATCCTTTTTGACTTGGGTGGGTGAGGAGGAGAGATTGTAAAGTTTACCAGTACTTTTCCATCTTAGATCATACCTGGTCCTCAGGACAGACCTTTGCAGAAGTTACTGATGCCCTGAGAGGGCAAGTGATTTGACCAACATCACACAACTAGAAAAGTGGCTCGGCTCTAGGTCTTTTGTTTTTCTTAGGCCACCATACTTCTGCCCCCAGCCCTCCTTGCACTCTTTTCTGCCCCAGGAAGGGCTCCTTTAGACCAGGAGGAGGCTTATTAGCTGAGTCCAGACCCTGCTGCTGAGGCAAAAACATTCCAGTCTTCCCTTCTACTACATATCTTCTTGCTCCATAGTCCTCATTGTAAAGCTCTGAATTTTCTTTCTCTTCCTCCCTTCTCTCCCCTTCTCGCCCCCATGCTGCAGTCCATGCTGTGGAGAGTAAGTGGCCCTGACCCTGGGGAAGCCAAGCCCCCACGTCTGGGGTAGCCTACCCACCCAGGATGGGGGGAGGTTTGGATGGGCCTGGGATTGGGGCCTTGTCTGGCCTGGCTGCTGGATGACTATCAAAAGCACTGGGATATATTTTTGAGTTGGGGTTCCTTGCAGCAGGAGGAATCAGGGTCAGAGGGAAGGAAGAACTTATTCTGGAACTTATGGTACAGGGTACCATAGGATTTCCTTCGGGGAGCTCTGAGGGTAAGGGCAGAGGCATCAGGGAAAGAGCTTGGGCAGCATTCTCAGGTCCCACCTCACTTTGGGATTCAGTGATTGGCCATCATGAGAGAGCAAAGTTGGTGGTGCCTGTTTCCTGAGACGCAAGCAGGACCTTGGTGGGAGTGAAGTCCTAGAGTGATGCCCATAAAGGGCTCCCTACATATATCAGGGAAGAACTGGGATCTGTGTTCTTAAGACCCCCCAAGGAGGGCATGGCCTCTCCCACAGGCCCAAGGCAGGCCCTTTCCGGCTGCCCTCAAGTAAGGCCAGGCTGGGAGGGAAGGGGGAATGAGGGGTCAAAGAAGAGCTGGGTGGGTCATACTCCAGAGGGAAGAGCGAGGAGGCCTGAGCGAGGACTCTGAGGGAGCCAGGTGGCCAGTCCTGCTCCACCAGGTGACACTTTCCCCCTTCTCTTCTAGTCCACGACTTGCAGAGCTTCGGCCTTGACAACGTATGTACCAGGTGGAAATAATAGAGGGAGGATGGTGTGGGAGATGGTTGCTGCCTTAATTTCTCTTAGGGACCTCCTGGGTTGGGGGAGCAGATAAAAAAATATATACCACATTCTGATAGGGGATTTAGATTGAAGGTTGAATAACTGGGAGTGACTTTTGAACTGAGATCTGTGCAGGCTGGGGTTGGACAAGAGCATCCCGGTCAAGGTCAGAAGGGACGTGGCACTTCTCATGAACCACAAGGGCCAGAGCCATTGTGGATGGATGAGGCTGGAGACGTTGGTGGACACCAGTCCACAGGATTCAGGGGCCATGCTGAAGAGTCTGGTCTTTGTCCTCAGGCAGTGGGAGGCTGTTCGCCTGCCTTAACTAGGGTCATGACATAATCAGATTGGCAAATTTTTTAAGATCCCTCTAGTGGCTGAGTTTGATATAGACTAGAACAGGACAGGAGTGGGAGCTGGGGACCCTCCAGTCTAGGTTTCCTTGGCTTAAAACCTCAGGGAAAGCTAGCACCTGCCACTAAGGGCCCTTGCCCGTCTGTGTTTGCCTAATGTGTATGGATTCAACCGGAACTCAAACTTTGGAACCCCAGCAGCCCACAGACTCTGTGAAGGTGGAGTTCCTAAGTGGGGAGTGGGGTGTCTGTCTCAGATTCTCTAACAGGGCCCCTCCTTCCCACCCCCATCTCCACACATCTACTCCCCAGACCCAGGTGTGCCTGGCTTCTACTGTCCTGCAGAGCTTTTGATGGGGTGGGGTCTGCTGAGGCCTCTAGTGCTCTGAGTCCCAGGTGTTGCTTACAGATCAACATGACCCACTATATCCGGCACCTGTCATTTGGGGAGGACTACCCAGGCATTGTGAACCCCCTGGACCGCACCAACGTCACTGCACTTCAAGGTACCAGCCTGGCAGGTCACCCCCAGCTCCCAAAGCCCTGCCCGACACCCATGCCCAGTGCTCTCTTCTCCCTGCAGCCTCCATGATGTTCCAGTACTTTGTGAAGGTGGTACCCACGGTATACATGAAGCTAGATGGGCAGGTAAGTCTGCAGGAGCTCAGATAGCAGAGGCCCTCTCGGTGTCAAGCACTGGAGTCCCTTCAGCCTGGGAAGTGAAGTGCTGCTCTTATTCCCATATGGTGGGTGACAAGCCAAGGCTCAGAGAGTGTAGGTGATGTGTCCACCAAGGCCCGGGCTGTCACGTTTGAAAGGACTTGCTCAGGCTGCATCCATCTGTTCCTCCAGTGCCCACTGTCTGCCTCACTGTACCCCATGGTCTGCCCTGGGCTGGGGGCTAACCTTTCCTGGGCCCCCTGCTTCCCTTTCTGCTGTGGCCTGTGGAACAGCACCTCAGCAGACTGGTAGAATGCATGGGACTGAGTTTGCAGAGGAGTCAGGCCCAGCCTTGCCAGGTGCTCATGGTGCGGCCTTGAAGAGTTGCTTCTCATCCATGGATCCCCATTGCAAGGATCCACCAAATGTAGCTGGGATTGGTAAACTCTAAAGAGCTGGTGACCAGCGGAGAAGCTGGGATTGTTAAGCTGGAAGAGGGCATCTGGGTGGTCCCCAGGCCTTGCCATATTCGTTACCAACATGGCACCTTGTTTTCTCCTCCACAACTCTCAAGGTGCTACAAGACACAGGGCAGGAACAGGGGGAGGGTGGAGGGGGTTGGGAGTCAGGTTGTAGACCTGGCCCTGTTTCAGCTCCCCTCCCGTCCCAGGTGCTGAGGACAAATCAGTTCTCTGTGACTAGACATGAGAAGGTCGCCAATGGGCTGCTGGGTGACCAGGGGCTTCCCGGAGTCTTCGTGCTCTACGAGCTCTCGCCCATGATGGTGAAGCTGACAGAGAAGCACAGGTGAGGGTGGGGAAAAGGGAGGATACTAGGCCTGGTGGCAGTAGGGGTGCCTGCTGATCCCCCCACTCCTCTGCCAGGTCCTTCACGCACTTCCTCACGGGCGTGTGTGCTATCATCGGGGGCATGTTCACAGGTTAGTAGCTCTAGGGTGTCTGTTTGGGGTTGGGGTGTGGTGGGGAGTGTAAAGTCTGGGTTCCCCACAGATTTTGGTTGGGGGAGAAGGGGCACCTCAATGCCAAGGGGAGATGCTGACCTGGTGAGTAAGGCTCTGGCGGTCAAGCCAAGGGCCCACCTGAGCCAGTGCCAGCCCTTGTCTCTCTCCCCAGTGGCTGGACTCATCGATTCACTCATCTACCACTCAGCACGAGCCATCCAGAAGAAAATTGATCTAGGGAAGACAACATAGTTGTCCTCTTCCCCCTTGCTGTCCCCCCTTTCTCCTGTTCTCTGGTTTTGTGGTCATTTTCCCAAGCCCCCCCCCCCACACACACACACACACTTCCTGTTCCCCTCCCAGAGAGTCCTGCTCAGCCCCAGGTTGATAAATCTATTGGTTGTGATAGTACTCACTAGTCTCTGTGTGGTTCTTGGGTCTGGTCAGAACCTGGGGACAACTGCTCATCACAGCCACTTGTTGAAGGCAATTAGGACTGACAGATCAGGCCAGATACCCTCTGGGAGCCCCATGTGGACATTTCCTGGTGTATAGGGCTTTGTTCAAATTAGACCAGTGGTCGGCAAACTGCGGCTTGCGAGCCACATGCGGCTCTTTGGCCCCTTGTGTGTGGCTCTTCCACAAAATACCACGGCCTGGGCGAGTCTATTTTGAAGAAGTGGCGTTAGAAGAAGTTTAAAAAATTTGGCTCTCAAAAGAAATTTCAATCGTTGTACTGTTGATATTTGGCTCTGTTGACTAATGAGTTTGCCGACCACTGAACTAGACTGATGCTGGCCACACAGCCCTCTCCTCGGTCTCCTCCACTGTGCTCTTCGGGCCTTCTGGTTTCAGCCTCAGGGCTGAGACAGGCCTTTGTAGGATGAGTTTCCTGGAGCCACCACGGCTCCCAAGTTCATGAGTGTCTGAGTCCAGTGTTAGTAATAGAGCCCTGGGAGCAGTGACAGCTCAAGCTAGGTCCCCTGCCACTCTGGGTTCAGTCACCTGGATCTGTGACCCTGCTCTGTGCCAGCCCTTGCTGGCTCCTGGTGCCGAGAGGTGTCCAGCCAGATCCTATGCAGTCTCCTAGGTGGAGGCAGAACTGAAGAACAGGGAAGGAAGGTAGCAGCAGTCATTCTGCAGCAGAGCTAGCATCAGACCCCAGCCCTGGCCTCAGTGAGGGCTTCCCATTAGAGCTTCCCAATGTAGAACCAGGCCCTGAGACCTCACCACTCCCAGAGACCTGAAGCTGGTAGTTCATCCCGTCATGTCTCAGGGGGTTTCAGTATAAGACAGTAGAGGGGAAGAAGCGAAGAGAGAACAGAAAGCAAAGTAGGGCGGTGATAGCAAAACCCCTGGAGGCAGACAGACCTGAGCTCCAGTTCTGATGTGATCACTTATAATCTGAGATGTTGGACATTTTATCTATGGGTCTCATCTATATATTGCGGGTGATGGCTGTAGAGAGCCTTGTTTTTTGACCACCCAGGAACCATCCCCATTTGTTAACAGTATCTTGAATTTCCTCTGGGAAGCCCCCTCCATCCTCTCAGCTAGAGGTTTGGGAAGAGGATCGATCTCCCACCCTGAGCTCCAGGGGAGGGTTCCATCAGCACATCCCATCCTCCTGGTCACGGTGACAGTATGAGCCAGGCTATAAGGACTAGGAAAGCTTTCCTTCAGTTGTGAATATGGGGACACATGAGGTTGTTGTAGCCATCTTGCAGTTCCAAGGGGAGACCCTATTGGTGAATGAGCTGCCCCCAGAGGATAGCAGAGCTGAGCCTAGAGGCAGAGAACCAGTCTTGGTGACATGATTTGAGCCCTGTGACAAGCTGCACCCGAAGCCAGTTTGTGTTGGGATTGCTATTACTTGCAGCCAAATGTGTCCTTAACTGATACGGCTACCCTCAGAGTTGGTGAAGAATAAGTCATTGAAGTCTGTGAAGTGCTTAGCTGTTATAAGCAGATAAGGTAAGAGGGACCCAGCCATTGGCAGGAGCAACAGGTGGGCTCTCAGAGGGTATGACACCTCGCCAAGCAGGCCTCCTCAGCCCTGAGCCTCCTGCCAGGTCCTATTCCCGGTGGTGGGGCCACGTGGTCAACTTTCCACCCTGGGTATTCATTTTCCCAGTGAGTCCCTAGCATCTGAGGTCACCCAAGAACATCTCTGTTCTATGCCCCTGTATTCTGCACATTCTCAGGCATCAGAGTGGATGTGAGTGGAGGTTTACTCAAAGCAGTGAGCTCTAGTAGCTCATTGGTGGGAAGGACTTCCGGGAGTAGGAGTGGAGGGGTGGGTGCGAAGGGATGAGTGTCCAAGATCAGTTAGGGCCCGGGGAGTGGTGGAGGGGCTGGAAGATGACCTGGCTGATCTGGCCAGGCATGCTGTAGAAGACGAGGAGGAGGAAGATGATGATCAATGCCAGCAGCACCAGTAGCACCAGGATGCGCCAGTACCGGCGCCAGATGAAGAAGACGAAGGTCTTCAGCGGGTTCACAAACCAATTGAAGGAGGTTTTGGGACGGCTGTTGGGGAACAGGGCAGGTGATCAGGTGACTTCGGAATGATAAGGAAGCCTTAGCCCTCTGGCACCTCCCACTCAAGCTCTGGCCAGCCTCCCAGCCGCCCACTCACTTGGGCTTCTCCAAGGGCTCAGGCTCCTTCCGCCCCATCCCCACTGGCCGTTTCTCCGCCTCCTCCACCGTCAGCAGCTCAAACTCTGCCTCCACTTTCCCCTAGAAAAAGAAGGAACAGGGGCTGAGCTCTTAAGTGGCTCAGACCTGGCTCCCTGCCAGCCCAATCCCGGGCCTGGCTACACCCACCGTGAGGATGTAGACGTTGCCTCCGGGGTCTGCAAACTCTAAGTCTTCTGGCCGGCCCTTCCTCCTCCTTCTCCGCCTCTTCCTGCCAGCCTGGGCCTCCCGCTGCTCCCGTTCCTCATCCTCCAGCTCCCGAAGCTTCACCACAGGCCACCAGCCCCGCAAGCGGCGGCAGCGGAACAGATTGCACCTGGGCCCAGCCCCATTGCGGGCCAGCCGCACAGAGCAGAGCTCTGGGCCCCGGGCGCCCCGCACCATGTCTGGCAGCTGTAGCTCCAGGGATCCTGCAAGGCCAGAGCGCCCTGGGTTAGGCTGGAGACCAAGGTCTATCTGGGTCAGGGGCAGGAGGCAGCACAGCGGGATTGTAAGTGAGGGCATCAGAAGTTAGAATGTGGTGGTCAGGCACAGCTATGGACCACACACCACAGCCCCAAATTAAACAGGGTCAAGGGCGGGACCAGACTGCTAAAACAAGACCAAAGGCCATGGAGTGGGAGTCCAGAGCAACCCGAGCTGGGGTCAAACCCGAGGACTGAGTCAGGGACTTTGGGAAGGAATGGAGGTCGTGATGCATAGGGCTGAATAAATTTAGTAATTAGGCCAGAGAGCAAAGTTAGTGACCGAGGGCCTGAAACCCAGGATCCGGGGCTGGGTTAGAACAGGGAACCAGGGCAATGAGGGCAGAAATCAGGGCTAGCTTAAGGTGAAGGAAGGCTCCGCAGTACCGAGGAAGTCGTTGGTGGAGATGCGGTCATAGTCCCAGACCTGCAGGACCAGCACTGCGGGCTGCCGGAACTCAGCCTCTTCCAGGGCGAAGGGTCCAGGCCGGCGCCGGACGCTCACCTCCCGCTCCGTGGGCAAGTAGTCAAAGCGGAACACGAAGCGCCAGTTGAAGTTTCCCTCCCCAGTCAGAGAGTTGAAGTGCACGTCTGTCTCCTGCTTGTCCTGCTCCAGCCCCTTCACCCAGCTGGAGCCCAGGGGAGGCGAGGGACAGTCTGAGGGGCATCAGCTGGGACCAAGCCCAGACCCACCTTGCCCCTGCTCACCCACCATGCCAGGCCCTCCACCCAGCTCTAGGCATCTTAGAGGGCTTAGGGGACAGGGCTTGGCTCAGCCCCAGGGCCCAAGCCCCAGCTGGCAATCTCACCTCAGTATACAGGTATTTGTACAGCCCAGCGGGCAGGCCTACCTTTTCACGTAGATGTCACTGGACATCTCTCCAGTGAGTGGGTTCACATCATCCAGAACCACATCCTCCGTGTTCCAGATGATGACTCTGAGCTCATAACTAGGGGGTGTTTGGGGGAGGGGGGGGGTTCAGATTCTTCAGAGAAGTCCTGGGAAGGGCTTCAGAAAGCAGGAAGGACCTGGGCCAGGATCACTGACATTCACTGAGCACCCAATGTGGGCCAGCTGGGTGATCAGGCTGTCTGTGGTCCCATGAAGGGTATCACTGACCACCTTAGCTACAGCAGATGACACCCAACATGGTTTGCTGACCCAGCTGAACCAGCAAGGTTCTCCCTCCCATAAATTTGGAATTAAATCCTGAAAAGTTGAGTCATGTAGCATCAAATGCAGGGTTGGAGCCACAGTAAGGCAAAGTGACATGCAACCTGAAGTTTTGGGGTGCAAAAGAGGGGCATGTGAGCAGAGAAAGCCAGACTGCACAGAGAAGTGGGAGAAGAAGAGATAGAATGGCGGTGACAGCAAACAGCCCCTGGGGGACTAAAGGAGGGGCTGCAACATTCTTGTTCCTACCCCAACGAGCCCTGGCCTTGGCTGTCATGGAAGGCCATGGGGTTTCCTGGATATCTTTTCTCTTGCCCAATATCAATTTCCCCTCATTTGTTGACAGCACCCTGATTTTCTGTTGGTGACCGCCTCACTACTGTTAATCTGTGTGATTCTGCTAGGGTAGACAGACCCCCCTACCTGGCTCCAGAGGTGGGTACCTCACCTCACCTAGGACATCACCCAGAACTGACCAATCAATTACAGTCCCATGACCACATTGAGTGGTTCAGAGATCAGCATTGACCCAAGCTGGCCCAATGAGAGTCAGCCCTGAGACTTTTGCTCCAATTGGAAAAGGTGTATTTTTCTGCTCAAGTAGTCTAGTTGGTCAGATGTAAACCTGGCACCATTAGGAGCCACCTTACCCTCAGACTGTGAAAGTCTCCCTGAGAGTGGCACCAAGGAAAGCAGAGCCCAAAGGTGGAAAGTGACAGATTATTGACAATATATTAAGTGCATACACACCACACAAAACTCTACCCATATTAGCTCAGGGCAGAAGAGGGCTTATTGGTATTGGAAGTGACGGACACCCAACCCACAGTAGCTTATTAGAAAGGGGTGGGGGAGGCCGTGCTAGCATGGCCCAGTGGTTGAGTGTCGACCTATGAACCAGGAGGTTACGGTTTGATTCCCCGTCAGGGCACATGCCCATGTGGGGCAGCCAATCAATGATTCTCTCATCATTGATGTTTCTATCTCTTTCTCCCTCTCTGAAATCAATAAAAATCTATTTTTAAAAAGGGGGGGAAGGATTTAATGGCTCACCTAATTGAAAAACCTGTGTCAACAATCTCTGCCTGCTTCACCAGGCCTCAGGTTTTTGGAAGGCCCTTTTGCAGGTAGTCCAAGATGTGCCCACCCCATGGGAAGAGGGGCCAGGACTCTCTCTCACCTGATTGGCTGCCGAGGCTTGATGTCAACTGGGGGTGGCGCAGGCACATTATGGGGGAAGATGTCAATCCACATGTGAAGGGATCCCTGTGACCACATGAAGTGGGACCAAGCTGTACATGTGAAGTGGGACCAAACTGTAGGATCTTGCTGGGGTCCCTACCTCCCCCAACAACCCTGTGGCCACAGGCTGTGCCTTGCCCCAGGTGGAGAGAAGAGCTGGGGTCAAGAGGGCATTGTTGAGCCCAGCCAGTGTGGCTCAGTGGGTGAACATGGACCTATGAACCAGGAGGTCACAGTTGCATTCTCGGTCAGGGCCCATGCCTATGCCTGGGTTTCAGACTCAATCCCCAATAAGGGGCATGCAGGAGGCAGTCGATTAATGATTCTCTCTCATTATTGATGTTTCTATCCCTCTCCCCCTCTCCCTCTCTGAAATCAATCAATATATATTAACATATGTATTAATATTTTTTTTAAAGAGGGCATGGTTGGTCAGATCCTGGTAGTGAGGATGAAGGTGGAGTCTGAAATGGAGGTTCCAAGGCTGAGGTTAGGTTAGGGGTTGAGGCCCCAGAAGTGGAAGTTTGAGAGCAAAAGTTAGATCTGGTATTTTCGAGGTCCAGATCCTAATGACCTGGTCAGGTTGGGAGTGCCAAGTCTGAGACTTAGTGGCCCAGGGGTGGGAATCCTTCAGGACCAGAGTCAGGGGAGGGGGTATGAGGTCCAGGATGGAGATCCAAGACTAGAGTGGGAATGCTGGGGACCAGGATCAGGAGCCAAAATCAGAAGCCGTAGTGTAGTGCCCAGATGGAGGTCTTAGGAAATGGGCATCCTGGGGGCCCAGGGTCCAGGACCAGCTGGGAGTCCTGGGGTTCTGGAGTTGGGTGCTAAGCCCGCCCTCACCTGCAGCAGCCCCGGGCTGCGGGGATGGTAGAGGGGCCGTGTTTCTACATGCTCAGGTACCAGCTGGATCCCAAGACGTGGCATCTCCTGCCAGCACCGCAGCACAAACAATGCCTGGGCCTCCTCAGGGACCTCACTTGACACATTAGGTCCTCGTCTGCCTGCAACAAGAGGTGTGTGAGGCTGAGTTCCACACAGCTCCCAATTCTCCTCCCTTCCTCCCCCACCCTTCAATCAAAGCTCTAAGCTGAAACAGCTGCTGTGGTGGACAAAGTCCATGGGCTGGGAGGGCAAGTCCATAATGCACAGAAAGTGGGAGGATGCTGCTAAAACAACTTTTGTCAGTGAAAAGCCAGCAGTCAGGAGGACAGTGGGATAGGAGGGGCGGTGGCCTTTGTATAGATACTGTTTAGAGACAGACCACCAGCCATTTATGAGGCTTGAGCTCAATTCTACAAGCACGTTCTGTTATAGGGGACCCCCTATGGACCACCTGTGTTCTGGGAACAGATTAGCTATTCTGGGGTCCACTTTGGCTCTGAAGATCTCATGCTCACCAATAAAGACCATTTTCTCCCCACATCCAGGAACCTCCTCCTTACTTAGCCAAACTCACCTCCTGTTTGCAGAAGGAGGCAGGCTCTTTGGGGGACACACTAGACTGGGCACCAGGGGTCCCCTATACCTTGTTCTACCATCTTGCTCACTCTGGGCTATCCAGCAGAGAGGGACTGGTACCTGGGAGCAGGGTCTCAGGCGGTGTCGGAAAGACTTTGCTTCCCACCTTGACTGCCCCAGCTCGGTATTCAGGGGCAGGGAAGCCACAGCGTTGGCACAGCCCCGCCAGAATCTGTGAAGGCCGGAATGCATCACGCCAGGCATTGTACCCATCCCTGCAGGCAGAAAAGGGATATGCCTCATTTGGGAACAGCAATGGACACAGTTGGGCACAGGGGCAGGGATGGGACCCTTGAAGACATGGGATCCAGGTCCATATCCCTGATGGAAGTCAGCTTAGTCGATGCTTTGGTAACCATGAAAATAAAAAATGTATGCCAGGTGCTCCTGTGAAGGAGATACTAATATTATGACCTCCATTTTGAAGATGAGAAAACTGAGGCTTAGAGAAGAAAAGTGACTCATTAGTTATAGGATCCCAACTCCCAAGCCCAGGTCTTGACCACTAAGCTTTAATGTCTTGGTCATGGAAAGGTTTCCTTACATGAAAGCAAAGGATCTGGAGACTAATGGAAATGTGAAGTTGAATGTCTTTGGTAAGACTAAGAATGGCTCTTGAGGGCCCTGTCAGACTCACACGTCATACTGGGAAGCCAGCCCACAGTTCGCCCTGTGGTGGCTATAGAATCGGTTTTCCAGGTCAATGTGGGTCTCCCCGATGAGGTCGTCAGAACCCACGAGGTCATGATCAAACACAGCCACAGTCAGCTCTGGCTCAGCAGGGAGAGAGATGCTGAGCTCCAGGACCCTGGCCAGGAGGGAGAATGGCTGAGGACACCTCCATGCCCCAGGAAGTTGTCTTTTGTGGGTAAAAGTTTCAGGGGTCTCAGAAGCTTCTGTCCATTCTCCCACCATCAGCACATAAGCTGCCTGAGCATGAGTCAGACCACTTATGTCAAAGTTATTCCCCAAAACCTAGGGCCCAGCCTCACTCTCCAAAGATGGGGTTCAGTTGCTTGGGGATGTAGCGCTCCTTGGTGTCCTGCCGCTCCCGGCCAGTGCTCACCACCACATAGGGGTCTGCTTTGCCATTGGGGTCCGCTGGAGCCAGGTTGGTAGCCTAGGGGGACAGTGTAGAGTGAAACTGAGAGAAGTGTCATTGTCACACCCAAGACTTGCTGAACCTAATCTCAGATTGAATATGAGCGGGGAGTTACCAAGGAGAGATCTCCCACCACAAGAAGTTAACTAGAGGTTGTCCAAGATGACTTTTATTCTCTTTTAAATTAATTGTGAAATACTTAAAACATATAAATAGGTATAACAAAAAACACAATGAATGAAACAGAAAATATATGGGATATGCATAAGGGCTTCTATTCAATTTATAACTTTTCGTATTGTTTGACTTTTATTTTTTACAGTGAGCATGGTATACTTTTAAAATTAAGAATTTTAACTAAATAAAAGAATAGTACAATGAGCATATGTGCCCAGATTAATTAATAAAACTCTGCTACCCAGCCAGAGTGGCTCAGTGGTTGAGCGTCAACCTATGAACCAGGAAGTCATGGTTTGATTCCCGGTCAGGGTACATGCCTGTGTTGTGGGATCGAACCCCAGTGTGGGGCATGCAGGAGGCAGCCGATCAATGATTCTCTCTCATCATTGATGTTTCTATCTCTCTCTCCCTCTCCTTTCCCCTCTGAAATCAATAAAAATATATTTGTATAAAAAAGGAAATTACTTTTTCTATTTTGATAGCTATATAACTTAGTAAATGCATAACATGCATAAATTATTGAAGTATAATTTATGTACAGCAATATATTTTGATGGTTTTTACACTGCTACCTGCTATGTATGGGAATTCCAGATTCTCCACATTTTTACCAACACTTGGTATTGTCAATCTTTTTTTTTTTTTTAATTTTTTTATTTTATTGATTTTCCACAGAGAGGAAGGAAGAGGACAGAGAGCCAGAAACATCAATGAGAGAGAAACATCGATCAGCTGCCTCCTGTACACCTCCCACTGGGGATGTGCCCGCAACCAAGTTACGTGCCCTTGACCGGAATCGAACCTGGGACCCTCCAGTCCGCAGGCCGACGCTCTATCCACTGAGCCAAACCGGTTTTGGCTGTCAATCTTTTTTAATTTAGCCTTTGTAGTGTATGTGACATTGTAGCTCATTGTGGTTTTAATTTACATTTCCTGATGACAAAGCATGTTGAGCATCTTTCCATGTGCTTATTGGCCTTATGTAGATTTTCTTTTGTGAAGTGACTGTGCACATCTTTTGCTCCACCACTGAGCTTTTCATTTTAAATATTACTATGAACAAGGAGTCAGGAGACCTCAGCTCTAAATTCTGGTGCTGCCATGAGCAAGCTTTGTAATCCTGGGGAGTCTCTTAACTTTGTACCTAAAATTTCCCACCTGAAAATAAAGGTGAACTCTGATGCCTAAGGTTCCTCCAAATCCTTCAGTCTATAGTTTCATGTATTGTTACCTTTGCTGGAGGCATGCTGGGGTGATGGGTGCTCACCTTTACGACATATACTCTGACCAAGAGCTTGATGGGCCGGTTTTGTGGGATTCCCCGTGAGATTTTGGGCTCCAAAAATGGCATTGCCTCTGATTCAGGATAAATGAGGAAGGAGCCCTGGAGTGGAGGGAGGACAGACAAGGCCCTGGTAAGAGAGTCTTCCTCCCGCATCCCCACCTATGCTTCCTGGTCCCCTCTTCATTCCTTCCCCAAGCACACCTTAAACTTGCCCACAAGGTGCCCAGACCCTTCTTCCTCTCCATCTCCATCCTGACCCCCTTGCCCTCGATACAGGGGAAACACATTCAGCCAGTCTTCAAAGTGGTTAAACTCTTCCTCCAGGGACCTGTTGTAGATCTGAAAGGCATGGGCCTCAGTGACAGCCCAATGTCCAAAATCCAAATAGAATCCCCTCTGCCCAACACACAGTCACCTTCAGAGTGGCGATTGCTTTTTTCTGGGACATGGAGTCTTTAACTTCAGCCTCACCCTGGTCTTGGGCTTCCCCATCCATGGAAGTGAAGTTGACCCCGTTTGAGAACAGCAGAATGCCCAATTAGAAATATTGGTGTCGGGGGTGGGGGGGAGACAGAGAGCAAGAGCAAGAGGGCTAAATATCTTACCTGAATCCCCAGGATCATCCATTTCATCTTCATCAAAGTTGGGCTGAAATCAAGGGTCAGGTTAGAGATTCTGCCCCATCCCTCACCTCCTTAATCTACCCTTTTTCTGGGATAGGAAGTTGAGAAACTTCAAGTTCCAGCTGGGTAAGCCCCTTGCAATTTCAAAGCTTCAGTTTATCATCTAGTCCTGTGCTATCCAAGACAGTAACTCCCGGCTGCTTGTGTCTGTTGAACCCTTGAAATGTGGCTAGTCCAAACTGAGATAGCTGTAAGTGTAAAATACACACCACATTTTAAAGACTTTGTGTAGAATAATTATGTAAAATATCTCATCGATCTCACCACTAATTTTTATAATAATTACTTGTTAAAATTATTTTTAGATGGATTAGGTTAAATAAATGTTATTAAAATTAATTTCACCTTCTTTATTTTTTTAAAGGTGGCTCCTACAAAAGTTAAAATTACGTTAATGGCTAACATGATATTTTTATTGAATAACAGCTCTAGATAATGGAGTTAAATAACCCTCAGTTTCTAGAATTGTGGAGATGAGAAAAGATGACTATAATGAAGAGATCTGAGCTCCACGTTCAAAGAGATTCTTCCTCTTGCCATTTACCCTCCTCTACCTCCAGCCCCTACCCTGGGGCCTTCCTCTGCCTCCACCTGCCCCTGGAGCTCCTGCAGAGAAGCGTAGTACTTGGACCACCAGTCGAGCTCTTCAGGATCTGGGATGTCCTCCTCCAGCTCTGGACCTTGATTCAAAAGGCCACTCAGGGGGAGCTTCTTCAGAGGATCCTGAGGAAGAGAGAATTCAGCAGACCTAACCCAGTACCACCCCCAGTCCTGCCATCCCCTCCTCCACACATCTCCCATATGCCATCACCTTCAGGAGCCGCCTGGGTATCCCGGCTTCAACCAATAAGGGATCCAGGGACATCTGTCCTGGGAGAGGGGAAATTAGATCAGGAGGTCAAGCGAGGAGCAGTCAGACTCCATGCCCCATCAGAAGGCTCCTGGAGCCATCTCAGCCTGGAACCAAGGGCTTCGATCTGGTGGTCCTTAAGAGAAAACCTCTTACCTTCATGTTCCTTGGGCACCAAGACCCCTGTCTCCTCGTCTCCTTCCTCCTCTGGGGGATCCTCATGACCCCGGAGTATGAATCGCATCATGTGGGAAACAACGTGGGAACCCACAAGCACTGTACGGCCAAAGGCCCGGCGTTCAATTACTAGGATGCTGAGGGGAGGCTGCAGGTAAGGCCGCTCTGGCAAGTCCTAGGGGTGGGGAGAGAGGACCTGTGTTTCTGAAGACCTGGGGAGGAGGGAGAGGCAGCGGCAGAGGCAGATGGAAAACCATAGGTTTAAATTTGCATTCTTAGCCCAGCTCTTCCACAACCTCATGGTGTCATCTGGTAAGTCGCTGCCTTCTAAGCCTGTTTCCCAGCTAAAAAAGAGACACAATCCTGGATTTGAAAGATTTGTAAATATCAAATGACATAATAGATACAAAAATACTTTGGAACCTAACAAAGTGCTATAAAAAATGTGAGGTGCTTGTTATTATTATTATGTAAAGGACCAATGCTCAATTTATTTATATAAATTTAGAATCCTAAAAATATGTATGCCCATGAATTCTATATCTATCAATAGGTCCTAAGTGGGAGGAACAAAAATCATAATACTGTATTGCTGTGCTTATTTTACATGTATGTGACAATTATAGCATGAAGTAGGGAGGAAGGAATGGAGCTATAATGGAGAAAAGTTTCTATATTCTACTATAGCTAAATTATATTGTACAAAATCAGTATGCATCCTGGCCTATGTGGCTCAGTTGGTTGGGCATTGTCCCATGCACCAAAAGGTTGCTGGTTTTATTCCTGGTCAGGGCACATGCCCAGGTTGCAGGCTCAGTCCCCAGTAGGGGGCATTCAGGAGGCAGGCGATCAATGTTATGCTCTCGCATCAGTGTTTCTCTCTCTACCTCTCCCTTCCTCTTTCTCTAAAAATCAATATAAAATCTTTTTTTAAAAATCAGTATGTGTATCATAATCCCCAGAGCAACAACTAAGTAAAAATCAACAAAGGAATTAATTAGTAGACTAATAACTATCTATTTAATACAAAAGAAGGTAGTAAAGGAAGAACAAAAATATGAGACATATAGAAAACAAAATGCAAAATGGCAGATGTAAACCCAAACATATCAAGTACATAATGGAGAAAGGGATGCACTATGAAATGGAAAATGAGAGAGCCCGGCCCCTGGAAGTTAAATGAGCAAACGCGTTTCAGTTTCACCATCTCAGAGCGCAATAAAGTTTTCAAACTGAAAACTCCCGCTTGTGGAACAGAATCATGAAGCAGTGTTGGGTTTGTTGTTGTTGTTTGCATTCTTGTAGTCTGGTACTACTGTGCTTTGTCCTCGTCACCCCCTCACAGAATCACCCTCATACTTTCAGTTTACAAAGCCCTTTCACCCAGATCCTGTCTCTCATTGGCTCCTCACAGCACGCCTGAAAAGGAGGCATTTGTTTTATTTTCTTTCCCTTTTTTTTTTTCATACCTGTCACTCCCTTTTACAAATAAACAAAACACTTGCCCAGCCAGAGTGGCTCAGTTGGTTGAGTCTGTTCCCACGCACTGAAAGGTTGCCAGTTCAATTCCCGGTCAGGACACATACCTGGGTTGTGTCCTGACCGGGAACCCACAAGCACTGTACGGCCAAAGGCCCTGGTAGGACAGCTTATAGAAGCTAACCAATCAATGTTTCTCTCTCTCCCCTTACTCTCTCTAAGCATGTCCTTGGGTAAGGATTAAAAAAATTTTGTCTTTGAAGTTCAAATAAGACAAGTGTTTTGACAAGCTCCTAAGTGGCATTGCAAGAATTGGACTCCAAAGCCCATACTATAATAATTACAAATTACACAAAGAATGCACTTTTCTTCTCAGCCCCTGGTATCTCAGAGACTAGAGTCCTTAAGACTCATGACACTTAGCTAATCCACCCATTCAACAGGGCCAAGAGAGCACCACCAGCTCATGGATGTCCAGGGATCAGCAAACTACAGCCTGTAAGTCAAATCTGGCCCAGTTTTTGTAAATAAAGTGTTACTGGAACACAGTCATATTCATTCATTTACTTGTCTATGGATATCTGCATGATACAATGATACAACGACAGAGTTGAGTAATTACAAACTATAAAACTATATGTGTCACAGAGCCTAAAATATTTACTATCTGACTGACCCTTTATAGAAAGTCTGGTGACCCTTCGATTAATCTAAGACAGTGGTCGGCAAACTCATTAGTCAACAGAGCCAAACATCAACAGTACAACGATTGAAATTTCTTTTGAGAGCCGAAAACCGACTTCTGCGCACGGGCCACGAATCGCACTGTACGTGCGCGCCCACACGTGGTATTTTGTGGAAGAGCCACGCTCAAGGGGCCAAAGAGCCGCATGTGGCTCGCGAGCCGCAGTTTGCCGACCACTGATCTAAGATAATCAGCCTGGAATTCACCATCCCACTGTCCTCTCTTACTTCTCAGCCCAGTGCTTCTTGCCCCAGCTCATGCCCTCACCACTGTCAGATGCCTGACGAGCTCAGTGAAATTGGGGTTCCCACGGTAACTGGCCAGGACCTCAGACTCCACACGTCGCCCAGCCACCTCCAGCACAACCTGGGGCTGCTCCACCTCGAACAGATGCACACGGCCGAGGCCCCTTAGACCCCAGAACAGCACCTAGGGTCGGGAAGTGGGAGATTCAGGGGCCTGCACCTGACAGAGGGACACCCAGGTGTGGGGGGAATACAGGGATGTGAGTGCCTTGTGCTACCTCAACACGGAACTCCCTGAGCACTGGGCGCACATTGGGTGGCAGGGATAGGCGTCCGGAGAGGGGCTCAACCAGGGGTGTCAGGTCCTGTGGCTCCACATCACTGGGCACTGAGGGCTGCAGGGGGCAAGAGGTCAGAAGTCAAAGAGGAATCAGGCCAAAGGAGGGAAATCCTGGACTCAAGAAAGAACAATGAAGAGTTGCTAGTGAAATATAAATCAAAAGGGTCAAGGCACGGCTGGATTGTTGAGAGGACGATGTCTAGGAAACAGCCCCATGTTTAGGAACAATGGGTGTGTGTCTGAGGTACGAGGATCAATCCACAGCCTGGGTTCTCTGGGAGCCCCGGCAAGATAGACCGAGGGTATGTCTACTTCTAGTGCTCCCTGGAGTCTGGAGGTCTAATGAGGTAACCCCAGGACAGATTTGCAGCCTGTATTCTCTTGGGACAAGAGATTTGGGGTGACCCTGTAACATGCCATGTTATATATTCCCTGGGGTGGACAACCTGATACAATAACAAGAGGAATCCACAGCTCATGGCAGCTAGGCCATGGCACTCTGACCTCAAGCCGGCCACTATAGTCCAGTTCAATGAGTTCAAAGGTGGCGATGAGCTCTCCGGCTGCCTGGGGCCCCTTCCTCAGGGAGAAGAACTGCAGCTCAGGGCGTTGGTAAGGGTCCTCCATCAGCTTTACCCTCGGGGCAGCCAGTGCCCTGCCCAGGAACACAGCGGGGCCCTGCAGGGAGCAGGCCAGTGAAGACAAAATTGAAAGAGGCTCAGGAGCCAGGGGAGAGGGCATCAAGACAAGTGGAGGTGCTTGGGGGCAGAAAGCCAGGTGAGGCCCAAGCCACACTCACAAAATTATTGTGGTCAAAGACATTGATGATCACTAATGGAGGCTCCTGCTGCAGATGCTCCCTCCTCCCGTCCACGATCAACTGATCAAACACCAGAAGCTCATCCCACAGGGGGCTCAGCGTCTGCTCCAGGACCTTGGGGCCATGCGGGGAAGGAGGCAATGGTAGGCATCAGAAGAAGGCTCCCAACACACATCCCAGGTGAGCACAGCAGCACTAAAGTAATACTTTAAATGACTTTCATCACAAAAGGAGTGAGACTGTGACGAAGAGGAAAGCACCCTTCAGACCGGTGTTGGAGCCTGCCGCCCAGCCCTGGTCTCTGCTTCCTGTAAGCTGTCACCCTCAGAGCTTGTCTTAAAGTCAAGCCCAGAAAACAACTCCTCTCTCCTAAGACAGCCACCCTCTAAATTAGAGCTTCCTGATCCAATATTCTGTCCTAAAAACCCAGGGCAGGAAGAGAGACTTAGGGCCTGGGAAAAAAAGCTCAATGCCCACCTGACTTTGTCTCCCAAAGCCTCCGCCACCCACATACCCCAGCCCAGCCCTCACCCGTGTGGTCTGGCACTGTGTAGAAATGAGGACTCGAGCAAAGGGGTCCGAGAGCCCACTGTCATCTGCTGCCAGCACACCTCGGGCCTGGTACAGGTGAGCTCGGAGCTGGAAGTAGCTGAAGTCTGGGGTTGGGGGGAAGAAGGGGCTATGTTTGCTCAAGAGATCATAGGAGTCCATGACCTAGACCCCACTGAACCCCAAGCTGAGCACAGCCCCACACTTTGGGCCTACTGGTGCCCGCCCGCCCCCCCCCCCCCGCCCCCAGCACTCACCATCCCGGTGCAGGCTCTGAGGCAGCCCTGATGAGGGCTCAGGCAGCAGGTCCTGGGGGAGCGTTGAGGTGCAGGCCTTGGCTTGCTTGCCCAGCCCCAGCCACAGGAAGAGCTCCAGCTTGGCACACACCTCACCAGGGGCTGCCCCAGGTGCCTGTTGTGGGGAAGAGGGACCTGTCAGGGCCCAGCTCTTACTATCCCAGCTACACCAACAGCCCTGCTCCCCCGGGAGTACCCCTACTCTCCTTACTGCCAAACTAAAGCCCAGCTCTCTAATCCAAAGAGCATTCCCTGTACCTCACCCTTACACCCACTTCA
Organism: Plecotus auritus; assembly: GCF_963455305.1. NCBI lineage: Eukaryota > Metazoa > Chordata > Mammalia > Chiroptera > Vespertilionidae > Plecotus > Plecotus auritus. Next base: position 60,978,195 of record NC_137782.1, on the reverse strand, counting down.
TGCCCTCTACTCAATCAATACCCATTACCTGATACTTCATGTTCCTCCTGGCCCAGCGCTGTCACTTCCTATACCCCAAACCCCAAAACTACACTCTGAGCTCCACACTCCCATCCCCACACGCACTCCCTCTGTCCCCACATCCCAAACACATTTGGATTCCCTGACCCTTATCCCAGTGGTCACAGCTTCTCACCATCGGGATCCCTGTGGGCATCTTTTCCAGGGACACCTCCTTTAGAAATACTTTGCCCCCAAACCAGCTGTACTTACAAGGAACTAATTAATCACGCTCCCATTTTCATTACCATGTCCATCTGTCACAGCCTAGTCAGCACAAGGGCCCCTGCAGGTCCAGAGCTGACGGAATTTGTTTATCTCACATCAAAGCTGGCCTGGGTAAAGGCACGACCCCCTTCTGGCTTTTGAATAAGTGAAAAGAGTTTTGGTATACTTGTAAAAATTGTAAAAAATTAAAATAAATTTGCCCCGGTTGGTGTGGCTCAGTGGTTAGAGTGTAGACCTGCATGGGTTTGATTCCCAGTCAAGAGCACATACCTGAGTTGCAGGTTCAATCCCTAGTCCCAGGTTGGGGTGCGTGTGGGAAGCAACCAATTGATGTGTCTCTCTCACATCGATGTTTCTCTCTCTCTCTCTCTCTCTCTCTCTCCCTCCCTCCTCCCTTCCTCCCTCCACACTCTTTAAAAGTCAATGGGAAAAAAATGTCCTCAGGTGAGGATTAACCAAAAAAAATTTTTTTCATTGTTTAATTTAAAAATATTTTTAAAATAAAGAAAAGTAGTTTGGGACCCCCCCACCCCCAAGTTGGGAACCACAGGCCTTTACCTCATGATCTCTTGCTTTATGAGCCTTTCCCCACTCCAGTCTCCAGCACCCTCACCCCCAGGACCCACTCACTGTGAGCAGCAAACTCTGGATCTTCCCACAGTCCTGGCCTCGTTCCTCCTCAGCCACAGAGAACAGCACATCCTGGGCTGGGATCCGGGCGCAGGCCACACGGCGCTGCCCACTGAGCATCCAGACCAGCACGTCAGGGATGGGTGGCTGGGGCTGTGGGCAGAGAACTGGGTCACCAAGGTAGATTTGGAGTTGAGACCATGTGTTCCCACAGCTTCCACAGGATAGACAGGCCAAATATCCATCTCCAGGCTGAAATTACCCATCACATATATATATGTAATTGATTTCAGAGAGGAAAGGAAAGGGAGAGAGAGAGAGAGAGAGAGAGGCAACATCAATGATGAGATAGAATCATTGATTGGCTGCCTTCGGCACACCCTCTACTGGGGATCAAGTCTGCAACCCAGGCATGTACCCTGACCAAGAATCAAACAGTGACCTCCTAGTTCATAACTCGATGCTCAACCACTGAGCAACACTGGCCAAGCTGAAATTACCCATCTTTTAACTCTGTGTACTTTTGTGGCTTGGAGGTAGCAAAGTTATTTTTCACAGGCAACAGAAAGCAATAAACATAAAAGAAAAATTATTGCCCGGCATATGTGGTTCCGTGGTTGAGCATCCATCCAGGAACCAAGAGGTCACCGATTTGATTCCCAGTCAGGGCACATGCTCGGGTTATGGGCCCAATCCCCAGTAGGAGAGTGCAGGAGGCAACAGATCAATGATTCTCTCTCTTGTCATCAATATTTCTATCTCTCCCTTTCCCTTCCTCTCTGGAATATGAATATATATATGTATATATGTATGTGTATGTATGTATATATATATATATATATATATATATATTTTTTTTTTTTTTAAAGAAGTAGACCCCAGCCCTGGCCAGTTTGGCTCAGTGGATAGAGCGTCGGCCTGCAGACTCAGAGGTCCCGGGTTCTATTCCGGTCAAGGGCACATGCCCGGGTTGCAGACCCGATCCTCAGTGGGGGGCATGCAGGAGGCAGCCAATCCATGATTCTATCTCATCATTGATGTTTCTATCTCTTCCTTTCCCTTCCTCTCTGAAATCAATAAAAATATTTTTAAACAGAAACTTAAAAAAAAAAGAAGTAGACCCCATAGGGTAGAAGTAGAACCCAAATGTTGGAATTATTAGACAAGGACATTAAAAGAATTGTGATACAAATTCTAAAGGATTTAATGGGAAAAGTACACAGAGTTAAAAGATGGGTAATTTCAGCACATACATGAAAACTGGAGCCAAACAGACATCTGGAAAGCTTAAGGGAAAGGGCATTCAGGGTGGGGAAACAGGTGGGCAAGGCGTTACCTCTTGGGCCAGGAAGCGCAGTTTTGCCAGAAGTTTCTTGGACAATGTCACCTTCTCTTGTACGTTGCCCTGTCTCAGGCCCCGTAGAAGGCGCAGTCCTTGCTTGGCTAACAGGTTCTGGAAGGGTAGGAAAAGAACATGAGCGGAGAGGCCCTGCTGTGTGCCCAAGATCCCCCTTTCCAGTGGCCCATACCAGGCTATGCACCAGTAGTTTTCCTCGGCATCTATCCAGGGCGTTGGGCCGGGTCATTGTCCTGCGCTCAGCACTGTGGCAAAACTGTCTGCAGTGAGTAGGAGCAAGTGTGCAGGTGGGAGTCAAAGGAGGGAACACGGACCCTTATGGCCACCTCCCTCAGAGCAGGCCTCCCACACCCCGATTCCCACACAGCCCCTCTCAGTCTTGTTCTCAAAGAGGGGCTCTTCCTCAGCAAGGAGGGCTGGGAATGTGGGCCACTCCCAAATTCATTGAGACCTACCTCACCTTTGAGCCCCAGAACTCATTAGTATTTAACTATCTACTACCCTGGCTACTCAAAGTATGGCTCAGGACCAACAGCAAGGTATCACCTAGTTAGAAATGCAGAATGTCAGCCCCAGAGCACACTGCTGCCATAATCTGCATGTTTACACCTGCGGGATTCATAAGCACATTAAAGGCTCAGATGAGTTGTGCTTGACATTTCCAACAAATAGACCAAACATAGTTCAAACATTACCTGCCCAAATCAAGTGCATGATTTCCAATGACTATCCCCACTCCACTAAACTCCAAAAAAATCCTGCTTTACTCCAAAATTTCAGAGTCATTCTTCACTGCTCAATCTTTCTCTTACATTCCACATCAATCTATTAACACTCTATTTAAGCTCTACCTTCAAAATATATCTGGAATCTGACCACTTTCTCCTTTTCCAGGACCTCTCTAGTCCAAGTCACCATCCTTCCTCACCTAGGATTATTGCAACAACCTCCTACCTGCTCTCACTACTTCCACTCTTACCCCCTCTCCTACAGCACATTCTCAATACAGCAACCACAGTGATCTTTTCAATGCTTTCCATACCATTTCACTCCTCTCCAGAGATTTCTCACCTCAGAAAAAAAAAAAAAAAAAGTTTTTTAAATGGCTTAAAAGGCCCTACACATCTGGCTCACTTTATCTCCTTGCGTCAAACATTACTCTCCTCTCATGCAAAACCCTACAGTCACATGGACCTTTTTGTTCCTCTGTGAATACACCAAACCCATTACCACCTTAAGGGCTTTGTAATTGCAGCTCTCTCTGCTAGAAGGTTCTGCCTTGGATCTTTGCATGGCTCACTCCCCTTCTTCATTCAGGTCTCTGCTCAAATGTTACCTCCTCACAGGCCTCCCCTGGTCATCTAGTCTAAAAAGCCCTGCCACTCTCTCTGTCCTCATATTCTGCCTTATCTGTCTCTTTAAATAGAAAGTAAGGCAGGGCAGGGACTTCATTTTGATGACCATTGTATCCTTAGGTCCTGCCACCTAATAGATGCTCAAAAAATGTTTGTTGGGTAAAGTAAAATACTTTATGAAACATATTTGGACATTTTTTTACCCCCACTGATTTAAGTTTTTATTATGGAAATTTTCAAAAATATATGTGACTCCGAAAATTTTTCACCTAATACTAATCCAAAAGCTTACACTTTTAGCTTATTACCGTTCTTTGCTCCAAAAGCAAAAAGGAATCTAGGAACCTAGGAACATTTGCTATTGATTGAAAATCGACAGAAGAAGCAAATCTTCTTGACAAGATTCAGATCCACAAAACTGGGTTCAGGGAAATTGGATCTAGTAGAAATAATAGCCACAAAAGAAAGCCACATTGGTTAAAGCTATAAATAGTGAAATATGATATGAGCAAATCTTTCACTGAAATGTCCCTGCCAAAGGATAATTTTTGTAATAAAATCATTTCATTTAAATAAAGTGGAAATAGTTTAGTTTTACTGTATAGAAAATCAAGCAAGGAATTCAATTGAATTAAATGTGGTTGCTCTTTTGGAGATATAGAGAATGGAGACAAAGAAGAGAGCTATACAATGAAGCATTTGGAACATTTAGAGGTCAAGAAGAGAGGGAGCCAGCAAAATTGATGAGAAGAAATGGTCAGGAATGCAGAAAGAAAACCAGGGTCATGAAAGTTAACAGCAGAGATTTTCAAGAAGGAGGGTGGGTCAACCGTGTCCACTGACTTACTGAAAGATTGAGTAAGGTGAGGACAGAAAAGTGACCACCTACGACCAGGCCCTTGGCTGAGTATCTCTCTTCCACACTACCTCTAAATGCTGGAGCTCTCAGGTCCTCAAATTTTTCTTTTCTCTGCTTCCTAGATGATCTTATCCAGTTCCATCTATGTATTTACAGCTCCAAATTTTTTTATTTCCAGCCTAGAACTCTCCATAGAACTCAGCTCATATAGCTAACTGCCTAGCAGACATGTCCACTCATAAGTCTACTAGACATTTATGTCAAAGTAAACATATCCAAAAATGAGCTTCTGATATTCAATTCTATCAGACCTTCTTCCCTTGTTTTCCATAGCTCAGTAAATAGCACCATCTACATAATTGTGCAAGCCAACATCTTGGGAGTTGTTCAATACTCTTCTTTGCACATGGCCTCATCCTCTATATATATCCATTAGCAAGTCCTAAGATATCATCTCCAAAGTCCAAAATTGCTCTTGAATCCATTCGTGTCACTCTATGTTCACTGCAACCACCCTAGATTCAATTCATCATCAGTCACTTGGATTTTTACAATGCCCTCTTTAATAATTTCTCTGCTTCCTCTCTTATGTCATCCCTCCCCCACTGATTCTTTTCAAGGATAAGTTAGAGCACATCCTTCTCTTTTCAGAACCTTTACTAGTAGTGACTCTCCATCACACTCAGAGAAGAAGCCAAGGTCATTACAATGGTCTACGAGGCTCCCACATTCCTCTCTAACCATCATCCTCCTTTCCCCCGACACCCTCCAGCCTCATCTATTCTGCTCACTCTGCTGCAATCACACTGCTTCCCTGGCTCCTCCTCAATCACACCAGGCATGCTTCATCTCAGGGCCTTTCCACATGCTGTCCCTTATGCCTGGAACAGCCTTACAGACATGGTTTGCTCCTTCATCTTCTTCATGTCAACTTCACAGTGGCCTACTGTTCCCCCCTTCTAAAATCGCAACACCTCTCTCTAATACTTCCTTCCTTTATTTTCTCCCTAACACTTATCCTTATCATACTTCTTAAATTTCTACCTTTTTGTTTACATTTTTCCAGCCTCCACCCCATCACCACCACCAAAACGTAAGTTTCAGGAATTTTGGTGGGCAAGAATGCTTTTTCACTGCTATTCCTATGCCCAAAACAGTGTCTGGCATAGTAAGTGTCATGAATACTTATTGAATACATGGATTACTACCTCTTTTGAGAAGAGGATCCGAAAAACACTGACATACCTGGAGCGAGCAGCTTATAGAATTCATTCAGATCAGTGAAGGTCAAAGATGGAAGTTACTGGGACAAGTTTATGTGGTTACATAATGACCTGGTAACTAAGGACCACTTGACTAATTCCTCCAGTAAGGGAGAGGAGATAAAATCAAGATCACAGCCCTAGCTGGTTTGGCTCAGTGGATAGAGCATCAGCCTAAGGACTGAAGGGTCCCAGGTTTGATTCCAGTCAAGGGCACATGCCCAGGTTGCAGGCTTGATCCCCAGTAGGGAGCGTGCAGAAGGCAGCTGATCAATGATTCTCTCTCATCATTGATGTTTTTCTCTCTCTCTACCTCTCCCTTCCTCTCTGAAATCAGTAAAAATATATATTTTTAAAAAAAATCAAGATCACAGCTGTGGCTATGGGAGCAAGGATACTTCCTGCGATGTAGCAGGGAGGAAGGAGAGTAGATGGATACAGAAATTGGCAAAGGTGGTAGGCAGGTTGGAGGAAGGTGAGGCTTCTATTTTATCTATGACACAGGAGAGGTTATTAGCTGGAACGAGTGTGGAGGAAAGGAGCAGGGGACATTTGAGGAGAGGAGTAACAGCATAAGATTCTAGGAACATGGGAAAGAAAGTTTATTGGAGGAGACTGAACTAATCCCCAATAATTTCCATCAAACTTCCTCCTTAGGGACAATCATCTCCTTCTCATTCTTCTGTAAAGCTCAGTAAATGCAGCTTCCATCTGTCCTTGAGTCCAAACAGCCACCACCCTGGAGTTGTCACAGAGATAGGCTCTCAGCTCACCTGCTCCCAGCCACCAGCTCTTCCAACGCCTGCTTGAGTCGTGTGCAGGCGCCAGAGCCTGGCCTGCGCTGCAGACTCTCAACCTCCTGGAGCCCCTGGTCCTGCACAACGGAGCGAGAGGGTCAGAGTCATAAGTCCCAGACTGGGACCTTCTTTAGACCACTACCCACCCCAGGACCCCGCCCATTCACAGCGCACCTCTTCGCCCCGCCCATTTTTGTCTTTAAGGGGTTGGTGGATCTGTTTTTTCTAGCACCCCTACTGGGCAGGATTCCCCAGTAGTTTTACCCATGTCCTTCGCTGGCCCCTTCCTGAATCCAACAATTCTGGATCCCTGAGCTCCCACAATTCTGGTCTCCTCAGTGCAGGCACGAGCTGTGCCCTTTGACCCTCTGGCCTTGCATCAGTCACACCGGTCCTGGCGCCCTGTTGCTCTACCCTTTAGCCCAGCTCCAGAGCTCCCTTCAAAGACCGTGGTCTCCCGGATGCCCTTAAGGCCCGACCTCTCCCTGTGGGTGCCCGCCTCACTCACCAGCCTCTCTGCCACTTTCCGCACACAGTTACTGCTCTGCAGGCGCCATGTGTGATTCTCCCAGCGGCTCCACACACGCACGCACGGTTTGTGGTGACGCAGGGGCAGGCAAAGGTATGGCCTGGGCGGGGCGAAGAGGAGCAGAGGCTGTGAGGGGCAGTCCTGGGCCGCTGGGGATCCCCCAGTGCCCTCCTTCTAGCCACCAGGAACACTCACCCGCTGCCATCCATGGGTTCAGGCCGCTGAGCAGGGGTCCCCAGCTCCTCCTCCTCCACCAGCCTGACTCCCACCTCCGACTCCAGCAAAGGCTGCGCCTCCTCCTCCCCGTCTTCCATTCCCTCCCCGGTCCTGGGCCCTCGGCCCAATTGCTCCTCCCGGCCTGCGGGACCTGCCCAGACAGAACAGCAAGGGTCAGTAGACACCTGGCTGAGGGGCTGACCCCTCCCTCAGCCTCCTCTGCTTCAATAGAAGTCAGCATCTACCCCTTACTGAAGGTTAACTGTCCCTTCCAGGAGCCTTAAGTCTGGAACAAGGGTGACCACCCTCAAACCCATGACCCTCAGAGGGTTCAGCAAGGCCACACACCAATGGAGATCTCGAAGATGATGGGCTGGGAGGCCATGGCAGGGTCAATCATGGTGGCCTCGAAGAGCACACCAAAAAGTAGGAAATCTTCACAGGGCGCCAGGACATTCTGGGGAAGACAGTCAAGCTGGAGTCAGCCCCACCCTCCCAGGTTACAGCCCAGACTATGCTTGGCCAAAATGCCCACAAGAAGATATTGTAACCAAGGCCCGGGAAGAATCACTGAAGGCATCCTACCTGCCTCTCCGCCCCTTGCAGCCCTAACCCACTGGATCTGGGGCTTAGTTCTCCCTGGCCCACCTCCAACTGATCAGTCCCGCTTCCCTACAAGTGTATATATACAAGAGCTACACAAACTGCAGTCTTCACTCTGGTCCCGCAGTTGAGACACCCCACCCACCCACCCCCACCACACACACACTTCTGTACTTAATGCCTTGGAGCCAGTTACACTCCAGAGCTGAGGGTGATCCCACTCCTTTGCTAAACTCCGGCCCCCACCTCCGGCAGTGGCAGCAATTCCTCCACTTCCACCTCCATCGCACCAGGAACCTCAGGCCCGCCAGCGCTGGAGCTGGCATCCAGGTGCTGTTGCATCCTCGTTGGGGTCTGGCCCCGCCTGGCTTTCTTCTTCTTTCCCATGAGCTTGGACAACACGGACCCCTGTGGGGCCTGGAGAGGCTCAGGTTCAGTTCTCCCTTCCAACACCTCCATGGACACAGCCACCAGCAGGCGGCCACGGAACCAAACGCCTTGGCCAAGGCCTTCGTTGAGCTTTTGAAGACCATCCCGGATTCCCCCAGTCGGGGGCGAGCCATACAGAGGCACCCAGGCTGGACCGAAGGTGGGGTTAAATCCCGCTGTGGGGGACAAGAGCAGTGTTTTGGAGAGGAACATGGGGCGGGTGGGTACTAAGTCAGTCTATGCACTACACCCTTATTTCCTGCAAGTTCGAGGGAGCGGGGTGTCCGATTGGGCATCTGGGAGGGAAGTCTGCGTACAGCTGCGGACGGACAGCTGTGGGCCACCACAGAACTTCTAACCCAGCTCAGCTCAAAGGTGCTGCCAAGAGTTGAAGTCTAGGCTCTAGGGGCGGAGCCAGGGGCGGAGAGGTGGAGTCAGGATTGGGGCCGAGCTACAGGTGATCCTACCTAGGGGCTAGGGCAGTGGTCGGCAAACTGCGGCTCGCGAGCCGCGGTTTGCCGCTCTGTTGGCTAATGAGTTTGCCGACCACTGGGATAGGGGCTTAATCACAAGGAACAACAACAGCCTGTAATTATTGGAATCGAGAGTCTAGGTCAGTGGTGGGCAAACTTACTAGTCAACAGAGCGGCAAACCGCGGCTCGCAAGCCGCATGTGGCTCACGAGCCGCAGTTTGCCGACCACTGGGCTAGGGTGAATGGATAATGTGGATTTGCTTCTGTCCGTGTAAATCGGTAGGGAGCACAGGGCTGGAGTGGTTCCCGGATACGCAGCTTTAGTTAGGATTCTGTCAACAACGGAGCCAAACAAGGGTGGGGTTTGTAGCCTGGGGCGACAGGTGAGTCTCCGAAGGGAGGAGGCCTCGCGGAGCACAATTAGTCCTGTGGGGTGGACCTGGCTTTCTGAGCGAAGGATGGGGGTTGCCGTCGGGGGGCGGGATCCAGGGCAGACAGGGCCCAGGTGGAAGCGTCAGGCGTCCACCGGATGCGCTCACCCGCGCGGCCCGGGTGTGAGATCTGCTTCAGGTCCAGCACGTGCGTGGCAAGGGCCACATCGACCAGGGGCGCGTCATCCCTCAGCTGCAAACGAAGGCCGCGCGTCAGCGGCGGGAAAAGCTCCACGAAGCTCAGCTGCTCGTTCCACTCGGGCGCCGCCGCCTCTCCGCGCACCGACGTCTCGCCCTGAGCGCGGAGGCGAGGACAGGTGGAGAGGGGTCAGCATGGGATTAGGGTCTGAGCCTCGGCCGAGTGGGGACAGGAGTGACTTACCTGCTGGCCCAGGAAAGACACTCGCACATAGGGGTCCACGAGGACGCGCTGGTCGTGCAGGGCGCGGGCCAAGCTGCCCAGCAGCCCCGGGCGCAGCGCCGGAAGCCCCTCTGCGCGGTACACTCGCACGCGCAGCCGCGCCCACGGCCTCTCCGCCGGCACCCGGCGCGGCAGGAGCAGGTTCCTAGGGGAGGGGCCGCTGAGAAGCCAGAATCTCCGCCCCTTTACGTCCCGTAGGCCGTGCCCCCATCCTACTCTTCCCTTCCCACATCACCCCGCTCACTTCTCGATGTCTGAACTGTGCCCCGGACCCAAGGATGGCAGCGGAGGAGGCAAATCACCGCGCGCCCTCAGGGACAACGTGACCTTGACGAAGCCTTTGGTCCCGGCGCGAGTGTCCCGGGGGTCATACAGTGGAGCCCATTTCTGGTAGAAGTGGCCATCTGGGAGCGGAGGGGTGGGCCAGGGGTAAAAGGAGAAAAGCGGATACGTGGGGCGCTTAGACAATGGCTGGGGCTCATGTCCAGCTCAGTAGGGAGGAATAGGAGTGTGGGGAAGTCAGCGCTCGGAAGCGATTGCTGTCTGACAAGGATCAGTGCCCAGACAAGGTCAGTTTCTCTTGGCCTTGCAGATAAGTTTCAATGAGGGACCAGTTCAGTACCTGGCTGATCGAAGATAATGCCCAAGTCCATCCTGAAGGTGCCAATTCGGGTGGCCATAAAGGGGAGCGTCTGCGAATGGAAAGCCTGAGGAAAGTGGCGTTAGTCCTGGAGGTTCGGTATCCCCTCTTGTCTAACAGAAACCTCTCACCCCAAACCCCTCACCGTAATCTCCAGCAGCAAATCTTGGAGGTGAAGTCGGGTCTCATGAAATTCGAACAAGAAATACTGGGTTGAAGTGGGGAAACAAGAAAGATGAGAGGAGGTTATATGCGAAAGGTTCACACCAGCTGGGCTCTGCCTCTTGCAAAAAAAATGCTCTACAGCCCTAACCGGTTTGGCTCAGTGGATAGAGCCTCGGCCTGTGGACTGAAGGGTCCCAGGTTTGATTCCTGCAACCTTGGTTGCAGGCACATCCCCAGTAGGGGGTGTGCAGGAGGCAGCTGATCGATGTTTCTAACTCTCTATCCCTCTCCCTTCCTCTCTGTAAAAATCAATAAAATATATTTTTAAAAAGTGCTCTACTTACACCTACACCCCCACCCCACGGCTCCTCTTTGCACCCTTTCCCATCGAACTTTAGGCCTAGCACTTGACTCAAGTCCACTAGGCCATGCTCCCACTGCAGACAGTTATTTGTTCTGGGTCCCATCTATTCTCTTAGGCCTCCCTCCATCTAGGTCACACCCACCTCATTGTAGAAAGGGCAATTTGTCCCGCGCTGTGTAGTGGTCACTCGGCGCTGCTCCCCAACACGCACAGCCACATAGGGGTTAATGTTGACTCCCACCAGCTTCTGGGCCTCCAGTACGGTGACCCCCACCTGAAGGGTGCAGAGGAGGAGACAAGGAAGCCAAGCCTACCAAGAGGTGGGAGGGTGGGGAGGAGGGATAACCTCCTGTGGTGGAGGGCAGGTGGTTTCCAAAGGGTTAAGGCCTGCAGGGAGAGTAGTACCTGGAAGTCCTGGGCCCTGGACACCTGGAAGGGATCCCTTCGGGATAGGCCCCGGGTTCGGCTGAGGGAAGGGACATGATCAGGTATCACTTCATTTCCGCCCACCACCACACCTACAGTCTTGTTCAATGCTTGAGATAGATCTCCTCTTCCTCTGAACTTTAGGGTTTTGAATCCTTCTGGTCTCATCTTGCCCCCATCTCAACACCCAGAATTTGATTCATTCCTGGGGCCCTAAAACCATTCATTCATTCAACAAAAGATTTATTGAGGACCTTCTATGTGCCAACACTCTTCTAGACACTGGGACAATGCAGTGACAAAAAGACACAAAATTTCTTGCCCTCATCAAGTTTTCATCACCTACCTGGGTTCCATAAGCAGTATGTAAGTCAGTATAACTGTGTATCTATGTGGCCATGTCTATGCCTAGGAGTAAGTGACCATTAACCCCAGGATATCCATTCCTCACCCATATCCTGGAACCAAGAATTTGTGAGAATGGATGGACACTAGGCCTGCATGTATGAGCAAGTGAGGTTGACACACTGGTAGGGTGTGGGAGCAGGTGTGCAGGATGTACGAGTTACCTCTTGAGGGGACTGAACACGACGCCAGAAAGCTGCACATCAGGCTCGTCTTCCAGCTCCAGCTCCAGCTCATTGTCCTCATCGTCCTGCTGAGCTAGGCCTCGAGCTAGCCTGCAGCCCAATGCCACGGCCTGCCGCTCCAGCCAGGCCTCCCCAGGCCTGATAGAAAGAGCCCTCAAGGGACATGTCTGGGACCTATCACACATCTCTGGGTACCCCTTAACTTCCCTGACCCTGGAACTGACCTCTGATCCTGAGACTAACCCCCACTGATCCCAGGACTGACACCTAACCTGGGGCATTTCTAGTTCCAGAATTGACTCCTGATTCTGGGACTGACTTCTAACCCTGGAATTGATCCAGTACTCATCCCAGACCCCGGAACTGACCCACATCACTAGTTCTTAATCTAAAGAGTGACCTGGTGACCCAAGGTCATCCCCATATACTTACTCTAGCTCCTGGAAACCCACGTTGGGGATGACCAGCTCCGAGCTGGGAAGAAAAAAATGAAGGAAATGAAAGGGCCAGGCCTGAATACAGAGCTGCAAGCCGGGCAGCATGAGTGCCAAGGTCACCATATCCAGCAGATCCAGAGTGGAACTGGGTACCACTTCTCCCTTCCCAAGGCCTACCTGGGTGGGGACGACCAGGCCTTGCTTAGGTTTGGAGGGTAATGATTTACCTGTCCCGAGTGGGTGCCCCAAAGTCTTCCTCTGCCCAGGCTCCAGTTGCACCCTCTGGGGGCTGGTACTTCAGGTCAAGCTCCACCTGGATCTGCAACCAGATACACAGTGTGCCCCAGGGCCCCTCAAACTGCCATGGGGCTAAGAGAAGCCCAAGGACAATGCATTTTACTCCACCTATAAACAAAGACCCTCCTGGCCTGCATCTGTGGTGACCTGTGATTCCTCTCTGACCATTACTAATATTGACTACTCACAACCTATTAAGAACTTACCATGTGCAAGTTATCTCTTGAAGGGGCCAAACAGGACTCCAAAATTCTCTCATTGCCCGTGGAAATCCATTACTGTGGCCTTCACAGCTGAGCATGGTCTGGCCCCTGCAAACCTTTTCAGCCCCATCTCTTAGGGATCTGCTCCTGCCCTGCCTTCCAGTTATGTACTGTCAGGGCACTGGGCTTTTGCCCTTGCCAGTTCTTCTGCCTGGAACAATCTCTCCTCTTAATTAACTCCTATCATCCTTCATTCCCAAGCTCAAGCACTGCTTCCTCAGGGAACCTATTCTGACCCCCAAATAGACCACATCCCTCTGTTATACACTCTCCAAGCCCCCTACCAGCTCTTTTGTAAGACTGGCCAGTGGCAATTTTACACTTATTTGTGTGGGTATTTGTTTAATATTTGCTTCTCTTTTAGCTACGGAGCTCTAAGAGAGCAAATTGTTATCTGGCTTTGCTCACCACTCAATCCTCATTGGTCAGCTCAGCACTTGGCTTATGATGACAGTTCGACAAATGATGACAGACTGAATGAAAAGCTCATTTTGTATGATTCCACAGAATGTAAATGAGGAAACAGCCTAAGGAAATTAAATAACTTGTTCAAGTTCTCAGCTGGGAAATGGTAGATCTGGTATTTGAACCCAGGTCTGTTTCTACCAGGCTCTACTGACCCCCATGACACGCCGGGAAAATCTAGCCAACTTTATCTTTGTCTTGCACAAGAATTGTGCCTGGGGCAGGGAGCAGCACAGTGCTTCTTACCTTTCCCCATTGTCACATCCCTGACCCTCAGAGCCCATGGGGGACTTCAGCAGGGGCTGCAATGAAAGGAGCCCTGGCCCGGGTGGTGGGGGGGAGGGAGGAAGAATGCGGAGGGGAGGGGGTTTACCACTCCTCTCTGGGTCTAGTTTTTCCCCTCTGAGCAATGTAATCTTCTATTTAGAGGAACTCTGAGGCTTGGGGCTGGCAGGCTAGGGGCTGCTGGGACTCACCGGGGACACTTGCAGATTCTTATCCACTAGGGCCTCCTGCAGCACCAAATGCCCAGTGCTCTGTAGCTGCTGTAAGGAAATCACCAGGGTCCCCAGAGACCTGTGGGTGTGGCATGGAGCAGAAGAGTGACCTGGAGAATGGTCCCAAGCCCCCAGCCCCACCTGCATCCTTGACTTCCCGAGACCTACTCACCTGGAGCTGAACACACGGCTGCAGTTGACCACCTGCACAGACAGACACTCCCCAGCCAGTGGAGCCCCATAGTGTGGCCAACGGAACAGCTGGGGATAGGAGGAACCTTATGACACCCAAAGCTGGGCTGACCCTCACCCCCAGTCCAGAGCCTGTACCCAACATTGAAACAGGAGCCAACCCTCCAAACTTGGAGCCAAACTATGACTGATCTTTTAAACCTGGAATCTCCCCCACCGCCTCCGCGTGCACCACCCCCCCCTCCCGCAACATGGGGTTGACTCCAAACTAGGCTGATCTGGGAAAACTATCAATCAAAATCCCCCATCTTAATTCTGATTTTTCTCAAGCTGGGTCTGACCTCTCAAGCTTGAGACTGACCCCACCTCCTAAGACTATACCTCTCAAAACCCAGGAATGAACCCTCCAACCCCAGGATGGACTTAGATGGGGCACAGTCCAGCTTTTCCCCATCCAGGACTCAACCTCACCGACCTCACCGATATCTGCTTCTTGGCCACAGTGAATTCTCCTTGTTTTCTGGGTAAAACCTGCTCAGAATTGAATCTAGTCATTTACCATCCCCTCCCCATGAAAAAATCACACACACACACACACACACCCAATCCTTGGCCCAGAGTTCAGTCCCCCTGGACTCACTTTTAAAGAAAGGTAGAAGATAGAGAGGGAAGGAGGCACAGAGTTGGATATTGGGCTAGGGGAGACAGGGATCAGGCTATAGAGATACCTAGGGATGGGTCTGGGGGCCATGGGTCTGGGGGCTTCCCCGTTCCAAAAATTCTTAGCACACCCTGCAAGCCTCACCCCGAAAGCTGAGCCTCACTTGTCGGTCATGAGTTCCCGGCAGCCCGGTCAGTCGCCGCACACACACAGTCAGAGCCATCGTCCCAGGGCCACTGGCTCTACCTCTACCCTCCTGCCCACCTTCCCACACACCTGAATCGCCTCTGAGTCACTGGACTCACCCAGCAGGTTTCAGCAATCCCTGCCCTTTAGTCAAACACAGACAGCAGGCTTGGGGGTCATAGGTGGGGAAGGAGTGGGAGGACTGAGAGATGGGTGTAAGGTCCCTCTGGTCAGCTCAGTCCTTCCTCCCTGCACCAACTTTAGCCTCCATCCTGCATTCTTGTGTGGTGGGAGCTGGGACCCGGTGTAGATGGAGGCAAGAGGAGAAGATAGCACCCTAGTTTGGTCCAGCTAGCCTATGTGGCTTTCAGGGCATGGGACCTCATGTAGTTAGTTCCTCATTCACCTCTTTGTCCTCAATGCCAAGCTCATGCTCTGGTTACACTGTAGACCCTCAAAGCACTGACTGAGCCTGGCTGGTGTGGCTCAGTGATTGAGCATTGACCCATGCACCAAGAGGTCACTGATTTGATTCCTGGTCAGGGCATATGCCCGGGTTGTGGACTCGATCTGCAGGAGGCAGCCAATCAATATTTCTCCCTCATTGATGTTTCTCTCTCTCTCTCTCCCTTTTCCTCTCTCTCTAAAAATAAATACAAATATATTTTTTAAAACACTGGCTGAATAAATGGGTGGGTTAATAGATGCATCCCGAAGCCCCCAGCATTAGTACTGTAGGCACTCAACATATTTATTGAATTAATGAGTGATTGAATATGTCCTTAGCTTGCACATAACAGGTGTTCAAAAGCACTTCTTAACCAGAAGCCAGAGGTCCTTGAGGTTTACTAGTGGGACTATAGATGAGCTCCAGGGAGTCAACAAACTCTTAAAATTCTCTGTAAAATATTGAGCACATGTGCATTTTTCTGGACATAGAACTCCTAGCTTAGGATAATAACCCTTAAACAGATGAGTAGTACTTTTACTAAATGTTTGAAGGAATTAATGTATCTTGTAGTCTGAACCAGTGGGTGACAATAACTATGTTCTGAGTGTATTTCATGGCCATCCACTTAATCATTCTACTTAATGGCACCTCCTATGTGCAGGACTTGTGCTATGACACCCTGAGGGAAAGGGTTTGCAGCCAGAGATGAATTGGGCATGTTCTCTGTCTTCCAGTAGCTTTGTGGACTCCAACATCAAACATAGCCCAGAAAGACTGCAATCCCCATCAGAACAGAAACAAGTCAGGCTGGATTGCTTGGAGGAGGGAGGCCAGAGGGGCTTCCCTGAGAAGGAAGCATTTAAAACGGGCGTTGAGGACAGGAGTTGAGCAGAGATGGATACCCAGGCAGTGCGGAGGAATGCAGGGTGTGTTCCTGGATCTGTGATTTGTTCAGCTTGGCCTTCGTGTAAGGCAGTGGTCGGCAAACTCATTAGTCAACAGAGCGGCAAACCACGGCTCACGAGCCGCAGTTTGCCGACCACTGGTGTAAGGTATGTGTTGGACAGCTGCATCAGATAAGATTAGACCATCAGGATCGGGACCTTGTTGTGTGGCCTTGAGCCAGATATGGTCCCTTCTTGTGCTTCAGCTTCTCTGCTTCAATAGTGGGCCTAGAAAGTCCTGTGCTACCCATTTCCCAAGTGTTAGGTATCAAATATGTTTTGGGTTCCATAGAACACCAGGCAACAGGCATGGGTTGTTCTGTTTCTAAGCAAGATCCAGGTTAGACCTCAGGCCCCAGATGTTGGGGGGGGGCTTCACCTCCCCATTTGACAGGTGGGGACACTGTGACCCCCAGAGGGGGGACCAGAATTCTTAGTTTGCAGTGCCTTGGCCTTTCCATTTCTTCTTCCCCTGAGCTCTGTGGCATCTGATCAAGCAAGGTATTGATGTCATTCCTCTGGAAACTAGCCCCTCCTTTCTGGGCTGGAACACAGCCTGGCAGGTTTTCTCTCGGCCTCAACCCCTCTAAGAATTGCCACTTCCACTTTCTAATATTCCAAAGAAGATGGACTGTCAGTTGATTTCTCAACAGAAGCAAAAAAAAAAAAAAAAAAGTAGCAAATGGGATGTAGTGGAAAGAGTACTGGGTTTTGGAATTCTAATCTCTATCACCCACTGTGTGGTTTTAGGAACGTCCTTTCCCCTCTCTGGACCTGTGTGCCTAGCTGTGCAACGTGCACAGGACTCACTGTATTGCTTGCAAAGCATGTTCCTTAATCAGGATCACACATGTGGTCATTAAAAATGCATATTCCTGCCCAGCCAGCATGGCTCAGTGGTTGATCAATGATTCCCTCTCATCATTGATGTTTCTCTCTCTCTCTCCCTCTCCCTTCCTTTCTGAACTCAATAAAAAATATTTTATTTTTTAAAAATATTTTTTATTGAGTTCAGAGAGAAAGAGAGAGAGAAACATCAATGATGAGAGGGAATCATTGATCGGCTGCCTCCTGCACGCCCCCTACTGAGGACCTAGCCCACAACCCGGGCATGTGCCCTTGACTGGAATCAAACCTGGGACCCTTGAGTCCACAGTCCGACGCTCTATCCACTGAGCCAAACCAGCTAGGGCTCAATAAAAAACATTTTTAAAATAAAAATGCACATTCCTGCACCCACTCTAGAGATGCTGAAGTAGAAACTCAAGGTGTACCTGGGAACCTGAATCTCTATGTGCTGCTGCACAGGAGTCTGTGAACCTCAGGTCTCTTGGCTGTGGCCATCTGTGATTTCCCCATTCCCTTCTCCGTGACTCAGATGGTTGGTTTGCCCGTGGGTATGATGACTGGTGGGTGGGTACTGAATTTTCACCCCACAGGCCCCTAGTGAATATAGATAAGTCTGAGAGAGAGACCCACAGATCCCGCTGATGTGAGAGTTCTCAAGGCCTCATGACTAGGATGAGAGGAGGGGCCTGAAGGGTTTGCAAAGCAAAAGAGACCAAATGACTATTTAGAAGTCCCCTGGGTGATGCCTTGCCCCTGCTTAACATTCATTCATTCATAAATATTTGAGAACCTATTACATGCTAAGCCTGTGGAAGGTGCCAGAGGATGTAGAAAAATAGAAATTCCTTTAAGCCGAGTGCAGTTTCAGCAGGGTGCTCTGGGAAGTGCTGTGATGTCATTGCTTTAACACGGGGAAGAATAAGACTGCCGACTGCCGTGGCTCCCAGCGACGTCACGATGAGCTCTGTGACGCTGGGTCACGGCGTTCCGCGGAGACCGTGGTCTCCTCTGTGATGTCAGCAGACAGGCTCAGAAACACGGGAGAGAGCTGGGTCTGGCTGCGGTGCCCGCCGGCTGCACGCAGGCTCCGTGGGGTCCCGGCGGCGCGCACCCGCTGAGCGAGGGCCGAGGGCTTGGCGTTGCGGCGGCGACTTTGGCGTCCGTGAGGAGCCGGCGCAGAGTCAGGATGCGGCGGAGCCCTCGCCCGGGCTCGGCCGCGTCCCCGCACAAGCACACGCCCAACTTCTATAGCGACAACAGCAACAGCTCAGTGAGCACCACCTCGGGGGACAGCAGCGGCCATCGGTCAGCTGGGCCGGGGCCCGGGGAGCCCGAGGGCAGGAGAGCCCAGGGCTCGAGCTGCGGTGAGCCCGCCTTGAGCTCAGGAGTGCCCGGAGGAACCGCACGGGCCGGAAGCTCTCGGCAGAAGCCGGCGCTGCGGAGCCACAGTGCGCCGACCGCCGATGGCGCGGCAACCGTGAGGGGCGGGGCCTCGGGTGCGGGCGGGGTCGAACCCGGGTAAGCCGAGGGAGGGGACGGGGGGGCATACAGGGCAGGGCTGGGCACGGAACCGGGATAAAACTAAATCTGGGCGCCTACTAACGGGCGGGGCTTATAGGGTGCAGAGGGGAGCCCCTAATGCTGTGATGGACGACCCAGGAAAGAGAGGAGAAAATCCTGTGATTGGGTACCGAGGAGGCGTGGCCTCTGTGTTAGCAAGAGTGACTACCTAGGGCCCCGAACCAAGACCTAAAACTGGGGGTGGGACCAACATGCTGAGGGCGTGCCCTGAGGGGCGGGGCCCAAAAGTACTGCGTGACGCTGGGGTGGGGATGCGGTGGGACCAAAGCCTGAGCGACTGCCCGGCTTCTGGGCTGGGGAACCCGCGTCTGGGTCTCGAGGAAAGAATGAGCCTGCAGTGCGCAAGGCCCAGTGGAGCCCTTGGACTCCCGCAGAACCGGCTGGCTCTCCCGTTGTCTCTGAGGAGCAGTTCAACCTTCTCTCGACCCTGGATCTGAGGCAGGAGATGCAGTCCCCGCGAGTTTTCAAGAGCTTCCTGAGTATGTGCCAGGCTGGCCCGGATCCCCTCTAACCCTTCAGCTTCCCTCCCTGAATTCGAGTTCTTGTCGCTGAGACCCCTGTTCTCCGTTCTCAGTCCGCAGCCCATGCCTGAGTCGACAGCCGCTTCTCTGAGCCTAAATTCACTCTCTTTGCTCCCATCTAGTTCTCCTGCCCCAACCCTCTTCACCTGTACCCTTCTCTAAGCTGTAGTCCCGTCGTCTCTGAGCCCCTTCTCCTCTTCCCAGGCCCACTTTTCCAGGTGCTGAGCGTGTTTTTATCCCTGCTAGGAGACGTGCTGGTCAGTGTGTACAGGTCAGAGGGAGGAAAGGGGGAGCCCCAGGGGCTGCTCTTTGGAGGAGGTGGGGAGCGGGCTCCACACGGCTGAGATTTGAGCCAATTCAGACCTGGTTGAGTCGTCTTCATAGGAGTTGCTGTATCTAAGAGCCTGGGGTGGAGGCTGTGGGGTTCCCTAGGGTCCTGGGGCCTCAGCCTCCCTCCGGTTCTTCAGGGAAGTCTGTTCCATTCGCTTCCTGCTCACGACTGTGTCACTGCTGAGCCTCTTTCTGACAGGTGAGGTGGTGAATTCCCTGGGGCCCCATCCCTGGATGCTTTGGAGCCAAACCAGGCGCATTTTCTCCTATATCCCTCTGCCCCTTCAGCTCTCCACAGTCTCCTTCAGCCCTGTAGTCCCCCATCAAACTCAAACCCCTCAGCCTCTTCTTATTGTCCTTTATGCCAGAGAAATCCTCTCCCCCTTCCTTCCCCTGAGACCACCCCCCTTTCTCCAGCACTCAGGTGGGGTGTCCTGTACCTGGTCCCTCCTTTGGAGAGTGTGAGTCCGGGAAACTGTGTCCTGGGGTGGGTGGGTAGCAGGCTATGAAACTGGAGATTGTGGGGTGTCCCTTGGGCTGCTGGGAGGAGGGGACAGTGCTGGAAGAGCTGGATATAAATAGGAGATTTCTGAGATTGTTCCCAGAGGTGCTTGAGGGTCTCTGAGGGGTCCTGGAAGGTCAGGGGAGGGGGTGGCAGTCCTCAAAAGGAAGGCCCTTTGAGTCTGGCTGCTCTCAGACTGAAGTGAGACAAGGGGGTGGGTGGGAACTGAGCAGCGCTATATTTTGTCCCTCCTTCCAATAGGAACCTGAGATGCTGACTATAAGGTGAAAGATGGCACCTGGGGTGTGGAATTGGGGGACTCAAAGTTGCTCCTGTGGAGGGGCTTACGGGAAGTGTCCAGGGAACAGGGAGCCAACCACAGTGTGCCAACCTCCCGCCTGCAGCGAGTACCACGAGCGCGTGCGCACCCAGGGGCAGCAGCTGCAGCAGCTGCAGGCCGAGCTGGATAAACTCCACAAGGAGGTGTCCAGCGTTCGCGCAGCCAACAGCGAGGTGAGCCCTGCCGCATCCTGCTCTTACAGCCAGGACCTAGGGGGTGTCCAAGAGCTCTGCCTGCTGCACAGCCCCGTTCGCTAGGTCCTGAACCTTAAAGCCCTGCCCCAGAGCCCCAACTTCGTGATTTCTCTCGGGGCTACAAAGTCCATACCAGACAACTATAAAATCAGCCCGCAAGCCCCGTCCTCCCTCTTTTCAGAGAGTGGCCAAGCTCGTATTCCAGAGGTTGAATGAGGACTTTGTTCGAAAACCCGACTATGCGCTGAGCTCTGTGGGTAAGACCCATAAACACTGAGAAACGGAGACAGAGACACGGAAAGAGACGCAGACATAGACCATACACATGACGGATCCTAGGAGTCCGACCTCAGACAGACCCTGACCCAGCTGTTGGTTCGGCCTGGGAGTCTGAGTGGTTGCTTCTCCCCTGTTCCAGGAGCCTCCATCGACCTAGAGAAGACATCCCGTGACTACGAGGACGCAAACAGCGCCTACTTCTGGAATCGCTTCAGCTTCTGGAACTATGCGCGGCCACCCATGGTTATCCTGGAGGTGGGCGTGGAACACGGATCCCGGACCCGGGCTGGGGGCGGGACGCTGGGGAAAAAACCCAATAGCTCTCTGGAGGTGGGACCTAGCTGAGCCGAGGTGGGGGCGAGGCCTAGGAGGGGCCCTGCGGGGCCAATGGGCCGGACTGAAGGCCGGACCTGGCTTGGCTGAAGCTCCTTTTGCTGAGAAACTTGGCAAGAGGTAGGGGGAAGGATCTGTCTAAGCAGGTGCTCGGGCTGGAGGTGGAGGACTGAGCCAGGCGGAAGACAAAGTCGAGCTGAGAGCGCTGCTGCTGTGAACCCATGGTCAGGCTGGAGAAGGGCAAAGTCGCTCGGTCTGCGGATTCTGATCGACTGACTGTCCTGTCCGATTGCAGCCCGATGTGTTCCCTGGGAATTGCTGGGCTTTTGAGGGCGACCAGGGCCAGGTGGTGATCCGGCTGCCGGGTCGTGTGCAGCTGAGCGACATTACCCTGCAGCATCCTCCTCCCAGTGTGGCACACACCGGGGGGACCAACAGCGCCCCCCGTGATTTCGCAGTCTATGTGAGTGGGACTGAGGCCAAGGAGGTGGGGGATTTTGCTTAGAAAGCACCAGGCTTCTCATGAAAACTGGTGCCAACGAGTCTTCGCTTGCACATCTATAAAATGGAAATACCATTTGCCTGTCAGGGCTGCCATAGGTTATAAGTAATTACAGCCATATCCAAATACTAATTGTGGTTTAATGAGCGCTAATTCTGTGCTTTATCTCCTTGCAGTTACACAACTTACTATATCCCTTGTACAGATGAGAAAAGTAATGCTTAGAAAGGGGGCCTTACTTGCCCAAAGTCACAGTTAACAATTGGCCAGACTACAAATTGCAGCCTGGTTTCTTTGAGCCCACATTCCACGCTACACTATCCCAACACCAAAACATAAATAAGAGCATGCATACAGCTACTAACACATACATAGTAGGAACCCAACAGTTGCTTTCTCCCTCCTCCACCTGTGCCTCACTGTTCCTTCATTCACTCTTCACCTACCAGGGCCTCCAGGTTGATGATGAGACGGAAGTTTTCCTGGGGAAATTCACCTTCGACATGGAGAAATCTGAGATTCAGACTTTCCGCCTACAGGTGTGTTTGTCTCTGAGGATGAGGGTGCCAAGGGAGTGGGACAGGGAGGGAAGATTGGGGAGGAAGGCAGTCCTTGGCACAACCCATTTGTCTTCCCAGAACGACCCCCCAACTGCCTTTCCCAAGGTGAAGATACAGATTCTAAGCAACTGGGGTCACCCCCATTTCACATGCTTGTATCGAGTCCGAGCCCATGGCATGAGAACCTCAGAGGAAGCAGGGGACAGTGCCACAGGGGGGCCCAATTAAACATGCTGATTGTTAAAATAGAGTGGAGGTCTGTGCTGAAAGAAGCTGGAGCAGTGCTGGAGGGTCTGCTGGGAGCTCTGGTTGCCTTTGGTATATAAATATGATAAGGGGTCTACTTCCCAATGCATCCTCTCTTTTCTTGGAGAAGTCCAGGTCAATATAGTAGTAGCAGCTCATGTTTATGGATGTGTTTCCATGTGAAAGAGATGGTACTTTGGACATTACACACATTATCTAACTAATCCTCACAACCACAAAGGGGAAAAACACTCAAGGTCATACACCTAGGGAAGAATAGCATCACAGAGGCACCCAAGCCCACCTTCCTCCAGAGGCCACCCTTTTAACTGCAGAGCGGCCAGTCAGCCTGAAGCCATGCTTGTGAACCTGTTCCCACTCCCAGCCTCTGGGAAAGCCTCTTTTCCTCAGGTAAACACTCAAAAAAACTGAGACTTGAGAACCTCTAGGAAGCATCTAAGTCTGAGTTGATGCAGGCCTGGTAGCCCCTATTCAGGTTATCTTCACTGAGACCTCAATGCCCAACTCAATACTAGGCAGAGTACAGATGGTCTAGTGTTCACCAGTCTCTGCCCACAAGAAGCCTGATAGGAAAGAGAGGATGCTCCAGAAATGGCAATTCATTTACTGATCCAAGAATTCAGTAAAAAAGAATTAGAGGAATAAAAGATGGAGACAGTCATCAAAGGATTAATGAGTTCTACCTGGGGAGAGTAGAAAAGGGTGACAGTATCAGCAAAGACACAGACAGCAAGCATCTTGGCTGTTAAAATCCTTCCCCCGTGCCTTAACTGGTTTGGCTCAGTGGACAGAGCTCGGGCCTGCGAACTGAAAGGTCCCAGGTTCGATTCCGGTCAAGGGAATGTACCTTGGTTGCAGGCACATCCCCAGTAGGAGGTGTGCAGGAGGCAGCTGATCGTTGTTTCTCTCCCATCAATGTTTCTAACTCTATCCCTCTCCCTTCCGCTCTGTAAAAAAATCAAAATATATTTGTTTAAAAATTAAAAATGAAAAAAAAAATTAAAAATGAAACTTCAGCTCTACAAATCACTTAAAAAAAATCCTTCTCCCTGTATTCATGTTTTGGAAGAATATACACACTATTAACAATGGTAACCCTCTAGGAAGTGGAATGGAGCACATATCCATCTGTTAACTTGGGGGTATTTTGTAATATGAAGACAAAGGAAAAAGGATCTCTCAAATGGCCTTAAGCCTAAAGTTAGAAATATGAACTCTAATACAGCTTTTCTGGAGGGCAATTTCACAATAGGGACCAAAAGCCTTAAAATTTGTATACTCTTAATCACTGCAATTCCATCTTTATGGATCCAAAGGATACACAGATGTAATCAAAGAAAATACTTGAAAATTATTTTTATTGATTTATAGAGAGAGAGAGGAAGGGAGAGGGAGAAAGAGAAACATCAATATGAGAGAGAAACATCAGTTGCCTGCTGTATGCACCCTGACCGGGACCAAACTCACAACTTGGGCATGTGCCCTGACCAGAAATAGAGAACCAGCCACCTCTCAGAGAACAGGATGATGCCCAACCAATTATTGAGTCACATCAGCCAGGGCCAAAGAAAATACTTTTAAGAATGTTCATCACACTGTTTATAAAGAAAAAAACTCAAAATAGCATCTAAGAAGATAAATCATGCTACAAAAATTATATGTAGCCAATGGAAATGGTAATATAAGGTAATGTTATAGAAAGTAATTAATTATATATGACTAATTTCTTTAAAAGCAAACTAGACTGCCCTGGCCATCATCCCATGCACCAAAAGGTTGCAGGTTCGATCCCTGGTCAGGGTGAAGGTGGGAGGCAACCAAGCAATATTTCTCTCACATCAATGTTTCCCTCCCTCCCTTCCTCTCTCCTTTCCTCCCCCCCTAAAATAAATAAATCAAACATATCCTTGGATGAGGATTAAAAAAAAAAAAAAAAAAAAAAGAGGCAAGCTAGACTGGTATACATAAAAAAATTTAAACTTCCATATGAAAAGAGTTCTATAGGCCAAAAGATACTATACAATAAACAAAAAAAAGAGTGTCCTGGGAAGAAATATTTTCAACATGTAAAGAACTGAATAATTATAAAGGCTATAAAAACCTATAAATACATGGCTTAGTTGGTAGAGTGTGGTCCAGTGCACCAAGAGGTTGCTGGTTTGTTGCTGGTCAGGGCACATGCCCAGATTGCAGGCTTGATCCCCAATAGGGGGCATGCAGGAGGCAACAGATTGATGGTTCTCTCTCATTGATCTTTTTCTCTTCCTCTCTCTCTAAAAAAATCAATAAAAATATATTAAAAGACTAAAAATACAAACCTATAATAGGCTATCCATAAGAAATAAAATTCAAGGGGGTGGGGGGGCAATGGTAAGATATGTACACATATAATACCTTAATAATAATAAAAAAAAAATAAAATAAAATTCAAGGCCCCGGCCGAATAGCTCAGTTGGTTAGTGTCATCCCCGTACGCCAAGGTACAAATCGATGTTTCTCTGTTTCTCTTTCTCCCTCTCTCTCTAAAATCAACTCATTTAAAGAAAATAAAATTCACAAAAACATATGAAATAACCTTCATAACTAAATTCAGACTAAATTACTTTATTTTATATTATTATTATTGCCTGTCAGATTAACAGAAGGGGTAAAACACTATCGAGGGCAATTTACAATATTAAACATTTAAAGAAATGTTTTTATTGGTATTTTAGAGAGAAGGGAGAGGGATAGAGAGAGAGAGAAACATTGATGAGAGAAAAACATCACCAATGGGCTGCCTCCTGCATGCCCTCCACAGGGGATTGAGCCCGCAATCCAGGCATGTGCCCTGTCAGGGAATTGAACCTGTGGCCTCTTGGCTCCTGGGTCGATGCTGAACTGCTGAGCCACACTGGCCAGGCACAATATTCAATTTTTAAATATACTGACTTAACATTTCCATTTCAAGAACCCTCCCGGTAAATGCTGTTAAAAAATTCAGGCTTGTGGCCTATTTTAGGACTAGAACTTCCACTGCTCCCTCCCCAGGAGATATAGCATAGTCCTTGCTCCATCTTAAAGCCCATCCCTTCCCTAATACTTTCCACCTTGTCCTGCGTCCCCAGCTCAGTTCCGCTTTGAGGCAGGCTGGGTATTTGGTTTACATTCAAACTTTGTATTTTCAAAAATAGAGTCAATATCCCTAGATATCTAGCTAGGAATACCCTATTTCTTTGAGTGAGGCTATTATGTAAGAGGCATCCTTCATTCAATCCCTAAAGTCAACAAACAGGCTCAGAGAGAAGCAAACGTGGCTAATAGCAGATTCCCACCCAAAAACACAGAGTGGTTGACAAAGCAGTGGTCATCATTGATCTTTATTGAATGAGGGGCTCCAGGGGCAAAAAGGTACAATCAGGAGCAGCAATAGCAGGAGCAAATATAAAAGTATAAAATGTAAAGTGCTAGCACTGAGGCGTGTGTGCAGGGGTGGGCACTGGTGCATGTGGACCTTGGAAACACAGGGCTGAGGACCAGCCACAACCTATCCTCCAGGAGAATCTAGGGCTGAGGGGCCTGTGCAGGGCCCTTGGCTGGGAGTTGAAGCGGCTTGCATGGGGCCCAACCTTGGGCCTTGAAGTAGGAGACCAGTTGTCCAGGTACTTCTGCAAGCACAGTCTGTGCCAATGCCTCCCGAGGAGCCTGCCCAGAGAAGAGGGGCAAGGTCAGTGGGGGCCCGTAACAGCTTCCCAAGGCCTACATATTATACCCACGAAGGGATAGAAAACCCAACACCCAACCCTGCCCCAGACTTAGATGAAAGGGTATCTCTAACCTCTTACATCAGGGAAAGGTAGAAGGGTACACTCCCAGATCTGGCCTGTCCCCAAGCTTGCCCCCACTCACATTCTGAAAGCGGCGGTAGGGCACAAACTGCACTATGTCACGGGCAGCTCCCTCCCCGGAACGTGTACGCAGGGGTCCACCATCAGCATCCAGTTGCTCCATGGCCTCGAAGTCAGCACCACCCACACCCACAATGATCACTGACATGGGCAGGTGAGAGGCACGAACTACAGCCTCACGTGTGGCCTCCACATCAGTCACAGCACCGTCAGTTAGCAGCAACAGCACGAAGTATTGCTGGGGACAAATGGATTCATATACTGAGTCAGACCTTTTAAACACCCCAGCCACACATTCCCGCACTGACAAGAGCCCTAAAGGGAGCCACTGACTGAGACCATCCCACCACCACCACCACTAAGTCCCACAACTCTCACCGAGGCAGTCCTCTGATGTGCAGCCTGAGCTGCAAACCTGGCTACATGGTTGATGATGGGTGCAAAATTGGTGGGGCCATAGAGGCGAACTTGGGGCAGGGCTTGACGGTAGG
This sequence comes from Plecotus auritus, assembly GCF_963455305.1. Classification (NCBI taxonomy): domain Eukaryota; kingdom Metazoa; phylum Chordata; class Mammalia; order Chiroptera; family Vespertilionidae; genus Plecotus; species Plecotus auritus. The sequence continues at coordinate 60,951,330 of NC_137782.1, read as the reverse complement.
CATCCACAATACCCTGGATACCTAGAGAAGAAGGGCAAAAAGCACTATAAAATACTGGTCCACTTGGGACTGAGCCAGTTCTGACATCACCCCATCCTGGGTGAGGATATTTGGGAACCTGGTGCATTTCATTCAATCACCCTGGTAACAACCCAGGGTACTTAACCTTATCCTACAGATGAGGAAAGTAAGGCCAAAGACAGGGGGACACTTGCCCTATATCACAGCTTGAATTAAAACCCAGATTAGGGGAATACCCTGAAAAATCCAAGGCAGTTGAGCATCAAATTAAAATTCAATAAGATAATGAATTATAATCCATTTAATAAAATATTAAATAAAAGTAGAAGGATTACAAAATAATTTGACAATCAGAGATAATTGATTCAGGTAAGGATCATCAATGGATTCTACAACTAGAAGGGGTAAAAGAGGAGTAATTAGATATCTGTATAAAAAGATTCTTATTCATTACAAAGAGAAAAACAGTACTTGCATAGCGGGGAAACCTGGTAGACTCTACCATAAACAAGCGATCAAAGTTAACATGACTGGTAATAGGATAAATCAACATGTGCCTCCTGATGTGGTGCTCCAAGAAGAAAGCACAGCATCACTTCTGCAGTATTCCCACCAAAAATGCATAATCTGAATCAATAATGAAAAAATATCAGGTAAACCCAAACTGAGGGGCATTCTACAAATTATCTATCCTGTAATCTTAAACAATGTCAATATCATGAAAGGCATGAACTCAAGAAGACAAAACAATTGAATGCAACATGTGACCTAAGATTTTCTTTTACTGTAAAAGACAGGACAACTGAAGAAAGGAAAAAAAAGAAAAGAAAAGAAAAAAGACAGGAAAATTGGCTAAGTTTGAATAAATTCTATAGATTGGATAGTAGTATTGAAGTTAATTTTCTGACTTTGAGAATTGTACTGTAGTTATGTAAGAGTGTCTTTGATTTTAGGAAACACATACTGAAGTATTTAGGGATAAAGGGCCATGTGCATGATTTTTTACCAATTTACTACAATTCTCAAACATTTCAGAAAAAAAAAAAAAAGTGTGTGTGTGTGTGTGTGTATCTCGAGAAACAGAGAGAGAGAGAACCTGAGTGAGAGAATAACAAAGAAATGTGGTGAAATGTTCATGTTTGGGGAATCTGGTAAAGGTAAACAACAGTCCCTGTGACCCAGGCCCTGACCCCTGAGCTCCAATGATGTGAACCCCCTATAAATATTCTAACTTTTCTATAAGTCTGAACTCATGTAAAAAAAAAAAAAGGCAGATTAGGTAAAGTTTTCCACTTTGGCTTGTTGCCCATAAAGAGTAGCTGAGGCCCTAGCCAGTTTGGCTCAGTGGATAGAGCATCAGCCTGCGGAATGAAGGGTCCCAGGTTCGATTCTGGTCAAGGGCCCATGCTTGGGTTGCAGGATCAATCCCCAGTGGGAGGGCATGCAAGAGGCAGCCAATCAATAGTTATTTCTCATTGGTATTTCTATCTCTCCCTCTCCCTTCCTCTCTGAAATCAATAAAAATATGTATTTTTTTAAAAAAGAGCAGCTGGGGAGCCACAAGGTTTGGCCCTTTTTAGACAAAAGAGCTCGGGGCATAAAGCACCCTGAAAAGAGCTGATGCCTTTTTTCCTAGGCAAAGAGTATACTATAACAGCCACCATTTTTTTTAGAGAGCACTTCTTATGTACCAGGCTTACTGCTTCAAACTTTATACACATCCTCTCCTTAAATATTCAATATCCTACAATATTGTAATCCTACAGCACACAGATGCTAAGCAACTGGCCCCAAAACACATGGTTAGTAAGTGGCAGGATGAAGGTTTGACTCCAGAGGCCTATCTCTAAAATCCATTCTTCTGGACAATGGAGTCACTCTCTCTTGCCACCACAGGCTTGGCTCTCTAGGTATGAACAGATCTGTCTTATTCATTAACAAAGAGAAATGGGGACTTACCTGTACAGTAGGGGTTACTGGGGTTGAAGTTCAAGGCAAATTCATGGGAGACCTGAGGGCAAGAATTAAAATGAGCTCTTCCCCCTATGATCACCCTTTTACTCAGCAAAAGGGCATCATGGTATGTACCAAGCATCAAATAGGAGCTATTTAGTCCTGAGCACTTGCTGTATACATGCCTGTAGGGTTGTAATCATGCATAAAGCTGGGTGCCAGACAGCAAGTGCACTGCATCCCCCAAAATCATGACTCTGAAATGGAAAACACAAGTATGATAGGGGAAGAGAGTACTCACCTGCCAGTCAGGAGGCACCTGGGCCCCAAATCCAAATGCGGGGAACATCTTGTCCCTGTAGGAGGACAGTGAATTGGGGAAGAGGCAGTGAGGACACTGTGAGCCCGGAGACTGAGGCATCTGCAGGGAGTGAGGATGGGCAAGAGGAGCAGCTACTCACGAGTCATAGTCCTGAACCACGCAGCCCACACTCCACAGTGCTGTCAAATACTCATTGACCCCTGTTGGGCTCAGGTAGTGCAGGGAGTCAGGTGAAGAGGGGTCTCCATTGGAGCCTGTAAAGTCCATGCCCACCTAGGAGGATAGGAGAAGGAAAGCTGAAGGCCACCTTAAGCCCCAGATGGGTTCTCTTGCTCCTGGTAAAGCAACTTACAGTAAAGTTGATTTGACAGCCTCCCATCACATAGTCCAGGAATGAATACTCTGTTTCTACCTGCAGATGAAACCAGGGTCATGACTGAGGTAAAGGGGTTGGGGCCATGGAACTCAGGGGTCAGAGCCTGGGTCTCATGGGTTATTAGTCTCACCTGGCAAATCTTGACACGGATAGTTCCAGAGTTCTTGTAGCTTTTCTTTTTCTGCTGTTTCTCAGGGTGGATGCATTCAAACTCAACCTGGTGAGGAAAGAAAAATTAGGGTAGGAAACTCAGAGCATCAGCCAAAACTGAAGTGAAGCTGCCCTGCCCTCCTCTTCTCCCCAGAGCAGGGCCAGGACTCACCGGGGCTGCTTGCAGCTGGGCCAAGCTGGTGTGGAAGGTACCAATGAGATCATGTGAACCATCACTGTCATAGTCTGAGCATCGCACCTGGGGGGGGGAAAGGTGTGTATGTATATAAAGAACAGGAGGTAGGTGCCAGATAAGAATAAATCCTCCCTGGACTCTCTGCCCCCATTCAGTAACTCAAGAGGCAAGCTCCTCACCTGAATTTGTGTGCTGGGGTCTCCCCCACAGAAATGCTGAAGGGGAACAGAGAAGCGCTTCCACGTAGGGTTCAGGTTGTTCTTGATTACCTGAAGGTGAAGAAAGGGCAAGGCCTCCAGTGAACTGTGGAATTGTGTGTGGGGAGCTGCCATCCTTTCTCTACCCAAACGTAGTAGTCCCTGTGTTCTAAATATTGGTAGTCATAAGCCCCAGGAGATTCTCTTACCCCACCCCACCCAATCCCAAGGTTCTCACACCTCAGATCTGTATGTCAGGTGCCATTTCCCATCACCCTGGCGGAAGAACTCCAAGAATGGATCTGATTTCCCCAGGAAATCCTGTCAATGCCACAGAGACCTGTTGTAAGATTAAGGGAGAAACAACCACTATGCCAGAACTCTGTCCCCACCTCGGCCTCCATCACACCATGCCAGTCTCCTTAATTCTTGGGGTAGGAGAGAACCCCCAGGGCCCCCTTCAACACACACCTTCTTATCTAGGTTTCTGGCCTCCACCTCCATGGTTACTACACGACTATCCTTCAACTCCTGAGCTGAGACCTAGGTAAGGGAGGGAGGAGATGGTATCACTTCATGAATTCCTCATTAACGTAAAATCCCCGACTCCACCCTTACAGAGTTCTTTCTTACAGTGATGGTCCCCTGCCCAGCAGGTTTTCCAGGCTTCAGCATCAAGGGTAGAGTTAGTATCTGGCTGGACACAATCTGGGGCACGGTAGGGAGGAGAAAGTGGTCAAGATCTCAGGCAGCAAGAAAAAAAAAAAAAGATCTCAGGCTGAATTAAGTCCTGCTTGACCCCCACCCTCCATGTCCCAAGCAGTCTGGGTTGTCTGACAGGGCTCTTACCAAACCTGTGCCATCCCTGGCTCTACGTACCTGTCCTAGGGAACACTCAGCCCCTCCTAGGAAGTCATCATCCCCTAGCTCAGGTGTCTTGTTGTCTATGTCATAGATGCCAAACCGGAGCTTCTGGACTGTTTCAAAGTGGTACTTAAGCTGCAGAGTTTTGGAGAACTCGGGGCTCGAGCAGTTCCGTACTCGCTCAGTCCGGCCAAGCTGTGGGCAGAGGCCAATAAGCATCACAGTCACATACCTTCCACCCTGAAACAATCCTAGGTGCCCTTCACAACCCTAACCCAAATGGTCCTTCTCACCTCAGCCCAGTTGCCCCCTCCCACATCCTGTAAAAGGACGCAGAGTGGGTCAGACTTGGAGCCAATGTCCTTGTCAATGAGGTGGTCACAGGAAATGGACAGCTGAACCAAGGTCACACAGTGGGCCATCTAGGGAAAAAGGACCTGAGTCAAACACCAAGGGTGCTCTCCACCCTTCCCTGGCTGTATGTCTCAGCTTGGGAAGGCAAGACTACACCCAGGCAGGGCTGAGCCGTGTCCACCCCCAAGACATCCTCACACCAATAAGCCATTCTTAATACAGCAACCAAGGTGTCCTGTTAAAACATAAGTCGGGTCATGTCATACCTAGGCCCAAACCCGCTAATGATTTCCCACTGCTTAGGAAAAATCCAACTCTACCATAGCCTACAAGGTCTTAAACGATTTAGATTTTTCTAACCTGATCTCCTACTACCTTATCTCTTGCTCACTACATTCTGGCCACACAAGTCTGCTTGTTTACCACTTCTCAAAGAAGCTTATTTCTAAACCTTAAAGCATGGAATGTTCTGAACCTCATATCCACATGGCTTGCTGTTCCCTCATCTCTCCAGGTTTTTTATTCAAAATCATCTTATGGAGGAAAAGGCTCTTTTTAATAGACATACTAAAATTTTAACCCCACTGTCACTGGCACACCCCAAAGCTCTTTCTTGTGTTTACTCTTTAGTATTTATCATTCTGTAATATCTATATAGACTTATATAATTTGTCTTCCCCACTAGAATGAAAACTCCATGAAGGAAGGGATATTTGTCTCTTCTGTTCATTGCTCTATCCCAAACACCTAGACAATAAATATTTATTGAATGAAATCCAACAGGTCACCTCCAGCCTCAACTCCCAGCCCAGCCATCTCCAAATTGGCAATCAAATACCACCAAACTTCTCCAATTCATCCATTTCCTCTTCTGGAAACACTCTTCTTGCATGAGCCACCATGATTCCCATGTAACCCCCTTATCCTACAGTCACCATAACCATTATCCTCAGACCCCTCACTATCCTTGTGTTCCCCCTGACCCACACACCTGCAGACCACCAGAGGTGCAAATAAGGTCAGATCTCTCTTTCAACTTAACATTCAGCATTCCAGGTTTCTCAGCACCATACCTCAGGATGCCTCCAGTCTCAGCCTCCTTTAAACTCCCTCAGTCAATCCTTCCCCCAACCCAGCACAGTTAGTGCTGTTCCCATCTTGGTACTTCATGATCTCCATCTTGAATGCCATCAACCAAAGTTGGAATAATTCTTAGAGTTCAACTTGCTTCACATACTGCCTTTCCACAGCACCTCAGCCTCTATTTGGATGCATCCAATGATGAAAAACCCACTTCTTACAATCCATTCATCAGAAAGTCCTGCTCCATAAAGTCCTACCAAAACCAAGCCAAGCCAAGTCTGTTGAATTCTCACTTCTACACATTAGTCCTATTTCCTCCCCAGTCTAAAATTCCACAGAAAAGCCTTATTCCATCTCACTCTGAGAAACCATGATACCTGGAAGCAGTGAAACCCCCTGCTAAAATCTCGAGAAACAGCCCCTGCTCTTTTGAATATTGTCCCTTGAATGTGGCTTATAGACTTCTGGTCAGCCTGATCATCCCTACGAAGGTCCCCAAAGGACAGATCCAGAGCAGAACACATAAACCGAAGGAGCACAATATTCCTCCAAGTCACAATCTGACTCCTGCTTCTTACCTCACATATTCTCTGAAGTAATGTTTGCACAGTATAGAAACAAATGAAGAAGAATACTCATTTCACTATTGCTGAGAACAGTGAAAACCTTGAGACAGTGTATTGGGTAGTGACTAATTATGGAACATTCAAACAATAGATTCTGAGTAGCAGGTACAAATTACTAAGGCAGAACTATAATATTTGTATTAAACGGTAAGAAGAATATGACTCCATTTTAAACTTCAATTGTGTGTATATACAATAGAATTGAATATATACATAAAATACACACATTAGGAAAAATGGAAGAGACACCAAATAAACGCAACTTTTATGTACACCTCAGAGGACTGGAATGAAGGTGAGACTTCTATACACTCTATACATTTCTCTACTGTTTCAAGATTTTATACTACTTATTTTGTATTTGTTAAAGGGCCTCATTAGCATTTTCTCTCAATCCACACCTGAAGTTCAATTGAATATTCATTCTAAGCCTAAAGCCTCTGCCCCCAGTGCAATAACCCCTACCTAACTTGTAGGCTTCTTTGTCTCTTGCCTCTTCCCTGATTTTTCCTCCTTAGCACTGCCTCACCTAGTCATACTTGATGCCAGCTTTCAGAGTCTCTACCCTAACTAGAAGCTCTTACAGATGCTTATGGCCCTTAGATTCAGAGCCAAACTCCCTAGCTGGGCCACCTGTGGCACAACCCCAGAGGACACATCTACATAGAATTAGTAGTTGTATAATGTGGTAATTCTGTGTCCCCAATTTAACCTTCAAAGCCTTTTTAACCTTCAAAGCCAATTTAACCTTCTGTTCTATCTCCTGCTATTCCACCACCCACACAACTAGTCATCCAAAGCAATTTCTGGTTCCCCAAACAACATACATGCTGATACCTCTGATTTTCCTGCCTAGCAAATGCCTTGTCATCCAAGGTTCTGCTATAATTTTATTCCTTTATGATGCCTTACAGACCTTCCCCATGTAGGATTTATTCTCTCTCCTCTGGGGATGGTTGCAATGGTTTGTTCATTAGTCTTTCTGCAATCTCTCTCTCTCCCTCTCTCCCTCTCTCCGTTTGTTTATTAGCCAGAGACCTGACCATGCCATTTCTCTGTTTCTCTGCTTAGAACTCTGCAATGGCTTCCTAACACTCAAAAATAAAATTCAAAGTGCGTTCTATGTCTACAAGGCCCTGCAAGACCTGACCCTTGCCTAACTCTGACCCTTGCCTAACTAATTATCTCGTCACACAAGTATGTTCCAGCCAGGTTTCATTTCTGATGCACACACACACACAATATCAATCTCATGGCCTCCAGAAAATAAACTGTATTAGAGTAGGAACCATATCTGGTTTGTCTATCTCTATTCTAAAATACCTACAATAAATAGTACCTACCCTATAGTAGGTACTCAGTAAATATTTTTTAAATATATTTTTTAAAAGTATCATTGAAACCACTACATCAATTTTTTTTTTTTTTTTTTTTTTTTTTACTTTACATATACCCACAGATTACATCTACCCTTGTAATCTACGGGCTTCTTGGAATGAGGACTGGGTATTATTTCTGTATCTCTAATACTAGTGCTCAGTACATGGCTAGTATTAACAACCATTTGCTAAAACAAATGAAATGATAAATGTACTTTTGTTCAACTCAAACCTTCAGGCTTTTTCAATTTAAAGGAATGTCCTGCAATAAATCTTACCTACCATGATCTTATATAATTTAAATGCAGGACTCCTGGAACTCAATATTAAATGACAGTCAATTTTAAAATGGGCAAAAAATATCAGATACTGAAAAAGGGGGCGGAACCATATCTGCAAGACGAAGACGCCAGAAGGTTATAAAAAGTGAAGCCCTCTGCATGTTTCTTCACTCTGATTTGGAAATTATTCCCGGAGTCCACTAGTGTTAATAAACGGGGTCCCTCCCTTTCTCTAGGAAGCGTGTTTGGTATTTGTTTGGTCTTCTGCAATATTTGTTTCCCTGAACCAGGAAGCTAACCACATTTGGCTCTTGCCTCCAAGAGTGGAAGGGAGGAAGAAAGACAGAAACTAATGTGAGAGACACCAATTTGTTGCCTCTTGCTGAATCCCTGACCAGGACTCTGGATTGAGCCTGCAACCCAGGAGAGAGAGAACTACATAACCAGACATCCAGAGAAGAGAGACAATGGGGAGACAAAGAAACAGCCCGCATATGAAAGAAAAGCAGGCATCACCAGAAAAGGAAGTAAACGAAATGAAGGCAAGCAACCTTCCAGAGAAAGAATTCAGAGAAATGGTCATAAGGTGGCTGAAAAGAATGGAAGACAAATTTGACAATATGAGCAAGAACCAAGAGGAAATGAAGAAGAACCAAGAAGAAATGAAAAATGACATCGCTGCTGTAAAGAACTCAATAGAAAGCATCAAGAGTAGACTAGAAGAAGCAGAGGACCACATCAGTGAGCTAGAAGACAAGGTAGGAAAAAATACCCAAGTAGAGCAACTTCTAGCAAAAAAAATTAAAAGGCAGAAGGAGAGCCTAAGGGAACTTTGGGAAAACATGAACCCCCATCAGACTAGCAACTGATTTCTCAACAAACTCATCAGGCCAGAAGGGAGTGGAACAAAATATACGAACTCATGCAAAGGAAGGGTCTGAATCCAAGAATACTGTACCCAGCAAGGCTATCAATCAAAATTGAAGGTGAAATCAGGAGCTTCACAGACAAAAAAGGACTAAGGGAATTTATTACCACCAAACCAACAATGCAAGAAATGCTAAAGGGTCTGCTGTAAAAAAAAAAAAAAAAAAAAAAAAAAAGAAATAGGAAGCGAAGAAGGAACACAGGGGTAAAGAATAAAAATGGCGACAAATAAGAACCTATCAATAATAACTTTAAATGTAAATGGATTAAATGCCCCAATCAAAAGACATAGGGTAAAGGATTGGATAAGAAAACAAGACCCGTATATCTGCTGTCTACAAGAAACCCACCTCAAAAAAAAAGACGCACACAGACTGAGGGTGAAGGGATGGAAAAAGGTTTTTCAGGCAAATGGAAATGAAAAAAAAAGCTGGGGTAGCAATACTTATATCTGACAAATTAGATCTCAAAGTGAAGGACATAACAAGAGATAAGGAAGGCCACTTCATAATACTAAAGGGAGCAATCCAACAAGAAGAAATAACTCTGGTAAACATATATGCACCCAATACAGGAGCACCCAAATACATAAAAAAAACTCCTGGAGGATAACAAGGGAGAGATTGACAGCAATACAATCATAGTAGGAGACTTTAATACCCCTCTATCACCATTGGACAAATCCTCTAAACAAAAAATCAGCAAAGAAACATCAATCCTAAATGACTCACTAGACCAGATGGAATTGACATCTTCAGAACATTTCACCCCAAAGCCACAGAATATACATTCTTCTCAAGTGCACATGGGTCATTTTCAAAGATAGACCATATATTGGGACATAGGCAAAGTCTCTTCAAATTCAAGAAGATAGAAATCATATCAAGCATCTTCTCAGACCACAGTGGCATAAAACTGGAAATCAACTACAATAAAAACAACCCAAAGAAATCAAACACATGGAGACTAAACAGCATGCTATTAAACAATGATTGGGTTACCAGAGAGATCAAGGAAGAAATAAAAATCATCATGGCAACAAATGACAATGAAAACACTACAATCCAAAATCTATGGGACACAGTGAAAGCAGTCTTGAGAGGGAAGTTCATAGCTCTACAAGCCTACTGCAAAAAACAAGAAACAATGGTAATAAATTACCTAACCCAACAACTCAAAGAGTTAGAAAAAGAGCAACAAGAAAAGCCCAGTGTAAGCAGAAGGAAGGAAATAATAAAGATCAGAGCGGAGATAAATGACATTGAGACCAAAGAAACAATACAAAAGATCAACAAAACCAAGAGCTGGTTCTTTGAAAGGATAAACAAGATTGATGAACCTCTAGCCAGGCTCACCAAGAAGCGAAGAGAGAGGACCCAAATAAACAAAATCAGAAATGAAAGAGGTGAAATAACAACAGATCCCGCCAAAATACAAAGGATTGTTAAAAAATACTACGAACAACTCTATTCCAACAAACTGGACAATCTGGAGGAAATGGACATATTCCTAGAAAAATATAACCTTCCAAAACTCAATCAGGAAGAATCTAAACAGCTCAATATGCCAGTAACTATGGAAGAAATTGAAGCAGTCATCAAAAAGCTTCCGTTAATCAAAAGACCGGGGCCAGACGGCTTCACAGTAGAGTATTACCAAACATTCAAGGAAGAACTAAAACTTATCCTCCTCAGACTATTCCAAAAAATTCAAGAGGAAGGAACACTTCCAAGCTCCTTCTATGAAGCCAGCATCACCCTAATACCAAAACCAGATAAAGACAACACAATGAAGGAGAATTACAGGCCAATATCCCTCATGAACATAGATGCCAAAATCCTCAACAAAATTCTAGCAAATCGGATCCAGCAGTACATCAGAAAGATCATACACCATGACCAAGTAGGGTTTATCCCAGGAATGCAAGGATGGTACAATATCCGGAAATCAATAAATGTGATACATCACATAAACAAATTGAGAGATAAAAATCACATAGTCATATCAATTGATGCAGAGAAAGCATTTGACAAAATCCAACACCCTTTCTTGATAAAAACTCTCAACAAGGTGGGAATAGAAGGATCATACCTCAACATAATAAAAGCTATATATGATAAACCCACAGCTAACATCATTCTCAATGGGCAAAAACTAAAACCATTTCCCCTAAGAACAGGAACAAGACAGGGATGCCCACTCTCACCACTCCTGTTCAACGTAGTACTAGAAGTATTAGCCATTGCAATTAGACAAGAAGAAGAAATAAAAGGCATCCAAATTGGAAAAGAAGAAGTAAAGTTGTCCTTATTTGCAGATGACATGATATTGTACATAAAAAACCCGAAACACTCCATCAAAAAACTAACAGACTTAATAAATGAATTCGGCAAGGTAGCATGATACAAAATGAACGCCAAGAAATCTAAGGCGTTTCTATACACCAATAGTGAACGTACAGAAAGAGAGACTAAAGAAGCAATCCTATTTACCATCGCACCAAAAAAATTAAGATACTTAGGAATAAACCTAACCAAGGAGGTAAAAGACCTATACGTGGAAAACTATAGGACACTGAAAAAAGAGATAGAGGAAGATGTAAAGAGATGGAAGAACATACCATGTTCATGGATTGGTAGAATCAACATCATTAAAATGTCCATACTACCCAAAGCAATCTATAGATTCAATGCACTCCCCATTAAAATACCAACGGCATATTTCACAGACCTAGAAAGAACTCTCCAAAAATTCATCTGGAATAAAAAAAGACCCTGAATAGCCACAGCAATCCTGAGAAAGAAGAATAAAGTAGGAGGGATCTCAATACCAGATTTCAAGCTGTATTACAAAGCCACTGTCCTCAAAACAGCCTGGTACTGGCACAAGAACAGACATATAGATAAATGGAATAGAATAGAGAATCCAGATATCGACCCAAACCACTATGCGCAATTAATATTTGACAAAGGAGGCATGAACACACAATGGAATCAAGACAGTCTCTTCAATAAATGGTGTTGGGAAAATTGGACAGATACATGCAAAAAAATGAAACTAGATCACCAACTTACACCATACACAAAAATAAACTCAACATGGAAACAGGACTTAAATATAAGACGGGAAACCATAAAAATACTAGAGGAATCCACAGGCAGCAAAATCTCAGACATACGCTGAAAGAACTTCTTCACTGATACTGCCCCTAGGGCAATGGAAGCCAAAGAGAAAATAAACAAATGGGACTACATCAAAATAAAAAGCTTTTTCACAGCAAAAGAAACCATCAACAAAACAAGAAATCCCACTGTATGGGAGAACGTATTTGCAAATGTTATCACTGATAAAGGTTTAATCTCCAACATCTACAGGCAGCTTATACAACTTAATAAAAGGAAGATAAATGAACCAATAAAAAAATGGGCAACGGACCTAAATAGAAGCTTTTCTAAAAGACAGAAGGAAAGCCAAGAGACACATGAAAACATGCTCAAAGTCACTAATTATCCGAGAGATGCAAATCAAAACGACAATGCGATACCATCTCACACCTGTCAGAATGGCTATCATCAACAAACGATAAGTGTTGTTGAGGATGTGGAGAAAAAGGAATCCTCGTGCACTGCTGGTGGGAATGCAGACTGGTGCAGCCACTGTGGAGAACAGTATGGAGTTTCCTCAAAAAACTGAAAATGGAACTCCCATTTGACCCAGTAATCCCACTCCTAGTAATATATCCTAAGAAACTAGAAACACCAATCAGAAAGGATATATGCACCCCTATGTTCATAGCAGCACAATTTGAAATAGCTAAGATTTGGAAACAGCCTAGGTGCCCATCAGCAGATGACTGGATCAGAAAACTATGGTACATCTACACAATGGAATACTATGCTGCCATAAAAAAGAAGGAATTATTACCCTTTGTAGGCACCTGGATGGAATTAGAGAACATTATGCTATGTGAAATAAGCCAGTCAATGAAAGAAAAATACCACATGATCTCACTCATTTGGGGATAATGAAAAACAGTATAAACTGATAAACAAAAAGATAGATACAGAGGCAGTAAAGCATCAAACAGACTGTGAAATTACAGCGGGAAGGTTAGGGAGAGGTGGGGGAAATAAGAGATCAACTGAAGGACTTACATGCATGCATATGAGAGTAACCAACAGATGCAAAACATTGTGGGGTGAGGGCATGTATGGGAGTGGGGTGGGGGGGCAATGATAAGATATGTACACATATAATACCTTAATAAAAATTTTTTTAAAAAAAATATCAGATACTTCTTAAAGGAAAGTATATGAATTGGAAATAAGCAAAGGAAGTGATCAACAGCACTTAGTCATCAGGAAAATGCAAATTAAAACCACAATGAGATATTATTACATACCCACAATGGCTAAAAAGTAAAAACACCAAGAATGCCAAATGCTGGCAAGGGACATGGAACTCTCATTTGCTGTTAGTGAAAGCATTAAATATACAAGTTTGATTAGAAAACCAAACATACACCTAGTCCAAAACAATTCCACTCCTAAATTTATACTCAAAAGAAATGAAAATACTATGTCCACAAAAGGATTTGTACAAGAATGTTCATAACAGTTTTATTCGTAATAGTCCCAAATTTGAAACAGCTCAAGTGTCCACCAGCATGAGAATGGACAAACCGTAATGTTTATACAGGTAATAGAAAACCACTCGGCAACAAAACAAAACTATCTGCAACATGAATTTGAAGCATAAATACACAGATTATCCTTAGAAAGTTTTAGAACAGGCAGAACTAAGTCTATGGCGAAAAAAATTTGGAATACTGGTTGTTCTTCCCTTGTCCCACAGAGGAGGGGCAGGTTTTAACTGAGGAGGAGAGAACTCTATGGGGAATGGAAAAGTTCTTTATCTAGGCAGGAATGTAAGTCACAGATGCACTTGTTTTTTGTGTGTATTTTTTTAGAGAGAGGGGAAGAGAGAAACATCCATTAGTTGCCTCATGTAAATGCCCCAGAGATTGAACCCGCAACCTTTCGGTGTACCGGACGAAGCTCCAGCCAACTGAGTCACACCGGCATGGTGCACTTATCATTCTTATTTAATGGTATTCTTAAGATGTATACTTCTTATTGTATGTAAAATTTACCACCCTTCCCCCCGCCAAAAACACTGACAAATACTAAACTCAAGGCATGTTGAAATGTTTATGGGTGAGGTATGCTGATGGTTGCACTTCTTTGAAATGTACCAAAAAATAAAATAGTTTGTTGAATGGATATGTGTGGCAAAACAAATATAGGAAAAATTTTCATTGTAAAACCTAAAGAGTGGATATATGGGTATTCACTGTACAACTTTTTCAACTATGTTCCAACTATGTTACAAGTTTTTATAATGAAGTGTTGGGAGAAAAATTTAAATGGAGGACTGCAGGTTTATCCCTGATAGACTTTTGTAGTGAACTACAAAAACACGAGCAGTAATTATCTGTGGTGGTGAGATTACAGGCAACAACTGGGCTGTGGCCTTTTTCCATGATTTTTCTCAAAGATCCCAGAGAGAGAGGCTTTTGGTCTGGGCCAAACACATGCAGTGGGCCAGAGGAGTCTTTTCCTGTGCTAGGCCTCAATTTCTGATAGACCAGAGCATTCTTTTCTATTACCATTTTTATCCCATCACCATTTTCACCACTTTCTCCACAGCTAGTCCTATTCTACTCTTTTTCAGTTTCTTCTCTGTCCACACTAGAACCACAACCAGAATGCTGTGGGCCCACATGTGCAGTAGCACATGGAGCTCAATTCCATTCTGAGAGATTAGAGCTACCTGTACAACCACAGTTCTGTTTTTTCAAAGATCTGCCTCCTTTGCTTTCTCATTGGAATTAGCAACTCTTTATAACATGAAGTTTTCTTTAAACATTTTTTTTATCGATTTTTAGAAAGAGAGGAAAGGAAATGGAGAGAGAAAAACATCAATGTGAGAGCAAGATATCAATCGGCTGCTTCCAGCTCGCCCCCAACTGGGGATGGAGCCTGCAACCCAGGCATGTGCCTTGACCAGGAATCAAACCTGCAGCCCTTAGGTGCACAGGATGACACCCAACCAACTGAACCACATCGGCCAGGACTATAATATGCAGTTTTCTAGCCTTTAAGTAATATTCCCTTTAAACTATCTAATACATAGATTAATCTCTTCCCAAATCCTATTTATCTCCTTTATAATCTACATGCAAGTCTACCTCTGTTTGGAAATCTTCTATAATTAAAATTCCTAGTTCCATGTCACTCTACTGTCCTGTATCTCTTGAACAGCTATATACTTTAAACCAGACTTGCTTACTTTCATCTAGCCTCAGTATAATTAATTGTAAGGGACTTTTAGCCTCCTTTATAGAACTGGAACTTGACAAAACCATATTAAATGTCACATTTAAGTGAATCAATAAGAGAGAAGTCTCAGAAATTTTCTCATTTGTTTTTGTAACAGAGGTTTGGCTAATACTCACCAGGTCTTGCCTGGATATCTGTCTCCTAACTTGTCTCCCCATTTCCTCTGTCCCCTCTGATCTGTTCTCTATGTTGAAGAGACCTTCCCTGACTCCAACCCAATAAAACCCAGCTTCTCATAAATCTCTCAAAATGTGTCACTTACTTATTTGCTTATTATCGATTTCCCTGTTAGACTATAAATTCAACAGGAGAGACCAAATCTTGTTCCCATTTGCACAGAGCAGGTGCTTTATAAATAACTGCTGAATTAATGCTAGGAAAGGAGTAATAATCCAAGGATCTTCAGAAATAAGCCAAATCTAACCCTGGCCTACTTGCTGTTGAAGCCATCAATGGAGAAGTGAACTTTCTAGGAAAACCCAACACAAAAGACTAGCTTATCTGTTTCCCCAACACCCACCTTTCCATTTTGTGCTAGTCAAGAATTGCACATGGAAACATCTAAATATATAGCATCAACCTTTTCTGCCTTTACTTCCACTTGGAGTCTCATTGCTTTTCACTCCCCCTTGTATGTTGCTTTCCTCTGCTTATCCCCATCACCAACCTTAATGCTTTTCAAGCCCCATATCCTGACAGGGCACTTTCCCCCACTCTTTCTTTCTTTTTAAAGATACCTTTCTTGCTTTCAGAGAGGAAGGGAGAGGGAGAGAGATAGAAACATCAATGATGAGAGAGAATCATTGATCAGCTAGCTGCCTCCTGCACGCCCCCCTAATGGGGATCGAGCCCACAACCTGGGCATGTGCTCTAGACTGGAATCAAACCTGGGACCCTTCAGTCTGAAGGCCAACACTCTATCCACTGAGCCAAACTGGCTAGGGCTCCCCCACTATTTCTTAAAGCCATACTCATTCTCATTTAAAAAGATAAAAATTTTTAATGTTTTTATTGATTTTAGAGAGGAAAAGAGAGAAACATGGATGAGAGAAATGCTGCTGCCTCCTGCACACCCCCTACAGGGAATGGAGCCTGCAACCCAGGCATGTGCCCCAACCAGGAACGGGCCCTGACAGGGAATCAAACTGGGACCTCTCAGTGCACTCAACCACACTGGCCAGGGGAAAAAAAAGAAAAGTTCTTTAATCCTCACCCGAAGGTGTTTATTGATTTTAGACAGAGAGGGAGGAGTGGGGGGAGAGAACACCGATCAGTTGCCTTAAGTATGTGCCTGACCCACAATCGAACCCGCAACCTAGGTATGTCCCCTGACCAGGAAACAAACCCACAACCTTTTTGGTGTATAGGACAACACTCCAAACAACAGAGCCACCCAATGGGGCTCATTCTCATTTTTATAACTTAAATTCACAAAAATGTCAAAAATAAAAAGGAACTGAGTGACCATCTAATCCAAGTCCTTCAATTTAAGGAAGAGAGGAAAGATGTGATTTGGCTAAGGTCATATAAATGGTTAAGTAAAATGAGGACTACAATTCAAATATTCTGACTACCACCTAGTCTAGAACTTTGGACTGTAGCTATACCCATTTTCTCTCCTAAAAGAAGCTTTCTTCTTATATTCAACTAGAGGCCCAGCGTGTGAAATCACATGAGACCATAGACCCGCCGCACCGCGAGACACATCATGCACCTCCTGGTGACTGGTCGTTTGGTCATTACGGCCACTGGCCTTTTATAATATAGATAGCAATCTGATGTAATGGGTGAGGGTATGGGTTCTGCAGTGAAGTGAGCAGGCTCCAAATACTGGCCTCACTCCTTCCTGGCCACAGTTAGAAACTACCACTCACCTACAAGAATGATATCTTACCTATGTAACTTGGGCAAAATACTCTCTAGCCTCAAGATCCTCAGGTGTAAAGTGGGCGATATTACCTATTTCTGAAGATTTGTACAAATACTGTATGAAAGATGGTTAGTACAGAGTCTGGCACTATTATTACCAATGAGTGTTAACTATTATTATCCTTCAAGCCTAGCTCTCACATGCTCTCCTTTTCATGATCCCACCAGTACTCAATGTCTCACTCTGGACTACTATACTCAATCCATGCTACAATTGCATTGTTAATGTTTCCAATCCTCTGCCTGTCAAAGAAATAAACTTAGATGACGCTTCAGCATCTCCTATGTCACACAACACAAAACTGTGCACATAATGGGAATTCAAAATGCCTGAGGGAGGCTTGCAGCAGTGTGCCAAAGCAGGCATGTATCGTTTGCAAGAGATAACTGTTAAATATTAAGAAATTTTATAAGCAAATGGCCTAGATAAGTTTTAAACCAGAAATTGGACAATGATAAAAATGAGGACTTCTCTTCCCCTAGCTAGCCTGTTGACCAGCATACCACTGTTGACAGGGAATCCCACTCTCTGTTAATAGGGAGTAATCTGCCCTTCATATTCTCCCCTGCCTTGGGAGATTCTAACTCTGCTCTTCATAAATCCAAAAATAGATATTTTCTCTTAGATCCAATTCCGTGCCAGTTGAGCTGAAACTCATCAGTACTTTATGCTTAGGAGTCACACTGCCCTCTATTCCCAAAAGCCTACCAAGGAAAGATGCACCAGCCTTCAATCCCATTTCCAGGCTGTGAGGAGGAAGAATAGCGTGCCAGTGTCTGGGTGGCAGGAGTGCTCCTTCAACAAACCAACACCATGTCGCGCTCCTGTTGCCTACCTTGCCAGGCTGGCGCAGCTCAGATGCTGGATCAAGTCTTGAAAGACAATCAGGAAATTCTCCATAGGTTCACAATGGGTGGAAGAGCACCCATGGAATACAGTAAACCATCGATTTTGCAGACCTTGATTTAACGGACTTTGGATTTAATGGACAAAATTTCCAGTCTGTATGTTGTATTAAAACACTTTAAGCCAAGATTTGCTTATAATTAAACAGATGTTTTGTTATTAATTCACTGTCTTGAATACATTTTAGCAAATAGGCCATAGATTGAAAAAAAACACTGTAGTAATTTTTCTGACATAAATATTACATATCTACAACCATAGTCTACATATTTAAACCCAAGAACACCACTTGTAAACAATGTTCTGTAAATGATTAGCATGTGATCACACTGCATAGTGCAAGGTAATTGATTTTGTTGTTGCCTGGCATGACTTTCTGCAGTAGTTTTAACTCCTGCCCTGATGTTCTGCAGTGTTCTAACATCTGATAAGCCATGCCCCAGCCATGTGGATATGTTTACTCTCAATGACTGGTGAATGCACCCATTTACTAGACCTATTCAGTATAAATTTAAAATTAGAGTAATACATATACAAAAAACTTTTCTGTGAAATTAAGCTTTTCATACATACTTAATTTTAATTACACAAACGTGTCTATAAGTAAAAATAAACTAATGTGTCAATTTTAACATACGCATTCAGAAAACCTACTTTATTATATTATGGACTTTCGGCTTTAATGGAAACCCCGTTAACCAAATTAGTCTGTTTTATCCCGAGTTTACTGTACTCTCTTCCTATAAGATTGAAAAGACAAACTATGCCTACCACCACCATTCTTCCTTTCCTTCTCTGCTTACTAAAAGGTCATGGAGAGGGTAGACAAATTTTTTTTCATTCCTTCTTTTCCCTCTGTAACTCAGGGATTCCCCAGATTTAAATTCATAGCCCTCATAGGTCATCACAAACGGACAGTCCCCATAAGTCACAAACTGAACCAAATATGCAAATCCGTACTATAAAACAACACATTCTTGCCCTAGCTGGTTTGGCTCAGTGGATAGAGTTGTCAGCCTGCAGACTGAAGGGTCCTGGGTTCAATTCCAGTCAAGGACACATGCCCAGGTTGTGGTCTCGGTCCCTAGTATGGGGCGTGTGGGAGGCAGCCGATCAATGATTCTCTCATCATTGCTGTTTCTCTCTCTCTCTCCTTCTCCCTTCCTCTCTGAAATCAATAAAATATTTTTAAAAACCCCAACACATTCTTTATCCATACATATGACTAACAGCTACAAAAACTGGCTTATAGAGTATCAAGTGGGGGGGGGGGTCCGTCTGTAATACTTCCAACAATAAAGATAAATTTTTAAAAATTGTGTTTATAAATGAAGATTTTAAGCATTAATTTGGTTTAGATTCATTTAATATCTGCCATGCAGTATTTGGCAATAGTATAAAGCTTAAAATGTGCACCTTCACACAAAAAGTGAAGTGGGAAATATGATTAACTGTTTCCCATCCTGTTATATTCTGTGATGGTCAAATGGTTTGGAAACCACTGATCCAACTCCAATGTCCCCACAACACTTAACCCAAAGTTGAACAAATCCAATCTGTGTACAACTTTTCAAAGAGAACCTAGCTTGAGTAGAGAACTGGACACATGGAAGAAAGCAAACTGAGGAGGAACCCTCAGCTTCAAGTGATAGGACTGTATTGGAGTGGGAGTTTCTCTCTGCCCTATGACTCTGAATGTGCTTACACAAAGCCTCCACCAGACTACTTCAAAATAAACATTGGAGCACTAGAGCAGGTTCAAGACCCATGACAGGAAAATGCTGCCAGTGGCCTCCCACATGGTCCCACAAGAGCCAGGGAGAGGCAGGGAACAGTTGAGGGAGGGGTTCAGCCTAGAGTAATGCAGGCAGCCTATGACTGACTGACTGATCTCTCTTCACACCTTACTACCAACAAGATCTTTGGCAAGTTACTTTGTTCCTCTTGTGCCTGGATTTCCCCATCTATAAGTGGAGATAATAATAATGCCAACTTTACCAGGTTGTTGTGAGGATTAAATGAGGTCAACCTTGAAAAGTGGCCCTGACACAGTTAAGTGCCCAATGTGTTCTAACTGCTACACTTTTGGTGCTTATCAATGGACTACAGGCCCAGTGCACGAATTCATGCATGGATGAGGTCCCTAGGTCTGATTGGCGATCAGGGCCGATTGGGGCCTGCTGGCCGGGGTGAGGGACCATGGGAGGTTGGTCGCCAGTCCCCAAGGAGGGAGCCAGCCCTTGGCTCCCCGGGAAAGGGGCCATGTCTGCCACCACCCACCCCCGGTTTCCCGTCCCAGCCCGGGGCCCAAAGGCCCCGGCGGGGTCAGGAGAGGAGGCAACTGTTGCCAGGCCGGGCGCAGAAAGAACGGACACTGGATGCTGAGCTGCATCAGCGCCCTGCCACTGTGCCGTTTCCCGCCTCCCCCTCTCCTCCTTCCCTCTCATAGTGACTGGTCGACCAGTCGTTCTGGTCATTTGTTTGTAACGGTTGCTTAGGCTTTTATATATACAGATTCTTTTGTGGTATCTTGATCTACTTGTTGGTTCATGGGACACCCAGGAGGAATGTTTCTGGTCTACCTGCTCTAGAGAACCTAACTGAAGAAATGAAGACCCTCTTTCTCCAAAAGAGGAAATGAAGATCCTTCCTCCTTTTCTCTCTCCTAGTGAAATTCTCAAACTGCAATGTAGGACAGCTATCACTCAGAAAAAGCAGTAGAGCAAGTAGCAAGACCAAAATTTTGAGTTCCACTGACCTATCTCTCTTTAGTTTAAGTAAGGTTCAAATCACTAGATTTCCCAGGGGACAGGGGGAAGAGATTAATCAAAGAACTTATATGCATAGCCCATGGACACAGACAATAGGGTGGTGAAGGCCTGGGGGGTGGGGACTAGAAGGGGTTAGTAGGGGGGGAAAGGGGACATATGTAATACTTTCAACAATAAAGATTTAACTAAAGAAAAACAAATAGCCCTAGTTAGTTTGGCTCAGTGGATAGTGTAGTCCTGTGGACTAAAGGGTCCCAGGCTCAATTCTAGTCAAGGGCACATGCCTGGGTTATGGGCTCAATCCCCAGTAGGGGGGTGTGCAGGAGGCAGC
This sequence comes from Plecotus auritus, assembly GCF_963455305.1. Classification (NCBI taxonomy): domain Eukaryota; kingdom Metazoa; phylum Chordata; class Mammalia; order Chiroptera; family Vespertilionidae; genus Plecotus; species Plecotus auritus. The sequence goes on along the minus strand of NC_137782.1, from coordinate 60,930,262 downwards.
TGGTCAATGATTCTCTCTCATCATTGATGTTGTCTGTCTCTCCCTTTCCCTTCCTCTCTGAAATCAATAAAAATATACTAAAAATAAATAATAGAATGGCTAAGTTCATACACCTTAAAACTGAATATAATGAGATTATCTAGCTTAATCCCATTTTATAGAACACCGAGGCCGAAGGAAATGCCTAGTCCTGGAAAAGCAGTAACTGATGAACCACAACCAGATTCCATGAGAATGTGATTTCTATATTGACTCGTTTTAGCAACAGCTCACACCTTGTAATCCATCCATTCTGAAATCCACCTGGTCACTAAAGAGCAGTGAGGCTCATGTGGCCTCTTCCAATGACCGATACTAAGTAGCCTTGCATACAGAAGGAAAATACCACACATTTGACTGCCAGGGCAGGAATGGAGGAATTGCTGGACTCCACATTTATAGGACTTTATCAAAGGAATAAACTTTAAAAAGCATGAATACAGCAAATAATAGTATTCACCTCAGGAAAATGTTATACCAAAAATTTCAAAGAACGTCTACAGGGCAGCCAATTTTTCTTTTAATGAGACCGCTGCCTCTCTGTTGCCTACAGTGTCTAAGACAACAGTACTAAACCACCTTCCTGAGCATCTATCTCTAAGGCAAGGGCAAGGGCATTAATGAAATGTATGTATTTCCAGTGTGCAATTTTGACCTATGGCACAGGAGCTGAGTGAATGAACAAAAGCAGCAGATCAGAGCCCTTTGAAAATAAACCTCTCTACTGTACATACTAGCTCTCTTCACTAGAATTCACTTGGGATACATGGAAGATCTTAAGATGGACTGCTCTTCAAAATTTGTATGTTAGGGAAGCCAAGTAACAAAAAAGGGAGGATTTTGACAATAAATAGACATACTTATTTGCTCACTTGCCATTTAGACATACCTATTTGCTCACTTGCCATTGTGGATGGGGTGTGAGATTCTAGTTCTGCTGCTTCTGGTGCAGGTTTAATAATTTTATCATATAAAACTGTCACCTAGTTAACCTCCAGTGTGGTCCATGAAAAAGGTAACTGAGACAAGTTCGCCAAAAACACTGCAAACATAGCAGGAGGGGGAAACATTCTAGGAGGAACAAAATTCAAATACTCAAAAGAAAGCAATAGCTAAGAGAGGCAACAGAAATAAAAGAGAAATTACAGGAAATAACTTTTTAAATATAAATATGTGCTAGAATATCTCCTAGCCACATCTGGCTATAGAGCACTTGAAATGTGCGTTAGTTCAAACCACTATGTGGTATTAAATACACATTGTATTTTGAAAACTTAGTACAAAAAAGGTTATATACTATCTCAATTTTATATGTTGAAAAGGTAACATTTCAGATCTAGTAGACTAAATATAGTATGAAAGTTAATTTCACTTGTCATTTAAAAAATATTTATTGGTTTTGAGAGAGACAGAAAGAGGGAGAGAGATGGACATGGAAACATTGATGTGAGAGTGAAACATCAATCGTCTGCCTCCTGCATGCCCCATTCTGGGGATCAAGCTGCAACCAGGCATGTGTCCTGATCAGGAATCAAACCAGAAAACTTTTGTGCACGGGACAATGCTCAACCAACTGAGCCACACCAGCCAGGGCTCTTTTGACATTCTAAATGTGGCTACTAGAAAAATTTAACTGACATCAAGTGACTCATTTCTATTGAACAGTGTTGCCTAACAGAAAACTCCAAAGATCAGACATGGAAATTTTTCTGTTGTTATTCCATACGGTAGGCTCTAGCTACTTGTGGCTATTTAAATTTAATAGTAGCTACTGTGGCCAATAATTACCATATTAGTGCATATAAGGACATTTCCATTGGAGAAAATTCTGTTGGACAATGCTGATCTAGAACAAGGACCACAAGATTGGCATTTCATACAAAAAAGCTAAAAATTCCGTATCAAACTGATCCAAAACTAGAGAGAAATAAACTTCAGGTAGTCAACTGCATATAAGTAGTTAAACTGATGGGGAAATTCTGAAGTATTTATGAATGTCTTACAGCATTTATAAAAAATGATTTTTGATAGCTATTCAAAAAGTTATTAAAAAGACTAAAGGTTCTATCCCTCTGCTAGGCCAGGACACTAGAACCAACCCCTTCCTGCCTGCTTACCCTGCTGAGACTACTCGGGCTGTGGGAACCTCAGGCTATGCTATTATACAGGACTTTAAAAGCTTCCAGGACAAACACTATTTTAGAGAGTGCCACTATGTTCCCTCACACTTTTCATCATTTCCTTTTACTAAATTAACATATTGCGCACCCCCCCCCCCCAAAAAAAACCCACCTTGGTTAGACATCATGCCTTCTCTCGGGTTACAAACAAGGCTCCCATTATACTTGTTTCTGTCTGACCATTTAGCAATTGGCCAGGAAAACCTTTATACAGTTCCTGTGAGACATAAGTGTATCTTATACATGCCTAGTGCAACCACACATTTATTTGTGTAACTCTAGATCTTAAAGTCTTTAAAAACAGGCATCTAATTTTACTTCCTTTTATACCACAGCATCTAAGTGCTAAGTGTACAACACTGCTCAAAACTTAATTAGCAAGGTTTACAGGTATGGCTGAGTGTATATCCATGTGAAATTGTCTTAAAAGCTGGGAGGCAATAGATGTTCCCAATTCCAACCTATCAATTCAATAGTCATAGAAGCAGAGGTAATTGGCAGTATCTACTTCAGTAGGAAGAGGAACATTAGTTTTCCCACTTTAGCCAGATCCATGGCAGAGAATCTTTTGGTCCCACAGATCCACACCACAGAAGGGAGTTATGTATAAAGAACATAACCCTCTGTATTGCAACCCATTGTGTGTGGGAGTGTAGTGGCATTAATTCACTTCCAAGTGGAAAAGGAAAAAGAAAATCAGCAACAGCACCATTTGGTATGACTTAAGACTCCTTTAAGTAGCTGAATTTCTTTAAGTTTTCCCATCTGTGAGGACTAACAAGTGACTTGTAGCACAAATGTGGTTGCTAATTTGATATACAGCACAAATGACTAACTGGGTAATCTTATTCACTCATCAGGAGTCCTGTGTAAACTCATGCCTCCTTCACTCCAATTAGGAAGCTAGGGCTACAAAGATAGCAGTGAGGGGGCTTCAATTTAAAGTAAAACTCATAATCCTGGTTACCAGCAGATTTACTATTTAAGTGGGTAAAAGGGGGAAACAGCCTGTTTTAATACAGGATAGCTCACTCCTGGGATGTGTTATGCTTATTCAACATATTTGACTCTGTCCATATTGAATTATGTTCTCTGCTGGTCATAGCTCTGTTTTCCCCCAAATAGTCACCTCTCCTTCTCTTAACATTAAACAGCAAGCTTCAGTTACTGATCAGGAAGAGACTTGAAACTATTAAATTTCTAAAGTCAGAGTCCAGATATCTGGAACAGCTGGGGCAGCAATTCCAGTGTTCTGCTGTGCCACTTAACCACTTCTCTACAACTGGTATTTGTTTAGTCTCTATGACCTACCATTTTTATTGGGAGAAGGCCCAAGCCTCAGGACAAAACTCAAGGAATATAGTTAATGCGATTTTCCGCAGCACTATTTCCTACCCTCAGATTTTTTAGAGTGCTGCCCTCTGTCTAGAATGCTTGCAGCAGCAGGTGGCTTTTTGCCCCTTCTGAACTCTTTAGGAGTAGAACAATATGCAGAACAGCAGTGCCACCTTAGTTGTTTGTTGCTAGTTATGTAGATCCAGAAAGAAGCCAAGTCTAGGATGCTTATGAGTCCTCTGGCACAAAGTAGCTCAAGGCAACAAGAATAAATCCAAGAACAGCAAAGAATTAACCTTTACATAAGCAGGCACCAATAAGAGTTGAACTTGCTTATGTTGTTGAACAGAAGGGTTTTCCCAGAAAAGTCCTACAGCATTAGAGAACTGTGCCACCACCAGAGTACTCTTTCCAGAACATTTTACAATAAGTGAATTGATCAGATTTTGTTATGAAAGATGACACTGAAATCAAACAATTTTTTAATTAAAAAGGATAGCCTTAAGTTTCCATTGAGTCATATCCCATAAAAGCTCTACTTTTGGGAAATAAGGAGAATAGTGGGGATGCACATAATTGATAAACTATTTCTTGCTACAAAATGTTGAAAAATGGACAGTGATAGAAGTGAATGATCTCACCTGAACAAGAAAAGGACTTATTAGCACACAGTTCACCTCTTTAAGATCAATAAAGGCCATTCCGGATCTCTGTAGCCAGCTGATTTCACTCTGTGATTTTTCAAATGCTTAGTTGAACCTTCATAATTTTAAAACAGCTCACCAACTACCCAGAGTTGTCCAGTCTATACCCTTCTAATACAATCTGGATATTCAAACTCAAATACAGGCTAAAATTCTTTCATGATAAAAGTAAAAGTTATATTTTTCAAGAGCTTTGGTTAAAAGAAATAGCTCACAAATTTCTCTGCAACTCCAAACCAGATTTTTTTTTTCTTTAAAGGACCTTGTGGAGCTTATGAAAACTTTTCATGTTTGTTTATTTCAGTAGAAGTTGAATAAACATGGAAGGGACAAAACCAGAGCATCAGTGTCAGAGAGCAGCAAGATTTTTGATTTCTCTCCTCGTTCCCACCTCAAATACACTAATGCAAAAAAACAAGTAAACAAGAAAGAAAAACAAAGCTTTTAAGGTATGTGCGACTGGCAATGTATTCTGAAGATTTCTTTTCCCATTTCCCAATCAGTTTTTTAAAAAGACAATTCACAGCCCACTTTAAGACTCTTGGGAAAAGGAGCATCTGGTTTCTTGTTGAGTCCACATAATGAACTGGGCTTGCTAGCAAAACACATATAATAAAAGTCTTAGAGGGTTAATACCACAGATTCAACCTAGAATCAGTTTCCTCCCTGCCGTTCCAGGTATCCTCTTCTTCCCATACTTCTGCATTAGTGGACAAGGATAAGCAACAACTGCTACCTCCAAGATCACCAAATCCACCTTTCCAAAGGCACAAAATATTTTCAGGTGTTAAAAAAACAACAACACGAAAACCTGATGGTATAGCTCATTAGAGTATCTTGTACAATTAACGCATTGAAAGCATCAGCCTGTTTTATTTTGTGACAAGTTTATTGAACAGTATCCAAGACTTCATTTATAAACAAAAACCCCTGCTGAATGATGCCAAGGCCATATTTGTTGGCAATTTTTGGCCATATTGGCAATGAGTCATTTTATTGTGTTTGGTTTCTGAAGTATGAACCACTATAGGACTTCCAGTAAAACTATTTAAGTGTAGTAGTTTGAGCAAGAGTGGTAATTTTAAAAGTGATCACTGCCAGAAATTCTTTCCAGAAGATTTGACTAACAACAATTTTCATATTTTCTTTACTTGCTTTTTAAATGTTCTTGAAACTAATGAGCAGATTTATTTTTAAATGTTGACCCACACCTGTACACAATGACAGAATTCAATAAAAGGGATTCTGAGTTTGATTAAGGATTTCATGCATCCTTATTTTTATCCAAGGTATTTCCACCCAGAATGTGTGTGCTTACTTCCATACACAGCACTAGATTTTTATCCAGTGGCTTAAAACTGACATGATTATGCTAAATATTACTCTCTGAAGTTTTAAATAAAATGTTTCCCAGTGGAAATATAAAGCAATTTCACTGTCATTGTATTGCTTTGGTAATTTGGAGCACAAAGCTAGAAACTACATTCCACTCAATAGTGTTGCATTTTTTTAAAAAGTCGCTAATAATTGCATATCCAAACTACAGTGTATATCCAAAACACGCCTCCAAATTTTGCTTTTGCTTGTGAACTAAATGTTTCACTAAAGTTTAGAAAAAGTTTACAAATTTGTTTACTTATAAAATAAAATACATTTTGTAGATTTCTCTAACCCTTTAAACTATTTAAAACAAACACACACACACACACACACACACACACACACACACCATCAGCTGGGGGGGGGGTGTAGAAAAAATATTAAAACTAATGGAAAAGATTCTCTTCCATTAATGTCAGTCACCAAAACAGACAATAAAATTTGCACATAAAATTGTAAATACGATGTTTACAAATGCACACAACTTTGAGCAAAGCTTTACAAATCCTTCATATCATACAAAGCAAATAAGAAAATGTAAATTATCACCCAAAACCTAGTCCGTATAAGAAAATGTGCAAAAAAGAGGTATAAATAGTTTCATAAAACATATTTTCAAGAATTTTTTAAAACTCAAACTCCAATGCCCAGCACAAGATGAACAGTATGCTTAGCAGTTACCACTATGTAATACGTAATAAGTCTCAGATACACAAAAATCAAGTTCCAAAGGGCAAAGCATTTAATTACATTTCACAACAAGAAAAGCACTGTTGTGATTCAACCAAATATGAAACAGTTCTCTCCAATTTCTACACAACCACTATTTTCTTAATTTATTTAATTTGATGAACAAAATCAAGTTTTCCTTTTCAGCATTTATCTGAGATGTAGAAATAACAAAATGGTTGCAATAAAGTATGTGAAATATTTAATAAGAATGTATGAACATATAACCAAAATAAATTGTGAAAAAAGATAAAAGACTTTCATCTTCAAACAACCCATTTTTCTAAAATAAAAATTGTCAGCTTTCCAGTGGGGAAAATAATCTGCAGTTGAAATCAAACTCCTATAATCAGTGCTGAAGTTTTTTGCACTCTGTCCTTGGAATGAGAAATGATTACGTAACAGAAAACTTAAATTGAACAGTATATACAAACATATTGCTTTTTTTTTTAATTGAGGAGGCAATATCTAGTTATCTGTCAAAGCAAATTTGTATTCGTGAATTATCAAGACCCACAACACAGCCATGTCTTTTTTGAAAGTCTAACCAATCCTTTCCCTAAACAAAAACCCTGTATTGTCAATCCTCTAAGACTGTAGTGATGACAGGCTTTCCAAATCTTCCACACAAATGAAACTGTTGCCACTCTTAACTCTAAATTACACGACGCGTGTATTTCAGTGTTCCACTGACTTGCAACACAAAAAAGGCACCCCACCCCTACATTCAGAAATACTTCTTTTAAAAGGCTGACCCCTTTGTAAGTACATTGATTTGTTAGGAAATGTTGAGGCTGTTTTAAACCAAGACAGAGGCCCATGTAAAAGACAAAATTTGTTTTTCATGATATCTCCCCAATCTCCCATTCCAACCATGTTTATTACGTGGCAGTTCTTTAGAATATTTTAACTAAGAAGGAAAGTAACCATAAATAGAGCCTTTGTGGCAGTGAACAAGACATTATAAGGCAAATGTTTTTCATGACAAGGACACTTATCGACCAGAACCCATGTGGTCATCCTGCCTTGGTATCCTGAATGCCAAAGAAAATAATATGAAAGGGCAAGGAGTCTCAATTCTCTCCCCTCTGGCAGCTGTATTTATATTCTGTATGAAGAATTTTTGTAAACAGGCTCCTGATCAAACTACTAGACCAAAAGCCTCCAAAAGTAACAGCATTAAATGCATATGAATCTACAAACCAGCTTATAGATTTTTTTCTTCTATAACACTATTGCTAACACAGCTAACAATTTCAACTTCAATTTAAAAAAACTAGATATAATAATTTTCTTTCTTATGAATGGACTCTGTGTTTAGTTATAGGCCAAAATTTCATAAATTTGGGAAAGAAATTGCCAGAACATTAGTCTATCACAGACTGGACTTCAAATCAGGAATCTTAAACAATGATTATAAAAGCAGTTTCTGGTTTTTGAAGCCATCCAAGCAACATGAATAATTTTTAAACTGACTGAACTAAAAGTTGGCAGTCAAACCAAAAAGGCTCTGGTAGGTGGAGAACTCCGTATTTTATTTTTGTGGCAAAGTCTTATTCCACAGTTTTAAGTGTGACATCAGAAATCAAAATTCAAGGTTATAGCACAAACCAAGTGTGGAGTTTTATATTAAAAAAAATATATAACAAAACAGTTCTGCTCATTTACAAATGAGTCGGTTAGGCAAACAAAGCAGCAACTTCAGAAGCAGGACTGTCTATACAGCAAGAACCCTCAAAAAGCAATAAAGGTACATACAGTGAATCTGTATACAGAGATTTTATTTAATTTTAAAAGAAAATAAAGACTTTAGACAAAGCTTTGATCCTATAACAAAGCAAATCTGTCCAGCTTTAAACCAAATTCCAAGAGTAACCAACTTCTATTTTTCAGCAGCTGGCACGAGCACCCTTAATGAGCTCTATTGACAATTCTATTTTCTTCATCCCATATGGTACAAAACAAAACCAATCTAGACTCCTTGATAAGCTTTATGTCGTCATTTGAGTTTTACAAATCGTTTCTCTAATGGTATGCCAAAATCATTTTTGTGTTCTCTCCAGTTTTACTATAACATACAGCAATGTTTATCCTGGTTGTGAGTCTTCTGTAAACAGTCAACCAATGCTCTATGTTATGAAAACCAATCTATATGCAATAGAAACAATCCACAGGTTCTAACCTGGAAAATACTAGGAAAACAATCTGGATGCATTAATCACAACACTATGAATATCTACCCTACAAAGAATTGATTTGAACAGCTATCCTAATACAAGTTTTACTTTCCTTGAGCCTATAGGTCTGTCATTCAAATCAATGACAGCAGCTGTGGCTTCATCGCGAGATTCAAAGGCCACCATGGCTTCTCCTGTGGGCATACCTTTTTCATTGTATTTTAAACAAACTGAGCCTGGGATCACTTGATAGCCATAAAAGAAATCTAAAATCTCATCAATAGACACAGTAAAGGGCATGTTCTGCACTTTAATTACTGTAGGTCCTGGTTTTCCAGAACTAGATCCAAAGCCAGGAGGACCACCAATATGGATTGGACCAGGACCAGGACCGGGCCCAGGCCCAAAGGCTGGTGGCCCACTCAAATGGCCAGGGGCATTTCCAAGACCCGGAGGGCCACTTCCAAAGCCTGGGGGACCACCTAAGCTACCAGGGCCATTTCCAAAATTCTGAGGACCCCCTCCAAATCCTGGCCCACTTAAATTGTTTGGTCCACCTCCAAAACCTGGAACATCCAGTCCCAGACCAGGCAAACCACTATTTCCAACTGAAGGCATACCAGGCCTAACATCACCAAAGGCTCCTCCTAATCCTGGAGGAGGCAGTGGTGGCCCAAAGGCATTTGGCCCACCGAAATTACCAGGAAAATTAAATGGAGGCCCATTACTGGCCTCCTTAGATCCTACAGTCAGGAAGGCATGCTCTTCACCTCCTGCACTAGGCATTCCCGCATTGGGCATCCCCACATTGGGCATTCCCGCATTGGGCATTCCCACATTGGGCATTCCCACATTGGGCATTCCAGCACTAGGCATTCCAGCACTAGGCATTCCGGCACTGGGCATTGCAGCATTGGGCATTCCTGCATTGGGCATTCCGGCACTAGGCACTCCAGCATTGGGGATTCCTGGAACTGCAGGATTACCTGGCACAGGCATCTTTAACCCCTTTTTTCCTTGGGCAGGGGGATTTTTCTCAATCTCTCTCATATCTTCTAGAGTAACTACATGAACAAAAGCTTCTCGCCCATTAAGTTTTTTACGGTGCAAGCGTTCAGACTTACGTGCATCATCTTCATTTTTAAACTGAACCAATGCCTGTCCTAGACCTTGCCCATTGCTATCAACAAGAACATGGACAGCATTTTCATCCACTGGGATTCCTTCTAGGAACTGAAGAACATCCATCTTGGTAATGCTGAATGGAATATTTGTTATGTGAGCACAGACTTTGGTAGAGCTGACATCCCCCTCCGGATTTAACATCATTTCTCTCTGGTCATAATTGAAGTTCTGTAGTCTTTTCCTAATCATATCTATCTTTTCTAGCATACCTTTCTTAGTAATTGGATGAACCTGAATAAAGCGATTGCCCATGTATTGTTTATGACGACAGAGAGCAGCCTTATAGTCAGCCTCATTCCTGAACTCCACAAAGCCTTCACCCGTTGCTTTCCCATTGGGTCCATAAGCAATATAAATACTATCTTCCACAATATCCAACTTTTTAAAAAAATCAATGACATGTTTGTTTTCAGCTTCAAATGGTAGCCCTTTCAAGTAAACACAAAAACCAGCCTCATGTGGTGATCTTGACCTTGACCTTTTCTGCCCACTGGGCGATTTTGACCTGGGAAGTGTCTGAGGAGGGGGATGGGTTTGTCCAGAGGGTCCTATACTTTGCTTAAAAGTGATATGGCCTCCAGCAGCTACCCACTGTCTCTCTGTTGCAGGACTAACTTCCACATAACGTTGTATCATCAGCATCCTGTTTCGTTTCAAGGCTTCAAATGTATCTTGAGGGGAGAGAAACTTAACCAATCCATTCCCATTATTTCGACCTACATGATCTTTCAATAAATGCACTGCATCAACACGAAGCCCATGAAAAAAATCTCTGACATCATTTTCCATTGCAGAAAAGGGCATTCCATGCACACTGACATACAGATCATCAGGGTTGATGGGAAGTGGTTTCACACTGCTTTGAGAATTCATCTGGATAGGGTTAACAGGATTCAATGGACCCAGAAACACGGGGTTCAGGTTATTGTTCAGATTCATAGGTGCTCCAGAGCCATTCATTCCAGCAGGCAGAGGTGCCACAGGTGGTGGGTTCAAGGGCGGCATGCCCGACATGGGTGGCAGTGGAGTCAGGGGTGGCACAGAAGGGACTGGGGGAATTGGGGGCACTGGAGGCACAGGAGGCAATGTAGGTACTGGAGGAGGAACTGGTATTGGGGGAATGGATGGCATTGGTGGCAAAGATGGCATCGCTGGGATTGGAGGAATTGGTGGTGGTGGGACTGTGTTCATTGGAGAGGCTGTGCTCGAAATGGTTGAGCTAAACGTTGGGCTCCCAAATGAAGTCCCCATATTTGGAGGAGCCGTTCCTATGCTGGCTGTGGAAAATGTCTGTATGTTTTTGTTGCTTTCATGAACAGAAGTGGTAGCAGTAACTACACTGGGTGAAGGATTATTAAAGTTGGGTACTGTTGTAGGCAAGTTAACCCTGCCACTCATTCCTGAGCTAGGTGGTGGTCCTGATCTACTAGCATTTGCTGGTGGTATATCTAAGTTGGCAGTTTCAAAACGCCTACGACTCAGTTCAATCATATTCTGCATTTCCGTTTTACTACTCAACAACAGTGTTACTTTTGACCCTTTAATTGTACCACCTGTGCGCATCATACCAAGCCTTGCATCTTCATCAGTGGCAAAAACGATGAAAGCCTCACCCAGTTCACCCCCTACAATATGCACGCCCCCATCAGGAATGGTCAATCCAGAGAAGAAGTGGCGAATGTCCATGGTCCCCGCCACAATTGGGAGACCTTGCAAACGGATGACCACAGCCATGCTGCGCTGAAACCACACACACCTGCAGATGAGAAAAGGCAACGGCCAGGTCAGACTCCTGTTTATCACACCAAGTTTTTAGCTACAAGAATGACCAGCTACCACATTAGGCCCTCAAATAATCCCTCAAACTATCACAAGCAATATCGTTTTTTAAAATTTGAATATTCTAAAAACTGAGTTTCATGTACCATTTACAATGTAAAACCTAGACAATTTCAACTTCCAAAAGGAATTAATTCTGGAAACAATTAGAAGTTCAGCCCCAAGACTCAAAATTTCAGGAAAAAAACAACCACAGGACAGTAAATCACCAATTACATCATTCAGACCATGATTAAATAAGACTTAAGATTTAAAAGAAATGTCAAATCAGGAAACAAATTCAATAATCTATAGGGGAAAAATATCCAAAGGATCCATCAAAGTTAATATTTAAAACTGGCTTAGCATCTTCCTTATAAACCTGACAACTTCACAGAATTATGTGTCATTTTATGTAGCTCAGTCTAAAATCCAACAAAAAGAGAAAACTAATTAATTAAAAATAATATTCAACGTTAGTTTCAAATCTCAAATGAGAACAGACTCCATTTTTCACCCCTATAATTCTTCAATCTTCCTGCAGCTTTATTTATTAAAGAAGACTACATATAAAATTATTTATTACAAACAAGGCTAATACATGCTAAGAATCCTAAAGAAATACTGAATAAAATAGCCAAAATCTTAGTTACCTATATTCACATCAAAAAGTACAACCTGGTTACAGTACCATTCATCATGGCTATTTTAATTAAAATTCAGGTCCAATGACTCATTCCCAAACCTTCCGTTAAAAAAATGTTTTGTTTTTCTCATAAGGAAGAGCTGATAATGGAAAAGAGGTATTTTTTGTTTTAGAACAACTAGGGTATGAACTTTAGTCAGTGACTGTTTAGTCTCTGGCCCAACATAACTCCTGTGAAATTTCTGGGTTCTCACTGATCTCCTTAGATAATGTCTAATAAAACAAAGTTTGATCTAATTCTCACCCTGCCAGGTATGGTTCAATTGGTTGGGCATTGACCCATACACCAAAAGGTTGCCTGTTTGATTCCCAGTCAGGGCACATGCCAGGTTTCGGGTTCCATACCCCAGTAGGGGGCATGCAGGAGGTAGATGATGGATGTTTCTCTCTCACACATCAATGTTTCTTGCTTCTTCTCTCTCTAAAAATCAATTTAAAATTTTTTTTTCAAAAACTTTCTCCTAGCCCTGACCGGTTTGGCTCAGTGGATAGAGCATCAGCCTGCGGACTGAAGGGTCCCGGGTTTGATTCCGGTCAAGGGCATGTACCTTGGTTGCAGGCACATCCCCAGTGGGGGGTGTGCAGGAGGCAGCAGATAGATGTTTCTCTCTCATGGATGTTTCTAACTCTCTATCCCTCTCTCTTCCTTCCTCTCTGTAAAAAAACAATAAAATATATTAAAAAAAAAAAACTTTCTCCTAGATTCAAGCAAAATTTCAGTATTTCAGTTCTTACGGCTTATAAGAATAAATACCAATGGCAGGTCTTTGTAAAGCGACACACAACAAATTATTGGCACTGGAAAAATATTAATTTGAACTTTATGTCCTCAACAACGTAGGGTGTTGCCCAAGCCATCTTAAAAATCAACCTTTAAATATAAACCTGACTCAGTGGATAGAGGGTCAACCTGTGGACCAAAGGGTCCCGGACTTGATTCTGGTCAAAGGCATGTACCTTGGTTGCGGCTCCTCCCCAGCCCAGGCCTTGGTTGGGCGTGTGTAGGAGGCAACCAGTCGATGTGTTTCTCTCAGATCCATGTTTCTCTCTGTCTTTCCCTCTCTCTAAAAAGATCAATGGAAAAATATCCTCGGGTGAGGATAAACAAAAATATATATATATGAACCTATTAAACAGGCTCTGTGATCTCAGGGAAATCATAAAATATTTGAACTTTGGTTTTATCTTCTCAAATGAGAGCATTAGAAGAGCAAAGTTTCCTGTTGCAAACTCTAAAAACTCGACAACTCGCCCTAGCTGGTTTGGCTCAGCGGATAAATCATTGGCCTGTGGACTGAAGGGTCCTGGATTCAATTTCAGTCAAGAGCACGTGCCCAGGTTGCAGACTCCATCCCCAGTGTGGGGCATGCAGTGCAGGAGGCAGCCAATCAATGATTCTCTCTCATCATTGATGTTTCTATCTCTCTCTCCCTTCCTCGCTGAAATCAATAAAAATATATTTAAAAAATAAAATAAAAACTCCACAACTCTATGAAAGCAGTTTTTCAATGTCAAATATTATATGAATATTAACTGAATGCAAAAAAAATCTGTAATTATAGCTCAATATTACGACTGCTGTACTGAAAGGATATTGTTTGGCTCTGACAGTACACACACACACACACACACACACACCACACACACACACACCCCACACACACCCCACACACACACACCACACACACCACACACACACACACACACACACCCCTTCAAATTTAATCCTGAAAGGTGGACTAGCAAAGGGAAAATCCTCTTGTGAGACCATTATAAAACACCAGAAACTGGCGGAGGGGGAAGTTTTTATAACTGGTCTGCAAGAGTCGACAAGAAATATACTAAAAAACAATCACACCAAGAGACTCTTTTCTCCTTATTTACTACTTAGCTGTCTCTATCAGGAAGTTCATTAAGAAGCTTCCAAGTCATTACATTCCTGACTCTACAATATTGGCTATATGCAAGCAAAACTGAGACAGCATTCCTGTCCAACTTCAAAAAATGCTTTATCATTTAATTACTATTTACGGAGGAAGCATCATCGGTATTCTATGTATCCAAAACAACTTGAGAGAGAGATGTTAGTTTGCATTGGGGCAATAAAAATGGGGACTTGATATGGTCCCAAGGACATAAGAATTGAACACAGGGTTAAAGTGACATACACAGAAAGTCTTCAAACCATTTGCTGCTAAGTCAAGGAATTTAGTTAAACTCTGTACAAGGTACACATGAAAACATGATATTCAACATCTACCCAGATTACCAGCTAGAAAAGGGCTGAGGACTAAATCAAAGTAGAGCACAAGATTTTTTCATAAAGCCATGTAGGAAACATTTTTAGGTCTGAAAAATATGAAATAAGATGTGCTATTCTGCCTCTAAGTACCTATTTGACAGATATACTAGTATCATTTCAAACTATCTGGAGCCTACCTTGGTTATTTAATAAGAGGGTTAGATTCCAATTACTGAGGTTCCATTAAAGTAAAAATGTGTATTCTAAAACATATGACCCATTATCTGTGCCTATACTTCTAAGAAATATTTTAAAAACCATACCAGTAACAAGCACCTGTATTTGTAATTAGTCTACATGTTACTGAGTGGGGAAAAAGCAGCTACTTACTGCCTAATTAGGAATTCAGCAGGAGAAATAAATCCCTATAAAACTGACTCCCAAAGGAAGAAATAACTGTTCCTCCATCATGGTACCCAATCCATCCCACCCCATCCCTATCTTGTTTTATCTTTTAGATAAGCTTGTTTAAAAAAACCACAAAAAACCACAATTTACTACACATATTTTCTTGTTACTTAATAAGCTATCTCATTTTATTTTGTATAAAAGCAAACCCTCTATTCAAAATCTCTTACCTGATAAAACAAGAGATGTATTTTCTTAACAAGAAGTAGAGGCCATGTCAATCCTGTGGGCAACCAATTAAAACCAACTTTTAGACTGCAATAGAGAATAAACGGAGGCAAAAATCAATGCAGGAAACACAAAACACGCACAGGCCACACTGAACTGTACATTACCAAGGTAAATCTGAAACCAGAGTACTTCATTAGAATGTATATAAAAAGAAGGAGGAGGAGGAGACGAAGAAAAAGACATATACCAAAATTCTATACGTGCTTATTACTCAGTATTGCTTTCAAATTAGAGCATTTCTCAAAACATTATATATTTATATACATCAAGAATGTGTCACAAATTAGCCCAAGAATTAAAAACTAAAAGTCATAAAACTCTCAGCATCACAGCAGGTAAGTGCTTTTGTCACCTGATGTTAAAGCAGTCCAGAAAATTCCCTAACACAAGTCCAACTACAAACTATTTTCTCAGGTTCTCACCAACTTTTTTATGAAAAAGCACAATAACAAGTTCGTACAATAACAGTTCCAGGACAATCAATTCAAGGGTACGGATGAAAATTATTGCAATAACTCTTTCAGTGTATTTTCTTTTGCACCAAAACAGCATCAAACATCAAAAATATAGAGACAGATCTGGCTATAAGAACTAATTCCTAGTTAAAACCACTGGGGTTCAAAATATTAAGGAAAAGTGCTTTTTCTTTTAACACAGTAACAGTCCCAAGAAACTTATTTTTAAAAATCCCTAAAAACACCTGGCATATTAAGAATACTTCCCAAAGTAAAAACAGATCACTCATCTTTCACTGGAATTTTTCCCAAATTGGTGAAGTAATGAACAATTCACAAGCAATATAAATGACCAAATGATTGGACAACTAGACTCAAAAGGTCATTTTTAATTCAAATAAAGTACAAGAATTGTCACTGTCGGGTATTAAGATTACTATTACAATGATGCTCATTTTAAACTACTATCTTTCAAGATCAAGATACCATCAGTGAACTTAATATCACAAAAAGCAAAACATTTAAAAATGTTAGTGTTACTCCCAACTTTTCTAAAGGACAAGCTAAACATCTTCTAACTACTCAAATTACTCAAGAACAGTGAGATTGAGATTGTTTTGCCACCAAAAGCTATGCAAATATCTTATAAACAATGCCTTCAAAAGCCAGAGCATTGTATTAATCTTTTATATTGTATAAATTGATCCTAATGAAGTCTAAAGAGTTTTCAAACTCTTCATTTAAACAAGCCACAAAGGGAAATGTGAAACAGAAAAAAGCTTGCTTTACATGAAGGCTATGAGCCAAAGAACCAGTGTAATTTTCTAAATAAGCACTTGTGATAAACAAATGATCTACTGGAGATAATAATTAAAAAGATGTGTGGGCCCAGGACATGTGCCCTATGGGTAAGGGAAACAGATTCCTTTGTCTCTTCCTTTCCAGACCTGAGAAAGCATCTTATGTCCATCTGGAAAGGAACATACCAGGTTTATTCCCAGAAATATTTACAGAATTGCCAGAAATAACTGTAAAAAGGAGAAAACATCTCATTCCACAAGAAAAAGTTCCAAGGCTCAGGTGAACTTGTCAAACGCCTAGTTCAAGATTTATGTGTTCAATATAAAGTGCAAAATCAATTTTTTTTTTAAAAAGGATAAAACAAAAATAAATAAAAAACAAAATCAATCTAGACAGAAATTTGTGAATTTCAGCAAAGGGGAAAGTCCATCTCATCCCATACCAAAGAAAAGTACACAAAAGTTCAGGCCAGAAGCCAGAATTTCACTACTCTCGCTGTTACACTTCCACCTTCAAATAGGCAAGGTATATAAACTGAGAACTAAAGTACTTTTGCTTTCTACACCTCACTTTGTAAAGAACACAGTAATTTAATAAAGGCATCACTGTTTTCCAGGAAGCCTACTCATTCCTGTGTTCTAAATGTCAGCCAGCAACCGAATGCAGGATATCAAGATGAAAAATCCACTCCAATCACCTTAAACTTTGGTTAATTTTAGCAGGATAAGACTGAAACAATTATATGCAAATACATTTTTTACCTATGCCTAGAGCATAAGTGTAGGGAAGGAGAAAATGGGCCTGATCTACCATTAAGCCCACTGTTACATTTCAGATCTAAAGCTTATTTTAGGTCAGGCCTGTGTTGCTCAGTGGTTGAGCATCGACCTATGAACCAGGAGGTCACAGTTCAATTTCCAGTCAGGGCATATACCAGGTTACAGGCTCAATCTCCAGTGGGGGACGTGCAGGAGGCAGCTAATCAGTGATTCTCATCATTGATGTTGCTATCCCTCTCTCCCTCAGTCCCTTTCTCTCTGAAATCAATAAAAATATATATATTTTTTTAATAAAGAAAGAAGCTTTAGTAAATTTTTCCACTTTATGTTAAAGAATTAGTCTTAACAGTGGTCATGCTTCAGTTTTACAAATACCACATACATAAATGCACAAGTTACAAATATCTGCTACAGAAATTATTATGACAGGGCAGATTTTCTTATTTACTTACTAGTCATTCCAATCACCTGGAATTTCAGAATAAAATGTCTGACAACAATCCTCTTTTATCAGGAAGCCAAAGCACAAACTTAACCATTTTCACTCTTCATCTGGTAATAGACATCTAAAAGTGAATTTTAACTTTCTTCAACAATCTTTAAACAACAAGAACCAGAGTATAGCAGAGCTAAGTTCTTCAGATTTAAAAGAAATAAAAACCA
Source organism: Plecotus auritus (assembly GCF_963455305.1). NCBI lineage: Eukaryota > Metazoa > Chordata > Mammalia > Chiroptera > Vespertilionidae > Plecotus > Plecotus auritus. The sequence goes on along the minus strand of NC_137782.1, from coordinate 60,912,370 downwards.
GTACCGCTCAAATGTTCACCTCAGAGATAAGCAACAGAGAACCAATCATAATGTGCATAACACTATAAGCAGCATAATCAAATTATGATAGTCATTACCAAAAAAGAAAACACACCCAACCAAACAAAAAAATACAGCTTCATCCACTTGATTTTGTTCCCATCCTCAAATGGATCACATTTCAGATTCTGGGATCAGTCTTAATGAAACAATTCTGATACTGAGGGAGATATATCATCCCTTTGATAGCACACTTTCCCATTAGCCTTCAGTCAGTATTCAAAGGCAGCATATCAAGACATTTCTAAATAAGATATTTATTCCTCCTGCAAAAAGACTATAACATTAAATTTTTCAATACCCCCCAAATGCCAACAAAAATGTTCATTATCTTACTAGATTTAAATTTCAAAGTAACAATATTATTTCTAACCTAGCAGACCTCATTCACCCTCACTATTGGTATTAAGATGTTAAAAGCTGCCTTTAAATTTAACTAACTAAACTCTGCAAACCAAAAGGTATATGTGTGGTGATAGTAAAATCAGTTAACTATAAATTAGATGAAGTTATTTTTCTGCACAGTTGACCTAAAACATTTAGCAATATTCATTTATCCCATGGACATTTATTAAGTACGTTTTGGGGAGGGATATCTAAAATCATCTTCTGTGCAACTACTACTGACACTTAGAAGTTCTTCCTCTAACATCCACAAAAAATATTCACCTAAACTGAATGATGGAGTGGGTCTTTACAAAATGGAATAAAAACAGTATGAAATTGTCTCTGGATTTCAACTCCTAGAACACACTGGCCCACAAAATCAAGTTTATATCTAAAAATTGTACCAAGAGCCCCCAAATTCTCAATATGCAACAATCAAAACATTTGGCATGTCAAATAAAGTGAAAGCCTGAAGTATACTGCAATTAGCACATAACAATGTTCCAAGTAACTACCACAATGGTTTCTCAAGTTTCACATTTTCACCTAACAGATATGAACGTAAGAAAAATTGAAATTATGCATTACAACCCATAAACAACATTATCAAATATTTGATCGAGCATATAAAGGTGATATAAAAATGCATTCCGTTTTGTTCAAAATAAAATTCCAGCAATATAAGCACATCCTCTACTTTTATATAAACACACTAAACATTTCATTTTCTTCATAAAATTATTTTAACCACTTGTAACAGTTCTTCCCAACTTCTTTTTAATATTCTTGGAAAATACCTTAACATAATTACTTTCCACAACGTCCAGAAATTCTTCATTCTATCAAAGCTACCAAATTTCAAAATCAAGTACAACCAGTCTTGTATTATATTTCTATAATTAAAACAAAGTAAGATCGACCTATATGTCCAGACTTGTAGAATTTTTCTCAACTGAAAATGCTCTGAAACGCATTAACAATATAAACTATACACCAAAGTCCAAGGCAATTCATGTTCCTAATACTGCATTTGCCAAAAAACGGCACCACTTTAAACCAAACAAGGAGCTCTAAGAGAAATACTTCCGTCACATGTCTCCCCAACAAAATTTCAATTTTTTTCCAGTTATACTGAATACCACCACCCTAATCTTGAATAATACAGAATGGTTCCTGCCAACTACCCCAATTTACATCAGGTCATCTCTGGGACTCCTGGACTAAAGGAGGATTTTAGAGTCCAAAAATCTCTCCTACAGAGCCTGCAACTCTCAGTATACAACAACCCCCGGCATATGGCTTAGCGCCGAATAACCCAGAATAACCCTCACCCAAGACCCTCAGATTTTTCACGATAAAGCACACTTTGGTGGCACACATAAAGCCCATACAATTACAATCTAGCAAGTTAAGCGTCACTAACCCGTAGATCTTGAATGCTCCTCCCACCCATTTCACGTGGCTGCAAAGCAGCACGACCAGCCTTCACCAAAGAAAATTCACTCTCCATCAAAAGCACCCTCTTTCCATATCTCACTGGACCTTCAGTGCTAGAGGCTCGCCAAAGGGATACCCTCAAGGGTAAGCCCCGCCCCAACGTTGGGCTTTGGAAGCATTTCAACTGCAACCCCCTCCACCACGAGGCCACGAAAAGGGCCAGTTCAGAAACTTCTTTCCTAGACTCCGAGGAAAGGACCGACTACAGCTTCCTCCCCACAGGTGTGTCCTTATAGTCCCTTTTTCTGATAAGCCACCGGGCCTCCTTTCCACTTCGGGTGGAGGGAGTGTCCTCACCATGATTAGCTCCTCACTTCGGAGCCCAGAAATGTAGTTATAATCTCTGCCCCCTTTGGGGGCATGGAAAACCTTGCTCACGCAGGATGTAGGTATGCTTTCACTGCCGCTGGGCCACCCAACTCTGGCCCCCCTCTCAGACCACAGGGCGTCCTCCCTACAGCCTCGTCTCCCCTTCAGGAAGCAGACTCATCGTCTCTGGCATCCTTCTGGAATACTCTCAGAATTCAGAGGTGCAAGTGGCGGCCAGCAGTCATACCCGACCCTTTTGTGTGGGGCGCCCGCTGCGGCGGGCTCCGAGGCCTCCGAAGGCCCCGCCCCGGGCCACCAAGGGGCGGCTCGAGCCCCGCACAGCCCCGCCAGTTCCGGGGCTGCGGGAGTCTTACCGGGGAGAACTGCGCGGCACCCGAACCCAGAGCCGAGTTACTCCCCAAGAGAGTGCCTCCGCCCACGGCCGACTGCCCCTACGCGAACGGCTTTCCGGAGCCTACAGCAGCCACCACCTCCTTCGCCGCTTCACAAAATGGCCGCCAGCCCGCTCCGCAGGTCCGCGTTCCAGAAGGGGCGGGATTGTGTAGTTGACGTCACGGGCGAGACGGCGCAAGCGCACTGACGTTTCCGGGCTATCTCCCGGAAGTTGCCCCAGTTTGTGGTGAAAAGAGCTGTGAGTCCCTGCGAGCGACTCCTGCGCACTAGCCCCACCTTAGGAGAGTGACGCTAGTGGTGGGATGGGTACGGTATCTGGGTCAGCCCCTTACGCGGGGCTTTGTGCAAATGGCTTCACTTTTTTAAGCCTTTGCGAAAGGAGGTAAATACCTGCTTCGGGTGATTGTTTTGAGAATTAAAAGGACCATAAAATGGTGCCTAGTGATGATTCCCTGACAGAAGAACCAAAACCTGATTCTTTTTCCATTAAAAAATTTCAATCAGGGGAGCCTTACCCACCAGTCTGCATTGACCCATCCACAGCTGCACTTCAGTATTATTTTATTATAGAAAAATTATTCTGATGCTGCTTTGGTCCAGGCCTCCCAGACTCCACTGCCCCTGCCTATACCCTATCTTATATATCCTATATAATAAAAGGCTAATATGCAAATTGTCCCCTCAGGAGTTCGACCACTCACTATTATGTGTGCTGACCATAAGCTCTCCCAATTATTCAGGGGGCGGGGGAAACATGGCAGGTGGCCAGCTGGGGCAGGGCACTGAGGGAGCAAGGGAAGGAGTTGGGGAGGCAGGGAGGCAGGGAACCTGATCATCCCTGATCCCCAGCCAGGCCTCGGGACCCTACCTGTGCATTAATTTCATGCACCGGGCCTCTGGTATCTTCATGAATATTACCATAATTGAACTAATTTTCCAAAGTGAGGAGTTAACTAATAAAAACAGGGACTAAATTTCCACAACTTCAACATGCTTTTAGTTAGATTAATGTGGCAGACTTGCCTGGTGCTGGCCCAGTGTGCCAAAACTAGCAAATTAAAAAACCAGGCCTGACTCACTCTCCCTCTCTGGAGCACCTACCGGCCTTTCCCTTCTCCCTCTTCTTCCCTCCAGGCAGGTCACCTTTGCCTTTCTCTCACCTAAGCTCCAAGAGCCCTTCTGTCTCTGTATTTCTTTCCTGAGCCTATCCAGCCTCTCTGGCTCACTTCTACTGCCTCTGTAACTTTCTAAATAAACTTTCTCTTAAAATTTCAAAGGAAGAAAAGAAAAAGGTCACATTTTTAAATTGATTTGAGAGAGAAACATCGATTTGTTGTTCCATTTATTTATGCATTCATTGGTTGATTCTTACATGTGCCCTGACTGCCGGATGGAACCCATAACCTTGGTGTATTGAGGTGATGCTCTAACCAACTGAGCTACCTGGCCAGGACCAGGCCACACTTAAACGAAATCTATACTTTATTAAATATACTCTTTGTAGGTATAATATAGTGTATTAAAAACAAAACCTACTAGGCACCTCTCCAGGGAGCATGCCCACTCCTTTCTTCCCTCTCAGGTATGTGCCTCCTAAACTGTAAGGGTTGCCAGGAGACCTACAGCACGGGGAGCAATGGGCAGCTGCAGCTCATCCCAAGATAACCCCCCGAACCTGTCTCTGTCTCCAAGGCCCCTTTTCTCTGACTTTCCAGTGAACCAAAGTAGGCCTTCCTAGGCTCATTTCTTTCCTATAAGGTTTCTAGAGAACCAAAGCAGCCCCACTAGTCTCTCTCCTGATGCTTCCTTTATCCTAAACTCTTTCTGGTTTCACTGTCCTCAGCTTTAATAAACATAATCTCAAAATCACCTGGACTCATTTTGTGGAAACTTTCCTGCACCGAGTCAAAAGAAAAAAAAGAAGAAAAAACTTACTAAATGCAATGTTGTTTCCAGGATTGGATCCTGAAACAGGAAATGGGCATTACTGGGAAAACTGTTGAAATCTGAATAAAATCTAAAGTTTAGTTCATATTAATGTACAGATGTTAGTCTTAGTTTTGACAAATGTACCAAGTTAAATTAGAGGAAGTTGGGTGATTAATATATAACTGTACTATCTTTACAACCTTTTGCTAAATCTAAAATTATTCAAAATAAAAAAATTTATTTAAAAAACATATTTCATCTCCTTCTCCTGTCCATCTGCATTTACCATACTTTAGGCTAGTGGCTTTCAAACTTTTTTGATCATCACCAGCATAAGAAATACATTTGCAACTTGGTATATACATGCAAATAAATAATTTAAAAATATGTGTGATGTAGTCTAATTTATTTTTCTCTCATTTGATTGTGTTCTGGTAAGTATCCAACTATGTCTTCAGATCCACAAATGGAAAAAACTCTACTCTAGCTACATTGGCCTTCTATTGGTTTCTCAAACACACCATGCTTTTTCATACCTCAGTCCCTTTTGCTTCTGTTGCTCCTTCTCATCCCTCACTCATCCCTAGCTTTTTCCATGACAGGAAATCACATTTCTGCTTAACTAACACCTCCTCAAAAAAGATTTCAAAGTATGTCCAACATAGTAGGTTCTCACCATTATCTCCTTTACTACTCTATTTCTTCCATAGGCTTATTTATTTACTCATTATTTTCTGACTCTCAACAAGAATGAGGGCAAGGTCCTTTTTGGTCCTGTTAACCAATGTATCCCCAATACCCAGAATAATATCAAGCTCCTGACAAGCACTCAAATAATGAGATATGCAAGCAGATTTAGTCATCTATGGAAATCAAGTGGAGTAGTAGTCTGCTCCACAATTCCGAATCACAGCTTGGAATTCTCCCTGGACCTCTCATAAAGTCACAGAGTAAATAGAGGAAGGCAATTTTATTTCTCTAATCTGCAAATTAACAATTTTTTAAAAAGAAACAAATTATCAGAATAATGGGTAGTATCATATAGATATTTCTCACTCCACTAAGTCAAAAGAAAAGGAGATAAGAACAGAAAGACAAGCTTTCTAAGAAACTTTCTGTTCCATCTACAGTCAATATGAAGAGGTGGCCTTTGAGGCCACAAAAAAAGATTAAATCATAGTTGATTATGTTTGTTCCTGAAGGAATCAGTCTTGCTAGTAGCAGTAAGCAACAACTCAAAACATCCATGTATAGCATCAGGGTCCCTGAACAAAGAGCCTTCTTTTAGTTCTTCTGGCTCTCTCCACCAAGGATATAGAGCAAGATCATAACAAATGTTCCTTCTGTTTCAGGGTGAGACATCCACTGACCATAAGAACAGAGAAGGACTCCTGGAGATAAAGGGGGAGTGTTTCCCACCAAAAAAAAGCTGAGACCCAGGAAAGATCCTGTGTTTCTATCTTGGAGGTGAGCTGATGCTGAAGTCAACTGCGCTATACCAATTCTGGTTTGAACATGAAACACCCACTGGGTGTAATGAGGTGCCGTGCAGTGATGATGCAGGAGCAACCAGGGCAGCACAAAGTCAAAGGTCCACTCTTCTAGTGTTGGGTCCACTTGATGCTCTTAAGGTCAATGCCATCCTGCACCATCTCCCAGAGAGGGCTGCCAAAGAGAAGAGATATTGGATGAGGGAGAGCTTAGAGAAGCAGCAGCCAAGAATTCTTTATTAAAGGGAGTTTTCCTATACTTAAACTACAAATCACAAATTTTGTATTGATATTGCTGCAATGACAACTATTAATACTCCAAAAAACACTTCAATTTATGTGCTTCTTTAGTTTTTAAAAACATTTTTTCATATTCTGAAAATAAGTAGCCAAAGATATTCACTTTCTTGCTTTGTGGAACCTCTAAATCCTAAAATCCAATTATTTGCAAACTCTGGTTTCCGGCTATGTGAACACAGCATGAGCACTGCAATTTCTTCCAAAGGGTCTCTGGTACAACAGTGCATACCTCATTTCGCGAAGACGCTTCACATGGTAAATGCACTTCTCTACTGTGTAGTCCACTTCCTCCTCTGTAGTGAAACGGCCAATGCCAAACCTAAAAAGGGCATAGAAGAAGAGCTCTGCATCAGAGCTCTAGCACTGAGGTAAATTCATTCAGCAAATACTCAGCAAGGATTTACTCCACACACAACATGGAGAGAACATGGTCCTTCCCCTCTAGGTCTCAGTTTCTGTGGTTTGTGGACCAGCCACATCAGAATCTCCTGAGAAGTTTCCTACTTCTCCAGACCTAGTGAATCATATTCTTTGAGTGTAGGATTCAGAAATCTTCATCTTACACAAACTTCCCAGGTGATAGTCAATGAAGTCTGAGAATCACTGGTCTAGAAACTTTCATGAAGAATTAAGAAGGGCCCAAACCGGTTTGGCTCAGTGGATAGAGCATTGGCCTGCGGACTCAAGGGTCCCAGGTTCGATTCTGGTCAAGGGCATGTACCAAGGGCATGTACCTTGGTTGCCGGCACATTCCCGGTGGGGGGTGTGAAGGAGGCAGCTGATTGATGTTTCTCTCTCATCAATGTTTCTAACTCTCTCTCTCTCCCTTCCTCTCTGTAAAAAATCAATAAAAAAATATATTTAAAAAAAAAAAAGAATTAAGAAGGAATAAGGAAAACTAGATTGAGGAGACGATAACAGGAGATGAAATACACACACAAAAAAAGATGCCTTTCATAAATGTTACAGCTCAACTGACTGACCTGATAGAAGAGTGAGCTAAATCCTCATCAGTGCCAATTGCTCGAAGGACATAAGAGGGCTCCAGGGATGCAGAAGTGCACGCACTGAGGAGAAAGACACAGAGCCTTGCTCAGTTCATCAACATCTGATTTTAGCCCCAAACCCCCAGGCTTGCTCCCATCTCCCAGGTCCCTAGAGTCATAACATGGAGACAAAAGAGACATTCTCATCTGTCAGAGCTAAAGGGCCGGATGCTACTGGCACTTTCTGGGATATAAATCTAGCTCCTCTGGGCCATATGGAGGTTAAACTCCTTGAACAAGGATATTGCCACAGAATGACACCACAATAAGAGCTGATCTGACAACAAGAGGCAGCAGAACATGTGTTCACTCCCCTGTGACTGAATACACCATATTGTACCAGCACAGATGACAGCTAAACCCGTGGTGGCCTTTAAAGTATACTTCAGTTCTGAGGCCTACAACAGAACTGCTAATACAATACTAGAACAGATATTTGCACCTCCTGGGACTACAAAAGGTACAAAATTCTACCCCAAGAAGCCCTCCTAGAATGGCAACTTCAGCCTGTGCCCAGCTAGCTAAAAAAATAGATGCTTACGCCCTAGCCAGGTTGGCTCAGTGGATAGAGCATCGGCCTGTGGACCAAAGGATCCTGGGTTCGATTATGGTCAAGTGCATGTACCCTGGTTGCAGGCTCCTCTCTGCCCGGGCCCTGGTTGGGGCATGTGAAGGAGCCAACCAATCGGTGTGTTTCTCTTACATTGATGTTTCTCTCTGTCTTTTCCTCTCTCTCCCACTCTCCCTAAAAATCAATGAAAAAATATGCTTGGATGAGGGTTAACAAAATATAAAAATAAGTAGATGCTTACAAAATGACCTTTATTCTTAACCAAGAGCTCTTGTCCCTGTTATTTCTATACTGGAAAGCTCAATAATCTGTTATAACACTTAGAAGCCACGCTAATTGGTCCTGCCATCCTCCTTTCTATCTGATCCAACTTACCTCCCCGAAGATAAGGCAACATCCTTGAGTGCCATTAGTAGACTCTCCCCTTCCACATAGGCAAAGGAGAGGTTGATACAACCTGGAAAAGAGAACCACTATGAGAGGAGTCTTAGTCTCAGGCTCTCCCAGGATGGGAATAGAAAAGGCACGTCCATACCTGGGTAATGGTGATCAGGGTCCCCATTCATCACAACATCCGGAAGGCTCTTCATGATCTTCTGTATCAGTCGCTCTGCTAACTTTGAAATTCGCTTGTGGTCGTACTAAGGAACAGGCAAGAGAGAACTAGGCATAGTGACCATCAACAGCATAGAAACACACAGCACAAGGAGCCCTCCTCCTGTGTCCAGAAGTGACTGTGCATTAGACCTACCTATCGTCCTATGTTACTCTTGGAGACCACTGTATCCTCAGCACAGAGCACAGCACCTAGTATGCAAAGGTGCTAAATAATTGGACACATGGGTTCCAATACCCAGAAATAAATGAGCTGATAACTACTGAAAGGACCTGGATTTTGGAGCCCATAACACCTCCCTCCAAAACAAGATGCCAGCAGCACTGGGACAAAGACAGCTTTCTTAAACCTCCTCTTCTGGCAGAGATCTGACTCATTCATGCTGAGAAACTTCTAACAGGAGACCCAGCACAGGGGAAAAGGTTGTGAGAGGAAACTACTCTCCCCATACCTCCATCTCTTGCTGTGCCACTTCACACGCAGCCCCCAGGCCCACCACCAAGGGTGTGGGCACTGTCCCAGACCGCATACCCCGCTCCTGTCCCCCTCCACTCTGCAGGGCCTCCACACGCACACGGGGCCGGCGGCGAATGTAGATGGCACCAACCCCTGGGAAACAAAGTTTGTTACATAAAAGAGAAAAAGAAAAATGCAGGTGAAATAAAATATAACTTTCCAAAGGAGTCAAAATAGTCTTTCAACTTTTCTGTAACCTTGAAATTTTTCAAAATATAAAAGGTTGAGAAAAAAAAAATGAACAGCAGTAAAAGCATAATACATATCAAAATTATTTTTTAAATATATTTTTATTGATTTCAGAGAGGAAGGAAGAGGGAGAGAGAGATAGAAACATCAATGATGAGAGAGAATCATTGATCGGCTGCCTACTGCACTCCCCACTGGGGATCAAGCCTGCAACCCAGGCATGCGCCCTTGACCGGTATCGAACCTGGGACCCTTCAGTCTGCAGGCCAATGCTCTATCCACCAAGCCAAACCAGCTAGGGCTATATCAAAATTATTTAACATCAGAAGGAGTCAAGACTCATTTTTAAGTTTATTTATTTTTAAAAATATATATATTTTATTGATTTTTTTACAGAGAGGAAGAGAGAGGGACAGAAAGTTAGAAACATCGATGAGAGAGAGACATCGATCAGCTGCCTCCTGCACCGCCCCCCAATGGGGATGTGCCCACAACCCAGGTACATGCCCTTGACCGGAATCGAACCCGGGACCCCTCAGTCCGCAGGCCGACACTCCATCCACTGAGCCAAACCGGCCAGGGCTCATTTTTAAGTTTAAAGTAGCTCCTTATGCATGTGTAAAATGGCATCACCCAATGCAGCATTACTCACAATAGCAAAAATAAAATTGGAAACAACTTAGATGTCTTTCATCAGGGGTATGGGCAAATAAATGACACATGAAATACAAAGCAGGTGTATAAAAGAATGAGAAAGCTCCTTTTGTACTGCCACTGTAAAATCTCCAAGATACACTGTTAGAAAACTGTTAAAATTTTAATAGTCTATAATTTTTTTAATGTATTTTATTGATTTTTACAGAGAAGAAGGGAGAGGGATAGAGACTTAGAAACATCGATGAGAAACATCAATCAGCTGCCTCCTGCACGCCCGCTACTGGAGATCGAGCCTGCAACCAAGGTACATGCCCTTGACCAGAATCAAACCCAGGACCCTTCAGTCCACAGGCCAACGCTCTATCTACTGAGCCAAAATGGTTAAGGAGTGTACTTTAATTATTTTTTAAAAGATATACCCAGCCTGTGTGACTCAGTTGTTGAGCATTGACCCAAGCACCAAGAGGTTGCCAGTCAATTCCTGGTTAGGGCACATGCCAGTAGGGGGCGTGCAGTAGGCAGCTAATCCATTGATGTTTCTATTTCTCACTCTCTTCTCCCTCTCCCTTCCTCTATAAAATAAAAAATCTCTAAAAACATATATTTTTTAAAAAAGATGTATTGTTAGGTGGAAAAAGTAAGATGCAGAACAATGAGTATAGTATGCTATCTTGTGAGTTAAAAAAACAGAGGGGGAGCGCTGGCCAATTTTGCTCAATGGTTAGAGTGTTGGCCCAAACACTGAAGGGTCTTAGGTTCGATTCCCAGTCAAAGGTTGCAGGCTTGATCCCCACCCCCGATCAGGGTGCATGGGGAAGGCAACCAATTAATGTTTCTCTCAGTCTCTCCCACTGCCTTCCACTCTCTCTAAAACTCAGTGGGAAATAAAATATCCTCGGGTGATAGGATTAACAGGGTAGGGGCTTCTGTGGGAGGCAACCAATTGATGTGTCTGTCTCACATCAATGTTTCCCTTGGTCTTTCCCCCCTCCCTTCCACTCTCTCTAAAAAAAAAACAATGCCAAAATATCCTCAGATGAGGATTAACAACAACAATAAAAATCCTTCGAGGAGCCTGACCAGAGTGGCTCAATGGCTGAGTGTTGGCCCATGTACCAAGAGGTCACTGATTCGATTCGCAGTCAGGGCACATGCCTGGGTTTTGGCCTGATCCCCAATAAGGGGCGTGCAGGAGGCAGCCCATCAATGTTACCTCGTCATTGATGTTTCTGTCTCTCTCTACCTCTCCCTTTCTCTCTGAAATCAATAAAAAAATATTTAAAAAAAATAATAGCCCTGGCCGGTTTGGCTCAGTGGATAGAGCATCAGCCTGTGGACTCAAGGGTCCTGGGTTTGATTTTGGTCAAGGGCAAATGCCCGGGCACAAGGGCTCGGTCCCCAGTAGGGGGCGTGATTTCCTCTTTGAAATCAATAAAAATACATTTTAAAAAAAGAATCATCCAGCCCAAGCTGGTTTGACTCAGTGGATAGAGCGTTGGCCTGCAGACTCAAGGGTCCCAGGTTCGATTCTGGTCAAGGGCACATGCCTGGGTTGCAGGCTCGGTCCAACGTGCGGGAGGCAGCCAAACAATGATTCCCTCTCATCACTGATGTTTCTATCTCTCTCTTCCTATCCCTTCCTCTCTGAAATCAATCAAAAATATATATATTTATAAAAAAAATATTTTTAAAAAGAATCAACCAATAAATAAGTGGAACAACAAACCGATATTCTCTCTCTCTCAAATGTGTTTTAAAAATAAAAAATAAAAAAATAGTAATAATAATAAATAAATAAATAAATAAAATCTCCACCCAGTGCTCTCCCTCCCCAGAGCATGACCATGCCTTTCCCTTTCTCTACCCCTCTCTACCCTCCCCCAAGGCATGTTACCATTACCTTCCTCACTCCCTACCTTCAAGGGTTCTTCCTTTACCTCTATAACTTGTTTCCTAAGCCCATTTCTCCTAGGAATTACTTTTTCTACCTCTGTGCTTTACTAAATATATGTTCTCTTATAGTTTGGGTCTTGGCTCTAAATTCTTTCCTAGCCAAAACTCAAATACTGAAGTTGCTGAAGCCAGTTCTGGTCTGACCCCACCAGTTAGACACTTGGTGCTATGTCGCCTACAACACAAGGAACACCTATCAAAGGGTTTACTGGGAGGTACAGAGCAGAGGAACTCTAGGAGGGGCTGGTACCTTTGGGACCATAGATTTTGTGACCACTGATGCTCATGAGATCAATTTTCATGTCGTTGACATCAAGTGGGATTTTTCCAACAGCCTGGGCTGCATCGGTATGGAAATAGACCTTTCTGGAACTGCAAATCCGCCCTGAGGAAACAACAGAGGGAAAGAACATAGCACCATGTTGGGAAGTCACCTGGCAGTGATCCCACAATGTTCCATGAGTTCTAAGGCAAAACTGCATCTGGCATTAGCCTCTAACCATGTAACAAGTCATTTCTCTTTCTCTCTCTCTTCAACACTGGTCTTTCAACATATCAGATCAACTTTCACAAACCTTTTTATTTAAAAGAGGTAAAGATTAAGAGATGAATTTGCTAATGTGACTAGGAGGTTGAGACTGGCTCTAAATTAGCATAATAAAGAGATGTTCAAAAGTGAAAACAGTCAGAGGAAGAAAAAAAAAGAGTAGAGGTTTTTGGGGATTTTTTTTTTTTACTACACCAACTGCAGTAAAATGAAAAGAACTAAAAGGTACTGGACCTGGATTCAAATACTGGCTATATCATTTACAATGTGTCTTTCCCCAGATTTCCTTACTGTATTCTATAAAGTGTTACAGCTCCTAGCCCCCTCCCGCTACTCAGATGCTTGGTGGGCCAGCATCAGGGTTCACCACCATACTCACCTATTTCCGAAATGGGCTGTTTCACTCCAATCTCATTGTTCACAGACATGACTGAGACCAGGCTGGTATCGGGCTGGATAGCAGCCTCTAGTTCCTAAGAGCATCAGGAATAAGAAGGCTGTACAGCACCACCTGGTACTCCCTAACTTAGAATGTGGGCAAGCTTAGTCTTGAAAAGGGAACCTTTTGCTACACACCTATCAGAAAACTGAGAATACAAAACTGCTGGGGAGAAAGCAAAGAAACTGTATCATTCATACACTGCTCATGGAAATATAAAATGGTACAGCCAAACTGAAAAACACTTTGACATAAAAACCAAACACTTTGGCAGTGTTTGTTCTTTATAAAACTTGTGAACAGCCGAAACCGGTTTGGCTCAGTGGATAGAGCGTCGGCCTGCGGACTGAAGGGTCCCGGGTTCGATTCCGGTCAAGGGCATGTACATTGGTTGCGGGCACATCCCCCGTGGGAGGTGTGCAGGAGGCAACTGGTCGATGTTTCTCTCTCATCGATGTTTCTAAATCTCTATCCCTCTCCCTTCCTCTCTGTACAAAATCAATAAAATATATTTAAAAAACAAACAAAAAAAACTTGTGAACAAAAAGGGGTGCTGTAATAAATCAGTGACCAAAAATAATCTCACAGGGTGATCTGATAAAAAATTACTAGCTGGCCCTGACTGGTGGGATCAATGGTTAGAGCATCAGCCTGAGCACCTAAGGGTCTCAGATTCGGTTCTGGATCAAGGGCACATACCCGGGTTGCAGGTTCGCTCTCTGGCCCTGATTGGGGGCACATGTGGGAGGCAACCAGTTGATGTGTCTCTCTCTGAAAAACAATGGGAAAAATATCCTCAGGTGAAAATTTTTTTAAAAAATTCCTAAAAAAAATCTTAACTGGGCAGGTACGGTGGGTACACATGCCCTAGACCTCTAACTTGTTTAGTGAAAGGTTTATCTTGCCTAAAGCAAGCCCTGTCCTTTGTTCTTGGGCATCTAGGTTAATACACCTTTGAAATGCCAGAATAATCCTCTTTTCCACACCTCAAAGGAGCACATAATCTTGTTAACTATCCTGTAAACCAATCATAGAGATTTCTCCGCCTCGCTTTCTCCTACATTCATGTAATCTTGTGTTCCCTCCTTAATTCCAAATGTACATGACCGGGTTCTGTCTACATACTATATCTTAGGATTTGTCTAGGGAGCTAGTATCCAAACTCTGGTGGACAAGATGCTTGGACTCACTACCCAAAATGGACACATAAGGACATAGGACAAAAAGGGAAATATTCTTCTAAAAAAACTATACCTCCTCTTTAGAGTAGGTGAGGAGGAGGCCAGAGCTTCACCATGGTATCAGCCCCTGGCATCCTGCACACACATCCAGTGACTCCCACACAAACCAGGAAGCAGCAACAAAGCTGAGAAATACATCCTCCAGAGAAAAGGAAGATGGTACACACTCAAAGGGAACATGCTCTTGGTTTCTCTGCTAGGCCTATTTCTCTAAGCCCCACCCTCATCATTAGATCTAGTCCTTCAAGCTTGAGCTAAGGCTGGAGATAGATAGATATAGATACACAGGCAGAAGCCATGCTCCTCCAATTTTTCCCCTCCTGCCAAGAGCCACTCCTACCTTCAGGTCAATGATCCCACTCTTCTTCACTGGGAGGTAGGTGACCTGAAAGCCCTCAGCTTCCAGTGAACGGCAAGAGTCCAAGACACATTTGTGTTCTGTCTGGGAGGTGATCAAGTGCTTTTTCCGTGACCTATAAAACCTGGCCACCCCCTGTAAATTGGTGGTGGTGGAAGAAAGAATATACTCAGAAAGACAGCAATGACTTCCATTCCATTTGTAAAGGGAAAGTGGGCAAGGGTGGTATGCTCCAAGATCAATTCTCTAACACCCACTGGTTGTCCTACAAATCAATTTAATTCTGATACTAACTACCCAGAGTTAGTGCAGGTTAAGGGGCTCAGTCTCAGAAGACTGCTTCCACTTCCAACGCCAACTGCAAGTCCTGGATGTCACAACCACCCCCCATACTTCTGCCCAGCTGGTGACAAATTCAGGGCTTCCGTAGCCCTCTAAAGTTCAATAATTCACTAGAATAACTCATGGAACTCATTAAAAGTGGTGCAAATGTTACAGGCCCTGGTGGAGTTCCAGTACAAGGCACCAAATATGCAGCAGACCGTAACCATTATAGACGCTATCCACGTCGCAGGGGTCCTCCACGCAATTATCAGCAGAATTACCAGAATAGTGAGAGTGGGGAAAAGAATGAGGGATCAGAGAGTGCTCCCGAAGGCCAGGGCCAACAGCGCCGGCCCTATCGCAGGCGATGGTTCCTGGTTCCCACCTTACTACATGTGGAGACCCTATGGGCATCGACCACAGTATTCCAACCCTCCTGTACAGGGAGAAGTGATAGAGGGTGCTGACAACCAGGGTGCAGGAGAACAAGGCAGACCAGTGAGACAGAATATGTATCGGGGCTATAGACCACCATTCCGCAGGGGCCCTCCTCGCCAAAGACAGCCTAGAGAGGAAGGCAATGAAGAAGATAAGGAAAATCAAGGAGATGAGACCCAAGGTCAGCAGCCACCTCAACGTCGGTACCGCCGCAACTTCAATTACCGACGCAGACGCCCAGAAAACCCTAACCCACAAGATGGCAAAGAGACAAAAGCAGGCGATTCACCAGCTGAGAATTCGTCCGCTCCCGAGGCTGAGCAGGGCGGGGCTGAGTAAAAAATGCCGGCTTACCATCTTTACCATCATCCGGTTTAGTCATCCAACAAGAAGAAATATGAAATTCCAGCAATAAGAAATGAACAAAAGATTGGAGCTGAAGACCTTAAGTGCTTGTTTTTTGCCCGTTGACCAGATAACTAGAACTATCTGCATTATCTATGCAGCATGGGGTTTTTATTATTTTTATCTAAAGACGTCTCTTTTTGATAATGACAAACGTGTTTTTTAATAAAGAAAAAAAAAAGCGTGGTTTTTCTCAATACACCTTTAAAGGTTTTTAAATTGTTTCATATCTGGTCAAGTTGAGATTTTTAAGAACCTCATTTTTAATTTGTAATACAAGTTTACAGCTTTTTTTTTTCCAAAAAAGTCAACTAACTGCAAGCACCTGTTAATAAAGGTCTGAAATAATTGTCTTTGTGTAAAAAAAAAAAAAAAAGTGGTGTACTTATGACTAGGGTTTTATTATAAAGAATATATCTCAGGCCCTGACCGGTTTGGCTCAGTGGATAGAGCGTCGGCCTGCAGACTGAAGGGTCCCAGGTTCAATTCTGGTCAAGGGCATGTACGTTGGTTGCAGGCACATCCCCAATAGGAGGTGTGCAGGAGGCAGCTGATCAATGTTTCTCTCTCATCGATGTTTCCAATTCTATCCCTCTCCCTTCCTCTCTGTAAAAAATCAATAAAAAATATATTTTTTTAAAAAAAGAATACATCTCAGGAACAGACAAATAGAAGAGATGCATAGGGTGAGGTCTAGAGTGGGGAGGGGCACAGAGCTTCCATGCTCTTTCCTCCTGGAATCTAGGCATGCCACCACCTTCTCCACACACCTATGAGTCCACTAACCTGGAAGCTCCTGCAAGCCTCGCTGTCCAGAGTTTTTATGGGGGTTTCATTACACAGGCATGATCGATTAAATCTTTGGCCATTGAACTGAATCCAATCTCCAGACCCACTCTCCTCCCCAGAGGACAGGAGAGCTGGAAGTTCCAACCCTTTAATCACATGCTTGATTTTTCTGGAGTAGGCAACCTGTCCCTTGAAATTAAGGGCCCACATAAATTACCCCATTACCATAAACTCAGAAATGGTACAAAGAAGTTTGTTTTGAATAAAGAATGACAATCCTGTCATTCAGAAAACTCCAAGGGTTTCTGAAGCTCTGTACCAGGAACGGAGAACAAAGACCAAATATATTCACAGGTGGAAAATAGGGAACATGCCTATCCTTACACCACAAGCAAAAGCCTCTCTCATTTATTTCTATTTAAATAGCAAAACATGCAAATATAGGGATACTGATACCCAAAGTTGGGAGGATAGAAGTGAAACTCATACACTTATTCCTTGCTAATGGCAGTATTTATGCTCTAAGTCTTCAGATAATTGTGTAGAAAGATGTCTTAAAAGCTGTATTCACATTCTTTAACTGTGATTCCTCTTTGGGGAGTTTACCTTAGGGAAATATTTCAAAAAATAGAGAAGCTATAGAGACAAAATATGCTTTAGTTATATTTACAATCCTCAAGAAAAATGGGAAGGTTAAACACATCCAAGAGAATGAATAGTAAAATGAATACTAAGTTGTGATAACACAACTCCATAAACAAGAATGTACTTATAGTAAAAATAATGGAGTTTGAAAAAAAAAAATAATGAAGTTTGAAATGGAAGAACATAGGATATGTTATTAATGGCTACAGAAGAATAAATATGATATGCTACAATTTGTGAAAATATTAAAAGCATATTCATATATATATGTGGGTTTTTTTGAAACAACAATAAACAGAATTAGTTTAGTAACAGAATTAGTTTAGTAACAGAATTAGTTTAGTAACAGAATTCGGAGAATAGGGGAGGAAGCCATATTTTACTTTAAACTTTTCTATAGAGTTAAAAATTATACTATAAATATATGAATTACTTTCTAAAAATTAAAGAAATAAAATGCACAACTCCATTCCTCGAGAGCTTATCATAGAGCACTAATTAGGCCAAATTTAAAACAACATATAACTGTATGTTCTCAAGGATAAGAAACATAAAAGGAAAACATTTAAAAGTTGCCCTGTCTCCTATCTCACTTACCCACAGTGTATAAGGTTCTAATAGCACATAGATATTTACTCTACCCATCCAGGAGACTAAGGGGAACAAGGTCACAACTATTGTTAGCGATCCTTAACCTCTGGGTTTGGGATCTGTGGGACCTTTCAAAGCAAACATTTTCAAAGTTTTGAAACCATCCCCATCTTTGGAGGGATCTGGCTCTGTGGTCTCTATAGTCCAAAGAAAGGACGCTTTTCTGCTAACAGAATCAGGCAGTATGATTCTGGAGCCTGTCCCTGGCCTCTTACACTCAGGACAGGTCATAAAATAAAATAAAAATAAAATAAAATATTGGACGCACAGTTGAGAGACAATGGTGAGAGGGGGTAAAGCCAGAGTTGAACTTATAGTAGCCCACAAGTTATCAGAACCAAGGTATTTACACAAGTTATCCTGGTAACCAGGCTCAATCAGAGGTGAGTATGTTCTCTGAAACACCAACATGACTATTGAGAGTGGAATTTTACTTTTATAAGTACCAAATATCTGTATGTCCCAAGGATAGAGTTGCTGATCCTAGAATGTGTGACCAAGTGAATGCCTGTAGAGGGTACCAGAGTAATCAGGACTTTAAAAAAATGGGGACATCTAAAGAAATGGGAGGTACTTGTTGCAAACAGATCTGATCAGAAAGAAAAGGAAGACTGAGAGGAAGGCAGCTGTGAAATCATACATACAAGGATGAAACTGAGAAACATGCCCAATTATAAGTGCATTCTGGACTTCACTGTGACTAGATCAAAAGGACAGGGAAAAGTGTTAAGTCACCATTACCCACTCTGTGAAGTTGCTGCTGTCCAAAAAATCAAGTGGTCCAAGAACCACCTCCTTTCCTATCCAACTACCTTATGGAACTCAGTTCAATAGGAGCAAAGATTTTAGATGGCAAAGGATTGAAGGAAGCAACAAATTAGAAAGAGTATATGTGTCTTCTCTTCACAATAGGGTGGGAGTGGGTGGCTGGGAAATACATGTATGAGCCCAGATGATAGAAAGATACCATATCCCAAGTCAAGAAAGCCCCAATATGCCCTCTTACCTTAATTGCTATGTTATTGGATTCAGTAGCGCCACTAGTGAAAATGATCTCACGAGGATCGGCCCCAATGAGTGATGCTACTTGCTACAAGCCAAGAAACAGAGATAAGTACCATCAGTTCCCCAGGAAAGTACTTGACCCCAGGACACAGCTAGGACAGAGCTCTAGATCAAGAAGAGCTCCACTGTATTCTATCAACTGCCCAAGAACAAGCTCTGTACCTACTAGGGTCAGACAAGGATAAATTCACTTACATCCCGATCCCAGGCTCTTTCCCAGCCCAAAACAAAATAATAATAATAATAATATTGGTGTATTTTTTAAAATATGATTTTATTTTTTATTTAAAAAATATATTTTTATTTTGATTTCAGAGAGGAAGGGAGAGAGATAGAAACATCAATGATGAGAGATAATCATTGATTGGCTGCCTCTTGCATGCCCCCACAATGGGGATCGAGCCCGCAATCTGGGCATGTGCCCTTGACTGGAATCAAACCTGGGACCCTTCAGTCCGAAGGCCGACACTCCATCCACTGAGCCAAACCAGCCAGGGCTGATTTTATTGATTTTAGAAAGAGAGAGAGACACACACACTCGGGATCGAACCCAAAACCTGAGTAGGTACCCTGACCAGAAATTGAACTGGTGATCTTTTGGTGCATGGGATGATGCTCAACAAACTGAGCCACACCTGCCAGGACAATATTGCTGTTTTTAAGAAAGTACTAGTTCACCCTGGCCGGTTTGGCTTAGTGGATAGAGCGTTGGCCTACAGACCAAAGGACCCCGGGTTCTATTCCGGTCAAGGGCATATACCTTGATGGCAGGTTCCTCCCAGACCCGGGGCCCTGGTTGGGCGCATGCAGGAGGCAACCAATCGATGTGTTTCTCTCACATTGATGTTTTGCTCTATCTTTCCCTCTTTCTTCCACTCTCCCTAAAAATCAATGGGAAAATATACTCGAGTGAGGATTAACAAAAAAAAGAAAAAGCAAGTACTAGTGTCTGGCTGGTGTGGCTCAGTGGTCAACCTATAAACCAGGAGGTCACAGTTTGATTCCAGGTCAGGGCATATGCCCTGGTTGTGGGCTCAATCCCCAGTAGAGGGCATGCAAGAGGCAGCCAATCCATGTTTCTCTGTCACTGATGTTTCTATCCCTCTTTCCCTCTCCCTTCCTCTCTCTAAAATCAATAAAAACATTAAAAAAAAAAAAAAAAAAAGCACTATTTCAGCCCTGGCCAGTGTTGCTCAGTTGGTAGGAGCATCGTCTTGTACACGAAAAGGTGGTGGGTTTGATCCCTGGTCATGGCACATGTGGGAGGCAACCAATCATCTTTCTCTTTCTTTCCCTTCCTCTAATATCAATTTTTAAAATTTGTATTAAAAGAAAAAGCACTATTGTACTCGTCATATATATATATATATATATATATATATATATATATATATGCGCATTGGAATAATAAACACATCACTAGCATTGTCTCATTTAATTCACCCAATAACCCTAGGGAGTAGGAACTATTACAATCTCATTTGCAATGTGAGAAAACTAAGGCTTAGAGAAATTAAATAACTTGCCAAAGGTCATTTAGTTAGGGAATGTGGGAACTAATCAAATGCCTTTAGAGGGACTCCAAGGCCTGCTCTCTGAATCTCTTAAAGAGTCCCAAACCATTTCTACCTCCACCCATACCTACCTTGGAAATGCCTCCCACAGGCCACTAAATCCATGACATCAGTACCTCCTAGATTCCTCTGTACTAACCTGGCGAGCATGTTCCATGGCTGCCTCACTCTCCCAGCCATAAGCATGTGTCCGGGAGTGTGGGTTCCCATAGTAGTTGACTAGGTAAGGGAGCATGGCATCAAGCACCCGAGGGTCCTGAGCACAAAAGAACAGATCAGTCTTCTTGAGCCCATAGTTAACTTAGGCCCCACTCCATCTCCTCAGACCTGCCTCAATAAACTCCCAACCCTTCAGACAATGCCCAGATTAGGCCTCAAACATTCTTCCAGCCCCTCAGATACTAACCAAATATTAACTTAATACACTCCCACTCCCAATCCATCTTAAATCAGACTATTCTACCATCTCCCTGGGTAATCTATAAACACTGTCATTTCCTAACAGCCATTTCTGCAGATATTTACATTCCTACCAGGAAATGTGATCTGCAAGGGGCCAGGACATGACAGAGTCCACATATTGGTGAAATCTTGTATTAATAGTGCCCATCATGTGCCACGCTGTTAAGGGCTGTTTTATGTCTTTTAATTTAATCCATTTACTACTTGCCCACATTCATAGTTACTAAATAGCAGTGCTGCTAATTCCAGAGCCCATGATTTTAATTACTACTATAGTGCCGCACTGAAATGATTTGACCAAGATCAATAGCTTGTAAGTAGTTGAGTCATTTCAAGTGGACTACAAGTTAAGCCTCCTAACTCCTAGCTCAAAGCTTTTTCCTGCACACATTCATCAATGGCTCTTATCTCTACAAGAATCTAACCACTTCTGTACATTGTCACTTCTACAATATAATTCCTATAAACAGCGTGGGAAAAGCTGCCCCTCCATTCTTACCAGAGGAGTTGTAGCTTGCACATCCATATACAGAGGTCGCAGCACTGACTCCATCTCTGGAGCACTGGCTGTATCTGAGGGAACAGCAGACTGGGGAGCATGGTCTGCAACTGCCAAAAATATGGAACAGAGTGGCCAAGTGACTATGGACACAGGGTATCCAAGACATCAGAAGGTAAAGTTTAAGGAATACTGGGGTTGAATCTTAATGAAAAACGAAAGAAAACATCAGGATTTGAGTAAACTGTAAAAGGAGATAAGGGACAGAGGCAGGGCTCTTGGAGGGGGATGTTGTCACAATATTAAAGTTGCATCGTTGGGAGTTGGAAAGACTCTGAAATGGCAAAGCCATTTAGAAGGGATGTGGAGACATAGTAGGTAAGATCTCCTTTGAAGGTCACTTGCTGGACGGCTAGCATCTCTAAAAGTTGGTTAGAAGAATGAAGGCCGAGCCTCAGGCTCGGAAGGCCAGTGGGATAAGATCTGAGTGGGTCGCGGCGAAGTCACTAAGAAGGCCAGCTAGAGAAAATTGAAGGGATGAAGCCGAGGGAAAGGGTCAGAGGGTCTGGGTAGGGGCGGAAGAGGGAGGCTACAGAATATACAGGTGCGTCGCCGCGCGGAGGAGAAAGAAGGCGCGCCTCCTGGGAGGGTGGCAGCAAGCGGGACCCGGAGCGTACCGCGCAGGCGCAGACCCCGGGTGGGCGCCTCGGGCCTCGGCCCCTGAGCTGCTGGCAGGGCCGCAGCCACCCGCCTCCAAGCTGTCCGCAGCAACATGGTCCCGGAGGCACAGCCCCTCGCCGCAAGCCGCTGCAGTACTTAGCTACGGGCTCCCGGAAGTACTGTTCTGCGCCCCGGAAGCGATTCCTCGGGCCACCAGCGTGCTCCGCCTTGTGTTCCGTGTGAGACGTAGAGCTGAAAGACCGAGGCCGCGAGCGAGGTGAGGTGGGGACTCGAGGGTCGGAACACTAAGAGGGTGGTGGAATCGGGTTACACGCTGATTTTCCTTCCCGAGCTTCCTCGAACCCTTAGGTCCGCTCCCCCACCTCTTTTCCTCTGACCCCGCCCGACTCTCGGGCTGGCGGTCAGGCCTGCATTTCCCTGATTTTCGAACCCCACAGATGCCGGTGGCCGTGGGTCCCTATGGACAGTCCCAGCCAAGCTGCTTCGACCGTGTGAAGATGGGCTTTGTGATGGGTTGCGCCGTGGGCATGGCGGCCGGGGCGCTCTTCGGCACGTTTTCCTGTCTCAGGTGAGGGGCGCGGTGATGACCTGGGGTGGGACTACCGGACCTTCCCGCCCACTTCACTTGGCCTGCTGCCTGAATGGAACCTAACGCCTTCCAATCTCGCTGACCTCTGAGCGAGACCAGTTTCCTAACCACCTTCAGTCTGGAAGGACAGGTTGGAATCCCTCCTCTCCAGCGCTTACTAGTTCTGTAACCTTAGGCAAGTTGAGCCTGGGTTTCCTCAAGTGTAGAATGAAGTCAGTAACATCTACCTCATAGAGTTGTAAGGATCAAGTCAGAAAACACTTAGCACAGAATCTAGCACACAGTAAGTGCTCAGTAAATGGTTATTACTGTCGTTGCCGTTATTCCCAATTGCACATCAGGAAATTTGAGCAGTTTTACTGTACAGCCAACAAGATGTAGAAATGAAGCAGATAAGTTCTACGCCGTAAATGTCATTTTCACATATATGACTATTCTCATATAAATGACTATTCTCATTTTTTTAGACTGAAAGTTACTACTTACTGTGCATTTTTTGTGTCAATCACTGTGCTAGATTCTGTTATCACAATTCTTTTGTACTTTGACACAGTCCGTAAAATA
Source organism: Plecotus auritus (assembly GCF_963455305.1). Lineage (NCBI taxonomy): Eukaryota > Metazoa > Chordata > Mammalia > Chiroptera > Vespertilionidae > Plecotus > Plecotus auritus. The sequence goes on along the minus strand of NC_137782.1, from coordinate 60,889,165 downwards.
ACTCCACACTTTTTTAAAAAAAATATATTTTATTGATATTTTACAGAGAGGAAGGGAGAGGGATAGAGAGCTAGAAACATCGATGAGAGAGAAACATTGATCAGCTGCCTCCTGCACACACCCCACTGGGGATGTGCCCGCAACCAAGGTACATGCCCTTGACCGGAATCGAACCCCGGACCCTTCAGTCCGCAGGCCGACGCTCTATCCACTGAGCCAAACAGGTTTCGGCCACAATCACTTTTAACACTAGGAAACCGTCTAAAAGACAGCTGTTGTTATGGATCATATATACATACTCGAAAGGTAAAACCAGCAGGAAAAAAAATGGTTTCCATGTACTTGACACTGCATTTGCAGCCTTTCAGAAACTAAAGGCAGTTAGTCTCTGATAGATCCTTTTCAACTTGTCATTACTGATCCTGGGTGGGAGGGGCTAATGTCCTATTAGACTTCTGGAGTGCATGGTTCATCCTTGGAAGCACACGTTGGAAAAGGGCAGTTAATATTTCTCCATATATAATATTTTTCCCAATTGGCCGCATCTTGGTTTCCTCCTCTTAGGATTGGAATGCGGGGTCGGGAGCTGATGGGCGGCATCGGGAAAACCATGATGCAGAGTGGCGGCACCTTTGGCACATTCATGGCTATCGGGATGGGCATCCGATGCTAATCAGGGCAATGGTTGCCCACATCTACCCTATCCCATCAGTCCCAGCCCATGTACTATAATAAAAACACTTTGAGTAGTCTGTGTTGGAGGCATTGTTTTTTTTTCTTCTCACTCCAGACTATTATACAGCTTGCTTAGAGATTTTCTGAGGTGAGCTGAGGTTTGTCTTTTTCACTAGACCTGTATGTTAACTACAAGCTAGAAAATTTTTCCATGGCTGGAACTTTTCATAGATTCTAGTAAATCCTTATTACTCAACCTTTTGTTGGTTTATCACCGTTTTAATTTTTTATATAAATCTTTATTGTCGAAAGCATTGCATTATGTCCCCTATCATTAGTGTTTTAAAGGTGAAAAACAAGCTACAGGTAGATTTCATTTCCTCAAGGCCACAATGCAAAAGGGTGGTTTTTTTTAGTATGTTTAGCAACACCAACCAGGCAAGGGTGTTTTATTTTCAATAGTGTTCATTCAAAAGTTGTCCAGATATACCTGCTGGCTTGATGAGAAAAAGTTATCCATGGTGACACAAAAACTATCAGACTCTTTTTGTAGCTTTTCAACTAAATGAATCCGATGATTATCTTACCAGTCATCAATGAGAATGTAAATTGTATAGACTGATCCTCATCCCCCCACAAAATTATATTGGTCAAACCTCAGTTCTCAAACATCTCCCATCTCACTTGAACAATTTGCTTCTCAATCCAACAACCACCTGTCTATGATTCAGTCATGTATCTGAGGTGAAAAAGGAGAAAATACAGGACTATGAGTCTGTTTACTACTGTTAACATCTCAGGGAATTGTGCTGTGAATATTTTCTTTTTGTTGCTTATTAAATTTTCATATTTTTTTTTACTGTACATTTCCTTTTTGTAAACTTAAATTTTGTCTTTAAAGTGTCTGAACAGTACATTATAGATGTACTGTATTTAAGAAAAGTTATGCCCTGGCTGGTGTAGCTCAGATGATTGGAGTATGCAGGTTCTATTTGTCAGGGCATATACCCAGGTTGTGTTTGATCACCAGTCCAATGGAAGGCAATCAATTGATGTTTCCCTTCTCTCACATGGTCGTCTCTCTCTCCCACCCCCACCCCCCCCGCTAAAAATCAATGAAATTTTTTTTTAAAGTTTAAAACGGGATCATTTGAGAGTCTGAAACTAATTGTTTACGTTATTTCTGATGGGGAAAAAATGCTTTGGTTTTCTTAGTCTTCCAGAACGAATTAAGTTGGAAAACCGCAGTTCAGCTGTAATTGCCTTGATAAGTAGATTCATAGTAAATGGGAATGTTTACAAGAAATTAGACTTCAAATATTTTGTGGACGTAGGACTCTCAGATTCAGCCAAAATCAGGGTTACTACCAGAATACAAATAGCAGTTACAGATTTTCCAAAGAGTAGGTGAGATGTCTGTCTAAAGGATTTCAATCAAAATAGCAATTTGCGTTACTTTCTATGTATCACATTATTCAAGACATTTGCTTTGAAAATCATTTACAACCCAAATTTCATTCTGTGGTAGAGCTGAATTTTGCTGCCTTTATTAAACCATGGCCATCTTTGCTGGAATGAGGAAACCTGACAGAACCAGGTCTTGATTCAAGAATTTAAAAATTATGACTAATTTGAAAAAAAAAAACAAAAAAAAACACCACAACACACATATAAGTTAGCCCCAAGAAACACTGCTACCCAGTGTTTAAAAAAAATCAAGTTAACTTTAATCTTGAAACTTCAGGTTAACTGAAGCAATTTTGGACTAACTCATCCAAAAGGGTTGGTAGAAAATTGTGATGGCTCCATACTTAAATTGATTAGATAACTTGGTATCTAAGTAAATAGTGTAAAACCTGTGCCTCAACACTAACAAATCAATGCAGCAGAAACAGAAATGAGGTAAGGAAATCAGTATTAGATGATAATTGTTCCATTAGGATCAACATTACGTATCCAAAGGTGAAACCTATACACAACTTGAAGCAGAGTTCAGAGTATAAATGGTGATGGCTCACTACCCAAGTTAAAGCTCAAAATTCCATAATAAAGTAAATGCTTTGAATCAATTTGGGAAATCAGTTTAAACTTACTCCATTTTTGTTCAGTATTTACTTTAAATAGTAAAGCATTTTTTCACAAGGATGTCCAGACAACACAGGAAACTTAACAATGCCCAAGTTTAAAGCCTGGATGAATTTGTTTTCTTTTTTGTAAATCAGTTTTAATACATTACCCTAAGTTAAGAACAATGCAAGAGATAATAATATACAGGAATGTACAGAGACAACTCGAGGGCAAGAATTTATCCAGACTCGGCTAATAATTGTTCCAGAGGCAAATACCTAATAACTACTAAAAGTCAAAGAAACTAATATTCTATTTTCATGTTTCTATGACTTCAAAACATTTCAAAAATGAAGATTTCTTGTGGCCTTTTTAAGAGAATTTTATTTGAGTGGTTCTTACAAAGATTGTTGCAATATGAAAGTCATTTGTTTGATAGAAATATCAAGCTGTCTTGTCAAACACACTGAAGTAACCCAAAAATATATTTCAGAGCTCACAGAGCTTAAAAAGAGCAAAGATTATATGCAACCAGACAAAACCTATTTCTGCATTTCCCATTTCTCCCTCAGACTGTTTTGCTTACCAGACTCACTAAACATCTTGAGGAAATGCAGGCATCATTTTGTTTGGAATCTTAGACACACTAGAACACATATTTACAGAGAAACTTTTACAGATACATTAATTGAAAAGATACCATTCAGAAATGTAATTTTGAAATCTTTTCTTGCCAATTGATCAGAGTGCAAGATGAGATGTTAATCAAGCAGCCCTTTAGCTGTCTTGAATTTCCATACACTAAATGTGTATTTCAGAAACCTCTGCTAAACCATTAGCCAGTATCAACATTAGTGAAAATGTGAAATGTAACTGTTGTGTAAAAAGTTAGGCTTCTGAAATGAAACATTAAAAACATTATATCCCTGTCTGCCTTTATACATTAAGCACATTTGTTCCCCTAGAGCTATTTCTATAGATCCTTAATGTAATTTTCTACATGTACATTTAAAAGGCAGAACAAGAGAACAGTTTTGTATACAGTGGGATTTGCTATATAGGGAGAACGAGCACACTGCATTCCTGTTAACATTTTTATTTTTTCACGGTAACAGGAATTGTATACAAATGACAGTAGACCCTTGCCTCTTTATTTTTATCTAAATAAAAGATAACTCAAGATGAATTCTCAAAAGAAAAAGAGCTATGTACATAAGAGACTATTATCTTCCTTCATCGTCTACTTGGGACCAGTAGTTGTGTTGCTGTCATAGAATCAGGAAAGAGGTTGTGATAAGTTGGAAGAGGTACATATGCTGCTGTTATCATTTTACCTGTTGAAGAAAACAGATATTGGTAGTTTAATATCTTCACTTAGATTAATTAGAGCCTTAATAATCACTCAGAAAAAGAAAGATTAAACTCACCAGCAAACCATCTGCCATGCAATGCATTTACAGCAGCAATGGCTGCAGCAATTGATGGGCACTTCACATACACATTGCCCTAAAATACAACCAAAAAAAGTATTACCCTAAACAATGCGCATTTGAACAGGTTTATTCAAGCGGCCTACAGATAGACTCAGTGCTCTCTAACTATGTAATTGTTTAATCATAATATGACCCAAGTATCTGTAAAGTTTAAGGCAAAGAGAGCAACATTTTTGCTTATTAGAAAGAGCAAATAGCCCTAGCTGGTTTGGCTCAGTGGATACAGCATCAGCCTGCAGACAGAAGAGTCCCGGGTTTGATTCTGGTAAAGGGCACATGCTTGGGATGTGGGCTCGATCCCCAGTAGAGGGCGTGCAGGAGACAGCCGATTGGTGATTCTCACTCATCATTGAGGTTTTTATATCTCCCTCTCCCTTCCTCTCTGAAATCAATAAAAATATATTAAAAAAGAGCAAATACCTGAGCTGAATTTTTGTCAACATAAATATGAATAACTCCTCCATGTTTATTACATTCTTCAATCACATCATCCTTAATCTCTGTATCCCATCCAACTTCTTCTTCTCTGTAAGAAAGTATTAAGCTTTATTAAACACTATATAAACATTTTAAAATATGCATTCTTTTAATTTAAAAAATCTGTTAGGTATAGGGCACTGGAGGAAATAAAGAAGATATAAAACATTTCTAAAGAAGGTTATAAATTTTTAAGTCACTTAAATGATTTATTGACAAATGATGCTTATACCAACAGTTTTATCACCATTTCATAGACAAATCTAACAGAAGAATACAAGACTCCAAGACTATGGTAAACTCTGAACTAATATTAATGCAACAGCATGTTATAAATTATTAAAGTTGTATGAAACATATTTCCTCAAAAATAGTGACTGATTTAAAAATTTACCGAACCAAAAAAACAACAACAAAAACACACACCAAGATGTGGACTCATTAATAAATGGCATTCTAATCACTGGCTAGGAAGTAGAAAATATTTCTAATTAACAGCATGCCCTAAACAAAAGAAAATTTAAAAAAATACTTTTCTGTTATTAGACTGAAATAAGCTTAAAATATCAAAGCCCATAATTGGTATAAGCTGGTGACCAAAATAAATAGTGACACAAACTTTAGTAAAGTTAGATATAAATGGGAAATATAAAATCTGCATGGCTTTCAATTCCAATATTACAAACACATCCAAATAACCAACAATGTCCATAATAATTGTGCTACAAGGATAAAAAGTGTTGCACTATTTGAACTATGAAATATATGGAAGCATCCTAAGTGTTTGAACTTGAACATTACTTACGTTTGAGGGTTAAACATGTTAGAGAGTTGAAAACACTGTGTTGCAAGAGGTTGAACAGAGGCAGCTGCAGCTAAAGCTGAAGCTAAAAAAAAAGAAGGGGGGGCAATTAGTTCCATGGAAAATGCATTAAAATAAAGCAAAACAAAAAAACCACTAAACCCAAAGTATGAAACTAGGGTATAGTGTCAAGCCAGCCACTTAACTAATTTACCTTACTTAATAAGGCTATCAAAGTATGTAACAGAACTCCGTATTAGTTGCCAGAAAACTGCGTCATCATTTGAAGTGGCCATTCTTGAGAAAGTTGGGAGTTTTATTTTTCACAAGGGAAATTAAACTTTATGTGTAATCGAACTTAAATTATACAAATAACACAAATCAATCCAGAAAGACAAAGGATTAAACTGAACATTGACTTTGTAAAATTGCTTGAGTTTATACCCTGAGAAGCAGGGAGAAATAAGAATATATCTTTTGGCCCAGCCAGGGTCAATCAGCAGTTGAGCGTCAACCTAGGACCAAGAGAGTCACCGGTTCAATTACTGGCGGGGGCACATGCCTGGGTTGGGGGCTCCAGTAGTGGGCAGCTGATTGAAGATATTTCTCTCTCATCAATGTTTCTATCTCTATCTCTCTCCCTTCTTCTCTCTCTGAAAACCCATAAAAACACTTAGAAATATGATCTTTAAAATTCCAAAATAAGGCCCTGGAAGGTAGCTCAGTCCCAATATGCCAAGGTTGTGGGTTTCATCACCGTTCAGGGCAAAGAAGCAACCAAGGAATGCATAAATTAGTGGAACAACAAATGGATGTTTCTCTCCACCCCCTGCACCTCTAACATGAATAAATAAAATGCCAAATAAATGTATGACCCTATTGTATTTCTTAGGATTCTACCCATGAATATATAGTTATATATTTCTAAAAAACACAAACATTATAAAAGGAGTAAGTCTTAAAAATAAGATGCATAAAACTACCCAAGCATCTAAGATTTAATATCCTAGAATTATAAATTCTATTACAAAACCAGATTAATCTTTTAAAAATGATTATGTCTGCTTTAGCATAAGAAATAGACTAGCACTAAGATTAAAATATTCACTATATTAAAAATAAAAAAATACTGACCACCGATATTTAAGGTCAGTATTTAAAACCCTATTGGTTTTAAGTTTGAAGTGAGAGCACTGGCCAAGACAGCTGCTCCACTGTCTACATGTGATTACATGTGATTTATAAAACATTAACAGTAGCTATTACACAACTCACCGTAATCATAACATTTGACCAAATTTCATTCCAATACATAACAACAAAGCTAAGGATAAAACAGTGCATTAGAAATTATAATTAAACATTCACCTGAGAAAGTATCAGAAATGTTCCACTGAATAAAAATTATGGTTGCACATGAAATACATCATAAATTTTTTTCTGATAGAATAGGCTACATATTAAAGTGACTCAACAGATGTCAAACTCTATTGGGGAAAGTTAAAGATGCAACCATACAGTTAATATTACAGTTAAAAAGTAAAGCCAGCCCGGCTGGTGTCACTCAATTATTAAGTATCAACCCATGAACCAGGAGTTCACCGTTCGACTCGCAGTCAGGGAACATGCCCAGGTTGTGGGCTCGATCCCACTAAGGGTCGTGCAGGAGGTGGCCAATCAATGATTCTTCTCTCGTCATTGATGTTTCTCTCTCTCTCTCCCCCTTTCTCTCTGAAATCAATAAAAATATTTGAAAACCAACCAAACAAAAAAAGATAGGTGAACATGTATCTTAAAAACAAAAACCCTGTGTACCCTCATCATAAATAAATGGAAGTATGCTTGGGAAGAAAAATTAGGTCATTACAAAATAATTGAGAACTTAATTTTTCCACTTCCTCCAATTAATTATGACAATATACTATGAATACTGAAAAATATTTAGAAAGTGTATGATAGAAATATTCCAGCTCATCCTAGAAGAATGCAGAACACAATAAATTCAGCAGAGAAATATAGTTAATAGAAAAATCTAGTTCACCTTTTTAAAATCTGCTAGAAATAAAACGATTGAATATACTTGCCTCATTTACTGGAAAAATTATACATTTAATTCCTATCAAAGAACATGGTAGATATTTCTCATATAGAATAATTTCCCTAAGCAACTTTAAGTATAGCCTAAAAAAGATGGATACTGAATTTGCTCAATATCAAATGGCTCTATCAAATAGCAGATATTAACATGGACATTAAAAACAAGAATAGCCCACTTTATAAATCATTTCAATCTCTGAAATCTACATGCAATTTTGTTCTGGATAATATTCTCATTGCTTGGTACTACATATACAAATCACTGGAGTTAGAGCCAGTTTCTCCTAATCTTATATTAAAGTTGACAAACTATGTTCTGAAAGATTTGTCTATCTAAATGACAAATATCACTTTCTGACTTCTATGTAAAACTAACAATCACTACACAAAAAAATAAGCATAAAAGGCTTAAAATACTTCTAAGCAAGCTAAAGCTAAAAAAGCACAAACATTTTCATTTTTTATCCATGCAACTATAATAGTTTGGATTGGGCCTTCCAAAACATACATATATTAGCAAAATAGCTGTGTGTGTAATGTAATATAAATATGAGTCATTCTGACAAAACTGGATCCAAAATAAAAGACAATTATAAATATAATAAGAATTATGTCTTGCTATATTTACATTTATTTCAAAGACAAATAAAAAAGCTCAACTCACCTTCAGTCTGTTGAGAAAGTCTTGTTTGCAAATCTATAACAAAAGAGAATTCTACAGCTCAGTGCAGGAACAATGAAGAGCCTCAACTAACAGGGTAAATGTCAGGAGAGCATTAATAAAAGAGGACTACTGTAGCAGGGTTTGTGAAAGTGAACTTATAGTAAAACCTGGCAGCCAAACCCCCTTCCCCATTCCTCATTGGCAAGGCTTTGGGGGCCTTCTTTCCTCCTGCCTTGGAAACTTATGCCTCTCTTTTCTTATTCCTAGTTAAGTAGTCTTCCACAACTAAAATACATTCCACTACACTAGTCTGCACATGGGAATAATGGGAAATGGGGAAAGGGAAGCACACCGGTCAGAAAATACATGAAAACCCTGATCTTGAGAATTCAATTCCAAGTACTTGGGATAGTCAACTATTTATTGTTCTAACAGTGGGAATAAGCATTTTAAACTTTTAGAAAAAATAGTAATCCCTCCAATAGTAGTATCAAACAGCTGTAAACACTTTCACTAATCTACCAACTGAAGTAGTAAGAGCAACACCAGTGGAAAATATACCATTCTAACTTTATACTTTTTAAAAGTGCTTTTAGTATTAGAGAGTCAAGTCCAGCCAAGAAGATTAATTTTTTTAAAATCTGGTTTTATGACCTTGTCTGGAAATTTATTGAGGCAAGAATGAAATCTAATTGGGTTTACCATAATTTATGTAATACAGAAAAATCTAAGCATCTAGTCAGCATTAAAAATAAAGAAAATGGGAATTTTTACCAATATATTTCCCATATAATTTTAATGCTTCTACACTAAAAGGCAAGTTAAGAGAAAGCTGCTAGCAAGTGAAAATAGCAGCAGGTCTGAATAGTAAAAAAAAATGCCAGTGTTGAAAAGCTATCTTTAAGTTCAAAAGTTTCAGAAACATACAGTATAGAAATTGTTTAGCTTTAATACCCAATTTTCATTAACATGAGATTCAACTGCAACACTTTGCCATTCGGGTTCCTTGCTGAGTATATGAAAATGATCATAAAACATGGGCAAAAACTAACAGGATCCGCAGCCCAAGTTATATTGGGATATAAGTATACCTGGGTCCTAGGTGCTCAAAATTGGCATCTCAAGGAGTTGAAGAAATATAACTGGTGTATACTGAAGGAACTTGAAGATATGACCATAGGAACGGAACATTGTCAATAAACTTTAAATTAAAACACAATTTGTCTTTTTTTTCCTAAAATGGGAAAAAATGTATAGACATCAGAAATCCATGCTATTTTAAATGTTAATAAATCCCTATAAAAAGTTCAAAAATAAAAACTTTTTTTACATGACTTTCTGATCCCAAGATTATGGCCAGAGGAATATGAAGTCACCAAAACTAATTTGGAGGTTGCCAGAACTTATTTTAAAGTGTTTTTAAGTCTGACCAAGAACTGAGACTTGGAAACAAGATATGAATATTTAAAATCCTGTTTTCTTGTCATTAAAAAAATTTCAAATTATTTTGTCATTTGTTATGACAAGTTAGAAAATAAAGCATGGGTTTCATTAAGGTAAGAATTCTTATATTAAATTTCCAGAATATAAGCATGTGGAGTCTGGCCAGAGTGGCTCAGTTGGTTGAGCATGATCCCATGCACCAAAAGGTGGCCCATTGATTCCCAGTCAGGGCACATGCCTGGGTTGTGGGCTCAACCTCCAGTAGGGGGTGAAAGAAGGCAGCTGACTGAAAAATCTTCAATTAAATCAATGTATTTGATTTACCATCCAGAATAAACCTAAGATTGTTAAGATATCAGTCATGTCACTGCATCAAATCCCCAAAGGCAGGGAACAAATCTAAGTCACTAGCCTTTAGTGAGAATATCTAGAATATGTTGAACAATCAAACACTGCCTAAATTACTGAAAAAAGACCTGAACAATGGGAAGCAATACAAGAATGGCCTTCAGATTAAATAATTTTCAAACCATAGACTAGGAATTATTTATAGCAAATGATTTCTATAACTACTTGTTCACTGAAAATTATATAACTAATGCTTTTTTTAAAATGTCAAAATAGCTCTAGCTGGTTTGGTTCAGTGGATAGAGCATCAGCCTGCAGACTGAAGGGTCCCAGGTTCAATTCCGGTCAAGGGCACATGCCTGGGTTGCGGGCTTGATCCCCAGTAAGGGCGTGCAGGAGGCAGCCAATCAATGATTCTCTCTCATCATTGATGTTTCTATCTCTCTCCCCCTCTCCCTTCCTCTCTGAAATCAATAAAAGTAAAAATAAATTATTAGAGTAATTGTTGTGATTTTTAATCTTCTTATAAGGTTACACTTGGCATGATTTTGTCAGAAATTTTAATAAATCGCTCAATTTGACAGGAAGCACAGAAAACTAAAGACAGGTTTCTAAAGGCACTCTTACAACTTTTGGATATCCATTAAAAAAGAAAACACTGCCCTGGCAAGTGTGCTCAATTGTTAGAGCATGTCCCGTCATTTTCCAGGTCAAAGGAAAGTACCTGAGTTGCAGGTTCCAACTCTACCTATTCCCAGCTGAGGTGAGTGACAACCAAGTGATGCCTCTCTCTCACGTCAATCATCAATGTTTCTCTCTTTGCTCTCTCTCTGGCTCCCTCCCTCCTTTCCACTCTCTCTAAAAATCAATAGGGGAAAAAATATCCTTGGGGGAGAATTAACAACAAAGAAGAAAATGAAAGAAAAGCCCCCTTCTAACTAATGAAGAGCAATATAAAAGTAGACAATTATACTCTATTAATCAGCTAATGAACTTGCAATTTACAAGAAAATCAATCATGAAGCAACCACATGAGCTTTTTTATATAGATTCAGTACCATCATCACTCATCATTCCTTTACTTTTTAAAATATTTTATTTTTCAATTACAATTGACATCCAATGTTATATTAGTTTCAGGTGTACATATCTCATTTTTAATATATTGCTGCCTCACTTTGTAGATATGGTAAAAGGACCAATTCATAATATAAATTGCATACTTTCTTGGAATAAAGTATTTCCTGTTATGCAGGGTTCACAATACAAATAGTTTTGATATGTACAAAAAAACTAAGTTGTCAACACTTCAAAATTAAACATTATCCTAGCTTGTAGATATGCGCTAATATCAAGGTACATAAAGACAAATCTACATAATTAAGTTAAGCCATAAAATAGAGGAAGACCATGTGTTTCACGCTGGGGGAATGGAGGAAAGGGGGAAGAGGGAGGTGTCCCACAGCCCGGCCTGCACCTCTCGCAGTCCAGGAGCCCTCAGGGGATGTCCAACTGACTGCTTAGGCCTAAGCCAGCAATCTGACATCCTTAGAGCTGCCACAGAGGCGGGAGAAGTTCCGCCACCGCTGCTGCGCTCACCAGCTGTGAGCCTGGCTTCTGGTTGAGCAGCACTCCCCCTGTGGGTGGTCAGTGCGCATCATAGTGACCGGTCCTTCTGCTGATAAGTCAATTTGCATATTAGCCTTTTATTATATAGGAGGATTATAATAAACTGCCAATGCTCTCCTTCCTTCCTGTCCTCTCCAAGAACCTAATTCCCTAACTCAACATGTCAAAATAATGTGTACTATATAGGAAAGAACTTTACTGAGCAATTTACTGAGTACTCTTGATACTGTAATCACTTCAGTAAAGCCCTCTGGTAGTTTTCTGAACTTAAATATTACAAAGAAACATTTTGTTCTGTAAAGCAACATAAACTAAATTTACTTTGATTTAAACTAAATTGGTGTGAAGGATTCAATACAATGCCCTGACAGTTTATTATGATTAGTAAATAATTCTGTCCTATATCTTCATTTTCTTATAGGGACATTTGAAATTTATTGGCTATAAGTACTTGATGAATTGAATTCTCAGTAAGTCCTTTTAAATGCAAAAATTTGGCAAATTTTCGAATTAGGTGAAAAAACAATGATTTCAAAATTAGAAAAGATTCAATTCCTACCTGCCACAGCACCAAATGCCAAGGAGCCACTCATTTGTAGAGCTTGCTGTGCTGCTGGTGGGATCTGCAAACCTGTACCTGGAAAAGAATAGGTCTTAAAGTCCTTAATATGTTAAGAGCAGAAAATCCAGTTTTCTGAGTGTTTACTACCAAAGTCACTCCAATAATAAACATGACAAGCAGCATATAGTGTAAGAGCTACAACTAAATTTATTCTGAAGTTTGAGAATGTTATTTTTATAGGAAGCACAAGGAATCCTGTAGCATGCACTGTGGTACTAAAAAATGCACCACCATAAAGTAGATTCCATTAGAACTTTAAGGTGAGGAACTTAATCTATGAAATTACATACATGTATTGCCCAAGGAGAACATCAATTCCAAAATAAATCACTTTCCATTTATTAGTCTAGATACCTTTCTCATTATCAGTCATACTAAATCATTAACACTAAAAAAAATTTACCCTCTGCAAGTCTTGCCATTAATTGAAGACGACCAGTTGTTCCCAAATCAATTCCAGTCCTTTCCAGTTCATCACTGTCCAAAAAGGAGCTAGCGCTGGAAGCATCAGTTCGTTCAGTAACATGACCAACTTTCATTGGCCTTCCTGCTAGCTCAAATCCATTAAGTTGTTCCAAAGCCTTCTTGGCACATTCTGAATCAGAAAACTAATAGAGAGATAAAAAAGCACAGTACATTAGTTTACATAGGTAAGGAAATGCTTATTTATTAGTTTGCTAGAGTCCTGGTGCATGAAATTGGTGCACTGGGGGGGGGGGGGGGTGTGTCCCTTAGCCCGACCTGCACCCTCTTGCAGTCCGGGACCCCTCGGGGGATGTCTGACTGCTGTGGAGGCAGGAGAGGCTCCCGCCACTGCCGCTGCGCTTGCCAGCCTTGACTCCGGGCTTCTGGCTGAGCGGCGCTCCCTCTGTGGGAGTGCACTGACCACAAGGAAGCAGCTCCTGCGTTGAGCATCTGCCCCCTGGTGGTCAGTGTGCGTCATAGCGACTTGTTCTGCAATTCAGTCAATTTGCATATTAATCTTTTATTATATAAGAAATTATATACGACTATATTCAATAATTATAATTGGGCGGATGATGAAGTAATTTTAAGCTATAATATAACAAACATAATCAGACCGTATTACTGACGTGATTTAAAATGACTAGATAGGGCCCGGCTGGTGTGGTACAATGGTTGAGCATCAACCTCTGACCCAGGAGGTCATGATTTGATTACTGGTCAGGGCCCATGCCAGGGTTGCAAGCTTGATCCCTAGTGGGGGACATGATTGGAGGCAGCCAATCAATGATTCTTTTTAATCATTAATGTTTCTATCTCACACACTCCCTTCCTCTCTGAAATCAATAAAAATATATTAAAAAATAGAGAATTGATAGGCTCCTGAAAGGAAGCTTAAAAAAATAAAATGACAAGATAGGGATTCCCTCTCGAAAGCATGCCAGCACCTTTCCCATCCCCTCCTCCTCCTTACCCCCCCTTTCCCCTAAGCTCCAAGGGCCTTTCTTTTGCCTCTGTGACTTGTTTCCTGAGCCCATTTCTTCCATGACACATCAATTGGTGCCTCTGACACCCCCACCCCAGAATCGAACCTGGGATCCTTTAGTTCATGGGCGGACACTCCAACCATTGAGCAAAACCAGCTAGGGCCAGATATTATTTTTAATACAAAATGCTGGGTCAACTCTTCTTGCCAATTAAATCATGAATATTCTTAATTCCAGGTTGCAAATTCAGAAAAACTCTAATTCATACCCTCTGGTTTTAATTTAATGGGAGAAAGGAACATATTCCCATGAATTCTGTAGTTCAATCTTTCATCAGAATGTTTATTGTTTAAAATAATTTCTGGCCCTGGCCAGGTAACTCGGTTGGTTAGAGCATCATTCTCATATGTCAAGGTTTTGGGTTCTATTTCTGGTCAGGGCACATATAAAAGCAATCAATGAATCATAAAAAAGCATAAGTGAGTGGAACAACAAATTGATGTCTCTCACCAACTCCCCTTTCCTCTCTTTCTCTCAAAATATAATATTTTACTGAGATGGGAAAACTTACAGATAATCATTATGTTACATTTAAAATCCCCCGTTTAAAAAAATACACCAATATTTATATTGGGGGAAGATAACCACATTAATGTTATAGAAACAAAGTAAAATGTTGGTGGTTTAAGAGTTTTATAAACAAGTTTTCTCCTTTCACCAGCACCATGGGGATGAAATAAAATCCCTATGACCATACAAAATACATTCTCTCCTACAACAGATTTAAAGTTTATGAAAATTTGAATATAAGACAATTATAATTTCTTTTTTCTTTTTTAAAAAATATATATTTTATTGATTTTTTACAGAGAGGAAGGGAGAGGGACAGAGAGTTAGAAACATTGATGAGAGAGGAACATCGATCAGCTGCCTTCTGCACACCCCGTACTGGGGATGTGCCTGCAACCAAGGTACATGCCCTTGACCAGAATCAAACCTGGGACCCTTCAGTCCGCAGGCTGACGCTCTATCCACTGAGCCAAACCAGTCAGGGCAGACAATTGTAATTTCTTGATTAAAACTGGGACCTATCTGTATTTTAAATACTTGTTTTTACTCATCAGTTTTAGAGTGAAGGATAAAAGATTGGGGGTACGAGAGGCACAGAGATACATAATTTGTTGTTTCACCTATTTATGCATTCATTGCTTGATTTTTTATTTTTTAATCCTTAGCCAAGGATATGTGGTTCTTTTAAAATCATGGACTGGGCTGTAATAGTCAGAAACACAAGGCATTCCTCATCATTTTGATAAGATGCATAGATATAAAAAGGATTTTAAGTAAAATGGAATCCCAACAGACCTCATTCAACAGACAAAAATGTGTCAAACATGTCAAGAGTCAAAAATTAAAGGAGTCGAAGACTTTAATTATAAGAACAGTTGGCTAAGCAAACTGACCAAATACAGGATAATAGTAAACTGGTTAAACTTTCACATTTGGTAGACACATACTGCTACCAAAAAATGGCTATAACATCATGCAAATTTAAACCACTTGAAAATAATTGCCATGCTCCAATTCTCCATTATCAATAACTAATGAAGTTTTTCTATGCTGCTTAAACCAAAAACATTTAAGTTGTAATATTAATTGTTTACCGTAATAAATCCATATCCCTTGGATCGACCTGTTTCACTATCCATCATGAGCTGGATACTTTCAATCTAGAAATAAAAAACATAATTGTTACTAAGTAAAAAAAGTAGGGGGTAAAATGTTTTTCCTTGAAACATGACTGAATAATCTCCCTCTCTCCCCTAAATAATAAATGAAAACATACCACAACCCGAATTACCCCACCCCTAAAATCTTCTGAAAAGCTAGCAACTTCCCATGCAAGGAGTCATGTACTGGGGATCTAAAAAATATTTCAAGAATATTAATCTTAATATTGCCTCAAAAACAAATAACAAAAAATAAAAAGTTCTTTGTAAAATACAGTCAGATGTTAGAAATGAAAACATTTTTGTTTCCTTTCCATTATGCAGAAACCATCAAAAATAATTCTCAATACTAGGCATGATAAGTTGCCCAAAGTATTGGAATTATTTAAAAAGAACGCTGGATTTAGTGATGATTGTGCAACTCTGTAAATAGAATAAAAAGCAATTAATTGTTTAAATGGGTGCACTGTGCGGTTTGTGGATTTTATCATACCCCAAAATAAAGCTATCCACACAAAGCATGAAAAATTAAGATACAGCATGCATATCGTATTTACTCATGTTCTAGTGGATTCAGGAAATTTTATAATGATTGATCAACCCACATATTTAAGACTTGTGTATATATCCAATACACAAAGCACTCACAATCTCTACACTCTAATGTTTACCACTATTGACTTAAAACAGTTTAACAAAGGGGTAAAGTAGGGTAATGAAAGAAAGTAATAAAAATATACATTCAAGAGCAATAAACATTGCTAGTGGATAAGGTTCAGCAGGAACCAAGATTTTTATGCACGGGCACAAAATGAATCTTTTAAACCAAAGAACAATCTACTGTTAATATTTATTATGCAATAAAATGTCTTCTCCAAAATGAGGACCCACTGGACATAAACAGAAAATCTAATTATACTTTAATTTAGCAGAGAAACTTCTCTACATACCCCTTAATTTTCAGTAAGAAAAGCATCCAAAAGAACAAACCAAGGGGAAAAAAGACTCTTGCTCCAAATGCATACAGTACGTTTGTATAATTTATGTTGATCTTTTAAATGATTGATTCGAATACTATGCATTTTACTGTAGAGCATTATGAACAACAACATATTAATAGAATGTCTAACTTCAAATGGTATCTTCTTACAGGAAAAGAAGATATTGAGAGTTGTCACAATACTGAAGATTAATTGAAATTATCACCAAAACCTAGCAGAATCACTCTCCCGTCTTAATTTTTACAGAATATATAACAACAAAGTAGATATACAAAAATTATTATAGTTACATTTGGATCAAGAGCCTATTGAAATTTATTGGTTCAAGAAATTGGAACTTACCCTTCCAAAAGGCTCAAAGATCCCCCGCAGCATATCTTCAGTTATGTTAAAGTGTAAAGAGCCCACATAAAGCCTCATAGGTCCAGCACTTCCCTTTTGTAGATTGTTTGCCATTGCTGCAGCTCTGTTTTTTTCTGCCTAAAAGTTAGAGTAAGTAAAAATGCACATTATAAATCAAATCAAACCATTCAGTCATATGTCACTTTTTTCCAAGTACCTATCATAAAAATAATGGCGTACCTTGAGTAGTATAGGAGAAAAGAAGGTTAAAGTTAAATAAGTTCAAACCTCATTTAATTTGATGCTTCTGAGCTCTGGTTGTCAGGTGAATCTATAAACTATTAGGTTTATACTCCTCCATCACAGGAAAAGAACAGACCAATTACTTTTCTATTGTTTGCATACAATCAAGTGATAAATACCCAACATTAACTACTCCCAAAATATTAACTAGGACATTATCACCTTTTACAGGTCATAAAAAAAGTAATTTGATTATGGTTGCATAGACTTGTTAGCAGTGAAACTGGAATTTCAAGTCTGATTTGGTTACAAAGCTTATTTATAACTTTACATTAGTCTGATGAAGGAACCAAATAATTTAGGAGTTATGGTGTATCAGATCAGTGATTGGAAAACCTACCAACATGTCTATAGGTACTGATGATGAATCCTAATACATACTTTCCTATTATATAAATACTAGAGGCTCGATACACAAAGATTCGTGCAAGAATGGGCCTTCCTTCCCCTGGCTGCCGGAGCTGCCTTTCTGCCTTCCCATGCTGCCCAGAGGCTTTGAGTTGTTGGGGTGGTGCAGAACGCCTAAGACACAAGCATTCCGCTACAACTGCTGAGCTCCTGCATGTGCAAATTAACCCGCCATCTTTGTTGGGTTAATTTGCATACTCGCTCCTGATTGGCTGGTGGTAGTCACAAAGGTACATCAATTAGCATCTTACTCTTATTAGTGTAGATATTGATACATCCCAATTTTTCCACATCTAAATGAACTAAAATATTTTTTGCCAATTTTGTAAAGAACCAGCATAGAGGAATTATATTACAGTTTGGGTTATCTTAAAAGACATTCTTAATTTTAGAAGATATTCTTTTTTTAATAAATATTTTTACTGATTTCAGAGAGGGAGAGGGAGAGAGAGATAGAAACATCAATGATGAGAGAGAATCATTGATTGGCTGCCTCCTTCATATCCCACCCTGGGGATTGAGCCCGAAACCCCGGGCATGTGCCCTTGACAGGAATAGAACCAGGGACCCTTCGTCCACAGGCCTCTATCCATTGAGCCAAACCAGCTAGGGCTACAAGATATTCTTAAATTAGTTCGAAATACCTTATTTTATTTCATTTTATTTTAAAATATATTTTATTGATTTTTTACAGAGAGGAAGGGAGAGGGATAGAGAGTTAGAAACATCAATCAGCTGCCTCCTGCACACTCCCTACTGGGTATGTGCCAGCAACCAAGGTACATGCCCCTGCCCAGTATCAAACCTAGGACCCTTGAGTCCACAGGATGACACTCTATCCACTGAGCTAAACTGGTCAGGGCTGAAATACCTTAAAGAAATACTAGAAATGATGGCTATTCAAAAACTACTTTTAAAAAATTTATTGATTTTAGAGAGAGTAAGGTAGAGAAAGGGAATAAGGGAAGGGTAAAAGAGAAACAATTAATTGTTCCATTTATTTATGCATTCATTTGGTTAATATGTTTTTGCCTTAAGAGAGTGGAAGGGAGGGGGACAGAAAGAGAAGCATTGATGTGAGAAACATCAATTGGTTGCCTCCTGCATGCAGCACCTTGTCGGGGGATTGAACCTGCAACCGAGGTACAAGGTACGTGACCTTGACCGGAATCACACTCGAGATCCTTCAGTCCATGGGTCAATGTTCTATCCACTGAGCAAACTGGCTAGGACATTGGTTGATTGTTATATGTGTCCTGATCAAACCTGCAACCTTGGCATTATCAGGATGATGCTTTTAACCAAATGAGCTAGCCGGCCAGGGCCAAACTACTCTTGACATGAAGTAAAATCTTCTGAAAATGTTAATTTTTTGTGTTATTCTCACCAAGAGTTGTTTTTAATTCTCTGTGGTTCACTGGCTAACACTAAACACTGAGCGTACCAACCAGGACAGAAAATGATGTTTGAAATGTTAAAATTAGTGTGCTCTCTCCTGGGAGCTTGCCATGCCTTTCCCTCCTCACCTCTTCATACCTCATAGGCGTGCATCTCCTAAACTCTTGCAACCAGGG
Organism: Plecotus auritus; assembly: GCF_963455305.1. NCBI lineage: Eukaryota > Metazoa > Chordata > Mammalia > Chiroptera > Vespertilionidae > Plecotus > Plecotus auritus. The sequence continues at coordinate 60,870,039 of NC_137782.1, read as the reverse complement.
GAGCAATAAGCAGCCACAGCTCTCCTGGTCTAAAGCCATAAACCTGTCTCCAAGGCCCCCTTTTCTCTAACTATTTAGTGAGCCAAAGCAGCTCTGCCTAGGCTCTCTCCTGTTGCTTCTTCTATTCTAACCCCTAACTTGTTTCATTGTCCCCAACTTTAATGTACTCTAAAAAAAAGTCAAAATTGTTCAATTTGACAAATTGCAAGTGAAAAACATGTTTGTGGATGCTTAATAAACAACGAAGATACTATTACAAATCAATAAAATTCTAGATTAAGTTCTCAAGTCTTTTTCATGAAATAGGTATTTACACCTTAAGGCACAAAACACTAAGCCAACAGCAGGTTTCCATTACTATCAATGATCAAAATCTAAAGCAAGAAAAAAAAATTACCTGTGATGCCTGTACTATGATTGGTACTCCTAAAACACGTTGGCCAGTTAATCCTATTGCTAGAGGCACTGAGCTAACATCAACGAACTCCACATAAGCAATTCCCTTGGACCGTCTTGAATTTCTATCAGAAATCATCCTCACATCTCGAACCTAAAAAAGAAAATACACACTTAAACACAAGGTTGTTTGTGGAACCATCCAGTATATGCCATTATAAATAATAATTTTAAAAAAAAGAGGCATTATTGATAAAGCAAAGGTGTAAGCCATTAAAAAATTTTAAAGATAAGTACATTTGTGGGCCCACTTCTATCTTCTATTTTTTGATAAATGTGGTAACATTTATCATCTCCAACATTTATTAACTTCCAAGTGAGGTTAAAATAGAAATGTTACAAAAAATAAATTCTGTAATTAAATTCTACTAAATCAAAAGGTTTGGTATTTAGATGTCTTCCATTTTGTCTGTCATACTAACAATTATTGAAATGTTTGCAATTTCCACTTATATGACCACCCTAAATAGGCTAAGATTACCTTTCCTACTGTAGAAAAAAACTCTTCCAGATCCCTTGGCCGAATTCTTGCTGCCAGCTGCATGCAGAAAACCGTCCTTGCATCTCTTTCCTCAGGAGTTAGATTATCAATAGGTTCCCTAACAGGAGTAAGAAATACAGCAATTTATAACTTATTCTTTTTTTTTTTTTTAATATATTTTATTGATATTTTACAGAGAGGAAGGGAGAGGGATAGAGAGTTAGAAACATCGATGAGAGAGAAACATCGATCAGCTGCCTCCTGCACGACCCCTACTGGGGACGTGCCCGCAACCAAGGTACATGCCCTTGACCAGAATCGAACCCGGGACCCTTCAGTCAGAAGGCCGACGCTCTATCCACTGAGCCAAACCGGTTTCGGCAATTTATAACTTATTCTTATTAAAGTACATTTTCAGTAAACAGAATAAACTTTATGGAACTAATTTGCCACTATTCCCAAGTCTGATTTATATAAAATGTCCATGAAGTAAGTAATTCAATGTGACTAATTCAACAGGATAACAGTTTTCTATATGTTTCTTCTGATATTTTACACAGTATTAGGACAAAAGTCCACTGGCCTTTCAATCTTAAAAATGGTAATTTCTCCAGGATAATAAAGTGTCAACAGACTACCGAATGTTTAGAAATAGTAACAGTATATAACCCCAATCAATCACATATCGGACTGGTCCTAAGTTAATAGAAAGAATTTCTCACAACAAAACCATAAAATCATTAAGCGAAATTAAATTTAATAATCACAAGAGATAAATTTGAAAGTAAAAGCCGAAACGGCAAAAACTATTTAATTTTAAGAATTTTATCTAACAAATTGAGATGGATATATGGAATTGTGAGGTCGTTGTATTAGAATTAGAATGGCTTTACTAAGATTGCAAATTAGTATGCCAAGAAATATTTCTTGATAAATATAGAATACAGACACAGTAACTATAGCAAATAAAAAATCAAAAGTAGCCAGGCCGACGTGACTCAGTGGTTGAGCATCGACCCATGAACTAAGAGGTCACGGGTTCAATTCCCAGTCAGGGCACGTGCCTGGTTTGTGGGCTTGATCTCCAGTAAGGGGGCATGTAGGAGGCAGACAATCAATGTTTCTCCCTCATGAATATTTCTTTTTTCTTTTTTTAAATATATTTTATTGATTTTTTATAGAGAGGAAGGGAGAGGGATAGAGAGTTAGAAACATCAATGAGAGAGAAACATCGATGAGAGAGAAACATGGATCAGGTGCCTCCTGCACACCCCCTATTGGGGATGTGCCCACAACCAAGGTACATGCCCTTGACCAGAATCAAACCTGGGACCCTTCAGTCCCCAGGCCGACGCTCTATCCACTAAGCCAAACTGGTCAGGGCCCACATCAATATTTCTATCTCTCTAGCCCTCTCTTTAAAATCAATAAAAACATTTTTTAAAGCAGGAAATTATAGTAGTGGGCTACAATTTATTCATTAATACAAATAGCCTTATACTTCTAAATTCAAAGAAGAAATTAAAGTGCCCAAATAAGGAAGAAAATAAGCACAATAGATGAAATTTACTTTTATAAATTAAGGAAAATAAAAGTATCTATTAGCATTATCAATTATGAAATATCACTATATGGTTAAGGTTCTAAGCGAATCTTTCATGATACAAGCATATCCATGTTTTGAACATTCTCAGGAATACTTTTGAAATACTCTATACAAAATTCTGGTACATCCCATCGAGAAATCAGTAAGTGATTAAAAAAATATTACTGTAGCGTAGCCGGGTGTAGCTCAGCGGTTGAGCGTCGACCCAGGAACCAAGAGGTAGCCGGTTCGATTACTGGTCAGGGCATATGCCCAAGTTGTGGGCTCGATCCCCAGTGGGGGCATGCAGGAGGCAGCCAATCAATGATTCTCTCTCATCAGTGATGTTTCTATCTTTCTCTCCCTCTCCCTTTCTCTCTGAAATCAATAAAAATAATTTTTTTAAATATTACTGTAGCCGAAACCGGTTTGGCTCAGTGGATAGAGCGTCGGCCTGCGGACTGAGGGGTCCCAGGATCGATTCCGGTCAAGGGCATGTACCTTGGTTGCGGGCACATCCCCAGTGGGGGGTGTGCAGGAGGCAGCTGATCGATGTTTCTCTCTCATCGATGTTTCTAGCTCTCTATCCCTCTCCCTTCCTCTCTGTAAAAAATCAATAAAATATATTTTAAAAAAAATTACTGTAAAACAGAGATACAAAGCTGGACTAGATCCAGAGAAAGATAACTAAAAGGGAATTTTTAGAAAGAAAATTAAATATTAAAGAGTTAAAAATGTCAGTATCTGCAGGAGCTTTTAAAATTGAGGTTTTTTACCAAATCCTGAAATAATTAGAATATACCAAGTAACAGGATAAACTCAAAGTTAAAAAGTTTCCTCTAAGCCTGGTCATCGTGGGTCAGTGCACTGACCTATGAACCAGGAAGTCATGGTTCAATTCCAGTCAGGGAACATGCACAGGTTGCAGACTTGATCCCCAGCGTGGGGTATGCAGGAGGCAGACAATTAATGATTCTCTCATCATTGATGTTTCTATCTCTCTCTCCCTTCCTTTCTGAAATCAATTAAAAAATAAATAAAGGTTCCCTTTAAGGGAAGGCAGAACACCAGTAAAGAAAAATGCTATCAATATAATGCTGCCGATATAATAAAACATTGCTTGAACAAAATGGTAAATTGGATAGGTAAGTCTTATGTTTATTTAAAAGGAAAATAACCTATAGAAACATTCAAGAACCAAAGACTACTACTTAAAAACCAGTCAACTTGGTTAAGATTTATTTATATGAAATTAAAAGAAAAGCTGTTGAAAATTTAGAAATACATTAACAGAACTAATACTACAAAAGGACATTTAATATGGTCCAATTTACTTAATGTCACTAACTTTAGCAATAGTATAAATTACAAAAGCTATATAAAAGCTAAAAGTTCTAAAGAAATAGTGACAACAGCTACCTCACGGGGCTCTTGTCTTTTCTGAATGGACTTTTGCTTCGGGAACGTCGTCTGCTGCAAAGTTAAAAAGTTTCAGAAGTTACCCAAACAAATACACCACATTAGTTCCTTGAAAAACAATTTAAACAATTCAGAAGTATGTTTAAAAACCTTAATTTGACGCTATGAGGCAACCCAATCTTTCCTCGGATGGCACTGTTAAATTTTGGTCCGGAGCTAAAAAGGAAACACAAAATTACACTAGTTACAGGTTTAGGGTCTTGCTAAGATCACGTTCATGTGCTCTCCAGCAAGCTTAACATTGTTTAGGCTGCTTCTTTTCCACCTCAATTATGAAGAGGAAATAGACTTTGTAATTCTATCCCAAGCAAACTGCTCTTACAGCTATCCATCCTGGACCACTGAGAGGTGCCAAGACCAAAGGTTACAGCCTCAAAATTTTTAAATTCTGAAAATGCTCACTTTTATTTTTAGTCTATAGTTTTTAAAAGATTACACATTTATGAATACATTCCTGAGGTTTAAGAAAAACATTGAAGTCCTTACTTCTCTCACATCAGAAATAACTATAGTTAACAATTTGGCGTGCATTTCTGCACATCCTTCCTCAGGAACATACATATAATTCATGTTTTCTTAAGAGACTGCTTTTAAAAAATAAGGAGACAATACATAATCATGAAACTCCAAAATTCCATTTTACAACAAGTCTCAGGGATTGCATAAAAACACATCTAGCATACCATACTTCACTTCCCTGTGGCAAAATATTCCATAGTAAAGATGTGAAGAAGTTTGATTCTTCAAAAAAATTTTTTTTGAGGACTTGACATATTAAAGGTTTAAAAAAAAAATCAAAAAGGCAACTATTCTAAAATACAGATTTATTCTATATTCTAAATAACTCTAAAAAGGTCCAGCAGTTTAGGGGCCTTTTATTTTGAAAGACCAAAATAAACTAAATTTAAGAGACAATCAGATGTCCCTTAGTGCTCATCCTGTTATTCTTTTCCAGAAAGGTAGCAAAATGAAATATCTAGTGGTCTGTGACCCACCACTTGAATTCGTTTTCATGAGCTACACATTTACTTAACATCGAAGCAATTCCAAATAAATTATTTTGTATTAAATCTTTGCAATTCAAGCTAATACTGATAAGAATATACATTTACTGAATAAATTAAAAGTTCAAAGAATGTATAAATACTTTCTTTTTCCCCTAATTATAAAAGTCCCAATTTTTGCCTCCATAGTTAAAAATCACCTGAAGCCAAATATAAGAACTAAATCATTTTTAAGTCAGACCAGGATCATAGGCTGACTTCGAGCATTCATCACTGAACAGAGAAAATAGTACTCAGAATTTAAGGTAATCCTTTTTCCTTCTATTTAGTTCATTTTGGTTAAAAAAAAAAAAAAAAAAAGAATGCAGTAGACTGAGAAGTTGGACAAAAAGCAAAATATTTTCTAATAGAGCATTTAGAATTAAAAAACATGGCGGATCCTTTAAGCACTTAAAGTTTATGAAATAAGCACCTAGGAGGAACTTAAAAAACAAAGAGTTCAATTCTTTTTATTTTAAAGATTTAAGAACCAGAATCAGAACTCAAAGTGGTACTAACTTTAATGGCTTCAAACACCAAAACATTTCATGAATAAGCAGTACAATGGGTGCTTTATTTACATTCTCTTCAATGTTCATTAATAGTTTTTCTGACAATTATTACCTCTTTCTTAAAGTTGAGAAAACTAAAGCTTAGTGTTAACTTGCCCAAGTGGCAGAGCCAAGGTTCTGATTTAGCTGTTTGTCTTTGATTTCTACTTTCAACATTTCAAGTTTTAAAGTTAGAGGTGTTAATTTTAACACACCCGTTTATAATAGTATGTTTATTAAGGGAAAAGCACTAAGGACTGTTAGATTCAATCCTTGCTTAAAAGTTATGTGTAGACAGACTCTTACCAGTTATTTATAGTTGAGGTGTTTTTAATGACTATATTGAAACTTTGCACCTTAAATAGCCACATCCAACTTTTCTTAGCTATTTAATCTTCAAAGCACATTTAGTGCTTTATTAAAAAAAAAGCCTTAAATACAAACAATGTGATGAGCCCCCAAAATCATCATTATCCAGGAGCATACACCAAATTCACAAAGGGTCTGTCATTTCAGCTTTCAACAGCCACACAGATAAGATTACTGTTAATGAATTACATACTTGACTGTTTTAACTTACATCCATCTGAGCTTTAAACTTTTAAATAAATTTATGTTCAGTTAATGTTCACATACCAAGTATTTGGCATTACATATCAAAAAAAATTTTTAAAGCATTCTAATGCTTAATTTGGACTGGCATACAGTTTTAAAATATTTTAATATAGAATAACAAAATAATAATCTGTATGCCTAGAGTAAAACAGATGTATTCGTCCACAGTTTTCCACTTTACTAGTCCTTCTATGCCAATATCCTTATTTAATGAAACACATTGAAAAGTAAAATTTCACAGTTCAAATCACTCAGGTTAAATTGCTATCTGGATAACCAGCAAATGACTCTCAAACCAAAACCATCATAATTATAGTTACATACTAAGGACTTCGGTAGCGGCCTCTGAATCTGCGATCTCGACTTCTTGAGCGGCTCCGTCTCCTTTCTTTGCTTCTACTTCGCTTCCTTTCACGGCTTTTGCTCTTTTTCCTTTCTCTATCTCTGCTTCGCTTCCGTTCCTTACTTTTGCTTCTTTTTCGTTCATGACTACGGCTTCTGCTCTTGCTTTTTTTCCTCCTGAGAAGAAAAAAAAGTCACCATTATATTGCTGGTCTAAGAATCTGCCAAAATATACTGCCTTTTATGGTTAGAATTTTAAAATCTTTTTGTAAATTTATTTTGCTTTTTTACTATCATACAATGATACATAATCATACTTATGGAAAAATAATTCCAAGGTAAGATAAACACCCACCCTTTGCTTTCTACTACTGAAAATCAGCAGTCAGTTGACAAAGAATCATTTGAAAGAGCAGGGACTATTCCTGAGAGTCAGCTACAACTCTAACAAGAAAAAGGTCTTATCAACAGATAGAGATCAAAACTTGAACTTTTAAATAAAAAGTTCATCTTATAACTGGCCAACACGTATTACCATAATCCACAGGATACAGTAATAAATCAAAGTTATAATAGATGTGTTAACAGTTAAGTATTAATGCTGGACCACATATAAAATTTTTCATTAAGTACATTAATTTTCCTTAAGCCATTTTTGACCCAATTTATACTTTAAATGCTTTCAACAGCCATGCAAACATCAATATTTTGGTTTTTATGAACAAAATTAAAGGAATGACAAAGGACAGTCAAACTATTGCAGTAAAATGCATTCTGACACTCCTAGACTTTATTGTAACCATTTCAGATACTTTCTTTTGAAAGTTATGAGTATACCGGAATATGGAGTATGCCATTTTTATGCCAGTTTATACAAGCCTGTGGGATGCAACAAAAAACAACAATCAACATCTCTCTCTATATCTCTTTATAAAATTATAAACTCTGAAAGGTAAAAAGCCAGTCATATCTTTTTGTTCAGTTCTGTATTCTTCAGTGTGCCATCACCCAAATTTTAGAGGTGCCTTCAGATATTTCAGCATAAATTGAAAGACATTTCAAAATAAACTTATTCCACTAAAATGTCAATTTGTAGTGGCTAAAAGATGGAACATTTTGACAAGTCTACATCATTTGGAAATTTAACTCTTTAGTCCTTATCAAAGCAAAATTAGCACAAGAGCATTGAAGTCTGCCTCAGAGAGAACCTGTAAGCAGGTCATCTTAGAGTGCATTGAAAATAGAAAATGAAGACACCCACCTTCTGGAATCTTGAAACCCACACTCCAATCACAAGGAGATGTAGAGCTTTCCAAGGAGGCAGAAACTTTTGTCTAAAATTTCAAGATAATCCACCTGACTGTCAGAAATGTATATGCTAGGTAGCACATGACAGAAAATTAGGCTACACTCATTATTTATATAGAAGTCATCAAAGCAATGCCCAGAAGGGCAACAGATAACATTCCAACTTTGTTGCCTGAAAAACCTGACACTATCTTTTAATAAGCCTGTGCAATAGTTTTAAGTCCTAAATACAATAAATTAGAGGACAAAGTAAAAAGTAATTCAATCTTCCACAAATAAGACAAAGTTTTGCTCTGCTCATATATAGCCCATAGTAGAGAGGCAGCATACCTATTTACCTCTTTTTAGACCCAAAACTTATCTTACCAAAGGAAATACTCAAATATTGGAGAGCTAATTTCAACTTAAGGTCTTCCTAGGACTTTTAATGAGTCCCCACCCACATCTGAAGGCAACCCCAGACAGGTAAAAAGACAGCAACCTGATTAAGACATTCAGAATATACAATTCTCTGCATAAAAGCCGAGACAAAAATTTAAGGGTGCAAGAAAGCAGTATACTTCTCTATAACGAATTGCAGCTTCAAAGAACTTTAAGTTAACTAAAGAAGGGTTATAAAAATCCATACTAATAGTCAAATCCTGTTACAACTTAATGGGACTTTCCAAAGTCTTTAGTGGCAGTGGAATTTTGTACTGAACATCATTGAAGTAAATGGTCCACTGGGCTGGGCCTTTGGACTTTTTGAATATATGGCCTCTGCTGTAAAGGTGTTTTGCTATAACTGGATTTGACCTCTTCCATGTAAGAAGATCTAAATTTTAAATGGAAAGTACTCTGGAAAATAAAAAAAAAATAGAAAAGTCATTTATTCCAAAATTTATAGATAATCCACACCACAGTAGCCAATATATTTCAACTGTGTCATTTTATTGTTATCCCCTTTTTTTTTTTTACTAATTCCTAAAGAGCTTAACTGAATGAATGCTGATATAGACTTTGCAAAACTAGTTACACTAACAATTAACATTCCCATGAAGGCAAGCTCCAGTACTTGGTGTCTTGCCTAACTCAGGGGTATATAGCTCTTTTCAAAGTAGATCAATTTAGAACTAATTTGTGTTATATTAAACTTAGTTCCTTCTATTATTGGAATACAAATGAGTGTATGTATGCATTGAGAATCAGAACTAATTTTATTTTTTTCGTGTTTTTTTAGAATTAGTATTTTTTTAAAAGAAAACATTTACTAGTCTCTCAATTCTCAGAATGTGTATTTTCTTACTACCTTAAAACTACCCCACCCGAGCCAGTTTGGCTCAGTGGATAGTGTCGGACTGTGGACTGAAGGGTTCTGGGTTGATTCCAGTCCAGGCCACACGCCTGGGTTGCGGGCTCAATCCCCAGTAGGGGGTGTGCAGGAGGCGGCTGATCAATGATTCTCTCTCATCGTTGATGTTTCTGTCTCTCTCTCCCTCTGCATTCCTCTCTGAAATCAATAAAAATATTTTTTTAAAAAACTATCCCAACACTCAATTACTTTTAAGACAATGAAGTTTTAGGATGAAAAATGCAAGTTGGCACCTTCCTTTGGTTGACTTAACTTACACTAAAAATTAATCACAGAACATTTACTTGTTTTATAATTATATCCATCACTAAACAAAAATTTCTTCTAGATAACTTTGAAATTAATTTGAAAAGATAATTCCATTCAAAAAGTGGGTGAAAGTTCCTGACTGAATAAGAGAGCCATTTATTTAACCAGCTATACGTAATTAAGGCTGAGATGACTGACAGAGAAATAATTTGTACACTTAAAAAGGTATCAGATAGTAGTTTGGAAAGTTTTGAGTGTTTTGAAAAGTTTTGCCCTTAAACAAGGGATATCCCTATGGTCAATTACAGAAAACTGTCCATTCTATTTAGTCTCATAAGACTTTTTACGTTGGATAAAAAGGCCACTAAGCATCAGTCACTGAATCCTTGTAAAAGCTTGGTGGCCTTAATGAGCTTAGATGCAGGATGAAAACAAGTAAAACTGGAGATGGCATTAGCAGCAAGGAGTGACATCTGAGAATGGTACAACAAAGGTCTGTGCCCCACAGTGTATGTCCTCATTATTTCCATACTTAACTGTGAGTTTTTCTCACCCACCAGGCCTGATACCTAGACTGGATCATTTCAGTCATTTTATATGAATATCACCCCCTTCCTAAATTTTCTTGGATTACAGATTTGCAAATTAGAACTATTAATTAGAAAACAGTTACTCTGTTTAAAGGTCTAAAACCAGATGACATTAAATCATGCCATGATTGCTTGATTGCCTCACATATAACAATTCAAGACTAAACCCAACCTAATACCCATAATCTATTGTGGCTAGTGATGAACTAACAGACTCCCACAAGAAAAAAATGTAGGACATTCACTACATTTTACACCACTTTTAAACCATTACTACTACATTATCTTGAGGAGATTATAATTTTTAAAAAATGGGGGTAACAAAGCCTGAATAATCCCATCTGACAATTTTTTTTATCTTTTTATGAAATTATATCAACCTACCTAACAAACTTGTTGTGAAGATGTTGAAGTAGTGTATTATAAAAAGCACTGTCAACTCTTAGGGGAAAAGAGCCAATAAATAACCTAGGAGTGAGTATTTACCATCATTTTTCATTATGTATTAAGAGCTCAGGAACATGACAAAATAGTTTAATACATTACAAATATAGATTAACAAAACAACTTAATGCTTGTAATATCACTAATCTTAGAACTGAAAGGAAACTCCAAGAATAGTATCCAACCTTATAAAGTAGATTTAATTTATACTGTTAGACTTTTGTCTACTTTTTATTCTGTAGCACTGTTACTATTTTGGGTTACTCATTAACTCAAATAAATTGTATCACTCGATTTTTAAAAACTCCCCATTCTTACTACTAAAGTCCAATTGAGTTTAGAAAGTTTAAGACAACAAAAGCTATGTTAAGAGGAATGTAAGTACTTAAGTATGCTACAGCATTAGGACAAAAAGGGCCTTTAATCAGCAAGGATCTTAAATAATTCATAGCTCTGAATCCTTCAATAATTTAGAACAAACAATCCTTTCCCTGGCCTGATTATTTATTACTTTTTCTTCTTCCTAACCCATCTTCAGTGGATATTTTAGTATAATTGGTAACATCAATAAATATTAAGACAAAAGATAAAACTCTCAGCCAAACTGTCATGGATGTACTTGGAGGGGAAGGTGTCCAAAATGTCCCTGACACCATATCCTAAAATCTAGGGAGTCTATAGTTTTATATCCTCAAATAGTTTCTCATCTCAAAAGATAAAGAACCACTTTTCTAAAAGAGGAAAAGAAAAGCTTCTGAAGAGAATCTTAGTTTGATGCTTCATCCAGAGGAACAAAACTTTAATAAGATCCCAAGCACATAAAGTTCCCCCACCCCAGGTCCCTTCTTAAAACTTACTTTTTGCTACGTTCTTCATGGCCATTAGCACTGCTCAACTTGTTCTCATCCTAAGCAGGGTTGATAGAAGAACATCATGAGGACGAAGTGGTAACATTTCAAGTTGTCAAAGGGTAAAGGGAATAGGAATAAGAAAATACAAAACAATTTTAAAACTAATTACTTATTCATATTTTAACATGGAAGGCTATAAAAAAATTTAGATGGGTATGTGTTTAACCACTTTGTTGCTTACAATTAAGTCATCAAGACACAAAAATAAAAAATACATATTAACATGTTAAATTTTACTTTCTTATATAGATATTAAGTTATCCAGATTTACAGTGTTGAAGTAAATAGAATTTCTTTAAGACATGAATGAAGTCCTGTTTTGAGTTTTATTCCATGTTCTATGGTCCCTTTGGTCAGTACCATGGCTCTATTTCTGCCTAAGCCCCAAGTGGCCATGCTAGCAGCCAGCCACTATCGATTTCCTGTGACCGATGCCATTCCTGAGATCTTCGCCCATTTCCGTTGGAGGGTTGGGACTGTAAGAGCTTGATGCCACCTCTGTCACACATCTCGCCCTGAAGCAAACAGGGATTCACACTGCTTTAGTAATGTTGACTCTCAAGAACCCAAGAAAGTCAATTAATAATCCACCAGTCCAACCTAAACATTTCCTACTTCCATACCTGTTTACATGGAATTTCATCCATGTTAAACTAAGACACAAGAATCTTAACATTAAAATATAAAAATCTTCAAGCGTCTTAAGCATTACAAACTATGTACACTATTTAAAGCTATAAAGAATTCATCCAAATTGGTACCACATGGTCGTGCTACACACTCCAAAACAAATGTATTATTTTAAAAAGGTTTAGCGCAATGTTTATTTTAAAGTTTGATTACATGAGTTAATGGAGTATAACTGCTAACTTACAAAGCTTACAGTTTGTGACACCAGTGATAATGCATGCACACTGCTATTTTCACCACCAACTGGTGAAAGAATGAAAAGACACTTTATTTTTACTGTGATACTGAAATGGGTCAAAGACTATTATTATTAGCCAAAATACTTCCTTTGTAGTTTTTAGTGTGAAATATGGCAGGGACTAATTAAAAATAAAACAATATGGAGAACAGTAAAACAGTCATCAAGTGACCAAGTTGTGATACTGCCTCTTTTGCTTTAATTTTTTTTTTTTTTCTATTCAGGGATCCAAGAATTTTAGTAATTTTAATTGAGCAGCAGATCATCAGTTGCCTGTTTTAATTTTTAATATCACCAGTCTTTTATATGTATATATAGAAAAAATTTTAAATCTCACCCATTTCTTCTTGTAAGACTTAAAGATTTGCTTGCCACAGACTGGTTATACTTTGTGATTCTTGGACCCCTGCTATTTTCCCAAACCACTACATTCACCTTTTTGCTATACCAAACTGGAGCTGGTAATTCTTAGTTGAGTCATTTTACCTAGGGGACCACGGTACAGCGATAAGTCACTCAATTACTACCTTATGATTGACAGTTCACACTGGAATCAAAGGTGAATTCATGGGAGTAGAGGTGAGATATCGTTAGGCAAGTCTACAAAGAGAGATAGATGGGCATTTATTCATCACGCTGAAGTGAAACTACTGCACAATATTATTACATCAATAGCATATATTTACTTTTGTAAGTTATACGTAATGCATCTCTGATAAGGTAAATCAAGAGGGCTCCGGGGAGGTTAGTTTACATTTCAGCAGTAGTTTCGTGAATAATGCTAAATTAAGAAATACATAAACCTCACCAACATGTTTTTTCTCACCTTCTTGTAAGGAGCCTCAAGCATTGCTTCAATATCAATATCGTCTGCCATTTTCTCTAAACGCCTATGAAAACAATAAGGTAGTTCTATAAATAAATATTCTTCAATTCTGCTCAATTTCTTACTCGAATATTACAAAGCTTAAGAAAAAACTTTTCAAAAGCCCAGGCATGATTACTTTACCAGGCTTGGCAATTAAATCTGAAATGCCTCTAAGACACAACACATGAAAATCGAGTAAATGTTCGACTTTAAAGTCTGCAATGAACTCCAAAAACAGAACCCGGGAATCTCAAGCGAGAAGGCCTCTTTCCGCGCAAAACCCGCGCTGCCATTTTAGAAGCAGGGGGAACTGCCTCGGTTGGGAGGGGTTGGGAGCCATGGCTGCGTTCGGCTGGCGCCATGTTGGGAGGTCGCGGCCGGCCCAGGCCTCCAAGGGACTGGTCACCATTTGCCCGAGACCTCTCTGGGGTTCGTGCCACCCAAAAACCCTGAAACATACCCGACCGGAAAAGAAGGGCGCGGTCGTCAAAATGGGGCCCATTTCTCGAAAACCTGCCCTCCCCCCGTCGCTAAAGATCGCCTAAAAAGAGTGTTCTCAACCCAGAAAAGAACCATACCTCAAAAAAGTCTCTGACAATACTCTGGTCAACCACATCGCCTTACCTGCGCGGGCTTCTGGGCCCCTGTGGTGCTCGTATTCGGAAAGAGGAGGGCTGCTGCAGCTGCCGCCGCCGCCGCCGCCGCTGTTGCTACAGTTAAGTCTCTAGGCCCGGGCCGCGGTACGCCCAGCCCGAATTTCGGGCTCCAAGGGCGGATAGGCCCGAGCGAATCTAAAAGAAACAATGGGATTAGAGAAGCCCGCGCGGGAGTGCAGGACGGAGACTTCGGCAGCTCAGGATTCAACACTGCGACGGCGTCTGCAGACTCTCTGAAATGGCGGCCGCTGCTTCCCCGTACTCACATTCACTAACACGCATATACACACAAACACACGGGGTCTCCAAGAGCACTCGGCACGGGCTCTCGCGAGAAGCTGCACTATTTCCAGACTGAATAGGCCGAAATATCGCGAGATCTAAGAATGGCCCTAGCGACCATGGCCCAATCTCGCGCAATGATTGCGCCATAGATAGTCCCATCCCCCTTTCAGAGAGGCGCCTTTGACTCCTCCCTCTGGTTTAGCGTCTGTATCTCGCGGGACCGCGCAAGTTGCTAGAGCAAAGGCAGTTGGTACAATTACTGTCAATCTTTTAGAAAACTCAACGCTGAGTGGAACTCTGTTGTCGCCACTTCCTCGTGGCGCCTCCTTACAGCTATCTGAAGGTTTTATCCTGAGCCAACCGCCCCACCCTCCCCTGGACCTCCCACCCAGATGTCTGTCAAGGTCGCCCGCCATAAGGCAGCCTAGTCCATATGGCGATAGTGTAAAACTAAAATAGTCATGTAGCTTATCCGCCAAGGGTACAGAAGTGAAAACCACGTAACAGAGAATGCAAGAAGAGACCGTACAGGGGAAGAGAGTGAAGGGCTGTAGAATAAAAATTAGATGTCCCGGACTTTTGGAGCCGGTGGACGAGGCTCTCTGTTTCAGCTGTCCAGCTTCAAAACCATCTTGGAAGCAGTAGAGAAAGGCAAAGTGGTGAAAAAAAACACAAAAAACAATCTGTTTCCCTGGGCAGAGGATCTGCCTTGTGTATGTGTTATTGTTACTTCCAAAATGTCTGTCCCCCATACTCCTGGGTCTTGGCTCCTCACCCCTGAAGTCTCCCAGATGCCTGGCAGTTAGGAATATAAATTCACCATTTGTTCTTTGGTCAATACTGGGGAAAACAAGGGAACAGAGAGAGGAAAATCTTTGAAAAAAATTAGGAAGATGACATACAATAAAAAATCTTATAAAAGTCTATTAACTGCTTAATGATTGAGGGCAAAGATTTGAAATGAGATACCTTGGTTCTGTAGCTGCTCCAATACTGTGTGACCTTGGACAAATAAATTTACCTGAGAGCCTATCCTCCATTTTCTCCTATGAGGAAGAGGGTGATATAATTAGGAGGCTAAGCTTGAGACTGATCTGGCCAATAATGCTGACTACTGAATTCTCAGCGTTCAGCCCTGTGCCCAGACAGGTGAACACTCAATAAAGGAATGAATGAATGAATGCCTGGTAGTGTAGTGAGGATTAAATGAGATAATGTCTGGCAAATATTTAATTCTCAAAAAACTTAACTTCTGTTATTGCTAAACAAATTATTTGGAGGAAATGTAGGTGTAAAGAGGCTTTCCATTTTGAGTTAACTTTGCATACAGTGTTTCTCTTAGAGGGTTAATAGATTTTGCATAGTTAGTAATGTTCCCCTATTCCTTTTCCTGAAAATTCAAATCTTCTAATTTTTAAGTGTTAAAAATCATTACAGAAGCATAATATGTTAGAAAAGGCCAGCTAATCTTTCCCCCCTTTAATTCCAGTATCGTGATTTGTTAATTGTACAAATATCACAGCATAAAGATAGCCCTTGCTTTTTTTCTTTTCTTTTTGTTAATCCTCACCCCACTGATTTTTCTTTTTGTTAATCCTCACCCCACTGATATCTTCCCACTGATTTTTAGAGAGAGTGGAAGGGAGTGGGAGAGACAGAGAGAGAGAGAGAAACATCAATGTGAGTCCTGCACGCATCTTGACCAGGCCCAGGGATCAAGCCTGCAACCAAGGTACACACCTTTAGACTGTAATCCAACCCAGAACTCTTCAGTCCAAGGGCCAACACTCTATTCACTGACCAAACCAGCCAGGGAGAAATCACCTGTCTGATTTCTGGTCAGGTCACATGTCCAGTTTGTAGCCGATCAATGTTTCTCACATTGATGTTTCTCTCTCATCTTTTCACTTCCTTTCTCTAAAACATATCTTTTTAAAAAAGACTATGGTAGCACAGTCTACCTGATAGACTTCAACAATTCTTCTAAAATCATTGATGGGCAGAATGAAACTTTTTCCCCCTTAAGTCATTATATGAGAAACTCAAGCCCATTTAATAGAGATGAAATTAATTTTGCCACCCATATGATTTTTGCCTGATTTGGGTAAATGAAATGATCATTTCCTACTTTAGTACTTGGTTTTCTAATCCATCTACTAATGAGGGAATTTGGCATTTGTTTCAAATACTTGTTTGTTCTGGCCAGAATATCAAGAGCATTGTAGTGACATATCCCAAAAAAATTTGCATAACCGAAACCGGTTTGGCTCAGTGGATAGAGCGTCGGGCTGCGGACTGAAGGGTCCCGGGTTCGATTCCGGTCAAGGGCATGTACCTTGGTTGCGGGCACATCCCCAGTGGGAGGTGTGCAGGAGGCAGCTGATCGATGTTTCTCTCTCATCGATGTTTCCAGCTCTCTATCCCTCTCCCTTCCTCTCTGTAAAATATCAATAAAATATATTTTAAAAAAAAAGAATTTGCATAAAATTGTGAAAGGTTAGTCCTTTTTAAAAAAATATATTTTTATTGATTTCAGAGAGGAAGGGAGAAGGAGAGAGAGAAACATCAATGATGAGAGAGAATCATTGATCGGCTGCCTCCTGCACACCCCTTACTGGGGATCGGGCTGGAACCCAGGCATGTGCCCTTCAGCAGAATCGAACCTGGGACCCTTTAATCTTCAGGTTGAAGCTCAATCCACTGAGTCAAACCAGCCAGGACAAAAGGTTAGTCCTTAAAAGAAGAGGAGCTATTTCCAGGGTACATCACTAGCTACTTATTTGAAATTGATACCATGGGCTGCAACTCTCATAATAACTTGCTTGGGATCACCATAAAAAAATCATGTTCGGCCCTAACCGGTTTGGCTCAGTGGATAGAGCTTCGGCCTGCGGACTGAAGGGTCCCGGGTTCGATTCCGGTCAAGGGCATGTACCTGGGTTGCGGGCACATCCCCAGTGGGAGGTGTGCAGGAGGCAGCTGATCAATGTTTCTAACTCTCTATCCTCTCCCTTTCCTCTCTGTAAGAAATCAATAAAATATATTTTAAAAAATAAAAATAAATTTAAAAAAAAATCATGTTCGTCGAACTCAAGATACAGTTCTATTTATTTTTATTTATTTTCATTGATTGATTTGAGAGAGAAAGAGAGAGAAACACCGATTTGTTGCATTCATTGGTTGATTCTGTGCCTTTGCTGGGGATCCAACCTGCAACTTTAAATATATTTTTTATTGATTTTTTACAGAGAGGAAGGGAGAGGGAGAGAGAGTTAGAAACATCGATCAGCTGCCTCCTGCACACCCCACTCTGGGGATGTGCCCGCAATAAAGGTACATGCCCTTGACCGGAATCGAACCTGGGACCCTTCAGTCCGCAGGCCGACGCTCTATCCACTGAGCCAAACTGGTCAGGGCCCAACCTGCAACTTTAGCATATCAAGACAACGCTCTAACCAACTGAGCTACCTGGCCACGTCGAGCAAGGTACAGTTTCTTTTTTTTTTTTTTTTTAATATATTTTATTGATATTTCACAGAGAGGAAGGGAGAGGGATAGAGAGCTAGAAACATCGATGAGAGAGAAACATCGATCAGCTGCCTCCTGCACACCTCCCACTGAGGATGTGCCCGCAACCAAGGTACATGCCCTTGACCGGAATCAAACCCGGGTCCTTTCAGTCCGCAGGCCGACGCTCTATCCACTGAGCCAAACCGGTTTCGGCGGTACAGTTTCTTAAGGGCCTATGTGAATGATATAAGGAAGCAACAATTGATTTTTTTTGGGGGGGTGGGGAGAGAGGCACAGTTTAACCTTTGTTTGAAAAAGTCAAATGTTTCTGATTTCTCATAGTTAAGACAAGGAAATTAAGGGGTGCTCATGATTAAAGTGATAATATAGCCCATTTGTTCATTCCATGGGCAAAAATATTGCCCCCAAACACTTTTAGAATAAAAATAAAATGAAAAAAATTTAATACATTATGCTATATAATAAAAGGCTAATATGCAAATCGATCAAACAATGGAATGACCTATCACTATGATGTGCACTGACCACCAGGGGGCAGATGCTCAATGCAGGAGCTGCCCCCTAGTGGTCAGTGTGCTCCCACAGGGGGAGCACCACTGGGCCAGAAGCTAGGCTCACAGCTGAGGAGCTCAGGGGCTGTGGCAGGAGCCTCTCCTGCCTCCACAGCAGCTCTAAGGACCTCTGGCAGACATCTGCTGAGGAGTCTCTGACTGCCAGAGGGCGCAGGCCTGAAGGGACCCAGCCCCAGTGCACTAATGTCATGCACCAGGCCTCTAGTAACTTAAAATTTAGAAAGCTCTTTTAGAGTTTTATCAGTGAAATGTTCCAAATACTGATTCATTCAATAAGTATTTATTGAATTTTTAGCTCTCTGCAGGACAATTTGTGAGTACAAAATGACTATGTGGTTAGAGCCTGGTCACTGAAGGGTCCAGGGTTCGATTCCTGGTCAAGGGCAAGTATCTGGGTTGCAGGTTTGACCCCCAACTCCAGAGGGGCTTGTGCAGGAGACAACCAATTGATGTGTCTCTCTCACATCAATGTTTCTCTTTCCCTCCCTCCCTTCCTCCCCTTCTCTCTCTCTCTCTAAAATCCAATGGAAAAGTAATATCCTTGGCTAAGGATTAACAACAAAAAACAAAACAAAAAAATAAAACACAGTTCCTTTCCTTTAAGAGTTTGCCATTTAGTTACAGAATAGCTGAAGGAATAAAAGATAAGTGTTTTGTATTGTACTAAGATTACGCATGAACTCCTTGACTTGAACACCATATTAATAATAGCATATAGCACTTCACAGTTTACAAACCATTTTCTTTAAATATATATATGGTATATATATATATATATATATATATATATATATATACACACACACATATATATATATACATATATATATATACTTTTTAAAAAAATATATTTTATTGATTTTTTACAGAGAGGAAGGAAGAGGGATAGATAGTCAGAAACATCGATGAGAGAGAAACATCGATCAGCTGCCTCTTGCACACCTCTTACTGGGGATGTGCCCGCAACCAAGTTACATGCCCTTGACCGGAATCGAACCTGGGACCCCTCAGTCCACAGGCTGACGCTCCATCCACTGAGCCAAACCGGTTTTGGCTATATATATATACTTTTATTAATTTCAGAAAGAAAGGGAGAGGGAGAGAGAGATAGAAACATCAGTGATGAGAGAGAATCATTGATCTGCTGCCTCCTGCACACCCTCTACTGGGGATTGAGCCCACAACCCGGGCATGTACCCTGGTGGGGAATGGAACCAGCAACCTCTTGGTTCATGGGTCTGTGTTCAACCATTGTGCCACACCAGCCGGGCTCTATATTTGACTTTTTGAGGAACTGCCTGTTTGCCAAAGCAGTTGCACCATTTTACATGCACTGGCAATGTCTGAGGCTCCCACTTTTTCCACATTCTTGCCAACATCTAATTTATTTTACAACCACTGCATACAAGTCATGTTCATACTGCACATATTCCATGTCATGGCACATGCCTGGGTTGCAAGCTCCATCCTCATTAGTGGACTTGTGCAGGAGGAGGCTCATCAATGATTCGCTCTCATCATTGATGTTTCTATCCCTGTATCCCTCTCCCTTCCTCACGCCTTAAAATTAATAAAAACATATTATTTTTAAAGTTAAATATAGGGCCTGCCTGGTTTTGCTCAGTGGATAGAGCGTTGGCCTGCAGACTGAAGGGTCCCGGGTTTGATTCCGGCCAAGGGCACATGCCCGGGTTGCGGGCTTGGTCCCAGTGGAGGGTGTGCGGGAGGCAGGTGATGGGTGATTCCCTCTCATCATTGATGTTTCTCTCTCTCTCTCCCTCTCCCTTCCTCTCTGAAATCAATACAAATATATATTTTTAAAAGTTAAATATAGCCCAACCGAGGTAGTTCAGTAGTTGAGCGTTGACCTATGAACCAAGAGGTCACCGTTCAATTCCTGGTCAGGGCACATGCCCGGGGTTGCTGGCTCAATCCCCAATGTGGGGCATGCAGGAGGCAGCCAATCAATGGTTCTCTCTCATCATTGCTGTTTCTATCTCTCTCTCCCCTCCCTTTCTCTCTGAAATAAATAAAAATATATTTTTTAAAAAGTTAAATATAGAATTACTGTACGACCTAGCAATTTCATTTCTAGGTATAGACAAAAGAATTGAAAACATGGGTCAAACCAATACTTATACATGAATGTTTCATAGCAGCACTATTCAAGAGACCCAAAAATATTTAGAACACACCTAAATATCCATTAATTTCTGAATGAGTAAACTGAAGTGGTATATCCATGCAATGGAATATTAGCCATAAAAAGGAATGAAGTACTGAGCCCTAACCGGTTTGGCTCAGTGGATAGAGCGTCGGCCTGCGGACTCAAGGGTCCCAGGTTCGATTCCGGTCAAGGGCATGTACCTTGGTTGCAGGCACATCCCCAGTTGGGGGTGTGCAGGAGGCAGCAGATTGATGTTTCTCTCTCATCGATGTTTCTAACTCTCTATCCCTCTTCCTTCTTCTCTGTTAAAAAAATCAATAAAATATATTAAAAAAAAAAAAAAAAAAGGAATGAAGTACTGATATATGCTACAAAGTAGATGAACTTGGAAAACATGCTAAGTGAAATAAACCAGACACAAAAGGTTACATATCATATAATTCTACTTATATGAAACATTCAAATTAAGTACTCTCAAAGAGACAGCAGACTAGTGGTTGCCAAGGGGTTGGGGGGAGTTAGCTACTTAATGGGTATGAGATTTTCTTTTGGGGTGATGAAATGTTCTGGAACTAGATAGTGGTGATGGTTGCACAATATTGTAAAAAAAAAAAAAAAAACACCAAAAATTGTACACCTTGGCATGGTTAATTTTATTTTATGTTATGTAAATTTTACCTCAAGAAAAAAATAAAGAAACAAGGGATCTTCGGAAACCAGAGCAAGATGAAATGAGAAGTCCCAAATTTCTGCTTTCTGATATATATCTCTTTTCATGTCATGACTTCAATCCCTATTTTCAAGTTACTGAAATAATTCTTTAAATAAATGCAAATTGAATTTATACTATGTGGCAGCCATTAAACTAGGCACTGGGAAAGCAAACAATGGGATATAAAAACAGTCCTCCTGCACCTAGCTGGTTTGGCTCAGTGGATAGAGCATCAGGCTGCAGACTGAAGGGTCCCAGGTTCGATTCTGGTCAAGGGCACATGCCTGATTTGCAGGCTCAGTCCTCAGTGGGGGGGGGGCATGCAGGAGGCAGCCAATCAATGATTCTCTCTCATCATTGATATTTCTATCTTTCCCTCATCCTTCCTCTCTGAAATCAATAAAAGTATATTTTTAAAAAAACACAAAAACAGCCCTCCTGGGGTTTAGGCAAGTATTAGTCAAAAGACCATATAAACTAGAAAAACAATCCCATTCATAATAGCTTCAAGAAGGATAAAATACAGCTCCGCTGGTGTGGCTCCGGGCTTGAGGGTTGACCTATGAATCAAAAAGTCATGGTTTGATTCCCGGTCAGGTCACATGCCCGGGTTGCAGGCTCAATTCCCAGTGGGGAACGTGCAGGAGACAGCCGATCAATTATTCTTTCATCATTGATGTTTCTCTCTCTCTCTCCCTCTCCTTTCCTCTCTGAAATCAATGAAAATATATTTTTTAAAAATAAATAAATAAGCCCTAGCTGGTTTGGCTCAGTGGATAGAGCGTCGACCTGCAGACTGAAGGGTCCCAGGTTCGATTCCAGTCAAGGGCATGTACCTTGGTTGCGGGAACATCCCCAGTAGGGGTTGTGCAGGAGGCAGCTGATCGAGGTTTCTCTCTCATTGATGTTTCTAACTCTCTATCCCCCTCCCTTCCTCACTGTAAAAAAACAATAAAATATATTTAAAAATAAATAAAGAAGTAAAATAAAAATATATTTTAGGGGAAAAAAAGCCATATCAATAAATGAAGATGTACAACTGTGACAAGGGGTATAAGAGAGGTTAATGATGTTATGAAAACATATAACAGGGAGATTTGGCATGAGGTACAGCATTTAAAAAGTGAAGGACAGAAAAAAATAAAAAGTGGAAAAAAAAGTGAAAAACAGCCCCAGATGGTTTGGCTCAGTGGAAAGTGCATTAGCCCAGGTTCGACTCAGGTCAAGGACACATGCCTGGATTTCGGGTTTGATCCCCAGGGGGAGGTGTGCAGGAGGCAGCCAATCAATAATTCTCTCTCATTATTGATGTTTCTCTCTCTCCCTCTCCCTTCCTCTCTGAAATATATATATATATCACACACCAGACCAATTCTGTAAAAATAAATAAATAAAAAGTGAAGAACATCACAGTCAAGGAATAGAATATGCTAAAGGCTTTGTAGCAGGAGGAAGCATGGTGTCTAAAAGAACTGGCAGAAGGCCTTGTGGCTGTAGCAAAGAAACTTATGAAGAGGCAGACCATTCAGCCAGCCGTGGGCAAACTACGGCCCGCGGGCCAGATCCGGCCTGTTCGGCTGTTCTATCCAGCCCGCGGAGCTGAAAGAGCGAAGCGTTCTCTTGCTCTCCCCTCCGCTCCTTTACTTTGAATTTATATTAGTTCACACAAACACTCCATCCATGCTTTTGTTCCGGCCCTCCGGTCCAGTTTAAGAACCCATTGTGGCCCTTGAGTCAAAAAGTTTGCCCACCCCTGATTCAGAGCCTTCTAAAACTGGGTAAGGTGACTCTCTTATTACGTATTGTCTCAGTTCCAAATCCACTCTTCTGCTTTATGATTTTGGGTTTGGGACTCTGCAAACAATGTTTCTCCTTGCAAACTGGCCCTCTGTTAAGCTATCCCAATAGAGAATACTAGAGGGGCACTGCAGGACAGGAGAAGGAGGGATGGACGTTTCCTTCCTGTTAGCTTCCTGTTTCTATCAGCAAAACTTCTTAATTCTGGCAGAGGCAGTGTCTTCCCATTACAGCAGCTGAATCAGTTTATGGTTTCCCAGCACTTATAGAACCCATCTCATTACTCCTTCAGAGACACCAGCATCAAACTGTCCAGTGTCCCCTACTCACAGGTCCAGGCCCCAAACACATGGGGCCCTTCCTCTGAGTCCTGAGACACAGCACCCTCCAAGCAGCACCTCCTTTTCAGAGGTCTGAGTTTCAGCTCTGTTTGACCCCTCCTTTAAGTCTGTGTTTTAATAATTTCAACTTCTTTCCTTTGTTTCTTCACCCTGGGGGTGGTAGCTGTTCCTACAATTATTACTTCCATACCTTCAATTTCTACTCTTCTTCAGTTATGCAGTTAATAATCCATTATATTAATTCTCCCTCTTCCTCTTCAAATAACATGTGATTTCTACCTCCTTACATGACTTTGACTGATATATAAGGATCTAATATGTACTCTACAAGGTCCAGTTTATTTTTTTTTTAAATATATTTTATTGATTTTTTTACAGAGAGGAAGGGAGAGAGAGAGATAGAGAGTTAGAAACATTGATGAGAGAGAAAACATCGATCAGCTGCCTCCTGCACACCCACGACTGGGGATGTGCCCGCAACCAAGGTACATGCCCTTAACCGGAATCGAACCTGCGACCTTTCAGTCTGCAGACCAATGCTCTATCCACTGAGCCAAACCAGTTAGGGCTACAAGGTCCAGTTTAAATGCTACTTTCTATGTGTGTGTTTTTCCATTACTCTCAGACAAGATTATTCCTCTAGTTAATTCTTAATGTCTTTCTTAAGTCCTATAGGTTTTTGTTTTCATAATCATATGCGAAATCACACCCAGATGCCCACAATTACACTGAAACTCCTTCGCTCTCCTTTGGTACTTTATTTTTCTCAATAGCACTTGTCATCATTTTAAATATTATATATTTTATGTTTTTTGTTTATTTCATTGTCCATCTCCCACCATTTTTATAGTCCCAGGGTCTGGAATATCTACAGAACCCCAATCAGACTACCATGGTGTGCTGATTAACTTGCTCTCAAAAAAAAAAAAGAAAGAAAGGTCTGATGTGTAGTGTTTGCCAATATCCATAGTGTAAATAGTCCCACACTCCCATTATGGCCTATTTTAAGCTACCAACTAAATGCTGAATATTTAATAACCAGCTCTTGCAAGCCAGTACAAACTGGCTCCAGTTTTCGACTGTATGTCTATGACACTGAGTGAGTTATTTAATCTCTTAAGTCTCCATTTTCCCATCTGTAAAATATCTGTGGGGGATAATAATAGTCCTATTATAAGTTGACATAATTTATAAAATTGTGGCAAAAGTTTAATGAGTTAATACTAGTAAAGCACATAAATGGGTGGCTGACAGTGTTAATTTTATTTTATTATATTTATATATTTATCATGTGTACTTTTCTCCACATCTCACCAACATTGCTTTGTCATATCCAATGATTTTTTGCTTCATTTTCCAATTTTATACTGAGTGAAACAGGTCTATCAAGTTCTGTGACATTCTTTGATCTATCAACAAAATGCCCAGTTTGTTGGCCATAATTTACTGATAACCAACAGTTATAAAATGTTGGCAAACATTTCTCAAAACATAGAACTGATTGTTGTATTTCTACCTGTGTTTGTGATATACTCATTGATTTTCACAACTTGCTCACTAGAGATTCTGCTATAATGGAATGTAATAGATTTTCCTACTGAGGGTTTGGGGAGTTCAAGAAGCCTTATCATTTGTTTTACCCCACTTTCTTAATCTGTCTCAGAAGTCTCAAATTGTCTGTTTTGTTCCTGCTTAGAAAATGTCTGTCCTTAAAAATATTTCTGTTTTACTAACTATAGGAAGCAGGCCTTTGTCCTGCCCACCCTTATTTGACTCAACCAATTCCTCATTATTGCTCGTTAGATTGTAATTCAACTTCATTTCTTAGACATTTGCCTTCACTACCACCAGGCTGTGAGCTACTCTGAGAATACCTACTGCTTCTCCTTTATCTCTATTCCCCAGTTCCTAGTAAGCTGCCTGGAATGTGCTGATTGTTTAACAACCATTTGTTGAATTGGTTGGGGTTGCTTTGGAGATGGGTCAATAGGACTAAAGAAAGATGAGAAAGAACTTCACAGAAATAGAGCACATTGCCCAGTGATAATTGAGTATAAACAAGCAGAGCATGTTCTCACACAGACAGGAATTCTGCATGGTTTGATAGTGGGCTGCGTGGGTGAGTTGGAGAGTTAGAGGGGATTCCATTGGAAAGATAGATAGGACTAAGTTATTAAAGGTTTTCTACGCTCTGCTAAGAACCATAGCTGTATCGTGTACTGAAGTGGGCTCAAACCAGCTCATAAACTGATTTTAAGTATCCAGGAATTTGTGAGCCCATTGATCTCACATTGATAGTTTGAAATCAGCCACAGAGTATTCATACCACAGATAATCTGCAAATGCTACAAATCAACCTTTTCTTTTTTCTCAGAGAGCAAGATGTTCATAGGCCAATCAAAGTTTTGGACATCACATTAAAAGGTTATTAAATCTCACAAGTTTGTTATAGAGATTAATTGAGAAAATAAATATGTAAAGTACTTAGAGTGCCTGGCATAATGGAAGCACTTCAAAAATATTGCTTGATATTATCATTCATGTAAAATATTAAGCTCTTATTTCATGCTAGATATCATTCCATGCACTGGGGATATAGCAGTAAACAAAATAAAATCCCTGCCGTAAGCATTTTAAATTCTAAGGATATAAAACAGATTATTGATACCTTAATCAATAAAGAAATTAAAAAAATATATAGCATCCAAAAAAACCCCAAAAACAACAAAAAACAAACAAACAAAGAAATTAAAAAAATAATAATAAAACAGATTATTAACAGAAAGTTATTTAATACATTAGGTTGTGATAAATGCTCTGAAGAAAAATAAATGAGAATAAGGGAGACAGAGAAGGACAGGCTACTTTTATTTAGGGTGGCAGGGAAAGCCTCTATGATAAAATGGTTATTGAAAAGAAACCACGCCGAAACTGGTTTGGCTCAGTGGATAGAGCGTTGGCCTGCGGACTGAAGGGTCCTGGGTTCGATTCCGGTCAAGGGCATGTACCTTGGTTGCGGGCACATCCCCAGTGGGAGGTGTGCAGGAGGCAGCTGATCGATGTTTCTAGCTCTCTATCCCTCTCCCTTCCTCTCTGTAAAATATCAATAAAATATATTTTTTAAAAAAAAGAAAAGAAAAGAAACCAGAAGGAAATAAAGTGGTCATTCTTGTGGGTCTCTAGGGCTAGACCTTTCCAGGCAGAGGGAGCAGCAAGAATAAAACCCTAGGTAGAAGTGTGCTTAGTGTGCTGAAGGAAAAACAAGAAATCCCACGCAGCTAGAGTGAGCAAAGCAAAAATAAGAGAATTTGAGCTCAGAGCCCTGGGGAACATAAGAGGCCGATCAAGAAGGGCCTAAAGGTAAAGATTTTGGATTTGTGCCAGACTGGCATGTCTCAGCGATTGAGCATTGACCTACATATGAACCAGGAGGTCACAGTTGAATTCCCAGTCAGGGCACATGCTCAGGTTGTGGGCTTGATCCCCAGTGTGGGGCGAGCAGGAGGCAGCCAATCAATGACTCTCTCTAACCATTGATGTTTCTATCTCTCCCTCTCCTTTCCTCTCTGAAATCAATAAAAATATATTTTTAAAAAAGATTTTGGATTTGCTTTTAGTTAGAGAGAGGACAAATTTGGGAGGCTTATGTAGAGGAGTAGATAATCTGACATGTTTTAGAAGGATCACTTTGTTTATAATTACTGTTTTGTTAGAATTGTAACTTGAATAATTTCACAAATAGGCCAGATTGGAGGGAGTAAGGTCGAGGAAACAGAAGAAGCTCTTCTGAGAATTTTGTTAGTTTAGGATTAATAAGCATAAGATCTGGAGTAAAACTGTCTGTGCTTAAATTATTCTTAACAATGTGACTGTAGACAAGCAACTTAACTTCTCTGGGCCTCCATATCTTCAAGTGCAAGATGATGAAAATAAATAGGAGCACTCTTCAAGGGTTATTGTAAATATTAAAATAGTTCATGTGAAGTATTTAGCAGAATGCCTGGCAAACAGTGAATGTTCAGTAAGTATTATCCTTATTATTTTTTCCAAAAGGGATACATTTTGAAGTAGAATAGGAAGGGGAGACAGGCAAAGGTAGGAGTAAAAGGAAAATTTGGGAAATCTATAGGGAATATAAATATAACTTTTATTACCTTATCTTGTCTCTGAAAAGTCAGAGATCTGATCCTAAGGCTCGTGGAAGGAAGAAAAGTGGGCCTTGGAGACAGGTTCAGGGGGTTAGCCTGGAAAGAGCTGCAGCTGCCCATTTCTTCCCTGGTTGCAAGTCTCATGGGGTCCCTTAGAGGTTGGGGGATAAGTCTCTGTGGGGGAAGGGAAGGGGAAAGGGAATGGCACTGGCATGCTCCTTGGAGGTAGAGAAGGAGAGAGAGAGAGAGAGAGAGAGAGAGAGAGAGAGAGAGAGAGAGAGAGAGACCAGAGTTTAACTGGGTGGAGAATTTCATTTGCATTCAGGGATGACTGACAAAAACTATATTTCTTCTGGGCATGCCCTTAGCCATAATGTATACAGAAAAATTCATGGGGGGAGGGGGTGTCAAACCCAAAATGCAAATTTTATTATAACTAGTCCAGGGCCCTAGTAAGGTCGTTTTAGCATTAAGGTCATGTTGTTTTCCTCTGAGCTTGCGCCAAGAACTGGAGTTGAACCTGCCTGCTGGCAGCCTGCTGGTGGTCTGCTGGGCTGCCCATAGAGAGGTGGTCTGACGGCAATGTCTGACCCCTGTTCAGGATCTCATGGCAGGCCCCACCACAGCTGCTCATGTCTAACTTTCTACCTAACAAACGATCAAAATATATTTGAAATTGTATTGAAATTTGCTTAAATATGCATAAAGATATCCTTAAAGGATTCATAAGAAAGTAAGAGTAGTGGTTACCAATGGAAACAGGATCAATAATGAGGGACCAGAATTTGAGGAAGACTTTGTATTGTATATCTTTTATACATTTTCTGATAGTTGAACTGTGTAACAGCATTAACTATACAAAATTAAATTATAAACTGTTTGGGGAGTAAAGTGGAGTACCAGCAGGTTTAGAGACTGTTTATTATTTTTAAAATTATTTATTTTTAGAGAGAGAGGAAGGGAGACGGAGAGAGTGAAACATTGATGTGAGAGAGAAACATCAATCAGCTGCCTCCTGCATGGCTCAGCCAGCAACCCGGGCATGTGCCCAGACCAGAATCAAACCAGCAACCCCCCCATGCATGGGGAGATGCCCAACCTTCTGAGCCACAGGGGCCAGGGCTAGAGACTGTTTAATCAACTTCTTTATAACCTCCATTTCCTTAAGTCCCTGGGGCTAAACTCCTTTCCCTTTCTCTTTATCTCCTGTCTGGCAGGAGTTTTAACCCACAGGAAACATGTATTAAGTATGCTTAATTTACAAAGAACAGTTCTAGGTATTGGGACTCCACAGGACATAATCCCTGCCCTTGAAGTGATCCAGGTGGGTTTATCACTCTTTTTAGTGGGTAGGACAAGAATAAAAAATGTCCTTCTCTCCTCTTTTCCCTTTTTCCTTATAATCTTTCAAAATGCTGGAAATATTTTGGAATTCCTGCTTAATTCTCCTCCCCCTCACTTGAAGAGTAACAAGTCTTTGGGAACTCAGGACTTTCCATCAGGCCCAGACTGGAAGACCTCAGGCTAGGCCAAGACTCAACCTGCTTCCCTTGGGCCCCCGGCACCTTGTGAAAATTCTTGGACCTCTTAAGATGCTGCTGTGACTGTGGTTTCCGGCTTCCTGAGTTCTCATACTCAGCTTGGTACTGCAGATATCATACCCCAGTTCCTGCTTTGAAGACTGACATGCTCAAACCTGATGATACTCTGAGTACATGGAGTCTTCAGGTTATAGCTAAGAGACTTGCTTTTCTGTTTTAGTTTTCCTCCTCTCCCTTAACTCATTGTAAATGCCTTGGGGTTACATAAGGACAGAGTATAAAGGTTTTCTGGGTAGAAGCTGAGAAAGATCTCTTTTCTAATTGAATATCCTATCTCATGTTAGGTCTTTAGTTTTGTTTCTCTTTAGCTAGGGACCTTTTGAACACCCTAGACAACAAATCTAGTAAGAAAGCAACCAAGAATTATTTATACAGAACTTTACAGTTTACAATACATTTTCTCATATGTTATTTAACTTAAATGTGACAATTCTATGAGTGAGGATAGATAGCCCATTTTAGAGATGAAGAACAGTGATGCTTAAGGAGAGAAAGAACTTTTCCTTGCAGGTATTGAATACCTGTTTTGCTACTGTATACCTTGGTGTATGCAGGGCATCATTGTAGAGCTATCTTTTTATGGGTTGGGACCATAGTTCTGAAATTGTTAGCTAGCAAGAGATTCTACTCTCTGGAGTTGAGGCTGCTATACAGCCAATATTTCACTCATTCATTCAATCACAACTATTAGTTGAATACCTATCCTGTACAAAGAAAGGCTCTACCTAGTAAAGAATTGGGAATTTGAAAACCAACTACTAGTGAGATGCTGGGTAGTATCTTAAAGCAGAAAGGTGAATGCTGCTAAGTAGGCAGTGGTAAGACCTGGGTTTTGTTTTATTTTGTTATTTAAAAAAAATCCTCACTCAAGGAAATTTTCTCATTGATTTTTAGAGAGAGTGGAAGAGAGAGGGAAAGACAGAGAGAAATATCTATGTGAGAGAAACACATGGATTGATTGCATCTTGCATGTCCCTGACCAGGACCCGGTCTGGGGAGGAGCCTGCAAGCAACCCCATTATGTGCCCTTGACCAGAAAGGAACCCGGGACCCTTCCGTAGCCCGACACTCTATCCACTGAGCCAAACTGGCTTAGGAGGGTTAACACCAGAACGTTGCAAACTGGAGTTCTGTGGCTAGCTAGCAGTCAGTGAATGTCCAGTTTAGAAGAAGTTAGTGAGGGAAAGGGTGGAGGATTGAAGGGGGTCCTAATATATGGTGATGGGAGAAGATTTGACTTTGGGTTGTGGGCATACAGTGCAATACACAGATCTTGTAACATAGAAACCTACATCTGAAACCTACATGATCATATTAACCAATGTCAGCCCAATAAATTTAATAAAAAGAAGTTAGCAAGCCAGGTTTCTGTAGGGTTTTAAATCTGAAAGAGCTTGTAGGTACTTTATTCATATCTGTATTTATTTTTGCTCAGCCAGCATCAGTTTTCCCCTCAGTTGCCCTTTGGGAGGATATCCTTAGGAGCAGATTGCTCTTCTCTTCTTTCCCTGGGAGCCTAGACTAAGCATGTCAAACTCACATGCTTGGCCAAGACTATAATACATGTGACCTGAGATTGACCAATCAATAGCGGCTCCTGGCCAAGACTTAGCCCAATTGTTTCCCTGCTCTCTTGTTGATGCTCTGGGGCCCAACAACATACTTCTTTATAATATTTCTGTTTTTCTTGTGCTTGCAACAGTCAAAAAGAATTTTAACTTACAAATTGTGACAATTTCTTTACCAGGCTGTAAGCTCCTTGAAAACAGAAACTAAATGTCATTCTGCTCTTTAGCTTTGGTGCTTAAATTCAACCCTTCTCAATACATGCAGGTTGAATAAGTGAGGAAACATGCTATATTTATATGGGGCTATGGAGTTTGGGATTCTTGGCATTACTGTGGCTGTGGGGCAAAGAATCCTGAATATACTACCACAATCACTAACAGTTCAGCAACTTCATGTTAATAAATGGAAACCAGAAAATCCTGGGAAGGTCCTTTTCCCCTGTATTTGATTACTTAGCATCTCTGCATGTTACAATTTTTGTGTATGTGCAGTGGAAATGAGCACAATTGAGGCTTCTGTCCCTGGTTTCCCAGGACCTCTTTCCGAGCACTGCCATCTGTCCTACTTCAACTGTGGTAATATCCTCTTCACTCTCCAGTCCTGATATGAAGAGTACTTCTCCTATGAACTCAGGTCATAAAGAAGAACCTGCCATTTTTTTTCAACATTATTCTCTTTCCTTTCATCCCTTCCTCAGATACACACAGAGTATCTATTATTTGTCAGGTTCTGACAGTTGGGAAGGTACAAGATAGTCCCTAATTTAAATTCAGGAAATAGACAAATACGACCCAGAGAATAGACAAGTGAAATAATAACAATTTGTGTTGTGCTCTGTTGAAAACTGAAGTGATAAGGTAGACAGTAATTGCCATGGGGAGGCACGTGGGAGAGAGAAGCACTTCTAGATAATGTAGTCAAAGAGACTCTCACTGAGATGAACTGAGACCTACACGATGGAGTCAGCTTTGCAAAAAGCAACAGCCTATTTAATGGCCCAGCAGGCAGGGGTGGGCAAACTTTTTGACTCGAGGGCCACAATGGGTTCTTAAACTGGACCGGAGGGCCAGAACAAAAGCATGGATGGAGTGTTTGTGTGAACTAATATAAATTCAAAGTAAAGGAGCGGAGGGGAGAGCAAGAGAACCAGATAGAACAGCCGGATCCGGCCCGCGGGCCGTAGTTTGCCCACGGCTGAAGAGAGAGCTTGGAAAGAGCCATAGAAACTGACAGAGGCCCTGCAGGTGTGGTTCAGTGCTTGAGCAGTCCACCCATGCACCAAGAGGTCGCTGGTTGAATTCCAGGTGAGGGCACATTTCCCGGGTTGAGGGCTCCATCCCCAGTAGCAGGCGTGCAGGAGGCAGCCCATCCATGTTTCTCGCTCATCAATGTTTCTATCTCTCTCTCCCTCTCTCTCTCTCAAATCAATAAAATCATATTTTTTTATTTTAATAAATCTTTATTCAGATTATTACAATTGTTTCTCCTTTTTCCCCCCATAGCTCCCCTCCACCCAGTTCCCACCCCACCTTCTGCCCTTACCTCCCCCCCACTGTCCTCATCCATAGGTGTATGATTTTTGTCCAGTCTCTTCCTGAACCCCCCATACCCCTTTCCCCCTGAGAATTATCAGTCCACTCCCTTTCTATGCCCCTGATTCTATTATATTCACCAGATTATTCTGTTCCTCAGGTTTTTAATTCACTTGATTTTTAGGTTCACTTGTTTATAGATATGTATTTGTTGTTCATAATTTTTATCTTTACTTTTTTCTTCTTCCTCTTCTTAAAGAATACCTTTCAGCATTTCATATAATACTGGTTTGGTGGTGATGAACTCCTTTAGCTTTTTCTTATCTATGAAGCTCTTTATTTGCCCTTCAATTCTGAATGATAGCTTTGCTGGGTAGAGTAATCTTGGTTGTAGGTTCTTGCTATTCATCACATTGAAAATTTCTTGCCACTCCCGTCTGGCCTGCATAGTTTCTGTTGAGAAATCAGCTGACAATCGTATGGGTGCTCCCTTGTAGGTAACTAACTTTTTCTCTTGCTGCTTTTAATATTCTCTCTTTGTCTTTTGCTCTTGGCATTTTAATTCTGATGTGTCTTGGTGTGGTCCTCTTTGGATTCCTTTTGTTTGGGGTTCTGTGCACTTCCTGGACTTGTAAGTCTATTTCTTTCACCAGGTGGGGGAAGTTTTCTGTCATTATTTCTTCCAATAGGTTTTCAGTATCTTGCTCTCTCTCTTCTTCTGGCACCCCCATAATTCTGATGTTGGTACGCTTGAAGTTGTCCCAGAGTCTTCTTACACTATCTTCAACTTTTTGGATTTTTTTTTTTGCTTTTTGCTTTTTCGGTTGAGTGTTTTTTGCTTCTTTGTATTTCAAATCTTAGACTTGATTTTTGTGTTCCTCTAGTCTGTTTTTGGGTCTCTGTATAATATTTTTTATTTCAGTCAGTGTATGTTTAATTTCTAGTTGGTCCTTTTTCATATCTTCGAGGGTCTCGTTATATTTATCGGCCTTTTCTAGGATATTCTTGAAAAGCCTTATAACCGTGGTTTTGAATTCTATATCCAGTCGTTTGTTTTCCTCCATTTCTTTCGTTTGTGATCTGATTCTTTGACACCGCATTTTCACTGCTTCCCTGAGTTGGTAAGGTAGATTTGTGTGCTAGGTTTCCAATATGGCCCAGTGGGTCTGCCTCCCCAGTTAACCTGAGGTGGACACTCTTGGTGCACCCCTTTGTGGACTGTGTGTACAGCCTTGTTGTAATTAAGTCTTTATTGTTGTTGGTATCACTGGGAAGAATTGACCTCCAGGCCAGTTGGCTGTAAGGATCAGCTGTGTCTATGCTGGGAGAAGTTCGGTGCTGGAGACAGCCTTATAGGATTAGACTTGCCAAATTGCAGTAGCCTCTGTGCTCAGCTTGGATGGGGTGGAGTCTCAGTCTTGGCTTCCCGTCAGCCTTGCCCTTGCGCACACGTGCGCGCCTTCAGACCTCTGCCTTCCCTGGCTCCCGAGTCTCCGCCCGAGAGTCCAGACTCCCCCCACAAGAGTGTGGGTCCCCAGGGGCTCGCCTGGAACTGGGGTTCAGTGCAGTCAGAACTGGGGCTCAGTGCAGTCAGGAGCCTCCGACTCCCTTCCACTAGGGAAAGCCTGTGGCAACCTCCGCAGCCTTTGTGCGCAGTGGCACTCGCGCGCCTTCAGACTTCTGCCTTCCCCAGCTCCCGAGTCTCCGCCCGAGAGTCCAGACTCCCCCCATAAGAGCATGGGTCCCAAGGGGCTCGCCCGGAACTGGGTTTCAGTGCAGTCAGAACTGGGGTTCAGTGCGGTCGGGGGCTTCCTTCCCCCTTCCGCCAGAGAAAGTCAGCCAGGCTCTCAGCCGCCCTTCCTCTCTGTGAGCACAAAGACCTCCAATTCTCTGTGAGCTTTTCTCTTTCCTTCTAGTTGTAGAATTTTCACTCAGCCAGCTTTCCTGTGGTTCTGGATGGTGTCCGTTCTGTCTTTTAGTTGTAGTTTTGAAATTGTTGTGCGAGGCAGTAGTTTAGGTGCTTACCTATGCCGCCATCTTGGTTTCTCCCTAAAATCATATTTTTAAAAAAGAAACTGACAGAAAGTCAGTGGAGTGTGGCAGGGGTCCTCAAACTATGGCCCACGGGCCACATGCGGCCCGCTGAGGACATTTATCCGGCCCGCCGGGTGCCGCTGCCTGTCCTGCTTAGCAGCCGACTCGTCCCGGTCCCGCAGTGCGCATAGGAATTTGTTCATAGGTTTTTTTTTTAAACTATAGTCCGGCCCTCCAATGGTCTGAGGGACAGTGAACTGGCCCCTGTTTAAAAAGTTTGAGGACCCCTGGGCTAGAGGATGAACAAGGGTGGAGGATGCAGATGAAGAGATTGGTTGTTTTAGTCAGGGCAGTGCCATGATTAGATTTACATTTTAAGAAGTGCAATCTGGCTGTTCTGTCCTCTCTTCAATGTACAATAAAGTTGTTATTGCTCTTATAAATAACAAATGTGTAGCATTTTCCCTTGGGACTTCCTTAGTCCCATTGGGAAAACATCCTGGAACATTCTGGGGTAGCTGCAACTCTGGTCTTGGTCTCTGGAGGCAAAACACATCTCTTAGCACCAGCTATGGGAATCCTTTCCTAGGAGTTAATGAGGCAAAGTGAAGGAGGAATAGTACAAAGGCCTTGAGGTGGGAAGGACCCTGGATTATTTGAGGACTTGAAAGTGGCTGAGAACGAGGGAAGCTGGATGTGTAAGAATGAGTGGCAGGTTAGGCTCAGACTTTCAAGGGCCTGGTAGATAGGCTTCCAGTGAAGACCCCAGTGATCTGTATCTGAAGAACAGTGGGCAACAGGCTTCGAGCAGAGGATGCCTGTGATTATATTTGCGTTTTGAAAGCTTCCACTGTATGTTAAGATTGGATTAGAAGGGGGAAGTGTAATGGGGCTGAAGGGACCACAATCATCCAGGAGAGATGTGACGGTGGCCTAGACTGGGTGTTTGTACTGGAATGGAGAGAAGTGGAAGGCTCTAAGATGCATTGAGGAGGCAAAATTAACAGGTGATGGATAGTCTCCAGCTCCGGGCTTCGTGTGATCTCAGTGGTTACGGGTGAGTGGGGACTTCGAGCTTGGGATCAGGGCGCTGGCCCGGTTCCCGCGCGTTAGTGTAGTGGGCGTGGCCCGCCGAGCCGTCGTCATGGTGATCAGTTGGGCGGGGCCGAGGGCGGGGCAGCTGGGGTCTGCGTCACTTGGTGGTGGCGATGGTGCGTATGTGTGGGGGCGGGGTATACGCTGGGCGCGTCCCTAGGATCACGTGGTGCGCAGCACGCAGAGTCCTTCTGTCGGTAGGTCCTGAAGCGGCGCAGCCGGAGCGGGGCTGTGAGGTGAGCTCGCGTTGAGGCACGGCGAGGCGAAGCCAGCTGGTCGTAGCCGGTCCGGGCGGGCCCGCGCCGGCGCGTGCCGTGCGGGCGGAGACGGTGACGGACGCCACCGCTACTCTAGTCCCCTGCCCGGCCCTGCTCCCCGCCTGGCTCGTCTCGCCCACCCCGGAGGGAGGCCCGGGGACCGCTGCTGAGAGCGTGGCGGGCGTGCGAGCGGCGCCCAATCCCCAAGACTACCCGCGGGAGTGACGGCAGCCTAAGCCAATCAGCGCCGCCCGAGGGGGCTGGGCCGCGGGGTGCGGGCCTGGGGCGCGGAGCGGGCCGTGTTGGTGGTGGTGTTGGTGGTGGTGTTGGTGGTGGTGTTGATGGTGGTGGTGGGTGGTAAGCGCCACTGGCAGAGCCTGAGCTTTTGTGGCCCCGAGACCTCCACCACCAGTCTTTGCTGTTGCCTTTTTTTTGGGGAATGCGTTTTTGAAAATTGACTATTTTATTCTGTTCTGGGGAGCACACCCCTTTCTCAAGCCCCCGACTTTGGGAGTGTCCCCTTTCTCTAGTTTTGAAAATGTGGGTGGATCTCCCTTTCTTAAGCTCCAGCCCAGGGGTTTTTATCTCAATTTCCAAAGACCCCTCACACTGAGGATGTACCCCCTTTCCTAGGATCCCCAAACTGGGAAGATACTTCCTTTTTTTCGAGCCTTCAATCTGAGTAAGCAGTCCCTTTCAAATTTGGAGCTTCTCCCTGTTAACGAGTCTCTCAAATCTGGGGTCCAATAACCAAAGTTTTGGGGTACTTATATTTCCACAAATCCAAGCCCCCTTTTCCAGGCTCCTAATCTGGCAATGTGCTTTCCAGAGTTTCTTAAATTTAAGGGCTGCTTCCTTTCCTCAGCCCTTCAAATCTAAGGTGCACTTCATTTCTAGATACTACTGAAAATGAGATCCAAGTCCTGAAGTTTAAGGGTACATACATGCAGTTACACAAAGAAGGGAATTCGCTGCTCTTCCAGTCACCGTTTTTGGGTTTGCATCCTTTTTTATTAGTTACCCAAATCGAACATCCTGTTTCCCCGAGGAAGACTCATTTTCGTATCTGAGGGTGTATTTGTTTCTTGTGTTTTCCCAAGTGTATGGGATACACCCCTTTGAATACACAATTTTCAGGGTGCAATCACCTTCCTGATGCTTCTTAAATCTGGGAGGGTACATCTTTTTTTCTGGCTCCTCTCATTCCCAGGTGATAGTCCATGTTTTTTTTTTTTAGCTCTTCTGCCATCTAAAACATTCCACCCCCCCCCCCCAATTTTCCTTCCATTTTTGGAACTTCAATTCCCTGTAAGTGCTCTCCATGTTCCTTTTTTTTTTTTTAATTTTAAGACCGATATCAGTCTTAGCACTTGTATTTTCGTTTTTAATAAAGATTTAAAAAATATATTTTTATTGATTTCAGAGAGGAAGGGAGAGGGAGAGTTAGAAACATAAATGAGAGAGAATCATTGATTGGCTGCCTCCTGCACGCCCCCTACTGGGGATTAAGCCTGTAACCCAAGAATGTGCCCTTGGCCAGGATGGTACCTGGGACTCTTGAGTTCTAAGGCGGATGCTCTATCCACTGAACCAGACCAGCTAGAGCTCTTTCTTTGATGAATGGTATCTTTAGCACAGCACTTTCTCTGCTTCTGTGACCTTTTCTTTTTTTTTCTGAGCATACTTCCTATAGTCATACCTGAATTCGTTTTGCCCAAAGGGAGGCTCTCCCTTCTAAAGGGGTGTCTGCATGTTTTCTTTCCTGTATCTACTTTATTTTTTATCTTTCCGCTAACTGGAACTCTTCTCTGTCAGCTTGCCTTATACCCAGGCGTTTTCCTGGTTTCTAACTCTGGACACTGCTCTGCTTACGTGTGGCTGTACAGATTTTCCCATTCTTCCCCTAACACTGAAGGTGGCTTCAAGTCCAGGACTATCTGATGCCCCAAGTGCTGGATTTAAACTGGGAAGGAATCCCCTCTCATTTCTTTGGTTATTCACAGGACTCTTAATCCTCCTGGTGGTTTGCTTCCTATAACATTCTGGTTAGATGAATACTGTTTTCTCCTTTGCTTTATTTTCCTGTATTGGAAAAAAAAAGAAGCTCTTAAGAGATTCTTCTAGTCTTGCTGTCCGCTCAAAAGCTTCCTCCCTACATTGGTTTACTTTTTTCCTTTTATCAAGAAAAGAGATCATTTGGAGGAATATCTTAGTTGCTCTTTTTGTTATTGTCCCTGGTGTGCAGGTGGGGGATGAATCCTGTCTCTCCCATCACCTATCTGCCAAGCCTTGCTCCCAACCCTCACCTTAAAATCTATAAATACCTGGGACCTCTTGTCTTTTAAGAGCCTCTCAATAGATTATTTCTTTTGTATTTCCCTCTGCCTTTCTAGATCTTACTCAGGGCTTCTCAGCCTGACCCCCTTAATCAGATTAATTTCTCCACAGCTGGAATCCCAAGTGCTTATGGGATAATGACACCTCTGACCTTTCTTCCTTTTGAGAAGTATTTGAGTGTGCAGCTGTATGAGGCCTCAGTGGGGGAGAGAGTTTGGGCCTGAGAAACTACATTGGCAGGACAAGGCCAGAGGAAAATACTGCATTTTTAGGACCACATCCTTCTGAATCTCATTTGGAGATTGGATGTTTGCCAAGCACCTGCTTCTTAGGGATGCTGGGGGATTTAATGATACTCCCAGGAACCTGTAGGAATTAATGGGGCATGTGGAGAAATGTTTGAACTCAGTGTTAAAACTTGAATTGTATTTTCAGAACAACTAAGCTGTTTTATATTATATCTCATGTTTATGAAAGCCTTAGAGCTAAGATGTGTTATTTCAGGAAGTGAAATAGATCCACATTTAGATCATTTTGTCATTAGTAAGTACCAAATTCATTAGAAAACACTGGAGGTCTGTCTGAGCAGTACCTAATAAAATAAAAGTGAACAGGTACTTTGTCTCTTTATTTGCCTGGTTGGTACTTTATCTGTGTACTGCTATGAACAGTGCACCCAAGTGTTTTATACCACTGCTTCTCAAACTTGAATGTGCTTATAAATCACTTGGGGGTGGGGTCATGCTAAAATACTGATTCTGATCCCAGTAGGTTTAGGGTGGGGCTAATGTTACTGAACTCCATTTTGAGTAGTGAGGTTCTGTACACAAGGTCAAAG
The DNA here is from genome assembly GCF_963455305.1 of Plecotus auritus. Classification (NCBI taxonomy): domain Eukaryota; kingdom Metazoa; phylum Chordata; class Mammalia; order Chiroptera; family Vespertilionidae; genus Plecotus; species Plecotus auritus. Next base: position 60,831,366 of record NC_137782.1, on the reverse strand, counting down.
ATTTCTCTGTGAAAATAGGAAGGTGATGGTTAGCCTTATGCTAACCTTATGCTTACCGGTATTACATTCCATTTTCTCTTTATCCAGACACACACCCCTTACAGTTTGTTCAAGGCAAGGTCCCCTTCTGAGTACTACTAGTTATATTCAATTACAGTTATTCCAGCATGTAGCTTTTAAAACTATGGCTAAAACTTCTCTAGGACTTGTATTTCTATGTACTTTGTCAAATTTATTTATTTTGTCTACCTTTTCCAAAACCTGGGTGTTCCCCTTCAAGTTCCATGATAGCTCACTTAATGGCTGTAGGCCTGTTACTGCCGTTTGTACATGTATTGAAACTTAGTCTCCAATTCTGAGATGTCAAGGTAGTTTCTAGCTTTTTACTGCTATAAACAGTGCTTTCTGTACAAACATATTTAGCCCAATCATTATTATCTCCCAAAGATAAATTCCTAGGTGTAACTGCTAGGCCAAATTACATGCTTATTTTGTTTTTTAATAAATCTTTATTCAGATTATTACAATTGTTCCTCTTTTTCCTCCCCATAGCTCCCCTCTACCTGGTTCCCACCCCACCCTCTGCCCTTGTCCCCCCGCACTGTCCTCATCCATAGGTATACTATTTTTGTCCAGTCTCTTCCCGCACCCCACACACTCCTGTCCCCCCCGAGAATTGTCAGTCCACTCCCTTTCTATGCCCCTGATTCTATTATATTCACCAGTTTATTCTGTTCATCAGATTTTTTATTCACTTGATTTTTAGATTCACTTGTTAATAGATATGTATTTGTTGTTCATAATTTTTATTTTTACCTTTTTCTTCCTCTTCTTAAAAATACCTTTCAGCATTTCATATAATACTGGTTTGGTGGTGATGAACTCCTTTAGCTTTTTCTTATCTGTGAAGCTCTTTATCTGACCTTCAATTCTGAATGATAGCTTTGCTAGGTAGAGTAATCTTGGTTGTAGGTTCTTGCTATTCATCACTTTGAATATTTCTTGCCACTCCTGTCTGGCCTGCATAGTTTCTGTTGAGAAATCAGCTGACAGTTGTATGGGTACTCCCTTGTAGGTAATTAACTGTTTTTGTCTTGCTGCTTTTAATATTCTCTCTTTGTCTTTTGCCCTTGGCATTTTAATTATGATGTGTCTTGGTGTGGTCCTCTTTGGATTCCTTTTGTTTGGGGTTCTGTGTGCTTCCTGGACTTGTAAGTCTATTTCTTTCACCAGGTGGGGGAAGTTTCTGTCATTATTTCTTCCAATAGGTTTTCAGTATCTTGCTCTCTCTCTTCTTCTGGCACCCCCATAATTCTGATGTTGGTACGCTTGAAGTTGTCCCAGAGGCTCCTTACACTATCTTCATATTTTTGGATTCTTTTTTCTTTTTGTTTTTCTGGTTGGGTGTTTTTTGCTTCTTTGTATTTCAAATCTTTGTCTTGATTCTTGTGATCCTCTAGTCTGCTCTTGGATCTCTGTATATTATTTTTTATTTCAGTCAGTGTATACTTAATTTCTAGTTGGTCCTTTTTCATATCCTTGAGGGTCTCACTAAATTTATTGGCGGTTTCTAGAAAATTCTTGAAAAGCCTTATAACCATGGTTTAGAACTCTATATCCATTCGTTTGCTTTCCTCCATTTCTTTCATTTGTGACCTGTTTCTTTGTCTCCACATTTTGGCTGCTTCCCTGAGTTGATAGAGTGGCTTTGTGTGCTAGGTGTCCTATAGGGCCCATTGGCTCAGCCTCCCCAGTTACCTGAGGTGGACACTCTTGGTGCACCCCTTTGTGGGCTGTGTGCACAGTCTTGTTGTAGTTAAGCCTTGATTGCTGTTGGTATCACTGGGAGGAATTGACCTCCAGGCCAATTTACTGTGAGGACCAGTTGTGTCTACAATCGGAGAACTTCTGTGCTGGAGACACCCTTATGAGGCAAGACTTGCTTCAGTGGGGCTTTGGTGCTCACTGAATCTGCCCCCTGAGTGTGTCCCTTATGGATCTGAGGAGTTGTAATCTGGATGGTCCTACTCTGACCATTGGGTACACTGGCTCTTGGATCTCTAAGGAGGTGCTAATTTAGCCTCTGCCTGAGTTCTCCCAGCAGGAGCTACGGATAGATCTGCAGATTCCTCTTCTTTGTTTGGGCTTTGGAGGTGCCCAGATGAGGCCCAGCTGTGAAGCAATGCAAGCTGCTGCGGGGCCTTCGGCCTGCTTTTGGATGTTCTGGGTCTCACTGACCCAGCTGCAGTTTGTTAGGTAACTTTAGAATTCAAAGGACCAGGCCATTCATATGCAAAAGCCTCTGCACTCAGCTTGGATGGGGTGGAGACTCGGGGCGGAGTCTCAGGGCGGAGCAAACAGCAATGGCTGACCTTCAGCCCTGCCCTAAGATGCCTGGGTCTCAGTGTCCCGCGGTAATCGCTGCAAAGCACCTTTGAGAGAAAGCCGCCCTCGAGTTTTGCCCGCTGCCAGACAGTCCAGTTTCTCCCCGTATGAGTCTGGGTCCCCAGAGTCTCACCTGGAACTGGGGTTCAGAGCAGTCAGGAGTTTTTGTCTCCCTCCCGATTGAGCAAGCCAGCTGCGTACTCAGTTGCTAGCCCTCTTCGTGCGCGTGCCTCCGTACCTCTGCCTTTACTTCCGCAGTTCCTCTGAGTCTCAGTGTGCTTTTCTCTTTCCTTCTAGTTGTAGAATTTCCACTCAGCCAGCCTTCCTGTGGTTCTGGATGATGTCCGTTTTATCTTTTAGTTGTAGTTTTGAAATTGTTGTGCGAGGCAGCAGTTCAGGTGTTTACCTATGCCACCATCTTGGTTTCTCCTACATGCTTGTTTTTAAGGCTTTTAATAAATATTGCCAAAATGACCTGCAGAAAGGATGCATTGATTTATACTTCCACTAACAATGTAGGAGAATGCTCTCTTTAAAAACAAGGTATGAAAAGCTGCTCAATTTTTTTTCTATTTCCCTTGAAAATTTATTCATATTTGTTAAACTTTAACAATTTTTTAATTGAATTTTTTGGGTGATATTGGTTAATAGAATGATATAGGTTTCAGGTATACAATTCTATAATACTAGAGGCCCGGTGCACGAAATTCGTGTGCAGGTACGGTCCCTAGGCCTGGCCTACAATCTTCCCTTGCTGCCTGCAGCCGGCCCTGCCCCCTGCCGCCACCCACCCCCTGTTCCCCGTTCGCCATCGGGTGATGGGAGCCTGCCAGCTGGGGGAGGAACTGAGAGGTTGGTTGTTCCCGCCCACTCGCCGGCCCCACCTCTGCCGTGGGTCACCCTCTATGTGTCGCCCATATGCCCTGCCATCCACCCCTGGTTTCCCATTCGCCATTGGGCAATGGGAGCCTGCTGGCTGGGGAGAAGGATAGAGAGGTGGTTGGTGTGTCTCATAGTGACTGGTCGAGTGGTCACTCTGCCATTAGGGTCAATTTGCATATTATCCTTTTATTATATAGGATATCACCTATATATTGTATTATGTGTTCACCACCCCTTGTCAAGTCTCCTTCCATCAGCATTTATTTATATTTTGTCAAATTTAAATGCTTAAATATTTTTTGCTTAAATTCAAACATAATTCTTGATATAGAATCATATCATACTTCATATCATAGCTGATATAATCATCCAGCTTGTCTCTCTGATTCCTCACCTGTTATCCTACCATGGTAGGGAGTCTGAGCTATCCCAAGTCAGCAGGGTCACAGGTGTTTTAACATTCCAGTCCTTGGTTTTCTAGGTTCTGGAAATGGGTATGGGAAAGGCAGCGCTTGGAACTTGAATGGAAGCTGCTAGTTTATCTCTGTATGGGAGCTTCACAAAGGTGAATGCTGGTAGGAAGATGACTTTCTTTGATGGGGATCATGTTTTATGATGGTCTCTCTCCTTTTGAAGCCATATCTCTAATCTATTTCTAAGGCTTAGTGGGTTTTTCCTTTCTAAATGTCTTAGGTCATCTGTACCTATATCCCTGGCTGTTACCTGTCATTGCCTTTTTCCAACATAATCCTATTCTGGGCTCTAATCAGGACAAACTTGAATGACTAGATTATTTTGTGTCCTGGTCCTTCTCTTCCCCCATCCCTCACATAAATGTCAGATCCTCTTCAGACAGGGATTTGATCTGGATTTGGTTATAGTCCCAGCTGCTCCACTCACTGTGAGACCTCAGACAAGTCACTTAATGCTTCTGGGCCTCATTCTCCCCTTTTGTTAAATGAGGGGCTGATTTTCTCCAAGTTCTGCCCTGTTCTGAGTCTTCGACAGTACCTTGCTTAGAAACCCAGTGTCTGGGAGCTTATAGCAGATCTGATTTCTTCACATGCTCTTTTGGGCAGGCTGCCAGTCATTCTCTTGTCCGAGTCACTTCTGCCACTGCCTCTTTTCTAGCCAAGGCAGCCAGCTTGTCCTCACACCCAACTTCAGCATTCTTCTACCTCCATGTCCTGTCAGTTCCATGCTTTATTTTATTCAAAACTGCTTAAACTTCTCAAAGAAATCTTCCTTGAATTCTCTGTTTAATGTTCACTACTTCCCTGAATCACTAAGAGGGAGTCTGTAGTTTACATAAAATATGTTTATTTGTAAATTCTCTTGTCTGATGTATATTTAAAAAATGTTTTCCTCTCCTCCCCACTCCAGCTTTCTTTTTTGCTTTGAATTAGCAGTGTAGGTAGAATGAAATTTAAAAGTGAAGAAGAGTAGACCCGGTGGCTTAATGGTTGGGTGTTGACCCATGAACCAGGTCACAGTCAGGTTGTGGGCTCGATCCCCAGTAGGGGGGCATGCAAGAGCCCGCAGATCAATGATTCTCACCATTAAGGTTTCTTTTTCTTTTAAAAATATATTTTATTGATTTTTTACAGAGAGGAAGGGAGAGGGATAGAGAGTTAGAAACATCTATGAGAGAGAAACATCAGTCAGCTGCTGCCTCCTGCGCACCTCCCACTGGGGATGTGCCCGAAACCAAGGTACATGCCCTTGACCGGAATCGAACCTGGGACCCTTCAGTCCACAGGCCGTCGCTCTATCCACTGAGCCAAACCGGTTAGGGCTTACCATTAATGTTTCTATCTCTCCCTCTCCCTTCCTCTCTGAAATCAATAAAAACATATTAAAAAAAGAAAGAAAGAAAAATGTAGCCCTAGCCAAATATCTCCATTGGTTAAGCAGTGGTCAGCAAACTCATTAGTCAACAGAGCCAAGTATCAACAGTACAATGATTGAAATGGCTTTTGAGAGCCAAGTTTTTAAAACTTAAACTTCTAATGCCACTTCTTCAAAATAGACTCGCCCAGGCCGTGGTATTTTGTGGAAGGGCCACACTCAAGGGGCCAAAGAGCCGCATGTGGCTCGCGAGCCGCAGTTTGCTGACCATGGCCTTGGCATATTGGGACGATGCTTTAACCTGTGGTCGGCAAACTGCGGCTTGCGAGCCACATGCGGCTCTTTGGCCCCTTGAGTGTGGCCCTTCCACAAAATACCACAGCCTGGGTGAGTCTATTTTGAAGAAGTGGCATTAGAAGAAGTTTAAGTTTAAAAAATTTGGCTCTCAAAAGCAATTTCAATCGTTGTACTGTTGATATTTGGCTCTGTTGACTAATGAGTTTGCCGACCACTGTGCCAAGGTTTCAGTTCAATCCCCGGTCAGGGCACATACAAGAATCAACCAATGAATGCATAAATAAGTGGAACAACAAATCGATATTTCTCTCTCTTGTCTTCCTCTTTCTCTAAAAAAAATCAATAAATTAAACAAACAAACAAAACACGTTGCCTATCCAAGTAAACTCTGTGGTTGGATAAAGAGTAATGTTTTTTTAAAGTAATCCACGCCTTCCCCAGTCCCTCCCCTTTTACTTCCTAGGGAGATGAAGGAGGTTTGAGCTCTGATTTTCAGGCTCTCAGTGCATGGGACAATGCTTAACCAATTGAGCCACACTGGCCAGGGATACATTTTTCTCGATAAGCATTTTTAAAAACAAAATATGTCTTTAGAGTCTCCTTGGTTTGGTTAGATGATAAACTTGGAAAGAAAAAGGGAGGATGCTGTCCCTGTTCATCTTTCTCAGTGACTGCCCCTTTCAGATTGTTGACTGACTAACCTTGGGGTAATCTATTAAAAATTGAAACCAAAGCCCTAGCCAGTTTGGCTTAGAGGATAGAACATCGGTCTGTGGAATGAAGGGTCCCAGGTTTGATTCCGGTCAAGGGCACATGCCGGGGTTGCAGGCTCAATCCCCAGTAGGTGTGCAGGAGGCAGCCGATCAATGATTCTCTGTCATTATTGATGTTTCTATCTCTTTCTCTCCCTCTCCTTTCCTCTCTGAAATCAATAAATATATATTTTAAAAAAATTGAAACCCTGATTTATAATGATGCTGTGACAAGTTTGCTAGGTCTTGGGCTAGGTATCCAGCTATCTTTTGCTTTCTTTGGCCAAATAATGGAATCAGTGTGCTTGCAGAAATCCCATAAAATTTTAGGAGCCTGATATGAGTCACCAAGCATAAACAGTGCATTTGTATGAAAGGGAGGTGGTGCTTGAATCAGTGGACTTTGGGGAAGGAAGACAGGAGGGGCCTGCGGAAGGATTTAAAACCATGGTTTTGTTTGATGAGAGCTTATTCGATGTCAGGAGCATAATCCTAGGATTTAAAAGGCTGACTCCCAGGCATCTTAGATGACTATTTGGGTTCTCTTTGTCCTAGTAAGAGACCTGATTTTCAAGAGGTCTCTTTCCCGCATGGAAAACATGCATGGCTAGGTGGATTGACATGCTTTCCTTGCTTTTACAGGTGCATAAATGTTGGGATTTCTAGGTTTTGGAAATTTGGCCAGAAAATGTGGACATTTTTATTTTAATTAATTTTTATTTTTTAAAATATGTTTTTCTTTTTAAAAAATATTTTTATTGATTTCAGAGAGAGGGAGAGAGACATAGCAACATCAGTGATGAGAGAGAATCATTGATTGGCTACCTCCTGCATGCTCCCCCACTGGGGATTGAGCCCACAACTTGGGCATCCTAATTCATAGGTTGACACTCAATCACTGAGCCACACTGGCCAGGCAACATTTTACAACAACAATAATAATAATTATAGCAAGCAGTTTTTGGAGTACTCTATTGGATCTTATTGAGTCTTGACAATTTATTATCTTCATCTGATAGATGAGGAAACTGAGATTAAGTAACTTGTTCAAGGTCATTTACTAATTAAGAGTCCAGGTTTCTTGGCCGGTAGTCCTGTTTCATTTACATCTTCCTCTCTGTGGCTGCTTTACCCCTCCCCTCATCCCAGTTTGAATAAGTCATTTTAATCATAGTATCAAACAGACAACATTCTGGAAAACCGAACTGAGTGACTACTGAGAGGAGGGATGGCCTTGCCCCCTCACCCCTGATTCCATTCCTGACCATGCAAATATCCCTTAATTGTAGAAGCCCAGCTCACTACCTTTATCTCTTTCTTGAGGCTCTGGACATGGATGGTTTGGGTTGTTTGTCCCATGGAGTGGTGAATGCTGTCCAATGTGCTTTGATGAGTAGGAAATTGGTCATGCTTTGACCTATATGAGAATTATACATCTCCAATTTAGAAAAGCAAGATAGTTGAAGAGGCCACCTTTCATGTCCAGGCTGCATGGTATATGGTGGTAAGAACCAGGATTTGGAGACAGATGCCTGAGTTTGAGATCCAACATCTGTAACTTGTAACTTGGGCATGTGGTTTAAACCTCTTGGGCCTCTTACTGTGATGTAGGCATTAGAGACACGTCTAACGTGGCAAGTTACTTAACCTGTCTGAATCTCTGTTACCACACTCAAGTATCATCATAACTGTCACCCATTCATTGATCATTGGAAGTATTAGTAAATACTACCCTTTCTCTACATTTCGTAATCTGAAATAGGAATAAGGAAACCTAATTCATAAGGTTATCAAAATTTGGTGAACTGTGAAGAGTTGAGTATATGTTACTATTATTTTTGTTTTATTCCTTTCACAAAATGTTTGTAAAATCCTTTCATGGACCTTGTTTGTTAATTTGTATTTTATCCTTAACTACATCATTAGTGTCTGTAAGAGAAAGATACTTAAAATTTCCCCTCATTTTCACACTTAAGAACATAATAGTACCTGTCCGACTGGTGTGGCTCAATGGTTGAGCGTCAGCCTATGAACAAGGAGGTCACGGTTTGATTTCTGGTCAGGGCATGTGCCCTGGTCCCTGGGTTGTGGGCTTGATCTCCAATGGGGGGGTGGTATGCAGGAAGCAGCTGATGAATGATTCTCTCTCATCCTTGATGTTTCTATCTCTGTCTCCCTCTCTTTTTCCTCTCTGAAATCAATGAAAACATGTATTTTTTAAAAAGAACATAACAGTACAGTATATTCTTTTTTTAGTATATGTTTTTATTAATTCCGGAGAGGAAGGGAAAGGGAGAGATAGAAACATCAATGATGAAAGAGAATCATTGATCTGCTGCCTCCTACACGCTCCCTACTGGGGATCAAGCCTGCAACATGGGCATGTGCCCTTGCCCGGAATCGAACCTGGGACCCTTCAGTCCTCAGGCCTATGCTCTATCCACTGAGGCAAACCGGCTAAGGCAGTACAGTATACTTTTAATATCATTAGTGTTTAGATATCCCAAAGGCCTTATTTTTATTTTTTTTTCAATCCTCACCTGAGGATATGCTTTTATTTATTTTAGAGAAAGAGGAAGAGAGAGAGAGAGAGAGAGAGAGAGAAGGGAAGAAAGAAACATTGATGTGAGAGAGAAACATCGATTGGTTGTCTCCTGCTCGTACCCCAACTGAGGATTAAATCTCCAACCTACATATGTGCCCTGACCAGGAGTTGAACCTTCAGTCCTTTGGTGTATGGAACGATGCTCTAACTAACTGAGCCACACCAACCAGGGCAAAGGCCTTATTTTTAAAAGCAGTATGAGTATTTTGGAGGAGGTCCTATTTCCTCAAATCCGAGCTCTTCCACCGAGCTGGTGATCATGGGCAAGTTTTGCTCTGAGCCTTTTTTCTCTCTCTGTGTAAAATGGAATAATACTGCCAACTTCTCTGCATTGTTGGGCATGAGATATTTGTCAAGGGTTTAGCCTTGGTGAAGACTCAGTAAAAGTTAGCCATTTCCTGGTATTGATAATAAAGTTAATATCTATATTCTATAATAATAAAAGCAGGGGTCCTCAAACTTTTTAAACAGTGGGCCAGTTCACTGTCCCTCAGACCGTTGGAGGGCCGGACTATAGTTTAAAAAAAAAACTATGAACAAATTTCTATGCGCACTGCAGGCCTGGGACGAGTCGGCTGCTAAGCAGGACAGGCAGCGGCACCCGGTGGGCCGGATAAATGTCCTCGGCGGGCTGCCGCATGTGGCCCACGGGCCGTAGTTTGAGGACCTCTGAATAAAAGCGTAGTATGCTAATTAGACTGGATGTCCTTCTGGGCATCCTTCTGGATGACCTTCTGGACGAAACTGGGGCTTGGCCCGGGTCCCGGCTGCCCGAGGGAAGCTGGTGCCGAATTTTGTGCATTGGGCCTCTAGTTTAAGAATAAGGTATTGCATTTATTGACTATTAAATAATTTACTTATATTTAAAACTTCATACATAGTGAAAGGGTTATAATTCAGGAAAATGTCTTTGAAGGCCCCATAGAGTAATGACTCCATCTCCAAATATGTTTTCCTTTGTAATATAATGATACCTCAAAAAATCCTGTAAGAACAGCTTAGTCAGGCATTTTTCAAAAAAGTCTCCCTTGCCTAAAAGGAACCCACACAAACCCATTCCAGAGCTATTGACTATATTTATAGACTGGAACCTCCCCGTGAAAGAATACAGCTTTTCTTAGACTCTATGGGTGAAATTATGGTCTGTCTTCAGGTGCCTCATTCCCTGTGCTTGCTTTTCTCTCCCTGCCGGGGGGGGGGGGGGGGGGGGGGAGATAGCACTTTTCAGCTTAACAATGTTAATCAGCTTAACAATAACCCACAACCTTCAGACCAACTGGATAGCACTTTTCAAAGAGCTTCCAAGTGATTATCTCCTTGAATCCCTACATCCCTCTGGGGGGGTGGTATTGGCCTCTTTCCTGTTTTTATTCCCATTTTGCCAGTGTAGAACTGAGGTCATCTCTAATAAGCACCTGACTACCATGTAAGGGTACTTACTGCTTGTTAGATGCCAGGGGTGCCTATGAGGAAGAATTCAATGCTTAGGGAGAAATTGACTCAGAAAGAGGCAATTTCAGTATATTAGGTGTACCGGTTAATAATGCGGATTTTTTTCAATAGATGGAGTTACACATATGTTGATATATATGCGATTTGATATGTATGCTATTTTGTTGTATTGACAACAAACTTCAAAACTTCATATGTCACATTTGCTGAAGGTGTTAACATCATAGATATTTTTACACTTAAAAATGTCGAATTTCGTGCCAAAAGCATTTGCAGGAAGTTATAATTCATTATTTTGAAGAAAAGTACTGCTGAATACTTCAGGAAGTTTATGGTGAACATGCTCCATCTCAAGATACTTGTGAACGCTGGTTTAAATGCTTTAAAAGTGATGATTTTGATGTGAAAGACAAAGAATGTCCAGGTCAACTGAAAAAGTTTGAAGACCAACAGATACAAGCATTATGGGATGAAGATGTGTGTCAAACTCAAAAACAACTTGCAGAAAGATTAAATGTTGCTCAGCAAACAATTTCCGATCATTTACAAGCAATGGGAAAGATTTTAAAGGAAGGAAAATGGGTGCCATATCACCTGACCGAAAAGACAAATGGAAAACCGAAAAGTCATCAGTAAAATGTTGCTTCAATGGCATGAAAGTCTTTTTCTGCATCAAAAGTGGATTTATTTTGAGAATCTCAAATGCACAAAATCATGGGTTGATCCAGGTCAACCATCAACATTGACTGCAAGGCCAAATCGCTTCGGAAAGAAGACAATGCTCTGCGTTTGGTGGGATCAGGAAGGTATGGTGTATTATGAGCTTCTAAAACCAGGTAAAAGGGTTAATACTGATCGCTACCGACAACAAATAATCAATTTGAACCATGCTTTGATCATGAAACGACCAGAATGTGCCAGAAGACACAGCAAAGTAATTTTGCTTCATGATGACCCACCATCACACACTTCAAAACCAGTTAAAGACACATTAAAAGATCTTGCCTGGGAAGTATTAACCCACCTGCTGTATTCACCAGACCTTGATCCTTCAGATTACCACTTGTTCTGATTGATGGGACACGCACTTTCTGAGCAGCATTTCAAAAACATACGAAGAAGTGGAAAATTGGGTCTCTGAATGATTTGCCTCAAAACAAGAAAAGTTCTGTTGGGACGGTATCCACAGATTACCTGAAAGATGGGGAAATGTGTAGCTAGCGATGGACATTACTTTGAATAAAGCACTTTTGATGTTTCTCTTGAAATTACCGTGTTTTCTTTGATTACAAAATCTGCATTATTAACAGGTACACCTGGTAGAGTGCTGATTGCTGTCTCTCAGAGGACAGGCCAGCCAGGCTGTCATGGGAGAATATCGGACTGAGCCCCTGACCCAGTAAGCTCTTCAGAGAAGTGCTAATGGTTGAGCCCAGTCCTGAAGGGTCAGGCAGAGGAAGCAGCTTGTTTGAGGAAAGGTCTGGAGGTTGGAACTTCAAGGAGTCTGGGCATGTGGGCTCCAATAGCAGTAATGAGAGCTTATTGTATGCCAGGCTCTGTGCTAAGTAATTTTTATCTTTACCACACCTGTATGAAGGTACTGGTACTATCCCTCTTTTACAGATGAGGAGGCTGGAAAATGGTGGAGCTGGGATCTAAATCAGTCTCACTCCAGAGTTCTGGCTCATAACCTCTATATGCTACTGCCCCTCTGCTAAGCTTGCCTGCTTCCCTCCTTTGAAGCTCCCATTGAGTTTGGTTTGGGTTAACTCACTGACAGCCACACTGAGGAGCTTAAACTACTAAACTGCTTTTATTTAAATTGAGATGTAATGACATATAACCTGAATTGTTTTATTTATTTTGTTTTATTTTTAAATATATACATAGTATTTTAATAAAACACACAATTAAATTAACTAGAAATTAACCAAAGAAGTAACCAGAGCTGTTTTAAACAGAGGCATCTTATGATCAGATTTGTGTTTTAGAAGTATCACTGTAGTAACACTGAGGAACATTAGTAACAGTGTAGTAGTTGACTAGAGTCAGATTACCTGGCTTTACTTCCTTGCCCAAGTACTTGCTAGCTTTGTTATTTTGAGCAGCTTACTTTCTGAACCTTAGTTTTTTTCATCTATAAAATAGGAATGATAATAATCCTCATTACGAACCTGTGAGGTAGACACTAAATGATATATATATGTATTTAGAATAGTGTCTGTCATAAAATAGGCAGTCAGAAGATATCAGCTTGTAAGGCAGTATTGTTTTGAATCTGGAAGGGTGTGTCTGAAGGCTTTGAGCTCCATCATGAGCTGTTGCAGTAATTGGTTAGTACAAGGTGGGTGTGTGTGTGAACTGGGCAACCACCCAGAAATGGAAGAGACTTAGAAGGAGGTATTACAAAATGGTGACAGAATGGGAAGCAAAGGAGATGCCCATGTTTCTAGATTGGCACATTGGCCAGTCTCGGGGCCTTAAACTGTGATGGGGAGAAGAGGAGAAGGAACTTGTGAGGGTAATATGATTAGCTCAGTGAGGTTGAGTAATGTGCCAAAGGTCATGCAGCAAATATATTCTAAAGCCAAGCCTGAGCACTAGGCCCTTTGCATTGCTTCTGGAATTGATTTAACCAACTCATTCTCAGTATTTTTTAAAAAATATATTTTTTATTGATTTCAGAGAGGAAGGGAGAGGGAGAGAGAGATAGAAACATCCACGATGATGGGAGAATCATTGATCGGCTGCCTTCTGCACGCTTCACACTGGAGATCAAGCCTGCAATTGGGGCATATGCCTTGACCAGGAATTGAACCGTGACCTGTTTCATAGGTTGATGCTCAACCACTGAGCCATGCTGGTTGGGTTCATTCTCAGTATTTCGAAATGGATAAACTGAACCTGTGTTTGCTGTCTGTCTGAATTTTAATTGTGGAAGGAAAAGCTAGGTTCTTGGAGAAAGCATTTCAAGTATCTGGGAAGTGTGGGAATTTTTTGGCCTATTTCTTTCCTCTCTTCCTTCTTCCCTGACTCTCCCCTCCCCTTGCTTCCTTCCTTCACGCCTCAAGTAAAAGAAGTGAATTCAGCTCTTTTAGTGTGAACTCGGAAAGGGCATGAAGGAATGGAAATGGTCTTTGCTTTAGACCCAGTGTTCCTTCTATGTCCTTGAAACTTGAGGATGGTGGTTCAGAGGCCCTTGCACCTAATGAATCAAATTGTCACTTCCCTAGGATCAAATTGTGCAGTTTTTGTTTTTTAGTTCTGTATATTGGATGCCATTTGTTAGCATTTCATAATAATATTGACGGTAATCTTTTGTGTCTAATGTCCTTTTTGCTAGTACTATTACTATCATACATCGTTTTATCATTGATACTATTTAGTGTTTATTGTGCTAAGCACTTGATATCCATTAGCTCACTTATTTAATCACAATAACCCCAGGAGGTAGAGGTTATCAATCCCATTTTCTATATGGGCAAACAGAGGGGAGGCTAAGTGATTTTTCTTATTTTCACTTAGCCAACAAGGAGTGGAGCTAGGATTGGCCAGAATCTGAGTCTAAAACCTGCCTGTGCTGCCATCCCTAAGCACTCCCTGGCTTTCCTCCAAGCCAGAACTTTAGCAGAGTCCCCTTGGAAGAGTTAACGAAAAAAAACCGTTTAAACCTGTAAAGAATTTTTGTGAGTTTATTTGAGCCAAACTGTCGACATATGCCGGGAAGTAGAACCTCAATGAGTTGAGATGATGCTTGGGAGAATGGAGAGTACATCCGTATTTATACATTGCAATCAAAGGAAAAGGACGTAGGTCAGTTACATGAAATTCATTGGTGATAGATTAGGGAGGTGGGATAAAGCAAAGCGGGGAAACCTCTGGGATAGGGTAAAAAGTGAAATGATGGACATGTGCTTCTTTTACAGAGATGGATACAGGATACAGGATACTTTAACGTAATTAACAGTTGACAATTAACTTGATAACAATAACAATGAGGGAATGTCCCGGTGTCATTTGTTGTGCCCTGAGTGGTCAGGGGTAAAAAGGAAGTTACAAGTTACCCAGACATCTCACAGATATGTTATCTTAGAGGCAAAAAGGCAAATGGGCTCAGTAAAGAAGATCTAAGTTGATCTTTGTCAGGGAAAATATCGGCCTAGGACATGACTACCCACTATAACCTGTTTGTAGTTAAATATTTAATTTTCAAACCATCTTTTGTGGTTATTTTAGGTCTCTGAGTTTGCAAGACTGCCATGCAGGCCTTCCCTGAGCTTGTCAGGTTAGCATGTGGCTCCTTTTGTCCACAGAAGCTTCCTCTTGTAGATCTGTCACTGGACTTGCTGGTGTATTGTTTATGCTTTTCTGGAACAGCAGCAAGGGCTTTGGGGATTCTCCACCTGGTAGGCTCAGGGTTGTGGGGGTGGGGTAGAGGGGCTGGTTCCCACCCGAGGGGCCTTGCCTCTAGGACTTTGCTTCTTCCTTTAGATCAGGGGTGGGGAATCTTTTTTTCTGCCAAGGCCCATTTGGATATAACATCATTGTTTATAACATCATTTGCTTAATATAATTCACTTAATATAAATTTATGTTTCTATGAAAAAAAATTTCTAGATTTATTGACTTTCGAGTCCCACTTGGCAGGGCCAGACCAAATGATTCCCCTCCCCTGCTCTAGATTTTCACATGGGTGTCTCCTTGTCATTTAGATCTCTGCACAGACCTCAGCTTTTTATTTTATTTTATTTTGATTCTTTACAGAGAGGAAGGGAGAGGGATAGAGAGTTAGAAACATCGATGAGAGAGAAACATTGATCAGCTGCCTCCTGTACACTTCCTACTGGGGATAGACCCTGACTTAGTTTGATTTACTTTGTGTGTTCCCCAATATTTGGCCTTTGGAATGGGCTTGATGGATAGCTCATCCTTACATAAGACTTTTTTTTTTCTTACGGATAATTTCTGTTGTGATAAACTATAAATTTAGGTAAGTGTTTAAGAGGAAAAGAACAGTCACCTACAGCCTGTTTTTTTCTTCCAGTTTTTTTTTTTTAAATATATTTTATTGATTTTTTACAGAGAGGAAGGGAGAGCGATAGAGAGTTAGAAACATCGATCAGCTGCCTCCTGCACACCCCCCACTGGGGACGCGCCCGCAACCAAGGTACATGCCCTTGACCGGAATCGAACCCGGGACCTTTCAGTCTGCAGGCCGACGCTCTATCCACTGAGCCAAACCGGTTTCGGCTCTTCCAGTTTTTTCTCCCTCATGCACATGAGATTTAATGTGAGCTCAAAGTGGTATAATTTTGCATCCTGCCTTTTCATGTAATATATTGCAAGCTAAGATGTGATGGTATTACACATCAGATATAAGGATCCATTTCTGTGATTTTTCCACATTCATCCATTGCAAAGATTGTGCTCCTATGAGGCAGATTGGGCATTATAGGCTGTTGAGATCTAAAGTTTAGTGGGAGAACCCTAGCTGGTTTGGCTTAGTGGTTAGGCAGAGGTGGGCAAACTTTTTGACTCGAGGGCCACAATGGGTTCTTAAACTGGACCGGAGGGCCGGAACAAAAGCATGGATGGAGTGTTTGTGTGTACTAATATAAATTCAAAGTAAAGGAGTGGAGGGGAGAGCAAGAGAACCGGATAGAACAGCCGGATCCGGCCCGCGGGCTGTAGTTTGCCCACGGCTGGGTTAGAGCATCAGCCGTACACCTAAGGGTCCCAGGTTTCATTCCAGTCAAGGGCTCCTCCCAGGCCCAGGTTCTGGTCGGGGCCCGTACAGGAGGCAACCAATTGATGTTTCTTTCACATAGATATTTTTTTCTATCTTTCCCTTTTCCACTCTCTCTAGAAATCAATGGAAAAATATCCTCAGGTGAGGATTTAAAAAAAAAAAAGTTTAGTGGGAGAGAATTTAGTTAGGGGTAGCTTGCTTTATGGAGGTGGCCTGCTCAAATGCCCTGAGAGCTCAAGAGTGGCTCCATTTCTATCAAAACCACCGCTAGTCCCTAAAGATAGATTTTACTCCTAGAAAATGATCACCAATCCCAGTACCAAAAAGAATTACTTAGGAAAATATAAATTGTCAGAATGGACAATAAGAAGAAGTAGAAAATATAAATAGATCAAAGAAAGTATAAATAGGTCTTTCTTGTCCAGCCTTCCAAAAGTAGGGCCAGAAATCAGTGCATCAGCTTTTGTTTGCTCCATTTTAAAAAATATATATTTTATTGATTTTTTACAGAGAGGAAGGGAGAGGGAAAGAGAGTTAGAAACATCGATGAGAGAGAAACATCGATCAGCTGCCTCCTGCACACTCCCTGCTGGGTATGTGCCCCCAACTAAAGTACATGCCCTTGACCAGAATCGAACCTGAGACCCTTGAGTCCATAAGCTGACGCTTTATCCACTGAGCCAAACTGGTTAGGGCTTTTTGCTTCATTTGTAGCTCTTAACATTCATAGCAGTTATAGCTTGCAGTTTTCATTTATCTGTGTTTTAAAAAAATAATTTTTGTTATTGAATTCAGAGAGGAAGGGGAGGAAGAGAGAGAAACATCAATGATAAGAAGAATCATTAAAAAAATACATTCTTATTGATTTCAGAGAGGAAAGGAGAGGGGGAGAGAGACAGAAACAGCAATGATGTGAGAGAATCATTGATTGGCTACCTCCTGCATGCCCCCTACCTGGGATTGAGCCCGAAACCAGAGCATGTACTCTGACCTGGAATCTCCTGGTTTATAGGTTGACACTCAACCACGGGGCCTCACTGGCTGGGTTCATTTATCTGTTTGCTGGCTACATTTTTGTCCTCCTCCAATGGATTGGAGACTTCATGAGGGCAGGCACTCTGTCTCTCAGTCTTTTTTTTTTTTTTTTTTTTTTAATATTTTTACTGATTTCAGAGAGGAAGGGAGAGGGAGAGCGAGCTAGAAACATCAATGAGAGAGAATCATTGATTGGCTGCCTCCTGCACGCCCCCTACTGGGGATCGAGCCAGCAACCCAGGCATATGCCCTTGACCAGAATCAAACTTGTGACCCTTCAGTTTGCAGGCCCACGCTCTATCCACTGAGCCAAGCCGGCTAGGGCTGTCTCTCAGTCTTGACTGTTTTCCTAAATAGTCTGTCTGCAGATATTTGGTGACTGTATCAGCAAATGGTTAAATTTAAATGGTTAAATTAGTTGCCTGAGACCAACTAATTGCTTTCTTGGAGTTCTGAGAGATGCCCTTTTATATGTGAGTCCTTTCTCTTCACAGTTCCAGAGGTTACAAGGTGCTGCATAAAAGAGGAGGAACCAATGGAAGGCACACCTGTGTTAGGATGAGGGAAGGAGTGAAAGGGGGCAGACAGGGTTTCCTGGAGCTTTGTGTTTTGAATAATGCCTGTTTGTCCTTTATGTGTAGTGAGTGATACTACACTCTGGGCACACTTTGCCTAAGTTTCATAAATATTTAATTGGCTTTTTCAGGAGAATAAAGGCAGCCCCGTTGATGACTGAAAATGACAAAGCATCCACCTAACAGACGAGGAATCAGCTTTGAAGTGGGAGCCCAGTTGGAAGCCCGGGACCGATTAAAAAACTGGTATTTTTACATTTTTCCATTAATTAAATCCCTTCAGTAAAGGACTTTTGCTAGCACTGATAACGAGGGGTAGCCTGGGCTTTTCTGTAGTGTTTTCCTGCTCCCTGACTCTTGGAAGGTGGAAGGAGACAAGTCTAGAGCCATGGGAATGTCCTTTCTCTTTGGTGCAGGGACCCCTGTGTTAGGGGGACCATTCTGTTACCTCTTGTTTTTTGTTTTGTTTTTTAAATTTAATTTCTTCTATTAATTTATTGATTTGAGAGAGAGAGAGAAACATTGATTTGTTGTTCCACTCATTTATGCATTCATTGGTTGACTCTTGTATGTTCCCTGACCAGGGGTCGAACCTGCAACCTTGGGATATGAGACGGCACTCTAACCAAATGAGCTACCCAGCCAGGGCCGTGACCTGTTGTTCATACTTGTTTACCCTTTCTGCCTCTTCATCTGAAAAGAGTTATGAGAAAAAGGAGAATGAGTGGCTATAGAGAAGGGGAGAGTTAATAGTGGTAGCTCTTTTGCTCATGGCTGCCTGTCTGGAAGAGGAGAAGAGAGAAAGGCCAGGAATGGAAGAGGGAAGAAAAGGGGTTAGATCAGAACAGGTCTTGTGTTGTGAACAACCCCTGCTGTTTTCTGGGTGTGTTGTATGGTTGAAATTTAATTGTCATAATTTAGGGGTGATTAGATTCAGAAGCTGAGGGGTTGTATTCTTTGTCATTGATGTCTGACCTCTGGCTGGTAATTAGCTGCTTTGAGCATCAGCTTCATCTATAATTGTGGGTAATAGTTGTATTGACCTCACAGAGTTGTGTCTGAGAATCAAATTATGGGATATGTAGGGAAAGTCCTTATAAAGTATATAATGACAATGGTTGTTGAGGATATTCTAGAATTTCCTAGAATGTGAAGGAGGGATTTCAGAACTCAAACCTTTCTGAGTTAAAAAAAAATATTTTTTAAAGGAAAATTAGCTCTTTTCCCCCTCTGCTGATTAAAAAATAATATTTTTATTGATTTTAGAGAGAGAGGAAGGGAGAAGGAGAGGGAGATGGAAACACTGATGAGAGAGAAACATCGATCGGCTGCCTCCTATATGCCCCTGATTGGGGAATCGAACCTGCAACTTCTTGGTGCATGGGTCAGCACCCAACCACTGAGTCACACTGCCCGGGCCCTTTCTGAGTTTTTATAAGGAAGAGTGTAGGCTCCTCCTCTAATCCCCCCTTTTTAAAAAATATATATTCTTAGTGATTTCTGAGAGGAAGGGAAAGGGAGAGAGAGAGAAACGTTAATGATGAGAGAGAATCATTGATCAGCTGCCTCCAGCATGCCCCCCCCACTGGGGATTGAGCCGGCAACCTGGGCATGTACCCTGTCCAGGAATCAAACCATGACCTCCTGGTTAATAGGTTGACGCTCAACCACTGAGACACTGATGCCAGGCTGTAATTTATATTTTTGCCTTTCTTTTATATTGAAAATCTTTGTTCCTAATCACACTAATATATTGACCTGTTTGACTTATTCTGTGTTGTACACAAAATAATTTCAAAGTTAAATACCAATATTACTACTAACAAATCTGTATGAGGTTGACGATTTTCTTGGCATTTAAAAAAATATGCATCTAGCCCTAGCTGGTTTGGCTCAGTGGATAGAGCATCGTTCTGCAGACTGAAAGGTCCCAGGTTCGATTCCGGTCAAGGGCATATACCTTTGTTGAGGGCACATCCCCAGTAGGGGTGTGCAGGAGGCAGCTGATCGATGTTTCTCTCTCATCAGTGTTTCTAACTCTCTAGCCCTGTCCCTTCCTCTCTGTAAAAAAATCAATAAAATGTATTTTAAAAAAAAAAATGCATCTAAGGATAAATTATATTTAATTTGTAACAAATTTTTATATTTAATTTATGTTAAATAGTATTTCAAGGTAAATAATGTGTTTCTTTTTAATACTCTTACAGTATAATTTTATTTCTACTTTTTTTAAACATAGTTTTATTGATTTCAGAGAGAAGGGAGCAGGAGAGAGAGATAGAAACATCAATGATGAGAGAGAATCATCCATCCGCTGCCTCCTGCACACCTCACACTGCGGATCGAGCTGCAACCCGGGCATGTGCCCCAATCGGAAATCTAACCCATGACCTCCTGGTTCATAGGTCAATGCTCAACCACTAGCCATGCCCTCCAGGCTCTACTTTTTTTTTCTTTTTTTAAAACAGATTTCTGGGTTCAATATGGGGCACAGAAGCACATATTTTTATTTATTTATTTTTAAAATATGTTTTTATAGGTTTTAGAGAGAAGAGTGGAGAGGGAGAGAGAGAGAAACATTGATGGGCTGCCTCCTGCAACCCCCCACTGGGGATGGAGGCCCAAATCCTGGTATGTGCCCTGATTGGGAATCTAACTGAGGACCTCTGAATGCATGGGATGATGCTCAACCAATTGAGCCACACTGTCCAGGGCTACATTTAACATCATTTTTAATATACATATAGTAACATTCCCCGTTTTTTTGATGTACACACCTATTAGTTTTAACACATATGTAGATTCGTGTAAGCATCAACACTAACAGGAGACAGAACACTAACAGGAGACAGAACACTTCAAATAATTATCTCATGCTATACCTTTTTCAGTTTATAAATTATTTGATTTGATTGTTTTTTGTACTTGTTTATCTGTCTTCCCCACAAGAATGCAGGCTTAGTGAGGGCTAATGTGTTAGATTGGATTCTCCCAAGAAACTATGCAATTGATTTATTTGGGAACCACCTATAGGAGGAAATGGGGAGTGAGGTGAAGAGGCTGGGAGAGCTATCAGACTGCCTTGCTTAGTCTGACCCCTGTGGAGGAGAGAGAAGGAAGGTAGGAAGTTTTAGACAGCAGTGCAATTCTCAGAAAATTTTGGCTAAGGAGATGAGGAGAGTCCTCAAGCTGAAATGCAGTAATTGAACTGGAAGGTGTGATGTTCCTCTGGGCAGGATGATTCCTGGGTCCTTATCCAGTGGAGTCGAGAATGAAACCATGGACAAAAGGTGGTATAGTGAAATATGGAAATTTATTCAGAAACAAGCACAGACTCCCACGTGGGGATGGGAGGGGGAGAGAGTCCCTTTTTTGCACGGTTTATAAAGGCTGCAGTTCTTTTTGCCCTGACATCCCATCTCTGATTGGTCACTATCCCCTGATTTAGTCACTATAGTAACTTCAGAGCTCAAACCTCACGTGAGGTATGTGAGGTTCTCCTCTTTTCCTGTATTGTTTTTCTATTCCCTTTGGGCTTTCTTCTACCCTCTCTGAATGAGGGGCTTCCTTTCCTTTATTCTGTAAATGTATACCTTCTGCAGCTCTCAGCTCTCTAATTCTATGGAAATACACCTTCTGCAGCTCTGTAGCCCTGTGCTTTTTCTATGGACTCCTTAATTCCTAAAATTTCCTAAAACCTGCCTATTTTACCCTTAAACACTCCTCAAACCCAAAGTTGTCAAGAGTCTTGTCTCCCGGAAAGTCTTGTCTTAGTATTTCTACTTAAGGATTGGCTAGGAGAAGTGTGGAGAAGGCACAGAGATGGTGATTGGTTTAGAGGTGTTGCAGCTGCAGTCAAGGTACTAGCCACTTGATAAGGATGTATAGGTGTATTTTTTTCTCCTCTAAGTTTTATTTAGATACTGCTATTTATAAATCACTGTTATATATCCAAGGAATCGTATAGAAAGTGTAAACAATAATTTCTGTTCTTAAAGAATTCCTAATTCTAATTTAAAGGAAGAAATCTGTTCAAACAAATCAGTACCACCACCAACAAAAGCTGCCTAATGAACATTCAAACAGAAAATATCTTTATGGAACAGGGAACCTCCTGGACTTGGAAGATTTCTTTTTGGGTCCATAATTCATAGGTATTTATTTAATACCTATTATATGCCACCTTGTGTGCAAAGTTCAAGCTCTTCCCACTTTCCGACTGATACCTTCTTGGGAATGGAGTCTTCAGAGCCTTGGAGAGGCTGAGTTCATCTTATGAAGGGAGATGAAAATAACTTCACACTCTGTAATGAAGAGGCTGCTCCAGATATTTATACATTGAGCAGGGGTGAAGTAGCATGTAGGGGCTGTCAAGGTCTCTCATTTTTGATGAAATGCTGAGCCCCAAGAACAGTTTACCTCAAACAGTAACTTCCTTCTAATCTCAGCAGATACCCCCAGTCTATGAAACTATAGAATTTAATGGGGGTAGAGATTGAATGCAATATGTTTTTTACAAGCTTCTTCAATTGATAGGATTTCCAGTTTCGTTTCTTATTGTCTCTTCAGATTGGGTTCCTCCAAGCAGGAGTTGTGTGCTCAAGGGCAGAAATTCCTCCATTGTTATGCAAAAACAATAATGTTGATTTGCTGACTGAACTCTGACTTACAGTGAAGTGGAGAAATATGATAGGTGTATTTTGATGGCAGCCACAGGTGGGCTATTTTGTTCACTGATATATCTCCAGTGCCTCAAAATTGCATATGATGGGCCTTGGCCAGATACCTCAATTGGTTAGAGCACTGTCCTATGCCAAGGTTGCAGGTTTTATCTTCAGTCAGGGCGCATACAAGAAGCAACCAATGAATGCATAATAAGTGGAACTACAAATCAGTATTTCTCTCTCTCTCTTAAATCAATAAATAAAAAAAATTTGCACATGGTCTATAATAGGTACTCAATAAAATACTTCTGAACTTTGTTCCATGGTTGTAGGAAAACATTTTCCTACATTTTTTTGATTGCTTACATCTTAAGTCTGAGAGAAAATGTTTTCTTTTTAAATATTACAGAATTATAGAACAGTTATGTAAAGGACTGACTCTGTGTCAGGCTATTATTATGCAGCTTCTCCATCAAATGTTCTCAACAAGCTATTAGGTTGTTTATTATTTCAATTTTATACCTGAAGAAAGAAACGGAAGTACACAGTTAAATTTGTCTCAAATTTTATAGCTAATGAGTGGTAGACCTGGGATTTTCACCCCTGATGATCTGACTCCAACGGCTGCCATGCCTCCCAAGGGATTCCTTTTTCTAGGTGCTGTTCCATATTTTCTTGATTTGCTGCTAGTTACAAAACAAAAACCCCCCACAAGGTATGAAAGGGTTAGTTTTCAAAATCCATGTGACAGTAGAAGTGTATGGAGACACAAATGTGACCCAGAGTGAGTGAGTACATGGGATTCATGTTTATATCTTCGATTTACTTTGTATTGCTTATACAGAATCCTAGCTTTTCTCTCACCTTTGTATACTGCTGTAACAGGATACAGAACACCTAATATTATACTTCTGTTAAACTAACAATAGCAGTGGCAACTAACATTTAATCAGCTTGATGCTGATTGCTTTAATTGCTTTACTTGAGCTTTCTCATTTAAACCCCATGCCAAACCCATTTGGACCTGAAGCACAGAGGTAAAATGACTTGTTCAAGGCACAAATTAATTACTAATGAATCTAAGACTTATTTAGATCTCCTTGATGACAGTGTTCTGTGTATCTTCCAGAATTTATTTGTAAATCAATCAAGCCAACTTTTCTTAAATTACAGGATCCCAAAGAAATCATGTAATTAGAATTTTAATTTTTTAAAGGGAGTTTGTAAAATATAAATTTGTATTTTCCATGGAGATCATTAGTTCTTAAAGCAGTTTAAATCTCCAAACAGACTGTGGATAGTGATAAGAATCCGTGCTCTAATTTTGGACCTACCACTTTGGGGGGAACTTTCTATATATCCTTTTCCTATTCTATAGGCAGAGTAATCCTGCCTGCACTCTATCTCCAGGGTTCTGTAGGTGCACTGTCTAACATGTGAGAAGCTACAGTTTCCTATTAATGATGCTTGATGAATAGAATGGAAGCTGCTTGTTCTGGGGCCTTCTTTGCCTCCTTCCTGTCATCTGTCAGGAGCACACCATCTGCCCTGAACAGTAGGCCTGGCCTTCCCTGTTCTTGATCTGAACATAGTGATGAAAAAAGCTCCTTTTGTCTGTTGCTTTCCTGACTCTTTGGTACATTTCCACTACTTTGTTTCCATTTAAGTTGATCATAATCACCTTCTATTTCTTTCACAAAGGATTTTAAAATCTGTGTTTCATAATGTCCTTAGCTTTCTTTTCTATTTCTTTTTCATTAGGATTATTTGCACCGATCAAGTCTGAGTTCCTGGTTTATATTTCTTTACTTCTTATATCATTTTTTCCCCCCAGTAGTCTTTTATTTCTGAGCTCTTCACATACATGAGTATCTGCTGTGAGTCAGGCATAGTGCTAGGCACTATGGAAATGAAGAAAAATCTAGAGGGCAGTGGGGTATTTGGCTTTGGCTTTTAGCATTGCCAGCCAAGGACTGTTAATCATATAGTCCTATGCTTATGTTTGTAGTAATAATAGCTCACAGTTAGTGATTTACTCTGTGCCAGGCATCTAAAGGCTTTACATGTTAAACCCCATTTAATTCTCACAACACTATGAGGTGGTACTTTTATTATTACCAATTTATATATTAGGAAACAGAGGCACAGAATAGTTAAGTAAGGTGCCCAGCTAATAATTAGTGGGTTTGAGATTTGAATTCAGGTAATCTGGCTTTTGAGCATGACAAGGTATGGCTTTGATGCCCATGCTGTGTTCTATACCCAGGATGGAGAATAAAGTCCCACAAATTAATTATATCATGAGGTGATATTTACACATGTAAACATCCCAGGGAAGAACAATTAATTTCACATGTGGGAATTTCAGAAGGCTTTACAAAGATGACTTGACGCCAAGTCATTCATTCAGTGCTAGATGCTAGAGATAGAGTAGTGGTTAGGATAGACATAGACCCTGTTCTTTAGGAGCTGACATTTCAATGGAGGTAGATAGACCATAAACAAACAGATTAATACCTGTAAGGTTAGGTGGTGAGAGGAATAAGTACTGATAAGTAGATAGAGAGTGACACTGTGTGTATGAGGGGTAGTTTTTTTCTTTTTTTGGTGCTTTTTTGTTTTTTGTTTTTGTTTTTGTTTTTTTTATATAGAGGGTATTTAAGGATGGTCTGTCGGACAAGGAGACATTTTAGTGGAGATCTGAAGTGAGGGAGTGATCCAGGTTAGGGAAAGAAAATTCCAAGCAGAGGCAGCCAAGGCACAGAATGCTAGGTATGTTCAAGCAATAGAAGGAGGGTAAGGAGTGTGGGGTTAGAGATAGGAGAGGAGTCCATAAATGTTGGGAGAAGCCAAATCGGCTGTAATAGAGGGTTTGGACTTTATTTTAAATGTAATAGGAAGTCATGAAAGATTTTAAACAGGGAAGTGACATGATCTGATTTCAGTTACTAAAAGTGGTTGTGGTTATTGTGTGTGGTATATACTGTAGGCAGGCATGGGCGGAAATAGGGAGTATAGTAAGGAATCTTTTGTAGTCGAAATTAAAGGTGGATTAAACTAAAAAGCAGTGGTAGAGATGATGAAAAGTGATCAGAGTCTGGGTATTGTTTTGAAGATACAGTTGACAGACTTACTGATGTTGTGAGAGACAAAGAGTCAAGGATGACTCCAGGGGCTTTTGATCTAAGTACTAGAAGAATTATTTGCTAGTAATGGGAAAATTAGCAGCTTGGTTTTGCATATATTAAATATAGGATTCCTTTTATTTTTTTAAGGTATATTTTTATTGATTTTAGAGAGGAAGGGAGAGGGAGAGAGAGGTAGAAACATCAATGATGAGAGAGAATCATTGATTGGCCATCTCGAGCCAGCAACCCGGGCACATGCCCTGACTGGGAGTTGAACTGTGACTTCCTCGTTCATAAATTGATGCTTAATCATTAAGCCACGCTGGCTGGGCAGTATGGGATTTCGTTTAGATAATCAAGTGGAGATGTTGAGCAGATGGTTGAATGACTGAGTCAAGCATTCATGAGTTCTGCGTTAGAGATAGAAATTTGGGAGTTGGCAATGAGTATATGGGATTAAAAGAAAAAGATCTTATGTTGAAGAGCAGTTTTAGGTTCACAGTAAAACTGAACGGAAAATAGAATTCCCATCCCTTGCCCTCACACATCCATAGCCTTCCCCACTATCAACATCCTTCACCAAAGTGGTACCTTTGTTATAATCAATGAACCTACATTGAGATGTCATCATCATTCAAAGTCCATAGTTTACATTAGTGTTCACTTTTGGTGTATATTCTGTGGGTTTTGACAAATATATAAAGACATGTATCCACTATATATACAGAATAGTTTCACTGCCCTAAAATTCCTCTGTGATTTGTCTCTTCTTTCCCTAACCTCTGGCAATCACTGATCTTTTTACTACTGCTATATTTTTGCCTTTCCCATAATGTCATCTAATTGGACATACATACAGTATGTAGCCTTTTTGGTTTGGCTTCTTTCATTTAGTACTATTCATTTAGGATTTCTTCATGTCATTTCATGGCTTGATAGCTCATTTCTTTTTAGTCCTAAATAATATTTTATTGTCTCATATATCACTGTTTATCTGTTCACCTACTGAAAGACATTTGGTTGCTTCCAAGTTTTGGTAACTAGGAATAAAGCTGCTATAAACATCTGTGTGCAGGTTTTTATGTGGACATAAGTTTTCAACTCATTTGGGTAAATACTAAGCAATGTGATTGCTGAATCCTATGGTAAAAGTATGTTTAGTTCTGTAAGAAACTGCTAAACTGTCTTTCAAAGTGGCCTACCATTTTGCATTCCCACCATCTGTGAATGTGATTTCCTGTTGCTCCACATTCTCACCAGTATTTGGTGTTATCAGTATTTTGAATTTTGGCCATTATAATAGACTAGTAGCCCTGTGTACGAATCTATGCACCAGTAGCTCTCTGTGGGGCCTGGCCGCTCCGCGCCTGCTGCCTAGAGGCTCTCCAGGGCCCAGAGGCCCATCCGCGGCTGGGTGTGGAATGCTTGCCTCGTCGCCATGGTGACGAGGTAAGCATTCCGCCAGGCCTCTCAAGCTGGCCGCTCTTAGCGGCCGCCCCCCTGGGACTGGGGGACTCCGGCGGGGCTAGGAGGACTGGGTACCGCCATCTTGTGGCTATGGGCGCCGCCATCTTTGTGATGGAGTGATGGTTAATTTGCATACTACCCCTTTATTAGATAGGATATGCAGTGGTCTTTCATTGTTATTTAAATTTGCAATTTCTTACCCTGGCCAGTTTTGCTCAGTAGTTTGGTCAGCCCGCCGACTGAAGGGTCTCGGGTTCAATTCCCAGTCAAGGGCATGTACCTTGTTGCAGGTTCTCCAGCTCCAGTAGGGGCATGTGTAGGAGACAAACTAGTGGATGTGTCTCTCTCACATCGATGTTTCTATTTCTCTCTCACCCATCCTCCTACCCTTCCACTCTCTCTAGAAACTGATGGAAAAAATATCTTCGGGTGAGGATTAAAATAAATAAATAAATAAATTTACAGTTTCCTAGTGAAATGTGATATTGAATATCTTTTTTTAATGATGAATATCTTTTTATACACTTATTTGCCATCTATATATTTTTTGGTGAGGTGTCTATTAATGTCTTTTGCCCATTTTTTCATTGTTTGGTTGTTATTGTTGTTGGTTGTTTTCTTTTTGTTGAAGTTTTAAGAGTTTTTGTATATTTTGGATAACAGTTTTTTAAATCAGATGTATCTTTTACAAGTACTGCATATGGGATTTCAGGCCATGAGACTGGATGAGCTCATCTAGGGCTGCACTGTCCAAAAAACCATATTGGAGGGAGGAGATATAGAAAGGTTCCATTGAGAAGGCTCTATTGAACAGCACTGATCTAGGGAGTCAGTATACATAAAAAAGAGGACAGAGCCCTAGAGCCTTCTAGTGTTTAGACATTAGCAGATGAGAGGAGCCAGCAAAAGAGGCTTGGAAGGAGTGACAATTGAGGCAGGAGGAAATCCATGAGGAGGGTGTCCAGAGGCCAAGTGAGAAAAGTGTTCCAAGGAGCAGGGAGTAATCACTTCAATCTTGTGATGCTGATGGGTCAGGTAAGATGAGAATTGAGAGATTGTTGTTATGGATGACCTTGACAAGAGTTGTTTTAATGGAGCTGTGGGGACAATAGCCTGATTGGCATGAGTGCAAGGAAAAAATGGGAAAGACTGTAGAGTGGTATACAGGTAGAGGAATTGGTCATTGATGGGAGCAGATAGTTCATTTATTATAAAGGGAAGGGGGAAGATGGGTATAGGTAGAGATGAAGGTTGACTGGTAGAGTTGGTGATGGGATTATGTGTTTTTGTATTTTTAAATTTGAGTATAATTTACATAGCTGTAAAATACACTCTTTTCATGTACAGTTCTTTGAGGCTTGCCTAACTCATACAGTCATGTATGCACCACCACAATAAAAATGTAGAGCACTTTAAAAAAATACATTTTTATTGATATTTAGAGACAGGAAAGGAGAGAGAGAGAGAGAGAGAGAGAGAGAGAGGAGAGAGAGAGAGGAGAGAGAGAGAGAGAGAGAGAGAGAGAGAGAGAGAGAGAAAGAGAAAGAGAAACACTGATGATTGATCGGCTGCCTCCTGTACAGCTCCCATTGGGGATCGAGCCTGCAACTCAGGCATGTGCCCTGACCGGGAATCAAACCGTGACCTCCTTGTTCATAGATTGACGCTCAACCATTGAGCCTCACTGGCCAGGCAGCTTGTGCCCTTTTGACATACTCCCATCATCATTATGTGTTTTTAACACTTTCTTCTGGCACTACAAAATATTCCAGCCTCATTGTGTATATTTCCTGCCCTAGCCCTAGAATCAGCCGTTTATCCAGAGTCCTGGTTCTTTATTTAAAAAAATTATTTTAAATTATAGTTGACATACAGTATTCTATTACTTTTAGGTGTACAACATAGTGATTAGTCATTAGTACACTTTACAAAATGATTGCCACAGTAAGTCTAGTAACCATCTGTCACCATACTGTATATTACATCTCTGGGACTTACTCTGTAGCTGGCAGTTTGTATTTCTTAGTCCTTTTCACCTTTTATGCTCACTTCCCCTATCCCTCTATGGTTCCTTTTACTGGAAAATAGTTTTAGACACTGAGATCTGGGTGTTGGGTGTGCTCTTGCTACTGAAGGATTGTTGCTTCCAGATCCTGATTTATTGGTTTATTGATTGATTAAAAGATAGTATCTGTGTTGTTTTTCTCTCATTACAATAGTAAAATGTACTTGTTTTTTTAAAAATATATTTTATTGATTTTAGAGAGGAAGGGAGAGAAAGAGAGAGATAGAAACATCGATGAGAGAGAATCATTGATTGGCTGCCTCCTGCACGCCCCCTATTGGGGATCAAGCCAGCAACCCAGACATGTGCCCTGGACCGGAATTGAACCTGGGACCCTTCAGTCTGCAGGCTGACGCTTTATCCACTGAGCCAAACCAGCTAGGGCATACTTGTTTTTTTTTTTAAAAAAACAAAAAACCATCAAATGTCACAAAACTCAATAGACCAAAACCTTTAAAGCCCCCTTGGAGCCAACCTCCTTGGCTCCTGTCTTCCACCTCATCATCTGGCCCATCAGCTTATCTTGTCAGATCAACCTGCAGAATCTGTCTTGACTCCTATACTGGCTGTCACCTTCACCCTATCTCCCTGGCTCAGGTCCCTCAGTATGGATCTTCTGGACCCTGGCAGTAGCCATCTAACTGGTCTGCATCCCGCTGGACTGTGACTCCTCTGACTTTTTTACCCTCAGCAGCCACTGGTAGGCCCTGAATTTGAAAAAACACACACTTTTATGATACTCATTTTCATGGCAGTTTGCAGTTATATGGCATTGAATTAGGAAGAGAGCAAAGATGCTATTTTTTAAATTTTATTTTATTTATTTATTTTTTTTTCCTATCCTTTTTAAAAATTTTTTATTTATTTTTAATTTTTTTTATTAAGGTATTATATGTGTACATATCTTACCATTATCCCCCCACCCCACTCCCATACATGCCCTCACCCCTCAATGTTTTGCATCCCTTGGTTACTCTTATATGCATGCATATAAGTCCTTCAGTTGATCTCTTAATTCTCCCACCTCTCCCTAACCTTACCGCTGTAATTTGACAGTCTGCTTTACTGCCTCTGTATCTATCTTTTTGTTCATCAGTTTATAATGTTTTTCATTATCCCCAAATGAGTGAGATCATATGGTATTTTTCTTTCATTGACTGGCTTATTTCACTTAGCATAATGTTCTCTAATTCCATCCAGGTGCCTACAAATGGTAGTAATTCCTTCCTTTTTTATGGCAGCATAGTATTCCATTGTGTAGATGTACCATAGTTTTCTGATCCAGTCATCTGCTGACGGGCACTTAGGCTGTTTCCAAATCTTAGCTATTGTAAATTGTGCTGCTATGAACATAGGGGTGCATATATCCTTTCTGATTGGTGTTTCTAGTTTCTTAGGATATATTACTAGGAGTGGGATTACTGGGTCAAATGGGAGTTCCATTTTCAGTTTTTTGAGGAAACTCCATACTGTTCTCCACAGTGGCTGCACCAGTCTGCATTCCCACCAGCAGTGCACGAGGGTTCCTTTTTCTCCGCATCCTCGCATTTTTTTCTGTTATTTAAGGAAAAGGGAGAGAGAAATAGAAACATCAATGATGAGAGCGAATAATTGATTGGCTGCCTCCTGCACATCCCCCACTGCGGATCACAACCTGGGTATTTGCCCTTGACCGGAATCGAACCCAGGACCCTTCAGTCTGCAGGCAGACGCTCTATCCACTGAGCCAAACCGCTAGGGCAAAAATATTTTTTCTTGATTTTTAGAGAGATAGTAAGAGGGAGAGAGAGACATTGATGTGAGAGCACAACATTGGTCAGCTGCCTCTTGCCCGTCTCCTAATGGGGATCGAGTATGCAACCTGGGCATGTGCCCTGATCTGCAACCTTTTGGTGTGTGGGAAAATGCCCAACCAACTGAGCCACAATGGCCAGAGCTAAATTTAATTTTTGAACAACCTTTTATTGAGGTCAGAGTGTACAGATCTTAAGTGTTTAGCTTGATGAACTTTATTCATATATAAACCTGTGTAACCACCACCCAAATCAAGATATAGACACTTTGGGTACATCAGAAGACCTTTTTTCCTCCATACCCAGTTACACAGCCCCTTCAATCCCCAGGGGAACCACTATTTGTGGCCATGAATTTAAAGTGAGACCTATCAGCATGTTGAATGTATTTTCCAGCCATAATCAGTTGTCTAGGTGTAGTAGTGGAGAGTATCTTCAATCTGATTTACCTAGCATTGGGGTTTACCCAGGCAGGTATGATGAGGGAGTGAGGGGTCAGGGAATTGTGTGTCTATGCAAGGAAGTGAGATTAAAGTATACGATTTTCAGGATGAGCCCTCGCTGGTGTGGTTTAGTGGTTAGAGTGTTGGCCCTCGTACCTAAGGATCTCAGGTTTGCTTTTCAGTCAAGAGAATGTACATAGGTTGCAGGTTTGGTCCCCAGCCCTGGTAGGAGCACATGCTGGAGGGAACCAATAGATGTGTTTCTCTCACATCGAAGTTTCTTTCTCTTTGCTCCTCCTTCTCCCGCTTCCACTCTTTCTTTTTTTTTTTAAATATATTTTTTTATTGATTTTTTTTTTTTTTTTTTACAGAGAGGAAGGGAGAGAGAGATAGAGACTCAGAAACATCGATGGGAGAGAAACATCGATCAGCCGCCTCCTGCACACCTCTTACTGGGGATGTGCCCACAACCAAGGTACATGCCCTTGACCGGAATCGAACCTGGGACCTTTCAGTCCACAGGCCGATGCTCTATCCACTGAGCCAAACCAGTTAGGGCAACCGCTTCCACTCTTTCTAAAAATCAATGGAAAAAATATCCTCATGTGAGGATTAAGGGGCGAAAAGATTTCCAGGATGAAAGTGAGGGTCAGAGCAAACAGAAGGAACAACTTGAGCAAAAGTATTCAGGGCTCAAAAACATGGTGTATTCTTAGACTCTGGAGAGGGACCAGATCAGGAGGGGAGGGAGATTGGGTTAAAAAGGGAGAATTTAGGAAGGAGAGAGACAGGGTCAGGTCTCTTATAGAACCAGAAAAGTGGTGTTGATTCAGTCACCAAGTATTTTTTGTAAAATAAATCTTTATTGTTCAGATTTATTACAGTTGTTCCTCTTTTTTCCCCCCATAGCTCCCCTCCACCTGTTTCCCACCCCCCCCACCCTTACCCACCCCCCCACCACTGTCCTCATCCATAGGTATACGATTTTTGTCCAGTCTCTTCCCGCACCCCCCCACATCCCTTTCCCCCCGAGAATTGTCAGTCCACTCCCTTTCTATGCCCCTGATTCTATTATATTCACCAGTTTATTCTGTTCATCAGATTTTTTATTCACTTGATTTTTAGATTCACTTGTTGATAGATATGTTTATTTGTTGTTCATAATTTTTATCTTTACCTTTTCTTCTTCTTCCTCTTCTTAAAGAATACCTTTCAGCATTTCATATAATACTGGTTTGGCAGTGATGAACTCCTTTAGCTTTTTCTTAACTGTGAAGCTCTTTATCTGACCTTCAATTTTGAATGATAGCTTTGCTGGGTAGAGTAATCTTGGTTGTAGGTTCTTGCTATTCATCACTTAGAATATTTCTTGCCACTCCCTTCTGGCCTGCATAGTTTCTGTTGAGAAATCAGCTAACAGTCATATGGGTGCTCCCTTGTAGGTAATTAACTGTTTTTCTCTTGCTGCTTTTAATATTCCCTCTTTGTCTTTTGCCCTTGGCATTTTAATTCTTATTTATTTATTTATTTATTTATTTATTTATTTATTTATTTTAAATAAATCTTTATTCAGATTATTACAATTATTTCTCCTTTTTCCCCCCATAGCTCCCCTCCACCCATTTCCCACCCCACCTTCTGCCCTTACCTCCCCCCCACTGTCCTCATCCATAGGTGTATGATTTTTGTCCATTCTCTTCATGAACCCCCCATACCCCTTTCCCCCTGAGAATTGTCAGTCCACTCCCTTTCTATGCCCCTGATTCTATTATATTCACCAGATTATTCTGTTCCTCAGGTTTTTAATTCACTTGATTTTTAGGTTCGCTTGTTGATAGATATGTATTTGTTGTTCATAATTTTTCTCTTTACTTTTTTCTTCTTCCTCTTCTTAAAGAATACCTTTCAGCATTTCATATAATACTGGTTTGGTGGTGATGAACTCCTTCAGCTTTTTCTTATCTGTGAAGCTCTTTATCTGCCCTTCAATTCTGAATGATAGCTTTGCTGGGTAGAGTAATCTTGGTTGTAGGTTCTTGCTATTCATCACATTGAAAATTTCTTGCCACTCCCGTCTGGCCTGCATAGTTTCTGTTGAGAAGTCAGCTGACAGTCGTATGGGTGCTCCCTTGTAGGTAATTAACTGTTTTTCTCTTGCTGCTTTTAATATTCTCTCTTTGTCTTTTGCTCTTGGCATTTTAATTATGATGTGTCTTGGTGTGGTCCTCTTTGGATTCCTTTTGTTTGGGGTTCTGTGGGCTTCCTGGACTTGTAAGTCTATTTCTTTCACCAGGTGGGGGAAGTTTTCGGTCATTATTTCTTCAAATAGGTTTTCAGTATCTTGCTCTCTCTCTTCTTCTGGCACCCCCATAATTCTGATGTTGGTACGCTTGAAGTTGTCCCAGAGTCTTCTTACACTATCTTCAACTTTTTGGATTTTTTTTTTTGCTTTTTGCTTTTTCGGTTGAGTGTTTTTTGCTTCTTTGTATTTCAATTCTTTGACTTGATTCTTGTGTTCCTCTATTCTGTTTCTGGGTCTCTGTATAATATTTTTTATTTCAGTCAGTATATGTTTAATTTCTAGTTGGTCCTTTTTCATATCTTCGAGGGTCTCGTTATATTTATCGGCCTTTTCTAGGATATTCTTAAAAAGTCTTATAACCGTGGTTTTGAATTCTATATCCAGTCGTTTGTTTTCCTCCATTTCTTTCGTTTGTGATCTGATTCTTTGACCCCGCATTTTCA
The DNA here is from genome assembly GCF_963455305.1 of Plecotus auritus. Taxonomy (NCBI): domain Eukaryota; kingdom Metazoa; phylum Chordata; class Mammalia; order Chiroptera; family Vespertilionidae; genus Plecotus; species Plecotus auritus. The sequence continues at coordinate 60,797,481 of NC_137782.1, read as the reverse complement.
CTGATTCCCTGAGTTGGTAAGGTAGATTTGTGTGCTAGGTTTCCAATATGGCCCAGTGGGTCTGCTTCCCCAGTTAACCTGAGGTGGACACTCTTGGTGCACCCCTTTGTGGACTGTGTGTACAGCCTTGTTGTAGTTAAGTCTTGATTGTTGTTGGTATCACTGGGAGGAATTGACCTCCAGGCCAGTTGGCTGTAAGGATCAGCTGTGTCTATGCTGGGAGAAGATCGGTGCTGGAGACAGCCTTATAGGATTAGACTTGCCAAATTGCAGTAGCCTCTGTGCTCAGCTTGGATGGGGTGGAGTCTCAGTCTTGGCTTCCTGTCAGCCTTGCCCTTGCGCGCATGTGCGCTTTTAGTCCTCAGCCTTCCCCGGCTCCCGAGTCTCCGCCCGAGCGTCCAGACTCCCCCCACAAGAACGTGGGTCCCCAGGGGCTCGCCTGGAACTGGGGTTCACTGCAGTCAGAACTGGGGCTCAGTGCAGTCAGAATCCTCTGACTCCCTTCCACTAGGGAAAGCCCGTGGCAACCTCCGCATCCTTTGTGCGCACTGGCACGCGCGCGCGTGCGCACTTTCAGTCCTCCGCCTTCCCCGGCTCCCGAGTCTCCGCCCGAGAGTCCAGACTCCCCCCACAAGAGCGTGGGTGCCCAGGGGCTCGCCTGGAACTGGGGTTCACTGCAGTCAGAACTGGGGCTCAGTGCAGTCAGAATCCTCTGACTCCCTTCCACTTGGGAAAGCCTGTGGCAACCTCCGCATCCTTTGTGCGCACTGGCACGCGCGCGCGTGCGCACTTTCAGTCCTCTGCCTTCCCCGGCTCCCGAGTCTCCGCCCGATAGTACAGACTCCCCCCACAAGAGCGTGGGTCCCCAGGGGCTCGCCTGGAACTGGGGTTCACTGCAGTCAGAACTGGGGATCAGTGCAGTCAGAATCCTCTGACTCCCTTCCACTAGGGAAAGCCTGTGGCAACCTCCGCATCCTTTGTGCGCATTGGCACGCGCGCGCGTGCGCACTTTCAGTCCTCTGCCTTCCCCGGCTCCCGAGTCTCCGCCCGATAGTACAGACTCCCCCCACAAGAGCGTGGGTGCCCAGGGGCTCGCCTGGAACTGGGGTTCACTGCAGTCAGAACTGGGGCTCAGTGCAGTCAGAATCCTCTGACTCCCTTCCACTAGGGAAAGCCTGTGGCAACCTCCGCATCCTTTGTGCGCACTGGCACGCGCGCGCGTGCGCACTTTCAGTCCTCTGCCTTCCCCGGCTCCCGAGTCTCCGCCCGATAGTCCAGACTCCCCCCACAAGAGCGTTGGTCCCCAGGGGCTCACCTGGAACTGGGGTTCACTGCAGTCAGAATTGGGGCTCAGTGCAGTCAGGATCCTCTGACTCCCTTCCACTAGGGAAAGCCTGTGGCAACCTCCGCAGCCTTTGTGCGCACTGGCCCGCGCGCGCCTTCAGACTTCTGCCTCTCCCAGCTCGAGTCTCCGCCCGAGAGTCCAGACTCCCCCCCGTAAGAGCGTGGGTCCCCAGGAGTTCGCCCGGAACTGGGGTTCAGTGCAGTCAGAACTGGGGTTCAGTGCGGTCGGAGGCTTCCTTCCCCCTTCCGCCAGAGAAAGTCAGCCAGGCTCTCAGCCGCCCTTCCTCTCTGCGCGCACAAAGCCCCTTTGCCGTACCTCCAATTCTCTGTGAGCTTTTCTCTTTCCTTCTAGTTGTAGAATTTTCACTCAGCCAGCTTTCCTGTGGTTCTGGATGGTGTCCGTTCTGTCTTTTAGTTGTAGTTTTGAAATTGTTGTGCGAGGCAGCAGTTTAGGTGTTTACCTATGCCGCCATCTTGGTTTCCTGGCATTTTAATTCTGATGTGTCTTGGTGTGGTCCACTTTGGATTTCTTCTTTTTGGGGTTCTGTGCGCTTCCTGGACTTGTAAGTCTATTTCTTTTACCAGGTGGGGGAAGTTTTCAGTCATTATTTCTTCAAATAGGTTTTCAATATCTTGCTCTCTTTTTCTGGCATCCCCACAATTCGTTTTCTTTTTTTTAAAATATATTTTATTGATTTTTTTTACAGAGAGGAAGGGAGAGGGATAGAGAGTTAGAAACATCGATGAGAGAGAAACATCGATCAGCTGCCTCCCGCACACCTCCCACTGGGTATGTGTCCGCAACCAAGGTACATGCCCTTGACCGGAATCAAACCTGGGACCTTTCAGTCCGCAGGCTGACGCTCTATCCACTGAATCAAACCGGTCAGGGCTGTAGCTTGCCTTTTAAAAGTTAATTTGTCTTGGAAATTTTTCTATATCAATTCAGAGAGTGTATTCTTAGTTTTTTTTTGCATAATATTGTATTTTGTGGATGTGCCAGGCAGCATATAAACCCAGTAACCGTGAAGCTATTGATTGATATCTGCCTATTAAATACTTTTTAAAACTTTAAATTTAAGTTTATTTATTTTGTTCTGATCATTTTTTCTTAATGGTTAGAGCATTGGCCCATGGACGAAAGGGTTTGATTCCTGGTCAAGGGCATAGACCTCCATTGTAGGTTTGATCCCTGGCCACAATTGGGGCACATGCAGGAGGCAACCAACAGATGTGTCTCTCTCATGTAGATGTTTCTCTCTATCTCTCTTTCTCTCCCCCTCCCTCCCTCTCTCCCTCCCTTCTTCCCTCTCCCCCTACTTCCCTCTCTTCCACTCTGTCTGAAAATCAATGGAAAAAATACCCTCAGGTGAGGATTAAAAAATAAGTAAGTGTATGTTAAAAAAAATGAGCTTATTTATTTTATTTATGCACATGTATTATGTAATTAAATACTTACAAAAATCCAAACAAGTAAAAGTCTATTGGCCATTCCCAATCCCTCTCCCCTCCCCAGAGCTAACTTTTGTTATCAGTCTGGTGTTCAGTATCTGCTTCTTTCTGGCTAATATTTCCATTAGAAATGTGATTCCCAGCTGTAATGTTATTTTGGAAACTAGAATCTCATTAGTGGCTGTTACACAGCTCAAGTTGGAAACCCTCCCCCCCCACTTTTTTCTCTATACAGATTCCAAGATTCCATTCTTTTTAAAAAAATTATACACATTCCGTTCTTGTCTTCTCTTTTGTAAATCTTGTTGCATCCTCTCCAGCTCCCCTATGGTTGTCCAGATATTTAGATTGAATCTGATAAAACTAATATTTTTGTAGGTAAAAAGTAGTAGATTATCAGCAGTTTCATGTGGTTCACCCTAATAGTTTTAAAGCTTATTTGGTTCATGTGTCTTGTTTTCCTCAAGGGCAGGGGCCAGAACACCATTCCTTTCAAGACCTGAAATTGATTGGTCCAAAGTCACTTAATAAAAGTTCTGTTGACTGATGATTTGAGCTGTTCTCAGGGCAACTAGCAATTGTGACTCATCAGGTCTTACTGGGTTGATCGCCTTTTTTTTTTTTCCTAGAAAAAAATTCTCTTTTTTTAAAAAAAATTTTATTGTTGAAAGTATTACATAGGTCCTCCTCCCTCCCCCCTTAACCTCTACCAGCCTGCTCCCATCCTCTCTGCACCCCCCCTTACTCCCCAGGCCCTCACCACCCCGTTGTCTGTGTCCATGGGTTATGCATATATGCATAGAAGTTCATTGGTTGATCTCTTCCCCCTTCCCCTCCCCTACCTTCCCTCTGAGGTTCAACATTACTGGGTTGATCTCTAAGATCAACTGTCTCTCTTTTCTCTGAAATGCAGTTGGGCTTTTTCATCCTCCATGAGTGACTTGCATCATTGTTACACTTTAGAGAAGTAAGGAGAACACCTTCTTCTTAGGAGACCTTGGTGATCCCTTTGTTACTGTTCATCCTCCTAGAGCAGTGGTCGGCAAACTCATTAGTCAACAGAGTGGCAAACCGCGGCTCGGCATGTGGCTCACCAGCCGCAGTTTGCCGACCACTGTCCTGGAGAGTTTTGTGTAGTCTGCAGATACTGTGCTGCCTATGCACTGTGAAGTTTTTTGAGGAAGGATCTTTAGGCTAGCTGAGGGCCCAGAGGTCCTTCAGACTCTGTATGCAGCAGAGTTGCTAGCTTAGGAATTTGAAGTTGATTCTATGGATCCAGCCTTGGCTGAGTAGCTCAGTTGGTTAGAGCATTGTCCCAATACGCCAAGGTTGTGGGTTTGATCTCCAGTAAGGGCACATAGAAGAGCAGTCACCAACTGGTGGTCCGCGGACCACTGGTGGTCCATGAGGTTTGAAAGGTTGGCGACCACTGACATAGAAGACACTGACCAGTGCAAGTTCAAAAGAATTTGGGGTTTGTCCTGAGGTTGCCACCTTTTAATTTGCCAAATAAGGATATTTAAAATAAGTGTATAATTATATGATTTTTATAGTTAATACATGCTCATGGTACATTCAAAACAGAAAAGGTTATACATTGAATAAAATAAGTCTCATACTGCCTCTTCAGTTTCTTAACTATCCAGTTCCCCTCCCAAGAGGCAAACTGGGTTGCTTGATCATCCTTCCAGAGAGAGCCCACACAATTAAAACAGGTACAGATATATTGGGATCTCTCCATTCCCCCAAAGAAATAGTGCATTCATAACCGTCTTGAATCGATTCCGCCCTCCACTTTTCTTTTTCTTTTTTTAAAATATTTTATTGATTTTTTAGAGAGGAAGGGAGAGGTATAGAGAGCTAGAAACATCAATGAGAGATAAACATCGATCATCTGCCTCCTGCACACTCCCCACAACCAAAGTACATGCCCTTGACTGGAATCGAACCTGGTACCCTTGAGTCCACAGGCCGACGCTCTATCCACTGAGCCAAACTGGTTAGGGCCCCCCTCCACTTTTCTTAGAAATCTTTTAAAATCAGTCATAGAGAGCTGCCTAATTTTTTTAAATGGCTGCATAAAATTAGGGTATTAAAACCAGTTACCATTGTTTTAATTAAAAATGTATTTAAGTACCAAGAAGTTAGGAAGAATGTGATTTTTGTATAAAGAAAAATTCTGTAAATTATATAAATTTAGTTCCGTGAAAAATTAATTTTATGCATTGGTCCAAAGCCCTGTGATAGTAAACCATTAAAGAAAGGGGATTTGAATACGCAGGTTGTGTTGTTTTAGGGAGTCTCACTAGACTTTGGTAGGCTTAATAGAGCAGGAGAAATATAATTGAGATATCCATGTCCTTCTCCCTATTTTACAGAGAGGAAACCTCTTTTGTTTCCCACAATTGTACTACTCAGTTCATCAGATCTTACAATTAGCCGTTCTGCTGTCAAGACATCTTGTATTTATAGCAACTTTATAAAGTTGCAGGATATCTTCCCTTTAGATTAGTTTTTAAATTTTATTTAATTAGACATTTACATTATGATTAATTTTTATTTAATTAATTTAAATTTTAATTTAAATTTTTAAAGTTGCAGGATATCTTCCCTTTAGATTAGATATTTAATTACGATTGAGCAATTAATATATGTATAGTACCATTAGGAATTTTAAAATTTAATTTTAAATTAATTAAATAAAAATTAATCGTAATGTAAATATCTGTGTTTTCCGATAGTCTTAGGCTCTACAGCATGTTGAGAACCGCTAGCAGGGTTGCCTAAGACCATCGGAAAACACAGATATTTACATTACGATTCATTAACAGTAGCAAAATTACAGTTATGAAGTAGCAACGAAAATAATTTTATGGTTGGGGGTCACCACAACATGAGGAACTGTATTAAAAGGTCGCGGCATTAGAAAGGTTGAGAACCACTGCACTAGAGCAAAGTGAGCCTGGAGCAAGTTACTGTTGCGGGTGGGCGATGGAGGGAAAGCAAAGGTGAGAGACATAAGTAAAGTCACAGTGCCGAGGAAAAATTAAAGGGAAGATATCCTGCAACTTCTAGGAAATCTCCACCAATGGAGCAAAGGAAAAAAAAAAAAGACCTCTATTATTCTGTGAGCACCAAACCAAACTGGGTTGGGGTCTCAGACAATTCGCTCATAATGATTGCAAAGACAGACAGAAACTCCCGGATTGGAGAGGGCTCCCCTGAGGGCTCCCAGATTGGAGAGGGTGCAGGTCGGGCTGAGGGACCCCTCCCTCCCCCATCTCCCGCCCTGTGCAGGAATCTTCGTGCACCAGGTCCCTAGTCTGATTATTTAAGAGAACAATTACATGCAATATTTTTTACTTTTATTTTTAACCCTTTATTTTTGGAATGAGTAATACATTTATATGGTTGAAAAATGAAAAAGTATTAAAAGACATACTACAAAAAGTCTCCCTCTCACTTTTGCCCCTCCCATACCCAATTCCTCCCTTGTATCCATCAGGTTTAAATGCTGGAAACAGAAACCACTGTGGGTACTTTAGCCACAAAAGGGATTAACACAAGAAATTGGGTACTTATAAATTGTTGGGTTGGAGGAGTAGGGTCTAAGGGGGCTCCCTTAAATTATCAGTCTGAGGGACCCACTGCTGAAACTGTGATCTGGAGGTCAGGAAGTTACTACTGCTACTGCCAACCCCCCACCACTGCTGCTTGACCGACCCAGCAAGCTAGTGACTAGATATTAGTCCCTTGCTACTACAGACTAGCACATCAGCATCACCTGGGAGCTTGTTTAAATATCTTAGGCCCTAGCTCCACCTACTGAATCAGAGTCTGCATTTTATGATTTTTTATAAATATATTTTTATTGATTTCAAAGAGGATGGGAGAGGGTGAGAGAGAGAATCATCGGTTGGCTGCCTCCTGCACCCCTACACTGGGGATCAAGCCCACAACCTGGGCATATACCCTGATCGACTGGGAATTGAACCTTGATCCCCTGGTTCATAGGTTCACACACAACCACTGAATCATGCTGGCTGGGCCTAATGATATGTCTTACAAGAAAGTTTGAGAGGCCTTGCACTGGAGCTTTAGACCTGGCCACTATAGGTTGCCTCTAAACCCACGGTCTCCATGACCTTGATTGCCAATTGTTTTTGTTTTTAATGTTTTATTGATTTTAGAGAGAGGAAGGGAGAGGGGGAGAGAGAGAAACATCAATTGGCAGCCTTCTGTATGCCAGTGGAGCCTGCAACCCAGTCATGTGCCCTGACCGGGAATTGAACCGGCCACCTCTTGGTGCATTTGGTGTGTGGGATGACACTCAACCAACTGAGCCACACCGGCCAGGCTTGATTGCCAATTGTAAAGGGGTCAGGGAAATACAGTTATTGGTTTTCCCAACTCTCAGTCTAGAAGAAGAATGGAAAAGAGATTGAAAGAGTTTATCTACTGAACTGACCATACTTATACAAGTAACCATTGTTAGTTTCTTGTGTATCTTCCAAACTATTTTATGTGTATTTAAGCATATATGAATATATTTACTTTTCATTTTTTAAATAATAGTAATAACTTATCATACACAGTATTCTGTACCTTGTTCTTTTCATTTAATATTTCATCTTTGGAGAGCTTTCTGTGTCATGACAGAACCATCTTGTTCTTTTTTTAAAAATATATTTTATTGATTTTTTACAGAGAGGAAGGGAGAGGGATAGAGAGTTAGAAATATCAATGGGAGAGAAACATCGATCAGCTGCCTCCTGCATACCCCCTCCTGGGGATGTGCCCGCAACCAAGGTACATACCCTTGACTGGAATTGAACCTAGGACCCTTCAGTCCGCAGGCCGATGCTCTATCCACTGAGCCAAACCGGTTAGGGCCATCTTGTTCTTTTTAACAACTGCATGGTATTCCACTCTATGAATTGCAAAATTCTTAAAATTGAGACTGTCTCGCCCTAGCCAGTTTGGCTTAGCGGATAGAGCGTCAGCCTGTGGACTGAAGAGTCCTGGGTTCGATTCTGGTCAAGGGCACGTGCCTGGGCTGCGGGCTTGATCCCTAGTAGGGGGCATGCAGGAGGCAGCCAATCAATGACTCATCATTGATGTTTCTCTCTGTCTCTCTCCCTCTCCCTTCCTCTCTGAAATCAATACAAATATATTTTTTAAAAAATTGACACTGTCTAATACAATCTGGGTTGCATGGTCATTCTAATTTATTGGTACATGTGAAATGTAAGTTAGTTGTTAAATGTTTACTTCCTGTTTCTTTTGTGCCCAGGTCTAATGTATCTGGCATCTTGTTTATTTTACATTACAACCCAGTGCGAATGGCATCCCTGGGTGGGCACCAGTTGCGAGTACCCCATGTTGGGCTGCCAGTTGCGAGTACCCAACGTTGGGCTGCCAGTTGCGGGTGTCTCTTCGTGGTCGCCAGTTGCGAGTGTCTCCCCCATGTCCTGCATGGTTCTGGGTTCAGGTTCAGGGTTCGGGCTCTGGAGGAGGCCGCACACAAATGAAAGAGACTAGAAAATATTACTTAGGAAATATTGGGGGCCAGGTGGGAGCCCAACTCAAGGGGAAGGACTTCACCCAGCTCTGGCCTTGCTATCCCTTTTATTAAGACTATGGGATACACCCATAGCCTTTAGGCAGGCAATTCCAATAATAGCCAGTCAGCAAGGATTTACATAAAACTAAAAGGTCGAAGTTGCTTTAGCTACCATTGTCTCAGCTGAACAGTGGGTGGTTGGCTCTGACCTTTCAGAGCTTCAAGGTTGACCAACCTTCTGGGTCCCTTGTCCACAAGTCTCTGCTAGTGATGACAATGGGTGGCTTCCAACAACCCAGTGTGCTTGTGCTGTGTATCCTTCCTCCCCTTCACATGAGGGAACTTTGTAAAGTTAATTTAATAGTTCATAACTAAGGCATATCAAGGTTGGGATTTGAACCCCATGCTTGTTAGCCTCCATAATTTGTGATTGGACACCATTATGTAGACCCTCTAAATGATGGCTTTATTTAGTACTTTGGTAACATATTCCTTTGGAAAGAGATTTGGAAGGGTATTGTTTTAGATATTTTGGGTATTTACAGGCATCTCAATTTTCTTTTCTGACTTAGGTATCCAGCTCACATAGAAGATATTGACTACGAAGAAGGAAAAGTACTTATCCATTTCAAGCGTTGGAACCATCGTTATGATGAGTGGTTCTGCTGGGACAGTCCTTATTTACGCCCTTTAGAGAAAATACAGCTGAGAAAAGAAGGCTTACATGAAGAGGAAGGATGTTCTGTGAGTAATAGATCTGGGAAGTTCTGTAATGAGCTGGATCAGAACCCAATGAGCTGGATCAGTAGCAGCTGGGAATAAATTTTTATTTGGGCCTGTAGTTGCAACCCTGAGATCCCCAGGGCATCTGAGGCTCTTGAAGAATCCCAGTTGTCATCTGCTTGAATGATGTTATTGATGTGACAGCTCATAGACTAACTTCGTTGAAACCTCACTGATGATGAACGGGGACCCTAAATCTCTTTTACACCACTGTATACCTTTGGTTCATTTATTAAGCTGATCTACTGTTTGAGCATGTATTAAGCAATCGTTCCATGTGAAATACTATGTTAGCTTCATATTAAGGTCTTTTTAAAAAAACATGTTTTTAGATTTTTTAGAGAGAGAGGAAGGGAGAGGGAGAGAGGCATAGAAACATCTATGAGAAAGAAACACCAATCAGCTGCCTTCTGCACACCCATCCCCTACTGGGGATTAAGCCCACAACCCAGGTATGTGCCCTGAGTGGAATCGAACCAGTGGTCTCTAGGTGCATGGGACTACACTTAACCAACTGAGCCATATACTGGCTGGGCCATATTAAGGTCTTTTATAAACCCTTGAAAAACTTGGACTTGACTAGACTCTGTTTTTGTTAAATTTCATCACTATGCTTGGCGCTTTCACTGATTTCAGAATGAAGGAATGAGGTATTAGTTTTGAGTTTTTTTGAAAATGATATTGAGGCATCTGTAGAGATCCTGCTGCCTTTGGATCTGACTCAACCCTGGATTGTTTTCCATTTTAACCCTGACCAGGGAACTTGAACCCTTGCTAAGGTGCCCTCCTCTCCTTCCCCCTCCCCATTTAGAATTGTTCACTGTTGTCCAATTTAATTGCTCAATATTTATTCTACAAAATGCATTAGTGCAAACTGTCTACTGGGAAAAGAGTATGAAATATTAAAGGTGGATGGGTATTCCTTTGGCAAATGTCCCTTTCAACATGTGGGTTTAGGTGGCATGAATGTTTCTTCCTTCAAAATGAAGTAGCCTCCTTCCTTCTAGCTTCTATACTGGGTATTTTCCCTGATGACCCTGAACTCTTAGAGTCACTATCAAGGGTAGGATAGGGTTATCATTAGTGCTATGCTGCATTGCCCACACCTCCTAGGATGGGAAAAGTCTTGTGTCTAGCCCTTTTGTTTTGACTCCTAGTGCTGAACAGTGAAAATATCTTCCTTCATCCCAGTAGCCATCTCCCTTTCCCACTCCTGTGAATTCCAACCTTTTATGAATTCTGATACCATGTATGTCCTGTGAAATTGAATTAGTAACAGGATCATTTGTTTTTTAATGTTTTTTAGGAATTTCAAATAAATGAGCAAGTCCTTGCTTGCTGGTCTGATTGTCGTTTTTATCCAGCCAAAGTCACCGCTGTTAACAAGGATGGTAAGGCATTTGAGTTGTAATATTAATGATTTAGAGGGGAGTTTTATAAGGGTTTGATAGTATGTTTTCAGTATGTATTTATTGCTTAGGAATCCTATCTCTTCAAGTTAACCGTTGTGTCAGGAGGTAGGAAGAAATTACAAATGGAGAGAAAGCTGGGTTAAATAGGGGAGTTTGATTCATTGCTTTCTAAATTTTTAAAAAAATATATATTGATTTTTTTTACAGAGAGGAAGGGAGAGGGATAGAGAGTTAGAAACATCGATGAGAGAGAAACATCGATCAGCTGCCTCCTGCACACCCCCTCCTGGGGATGTGCCCACAACCAAGGTACATGCCCTTGACTGGAATCGAACCTGGGACCCTTCAGTCTGCAGGCCGACGCTCTACCCACTTAGCCAAACCGGTTAGGGCTGCTTTCTAAATTTTAGTCATTATTTTCTAAAATAGTCATGGTTCATCTGTCACTCTGCTGGGAAGTGTATAGATTCTTGCTGTCTAGGAGTTCCTAATATAATTGATAAAATAAGTCCCTAATATTCCTTTTGCTTACTTGTGAATAGCCTAGAAGTGAAGTGAATGCCAACAAACATTTCTTTTTTTTTAAAATTTTTTTTGAAAGCTCTTTAATCTTTTCTTTTTCTTTTTTAAAAAAATTCTTTGTTGAAAGTGTTACAAACATTTCTTAAAAATGTGCTTTGTGGATGTAAGGTAATTAAGGGTGGTCTGTAATGTCAGAGTTGCTAGTTGAAATTGGGATGCTCGGATTTAGAACACTGAGTTGGGATGCCTTTGTCAGAGTTTAGAACATCTGAGGAGTCAGGACAAGGACTATGCCCATAGAGGTTCATTTTGCTAGTACAAAGGCAAGAGGAGGGAGATAGTATGTATAGTCAGCATCCTGACAGACTCTGGGTTCAAGTGACATATTTTTTTTTAGCTTTTTCTGCCAGGGTATTTATGATTTGTCCATGATCTCTGTAATGAATATTTAGGGTGGTCAGGCCTCTGAGTACTACTGTTATGGGTGACTGTAAGGCCAACTTGACTTTTCATTCCATGAAGTTACTACTCTGCTAAATGCTGAACCTTGGGCTGGCTGATCAAGAAGTTTTTAACATGAGAATAGGGTGAAATGGTAAAAAATGAATATTCATTTCCATGAAGCAGAATTTTTAGTTTCTCTATTGCTACATTCACCCCTACCCTGCCAGCTATTAGAACACTGTGGGTTAATAGATGTAGGTTTATTTATGTGCTAGATATACGTTATCCTTAAAGCACAGCCCTCAGGCCTCCAAAGCAGGGTTATATCTTCTAAGTTGCACAAGCAATTACTAATCCTCTAGTTTATGATTGATTAAGAATTTTTGCCCTAAGCGGTTTGGCTTGGTGGATAGAGTGTCAGCCTGTGGACTGAAGGGTCCCAGGTTCGATTCCAGTTAAGGGCATGTACCTTGGTTGTGGGCACATCCCCAGGAGGGGGTGTGCAGGAGGAAGCTGATAGATGTTTCTCCCTCATCGATGTTTCTAACTCTCTAACCCTTTCCCTTCCTCTCTGTAAAAAATCAATAAAATATATTAAAAAAATTTTTTTTGGGTAGTTCCTTGTTTCCTTAAATTACATTTATAAGCTTGTGTTCAAAATAAAATCCCATTACTATTTTTCATATGTATCCCATTAACCTAAAGACTTATTATTTATTTATTTTTGTTGTTAAGCCTCCATTGATCTCTAGAGAGAGTGGAAGGGAGGGAAGGAGAGAGAAAGCTAGAGAGAGAGAGAAACATCGATGTGAGAGAGAAACATCGGTTGGTTGCCTCCCACACTGACTGGGCTCTGGGATCGAACCTTCAACCCAGGTACATGACCGGGAATCAAACCCAAGACCCTTTGGTGTAACCACTGAACCACACATGCCAGGGCCTAAAAACTTATTTTGAAAAGGAAGCTGATATGTTATTAAACTGCCTCAGATCCTTTTAGTAAAAGACATAGTTTATGTTTTTAGTCTCATTTTCAAGATTAATAATTTTTTCTGCTTTTACTCTATTTAAATCATGATATGAAATACAGGTGTTCTTCATGTATAGAAGTGTTCTTGAAAGTCTATTATGTTGATTTATGCTGTTAAAGTCATATTTCTCCCCAGAATAATATCCATTAAAGTGTTTTCCCCTTGGGTAAATGGCTGCCCCTTAGGTCAAATGAAAGTTGTGGGTAGTAACATGGGTAACTCTGTAGGTCGGAGATCGGTAGCAGAAAGGAAGCAACATATCTCTTTTGTTTCAGTGATGTCTCAGAGTCACATGGAGGACAGATATGGGGTGAAAAAGATTGATTGGATGAGGGAATGGCAAAGGAGGAGCAAATTGAGGAAGAGGTGTTGGGGAACTTTGGAGGAGGGGTGTCTTGGTGGAGCCATTAAGGCATTAGGAACCTACTTGCATCTAATATTTGGAGGGCTCAGAGCTTGGCATCACAGATTAAAAAAAAAAAAAAAAAAAAAAGACCTAGACTGAGGCAGAATGAGGTGTTGAGATAGAGCCACCAGGAGGAGGCAGGGCAGGAGCAGATAGTGCAGATAAATCTTAAGGGGAGGGGTGGGACCCCTGTCTACAGTTAATGTTCTTTTAAGTGTTTTTATTTTTATTCAACTATAAGCAAACAGCAGAATTAATACAACATTCAGCAGGTCCAGGCTGGCTTTTGTTATAACAATGAACAGCTTAACAGGCACAGACTGGAGGGTTTCTGGTAATCTGTCACCCAGCCCTGCAGCCCATCTAAATGGCTGTTCCTCGATAGGAAAGCGACTCTCCCCATTGCTTTTTCTATTACTGCTTTTTAAAGGAGCTAGAGCAGGATACTGATACCTAGTAACCAATCCGAGATGTAACATATTGGGGGTTAGTGGACATGCCAACTTCAGTTTGTCTGGTGAGAGACAGGGCTGTGAAAACACATTTCAGAATATGCTATCATGCACAATTCTGCATTTTGGCTTGGTGCCCTGACTGGAGATTGAACTCTCAACCTTGGCATATCAGATGATGTCTAACCAACTATAGCTACCTGGCCAGGGCTGAGGTCTTTTGAAATTATCATTTAAGAGCTAGAAGTCATTGGTCACGTTGTCAGCCATGGTTAATTAAGGTTTTTAAATGTCTTTTAAACTGGAGCTTTACAAGTTGTTTTTAAAAATCTTTTCAGTTTATTTCCTCCATGAACTAAAATGATAGGGGAGAAGAGTCTTGAGGCAGTTATTTCTAAACCAGTCATTTGCTGCCCTAATATATAGGTTTTATAAGCTCTGAATACTGTCCAGGAAATTTTAGTTGAAGGACATTGAAAATGAGTGCTGGTTTCTGCCAGAACCTGTTTTCCCTAGTTCTTAAGTATGAAGTTCTCTATTATGCTGCTATCTTACTGGTTCTTTTTTTTTTTTTCTCTCTTCCCCTTACTGGTTCTTTAAAAAAAAAAATATATATATATATTTTATTGATTTTTTACAGAGAGGAAGGGAGAGGGATAGAGAGTTAGAAACAGTGATGAGAGAGAAACATCCATCAGCTGCCTCCTGCACACCCCCTACTGGGGATGTGCCTGCAACCAAGGTACATGCCTTTGACCAGAACTGAACCTGGGACTCTTCAGTCCGCAGGCCAACGCTCTATCCACTGAGCCAAACTGGTTAGGGCTCCCTTACTGGTTCTTAAAATTAATTTGAAGGGGGAGGAAAGGAAGAACATGGGGGAAGGGAAATTCTGGTTAGTGGAACCAGTTGGGTGGTGGTATTGCCACACTGTATTGTGAGAGAAAGCTTGCCTTTGTGGGAGCTCAGATTTTTATTTTCTTAAAAATATTTTATTGATTTTTTACAGAGAGGAAGGGAGAGGGATAGAGAGTTACAAACATCGATGAGAGAAACATCGATCAGCTGCCTCCTGCACACCCCCTCCTGGGGATGTGCCCACAACCAAGGTACACGCCTTTGACTGGAATCGAACCTGGGACCCTTCAGTCCGCTCTATCCACTGAGCCAAACCAGTTAGGTTAGGAGCTCAGATTTTTTAAGATGAGATAATGACCCTTAGGTGCTGCCTTTGTGCTAGATTTTATCTGTGGGAGCTGGTATACAATTTCTAGTTAATCAGGATTCATTCCAGCAATTGCAGGATTGGAAGAGACAATGCTGGGCTTTTTTCCCCTCTTTCCATGGTATTTTCTGCCCTGCCTCAGTTTCATCTGTAGCAGGGGCCACCACAGCTTAATGGCACTGTGAGTAGAAGCTCTGCTCGCAGAATGCCCTTTTATTTCCTATAAAAGTCATTCTGAATTGTTGGTGTTGCCAGGCAGAGGCCAAGGATATAGCAAAGTCAAACTCTATAGATTCATCTTTGGTAGGCTTGGTCTGGTTTTCTTGCCACTGTTAACCTCTCCGGTGGTTTTGCTGAGGCTATTTATTGACTGAGCAGGCTGGTGGGCGGGCTCTAGCCAGAGTGGACATCAACAGCTTCTGGCATTGGGAAGCTGACATGATTGAATTACCAATAACTAGCAACTTTAGAGTTTCTTGAGGGAGTTAATTATTTAGCCCTTGGAAACTGGGGAGGGCAATGCCATATTATTTAGTTATTTCATCTGGAATTGTTCTTTGGCAATGGTAATTAAGCATCATTTAGTGTGAAGACAGCCACACCTGGTAGCCTTGTAGACCCTGGGTTAGTGTTGTGGTAAAAGATAGGATTCTGGTTCCAGGGACTCTTTGTTCAGAAGCCATCTCTGGTGAGTTGATCTCAGCTCTTTGCTGGGGCTGCCCAGCTCCCCTTTTTTATGCTGGGGATGGCAGAACCACTTGTCTGTCAGGGCTTTATGCTCCCAGTCTTGGGGGAAACTGAAAGTAGGTTCACATTTACAACAAAATGAGGAATTGTTTCTTCCTGTTGATCTGTGGTTCTCTAACTTGAGTGAGCAGGCTAATCAGGTTCCTCTTCCTTAAAGTTAAATGCATATTCTTAGGTTATGTTCCTGCCTTACCCTCCCTCCTAGTCAGTCTCTTTGGTCCTATGTCTGAAGTCTGTATTTATAACAGGAGATCTTGTGAAAACGGTCTTATTTCTAGAGTCTCTTGTTGAAGCTGTTACTATTTTTTGTTTTCTTTATGCTGTAACTGATCGTACATTTGAAATGCAGAGATGTTGGGACTATGTGAACAGCTTTGCACAGAGATAAAAGTAAGGTTTAGACCCACATATGCAAGTGCTAGCTTGGCTCTTATCTTCTATGATGGGAAGGGGTTGGTGCTTTTATTTTTATTAATTCTCATCCAAGGATATTTTTTTCATTGATTTCAGAGAGTGGAAAGGAGAGATTGGGATGGGGGTGTAGGGGGTGGGGTGGAGTGAGAGAGAAACATTGATGTGAGAGAGACACATCGATTGGTTGCCTCCCATACATGCCCCAACCAGAGCTGGGGCTGAGCCTGCAACCAAGGTACATGCCCTTGACCGGAATCGGACCCGGGACCCTTCAGTCCCTGTGCCGACGCTCTATCCACTAAGCCAAACCGGCTAGGGCCCCTATCCCAATACACACAGGCTGGGCCTCAGATTCTTAATTGTTTTACTGCTCTTTGTTCTTGGTCTAAATTTAGAAAACTTTTTTTAATTTCAATGAAGCATCATAAAAGTGAATTGTTTTGGATGGATTTTTATCTGTATAGATAAAAAGAAAGGCAGGCATACTATTATCTTAGACATAGGTAAGGCATGTGATTTTTAAAGAAATCTTTAATTTCCATAAGTTTATTATAGTATTGTGGTTGGAACGCCCTTGTATTTATGCTTTGAAAAGTTGTGTCACTTCCATGAAACTGCAAGTTAAAATCATGATATCTTCTTGAATTCTAGGTACTTACACTGTGAAATTTTATGATGGAGTAGTTCAGACTGTCAAACATATTCATGTCAAAGCTTTTTCCAAAGATCAGGTGAGATATGTGGTTTTGTGCTTTGTGGTATGAATAATACTAACATTGTAGTTTTGTTTCTCAAATAAAGACATTACATTTGTTTATGATGGCAAAGTCTTTATTTCCTCCATCTGACACAATTTCACCAGGAAGCAATGTGCAAATTTTCAGAAATTGTAAATACTTGTCTCTCTCTGCCATTTTCTTTCTTTTTTATTTTTTTTAATATATTTTATTGATTTTTTACAGAGAGGAAGGGAGAGGGATAGAGAGTCAGAAACATTGATGAGAGAGAAACATCAATCAGCTGCCTCCTGCACACTCTCTACGGGGAATGTGCCCGCAACCAAGGTACATGCCCTTGACCGGAATCGAACCTGGGACCCTTCAGTCGCAGGCCGTCTCTCTATCCACCCAGCCAAAGCAATTAGGGCTGCCATTTTCTTTTAACATAGATTCTTTTTTTCAAAAGTGCCAAGTACTTGGATACCATTACCTATTATCTGTTTTCCTTATCTTTTCATTAAAGTGTCATTCTTTATTTTCTCTCTTTGTGTCCTGCCCCCGTCACAAGAAACTTGCTGAACTGCTTGAGGAGATCTAGAGTTTGTTTTCTCCTTGTCTAACTTTGTCTTTAAGCTCAGGACCATGACATGGTGGTTACAGAGCTACAGTTTGGCATGGATTTGGCAGTCACCTATGCTAGATGTGCCTGCGTTGAAAATTTTATTTCCTGTCCCAGGCATGTATTTGCCTGAGCACAGGACCTGCTTTTGATGTTGGAAATATGGTGTACACAGATATGGGCCATCTAGAAGTGTTGCCTAATTTCTTCATAATTTTTTCCCTTTTGTCTTTTTTATGTTTTCATGAAGTAGTTGAGGGGAAAGAGATCAAAAGTTGGATATTGATGTTTTTAAAAACTCTGATTATTACTGTTACCTGTTTGGTGGTTGTTGATGTGACAATATTTTGTGATGCTGGAACCTGTTGTATCTTTTTTTATGATGATCAAATGCTTCTCCTTATCACAAATTTTTGTAAATTCTTTTGTACATATATTTAGCAGTTTCAAAGGATCATGATATATGATGTGTTTAAAGGTAACCTAACAAAGTTCTTGCCTTGTGATGATTTTCTGCTTCAGAAAATAGACAAAATTATAAGGCTTTACCCCTGAAGATGTTTTCTCTTTGATAACTTGCCCCTTAGAGCTACACAGTACTCTAAATCATTATCCTGGTGTTCTTTGACAGTTTTTGTGTGCAGTTCATGGAATGAGTTAACATAGATAGAGGACCATATTAAGAACTTGCCCAGAATTGTCAGATTGTATCCAGAACCTCCCCAAATGGAAATTCAGTGCTCCAGAAAACAGACGTTCAATTGTTTATTCTGTTCTACTCAATAAACTAATTGATAGGCTCTTGGTGCTTTGGCTTGGAGTTGGGCACCTTACCCTGTGTGAATTTATGGGTGCTTCAGTTTCCAATTTCCAGATGCCTCTGAGTGTCTCACCTTATCTCAGACTTGGCAGGTGGTCAAGCACAGGCCTGTGGCGCCTGTTTGCTTGTGTTTTTCCCCCAAGAGTATATATAATTTGGATAAATGACTACTTAGCTCTTTTTGACCCTATTAATCTAAGGTTCTAAATGGCCATTTATAAAGCAAAAGTTCTTTAAAAAATGTGACAATTTTTAAAGCTTTTTTTATATAGTAATAGATTGAGATTTCTTTTGTAGGACCACACTATCTCAAAGTTTTGATAAGCTATATTTAGGAACATTTATATATTTTTTGAAGTTAAAAAAAAGTTTTCTATAGAAAGTTAAGTACAGAAAAGCACAAAGAAAGTAAAAACTGTAAGTCTATCATCTAGATATAATTACTGTTAACTATTAACATTTTGAGGTATATCCTGTGTTTTTTGTTAAATATGTATGTACATATTTCTTTTCAAAATTGGAGTCATATAGTATATTACTGTACTATAACTTGCTCTTTTAAAGAAATAACATTTTCCTAGTTTCTTTAAAAAAAACTTAATATATTTTTGTCAATTTCAGAGAGGAAAGGAGAGGGAGAGATAGAAATATCAATGATGAGAGAGAATCATTGATCATCTGCCTCCTGTATACCCCCTACTGGGGCTCGAGCCTGCAACCTGGGCATGTACCCAGACAGTAACCTCCTGGTTCATGGGTCGATGCTCAACCACTGAGCCACACTGGCCAGGCTTCCCAAATTTCTTAATTCTGTATGTGAATATGGCTTTTCATGGCTATATATAGTATTTTATAAGATGTATATATCCTTCCTTGTGTAACCAATTCCCTAATGGTCATGTTAGGATATTTGTAAATCTGGATGCACAAGTCTGATTATTCTGTTAGCAAATTTTATTTCTAGGAATTCATTCTAGTTCAAAAGTATAAACTTAAGTCTTTTGACCTGAATTGCCTGCTGCCTGCCCGAGCCCTCCCTCCCGCCCCCCGCTGCCTTTCCTACCCCCCCCCCCCCCAAGCTGGGTGTACCAATTTATGTTTCTGCCAGCAGTTACTGAGGGATGCTTGTTCTCAAACCTGGCTGCTTTCAGAAAATTTTGTGGACTTGAAAAAATATTTCCTTCTAAGTTCTAACCACAGGGATTCTCCTTGTTTATTATTGTTCCCTATGGGACAAATTAAACTTTTATTCAGTGAATATTTTAGGCACTCCTTCCTGCTTCTGACAAAGATCTGTGTGCTTAGTAGGTGCTAGGTGCTGGGGATCTCATGAATATGATATGGTAGAGATTGAGGTCTTGGGAAGAGAGATACATATACAAATAAACAATTATAGTTTTGGAAACTTCAGAGCTGGCTTTATTATGAGACATTCATAATAAATTAAAGATGAATTTTAAAGAAAGTAATTTAGGAGGAAAGTAACCAAGAACCAGTACTTCCTCCTGATAGATAAAAACTCAGTAAGTAACTCAGGAATACAGAAGGTGGCTTGTTAGACTGCACACAGCCTTTACCCAGTAGAGGAAGCAAAGACTCTGTTTCTGGGTTGGAAAATGTTTACAACTTTCCTTTCTGCCTCTAGTTATCAGTTTGGGTTCTACTCTACCCAGGGAATCAGCATCCACTGGCACACTAAGCCGGGCCTCTGAGAGGCCCTGGGTCAGCGTAGTCATGCTTGGGTTGAGGCATTTTCTTAGAAAGGTTGCTTTCCACCAGAGGACCCTGTGGTAGTTATCTGTCCCTTTAATTATTTTCTAGTGACTTATTAATCTTAAGGGAGCTAATGACCATTGTTTTCTTTAAACTTAGCATTGGTTCTCAAGCCTCAGATTATGGGTAGATATTTTTAGTGGTGACCATTATGTGACTTGGCATTATGTCCTTTTAATGTCTGTGTTTGTCTTCATAAGTTTGCAAAGAAATATCTGGTTTTATATTTGCTCGTAATCACAAAGTGTGTTTCATCGCTATTTTGCTCATTTTAGAATATTGTGGGTAACGCTAGGCCTAAAGAAACAGATCACAAAAGTCTTTCATCATCTGATAAACGAGAGAAGTTTAAAGAGCAGAGAAAAGTCACAGTCAACCTGAAGAAAGACAAAGAAGACAAAGCCTTAAAGACAGAAAAGCGAACCAAGCATCCTGATAAAGAAGGAAAATTAATCTGTTCTGAAAAGGGAAAGGTGTCAGAGAAAAGCCTTCCCAAGAACGAGAAGGAAGATAAGGAGAACATTTCAGAAAATGACAGAGAGTACTCTGGAGATGCTCAAGTGGATAAGAAACCTGAAAATGACATTGTGAAGAGTCCACCAGAAAACTTGAGGGAGCCAAAAAGAAAACGAGGCAGACCCCCTTCCATAGCTCCTACTGGTGAGTTTCCCAAGTGGGCTCTGCAAGGACAATGCCAGTGTTTTTCTGTGGTCCTATGTGGTTTTTATCACTTCTATATATCAGTCCTTCATTTTTGTGGCTGATTTTGAATTGTCCTATGATCTGGAAACAAGTCATGTCCCTGAAGCTGAATTTTAAGGGAGAAATGTATCTAGATGAACATAAGTTGGGAAACATGTCAGAGATTGAGCTTCTGAGGGGTAGATAATTGTCCACTAGATACTTTAGTTTATATCAGCCGTGGGCAAACTACGGCCCGCGGGTCGGATCCGGCCCGTGGAGCCGAAAGAGCGTAGGGTTCTCTTGCTCTCCCCTCCGCTCCTTTACTTTGAATTTATATTAGTTCACACAAACACTCCATCCATGCTTTTGTTCCGGCCCTCCGGTCCAGTTTAAGAACCCATTGTGGCCCTCGAGTCAAAAAGTTTGCCCACCCCTGGTTTATATGATAAAACCTAATAAGCTAAGGCCTTTTACTAGTGCCTGTTTATTTTATTTTTTATTTTTTTAAAATATTTTTATTGATTTTTTACAAAGAGGAAGGGAGAGGGAGAGAGAGTTAGAAACATCGATGAGAGAGAAACATCGATCAGCTGCCTCCTGCACACCCCCTACTGGAGATGTGCCTGCAACCAAGGTACATGCCCTTGACCAGAATTGAACCTGGGACCCTTGAGTCCGCAGGCTGATGCTCTATTCACTGAGCCAAACCGGTTAGGGCTACTAGTGCCTGTTTAAATGATCTCAGTTTAAGTGAGCATAATAGAACCTGGGATCAGGAAATACAGTTTTTATGAGAGACATGAAAGAGGAAAGGAGAAATAAAATAGATGTGGGCATCTGAAGGAGGTTTACTGAAGGAAACGGTGCCAAAGACCTAGAAAAGCGTGGGTGCATTTGAAATTGAGTTCTCTGGAGAGTGATTATTGATTGAAAAATTTCACAGTCTAAATAAAAAGCTGAGATGGCTAATTGGTAAGAGTCAAGGTTAAAGGATACAGACTTAGAAAAGAATGTGCAGTTGTTAAATAAAGTTGAAATTTGGAATTTTTCTAGAATAACCCAGAATGAAACACACCCTGAATTTTTTCCTAAGTCAAACACTACTCTAGATTGAGTTAATGGCATGAAGACTTCCCAAAAGACCTTTAAACTGAATGCGTATGATTATCTGGCAGTAGTCTTCAGACATTCTGGCTCGCATATGCTCTACATGAATACTGAAAAACTATGAATCCCCTAGGACAGTGGTTGGCAAACTGCGGCTCGCGAGCCACATGCGGCTCGTGAGCCGCAGTTTGCCACTCTGTTGACCAATGAGTTTGCCGACCACTGCGTAAGGCATTACCCTTACCCAGAAGTTTTGACTTCAGGTTAAAGACATTAGTACATTATTAAAACGTTTTTTAAGTGTTTTCCCCTAAGGCAGTGGTCGGCAAACTCATTTGTCAACAGAGCCACAGTTTGCTGACCACTGCCTAGGACATTTGAAAGTGATACCTACTTTTTCTCTCAAGTTTGAAAGTTGCAAAAGATATATAAAATTTATTTTCATCAAAATTGTGGAACTACAGAATTAGTTCTTTCGTTGTTTCCAAAGCTAGTTCTGTCAATCCAGACAGTTACATCAGACTTAATTTCTGTGGCAAAAAGTCTACCTTAATTTACTTAAAATAAATGCATTAGTCATCATTCCCAGTAGACCTTCTCGCATCTGAGTTCTAATTTTAAAATAGAAAATTAGGTAGATTGATTTCTTCCCAGATGAAATAAAGCACATTTCCCTTCAGTGGTTGTAACTGGGTTTTGTCTTCAAAAGCTGAGCATGCTGGAATTGTCCCTAGACAAATCTAGGGCCTAGACCTGCGCTGTCCAGTATGGTAGATGCTAGCCAATGTGGCTAGTGAGCACTTGAAATGTGGCTAGTCTGAATTGAAATGTGCTGTAACTGGATTTCAAAAACTTAGTATAAGAAATCCCACAAGAATGTAAAATATCTCAATTTTTTATATTGATTACATGTTGAAATAATTTTGGATGTATTGGGTTAAATAAAATGTATTCTTGAAATCATTTTCACTTTTTTCTTTAACTTATTAATGTAACGACTAAAAATTTTAAATTTACGTACATGGCTTGCATTTTGTGGCTCTCATTATATTTCTGTTGGACAGCACCGGCCTAAATTCACTGGCTTTCTCAACAGCGTTCCGGGAGAGAATTAAACTCTAATACCAAGGTATCCATGATCTGTAATGAATTGACTTATCTCCTGTGCATTTCAAATGATACTAGTTATAAACTACCCGTGGGAGAATTGAAAAAATAACCTGTGTATTTGGTGTTCAAATGAGGAATCCTAGTTGAGAAAGTCTAGAGGTTTTAAACCTCTGGAAAGTGTGTATCATGTAGAATGAGTGAGAGGCAGGCCTTTTTATGTAAATGGGAGAAGTGGAAAAGGTGAACTGGCAGAAATCAAAAGTCTCCCTTCTCAGTTTAGGAAAGAGTATGTAAACATGGGAACTGAGTGTTGTGAAACTGATTCTTCTTTAGCTATTCATGCTCTGGCTTGTACCCTCTGGAAAGTGTGTAGTGTATTGGGGTAATTGCTCTTCAGCTTGCAGACTTCACTCAGATAAATAAATGCCATCCAGTCTATTGCTTTTATTTTGTAAGTGTAGGATTTC
The DNA here is from genome assembly GCF_963455305.1 of Plecotus auritus. Classification (NCBI taxonomy): domain Eukaryota; kingdom Metazoa; phylum Chordata; class Mammalia; order Chiroptera; family Vespertilionidae; genus Plecotus; species Plecotus auritus. The sequence goes on along the minus strand of NC_137782.1, from coordinate 60,774,387 downwards.
ATACCAGATAGAATCAATTTAAGAGAGAAATGGTATTTTTCCAAGCTTACTGTTAACACTTGCCTTCCTTCCTAGTCAGAATCCCTGGAGCAGGGTTTGGGAATGTGAATTGTTAAACAACCTTCCCAGGTGATTCTCACTGTAAGAAAAGTTTGGGAAACAAGTTCAATGTAGTCAGCCCCAGTTTGTATATGGTATCAAAGTGAAGAATGCTTGCCAAATAGCTTATAATTCATGTCCCCTTTAAAAATTGCTTGGAATAAGTTTATTGACTCAGTGGAGCCTTGAGCTTTCTAGATTATAGACTTGATTGGAACAGGATCTGAGCTATTTAAGGAGAGTTGTTTGTGTTTAATCTGGAATGTGTGTGACCTCCAAGTTCCCACCACTTGGAACAAAATAATGTTGGTAGATTGGGAAAGTTGAACACAGGAAGAGCCAAGGAGTTCAGCACTCTCATCTTGTTTGCTTCCTCAGAGCTCAGCCTCAGAGCTCTTGTTTGGCCATTTGAGATGGCAGATCTGAAGCTACTGGTGTTAGATGAGTCTCCTTTCCTTTCCTCCCTCCTCCTTTTTCTCCTTCTCTCTCCTTTTAACCATCATCAGTCCCCTTAGCCCTGCCTTCCTTCCAACACTTCCCAATTTCTTACCTTTTTTTTTTTTCTTCTACTTGCCTTTTGGAATCTTATCTTTCCTGATTGGGGAAGAGCTTCTTAATTATTAGATTTAAAAATAAAGAGTACTACTGTTGGAGGATTTAGTGTTTGCACTACTAAATTATGTCAGAGCTGGATTTGCTAGTGATCAGCAGTCTGGCCTGGAACTTTGACTGTCAAATAGAATAGCCTCCTGAGATTTTTCTGGAATTGTTTTTAGAGGTTATAAATTTTGACATTCTTTTTAGTCTTTCAAAACTAGGACCAATGCCAAACTAACTAATTTAGCAAATAGAGATTGAAAACAATCAAGCCATACTTCCAGGGTTCACATTTTATGAATCAGCCTGCATGGTAGATTTTCAGAGTATTGGATAAGTCAAGTTTTGATGAAAAGATTTGATGCTGTGCTCTGGCTGGGTAGCTCAATTGGTTAGAGCATCTTCCTGATACACCAAGGTTGTGGGTTCGATCCCTGGTCAGGGCACGTACAAGATCAACCAATGAATGCATGGATAAGTGGAACAACAAATTGGTGTTTCTTTCTCTTTCTTCCTCTCTCTCTCTAAGAATCAATAAATAAAAAAATAAAGATTTGAGGTAATAAAAATGACTTTAATATTGCTCTTGCACCTTCATATTTTAAAGCAGTCATATTGGGATATAGTGTTTTAAAGAGAGGGTTTCAGGAGAGAAGTACATGACTGGAGCTGGGTCATGAATGTCAGCACCTTCCAAGGAAGTAATTTCTCACCCATTTCAAACCCTCCCTCCACCCACCTTTAGCTTAAGTAAGAATGCCCCTTGGTCTGTTTATCATGCAAGGATATATGTGTGTGTGTGTGTGTGTGTGTGTGTGTGTGTGTGTGTGTGTGTGTGTGTGTGTGTGATTATATCTAACAATGAGGATTGGAGCACTCGATCCTCATTGTAATTACATTCCTTGTTTGTGTGGTTTTATTTACATTGTAGCTGTGGATTCAAACTCTCAAACTTTGCAACCAATAACATTGGAATTGAGAAGACGAAAAATATCAAAAGGAAGTGAAGTTCCATTAAAACGTCCTCGGCTTGACAAAAATTCATGTGAGTCTTCGGTTTGTGTTTGTGTGCCTAGAACTTGACTTCAATTGGGTTAGCCTTCTCTGTATCCATGTTCCCCCTATGCCCTATAGGCTCAAAGACGTGTCCTTGATTGTAGGATATAATGTGAGTGGGATGTGGTTGGATCAAAAGTTTTGCTAGAAGAAAAATAAATTTCAAAGCATAAACTCCCATTAATGTTGAGTTCATTGGTGTCATTTCCATACCCATAAACTACATTTGATTTGAATTCCACTGGAAACTTAATGACTTAGGAAGGGATGGATTTCATATGCTGAGTGAAACTTTAAAAATACTATTTATTGATTAAAAAAAAATCCTGTTGGCTCCAAAAAGGATTTGTGATGGCTCTAAGGCTCTATAAACCTTATTGACTTTGAAAGTCAGTACATAGACTTTTGTGGTAGGAAGCTCCAATATAGAACTTAGTTGTTAAGATTGGGACATGACGTTAAGATTGGGACATAACGTTGGCACATATTTGTAGACTATGAATCCTTAAATAAAGGAAGTTCTATGCTGGCAGAGTGACTGTGCCTTTACTTATAGCCATAAACCAAGGAAGAATATTTCCTTTAATCACTGGTCTAATATTCCAGAAGTTTCTGTAAAGCCCTTATAGAGGACAGCCAGCTCAGAAATCTGTAGTAGCAGTTATTTCTTCTTGTCTCTTGACTATAACTCTCTTTAATGGTTTATAGCCCAGGAAAAGTCAAAAAACTACCCAGAAAACACTGACAAAGACTTATCAAGGAGACGGTCCTCCAGGCTGTCCACAAATGGGACCCACGAGATCTTAGATCCTGACTTGGTTGTGTCAGATATGGTTGATACAGTTAATACTGATTCTTTGCAAAACACATCATCCAGTTCCAAAGAGTCTGAAGAAGGTAAGTCAAAGTCTGCTAAGGAATTGTATTGCCAACCTGATGCTTGTCTGATGTGAACCAATCTAAATCTTTGTGTACTACCTTCCACAAGTTTTAGATGGTTTTGAAATCAAGTTATTGAATGGGCTGCAGTGTTTTTTTTGTTTTTTTTTTCAAATATACTTTATTGATATTTTACAGAGAGGAAGGGAGAGGGATAGAGAGCTAGAAACATCGATGAGAGAGAAACATCGATCAGCTGCCTCCTGCACACCCCCCACTGGGGATGTGCCTGCAACCAAGGTACATGCCCTTGACTGGAATCGAACCTGGGACCCTTCAGTCCGCAGGCCGACGCTCTATCCACTGAGCCAAACCGGTTCCGGCGGGCTGCAGTGTTTTTTATTGTCTTCACTGATAACTTTTTGAGATTGGTGTTGCTTATATACATCTGAATATTGGGCTTGAAGAGCCCTGCCCCCCTCTTTCTGTCTTTCTGATGCCACCTCATTCCAGTGCCTATGCTTTGTGAGTTAATGCTTCTGACAAGTCCTCCCTTCACTTTAGCCTCTTATTAGCCTTTTTGAGATGCTCCAGCCCTGGCTATATGTGCTAGAGCCTGTGAATATATTCTTTTATGCTGTGAGATGAATGGCTTCCTTTAAAAAGTCCCTGGCTTTCTTAGTCTGTTGAGGTACTTTTGGTACCCAGACTATATACATGTATATGCTTCCCACATACTTTTTTTTTTTTTCCATCCAGGTCAGTTGAAATCTCCTTTGGAAGCTGGCCAGATCTCATCTGCACTAACTTGCCACTCCCTGGGAGATGGATTGGGGGTTACAGACTTGAACTGCAAGTCAATGGGAGAAAACGCTATGAAAACAGAACCGGCTTCTCCCCTTGCTGAGTTTCAAGAGATTTCTGCTGTGGCAGGTTCATATTCAGAGTTAACATAATTCTCTCCTAATATATACATTTGATTGTGAAGTATAATTAATGGGTTTTTCTAACCTTTTATTAATAATTCTCCCTTATTTTAATGTTATATCTTTTCATTTCTCATATTGCTAATTTGTGTTTTCTCTTTTCTTGATTAGTATGATAGGGGTTTATCAATTTTGTTTGATAGTTTCAAAGAACCAACCTATTTTTCTCTATTTGTCTTTTTAAGATGTCATTGATTTCTGTTTTGACCTTAATTGTTTTTAGAGTTATAAATTTTCCACTAAGCACTGCTTTAGCTACATCCTACACATTTTGTTATGTTCTATTTTCATTCAATTCAAACATCTTGTGACTTATTTGTTTTCCATGGGTTACTTAGGACATGTGTTTCATTTCTTTTTTTTTTTTTTTTTAAATATATTTTTTATTGATATTTTACAGAGAGGAAGGGAGAGGGATAGAGAGCTAGAAACATCGATGAGAGAGAAACATCGATCAGCTGCCTCCTGCACACCCCCCACTGGGAATGTGCCCGCAACCAAGGCACATGCCCCTGACCGGAATCGAACCCGGGACCCTTCCGTCCGCAGGCCGACGCTCTATCCACTGAGCCAAACCGGTCCCGACTCATTTCTAAGTATTGGTTTTTTTTAAAGAAACTTGCTGTTATTGATTTCTAATGTAATTCCATTGTGGTCAGAGAATGTACTCTGTCAATTTTGCTTCATGTATTTTGAAGTTCCGTTACTAGGCGCATACACATTTATAATTTTTATGTCCTCCTGATTAATTGCCCCCTTTGTAATATGAAATATCACTTTGTTTTTGATAATAGCATTTGACTTGAAGTTGATATTAGTGCAGGTACTCCAGCTTTCTCTTACTTACTGTATGCCTGGTATTTTGATCACTTTCTGTTAACATATGTGTTTTTTTTTTGTTTTTTTTTTAATATATTTTATTGATTTTTTACAGAGAGGAAGGAAGAGGGATAGAGAGTTAGAAACATCGATGAGAGAGAAACATCGATCAGCTGCCTCTTGCACACCCCCCACTGGGGATGTGCCCACAGCCAAGTTACGTGCCCTTGACCGGAATCGAACCTGGGACCTTTCAGTCCACAGGCCGACGCTCTATCCACTGAGCCAAACCGGTTTTGGCAACATATGTGTTTTTAAATTCAAATTGTATCTTTTATAGTTAGAATACAGTCAGGTTTTGCTTTTAACTGCAATGTTTTGTCTACTTACATTAAGTATAATTATTGATATGGTTGTTTTTAGGTCTACTATTTGCTTTTTGTTTTCTGTTTATCCTCTCTGTTTTGTTCTTTTCTGTTTTGTTTTGTTTTAGGTTAATTGAATATTTTTTTAGAATTCTGTTGTAATTCATCTATTAGCTTTTAGCTATACTTCTTAGCATTTGTTTTAGAAGTTACTCTAGGGATTCTGACTTATATCCTTAACTTTTCACAATTTAATTAATATTGAGTCACTTTATGTAAAACGTTGTATAGTTCCATTTACCCCCCTTTATGCTGTAGTTGTTATATGAATTTTATCTACACATACTACAAAATTCACAGTATAATATTATAATTTTTGCTGTAAGCAATTATATATTTTAAAGAAGACAAAAGATGTAGTCTTATTTATGTACATGGTTACTATTTTCAGTGTCTTCCTTTCTTCCTAAAGATTTCTTTCAACATGAAAAATTTCCTTTAGTTTTTCTTGTAATACATGTTTTCTGGTGACAGATTGTGTTGGTTTTTGTTTATCTGAACATGACTTGATTTAACTTTCATTCTTGAAGGATATTTTCACTGGATATAGGATTGTGGGTTTACAGGTTATTTTGAAGTACTTTAAAGATATTATTCATTGTCCTCTGGCCTCTATTATTTCTGACGGGCAGTTAGTGATCATTTATATCAATGTTTCCTTGTTTGTAATGTATTGTTTCCTTTTTGGCTACCTTCAAGATTTTTCTCTTTATCTTTGTTTTTCAGCAGTTTGACGTGTTTAGGTTTGTTTTATTTTTGTACTTTGTTTTTCAGCAGTTTGACATGTTTAGGTTTGTTTTATTTTTGTACTTAACCTGCTTGACTTTCAGTTGAGCCTGATCATCAAATTTGAGCCATTATTTCTGTGAATATTTTTTTCTGTTATTCTCTCTTCTATCTTGTGGATTGACATTAGACTTTTGTAAATATGCTATGTTAGACCTTCTGGTTAACATAGCAGAATAGTTCTTTGAAAATAGTGTACTCGGGTTATTTACTCCTGGATCATCAATGGTTCTATTAGGTTGGTCTTTTGTCCCACTGGGTCAGAGTGTTGTGCCTTAGTCTCATGGATGCAAGTGATCTCCCTTTTCTTGTTGAGTCTGCTCTCTGTGGCAGAGATCCTCTCCTCCTAGCCTGCTTTTCTGTCATGTGGGGGAAATTATTAGAATTAATGTACAAATGAGGTGGAAATTTAATCTCAGAGCTTAGTTGTCTGTTTTGGTAGGGAGGGCTCTAGATGAGCGGTCGCCAACCTTTTGGACCTTGTGGACCACTGGTTGGCGACCGCTGCTCTAGATGACAGCTATATCCCTTATAACTCAGCAGACTAAGCTCTTAATTATGTTGTCTTAAAAGTGGAGTTATATTAGATATCACTGGAAATTGGCAATGAATTATTCCTAAACCACTAGAAAATAGGCTATGTAGATGAGAGGAGTGAGGAGATTAGGTTAGAGGCTAAATCCAGTGCCTATTTTTTTCTTGCTAATCCTCACCCGAGGATATTTTTCCATGGATTTTTTTTCCTTTTTTTTTTTTTTAAGAGAAAGTGGAGGGGTGGAGGGATGGGGAGAGAGAAACATTGATGTGAGAGAGACACATTGATTGGTTGTTTCCTGCATACTTCCTGACCGGGGCCAGGGGTCGAACCTGCAACCAAGGTATGTGCCCTCGGCCTGGAATCGAACCTGAGATACTTTTGTGCTTGGTCCAACACTTGCCTGTTTTGAAGTTTACGTATTTTGTGGGGTCTTGAGCTACCTCTTTCCAAAAGACACATACACACACACACACACACACACACACACAATATTTGTCTTTGTTGGTTAATTTAGCAGTGTCTCTGGTTTGTGTAGAGAATAGAAATAAGGTAAAGTGAGGGTGGGACAGGTGAGTCTTGGGAAAGGAAAATGGAAAGATTTTATATATTCTTTTGCTTTTTTAGATTGCACAGAGGATTTTCTAGGGAATGATATTGAAACCACTGCCTGTTTTTTAAAATTTGTTATTTTAATTTTTATTGATTTCAGAGAGGAGAGGAGAAGGAGAGAGAGAGATAGAAACATCAATGATGAGAGAGAATCATTGATTGGCTGCCTCCTACATGCCCCACACTGGGGATCAAGCCAGCAATCGGGGCATATGGCCTGACCGGGAATCGAACCGTGACATCCTGGTTCATAGGATGACATTCAACCACTGAGTCACGCTGGCCAGGCCCCACTGTCTGTTTTCCAAGAGAATTTTTAGTAATGATAGAGGTCAGATTACCGTGAGCTTGTGCTGGGAGGAATAAATGCAGCAAGGAACCTATTACTGAAGTAGGCTCTAAGCTTTTTGCTTTCATGACTTAAAAGCCAGAGGAGAATGGAGTTGTTCCACTTGGGTAGGCATTTGTTTATTATGTAAAACAGAAATTAGAATAGATGCCCTGAGAAGTTCATTATTCTCTAAATGTGGGCCCCATCCTAATGGACATTCACAGATAGCCAGGACTATTTGAAAATGGGCCGCAATCCATTCATTCTTTTTTTTTTTTTATCTTCACCCAAGGATATTTTCTCCATTGATCTCTGGACAGAGTGGAAGGAAAGGAGAGGGGAAGAGAGAGGAGAGAGGAGAGAGGGAGAGAAACATCGATGTGAGAGAGACACATTGATTGGTTGTCTCCCGCTCACGCCCCAACCAGGGCCAGGGATTGAACATGCAACTGAGTATGAGTCCTTGACTGGGAATTGAACCAGAGACCCTTTGGTCTGTGGGCCGATGCTCTAACCATTGAGCAATCACCCAGGCCCATTCATTTATTTTAGTCAACAAATATTTAGCAAGTGCCTACTAAGCTATAGACTCTAATAGTCTAAGCTGTCTTATTTGTGAATATTCTACATGAAACACAAAATAAACAAGAGAGAAGATCTAGCAGAAGTATAGGTTCAATCAATAAATTTTTTAAAAAACTAAGTACATGTTAGAAATGAGACATTTTGCCATGTGGTCTAAATCAGCAATTTTCAACCTTTTTCATTTCATGGCACGCATAAACTAATTACTAAGATTCTGCCAAACACCAAAAAATATGTCTTTTGCCAATCTGACGAAAATTTGTGTAATTTTGATTCCTTCACACCGGATAGCTATTGTTGTGTTAGCTGTTATCATTCTCTTATTTGAGAATCTAAGGGAAAAGAGTCAGTGCTCCTGACTAAATAGTTTTAAAAATTCTTGTGGCACACCAGTGTGCTGCTACACACGAGTTGAAAATCACTGGAGTAGATCAATGATTCTGATCTAACCCCTGGAGTCTTGATGTGTTGTCAGTTATAAACTGAATAGGAAGTTATTTGTCATTAAAGTATCAAAAGTTTACAAGTTATTTACTTTTAAATTAACCAGTAATGTATATAATAGTTTTTTCAAATGATTTATTTTTAAATTAACCAGGTCAGATTTAGTGTAATGCTATAGTGGTTTAGCTTTCATGCACTTGAGTAGGAGGGTCATAAGGTTACAGTCATTGTAGTTTGGGAAGTTGTGATGTCTATGACCTACCATCAGACATATGCTCTGGTGAAAAATTGGTTGAGAATTCATTTTTCCAGGGATTAGAAAGATGAATGAGATATCTGGACAGTCCCCTTCTAGGTTTCTCAGTCCAGAGGAATGAATAAAACTGCAGGAATCAGTAACACATGAGAGAAAGTAAGATGGTGTCATAAGCAATACTTAGAAGACTGACAATGATAATATCTGTCTGAAAGTTGAACTCAGGACTCACTTGTTGAGCCCTTACTATATGCCCAGGAGCTCTGCTAACTGTTCAGTATACAAAGATGAATGGGTGTTCTTGGTCTTAGTATTTATTAAATACTGTTTGGATATAACTTTGGGAGAGAGATGATATTTAGGTTGATGCTTTGGAGGCAGGGGTGGAAGAAGGTAGCACTTGTACAGGGCCTTGAAGGATGAATAGCAGTTAGGCATTTGAAGGTGGACATTGAGCAGCGTCAACAGCGTAATCATAGGTTCTTTTCTGAGACTGTCAGGTGTGCTTTCTTACTTAATTGTAGGCTTCCTGAAGTGAGTTAAGGCTGAGCAGGTAAGTTTCTGCCAAACTGAGGTCAGTTGCTTTGAGGAGTTTATGGAAGTACTGAAAATGCAGGATAGGGGAATAGCCCTGAAATGTTCACGTAGCTCTCTTGTGTTGGTATGGTTGCTTTAGTCCTATGTAGCTATTCTGTGGCCTTAAGGTATTTTAAAGTATTTTTTTCTGAATTGTTTGAAAATAAGTTGTAGATTTTTTTACCCTTAAATACTTTGGTGTATATTTCCTGAAAGCAAGGACATTCTTACCCTGGCTGGGTAGCTCAGTTGGTTAGTGCATTGTCCCGATATGCTAAGGTTGTGGGTTCAGTCCCCAGTCAGGGCACATGTAAGAATCAACCAGTGACTGCAGAAATAAGTGGAACAAATCAGTGTTCCTCTACCCCCCCACCCCCCGCTTCCCTTCCTCCCTCTCTCTCAAATCAGTAAAATAAAAAATTAAAGAAGGGGCATTCTCTTACATTACCACAGTGTAATTACCAAAATCAGGACCTTATTTAAACTTGGCCAGTGATTTTACTGTTACCTTTACCTTATTTATGGAAGTGGTCTTGTCTTCATTTAGTTACTCTTTTGATAACTTGTTTTTTTTATATTCATAAATTTGAAAAGAAATCCAGAAAAGTACAAGAATAGTAAAACTTAACATTTATGTGTCCCACTGCCCAGAACTGTTGGTATTTGGCCATGAGATCCTTTTGCTGACCTGCAGTGGGTCTGCTTTTTCTGGCCACCTACTACCTCTCCAACTTCATCTTTCCTCATTCTCCTTCTTACTGATTCTGCCCCAGCCACATGGCCTCCTTGCTATTCTGCAAGCACAGTAGTTACACTCACCTTTTATTCAGCACACTTTTATTGAATACCTTTTATTCCCAACCAGAGCAAATAGATCCATTGGAAGAGTAATTTCATCAGCTAGGTAGTTGGTAATATTTAATTCATTGTCTCATTCATTCAACAGTTACTTGAGCAGCATTTCTTATATACCAGAACTTTGAGGGGGGAGAGGAAAGCTGGAGGGGGTTAGGAAAACACGCAAAATGAATAACTTACCTCCTTGACATCAAGGAGGCACTTACTTATAAGACTGGATTGTCCTGGATACTTCTAGTTGGTAAATGGTGAATAGCATTATTGGTTGTTCATTGCCCAGCTTAAATATTTCTAATTTGCCATAATGTTGACAACTATTTTTTCCAAACAAAATTTCAAGTTAGTCCAATTTTTTGATGCTGTGATTCTTTTTCCAAGATTTCTGCTGGATATGGCATTTTAATTCTGATGTGTCTTGGTGTGGTCCTCTTTGGATTCCTTCTGTTTGGGGTTATGTACGCTTCCTGGACTTGTAAGTCTATTTCTTTCACCAGGTGGGGGAAGTTTTCAGTCATTATTTCTTCAAATAGGTTTTCAGTATCTTGCTCTCTCTCTTCTGGCACCCCCATAATTCTGATGTTGGTACGCTTGAAGTTGTCCCAGAGGCTCCTTACACTGTCTTCATATTTTTGGATTCTTTTTTTTTTTTGGCTTTTCTGGTTGGGTGTTTTTTGCTTCTTTGTATTTCAAATCTTTGACTTGATTCTTGAGTTCTTCTAGTCTGCTGTTAGATCTCTGTCTAATATTTTTTATTTCAGTCAGTGTATGCTTAATTTCTAGTTGGTCCTTTTTCATATCCTTGAGGGTCTCGCTAAGTTTATCGGCCTTTTCTAGGAAATTCTTGAAAAACCTTATAACCGTGGTTTTGAACTCTATATCCAGTCTTTTGCTTTCTTCCATTTCTTTCATTTGTGATCTGTTTCGTTGTCTCCGCATTTTCGCTGCTTCCCTGAGTTGGTAGTGTAGCTTTGTGTGCTGGTGTCCTATATGGCCCAGTGGCTCAGCCTCCCCAGTTACGTGAGGTGGACACTCTTGGTGCACCCCTTTGTGGACTGTGTGTACAGCCTTGTTGTAGTTAAGTCTTGATTGTTGTTGGTATCACTGGGAGGAATTGACCTCCAGGCCAACTGGCTGTGAGGATCAGCTGTGTCTATGCCAGGAGAACTTCTGTGCTGGAGACACCCTTATGGGATAAGACTTGCCAAATTGCAATAGCCTCTGTGCTCAGCTTGGATGGGGCGGAGTCTTGGGGCGGAGCAGCCAGCCTTGGCTTCCCGTCAGCCCTGCCATATGAGGCCCCTGGGTCTCAGTGTCCCTTGGTAATTGCTGTAAGCGCCTCTGAGAGAAAGCTGCCCTCGAGTTTCACCTGCTGCCAGACAGTCCAGTTTCTCCCCGAATGAGTCTGGGTTCCCAGTAACTCGCCTGGAACTGGAGTTCAGCGCAGTTGGGAGTTTCCGTCTCCCTCCCACTTTAGAAAGCCAGCCGCGCACTCAGCCGCCCGTGCATTCAGCAGTCAGTCCTCTCTGTGTGCGCGTGCCCCCGACCTCTGCCTCCGCAGCTCCCCTGAGTCTCAGTGTGCTTTCTCTTTTCCTGACAGTCCAGTTTCTCCCTGAATTAGTTTGGGTTCCCAGAAACTCACCCGGAACTGGAGTTCAGCGCATTCGGGAGCTTCCGTCTCCCTCCCGCTTTAGAAAGCCAGCTGCGCGCTCAGCCGCCCGTGCACTCAGCTGCCCGTCCTCTCCACGGGCTCGTGCATCTCCGTACCTCAGTCTTTTGCAGCTTCTCTGATTTTCAGTGTGCTTTCCTCTTTCCAGCCAGCTTTCCTGTGGTTCTGGATGGTGTCTGTTTTGTCTTTTAGTTGTGGTTTTGATATTGTGGTGCGAGGCAGCAGTTTAAGTGTTTACCTATGCTGCCATCTTGGTTTCTCTCCTGGCGTGTGGCTTTCCATCCTTCCAGATATGGTTCTGTGCATGTATCAACATACTTATAGCTTTTAAAAAAAACACAATAGTAGACTCATATTCTTATATTATTCAGTGGCTTGCCATTTTCATTTTATGTTATTCTTCCATGTTAGTTCATATCTTCTTTCACAATTGCATGTAATTTATTTTATTGTGTAGTATTCCAAAAATTTATTTAACTTAACTATCCTCTGCTGAAAGACATTTAAGTTGTTTCTAATTTTTCACTATTAAGTCTCCCGTTTTTATAGGCAAACAGCCTAATATTTGCCAAGGAGTGACTTAGCTAGAGTTGTACACTTCCTAGATGGCTGGTGTGGTGATGCATGATCTCTGACCCCCATCTTCCAAATGAGTGCCTAAATGCCATCTGATGAGATGCTGGGTGCTGTGTAAATCAAGTTCCTGCCTGAGGGAAGTTGTACAGTATGTGATATCCTCCCACTCTCTTTGAAGCAGTATGTCCACTCTAAGAGGCTTATTAGTAGGGTGGCCAGTCTTGAAGAGCAGTGCGTGGTACAAGTGATGTCGGTTCCAGACATGGTGGTGCCTTTGGAATTCTTTCATTTGAGGCGGGGAGGAATTTTTTAATTTGATCTGGAAAGTGAATGGTGTTACTGGTATTCCTTTTGGAACAGGGCTTAGTGGTAAGTACAGGATGATCCAGAAAGATTGCTGGGAGAGTGGGGGGAGGGGGGTTGTTGAAAACTCATTCACCAGGAATGTGTTATGTAAGTAAGCAGGAAGGAGGGCAGTATCATCATCAAGAACATCTAGCAAGGCCCCTTGAGGCCAGGATACTGCTGGATTAGTCATTGTTTAGTAATTTCTGTCCCGAGCTGGTGCCAGTCTTGAAATTTCTAACCCGGGATGGAGTCATCATCTGAGAAATCAGTATGAAGGAGGTTCTTGGGCAGCAGGAAGAGGAGGTGGGGAAGGCAAGTCTAGTCCAGAGCAGGAGAGGATTAACTGCTCCAAAAGCAGCTCTGGCATTTGGGGCAGCTTTGCCATCTTGTGGAATAAATGCTCAGTGATTTTTGTGAAGGCTTAGTGCAGAGATTTGCAATCCAGGGGATAGGCTTGGCAAGATTGCTTTCCTCTTATTTACATATTCTGTGGCCTCAACTTTTTTCCTGCATATATATTTTCCCTGCATATACTTTTGAGAAGTTTTTATTTAGAAATAATTTTAGACTTACAACAAAGTTGCAAGCATAGTACAAAGAATTCCTGCATACCTTGGAGATACTGAGGTTTGATTATAGGCCACTGTAATAAAGCAAGTAAAGCAATAAAGGGAATTGTAATCTTCTTGTAGAGAATCTTGCCTTCAGTTTGTAAGAAACACAATATCCTCGAAATTGAATAAAGCAAAGCTCAGTAAAACAAGTTATGTGTATATATCTTTAATCAAATTCCCTACTTGTTAGCAATTTACCATGTTTGCTTTATTGCCATTTTTGTGTTTTTTTCCCCACTTTTAAAAAAAAAGTCTTTATTGTTGAAAGTATTACATATGTCCCCTTTTCCCCCATTGACTTCTTCTAGCCTGCCCCTGCCCCAGGCCTTCTCCACCCTATTATTCTGTTGTTTTTTTTAAAGTATTTTTTCTGAATTGTTTGCAAACAAGATGCAGATCTTTACCCCTGAATACCTTAGTACATATTTCCTAAAAAATAAGGATGTTTTCTTACCACCATATAATTAACAAAATCAGGACCTTCCAACTTTATCAGTTGTCACAATAATGCCCCTTATAGCAGAAGTGGGTAAACATTTTTTTTCCTTCTCGTCAGGATGTAATACTGGATGACACATTGTATTTAATTGTCATTTTAAAAAGTCTCCTTTCATCTGAAACAATTCTTCAGTCTTTCATGACCTTGACATTTCTGAAGAATAGGATATTCTTCAATTTGGGATTTTCTGATTTATCCTCATGATTAGTTTAGGTCAGCGGTTGCCAACTGGTGGTCCACAAGGTCCGAAAGGTTGGCAACCACTGGTTTAAGCAAACCTTTGGTTGCCAGCCAGTGGTCCGTGAGGTCTGAAAGGTTGGCGACTGCTAGTTAAGGTTATTCACTTTTAGCAGAAATACCATGTAAGTAACATGTCCTTTTCAAGTGTGTTGTATCAGGAGGCACATGGTATCTGTTTGTCCTATTTATTGGTGATGTTAACCGTGATCACTTGTGTAAAGTAGTAGTTACCAGGTTTCTCTACTGTAAATCTATTATTCCTTTATAATTAAAATTTTTCTTGTGAGAGGTTACTTTGAGACTAGGTAAATATCACCTTTCTTTATTAAATCTTCACCTGCTATTTTAGCATTTATTGATATTTCTTGCTTGAAACACCTTTAATTATGATGGCTGCCTCATTTCTAACTCTCATCATTACTTCTACACTTATTAGTTTGTATTCTATTGTAAGGAAGAGCTTTCCCTTCTTTTTTATTTGTTGTATTTATTTATATCCACATGGACTGATAGATTCTTACTTTTTTCTATGGGCTGTAATCTGTTTCTATCATTACTTATTTTAATAACCCTTATTGACTTATATTTGGCCAGTGGGAGCCCTTCAAACTTGTTCCTGTTTCTTCTCTTCTTTGAGCATTTATTTACTTTCTGGCATAACAAATTGTTTAAAGCTCATCTTGTAACTTACCCAACCCTGGATTCAGCTATTTCTCCATGAAGTTCTATTTCTTTTAAATGGGGAATTTTGAAACCAAGATCTGGGTATTGTGTGTGCTCATTGTTCCTAGGGTAAACAGAGAAAATGTGCAAGTTCCTCTTTATCACTTGCCTTCCTAGCCCAAGCCCCTCTCCAGAGGTAACCACTATCAACAGTTAGATTTCTATCCTTCTGGTTTCCTTTCTGTGCATTTTTATATCTTCCTCTCCTCTCATCCCGCCCCCCACCCCAACCACCCATGGAGTTGTGTACTGGGCAACTTCCTGTTTTCACTTAATAATATATCTTGAGATTACTCATATCAGTAAGTACAGAGCTACTTCATTCTTTTAAGTGGCTGATTAGAATTACATAATTCCGACTTCTCATAAATTTTTTTAACTGCTTCTCTGTGAACATTTTTGGATTATTTTTCTTTTTTAAAAAATATATTTTTATTGATTTCAGAGAGGAAGGGAGAGGGAGAGGGAGAGATAGAAACATCAATGAGAGAGAATCACGCCCTCTACTGAGGATCGAGCCTGAAACCCGGGCATGTGCCATTGACCGGAATCCAACCCACGATCCTTCAGTCCACAGGTTGATGCTCTATCCACTGAGCCAAACCATCTAGGGCTGGATTATTTTCTTTAAGCAATTGACTGGACTTGCTGTGAATATTTAAAACTGTTCATGTTTTTCATTTATTGCTTTTGTTATTTCAAAGCTGAGAAAGTTATTCCTTCACAGACCTGAAAAATGTTTTATTCATTATAGTATTTGAAGTACATGTCAAAAAAGTTTTTAACTACTGGGTTCACATGGTATCATTGCTGACTAGAATACCAACTGTATTAGAGGTTGGTGCTGAGCGAACACAAAACAATGAGAAGTGGCCCTTATCTAACTTTGGCTGGAGAAGTGACAAATAATAGGATCCAAGAGCATATCCAAGGTGCTAAAGATGGGGTGCAGCAGATAAGTCATTTGTGCCAGGAGTTGATGGCATGTGATCCCTGAGAGCCAGGGCCACCTGGACGCCTTTCTGCATGTGGAGTGAGCTGGGTCTGGATGGAAGTGAAGACTTGGCTGAACCAGGGAAGAACGGCAGGGAGAGGGCACAGCATGAGCCGAAGTATGAGCTGTAATCTGTTTCTGGGAATATGAAGCAGTTGCTGGGGTTAGCAATGGGCTAGGGCAGATGCTGAGGCCTCATTTTGGATTAATGGGAGATGAGTTTAGAAAGCAAGACGGTACTTTGATTGATATGGGATTAGAATGCCAGACTGAGTATTACCAATCAGACTGAATATCACCATCAGAGTCATCTAATTGTGAGGTTTTGAGATACTAGCAATGAATATACAAAAAAGGGTGTGTGTGTAAATAGGACATTTATTTCTAAGCCAAGTTTCAAGAAACATAGTTTAAAAACCCTTTCTAGTATAAAAGTAATGTATGCTTATTGTAAAAGGGAAAGTATAAAGCATAAACCAAGTATATAGAAAATGAGAGGGCTTCCAATCCTACTCTACATTATCTTATTGCTATCTATATAAATAAAAGCCTAAGTGACTGTTAGGACCGAATGATCGGAATGACTGGTCAATCATTCGCTATGATTTGCACTAATTACCAGGGGGTAGACACTCAATGCAGGAGCTGCCCTCTGGTGGTCAGTGCACTCCCACAGCCAACCTCCCTCGGTGCCCCCCCACCCCCAACCTCCTGTGGCCCCTTTTCCTGGCCAGCCAACCTCCCTTGGCCCTTCCCCTCCCGCCAGCCAATCTCCCATGGCCCCTCCCCCCAGCTGGCCAACCTCCCGCAGTCCCTCCCCCCTGCCGACCAGCCCCCCCAGATAGGCCTCAATCGCCTGCTAGGCCAAGGGACCCCACCCGTGCATGAATTCGTGCACCAGGCCTCTAGTTTAACAGTATTACAATAAGTATAATGGCTTAAAACATTTATTTTCTCAGTTTCTATGGGTGAAATCAGGTACAGCTTAACTGGATCCTCTGCAAGGCTGCAATCAAGGGGTTGGCCAGGGCTGTGTTCTCATATGAAAATTCTGTTGGGGAAGGATCTGCTTCCAGGCTCACATGGTTGTTAGCAGCATTCAGTTCCTTGCAGGAAGTCAGACTGAGGGCTACAGTTTTTTTGCTGGCACTCTCAGTTCCTTGCCACATGGGTCTCTTCATAGAATAACTCACAACATAACAGCTTGTTTCATCCAGTTAGCAAGAAGGTGTACCTACTAGTAAGATGGATGCTACAATCTTACATAACATAATCATAAAAGTGACACACTGTCACCGTTGCCTTATTTTATAAGAGGCAAGCTACCAGTCAGTCCTTGTGAGGGGATTTATACATGGATGTGAATACCAAAAAGCAGGGATTATTAGGAGACATAGTCTATCCTCCACAATCACCACCAAAAAAAGCAAAAATAAAAGTAAAGAAAACATTTCTCAGGGTTACTATTCTTAAAATGAAATTTAAATCTGTGTATTATTTTTCTCTATATAGTAGTAATTTGGAATAATAAAGAGCAAAGGGTGATTGTTTGGATTTTGAGCCTGGGAGCCAGAGAGAGCTCTATGCATTGCCAAACAAAAATATGTTACATATGAGGAAGAGTACAGAGCATTTAAATGGTAATACCATAAGCATTTGCAAATACTGATTTCCATATTGCTTTCTAAAACAGGAATAAATTGTTTTCTACTCCAAGAGTAATTTGATTACCCCTAGTTTTTGATCCAGGCTTCCATAAGAATTTAATGTCTATATTTTTTGCCTGTGTCCTAGTAACTGCTTTCATTTTGACAGGGACTATAGTATCTCAAGAGTGGATGATGTCCCTTAACTGGTGCCACCAGTGACACATATTCCAAATGAACTTCCTCCCCTTGGGAAATACATATCTGTGAGTGACACTTTGGACTTACGTATACAATGGCCAGCAGGCTCTTTTGGCAGCCAGTGGCTCTCCCAGTTTCTTGACTATGCTTCCACCACCCTGTTTGTTTTGTCACAGGAACACCTTTCTGGGGAGGAGCATAATGTAAAAAAGTAAAAGAATT
Source organism: Plecotus auritus (assembly GCF_963455305.1). Lineage (NCBI taxonomy): Eukaryota > Metazoa > Chordata > Mammalia > Chiroptera > Vespertilionidae > Plecotus > Plecotus auritus. Next base: position 60,756,814 of record NC_137782.1, on the reverse strand, counting down.
TTGTTGCTTTTTCTACTGTGAAAATAATATGGCCATTATAAACACATTAGAAAACATGGAGAAATAGAGTTCTCTGGGGTCTCTTTTATAAGGGCACTAATCCCATTTATAACCTAATCACCTCTCAAAAGCCCCTTCTCCAAATACCATATTTGGGATTAGGCTTCAACATATAAATTTTGGGGATCTGTAGTGTTATCATACCAGGTATATCTTTATTTCAGTAGATAGTTTGACCATATCTCTCTTGAAATCTATCTGTGGACAAGAAGGAAATAGATATATGAATGTGTTGGTGATCTGCATAGATGAAATTGAATTGGCTCAGGCAACTCTACCCACAGTGTAGATTCATTGATTAGTGCCAGCCTAAAATCTATTCCAAAGGCAGTCCTCAGTTCTGTTCTACTGGATCTTTATCAACAACTTAGCAAAACACCTAAGAATGTATGGGATTACAGAATCAAGGGTTATAAAATTATTGGAATAAAATAATCAGATGGAGTTTAATACGGGTAAATGTAACTTCCAATATATAGTTTGACAAAACTATTTGGGGAATATGGAAATACACTTTAATCCATGTTTTAAAAAGATAACACAGAGTTCAGAGTTTTAATGGCCTAAGCTTGGTACTCCTTAGCATTGCATAATGTGATTTTTTTTTTCTTTAAATCTTTGGCTGCATTTGTAAAAGTAAGATGTCCTAAAAGGTGGGGATTATAATCCCACTGGTTTATAGCAGGTTTTGGATTTCACATTTTTAGAAGGATGTAGACAAAACTGAGTTCCTTATTAGAATGATGTGTCTCCCAGCCAGAGCTTATGAGTGCTGGTCAAAGGGATGTTTTATTTGGTTGATAATTATAACAGCTGTTTCCAGCTATGTTCCATAAATGACAAGCCTATTTTCTTTTTTTTTTTTTAAATAAATCTTTATTCAGATTATTACAATTGTTTCTCCTTTTTCCCCCCATAGCTCCCCTCCACCCGGTTCCCACCCCACCTTCTGCCCTTACCTCCCCCCCACTGTCCTCATCCATGGGTGTATGATTTTTGTCCAGTCTCTTCCTGAACCCCCATACCCCTTTCCCCCTGAGAATTATCAGTCCACTCCCTTTCTATGCCCCTGATTCTATTATATTCACCAGATTATTCTGTTCCTCAGGTTTTTAATTCACTTGATTTTTAGGTTCACATATTGATAGATATTTGTTGTTCATAATTTTTCTCTTTACTTTTTTCTTCTTCCTCTTCTTTAAGAATACCTTTCAGCATTTCATATAATACTGGTTTGGTGGTGATGAACTCCTTTAGCTTTTTCTTATCTATGAAGCTCTTTATTTGCCCTTCAATTCTGAATGATAGCTTTGCTGGGTAGAGTAATCTTGGTTGTAGGTTCTTGCTATTCATCACATTGAAAATTTCTTGCCACTCCCGTCTGGCCTGCATAGTTTCTGTTGAGAAATCAGCTGACAATCGTATGGGTGCTCCCTTGTAGGTAACTAACTTTTTCTCTTGCTGCTTTTAATATTCTCTCTTTGTCTTTTGCTCTTGGCATTTTAATTCTGATGTGTCTTGGTGTGGTCCTCTTTGGATTCCTTTTGTTTGGGGTTCTGTGCACTTCCTGGACTTGTAAGTCTATTTCTTTCACCAGGTGGGGGAAGTTTTCTGTCATTATTTCTTCCAATAGGTTTTCAGTATCTTGCTCTCTCTCTTCTTCTGGCACCCCCATAATTCTGATGTTGGTACGCTTGAAGTTGTCCCAGAGTCTTCTTACACTATCTTCAACTTTTTGGATTTTTTTTTTTGCTTTTTGCTTTTTCGGTTGAGTGTTTTTTGCTTCTTTGTATTTCAATTCTTTGACTTGATTCTTGTGTTCCTTTAGTCTGTTGTTGGGTCTCTGTATAATATTTTTTATTTCAGTCAGTCTATGTTTAATTTCTAGTTGGTCCTTTTTCATATCTTCGAGGGTCTCATTATATTTATCGGCCTTTTCTAGGATATTCTTGAAAAGTCTTATAATCGTGGTTTTGAATTCTATATCCAGTCGTTTGTTTTCCTCCATTTCTTTCGTTTGTGATCTGTTTCTTTGACGCCGCATTTTCATTGCTTCCCTGAGTTGGTAGGTAGATTTGTGTGCTAGGTTTTCTATATGGCCCAGTAGGTCGGCCTCCCCACTTAACCTGAGGTGGACACTCTTGGTGCACCCCTTTGTGGACTGTGTGTACAGCCTTGTTGTAGTTAAGTCTTGATTGTTGTTGGTATCACTGGGAGGAATTGACCTCCAGGCCAGTTGGCTGTAAGGATCAGCTGTGTCTATGCTGGGAGAAGTTCGGTGTTGGAGACAGCCTTATAGGATTAGACTTACCAAATTGCAATAGCCTCTGTGCTCAGCTTGGATGGGGTGGAGTCTCAGGGTGGAGCAGACAGTCTTGGCTTCCAGTCAGCCTTGCCCTTGCGTGCGTGCGCGCCTGCAGACCTTTGCCTTCCCCGGCTCCCAAGTCTCCGCCCGAGAGTCCAGACTCCCCCCACAAGAGCGTGGGTCCCCAGGGGCTCGCCTGGAACTGGGGTTCAGTGCAGTCAGAACTGAGGCTCAGTGCAGTCAGGAGCTTTGGACTCCCTTCTGCTAGGGAAAGCCTGTGGCAACCTCCGCAGCCTTTGTGCGCACTGGCATGCACGCGCCTGCAGACCTCTGCCTTCCCCGGCTCCCGAGTCTCCACCCGAGAGTCCAGATTCCCTCCCCCCCCCCCCGTAAGAGCGCGGGTCCCCAGGGGCTTGCCTGGAACTGGGGTTCAGTGCAGTCAGAATTGGGGTTCAGTGCAGTCAGGAGCTTTGGACTCCCTTCTGCTAGGGAAAGCCTGTGGCAACCTCCGCAGCCTTTGTGCACACTGGCGCGCGTGCCTCCGGAACCCTGCCTGCTGGGGCTCCCCTGGGTCTCCCCCGGGTCTCCCCCGAGTCTCTGGGTGCCTTTCTCTCTACCTGACAGTCCAGACTCCCCCTGTATGAGCCTGGGTCCACGGGGTTTTGTCCGGGAATGGGGTTCAGTGCAGTCAGAACTGGGGTTCAGTGCGGTCGGGGGCTTCCTTCCCCCTTCCGCCAGAGAAAGTCAGCCAGGCTCTCAGCCGCCCTTCCCTCTGCGCACACAAAGACCCTTTGCCGTACCTCCAATTCTCTGTGAGCTTTTCTCTTTCCTTCTAGTTGTAGAATTTTCACTCAGCCAGGTTTCCTGTGGTTCTGGTTGGTGTCCGTTCTGTCTTTTAGTTGTAGTTTTGAAATTGTTGAGCGAGGCGGCAGTTTAGGTGCTTACCTATGCCGCCATCTTGGTTTCTCCTCAAGCCTATTTTCTAAGATGTATTTTATATTAGAAACTAGAGGCCTGGTGCATGAAATCGTGCATGGGTGGGGTCCCTCAGCCTGGCTGGCAATCAGGGCCAATCGGGGCCTTCTTTCCCAGTCCTGATTGGGACCGATCCCCAGGGGGAGGGACTGCAGGAGGTTGGCCAGCCGGCCAGAGGGAGGGACTGCAGGAGGTTAGCCGGCTGCGGGAGGTTCACTGTGGGAGTGCACTGACCATCAGGGGGCAGCTCCTGCATTGAGCGTTTGCCCCCTGACGGTCAGTGCGCAACATAGTGACTGGTGGACCAGTTGTTTGGTCGACCAGTCGTAACGGTCGCTTAAGCTTTTATATATATAGATGGCCTGCTTTGGGCCAAGTACATGCTATTTATAACCCTCTCTCTAGCGCTTTGAAATAGGTGTTACTATTACCTTTATAGATGAGAAACTGAATAATCAGAATATTTAAAAAATGTTCACAGCTTATTTATACAACTAATGAAGGGTAAAGTTGACTTTAAAATTGGCCATTTCCATTATATAGCATACTGCCTCTGGCATGAGCATGCACTGAAGGTGGGAGTGGTTGTGACTTCTGTTCTTCTGTTTATAAACAGGTTAATTCCTGAAAGGCTATTCATAAGTTACATTTGTTCACAACCCCAAAATAGTACTCTGTAGTAATAAGACACTTAAATGCCAGACACTTTTCTAGGATCTTTGCATGTAATTTATTTAATTCTCACAACTCAGTGAAGTTATCATTATTATCTCCATCCCACACATGAGGAAACTGAGGCAGGAGTAAGTAGAAGACTCAGGATTTAAACCTGGTTGTCCAGCTGCAGAGCCCACTTTTTTTTTTTTTTTTTAAATTCTCACCCGAGAATATTTTTTCCATTGATTTTCAGACAGAGTGGAAGCAGGGAGGAGAGAGAGAGAAAGAGAGAGAGAGAGAGAGAGAGAGAGAGAGAGAGAGAGAGAGAGAGAGAATATGGACGTGAGAGAGATTATGGACGTGAGAGAGACACATCAATTGGTTGCCTCCTGCAAGCACCCCAACCAGGGATGGAGAGTGAACCTGCAACTGAGGTATGTGCCCTTGACCAGAAATTGAACCTGCAACCCTTCAGTCTTTGGGCTGACGCTCTAACCACTGAATAACTAGTCAGGGTATATATATATTTTCTCAATCTTTCAATATGTTTTTATTGATTTCAGATAGGAAGGGAGAAGGAGAGAGATAGAAACATCAATGATGAGAGAGAATTATCGATCGCTGCCTCCTGCATGCCCCTTACAGGGGGTTGAGCCCACAACCTGGACGTGTGCCCTGACTGGGAATCTAAGTATGACCTCCTGGTTCGTAGGTTGACTCTTAACCACTGAGCACACCGGCTGGGCTATATATATTTTTAAAATATGTTTTTATTGATTTTTATAGAGGAAGGAAGGGAGAGGGATATAGAGATAGAAACTGAGAAACATCGATCAGCTGCCTCCTACATGCCCCCTTCTCTGGATCAAGCTCACAACCTGGGCATGTGCCCTGACTGGAATCAAACCAGGGACCTCTTGGTTCCTGGGTTGAATCTCAACCATTGAGCAACACTGGCTGGGCAGTAATTTTTTATAAAATTGGTTCAAAGTTCTTATTTTCAACTCTTTTTTTCATATATAGACTTTAACATTTTTATTTAAAAATTATTTCATTTATATATAATTGGTATATTATTAGTTTAGGTGTTGAATATAGTGATTTGCCATTTTATGCCTTACAATGTGATCATTCCACTAATTCTGGTAATCATCTGTCATTGCAAACCTATGACTATATTATAGGCTATATTCTCCTTTACCTTTTTCACTCATCCTCATCTTCCTTCCCTCGGGCAACTATCCAGTTGCTCTCTGTTTCTGTGTGTCTATTTTTTTTTTTTTTTTTTTTAGATTTGTATTAAGTGAAACTATAGTATTTATCTTCCTACTGACATATTTCACTTGGCATAATACCCTCTAGGTCCATCCATCCATGTTGTCGCAAATAATAAGATTTCATTCTTTATTGTGTAATATTTCATTGTTTATATATACCACATCTACTTTATCCATTCATTATATTGATGGACACCTAGGTTGCTTTCATATATTGGCTATTGCTGCAATGAAAATAGGGGTGCATATATCTTTTGAAATTAGTGTTTTCATTTTATTCAGATAAATACCCAGAGGCGGAATTGCTGGGTTGTATGGTAGATCTATTTTTAGTTTTTTGAGGAACTTTATACTGTTTTCAGTAGTGGTTGCACTAATTTGCAGTCCTATTAACAGTACAGCCGAAACCGGTTTGGCTCAGTGGATAGAGCGTCGGCCTGCGGACTGAAGGGTCCCGGGTTTGATTCCGGTCAAGGGCGTGTACCTTGGTTGCGGGCACATCCTCAGTGGAAGGTGTGCAGGAGGCAGCTGATCGATGTTTCTCTCTCATCGATGTTTCTAGCTCTCTATCCCTCTCCCTTCCTCTCTGTGAAATATCAATAAAATATATTTAAAAAAAAAAAAAAACAGTACACAAGGGTTCCCTTTTCTCCACATCCTCGCCAAAACATTATTTGTCGATTATTTTTTTATGACAGCCATTCTTTCTAGTGGGAGGTGGTATTTGCATTTCCCTGATGATCAGTGATGTTGAGCATCTTTTCATATGTCTGTTGGCTGTCTGTATGTCTTCTTTGGAGAAATGTCACTTCATGTCCTCCGTTCACTTTTGGATTGTTTATTTTATTTTTTGATATTGAGTTGTATCAGTTCCTTATATAGTTTGGATATCAACCCCTTATTGGATATATCATTTACAAATATATTCTTCCATTTAGTAGGTCCTCTTTTTGTTTTGTTGATGGTTTCCTTTGCTGTGGACAAACTATTTAGTTTCATGAAGTTCTATTTGATTATTTTTGCCTTTGTTTTTCTTTTTTGGGGGGACATAGCCCAAAACATATTACTTAGGCTGATGTCAACTAGTTTGCTACCTATGTTTCCTTCTAGGAGTTTTATGGTTTCAGGCCTTACATTTAAGTCTAATCCACTTTGAGTTTATTTTTGTATCTATATATATAAAAGCCTAAGTGGCTGTTACTGGTCGACTGGCCGCTGTGATGTGCACTGACCACCAGGGAGCAGACACATAACGCAGGAGCTGCCTCCTGGTGGTCAGTGCGCTCCCACAGCGGGAACACCACTCAGCCAGAAGCTGGGCTCATGGCTGGCAAGTGCAGCTGCGGTGGCAGGAGCCTCTCCTGCCTCTGCTGCAGTGCTACTGAGTGGTGGCAGCAGGCTCAGTGGGGCCAGGATGAGCAGGAGTGGCGTGGTGCCCAGCCCCGGCTCGGTCTCCTCCCTAGCCACCTGCCACTTGGCGCACTGCTACATACCGCACTGCTACAATACGACATCCCCCGAGGGGTGCCGGATTGCGAGAGGGCGCAGGCCAGGCTGAGGTACCCCTCCGGTGCATGAATTGGTGCACCAGGCCTCTAGTATGGTATAAGAGAGTGTTCCAGTTTCTTTTTTTTTCTTCTCATGTATCTGTCCAGTTTTCCTAGCACCACTTGCTGAAGAACATTTTCAATTCTTAAAATTTTCTTAAGTTCAAAGATGTTTGTATTTTAGCATTCTTCTTTTTTTTCTTCTTTTTTTTTAAGCATTCTTCTTTTGCATTATAAGTAAATTTTCACAAATGTGAAAATAAGTGAATTTTCACAAATGCAAGTCAAAGGATGGTTGCGTTGACTTGAACTTGACTGCTCTTGTCCTCAGGTGGGGCAGTCAATAATGCTCTCTGATCTCAGACCTTAATTTTGTTTCCATAGTGGTAAGTGGAGTTGTCGGGAATGATTTTTTAAATACTGTCATATACAAAAGGAATTATTAGGCTGAACCATGGGAAATGGCCAATATTAGCCTTTTTAATTCTACAAAAAATGTCAAGTTTATATGGTTCAACCTAATAGGTCCAAAAGGAGGAAATTCGAGAGAAATCATTTGTATTTGGTTTTAAGAAAGAAAGAAAGAAAGAAAGAAAGAAAGAAAGAAAGAATTTTAGAATATAGCAGAAGTTAGAGTTTTTAATTTCTCTACTGATATGCTTGTTCTATAGTATTAGTTTGAGAAGTATGTATTCCATTTTACTTTATGTTACTTTTTCTTCTCTTAACTGCATCTAACTGATTTGAGCCTCTTTCTTATATATCTTGTCCAGATGGAAAGTGATTTTAAGGAGTTCTGCTTCGGGATGTGTGTATATAATTTTTTACTTGTTTGAATTGCCTATATAACAGCATCCATCAGCTCATCAAGCCTACCAGTTTTGCAATCATACCCTAGTACTCCCATCGAGTATGATTTAGATTGAGTTTAAGGATTTAAAAATTTATTTTGATTATGGAATGTACTTCAGAAAGTAATCATATTTATGAATTTTTAGCACACTATTTGCTTCTAATGGAACTTGTATCATTCATTGCATTTAGGAAAAACTTGTTTCACTCAAGAGAGCATATTCTTGAGTAACCTATTCTGTAGAGGCATGGCTTGAGTTTAAGGTGATTGCTCTCATCAAGTGAGGGCCCTGAAGGGAGTCCTCAATAAACAGATTTTCTGACACATGAAGGCCTTGGGACAGCTTTATTTTTTGTCACTGATGCATGATAGACCATTGCCTTCTGTTTGTTTTTTTTCTAGGGGGTGGGGGTCAAACTTTGTCTCTTGAATTTGATCATTGAGCCCTCTAAGTTCTCCTCATGCCTTCCAGCTCCATTCAATTGTTTGTTCTTTTTTAGTCTCTGAGCCCTTTTGATGAAACAAAGTACATGGTAGTGAAATCTCAAAAACATTCAATACTAAAACCTTTGTAACAGTTACACTGTCCTTGTGTAAAAACTGCTGTAAGATCCCTTAGGTGTATAAAGAGATCCCACTAGAAGAATCCCTAGTTCTGTCCACACAGATTGCTACTAGAATGCTGGTGAATCTGAGTCTGGCCCAATTCATGAGTGACAAGTGCTGGGGTGGGATCCTGATTTTTGTTTTTAGAATTTTCCCTTCTTTTCCCAAAGTCTGAAATGCTGAGAACTAGGGCAACTTCAGAAAACAACAGCATGTTGATCTCAAAATGTGAATTACAGTTGATTGAGTCTCTGTTATTTACCCTAAAGTTCTATTCCTTCTCTCCAAACAATAATCTTTGGGAGATAATGGCAGTCTGATTGATATCTCCAGCTACATATGCATGCTATTCTTTCACTTTCTGTTTCAACGTGTTAATGTGTGTATTGTAACAACTAGTATAAACACAAGGGACCTTTGTTTTTTGTGTTTTTTTTTTTCTAGTAACAAATACTTTTAAGAAAACAGGTGATATTGTGACATCTAAAGCACCAGCTGTCGACCTAGACCACAAATTTAGGTGCAAGGTTGTGGATTGTTTAAAATTTTTCCGCAAAGCCAAGCTGTTGCACTATCACATGAAATATTTCCATGGAATGGAGAAGTCTCCAGAGCCAGAGGAGAGCCTAGGAAAGAGGCATGTCCAAACAAGGGGTTCTTCAGCTTCAGACAGGGCCAGCCACGACAGCCTGACCAGGAAGCGAGTCTCTGCCAGCTCCCCAAGTAAGTATTTTCATTCTGTGTTCTATCTGTATCATGGAGCACTCTGCTAATCAAGTCTCAGTGGTTACATTTCTAACATAGAAAGCAGCAGGTGTTGATGTGGTCCAGTTGAGTCCCAAAAGATTGAAAATGACAAGTGATCCTCAGGGATTGCATTGTGGGGGAAGCAGAAATACCTAACTCATTCTTACCTCAGCCTCTTGCTGTTCAAGTTACCCTGAGAAAGTCACTTAGCCTTTGAAGGCTTTTGGTACTTCCAGTATGAGGTAGGGAGTGTCAAGGAAAGGGAACTTCTTCCAGAGCCAGCTGGAGAACTTGTGCTCAGAACAACATGGCTGCATCATCCTATCCCCCATCCCTGCCTGCAGGACAGAGGAACAAAAGAACTAAAAGATGATATGTGCTTTTCCTGTGTGGTCAAAATTTGAGTCTGATATTATGATAATTGCAACTGAAAATGTTTCCCTATAGCATTATTTTGCATAGACACTACCCTGGTGGTAGCAAGGGCTACCATAAAATCTCATATTCATGTTTTATTACAGAGAACCTTCTTGGAGATTTCTTCTGAAACTTATAGAAATTGAAAAATTACATTTTTCTGGGGACTTGCAGGAGAATTAGTGAGTTTTTAGTAAATTATACAAGCTTCCTGGCTTTTTACCTAAAACTGTAACATTTTTGTATACTAGAGGCCCGATGCATGAAATTAGTGCACGAGTAGCCCTTCCTTTCCCTGTCTGCCGGCACCGGCTTCCCTCTGACACCTGGGACCCGGAATTCCCACTGGCCACCAGCAGATACCTGGGACCTGGGCCTCCCTCACAGCCCCGGCTTCATCCGGAAGATTGTCCGGTGTAATTAGCATATCACGCTATTATTATTATAATATTTAGCTTATAGCTTATCCATTAAAATACATAGGTATTCGATGGCATGTGAAACTCCTGGGCATCTGACAGCATGTATAAAATCAGGTTTCAGGACAGTAGGGCGGGGTCATGCAGACTAAGGTGGTCTCTTGACCCTGTGTATGAAACCAATAGACAGGGTGTTACTATTTGGTATAATTAAGAAACCTAGGTGATTGAGTTTCTGCTTTTATTTACTGCCCTTGGATCTCAACTATATATATAAAGAGCCAGGGTCCGTAACGTCCGAAATGACCAAATGGATGACCGAACACCGGAAGTCAGTCCTGTAGTCAGTGCTGGGTTGCCGTGGCGACCCAGCACTGACTGCCGAGGGGGCTGCAGATCAGGCCCGGAGAGAGAAGCAGGGTCTGATCCGCAGCCTTCGTGGCAGCTGTAGATCAGCCCTTGCCTCTCTTTCTCTCTGGGCCTCGCCAGCAGCTACGGGGGCTGCTGATCAGCCCCGCCTCTCTGATCAGGCCCGGAGATAGGCCCAGAGATGCTGACTGGCATAGAAACCAACCAATCAGAACCAAATCTGGGTGAACTGCGAGGAGCCAATGGCTACCTAGAAGGCGGAGCTTTTGATACTGACTGGCATAGAAACCGACCAGTCAGAATCAATTCTTGGTGAACTGTGAAGGTAGAACCTAAGGTGGTGGCTGAGGAGGGGTTTTAAGGGCAACAGCTGTTTGGTGTAAGATGTAAGAAGGCAGTTCAATTTTTTAATGACCGGTTTGGCAGTATAGTACATGTGGCTGGCTATCAGTCCAGATATAGGGATTATGTATTTTTGTCTGCCAAGAGCATCTCCTCCTGCTGAAAAAGGCTTTTCCCTCCATTTAAGCAATCATATCCTATATAATCTATACTAATAAAAGGGTAATATGCTAATTAGATCAGATTGACTGGCCATCTTCCGGAATCTGATTTCCTTCTGGACAAAGCCATGGTGGTGGGGGCTGAGGCAGAGGCAGGTAGGGGTGATCAGGCCAGCAGGGGAGGGCAGTTGGGGGCGAGATCAGGCTGGCAGGGGAGGGCAGTTGAGGGTGAGATCAGGCCAGCAGGGGAGGGCAGTTGGGGGTGATCAGGCAGGCAGAGACAGGGGCGATTAGGCAGGCAGGGGAGAGCAGTTAGGGGCAAGATCAGGCCAGCAGGGGAGGGCAGTTAGGGGCAATCAGGCAGGCAGGCAGAGGGGTTAGGGGCAATCAGGCAGGCAGGCAGAGGCAGTTAGTGGCAATCAGGCAGGCAGGCAGGCAGGCAGGTGAGTGGTTAGGAGCCAGCAGTCCCAGATTGTGAGAAGGTGCAGGCTGGGCTGCGGGTAAACCCCCCCCCCCGTGCCCGCCCCCCCCCCCCCCCCGTGCTCGAATTTTGTGCACTGGGCCAGTAGTATTAATATAAAGTAAGTTTTCACTTTATGTTATCAGTAGGTTCTATGACTTTAAGTGAAACAATCTATAATGAAGCCAATTTTTTACCATAGGCTAATTGATCTAAATAATTAAGTCCTGTCTCTGCCACTAACCAGCAGGAGCCTCTGTTATTATAATCTGTGAACCCAGGTCAGTAGACATGTTCATGCTGCTGGCTATCAATGAGAGCAAACATAGCAGGGTATTCAGGAGATTCCACAGGCTCCAGCGCCCCAGAAGGCACCCCCTGTTCCAGGCATCTCCTCCTACTTTTCTCCCATCAAGGCCTCTGATCATTTCCTCACTGTTTTGCTGGTACTTGACTAATAACTAAATTTCTTAAGTTTTGAAAGAATAAAACCAGCTTAATAGCTCACTTGTTTTTTTTTTTGGCATATCTGGGTTTCACCTCAGACTTCTAAGAAAACCTTTATCTTTAGGAGTAGAATTTCAGACATTTGAGGGGAGTTCAGCTGGGGAGATGTTTCCGGGTGAGACTCTGACACCAGGCAGCCTGTGTCCTGGTGTACAGACATTGTGAACTTGACCTTATGCTTAAGTGGAAAACAGAATATTAAAGAATTTGTGTTGCTTAGGGATAATTACTGTAAAAAAAGTACCCTCATGCTGAGTGCTCAGATTATGACCAATGGAAACTTGGGTTCTAATAGTTTTCTCAGATGGAGATTCCTGACCAGAAAACTCTGCAAAGATGATTTTTGGTGTAACCCCTCAATTTTCCTGCCAGTAATGTTGAGTGGGAGAAGCTATTCTGTTGAGTGGGAGAAGCAGTTCTGGTCTGAAGAGTCCAGAGACTGAGTCTTTTTTATTTTCTTTTTTTAATATATATTTTTATTGTTTTCAGAGAGGAAGGGAGAAGGAGAGAGAAACATCAGTGATGAAAGAGAATCATTGATCGGCTGCCTCCTGCACACCCGCTACTGGGGATGGAGCCTGAAACCTGGGCATGTGCCCTGATCACTGGAATCGAACCAAGGCCTGCTGGTTCATAGGTTAATGCTCAACTACTTAACTACATTGGCTGGGCCAAAGACCAAATCTTAGTAGCAATCCTGCTATTGTCTGCTTGTGCTCTGAGCTCATCACAGATCTGACTTCCTTGTTTCTGAAGTGATGAGGTAGGACTAAGTATGAATAAGACAAGGACTTTTCATATGGGTACAAAAGCACATGAACAGATACAGTGAAAAGGGCTAAGTCCAATATCAGGGACATATAAAGTACTGTGGGAACACAGATTCAGATTTTGCCTATAGAGCAGGGTGAGATGTTCAGAGGAGAAGGTGACATTTGAGTTAGCTTTAAAGGGTATGGGTAGGTAAGCGTTGGACCAGAAGTCAGAGGAATAGGGAAGGCATCCCTGTGCTGGGAACAAGCAGAGCAAAGGTTTAAAGTCATCGAGGACAACAAACTGTCATGATAGTCTGTCTCTAAAGTGCCCTTCTGACTCTTGCTTTCAGATGTTTCCTCTTCCCTGAGGTAAGCCTTTAGTCTCATAAGTGAATTTGGAAGGTCAGTGTAGATTTACTTTTCTAAATGAGGTTTCTTACAGTACCAGAATACATTTAATAAACTCTCTTCAGGGGCAAGTTTAGGCTTCTTTGGTACTTTATCGGGTTTGTTTCTGCATATGTGAGTTCAGTCCAGAGTAGAGGTTTGGCTCACAAAGAATATTCTAGGCCAGGGGTCGGCAAACGGCAGCTCGCAAGCCGCGGTTTGCCACTCTGTTGACTAATGAGTTTGCCGACCACTGTCATATACTACCCTTTACCTCTTTGCACACAATATGCCACAATTGCCTAATCCTCACAGCTTCCAACTACACGGTAACATTTAGTCTAGTCCAGTGGTTGGCAAACTCATTAGTCAACAGAGCAGCAAACCGTGGCTCGCGAGCCGCCGTTTGCCAACCACTGTTCTAGGACAAAAGGGAACCTTTGGTTCATGTTCTCACTCTGGATAAATCTTAGCTTTAGGCCAGAATGAGCCTTTGGGCAGTGGGCGCTTCTTTGTCACCATCTGCACATTTTTTCTTGTGGTATTAGACTGGCCTTCTCATAGGGACTTGTGCTTTCTCCTTCAATGGAAGAGAGTAATATGAGCTTAATTAGGGTATAGATTACTATGTCAAAGTAGTTGGCTTTAGCAAGACAGGTTTATTTCCTTCTCTGGTCAGACTGCAAGCTCCCACAGTGGCTCTATGAAATTGTCCAGGACTAGCCTTTTCCTCATTGTTCCATCAGGCCTAAGGTTAAGGTGTTGCTCTCCTCTGCATGATCCAGAATTGCTTATCATCTTGCCTGTCTTTTAGCTGCTGGGAAGGGAAAGGGAGGGCATGCTTCTTTCTTTTAAGGGCACAAACCAAAAGTACCACAATCATTTCTGTTCATATCCCAAATATTTGTACCTGGCTGTAACTCTGTCAGGGGAAGCTGGAAAATGTACTCTTTTCTTGTAGAAGAAGTGGAGAAAAGGGTATTGGAGAATGTATAGCAGTCTGTGTCATATGAGCTACAGTAGAAAAATATAGGGCTTGAGGGAGAGATTTATTGGAGGGCCATTTTGGGCTGATGTCTGGGTGGGATGCCTGGTGGGGGATGACGGGAGATGAAGCTGGGAGAGTCGACATGGTGAAATGATGGTGTTAGGCCGTGAGCATCACTTCCTCTGATAGGCAATGAGAATCTCTCCAAGACCATACACACTTCTACTATGTCCTTGAGCTGCCATCCCCTCGTGCAGATCAGAACATGCTCTAGTCCAGGGGTGGGCAAACTTTTTGACTCGAGGGCCACAATGGGTTCTTAAACTGGACCGGAGGGCCGGAACAAAAGCATGGATGGAGTGTTTGTGTGAACTAATATAAATTCAAAGTAAAGGAGCGGAGGGGAGAGCAAGAGAACCGGATAGAACAGCCGGATCCGGCCCGCGGGCCGTAGTTTGCCCATGGCTGCTCTAGTCACTGCTTGTGTCAGCTGCGTGGCCATGCTCTGTGGTATACAAGCAGTTCTCCCATAGGTGAGGGTGATATTCTTTCCTCTTCCCTCCTGGAAGCAGCAGTTTGCTGCCCTTCTGTCATAAGTTAGTGATGATGTGATGGAGAAATAGGGAGCAGCCCTGGCTGGGTGGCTCAGTTGGTGGGAGCATCATATTTACACCAGCAGGTTGCAGGTATGATTCCCAGGCAGGGCACATACTTAGGTTGCAGGTTTGATCCCCAGTCAGGGTGTATGGGAGGCAACCGATAGATGTTTCTCTCACATTGATGTTTTTCTATCTTTCTCTAAAATCAATAAAAACATATCCTGGTTGAGGATTTTTAAAAAAGCTTAAAAAAAAAAAAAAGTAGGCTTTGTGTACACAGGAAGCAAGAAGGGCCCTGGTAGTTCTCCTGATGGGTGCCTGCAGCCTGAGGAAAGGACAATGGCTATCCTGGAAAAGCCGTGCCCTACTCGGGGGACAAGCTGTTCTCTGATACAGAATCCTGGCAGGAAGTTGTTCTGTCCAGCTGAGTCTGGGCATTCGGGAAGAAGCTCTGTAGCCAGGTTACAGGTTTTGTGGATCCCGGAACAATTGGTCAAGCTGTCTGAAGAGAGAACTGATAGCAGACGGCACCACTTTCTGGGCAGACAGTATCGCAAGCAAGATAATAACAGCTAACATTTGAGTACTTGCCATGTGCTGGGCACTGTTTCAAATTCTTCACTTGTATTGTCCTATTTAATCCTTAAAACAAGCTCTATGAGGCAGGTACTATTGTTTCCACTTTATAGATTAGAAACAGGTGCAGATGAGATGGATTAACTTGAACCACTATCTATATATATATCAGGTGGTGGAGCTATGATTTGAATCTAGTGCAGAGCCCATACTCTCATTTCTAGGCTCTGCTGTCTATTAGGACTCAAGGGAAGGAAGCTCTGCCTGTTGTCACCTTCTCTACCCCTGTTCCTCAAGGACTCAGCTGGGTTGGTTTAGTCCCAGCTGGGCAACTCTCCCTGTGAACTCTGCCACGTAAGGCCACATATGACTTCATAAGCTTTAGCTAGAAGCCAAGGTGCGCCTCTGAAGGCTTCTCTCTTCCCTTTGTGTTCAGAGAACATGGGCTTCTCTAGAATAGTTCCAAGAATCTTTTCTTTTTATCCTTATTGTTTGCTCCTCAAAACCTCAGGGAGGACTCTCTGAAGCTTAATGTGACCATATTTCTGACCAGCTGGGACACTTGGGATACTTTTAGTTACAAGTAACAGGAAACCCACGTTGAATCGACTCCATAGTAAAGGAGCTTTGTTAGCTCACGCACTAGAGAAGTCCAGGGAAGGTATTGCTCCAGGACTATTGGTTGAGGACCTAGTGTCTTAGTATCTCGCCTGTCACTGCTGTTTTCAGGTTGAGTACCTTTGTTATAGGATGGTAGCCCGTAACGTATGCTGCTTCATTCAAATCTAACAAGAGGGTAAGAGCTTATTACTCTTTTAATAAGTGTTGGACCAGAGTCCAAAGTTTGGGTCAGATTAGTCCATTCCTGTTCCTGCCTTATGAACCAGTTGGCCCAGGTTCAGATTATCTAAGGCTATCACTGTGACAAGGGGCAAGGGATTACTCGTATTGGTTTAGCTCAATGTGGAGTCATTTCTGTCCAAACCCCTTAAATGCTACACAGTGAAGTAAGGGTAGGGGAGGTTATGGGAGATACCCACAATGTCTGCTACATTAGCAAGTACAAAGTGAGCAAAGAAACCTGCACAGCTAAGGAAGGGGTGGTTGTGGTGTTGAACTATAGAGCAGCTCCATGCCATGTGCTCGTTTCCTATTACAGGGCCCAAGGCTTCCCAGATCTTTTAATAGGTCTGAGTTCATCTTTTTCTGGACACCAGTTTATGTGATTTTGCAGCTTCTCTGAATTTCACTTCTTCCTCTGCAAAATAATAATGTTATGGTATAGCTGTATTTTATGCAAAATTGAAGTTTAGGAGTTGGAAGTGTGTGATACTAAAAAATCTTACCTTAATGTACAAAATTTGAATTAATGCAAATCCTAAAAAATTGAGAAAACTCATCAACCACATGATTTCAAAGCTGGTAGGCCAATGAGAGTGTGTTTATTATACCTTCATTTTATGGGAACATTAGTCAGGAATTATGTGAGTTTGAATAATGTGGGGTCTTCAGGAATCCCTTGTATGGAATGAGTTGCCACATCCTTCTCTTACTGCCTACTGCTGGTTTCCCTAAAGGATGTGATGCTGTTTTTGTTTTATATTTTTCTTGATTTCAGAGAGGAAAGGAGAGGGAGAGAGAGATAGAAACATTAGTGATGAGAGCAAATCATTGATCAGCTGCCTCCTGCATGCCCCCTACTGGGGATCGGGCCTGCAACCCGGGCATGTGCCCTTGACCGGATTGAACCCGGGATCCTTCAGTCCGCAGGCCAATGCTCTATCCACTGAGCCAAACCAGTTAGGGCTGATGCTGTGTTATAAAATGGGAAATGCAAAGGAGATTGTTGTTGAGAAGCCCAAAGGAACTCCCATACTTAGGTGCTAACTGGGTATGCCCTAGATTTTGGGTATTTATAACCTGCATCTCCATCTCTCTATCTCAAGGATCCAGGACGTAGGTGATACCTCTTCTTCAGCCAGTTCTGCTACTAATTGGGGTTATTGCTGTTAGCATTTCACAAAACTAATGGGTACAGTTTAGTTTGGAGGTCATTTTATTTTATTTTATTTTATTTTTTAAACATATTTTATTGATATTTCACAGAGAGGAAGGGAGAGGGATAGAGAGCTAGAAACATCGATGAGAGAGAAACATCGATCAGCTGCCTCCTGCACACCTCCCACTGAGGATGTGCCCGCAACCAAGGTACATGCCCTTGCCCAGAATCGAACCCGGGACCTTTCAGTCCCCAGGCTGATGCTCTATCCACTGAGCCAAACTGGTTTCGGCTGGAGGTCATTTTAACCAGAATTTACAAATTAAAAATTGGATTGGGCAACAGTTTCTATATGTGGGTAGGTGAAGATACATCATAGTACTCCTAGTACTCCTTCCTTTCAGTAGCCTCCTAAGTCACTCATGGTAAAGGCCAACTTCCTTATAAGCCCCTACATGATCTGCCGGTAGCCCACATCATCATCTTTTTCTTAGCCTAATTCTAATTGCACTTCCGATGGAGACATACCGGCCTCCTTACTATTTACTGATTTCAAATACATAGAAAAGCAATGGACTTTTGTATATTAACCTTGTATTTTGCAACCTTGCCATAATCAGATTAGTTCCAGTTTTTGTTTTGTTAATTCTTTGGGATTTTTCTACATAGATAATCATGTCTCTGCAAATGGAGTTTTAGTTCTTCCCTTCCCAATCTGTATTTTATTTCCTTATCTTACTGTACTGGCTAATAAGTCTAGTACAATGTTGAGTTAGGAGTGTGTAAGGGGACAAAAAATTTGGACAGGGAGTATTGATAACTTAAGAAGTTTTGCTGTGAAGAGTAGCAGAGAATGAAATTGTGGTATTTGGTGAATTGTTCATTTTTAATGGGTATAATTCACAAAAATTATGTTTTGTGAATTGTACCTCAATTATAAAAGGAAAAAAATGTATAAAACAAAGTCCTGATGCCCAGGTCACACCTCAAGCCAATAAAATCAGAATTTTTGTGGGTGGGACCTGGGCAGTCACTTTTTAAAAATCTTCCCTGGTGATTGCAGTATGTATCCAGTGTTGAGGAGCACTGATAAAAGTAAGGTTGGGAAACTTTTTTTCTGTAAAGGGCCAGACAATAAATATCTTCAGCTTTGAGAGCCACAAGGTCTCCGTCAGCTCTGTGGTTTACGTATGAAAGCAGTTATAGTCAGGATATAACGAATGAGCCTGGTGTGTTTTAATAAAACTTATTTACAATAACAGGCAGTGGGCCAGAGTTTGCTGACCCTAGGTCTAAAGGCTAAGGTGATAGAGAAAGGGCTCCAGAGCCCTGAGGACAGAACCAGACTCAGAATTCTGTTCTGCCATTTGTTTTAGTTCTTCACATTGGCTATGCTTAAGAATAAACACCCCAAGAGTTGTAAACAAAATGTTAGAATGCCAATACTTACACTTGTATTTAATTCTAGCTGCAAAAGATAAGGAAAAGAATAAAGAGAAGAAATTCAAAGAGTTTGTGAGAATGAAGCCAAAGAAGAAAAAGAAAAAGAAGAAGAAAACCAAACCTGGTAATTTTTTCCTGTAGGGTGTTTCACTTGGGTTTCCTTAACATGGGTGGGCTGAGGGGTTGCTTTCTCCCCAGTCCTGGCCTCTGAGCTTGCACGGAGGAGAGGAAGGTCAGCAGGCCTTTACTGACCTGGTAGGCTCAGCCCTGGCAGGGGAGGAGCCTACTCACCCTGGGAGTTATAACACCACATTGGAATTTAGGAAAGCCCTCCCTCTTACTTCATTGGTCAGTGTGCTCTGCCATAGGACAGTGCATAGGAAAGCATCCTAGTAGCAGAGGATATGCAGATAAAGGACTGTATTTGTTTACACACACGATTCAAACACACATCTCTGAAATATTTCAGGAAAGGATCATTTATTATTATTATTTTTTAATTTTAGAGAGGAAGGGAGAGGGAGAGAAAGATGGAAACATCAATGATGATAGAGAATCTTTGATCGGCTGCCTCCTGTACGTTCCCTACTGGAGATGGAGTCTGCAACCTGGGCAAGTGCCCTGACCTGGAATCGAACCATGACTTCCTGGTTCATAGGTTGATATTCATCCACTGAGCCTTACCAGTTGGGCAGGATTCACTTCTTGAAAAGTGTGTGTCTAGATCTCACCAAAAAAGTTTATTTTCAAAGAAAATCAGTTTTCCAACCTTGGGAGCTAGGCTTAGAAAAATAATCTTCTGGCTTAGAAAAACAGTTTTATCAGAAAAGATCAGGGAAGAAGGGTGATGATGAAGAGGAAGCTTTTGGTTTTGAGGTTCTCAGAAGTAGCCAGAAGAATTAATCCTCAAATCTCTCCTCCATACCACTTTGCTCCTGAGCCTTTTAGCTGTTTAAGCAGCAGAGCTATTGGTTGGATGGGGTTGATTCTAGAATGCCCTGATGATGTCCGGGGGTGGGTGCTTATTCCTTTCTGATCTTGTTTTTTCAGAATGCCCCTGCAGTGAGGAGATTAGTGACACCTGCCAGGAACCTTCTCCACCCAAGGCATTTGCTGTCACCAGGTGTGGGTCCTCACACAAGCCTGGGGTCCATATGAGCCCACAGCTCCATGGCTCAGAATCTGGAAACAACAAAGGGAAAGTGATGAAAGTACCTGGTAAGGAGGCTCTCTGCTGGCTTGATCATTTGTATAGCTCTGTAGTCTGACAAGACTGGAATTATGTTGATATTGTAATCTGCTCTTCAGGCCCTCTGCAAGTATAATCTTTTATATTTTTAAAATAAGTACATCAAATTAAATAAAGGCCATTAGCTGTGCCTTCCTTAAAGTTTCATTCTTTCCAACTTTGGTCTCTCAGGTACTTCCAAGCCAGTGTGTCTATAACCAAATTCATTATCCCCATCCCCTTGCACACCTGCTCCCCATTCCATCATTTCTTATTTGATGGCCTCTGCATCCAACCTGGTTGCTCAAGGAAATCTGAGTCAACCTTGAAGGTTCCCCTTCTCCAGCAACTTGTAGGATGATTTTGAGTTTAACACAGTAGGTGCCCTGTCAGTCACCGGTGACTGACACTGTACTTTCCTTCCGGAACACAAAACAGGCTGGTCGATTAACGTGTTAAAAGGAGTTGCTAAGTATGTGCAAAGTATTTAGAACAGTGTCTACAGAATAAGTAATAGGTAAAGGTTACCTATAATTATAACTAGTCAGGCCCCAAGACCTAGTGATTTTAGTTCTGATTATACCTGGAATCTGCCCCTTTCACCACCATCCACAGTTTTAAAGGTGGCTCTGGATACAGACTTGACTAAGCCAGGTCCTGGCTGGATGGGGTGAGGTTGAGGAACACATATGAATCATTAGTGATGATGATCTGTGTGGTTCATGGAGGAGTTACAGCTTCTCGCCAATGAACTCTGTGACCTTGATCAGCCATTTACCTTGGGCTTGCCTCTCAGCATACATGATTTGGACTGTTACTAGATGACAAGCTGTTACTCTGAACAATCTAAGATTTAAAAATTTTGTAACATAATTTAAAATTGCCTGTTACTTTCCCTTTCCTCTCAGAGGAGGATAATCTGAGTGAGTCCTCTTCTGAGAGCTTTCTTTGGAGCGATGAGGAGTATGGCCAAGACGTCGATGTGACCACCAACCCAGATGAGGAACTCGATGGGGATGACCGCTATGATTTTGAAGTGGTCCGCTGCATCTGTGAGGTTCAGGAGGAAAATGACTTTATGATTCAGGTAGGTAGAGCTTCCAGGAGACAGGTATAGAGAAGCACAAGCTGGTCCTTGGAGGGAATTTTGAGGGACTACAGTTCTAGGCCAGCAAAAGCAGTCACGTCAGAAGCCCCACATAGGCAGTTTTATCAGCAGCAGATTGAGTTTTGCTTTTTGGTTTAGCTTCCTCTGAATCTTGGCTTGGTGTAAATAGCTTATTAATAGAAGAAGAGAGAACTTGAGGGTTCATTGACTCTAAACCTCTCATGCTCTGCCTGGGGCAGCTGGGATCCACAAATAGGAAGGGCCTTGCCTGTGGTCACACTGTGAGGATTTGAACAGCAGGGCCCTCCAAATTTCTGGAATAATCTTCCTGTGGATCCATACCTTCTGTCTGAGGTAAATTTTCTTTATGGCCTAAAGAAATGGGCTTCTCTCTCAGCATATAACTTGTCTGTTTCTTCTTCTTTATTTTCCTGATATTTGTATTTGTCATTTCCATCTCTGGAATGTGCTTGTGGACTCCCTGCCTGCTTGGGGAGACCATCGCTGGCCTGCACCTGCTTTCCTCTGGTGCTTCTCTTGCTCTTAATCACAGTTCTGGTGGAGGTGGTTCCTGTCTAGCTGACTCTAAGAGCTGTCATAAATACCCTACGTGCCTTGGCAGCTGCCTGGCTGTCCAGGGTACCTGAGTTCTTTAAGTAAATCATGGCAATGTTGGTTAAGATTCTTTGAGAGTTTCTTTCCTTTTGATTAGACTTTATGGTAATCTCTGGGAATTCAGGGTGCGTGAATAGTCTCAATTATTCCCTGATATTTACGACCTTAAGTATGCCTTAGATTAGTAGTTTTCAAACTTTTTAAGTATCAGAACTCCTTTTCCTAATGGACTCTTTCACAGGAAATCAAAATGTTTAAAGGTAAAAGCAGCAGTTTAGGGAAAGTTCTAACTGGATGATCTTCACTTTTAAATTTAGAAATGTGTGCACTGGCCCTTGTGGTTCAATGGTTGGAACCTGGGTCTGTGGACCAAGGGGTCGAGGGTTCAATTCCCGGTCAAGGGCATGTACCTGGATTGCAAGTTCATTTGATCCCCGGCCCCAGTCCAATTGATGTGTCTCTTTCACATCAACGTTCCTTCCTCCCTCCCTCCCTCCCTCCCTCCCTCCCTCCCTCCCTCCCTCCCTCCCTCTCTATTTAAAAAATAAAAAAAATATATATATTTTTTTTAATAAGGAAAAAGAAATGTGAATGGTGGGCCTAGTCCCATGAAGTCTAATAATTCAGTCAGGATTGTGAGCGACAGTGGCCACCTTGGAGCATTTCAAGTGGCTCAATTATTTTTCTCATTCTGTGAGATAAGCCTAATGCTCATAGCCTTTGTATGGGTGAGTTTTCCTAAACAACATGTTATGTAGTCACTTTGATTAATCAGAGATGGGAGGAAAAGCTTTGTTCCAAGGCAAAGCTAGCCTAGCAGCACAGAATTATGTGTACTGGTAGGCTGTGTTTGTCTTAACATTAAGCTTGCAACATGTTTGAGTGCGCATTTTATTTTTTAAGTTTGGTTTTTAAAAGGGTGTTGGAGATTGTTAGTTTGTTTTTTTTTTGTTAAATCCTCACCTGAAGATAATTGATTCTAGAGAGAGAGAAAGGTTAGGGAGAAGAGGAGGAAGGGACAGAAGGGACAGAAGGGACGGAGGGAAGAAGAGAGAGAGAGACATTGATTGATTGCCTCTTGTACCACAATCCAGGTATGTGCCCTGACCAGGAATTAAATCCATGACCCTTTGGTGCACAGGGCGACACCTTATCCAACTAAGCCGTACCGTCCAGAACAAGATTCTTAGTTTTTATCCTGTCTCTCTGGATGTGTGCTCTGTTCTAGGCCTTGGAAGCCTGATTTGTTTCTCATTTGTCCATAGAAATCTTTAGTGGGTGAATAATGAAGGCCCCTCTGGCAAGTTTGTTCTGGCTAATCAGTATGGGAGACTGCTGTTCCACTGTGGTCCTTTCTCCATTGATTTTTCTCTAAGTAGCAAGGATCACAGGGTGTTTGGGTGTAGAGTTTGATGTACCATTCTATGCTTTATGAAGAAGCTAAGTTGGAGCTATTGAGGTATACCAGCTGTTACATGGCAGAGTCTGGAACTGACTTTCATCTCCTGCTTCTCAGGCTCTACATGACCTTCCTCCCAGGTCAGCTTAACACTGTGGTTTCCTATCTGGCATTATGGTGATGATGAGCTCACTTCAGAACCCCTTCGGCTTTGTTGTAGACTTTTCCTGCTATCCTCTTGCTGTCCTTCTGGCTTTGTGTTATAGAAGGACAGTTTCTGACTTTCCCTGTCATGGGCAATATACCTTTTCCACTCGGGAATTTTTAGCAAAAGGCATACATAAATTTAGAGGGAGCTAACTGGAAAAAAATACATTTTAAACTGTTAAGATTTATTCATCATTTAGTTTTAAATGTGTTCGTTATCTAGGAAGGTTCAAATAAATTTTTCTTAAAATAAATTTTAACTTACATTGGTAATTTGTACAACCCTAGAATACACTTAGAGTTTGTTTTCTATAAACTCCATACATTACTTTTAGAGAAATGATTTTCTTTGACCATTTTCATTATTTGATTGGTATCAGCATTACTTTATTATTTGATTTTATTTACCAGTGCTAATTAAAATCACTAGGTTAAAATCTTACTTAGTAATTACAAATGTTTGAGAAATCTGGGTAACACATTAAATATGAACATCAGGAAACCCATTTGATATTTAAATTGTTTTAATTAGTCTAGGCCAGGTTTTGGCAAACATTTTCTAATAGGACCAAATAATAAATATTTTAGGCCTTGAGGACCATATGGTCCACAGTTGCAACTACTCAACTGTGCCCTAAGCAGCCATAGGCAATATGTAAAATGAATGAGCATGTTCATATGATATTTTACTTACAAAAACAGGACTCCAGCTGGATTTGGCCTGTGGGCTGTAGTTTGCTGACCTTTGTCCTAGAGCAGTGGTCGGCAAACTGCGGCTCTGTTGACTAATGAGTTTGCCGACCACTGCCCTAGAGCAACAAATATATATTAGATGCCAAACCCCAGTAAAAATTGTGTAGCAGTTTTAACAAGAAGCCCATTTTAAAACTTTTGTTTTAAAATTTATATTGTTTATTTGTTGCTAGCTAATGCATTCACATAGTTCAAAGGCTAAAAGGTATATACATAGTTATGCAGAGAAAAATCTTACCTCCACTCTATTAAGGACCCTTCCCAGAGGCAGCCCTTATCATTTTGTATGTCATTCCACAAACATTCTGTGGCCAAACAAGTAATAAATATGTTCTCTCCATTCTTTTTTTTGTGTGGTGAAATACACATAACATAAAATTTACAATTTTAACCATTTTTAAGTGTATGCAGCGTTAAGTGCATTGGCATTGAATGCATTCACACTGCTGTGCAGCTATCTTTTTTAAAATACCAATATTATTTTATATGTAGTATTTTCAAGATCTTTTTTTCATATAACAATGTATAAGTTGAAGACCACCTCATTTTCAAATATAAAAAGCTTCCCTGTTCTTTTTTATAGCTGCATAATGGGTGGATGATAATTTATTTAACCCTTCTCCTATTGATGGACATTTAGATTGTTTCTAATCATAACAGTAGTGGGGAAAAAAGAAAGACAAAAAACAAAACAAAAAATAAGTAAATAAAAATAATCATAGCAGTGAACTAATGAATAATTTTCTGTAAGTATATCTGTGGGCTGAGTTTTGGAAGTGGAATTCCTGGGCTAAAGGGTATGTGCATTTGTAAGTTTGGCAAGTATTGCTATTTGTCATAGCAATATTATATAAACCCTCTCTGGAGGCAGTACCAAAGTCTTACCAGCACCCTTTAACAAGAATTAACCAGACTATTTTTACCCAGGGATAACCACTGTTAATATTTTGGAATACACATATACACATGCATATATAAATGAAAAGTATGTTCTTTAAAAACAGTTTTTCATAAGAATAACACTTTCATGATGACGGTAATAAATCTTTATTAAAAAAACTTCAGGCAGTACATAAAGTTATAAAAAACTAGAGGCCTGATGCACGAAATTTGTGCAAGAGTAGGCCTTCCCTCGCAGCCCTGGCTTCGTCCAGAAGGACATCTGATCTAATTAGCATATTATGCTTTTATTATTAGACATTGATTGATATTTACATGTAATCCCCCATACCTAGAAATACTGTGTATGCATATTATTAGTCTGGTTTTATTTCACATTAATTTATATTAATTCAAGTTACTTTACATTAATTTTATTCTTTTAATGGTTGATTTGAACATCTTTTCATTTAAGAATCATTTTTTTCCCTTTGACTTGTCTGTTCATGTTATTTATCTATTTTTCTGTTGAATAGTGGGTCATTTTACTACTCATTTGTATAGACTTTTTGTAGATATGTTTTTGTATTGGCTATTACAAAAAAACAGTTACAAATGTTTGTCATCTGTTTTTTGGCTTATCTTACAGATTTTATGTTTTTATGAGGTCAGGTATATTAAACTTTTCTTTAATAATTTCTGGGATTTGAATAACAGTTGCTTTCTCATTGGAAGTTCATAAAAATTTATAGAAATGTTGATAAAAGAATTCTCATGGTTTCTTCTGGTACTTTTGAGGTTTCATTTATTTTTTAAAAACCATTTAAATATTTGATCTGCCTGGAATTTATCCTGGTTTAAGGTGAGGGCTATGGCTACCCAGTTTTTCCAACACTATACCTCACTCTTGCTCTCCAGGAATAAGGTGCATCTTACCCTTGACTTAGTTTCTGTGTCCCTCAAATAGTATTTAAAAATCTTTCTTCAGCCCTGGCTGGTTTGGCTCAGTGGATAGAGCGTCGGCCTGTGGACTGAAGGGTCCCAGGTTCGATTCCGGTCAAGGGCACATGCCTGGGTTTCAGGCTCGATCTCCAGTAGGGGGCGTGCAGGAGGCAGCCGATCAATGATTCTCTCCCCCATCATTGATGTTTCTATCTCTCCCCTCTCCCTTCCTCTCTGAAATCAATAAAAATATTTTTTAAAAAAAAATCTTTCTTCATAGAGATCTTGCATGTTTTATTCTTAGATAGTCTTAGGTATTTTTATTCTTAAACAGTCTTAGATTTATTCTTAGATATTTTATCTTTTCTGTTATTCTTGTTCATTTCTAAATTTAAACTTTTAAAAAATGAATAATGTATTAGGCAGACTCACACAAAGAAAAGTTATTTTGAAATTTTCAACTTGGCTATATTTGATTCAATTGTGGTGAATCTTAGTACTCAAGACTCATTGAGAGACTTTCATTCTTATTACTAGTCTCTTTTCTGCTACTAACTACCTTTGCTGTCATTTAGCCTTTATTTCTCTCTGAGCTTTAGTTTCTTCATTGGAAATGGAAGAATTTGGATCAGATCTTATCTGAAGTCTCTCTTCCAGCTCTGCCTGTGTTGATTCTGAATGATCAGCTTCCTAGAGGGTTTATATATGCCCACGAAAGCCCTCTTCATGCTGGGGACTATCTGACTCCAAGTGGCTGATGATTGTCTGAACTTCATTGAATATATTTTATTGATTTCAGATAGGAAGGGAGAGGGAGAGAGAGATAGAAACATCAATGATGAAAGAAAATCATTGATCGGCTGCTTCCTGCACACCCCCTACTGGAGATCGAGCCCATAACCCGGGCATGTACCCTTGACAGGAATTGAACCTGGGACCCTTCAGTCCGCAGGCTGATGCTCTATCCACTGAGCCAAACCGGCTAGGGCTGTCTGAACTTTAGACTTTTAGTCCCTGTGGCCAGCCAGGCTGGTGGCCCAGCCTCAAGGCCATGTCAGGAAACTCACTGTCCACCTTCCAGAGCTATTAATTTAATTGGGTACTTAAAGGTTTTGGGCCCTGCTTTGGAATTGCTTGAAGTATCTTAGTATCTTTTTTGACATCTGCTTTTCCTCTCCATTTCCTCTGGGCCCTTAGTCCTTAGGCTTACTATCCCCAGGTAATGCTGTCCTCGTTGTCTATACCTTTTTCCCTCTGTACCTCCTGCCCCTCCGTCACCTTCTTTTCCCCACCTCCCCCCTTAATCCAGGGAAGACAGTGGGGTTTAGGGGTTAAAAGAACTAGCTTTGCAATTCGCCTGGCTTGTGTTCTGACCCACCTTTGGCTCTCTTCAGCTGTGTGACCTTTGGTAAGGTTTAGAGAAAATAAATGCAAATGCTAGCACATGGTTACTCCAAGAGGTATCAAAGTGAGTTAGATTGCCCCTTAGTAGTAGTAATAGGCTCTTAATACATTAAAGTTGTGAGGTAGGAGCTTTTACACATGACCCACTGATTCCTCATAAACAGCCCCACATGGTTGGTAGGAAGAGTATCCCATTTTGCAGATGGGGAAACTGAAACTTAGGGTGGAGAAGTGACCTCTGCAAGGTCACACAGCTAATGAATGTCTGAGCCAGAATCAAACTCAGGTTTTTTCATTATAAGTTAACCTTCCTCTGTGTATGTGGACAATTTTTCCTGTGTCAAAAAGATCAGAAGAGTTCAGTCCTCTAGAAATGAGAGTGAAAGCCGTTTTTTTTGAGACCAGCACTGTTTATTAGATCTAAATGGTCTTCATATGTGCTGTCTAGCATAGTAGCCACTAGCCTCATGTGGCTATTAAGCATTTAAGATGTGGCTAGTGGGACTAGGGAACTGAATTTTTAACTTAATTTGTTAATGTAAATGTAAAGAGCCACAGGTGGCTAATGGCTGCTGTATTGCCTAGCACAGTTCTAGATGAATGGTTGCAGCCCAGCACCTGTGTAAGTCAGTTGTGGGTGTTCTCTCCTTTTACTTCCCTCTTCCCCCTCCTCCCACAGGTGGGCTTATTTTTGGACTAGAGGCCCGGTGCACGAGTTTATGCACGGGTGGGGTCTGGCCAGTCTGCCCCGATGGGGGCCAATCGGGGTAATCCAGCCCCGAGGGGGGGAAGGGGACGCTGGTGGCCCCGCCCCCAATCAGGGGGCGGTGATTGGGGCCAGGCTGGCTGTGGGGAGGGGCTGCGGGTGGTTTTGGGGGGGGGGCGATCAGGCCGGTTGGCCCCCACAGTGCACGTAATAGCGACCAGTCATTCCGGTTGTTCCGTCATTCCGGTTGCTTGGCATATATATATATATGGGGAGGATACCCTCTGAGTTTAATTTTTATTGCTTCTTTAATTCTAACAGTGTGAAGAGTGCCAGTGCTGGCAGCATGGGGTCTGCATGGGATTACTGGAAGAAAATGTGCCTGAGAAATACACCTGTTATGTTTGCCAAGACCCTCCAGGTAGAGATTTTTGGAGTCAGGGATATTAACAGTATGTAGTCTTTTCCTTGGCATAGCTGGGTGTGAAGCAACCTAAGTGTCTGTGGTCTTGAGACTTATTTCTTCAGCATCGGCTAGACTTTGACTTCCCTTTTTTGCTCACTCACCTGATGGCCAGTTTTCCTGAGCTTAGCAGTAAGAGACCATGTGTGAAGAGGTTCATCAAATAGAAGAGCTGGCCTTGAGCTAGAATTTACTTTTTGTTTGTTTGTTTGTTAATCCTCACCTGAGGATATTTTTCCATTGATTTTCAGAGAAAGAGAGTGGAAGGGACAGGGAGAGACACAGAGAGAGAAACATCGATGTGAGAAAGATACATCGATTGGTTGCCTCCCACACATGCCCTGACCAGGGCCGGGGATTGAGCCTGCAACCTAGGTACATGCCTTTGACTGGAATCGAACCCAAGGCCCTTCAGTCCTCAGGCCGACACTCTATCCACTGAGCCAAACTGGCTAGGGCCTTATTTTTTATTATAAAAATCATGTAACATGAGATCTACTCTCATAACATTTTAAGGGCATAGTACTGTATTATTTATAATCGAAGCACAGTGTTTACAGCACTAGAACTTACTCATCTTGCATGACTGAAACTATAAAAACTATGGAATGCTCTACAGATTTGCGTGTCATCCTTGCATAAAGGCCATGCTATTCTGCTCTGTGTTGTTCTAGTTTTAGAATTCTCCTTTTCTTGAGAATTCATGAAGATGTAGGCTGTCATTGACTTTTAAGGGCTGTTGGTGAGTTAGAAACCTGCCTCTGCTCCCTCTAGTGGTACCTGGCCTCCATTGCTTCATTGCCACCAAGAAGGGAAACGTGCCCTTAAGGGGAAGGGAAAAGGTGTGGTTTCGAAGTGCCTATATGCCACCCAAAAGAATAAATTAATTTCTTAGCAGGATCAGTTAGTTTCATTGTTCCATGTTCACAGGGATTGCCTGTGGCTCTTGGGTGCCCCTTTCCAGAAGTTTCAGGGGTGGATTATAAATCTGTTGCTCTTGTCTTGCTGTCAATAGGATGTTGACATCTTCTCCCTGTTCACTACTTGTAAGTTCTCCCCTCAGCTCCAGTCCTATGATCGCCTTACAGCTAGACAATACGTGAGAACCTCTGCTTCTGTTATTGCTTTTAGTCCTGTGAATGGCCTAAGGAACTCCTCCCATTTTTGCTTATGAGAAAGAAATTGATGTAAGGATATGAATGACTTTTCTAATCTCATAAAGCAAATAAGATTTAGAACTGGCTTGTAAGGCCAAATATCTTGATTTTGCTAGTTGTGTAGTGTGGGCCTGACCATCATAGTTCATTTTCCAGCAAGTAGATCCCCTCGGGGCCTGATAACCTCTGTTGTGACGCTATGTCTCCTTGTGCTAGATGTCAAAATAAGTCAGATATACTAGAACTTGTTAGATAGGGATGAATGCTGTGAGGGAGCAAAAGTGATCAGATAGGCAATGTCTAGGAGACATTAAAGAGTCTGTCTTACTTTGGGAGGTGACAAAAGGCCTCTCTGAGGAGAGGTGGTAAGGAGCCAGTCCTGCAAAGGGGAATAGTGCTCTAGACAGAGTGGGTACTGAAGCAGAGACCCTAAGACCAGAAAGAACTTGATGTGTTCCATAAACATGGGGCCAGGAGGACAGAAAGGAATCTGCCTCTATTTTTTTCCTTTATCTCAAAGGGAAAATATGGTCAGAAGATTAGTCTATGAGTCATAGAGTATTATTGATAGGCAGGATCTCAGCGACCACCTGTCAACTCCTAGCATTTGACAGGCGAGCAAATACAGACCCAGAGAGGATATGGCAGAAGATAAGAACCAGTGGCTCTGACCTTTGTCTTGTATAACAGGTCGTGTTGCTCTGAATCCTGTTCTGGCAGCTCCTGCAACAGCTGCCTCTAAGATTCTACATATAACCCTGAGGGCTCCTTAAGGAAAGATCTCTTTTGTCTACTTCATTGTCTATCATTCTCTCCCTCCACTTTTCTGTTGAAAAATCTCTTTTGTCTACTTTATTGTTTCTCATTCTTTTCCTCCATTTTTTTCTTTTTAGAAATCATACACACCATCTTCCTCAATTCGTACACACTTTCTGAACTTTAATAACTCTAATTGCCAAGACTGTGAATAGATTTCTCATTAAATTGAGCACTCAATGTCTGACACATTTATAGACTCGGTTGAACTTTGCAGTGTCTTAGGCCAGAAGTTTAACCTAACAGATTTAAAGGTTCCTTAAAATGTTTTTAACAGAATCAAGGTGTATCCCTACCACGTGTGTTGATAAATCCAGAAAGAGCCCAGAGACCTTGATAGGATTACCCAGGTTATTTCAGGGTTTTTATATAATGGGAGGTGAACAACAGTCTGACTGTAAGTTGTTCCCTGGGCTTTTGGAGCAGGAAACACTGTCAAGTCACATGGGGTCATGTTTTCAATCCTTCCTAGAGGTCCCTGTAATGAACAAGACTACTGAAGCCATTCAGTTCATCTATTGTAACAGATGGGAAATGGAGGCCCAGAGAAGGGAGGGGGCCTGACCAGTATTTAATTATGTGGTACTTGACAGTTGAAGGGTCACTTGGGGCTTCTTTCCATTTGATAAATCTATTTAAGATGCTTTTTGCCAGGCACTGAGAATACAACAATGAACAATATGGTTCCTATATTTTTGGCTTTTAGTGGAGTTGGGGCCAAAAATAGATGTCAAAATAAGTCAGATACACTAGAACTTGTTAGATAGGGATGAATGCTGTGAGGGAGCAAAAGTGATCAGATAGGCAGTGACTAGGAGACATTAAAGAGTCTGTCTTACTTTGGGAGGTGACAAAAGGCCTCTCTGAGGAGAGGTGGTAAGGAGCCAGTCCTGCAAAGGGGAATAGTGCTCTAGACAGAGTGGGTACTGAGACCCTAAGCAGAGACCCTAAGACCAGAAAGAACTTGATGTGTTCCATAAACAAAACTGTAAACATGGGGCCAGGATGGCAGGAAGGAGCCTGTCCTGCAAGTCTCAGTAGGCCAGAGTTAGTTAGGGCTTTGGGTTTCTACTGTGTGCAGTAGGAAGTCTTTGCAGGTTTAATTAGAAGAGGGGATGATGTTATTTAAATTTAAAGAGATATCCATGTTCTCTCTGTACCTCTGGTCACTTCCAGGAGATCAGGAAACTTACTTTTTTACTCACTACCTTATTTCCAACACCTAATAGGGAGCCTAGAATTTAGTAGGTGCCAAGTAAATGTATATTGGGTGAATAAATGAACAAAATAAACACACCAATCCATCCTTAAAAAGTTTGTGTAATAATTATACAATGATGAAATAATCTGGATTTCCTTCAGGCCAAGTATTAACTCTCTTATTGTCACTATTTTAGGTCAGAGGCCTGGCTTAAAGTACTGGTATGACAAGGAGTGGTTGACTAGGGGACATATGCATGGCCTGGCATTTTTAGAAGATAACTATTCCCACCAGAATGCCAAGAAGATTGTGGCCACCCACCAGCTTCTTGGGGATGTGCAGAGAGTGATCGAGGTTCTGCATGGCCTGCAGCTCAAGATGAGCATCTTGCAGTAAGTGTGGCACCTGCAGCTTTGGGGACATGTCTTATTTGGCATGTCTGGGAGAAGGATAAATTTGAGAAACTGAAAAGCTACAAAATCAAGATAGATGACCTTACTAAAAATTCTCAGTTATAAAACATTTAAAAAAAATCAATTTTATTGAGGTATATTTACATATTTTAAGCGTTCATTGAGTTTTGACAAATGTATGCATTCTTGCAACCACCACTATAGTCATGATACAGTGTATGTATTAATAGTTGAGATTGTTTTTGTGTACAGTCTGAGTTTTTTGTTTTTTAAATTGTGGTGACATATACATTTGGCATGTCAAACTCATGGTCCATGGGCCGCATGCAGCCCACAACGAATATTTTTGTGTCCCAGCCAATATAACAGTATGTAAAAAATGTTTTTTAAAAAAAACTTCGGCCCTAACCGGTTTGGCTCAGTGGATAGAGCATCGGCCTGTGGACTGAAAGGTCCCAGGTTCGATTCCGGTCAAGGGCATGTACCTTGGTTGCGGGCACATCCCCAGTAGGAGGTGTGCAGGAGGCAGCTGATCGATGTTTCTCTCTCATTGATGTTTCTAAATCTCTATCCCTTCCTCTCTGTAAAAAATCAATAAAATATAATTTAAAAAAAAACTTCGTAACTTAATTTTTACAATATCCTATTATACATAATTATTAATAACGAACTACAACGTTCGCTAATGACTGATCACTATAATCGTGTTGCATTCATTTCCCTTATGCACCTTATGTGCAGGTGCACCATTTCTCTCCACTAATACTAACAGCGAATATTTTAGCAGCCGATTGCCACGTCATTAGTCTTGTACTGACTTGTTTGGTGTGCGCAACAGGAAGTATTTCACTTTTGGAGAATAAGAAAAATAGATTTATTTGTATTACACTTATTAATTTGTGCAGTTATTCAGTGTCTGGTAAGTTAATGTTCAAGAAAAAATATTAATTTTTATTAAAATGTTCTATTATTTTATGTTAATGATTACTCATTTATTTCAGCCCTTTGTATTCAGCATGTCTCTATTGAAATAAACCTACGTTTCTATGAAAATTGAAGCTTTTGTTTTTTTGCAGCCCACATAAACTTAAACCTTGTTTATTTGTTCTGCGTTAGCCTTTGAGTTTGACATGCTTGATATGCATAATATAAAAATTATCATCTCAATCATTCTTCAGCAGTGATAAGTGTAACTAACCTCCGGAACTCTTTTCATCTTGTAAAACAGAAACTCCATACCCATTAAGTAATTCCTCTCCATTTTTCCCTCTCCCCAACCCCTGGCAGCCACCACTCGACTTTCTGTCTCTATGAATTTGACTACTCTAGGTATCTCATTCAAATGGGATCCTACAGTAATTGTCTTTTTATAACTGGTTAATTTCACTTAGTATAATGTCTTCAAGGTTCATCTATTTTGCAGCCTGTATTGAATTTCCTTTCTTTTTAAGGCTGAATAATATTTCATTGTGTATAATACCACATTTTGTTTATCCATTCATCCTAAGCATCCTTGATTGGTAAACAAAGTAAAATTGAAAGCTATTGGAAGAGATAATTGTTGGCAAGCCTGTTCTCTAGCATAGAGGTTGCTCATTAAATATGCCTCTTGATGGTTTGCTTATACAGAAAAGTTTTAGGCCTTTTGGAGCTGGACTTCTGGCTTTTAATGGCCAGAGTTTAGAGTTACATAGAGTGTGAATTCCCTTTTGTGGTCGCATTCGACATGTCAGGTGACCCAAGTTTATGTAAACTCTGAGAAAGACATGTGGCTCTTATTTGGGTCTGTTGGCTTTTATAACCTGCCCCCTCTTTACCAAATAGGGCAACTGGGCCTTGAGTGGAGCAGCCACTCTCCTGTGGTTTCTGCGAGTAGAGTCAGGATTAGCATTCAGGTCTCGGCTCCTGTCAAGTACTTCTTCTAATCTTCCTAACTGCATCTCCATGAATTTTCTTTTGGCATTAGCGTAATCTGTGGCAGGGACAGGTTCTCTTCTGTAAAAATCTCTCCTTAAGTTCTCCCATGAGCCTGCCCATAGAGTTCCATTTTAGTTAAGTTATCAACAATGACAAACTAGGGCCACGAGTGAGTTAGACATGACAGGCCACTCTCCGACAAGGTTTTCCTTTGCTGACTAGTCCTGGAGGCCTCTTGGCGCCAGGCAGAATAGAGTGTCAGAATCCAGAGATGGCAGGATGAGGGTCTTTTTTCTCTTGCATTCTGGTGCACAGAGGCCTGGGAGTGGTTGAGCAGGGCACATTCAGCAAGAGTATATAATGGTATGGTGAAAGCTAAGCTGTTATAACAAAGACCCCCCAAATAGAGACTAAAACAAAAGGGAATTTTCTCTCTCACATAATATATGGTTCAGGGGTAGGTGGGGGTCCAGGTTATGTATGGGTCCTTTCTCCAGGGTTCTATCTAGGGACTTAGGGACTTGGGTTCCTTCATCTTATTCCTCTGGCATTCCATTTGGGATTATCCTCATCTGCATGGTTGCTGTAGTCTCATCTGTACCTCACCTCTGCTACAAACCCCAGGAGGGCAAAAGTAGCAAAAGGGAGAGCAAACAGTTTCATGGATACACCTAACTGCAGGGGAAGCTAGCCAGGTGGCCTTGAGCCCTGCTGAAACTCAGGAATGAGGGTGGAGTGGGTATAAAAGAAGGGAGGATAGTTGCTGGGTAATATTAGCTATTATTGTGACAATATCTGTTGAAGCAAGCTGAATCAAGTGACAGCCCTGACTAGGAGGATGTCAGAGACTGGCTATTCTTTCACATTTTATAAAATTGGAAAACTTTACCACATTTAAACCAAATGAATTTCTTCTTAATAAGATACCAGAAATTGACTGAAGTGAGTGGAAAGTGGTCCATGTGAGAGCCTAAAAATCCTCAGGTGATGCTCCTGATTGTGAATTTTGCTATGTTTCTTTTTATTTGCAGAATCAGTCAGAGGGTGTTCTCTTTCTTCTCACTGAGATGCCTGTGCTCCTGTCCCTGTTCCATATTCAGGAACCTTGTTCCTTCCGAATCCCACTTAGATCTTTCATCTTTATGGCAGTGGCTTTGTACTGGAATTAAATCTGACTTCTTCTAGCAATTCAGAAGAGGGTATAGGGAGACCTTTTTAGTCATTGTATATAGAGAAAAGATCTTGGGAGAGGGGGAAGTGGTCCCAGTATGTCTGTGTAACATGGATGGTCTTTCTTAACATAGGCTCTGGATCTTCATTCTCAGAAATATTGTTCCTCAAGGGGTCTGGCCAATTTATTTTCAAAGGCAAACTATAAAACCTATAACTTTGGAGCATCTGTTGTTATTTAAAAAGTAGCATGCATGGTGTACATACCTTCTTCATGATTGTCAGGGCTTACAAGGAAAGCCCAGTGTCATCCTTGTGTGGAGTAGTAGTTGGGGCTTCAAATCTTAGCTGGGAGGGTGAATATTATAAGAGGGAAGAAACAAGACTTTCGTGATTTTCATGCAATAGGAGGTCGATACTGTGGCTTCTATGATCCATGTTAACGTATTTCAGACTATGGTGGACCTGAAAGTTAACAATAACTCCCATTTTCTAATGCAATTAAAATTTTAGGGGTGTATCAGGTCTGGGGTTCCTGGTATAGGCTGTGATACCCTGTTGGAGGTGGCCCAGGGACCCATGCTGCCTTGATGCTGGTTGTTCCCTCTCCTTCCCCAGTGAATAAGAGTGGTATTGGTATTGGGGATTGCTGGAGTGGGAGAGCTGAGAAAAGATAGTTGCAAACTCTTGGGAACAGAATTCTAGGTTTTGTAAGATCACTAAATGCCTTCATACTTATGACTTATTCCATTTTTGCAGGAAGGCTTCAGTAAAGTGTGTGCATTGGGAGGGGGGATACTCATCTGTGGGAGTTGCTGGTGAGTTAAGCTTGTGCTTTCCAGGTGATCAGTGTTTCTCAGCTGGGGCTGGGAAGGTACTATTGACAATTGTACCATGGGATAACTCTTTGTGTGGGATTGTCCCAAGCATTACAGGATGTTTAGCATCCTTGGATTCTATGAATTAAATGCCAGTAGTACCCCTCATCATTGTGACAGTCAGAGGCCTGCACACGTTTCTATACCTCTGTGAACCAAATGTGAGTAGCATCTGTCTGTCCTCCCACTCACTGCAAGTATACACAGAGTGAGCTTGCCTGAGGTGGTTTCCTCAGAGACCATGGATTTCCATTCCCTCTGCGACCAGATAGCCCAGGTGGGAGCTCTTTTCTGTGCTGGGAGAGTGTTTGGGAACTGAGAAGCCCCTGCAGTGGTTCCACTTACTCTAAACCTCTTTCCATGTTTGCCCTCCCCACAGAAGCAGGGAGCATCCTGATCTGCAGCTGTGGTGTCAGCCTTGGAAACAGCATTCAGGGGATGGGAGATCTCATTCCAGACACATCCAAGTCGCTGAAGCCAAGAGCAAGGAGGAAGCCCCAAGCTATAGAACTTTGAATGGGGCGGTGGAGAAACCCCTGCCCCTGCCTCGGTCTGTGGAGGAGTCATATATCACCAGTGAGCACTGTTACCAGAAGCCCCGCGCCTATTACCCTGCTGTGGAGCAGAAGCTAGTGGTGGAGACGCGGGGCTCTGCCCTTGATGCAGTCAACCCCCTCCATGAGAATGGTGATGATTCCCTCTCCCCACGCCTGGGCTGGCCTCTAGACCAAGACAGGAGCAGGGGGGACAGTGACCTCAAACCCAGCTCTCCAAAGGTATGTGACTTGCTTATATTTGTTCTTAATTCAGTGTTTGAGGGCTTATAAATTCTCTTTCTAGGGAAGATGTTTATTATAAGACTAGAGGCCCGGTGCACAAAATTTGTGCACGGGGTGGGGGTGTCCCTCAGCCCAGCCTGCACCCTCTCCAATCTGGGACCCCTTGAGGGATGTCCGACCGACCATTTAGGCCCGATCCCACCGAGATCGGGCCTAAACGGGCAGTTGGACATCTCTCTCACAATCCAGGACTGCTGGCTCCCAACTGCTTGCCTGCCTCTGCCTGATTGCCCCTAACCGCTTCTGCCTGCCAGCCGGATCACCCCTAACCACTCCCCTGCCAGCCTGATCGACGCCTAACTGCTCCCAGGCTGGCCCGATTGCCCCTAACTGCCCTCCCCTACAGGCCTTGTCCCCCCCCCCCCATAACTGCCCTCCCCTGCAGGCCTGGTCCCACCAACTGCCCTCCCCTGCTGGCCTGGTCTCCCCCAACTGCCCTCCCCTGCTGGCCTGGTCTCCCCTAACGGCCCTCCCCTTTTGGCCCAGTCACCCCTAACTGCCCTCCCCTGCTGGCCTGGTCTCCCCCAACTGCCCTCTTCTGCTGGCCCGGTCACCCCTACTGCCCTCCCTGCTGGCCCGGTCACCCCTAACTGCCCTCCCTGCTGGCCTGATCACCCCCAACTTCCCTCCTCTGCCAGCCCGGTCACCCCTAACTGTCCTCCCTGCAGGCCTGGTCCCCCCCAACTACCCTCTCCTGCTGGCCTGGTCCCCCCCAACTGCCCTCCCCTGCAGGCCTGGGTACCCCCCAACTGTCCTCCCCTGCAGGCCTGGTCTCCCCCAACTGCTCTCCTCTGCAGGTCTGCTTCCCCCAACT
Organism: Plecotus auritus; assembly: GCF_963455305.1. Lineage (NCBI taxonomy): Eukaryota > Metazoa > Chordata > Mammalia > Chiroptera > Vespertilionidae > Plecotus > Plecotus auritus. The sequence continues at coordinate 60,719,456 of NC_137782.1, read as the reverse complement.
GCCGTCCCTGCAGGCCTTGGTCCCCCCCCAACTGCCCTCCCCTGCTGGCCTGATCTCCCCCAACTGCCCTCCTCTGCCGGCCTGGTCACCCCTAACTGCCCACAACTGCCCTCCCCTGCAGGCCATCTTGTGGTGGCCATCTTGTGTCCACATGGGGGCAGCCATCGTGTGTCTTGGAGTGATGGTCAATTTGCATATTACTCTTTTATTAGATAGGATTACTAGAGGCCCGGTGCATGAATTCGTGCACTGGTGGGGTCCCTTGGCGTGGCTTGTGGGGACTGGGCCAAAACCAGCAGTCCAATGCTGCCTGCCGCTCCTGCCTGCTGCTCCTGCTTATCCTGGTCCTGCTGTGCCTGTTGCAGGCTTGCGCCCAGTCAGGGCGCTTGCCAGCTGTGAGCCCTGCATCTATAGCCTGTTGGTCAGATGAGTGGCACTCCTGCTGTGGGAGTGCACTGACCACCAGGGGGCAGCTCCTGTGTTGAGCATCTGCCCCCCTGGTGGTCAGTGCGTGTCATAACGACCAGTCGTTTGGTTGCTTAGGATTTTATATATATAGACTAGAGGCCCGATGCATGAAATTCATGCAAGGGGCTCGGCCCTGCTAGCCCCGGCTGCCTCATTGGCTCTGCTGTCCCACGGCCCCACCCACTGGTTTTTCTGGAAGGCCGTTCTGGAAGGTTGTCCCACCGTCCGGTCTAATTAGTATACTATTTCCTTATTATATAGGATATATAGATATTTATTATAAAATTGTATTTAAAATTGCTTATCACAGATGTTTTGTTTTTTCCCCCTTTTAAAATGGGTGCAAAGTCAGGAGAGCCCACTTAAATCAAAGATCATTGGTTATGGGAAATGCCCACAAAATGGCATAGTCTGTGGGAGTGGGGGTGGAAAGGTGGGAAGTAGCAAGGAGAAAAAGGTTGATTGGGACTTGATAAATGGAACTAAGTTAGGAAAATGAGTTTTGTTGTTGCTGGTTTTTTTAAATGCTATTTATGTTACAATTGTATCTTGGCATGAGCCAAGATGAGTCAAGCGTTGTGTTAGGCATAAGTTTTTCCAATACAGTTCTGTGATAACTTTACTTGAACATTTAACTTTGCTTAAGAACATAGCCCTGACATAAGAACAGTCTGTTTTGTCAAAATATTTGCAAGTTTCATCAGTTTTCCTGAACCACTCTATTTTTTCGTTTTTCAAATCATTCTTTTCTGAAACCCCATGTCATCTTCTTGCTAAAGTTATCATCTTTAACTCTTCACTGGTCTTGTTCTATCCTGTCCTCAGTTGTCAGTGAGGCTGTGTATGATTTAAAAAAAAAAAAAATGTTTTTTATTGACTTTAGAGAGAGAGAGAGGGAAACATCAATGATGAGAATCATCAATTGGCTGCTTCCTGCGTGTCCCCTACTGGGGATTGAGCCCGAAAACTGGGCATGTGCCCTGAACTGGAGGTGAACCGTGATCTCTTGGTTCATGGGTCAACACTCAACCACTGAGCAACACCAGCCGGGCGAGGCTGTGTGTGATTTGAGAGCTTCTACACCCTGTCATCCTTGCTTTCACAGAATTGCTGGTTGGTATCACCAGTGTTAAATACTTTGCTGTTTATTGCTGAGCATTCTAAATTATAAGTCAAACAAAGGTGGGCATTGTATCTCATTCAGTCTATGCCCTGGCCAGTGTCAAAACAGTGCTGAGCAAGGCTGGTAAGGACACAGTTTTTTTGAGACAGACCCAGTATCAAGTCTGGACTAGGATCTACTTACTCTGTGGTTCTAAACAGGTCACTTTACCTCCCCTGGCATCATGGCTTTGCACATAGTAAGCTCTAAATAAATCTTAGCTAAATTCTATTTTATTTCAAATAAATGAATAAAAGGTTGAGATCACAAACTCCAGAAAAGGTTTACACTCCTGAAGACTAGGCAGATTTCTTAGAGGTGTCTGGCACATAATAAAAAATCAGAAAATACTGGGTTTAAACAGGGCAGGCAGGGTTAAAAATCTTTCATTGATGGCAGTCTGACTTTAGGTCAGCACTGTGTTGTTGTTTTTCTTTTTTAAATAAATCTTTATTGTTCAGATTATTACAGTTGTTCCTCTTTTTTTCCCCCATATCTCCCCTCCACCCGGTTCCCACCCCACCCCTTGCCCTTACCCCGCACCCCCCACTGTCCTCATCCATAGGTGTATGATTTTTGGCCAGTCTCTTCCCGCACCTCCCACACCCTCTTCTCCCCGAGAATTGTCAGTCCAATCCCTTTCTATGCCCCTGATTCTATTATATTCACCAGTTTATTCTGTTCATCAGATTTTTTATTCACTTGATTTTTAGATTCACTTGTTGATAGACATGTATTTTGTTGTTCATAATTTTTATCCTTACCTTTTGCTTCTTCTTCCTCTTCTTAAAGAATACCTTTCAGCATTTCATATAATACTGGTTTGGCGGTGATGAACTCCTTTAGCTTTTTCTTATCTGTGAAGCTCTTTATCTGACCTTCAATTTTGAATGATAGCTTTGCTGGGTAGAGTAATCTTGGTTGTAGGTTCTTGCTATTCATCACTTTGAATATTTCTTGCCACTCTCTTCACTCTCTTCTGGCCTGCATAGTTTCTGTTGAGAAATCAGCTGACAGTCGTATGGGTGCTCCCTTGTAGGTAACTAACTGTTTTTCTCTTGCTGCTTTTAATATTCTCTCTTTGTCTTTTGCCCTTGGCATTTTAATTATGATGTGTCTTGGTGTGGTCCTCTTTGGATTCCTCTTGTTTGGGGTTCTCTGTGCTTCCTGGACTTGTAAGGCTATTTCTTTCACCAGGTAGGGGAAGTTTTCGGTCATTATTTCTTCAAATAGGTTTTCAGTATCTTGCTCTCTCTCTTCTTCTGGCACCCCATAATTCAGATGTTGGTATGCTTGAAGTTGTCCCACAGGCTCCTTGCACTATCTTCATATTTTTGGATTTTTTTTTCTTTTTGCTTTTCCAGTTGGGTGTTTTTTGCTTCTTCGTATTTAAAATCTTTGACTTGATTCTTGGGATCCTCTAGTCTGCTGTTAGATCTCTGTATATTATTCTTTATTTCAGTCAGTGTATGCTTAATTCCTAATTGGTCCTTTTTCATTTTTTAAATATATTTCTCGGAGGTTTCTAGAAGATTCTTGAGTAATCTTATAACCGTGGTTTTGAATTCTATATCCAGTAGTTTGCTTTCCTCCATTTCTTTCATTTGTGACCTGTTTCTTTGTCTCCTCATTTTGGCTGCTTCCCTGTGTTGATAGAGTGGCTTTGTGTGCTAGGTGTCCTATAGGGCCCAGTAGCTCAGCCTCCCTAATTACCTGAGGTGGACCCTCTTGGTGCACCCCTTTGTGGGCTGTGTGCACAGTCTTGTTGTAGTTAAGCCTTGATTGCTGTTGGTATCATTGGGAGGAATTGACCTCCAGGCCAATTTACTGTGAGGACCAGTTGTGTCTACAATGGGAGAACTTCTGTGCTGGAGACACCCTTATGAGGCAAGACTTGCTTCATTGGGGTTTTGGTGCTCACTGAGTCTGCCCCCTGAGTGTGTCTCTTATGGATCTGAGGAGTTGTAATCTGGATGGTCCCACTCTGACCACTGGGTACACTGGCTCTTGGATCTCCAAGGAGGTGCTAATTTAGCCTCTGCCTGAGGCCACCCAGCAGGAGCTACAGAGAGGTCTGCAGATTCCTCCTCTTTGTCTGGGGTTTGGAGGTGCCCAGATGAGGCCCAGCTGTGAAGCAGTGCAAGCTGCTATGGAGCCTTGGGCCTTCTTTTGGAAGCTCTGGGGCTCACTGACCCAGCTGCAGTTTGTTAGGTTTTAGATTGCAAATGGCCAGGCCATTCATATGCAACAGCCTCTGCGCACAGTTTGGGTGGGGTTGTAAATTGGGTGGGGCGGGGTCTCAGGGAATCACCAGGGCAGAGCAAACAGGAATGGCTGCCCGTCAGCCCTTCCCCGAAGAGGCCCCCGGATCTCTGTGTCCTGCAGCACCATGCAGGAACAATGATCACTGCAGACACCTCTGAGAGAAAGCCGCCCTCGCATTCCGTCCTGATGCCAGACAGTTCAGTTTCTCTCCGTATGAGTCTGGGTCCCCAAAGTCTTGTCCGGAACTGGAGTTAAGAGCAGTCAGGAGCTTGTATCTCCCTTCCGATTGAAAAAGGCAACAGCGTACCCAGTTGCCAGCCCCTTTCGCGCACACCTCCATACTTCCTCACCTCCACACCTTCTATCAGACTCAGTGCGCTTTTCTCTTTCCTTCTAGTTGTAGAATTTCCACTCAGCCTTCTAGTGGTTCTGGATGATATTCGTTTTGTCTTTTAGTTGTAGTTTTGATGTGGTTGTGCGCGGCAGCAAGTTGTGTTTACCTATGCCGCCATCTTGGTTGTCCAGCACTGTGTTTTATACTATCTCATATTCACGAACATTTAAAGTAGATTTTACTACTACCCTCTTTCCCAAAAGGGAACCAGAAGCTTGGAGAGGTGAAATAACTTATCCAGGTTCATGTATTCAGCAAGACATACAGGTAGGACTTAAACTCTTGTTTGATTCCCACATATCTTGTTTATACTTCTGCTATACTCTGATCTCAGGGCTCTAGAAGCCATTCTGTGAAGCTCACACATAAGGCCTAGGGCATTGGACAAGCCACTGAGAAGCAGCCGTGGGGTCCTCCAAGCCAGAGGTCTGTGCTGCCCTGAGGTGGTTGCAGTTGCTACAGCAGGCATGTTTTTGGCCAGTGCCCAAGAGAGGGAGGAAAGAGATAGATATTTGGAATATTTAAACTGCAACTGGTTTTTCAGATGGTGTCAAACACTGGCTGGCTGGAGCTGTCTCCATTCAGTAACTTAAATGTCAATTGCATCCCCAGGTGAGGGAATATGTCTCCAAAAAGGTCCTACCAGAGGAAACCCCTGCTCAAAAGCTGCTGGACAGAGGTGGAGAGGGGCTCCTGAGCTCCCAGCACCAGTGGCAGTTTAACCTGCTGACCCATGTGGAATCTCTTCAGGACGAAGTCACGCATAGGATGGACTCCATTGAGAAGGAGCTGGACGGTAGGTCTCCTCCCTACTTCTCTGCCCATTGGCAGGCACTGCGAGCTTGCCAGGATGAGCTGCTTTCTGAACTCCCCTACCTGGCTCTCCAGGGACAATGTATTTCTTGCCTCCTTTTCAGTTTTCCATTCTCTTCTCAAGATGGACCAGCCTTACTTTTAGTATTTATCGGTTACTTGTAAGGTCTGTGTGATGCTAGGGGTTCTGCCTCACTTGCCCAGTCTTTTCTGCGGAAGAGCAAGTACACTCTGCCTGCAGACTGTGTGTAAGTTGAGCAAATCTTTATTGACCAAGTTCTTAATTGGGTTTTTAGGATATCTGAGGATTAATATAAAAACACACAACACTTTTATTTCTCCCCTTCATAAAATCTGACATGAAGCCTTCTCCTCTATATCTATAATTTAAAAGAACTTGACAGAATAATTTGTGTAGTCCCCGGTATTTCTCCCAGATATTAGTAGTAACAGATATCTTGTGATGATGAACATGATCAAGTTCATTCCTTTTTGATCCCCAGGGAAGTTGCCAGTTTGGTTTTTGAAGACAAAATTCCTTCTTGATTATTCACTTTATTTTCTAATTATTTGTTTTCATCCTTAAAATAGAGCCTGATTAAGAAATAAATGTTCTATTTGAGGATGCTGAGTACAGTCAAGCTATTATTACTTTAATTGGAGATATAAAACATATTATGAAGGAACTCAGGAAAATGCCATATGCTACACAGCTAGGGTCATAAGGTGTGTCCAGGACATGTGTATGGCTGAGGCCATGCCAGGGAGAACTGTTTGAGGGGCAGCAATTACAGGCAGGCTTTCTGGAACTCGTGGGACTGAAGCGGAGCTTTGAGGAAAGGGATGTCTTCTGCTGGAGAGGTGACTCAGAGTAGATGATAAGAAGACGGGCTCTACTGGAAAATGGATCGCCACATTGGAGGATAGTGAGAGAAAGAGAGATCCACATGACCTCATGCTTATGTTTTGTCCCTGAGGCAAACTGGAGGAACTGGGATTAGGAGGCTAATCCAGGGTCCATTGTGAGAGCATTCCTGGAAGAAGTTTTTATGTCTCTTCTACTCCTAAAAAGTTTGCTTGGGCTCCTTAGAATTGTAACTGATACCACTACTGTGCAAATGCTATTAGATTGCTGAAAGAGGATTGAATGTCAGACTGAAAATTGTTGATTTTCAAAGAATGGCAGTAGGAGTGGCTCTGGGTCTCTGAGAATACTTTAGCACTATGGAAACTGGGTGAACAACATTCTGCTGTTGCCAAAGGAATCTGCCCTTAGGGGAGAAGTCAGAACCTACCTACTTCTTTAAGACTTACCAGTGTATTGAAACTGGTCACTATGGAGTTTTTCTTGCTCAGCAGGTCACTGGCCACTCTCATGTGACTTTGATTCTTTACTCTTGTTTTCGAGTTCAGTTCTGAGAAGGCAGTCTTATTTTTTTATTTTCAAGTCTTGTACTTGTTGGGATCAGGAGGAGGGAAGGTTCCTCTCCTTGGAACCCCTAGGTACCAACAAAATCTGATAGAGGGAGGACGGTGAGCTCTGCAGAGCTTGAGCAGTCAGTGGAGCATTTTGCCAGACCATTCCCACATTTTTTCACTGCCTTTGTTGAGTGCCTGCTATGTTCCATGCACAATTGAGTGTTAGGGATATATCATGGTGAGCAAGGCAGACTTGGCCTTTGCCTTCATGGAGCTTGATCTTGTGGTAGAGACAGATATTAATTAAACCATCCATTATATGTGATTGCAAACTATGGTAGGTGCTCCAAAGGAGAAGAACATGAGATAGCATAGCACTCATAACAGTGGGACCAGACTCAGGGTGTAGAGTTGGGAAAGGTTTCCTGAGAAGTAACTTGCAGGAAACAAAAGAGTTAGAAAGGTGGAAAGGAAGGTGGAGGGCTGTGTTTGAGGAGGGGAGATGATTGTGTGTGAGACTGCAAAGCTGCTTAAGAAAGCCTTATCGACTCTAGAGCTGCACTAATATAGTCACTTGCTATGTGTGGCTGTTTAATTAAAATTAAATATAATTTTTATTTATTTTTTGTTAATCCTCACCCAAGGATATTTTTTCCATTGATTTTTTTAAAGAGAGGGAGGGATGGGGGTGGGGGTGGGGAGAGAAACATTGATGTGAGAGAGACACATCAGTTGGTTGCCTCCCGCCAAACCCTGACTAGGCTGGGATTCAACCTGCAATCCAGTTACGTGCCCTTGACTGGGAATTGAACCCTCAACCCTTTGGTGCGTGGGCTGGCGCTCTAACCACTTAGCAACATTGTCCAGGGCTATACTTTATTTTTTAACAAATTTTATTTATTGCCCGGCCGGCATTGCTCAGTGGTTGAGCATCGACCTATGGACCAGGAGGTCATGATTCGATTCCCAGTCAGGGCATATGCCTGGGTTGGGGGCTCGATCTCCAGTAAGGGGCGTGTAGGAGGCAGCTGATCATTGATTCTCTCTCATCATTAATGTTTCTCTCTCTCTCCCCCTCCCTCTCTAAAAGCAATAAAAAATATTTTTTAAAAATTTATTGATTTGAAAGAGAGGAAGTGGGTGGGGGGGAGAGAGAGAAGAGAAACATCAATTTGTTATTACACTTATTTATGCATTTATTGGTTGATTCTTGTTTGTGCCCTGACCTGGGATCAAATTGGCAACCTTGGCATATTGGGACGATACTCTAATAACTGAGTTACCCATCCAGGGTAAAATGAAATACAATTTAAATTCAGTTTCTCATTTGCACTAGCCATGTTTTAAATGCTCAGTAGGTACACATGGCTGGTGGCTACTGTATCAGACAACACAGACCATTTCCATGTTTCAGAAAGTTCTGTTGGACTGCACTGCTCTAAAGCATTTGAGTTTTGTCCTGGGATAGTACTTTGTAGAGAGGTTGATGAATTAATGTTGCCTGAACTGGCCTCCCCTTCCAACCCCCCCAAGAGTAGTCAAATGGGATATGGTGTTGAAATTGGTGCTGAAATTCTTGACAGTCTTGCACATCAAGTGTTGGAAACTCATTGGATTTTCTCTCTCTCTTCTGCCTGCAGTGTTGGAGAGCTGGCTGGACTATACTGGGGAACTGGAGCCCCCGCAGCCCCTGGCCAGGCTTCCACAGCTCAAGCATTGCATTAAGCAGCTGCTGACGGACTTGGGCAAGGTGCAGCAGATCTCGCTCTGCTGTTCAACATGAAACAGGGCACCCAAAACTAATGGGGGCACAATACAGGGGTGCCTGCAGGAGGAACTTTGCATTTTTTAAATAAATAAACCTAGCATGCCGAATGCATGTGACACCGACTGACTTCAGGGATCTGGGCAGACGGGGTGTGATGGACATTGGACAAAGAGGCCATTTTGGCTGCTGGAGGGCAGGGCACTCTGATCTCAGAGCCTACCAAAAAGGTAGCAAACAGACTCTTAGGATTCCCTTCTTCTGTGCACATCGTTGGATGGAGAGTGAGTCTTTTGCACAAACTTCACTTGAAATCGTGCCACTGATGATAAATGGAATGAGAGCCAAAAAAGTTTCGTCGGAAACTGTTGTAGATTCAACTTGCAGCTTATTTAATTGACTTTTCTGTCAGGTTGGGGCACATGCCAAGCCTTGTGGTTTCTGCCTGGCATGGAATTAGGCAGCAGGTATCATTTTCATTTTTCCAGCTTCATGGGAATGTCGTGACTTCATTCTGTGGAGATTGGGAAGGAGCAGTGGTCTTGGCTGCCCTGTCTGCTGTCGGACTCTTCACTTTTCTCATCACATCTCGTGCATGACTTCATGGTACCGGGGACAAGTTTTGTATGCTGTCACCCCAGAGTTGGCTGGGTGTGTGTCTTTTATAGCAGAGCCCATACAGCCTGTGGAGGAACTAGAATCTCACTGTTCTAAGAAGCTAGGAGGAATTCCAAACTGAAGCAGGCAGCGTCTGGAACCCAAAGGACAGCATTTTCTACCCACTTCTTAATATTGACAGCTTCCCAGTTCTATTTAATGTCCAAAAAGTGTTTCCCCAAATTTTGAACTCTTTCACTGTAAAGATTTGTTACAAAGAATGTGGTTTGGGGAATTACCTTATTTTATATTGCTGTAAACAAACTTTAGATTCTACATGTGCCGCTTTCCTCCTTCCCTGAAGGGTGTATGTTTAATAGTGGCATTTTCAAAATTGTTTTAATATACTTTAACACTTTAAATTTCCGGTTTGTATTATTTTGTGAAATTAAGGTGATTATGCTGCTTAATGTCCAGATACAATTTGTACCTTTTGAGACAATATTTGTTACTCTCACAGGTTACGGTTCTACATGTAATTGCTATATTGTTGTTTTTTCCTTACTAGACAAAGTTAAAGAAAATGTTCCATGTTTTGAGGAGTGACCTGTTTCACTGTTGAGTTTTCTTACATCACTAAAAGCAAAAAGCAAAGCACAGTTGTCCATTAACACAAGTTAATTATGGGTTTATGAATCTGTAATGTTATATGCTGCAAATATTTACTATGTAAACGTGAAGTAGCCAATATCGCAATAGCAATGACAGTATCTCCAGCGATTTGTGGAATGGTTAGGCTTTAGGCACAGGTCATTGTGGTCATGAAAGCCTCTGTACCAAGATCTATTTCAGGGAATGCTGTCCAGCGATTTGTTCACCATGTGATATAAAATGAATTTAGGACAAGTTGACCTGCTGTAGCTTTTCCATCAGAGGGAATACATGTAGCTATGACATCTGTAATAAAGCTGACACAATTCCTCTACAAAGAGGCTGTTTCCCGTTGCTAAGGTTGGCATTTCTGGTATAGGAAGAAACCCTCTAGGAGTGTGCATGGCATCTATGTTTTGCATAATTTATCAGACAGCCTCATTCTAAGAACTGTGTGATGCTTGTCTGAAAAGGGAAGAAATAGGATGGTTTTCTGTAGCCACAACTGTGAGGTATGATGACTTGTATTATTAGATTACTGATATTTTCCCCCTTAAAATAAATTTGAGTGTCGCATTTGGGGGAGCTGTAACCTTAGGACAATTTCATGACTTTTTCAAAGATGGAATTAAACTAACTGAATTACCCTAATTTTGTCCATTAGTTGGGCTTATTAAGTTCTGCAAAGAAAAAAAGTCCCATTTCACTCATTGTGACTTTTGTCTGTAGGGAAGCAGGGATGATTCCAAGTTCTAGTAACCTCAGTGTGCTTCCCTAATTTAAAGCCATGTTAAGGGGCTCCATCCTCATTCCTGGGTCAATCTGAATAAACCCCAAGTTGGAGCACTGGAAACTGTTATTTGCAAATATTACTGTTACCATTTAGAAATACGTACACTACCTAAGTTTTCTTTTGAGTAAAACTATCCACCTCTTAAAAAATTGCCTTGACAAACAGTTCTGGTTTGAGTAATCATTTTGTTTCTTTAAGTGATAGAGTATATGCAAGGTGGACCCTTGATGAGCCAACGTTGCACTGTGGATACATTATGTTTACGCGCTATTAGAACAGAAGGCGCTGTATATAGAAATGTTGCTTTGAAGCAATATTTGCAAAACATGCAAACTTCTGTATCTGTATTTGGAAAAAATAAAACAGGTTTTTGTTGCTATGTTTGTCATGTTATTGAGTTATAAAATTCTCTATTCTTAATATGCATTATTTAACTTCCTATAAACATTATCTTTTAAAGGAAGTATGCTTTTACATTCTTAACAGATTTATATTCTGCAGGGAGACAGATGGATATAAGCTCAAGACCCTAAATCCCAAGAAAGTATGCAAAATACTTTTGAATTAATTTATCTGTAATATTCAAAAGTAAAATGTCCCACACCAGCCTCTAGCCCATTCTAGCTCATGTGTTGTGAACTGCAGGCTTATTAGATATTGATTATTGAAAGCAGTGCAGGGAAGACAGGTTTGGCCTTCCTGATAAGAGATGGCATCCTGATGCATTTAGGATACTTTTGAGACAAATCCAAACCGCCTGTGGACCCCAATTAGCTCCTTCCTGGTTGGGCTGAAGACTCAAGGAACAGAGTAGGCTTTAGATTTCATAGAAGAGCTTCCCTATTTCCACATTCCTTCTTCCCTTTCTTTTTTTCTTAATCCTCACCTGAGGGTATTTTTCCCATTGCTTTTCAGAGTGTAAGGGGGAGGGAGAAACATTGATGTGAGAGACACACTGCCTTCAGCAAGCGAAAAGATGCTCTAACTACTTAGACACAGGGGCCAAGCTCCTTCCTACCTTTCTAAACAATTAAGCTTAGTTAAATAAATGGAAGTGGTTGGAGAGAAATTTAAATGGGTAGCTCTCCTGGCCGGGCAAGCTCAGTTGGTTCGAGCCATCCCATCTGCCTGATACGCCAAGGTTGCATGTTTGATTCTCTGGTCAGGGCACATACAAGAATCAACCAATGAATCCATAAATATGTGGAACGACAAAATCAATTTTTTTCAAATGCCTAGCTCTAGCAATATAATCAATTAGTTCAGACCAGTTCTGCGTTAAATCCTCCTAGAAGCCTAAAATCTGGCAAGGAAGGTGAACCTGGAGGCATAAACCAGAGCTAGCAAGAACTAGCCTATAAGGAACTGCTCTGAAACCTATTAAAATAGCCCAATGGTTTGGGCCTTTGGGAATCGGTGCCCAAAGGGCAGGATACTAGGGCAAGTTGGTGGCAGTGCTGGTACAGAGGTAGTCAGGTAAGCAATCACTTAATAGAGCCAGCTATTTGCCTGCCTGATGCCACAAGCACCAACCTATATGGCAAGATGTGTCACTATTTTCTCAGGTAGGAAAACAAACAGATTCTAGCTAGGGAGAGGTAGGGGAGAATATGGAACCCTCATTACGGACTCCAGCGAAACGAAGGACACCCAAGTAGGGTCCTGGGAAGCGTGCAAGAGAAAAATTTCCCAGATGTGGCGAATGCCTAGGCCTAGCCAACACGTAATGATCCAATAAAAGCCAACGATGGCCAAGTGAATAGGAAACAAAGGCTTTATTCTCATGGGCTCCCACTAACAAGAAAGGTTGGAAATACGCTCGGGAAAATAAACCCAGTAAGGAACGAACGAAAGGGCTACATCAGACTACAAGAGCTGCCAAAGCTCGTTTTCATTAACGCGGAGTGGGGAGCGAGGCTCAGGCCCCAGGACCCGATCACGGCTCCAGTCCAGAGCGTGCCCGGACCGGGCCGCCAGCCGCTCAGCCGGTGATGCGAACATCGGTGCGGCGGTGAAGCCGCCTGGCCCGCGCCGCCTCGGGCAAAATGGCGAGCAGCTGCTCTTGCACCAGCATCTCCACGATCTGCTCCTTCGTGCGGATGTCGGGTCGCAGCCACTGGCGAGAGAGCTCCCGCAGCTGCCGAAACGCCTCTCGCGGGCCTGCTGCGTCTCGGTAGCGGAACTGTCGGAAACGCTGGCGGAACGTCTCCGGGCCGGGTCGGGAGCCGCCAGGGCCTGGGGAGGTGCGCGGAATGGCATCAGCAAGCGGCGCGGGCCCAGCGGAGGCCGCCACGGGCGGAGGGATCGCTTCGGAGACAGCGTTGGCATTGGACGATTCAGGCGGTGGAATCTCAGGAGTCGATGAGGAGCCCGCAGAGTTACGCTCCGGGCCTGAGCTCGGGCCGGCTTCCTCCTCTTTCTCCCGCGGCGGCGCGGAGCTCCCAGTGGCCGCCAAGCCCTGATGGGTCGCCTCCATGATTCCGGTTCTGGACGTCACTCTCTGTCTTAACGGCTGCGGGTCCAGCACTGCGTCTGGTCGGCGAGAGGAATACGTTTTCCGCTAAAAGGGAGAGTCTGCGCAACCCGAAGGGAGACGGAATCCGGGAGGAAGGAGAGCGCGATAACACACCCACCACGGCGACGCCCCTGGACGGACGGAAGCGGAAGTCTCCGCTGGCGTCTCTATGATGAGCTCCGCGCGCGAGCGCCCGGAAGCCGAGTCCCGGCTACAGAAAGCGGCGCCCCCTCGCGTTCGCTAGTCGCGTCAGGAGACCGGTCCCGGGCCAATTTAAGCGTGCGGTGGCCCTTCCTTGGAATGATGGCGCCTCTAAGCACCAGTTCGAGGAGTAGGAGTCGGTGGACGGGGTGGAGCTGGAGGAGGAGGAGGAGGAGGAGAAAGAGGAGGGGAAGAAGGAGGACCAGCGGGGTTCTCTTCCGCTGTGATCTCTTCAGCTTGCAGGTGACCGGCGCCAGCTCCTGGACCCTGATTAGGACGCCGGAGCGGGACAGCGGGAGGGCGGTCGGGCACTGAGGGAAAGTTGTCTTGCTCTGTCAAAAGAGGAGGGCATCTCTGCCTTCCTATGTCACAAATTAAATACTCAAGAACTCTGGCATTATTATTTCTTGCGTGTCCTCTGAAACCAAGGGACAGGTGATTCTGTGAGTTGGGCTTTTAACTTTAGGATTAGTAAATACACTAAATGCTTTGCTCCATATGGTGGTCTCTAGCCACATATGCTTACTGAGCCCTTGAAAGGTGGCTAGTTGGAATTGAGATGTACTGTAATCTAAAATACACAAGGGCGAGAAACCAAGAGGACAGTGGGGGGGAGGTAAGGGCAGAAGGTGGGGTGGGAACCGGGTGGAGGGGAGCTATGGGGGGAAAAAGGAGAAACAATTGTAATAATCTGAATAAAGATTTATTTAAAAAAATGGGCAAAGGATCTAAATAGACAATTCTTGAAAGTGGACATACAAAAGGCCAAGAGGCATATGAAAAAATGCTCAAAGTCACTAACCATCTGAGAGATGCAAATCAAAACAACAATGAGATACCACCTCACACCTGTCAGAATGGCTATCATCAACAAATGATAGCACACTGCTGGTGGGAATGCAAGATGGTGCAGCCACTGTGAAAAACAGTATGGAGTTTCCTGAAAATACTAAAAATGGAACTTCCATTTGACCCAGTGATCCACTTCTAGGAATATATCCTAAGAAATAAGAAACACCAATCAGAAAGAATATATGCACCCCTATGTTCATAGCAGCACAATTTACAATAGCTAAGATTTGGAAACAGCCTAAGTGCCCATCAGCAGATGAGTGGGTTAAAAAACTGTGGTACATCTAAACAATGGAATGCTATGCAGCTATAAAAAAGAAAGAACTCTTACCATTTGCAACAGCATGGATGGACCTGGAGAGCATTATGCTAAGTGAAATAAGCTAGTCAGAGAAAGATAAGTATTACATGATCTCACTCATTTGTGGAATCTAATGAACAACATAAACTGATGAAAAAAAATAGATCCAAAAATATAGAAGCACTGAACAGACTGTCAAATCTCAGAGGGAAGGCAGGGGAGGGTGATTGGGTGGGAAAACATCAATTAACTTGTATGTATATATGCATAACCCAGGAACACAGACAATCGGGTGGTGAAGGCCTGGCAGGTCAAGCTGGGAGAGTTCAATGGGGGGAAAAGAGGATATATGTAATACTTTCAACAATAAAGATCTATAATAATGAAAGTGTAATATGCTAATTAGACCGGATGGCCAAATGACCTTCTGGACGACATTCTGGACGACCTTCCAGACAAAGCCAGGGCTGCGAGGGCCGAGCCCCTTGCATGAATTTCGTGCATCGGGCCTCCAGTTAAAAATAATAAATAAATAAATAAATAAATAAATAAATAAATAAGGTACTTAGTACAAAAAAAATGCAAGATATCTCAATCATTTTTTATATTGATTACAGTTGGAATAATAATATTTTGCATATATTGGATCAAGTAAAAGATAGTAAAATTAATTTCACTTGTGTCATTTTACTTTTTTTAAAATATATTTTTATTGATTCCAGAGAAGAAGGGAGAGGAGAGAGAAACTTCAGTGATGAGGGAGAATCATTGATCAGCAGCCTCCTGCATGCCCTAACTGGGGATTGAGCCTGCATCCCGGGTATATGCCCAGACCTGGAATCGACCCTGCGACTCCTAAGTCTGCAGGCTGATGCTCTATCCACTGAACTAAACCAGCTAGGGCTCATTTTACTTTTTAAGTGTGTCTACTAGAAAGTTTTAAATTACACAGATGGCTTATATTTTTATTGAATAGCACTGTGCTAGGGTAGGCTGCCCTGGTGGAATCCCCATTGCAGGGTTTATTTGCCTTGTTGAGAGGATTAAACCAGTAAAGCCCTTGGAAAGAAAGGACTTTAAAAATGTTTGCTGTTGTCTTCATTAGGTAAATTTTTTGCTATCTCTGAGCTACAGTTTTCTTTCTTTTTTAAAAAAATATATATTTTATTGATTTTTTACAGAGAGGAAGGGAGAGGGATAGAGAGTTAGAAACATCGATGAGAGAGAAACATCGATCAGCTGCCTCCTGCACACACCCTTTTGGGGATGTGCCTGCTACCAAGGTACATGCCCGTAACTGGAATCGAACCTGGGACCTGTTCGAGAATTCAGATGATGCAGGTAAAAGCATGTAGCTCTCACAGCCTTTCAGTAAGTGATATATTTTGACAGTTGACTCACAAATATACTATTTTGTATCCCCATTTTATGAATAGGGAAATTAAGGTCCAGAGAGAGACAGGGGCCCTAAATCATAGGTTTTGTATGAATGACCCTTGCAGTCTCTTTGAGCTCTGTGCAGAATGGATGGGCCTATTTAACAACCATCAACATACCAGTTGCCCCTCCCCCCATCTCTTGGATGGGTAGAAGTAGATCTTCACAGAACAGTTTCCAGAGCCTGAAAACTGTGGAGGTCATCACAATGGACCTTTAATGTTTTTTTAGTTACTGCCATGTAAAATTTGGGAGATTTCACATGCAATCTGGATTTCCAGGTTTTCTTGAAAAAGTGAATGAGCTCTCCACACTGGACCCACCCACATTCCTGCCAGTCAACAATCAGCTGGAGCTGAGTCTGGTCTTTTTCCTTTATACAAGATACTCTGTCCCAATTGGCCTCAATCTCCACCACTCCCTATTATTCTCTGAAATAGAATGTGGTTTGCATTTACTATTGCTCTCAGATTGTTTTTCTCAGAGCTGGTTTTTTTCTCTATTTCCCTTTCAGGGGTGGGAAAACAGGCCCAGAGTTTGTTATACTTACTAGCTTCAAACTTTTATTTTCTCTCCCTTGTCCCTTGGCCGTTGTGTTTGCTGCCCTGCGTGAACTGACAGTCCCATTTCCTGTATGGTCACAGGCAATCAGTATCCAGGGCTAAGTGAGCACAACAAACCATGCTCAAAGGATGAGGGTCATGAAAGGCTAAAAGGGTAGAGTTGGGTATTCCAGGTAGAAGGTCCTGCTTATACCAAGGCACAGGGTGAATGAGGGCAAAACTTTGTGAAAACTGTAGTCTAGACAGGGGAGTGGCTGAGGTGTGGGGAAAGGATGAGAGCTGAGGTTGGAAGGTCAATTGGAGGTTAAATCATAAAGAGCCTAGAATTTTACATTGAAAAATTGAATCCTGTCTTCTTTGGAAAGGGAATGAACTCTTGTGATATTTGGAATCATAGAATGTTAGATACCCAGTTCATTTCGTTCATATCTATCCGAATCATAGAATATTAGAGATGGAAGGAGAGATCTTAGAGATCTATCAGAACTGTGGAGTGTTAGAATGGATTCAGTAACTATTTATGGGTCAGTAACCCCCAGAATTTGAAAAAATTATACTTCTTCCTAGAAGAGTGATCCACTTACATACTTTTGCATGCTGTTTCAAGTAATTTTCAGGTATCCTTGAATCCACCCAGAAGCTGACTAATATTTCATTGTATGTAACATCACATTTTCTTTATCCATTCATTTATTGATGGGCAATTGGGCTCTTTCCACCTTTTGGCTATCAAAAATAATGCTGCTGTGATCATTGGTATACAGATTTCTCTCAAGTTCCTGCTGTCAATTCTTTTGGATGTATACCCAAAAGTGGAATTGCTGGATCATGTCTTTTTTTTGAGGAACTACATACTGTCTTCCACAGCAGCTCCACTATTTTATATTCCCATCAGCAATGCACAAGGCTTCTAATTTCTCTACATCCTCTCCAACACTTTTTCTTTTGCATTATTTTTTAATGTAAGATATTAAATAGGAAATTTTAAGATGTTATTAGTGGACAAGAAATTCAGATTTTTGACAGATTTAGTAATCCTGTAATTTCATTTTCATATACCACATAGTACAATACATCATTCCAGGGGACCAGCTGTGCTCATGGCGAAGAGGAAGCAGGTTCAGTTAATGAGGTGGTTTGGATGAAAATCCTCCAGTTCCATTTTCTGCATTTAAAAAAATTTTAAATGTTTTTATTGATTTTTTTAGAGAGAGAGGAAGGGAGAGGGATAAAGAGATAGAAACTGTTGTGGAGCGAACGCGAGTAAAGACCACTGGAGTCCAGACCAAATTAAAATTTAGGGAGCCTTTATTGCCGGCCAGCGACTGCTCTCTCTCCACGCAGGGAGGTCAGAGAGCAGCCCCGACCCTTTGTGCAAGACCACTTTTAAGCACATTAACCACATCCTGTTTTTGCAGAGTAAGTAACCCAAGACAAAACAGTTTTTCCCAAATAATGTCAGGGCCATGCTATTGACGACCATGTTATTTACAGGGTTATCCTGTTCTTTAGAAAGCTGACAGTGTTCTATCTTGCAAGGCTGTTTTGTGAGGTGCAAGGGGAAAGGGGCCATGAGACCATATCTCAAGGCCTGGCCTGGTGTCAGCACTGACAACCCTATCTGGGCATAGTCCACGGCCTCTGCGGAGTGCTCAAAAATTCCCACTCTCTAACAGAAACATCGATGAGAGAGAAACCTGGATCAACTGCCTCCTGCACACCCCATACTGGGGATTGAGCCAGCAATCTAGGCATGTGCCTTGACCGGGAATCAAAATGGGGATCTTTCGGTTCATGAGTCAACACTCAACTACTGAGCCACACAGGCCGGGCTGCATTTTAAAAATTAATATAAAGTCTAAGAAGCTTGCTCTGGCCTCTCTACTGACTTTATTAACTTAACAAAATATTTATTTCAGAGAGAGGAGGAGAGAGAGAGAGGGAGAGATTGATTGGTTGCTTCTCACACATGCTCCAACCAGGGATTGAACCTGACTGGGAATCAAACCTGCCACCTTTTGGTGTACGGGATTGATGCTCCAACCAACTGAGCACACCAAGCAGGGCTTAACTTCCCTTTGATGACCTATTTTATCAAACGTGTTTGATTTTGGAGTTTTCTGATGTTTTGATGAGCTGCAGCTAACTGTTCTAGGGTGCTTAATCTAGCTGGATTGTGTTTGTAATTAACTTAGTTATTAGTAATTCTCATTCTTGGTAAACCAGTGTAAATTCAGAAGCCTAATACTTCATAATCCTTTTGCCGTTCTCTCCCTTCACTGATTTCTGTTCAGTTGCAATTCTGCTAGTTCCCAGTTTTCAATGAGTCTGTTTTTATGTAGTGCTCTACCAGTAGCTCTGTGTTCCTTATTGCATTGCACTGATTTTGTTTTATTACTTAAAAATGTATTCATTCATTGCCTGAATAGGATATATATATATATATATATATATATATATATATATATATATAGCAATTCAAAAGTCAAAAAAGAGTAATTGTTATAATTTTTTTCATCCTTTTCTATCCAGCCTTGATTATTATTGTTAGTTCCTTTTATATCTTTAAATATGCTTATACACTGGTTTCTTCCTTTATCAAGGTTTAAAAGGTATCTTAAGATTTACAGTTCTTTTTAAAAAATATGGTTTTATTGGTTTTAGAGAGAGAAAAAGGGAGAGAAAGAGGGAGAGGGAGGGAGAGAGAGAGAGAGAGATCGAGAGAGAGATCAATGCGAGAGAGAAACATTGATTGGCTGCCTCTTGAATATACCCTGACAGGGATTGAATCTGAAACCTGGGCATGTGCCCTCACTGGGAATCAAACCCATCTCCTTTTAGTTCATGGGACCCCACTCCAACCAACTGAGCCACACCATCCAGGGCAAGACTTACAGTTCTTAAAAGTTCTTCTCACAAGAAAAAATTTAACTATGTGAGGTGATGGATGTTAACCAAATTTGTTGTGGCAATCATTTCACAGTATATACATATACGAAATCAATACAATTATATCTCAATAAAACCAGAAAAAAAAAGATTTGCAGCTATAAAGTTGAAGAAACCCAGGAACTTATGTTACCTCACACCCCTCTATTACCATCATACTTGTTAGCTATGCTATTTTCTGGTTCCTTTTTAATTGTTTATTTTCAACTCCTTCACTTGCATTTGTAATCCTATCCTCTATATTCAGCAAGGCTAGTTTCCTTTTTGATGTTTCAGAAATGACCTTTACTTTGAAAAAAACAAAACAAAACTCTTCTTTCCTGAGCTCTGTCAATGCCATTTCCTCCAGTTGTCTCCTCATCTCTTCTTTGAACTATGTCATCTTTGCTTTGATCTCTTGTTTTAAAATTCACTCAGCTCTCTTGTTCATAATCATCATCTGTTTCATGTTAATTTTTTTTCTAATGAATGCCTTTCATCTGCCATTTGTTTTTCTTGTTCCCTGCCTCCCTCTCCTACTTTTGGAGTAATATATTTATATAGGTCTGGTACTATTTATTTTTTACTATAACTCCCCTGTAAATGAAGAGAGCCCATTTCCCAATTAAAGGTAAGCAAATTAAATTTTTTAAAAAAATTAATTGATTGATTTTTAGAGAGAGAGAGGAAGGGAGAGAGAAACGTTGATTTGTTGTTCCACTTATTTATGCATTCATTGGTGCTTCTTATATGTGCCCTGACCAGGGATTGAACCCATAACCTTGGCATATCAGGATGATGCTCTAACCAACTTAGCTATCTGGTCAGGGCCCTGCAAGTAAAGTTTTAATAATATTTTAACCAAAATATCATGCAGGTCAAATAAAGGAATCTCTGGCCCATGGATGGCTTGTGTTTGGCCTCTGCCAGCCCAACCTCTTGGGCATCTCACATCTGGCCACATCTCATGATCCCTGAACAGGCCCTGCCCTTTCTTCATATATGTTTACTAGAGGCCCAGTGCAGGAAATTTGTGCATGGGAGAGGGATCCCTCAGCCAGGCCTGCACCCTCTCCAATCTAGGACCCGTTGGGGGATCCCTGTGGGATCGGGCCTAAACTGGCAGTTGGACATCCCTCTCGCAATCCAGGACTTCTGGCTCCTAACCACTTGCCTGCCTGCCTGCTTGATCTAGCGTCTAGCTCTAGCCCCTAATTGCTTGCTCCCCCGCTGGCCTGATTGTCCCTAACTGCTTGCTCCCCTGCCGGCCTGATCGCCCCTAACCGCCCCTGCCTCGGCCCTGCCACCATGGCTTTGTCCAGAAGATGTCCAGTCGATCCGGTCTAATTAGCATATTACCCTTTTATTAGTATAGATAACTTTATTATAGTAAGACTTTGTCTTATGGAGGTGGTAGCATTTTTCTTTCCCATTATATTGTGAACTCCTCGTGAGCAGAGATTGTGTCTTATTCACCTTTTTCTCCTTTATACATGGTTGGAACTCTATAAACGTTTGTTACATAACTTTTATAATTAGTAAAACAATAATATTATCTTAAGAAGAAATTATTTCTGGAATTAACTCTAACTCCATTTTATAAGGAGGAAAGTGAGGCTCCATGTGGTTTTACCTAAGATCACATAGGAATAGGACCAGTGCTCTTTCTGACAGTCTACTTTGTAACAGTTCAGTTACAAGATTAGGAACTGGGACAGAAATAGCACTTTATTAATTTCTAGAACTGACTTTAATATCTGACCAAGTCCCCAGCCTGCCTGCTAGCAGATGACTTAATTTAGATGTCTTTAGGTAAATAGAGAACCAATTCAGTAATTTTGAGGGAATGTAATTTCAGGCTTATTGATTCCTCTTAGGTCAGTTCAGAGCACTCTAAACTTCCTGCCTCTTCCTCCCTAACACTGATCCAATTTCCAGGGCAGCTGGCAGGAGGTGAGGTTGGGAGTGTCTACTTTTGGGGTCTTATCAAGTTAAAGGTCTTACTTATTGGCATCCTCTGATGCCCCTCACTAGTCTGGGTCCTACCCATGTCACTTGGATCCTCAGGCAACTCAGAGAACTGATGGGACCACCCCTCTGTCCATAGCCACATTCTGCCATCTCTCTTGCTTTCTCCATGCCCAATAGTTTCTCTCAGAAATCCCCTAAACTTTTGTAGAAGATTTTCTTCAAGACCAGGTTAGTGGTAGGAAGACAAAAATTCCATACTGCCTCTCTCCTTCCCTCTCTCTCTCTCTCTCTCTCTCTCTCTCTCTTTCTTTCTTTCTTTCTTTCCTTTCTTTCTCTCTTTCTCTCTCTCTTTCTCTCTTCCTGAAACCTTCTCTTCCTCTGTCCTTGAGTCTTTGGCATTTTTTCTCCAAGTAAGTGGGGGGAAAGCTAGTTCTATCTCTTTTCACCTCTGTAAGTGACTAGTGTCTCACACCATGAATGGTGGACTTTGAATTTAGTAATTCAGAGCCTGGGTCTTTGTTCCCTGCTGTCCAGTTGTCTTCACTGTGTTCAGTGCCCTTCCATTTGACTGTCAGTTGGGGGAGAGTTGGCAGATAGGTGTAGGTGGATAGGAATGGCAAATCAGGTGATACTTGTATTGTGTTGTAAATCAGCGAATGAGATACAAGACGCCTTAATGAGACAATTAATTAGGAGTCGTATATTGCACACAGCCCAGAGGGAGGTGTTTCTTCCAAATCTCTGAGCGAGAAATTTCCTGTATTTATACCTTTTGAGCTTCTTTGTCTGCAGATTTTACAAAGAGCTCTGTGTGAGTTATTGTTACAGACAGTTTGTAATCTTGGATACATAAAGAACAAACATTTGGCATAAGAATATGGGAATTATTATCAGTATTAGTCCATTATGTTAGATGGCTAGCTTGCAAGGTCAGACAGTTAAGTTTTTATCTTTTTCTATTATTCAAACTAAAACAGTTATT
The DNA here is from genome assembly GCF_963455305.1 of Plecotus auritus. Classification (NCBI taxonomy): domain Eukaryota; kingdom Metazoa; phylum Chordata; class Mammalia; order Chiroptera; family Vespertilionidae; genus Plecotus; species Plecotus auritus. Next base: position 60,697,379 of record NC_137782.1, on the reverse strand, counting down.
TTATAGAATAAGAGACTGTCTAAAAATGACAGAGTTTACAGAACAAGGGACTATCTAACAATAGCAGAGAATTTCAAACAGCAGTTTTTATACAAGATGGAGGTTACTATGCTTCACCTGAAGTCATAGTTTTTCACTGAGGATTCATATACAAGAGAAAATTGGAATTATCAACTGCCATCTTTAATAGAAAAAAGTACTTTAGACCCTATATTCTTCTCTACTTTTTTAAAAAATAAATCTTTATTGTTCAGATTATTACAGGTGTTCCTCTTTTTTTCCCCCATAGCTCCCCTCCACCTGATTCCCCACCCCACCCATGCCCTTACCCCCCGCCACTGTCTTCATCCATAGGTGTAAGATTTTTGTCCAATCTCTTCCCGCACCCCTCACACCCCCTTCCCCCTGAGAATTGTCAGTCCACTTCCTTTCTATGTCCCTGATTCTATTATATTCACCAGTCCATTCTGTTCTTCAGATTTTTTATTCACTTGATTTTTAGATTCACTTGTTGGTAGGTATGTCATTTTGATGTCATTTTGTTGTTCATAATTTTTATCTTTACCTTTTTCTTCTTCTTCCTCTTCTTAAAGAATTCCCTTCAGCATTTCATGTAATCCTGGTTTGGTGGTGATGAACTCCTTTAGCTTTTTCTTGTCTGTGAAGCTCTTTATCTGACCTTCAACTCTGAATGATAGCTTTGCTGGGTAGAGTAATCTTGGTTGTAGGTTCTTGCTATTCATCACTTTGAATATTTCTTGCCACTCCCTTCTGGCCTGCATAGTTTCTGCTGAGAAATCAGCTGACAGTTGTATGGGTACTCCCTTGTAGGTAACTAACCGTTTTTCTCTTTCTGCTTTTAACATTCTCTCTTTGTCTTTTGCCCTTGGCATTTTAATTCTGATGTGTCTTGGTGTGGTCCTCTTTGGATTCCTCTTGTATGGGGTTCTGTGCATTTCCTGGACTTGTAAGTCTATTTCTTTCACCAGGTAGGGGAAGTTTTCTGTCATTATTTCTTTTAATAGTTTTTCAATATTTTGCTCTCTCTCTTCTTCTGGCACCCCCAAATTTCAGATGTTGGTACACTTAAAGTTGTCCCAGAGGCTTCTTACACTATCTTCATATTTTTGGATTCTTTTTTCTTTTTGTTTTTCTGGTTGGATGTTTTTTGTTTCCTCATATTTCAGATCTTTGGTTTGATTCTTGGGGTACGTTGATCTACAGTTGAGTTTCTATATATTCTCTATTTTAGACAGTGTATGCTTAATTTCTGACTGGTCCTTTTCTATTTTTTTGGCATTCTCATTAAGATCCTTAAAGATCTCACTAAGTTCCTCAGCGGTTTTTACAAGATTCTTGAGTAACCTTATAAATGTGGTTCTGAACTCTATGTCGTCCAGTAGTTTGCTTTCCTCCATTTCTTTCATTCGTGACATGTTTCTTTGTCTCCGCATTTTGCTGCTTCCTTGTGTTGATGGAGTGGTTTTGTGTGGTAGGTGACCTATAGGGGCCAGTAGCTCAGCCTCCCCAATCACCTGAGGTGGACGCTCTTGGTACACCCCTTTGTGGGCTGAGTGCAAAGTCTTGGTGTAGTTAAGCCTTGATTGCTGTTGGTACACTGGGAGGAATTGACCTCCAGGCCAACTGGCTGTGAGGACCTGCTGTGTCTATAATGGAAGAACTGCTGTGCTGGAGACACGCTTATGGGACAGGACTTGTTTCAGTGGGGCTTTGTTGCTCACTGAGTCTGCCTCTTGAATGTGTCACTTATGGATGTGAGGAGTTGAAATCTGGTGTCTCACACTGACCACTAGGTACACTGGCTTCTGGATCTCCAATGGGGTGCAGGTCAGCTTCTGTCTGAGGCCACCCAGCAGGAGCTACAGTGAGAACTACAGTTTTCTCCTCTTTGCTTGGGGTTTGGAGGTTTTGGAGCTGTCTGACCCGGGCTGCAAGTTTGCTAGGTTAAGCTGCGATAGGGCAGGCCATTCATATGCTAAAGCCACTGCTTGGCGCTTGGGTGGGTTTGTAGGTTGTGCGGGGCGGGGTCTCAGGGTGTCACTAGGCTAGGGCGTGGCAAACAGCAATGGCTGCCAGTAAGCCGGCTCTGCGTCTCCAACCCCATCCCCGCATCCCACGCCCCAGCGCAGTAAACAATTATTCCTGTGCACAGCTCTGCAAGCAAGCCACCCTCACTTTCCGACCAGATGGCAGACAGTCCAGCTTCTCCCCGTAGGAGTTTGGGTCCCCTGCGTCTCCCCAGAAACTGGATTTCAGAGTAATCGGGGGCTTGTCTCCCTTCAGGTTGAAAAAAGCAACACCTGCCGCCAGCCCGGATCGCGCTCCTCCGTACCTCAGCTTTTTAGTGCTTATGCACCCCTCAATGCTCTTTTGTCTTTCCTTCTAGTTGTAGAACTTCCACTCAGCCAGCTTTCCCGTGGTTCTGGGTGATAGACCTTTTGTCTTTTAGTTGTAATTTTGAAATTGTTGTGCGAGGCAGCAGTTTAGGTGTTTACTTACGCCGCCATCTTGGATCCTCAATTCTTCTCTACTTTTAAAAAATATTTTTTATTGATTTCAGAAAGAGAGGAGGGAGAGGGAGAGGGAGGGAGGGAGAGAGAGAGAGAGAGAGAGAGAGAGAAACATTGATGAGAGACAAGCATCAATCGGCTGCCTTCTGTACACCCACCACTGGGGATTGAGCCCACAAGCTAGGCATGTGCCCTGACTGGAATTGGACCAACAACCTCCTGGTACACAGGCCAATGCCCAACCAAGTGAGCCACACCAGTCAAGCTCTTCTCTATTTTTGAAAAGATCCCAGAGTCATTGAGTTCCAGTTACAAGTTTCTTTCAACATTCGGTACCCTGTTTGGTTGGGGACTTCCAACTTGCTGAGTGTTCCTGATTTACTGATCTAACAAGATTTATAGGACAGTGCTATACAGGGTGTCTAAATTTTAAGCCTCAGTGGGGTCCCCAGGCTGAGTTTTTGGATGCCCTGAGCCCCAGCCCAGGAACCTCCTACTTTCTTTTTTATGGCCCCATTACTCTGGCAGTCATTTAGCCACTGAGCCTCAGTCTCCTCATGGGTGGAGTGGGTGTGAGGTCTCTCATCTTGTGGTAGTTATGAAGTTAACTAATATAATGCCTGTGAGTGTTCAATAAGTGTTAGATTTTCAGATTTTGGTTTCTCTCTTCTAGAATCTTTCATTGTGACATAAGGAGATTCTGAGGATGAGATTTTTCTCAAAGCAAGGCTTCCAACAGCTGTTGGTAGGGTATGAAGAGTGATGAGGAAGCTACTCATTTCTAATATAACCGGATCCTTGGGAAGCATTCGTGGTCCTACCCTTGAAAGAGAAAGGGGTTCATGTCATTTGCCAGATCAGGAACCATGAGGAGATATACAGGGTCTCATTCCTGGCAACTTTTGAAGAAGGAATGGGTGAGAAGTGTGAAGGGCCCTGGGAGGGAGAGTGGAAGATTGAACAGGCAGATATTTTGAGGAAGGTAGAGGCAGGTGTAGGAGGGGGCCTTGGATGAATGTGGCTACCTTGTACCTTTTGAAGTCACAGCATGGGCACAAAGAAAAGAGTTCTGGATTAGGCTCCATAAAGACTGAATTCTTTTTGTTGTTGTTGTTAAATTCTCCCTGGAGGAGTGAGGATATTTTTTCCATTGATTTTAGAGAGTGGAAAAGATGAGGGAGCGGCGGGGGGGGGGGTGGGGGTGGGGGGGGGCGAGGCGGACAGAGAGAGAGAGAGAGAGAGAGAGAGAGAGAGAGAGAGAGAGAGAGAAACATTGATGTGAAAGAGACGCATTGATTGGTTGCCTCCTGCACATGCCCCAGCTGGTGCTGGAAATCGGATCTGCAACCCAGGTATGTGCCCTGGACCGGGAATCGAACACAAGATGGTCCTGTATGCAGGCCAGTACTGTAACCACTGAGCGACTTTGGCCAGGGCAGAAAGACTGTATTCTTTTTATTTTTTAATTTTTAAAATTTTTATTGATTTCAGAGAGGAAGGGAGAAGGAGAGAGAGAGAGAAACATCAGTGATGAGAGAGAATCATTGATCGGCTGCCTCCAACGCACTCCACACTGGGGATCAAGCCCGAAACTTGGGCATGTGCCCTGACAGGGAATTAAACCATGACCAGGTTGACACTCAACCACTGAGCCATGCTGGCTGGGCAAGACTGAATTTTTGATGTGTTGTAGAATTGTGCACCTGAAACCTGTATAATTTTGTTAACCAGTGTCATCCCAATAAATTTAATAAAAAGGAGAAAAAAGGAAAGAGAGACTGAATTCTCAGCCCTACCATGTAGCCTACTACCCCCTCGATACTGGATGAGTCATAGACTACACTTAGCCTGAGTCCCACTCTCCTGCTCTATACCCACCCTTTCTACTATTACCAGATCCAGAGAAAATAAGGCCTAGCAGCAGGGTAAAGTAACAGGTTAAACTTAAGGATTCTGGAGCCAGAATGCCTGGGTTCAATTCCCTATCACCTATTAGTCATATGACTAAAATTAGTATTAGGCAAGTCGCTTGATTTGCTGTGCCTGTTTTTTGCTTTGCATAGATTTATTGTTGAGGATTAAGTGAGTCAATACATATAAAGGGCTTAGAATAGTGCCCAACATCGGCAAATTGTTTTCAATAAGTATTAATTTTATTAATAAAGCCTTTTCCATATTTACTTTAGATATATAATTTTTTAAAATATAAAATTTTATTTATTTTTAAAAAATATTTTTATTGATTTCAGAGAAGAAGGGAGAGGGAGAGAGAAGTAGAAACATCAATGATGGGAATCATCTATTGGCTGCCTCCTGCACGCCCCCTACTGGGGACCAAGCCTGCAACCCACGCATGTGCCCTTGACCAGAATCAAACTGGGGACCCTTCAGTCTGCAGGCCGATGCTCTCTCTATCCACTGAGCCAAGCCAGCTAGGGCTAGATATATAATCTTAAAGAAAAGATTACAGTTATAGGTTCCTCACCATCCCACTCCCTTTCTCCTCACTGGTAACTACTTTCCTGAGGTTGATGTGTACCCTTCCTATCTATATATTTAAATTTTATTACATATGGATGTATACATAGCTACGGGAAGTATCCATAAGCAACTGTATGGTATGCGGCACATTTTTAAAAATAGCATTATAAATGTCATCGTATTTCACTTTTCCCCCACTCAAAATTATGTGTGAGCTTTATCCACATTGACATACATAGCTAGTGCTATTTTCAATCCTGTGACTGCACTATAATGTGTTGATATGTTCCCTACTGATGGAAAACAGTTGTTTTAAGCTCTCCACTGTTACAGTGTAGCATGGTCATCCTCATGGCTATCTTCTTGTGCACATGTGTAAATTTCTCTAAAGTGTATATATAAGGTACATACAATTTCTTGATTATAAAGGACACACATCCTCAACTTTAAAAATACTGCCAAATTGCTCTCCAACATACTTGTATCATGTTTTTCATTTCCCCAGTCTGATAAGTGCAAATGGTATCTTGTTACTTTAATTTCCATTTTCATTACTTCTAGTGGTATTTAGAATCTTTTCATTATGTCATTATGTATAGGTCATTTGAGTTTTCCCTTTGAATTACCTGTTCATATCCTTTGCTCATTTTTTGATTGGGTTATTATTATTTTTATTTGTAGGATTTTCCTCCCTCCCTCCTTTCCTTTCTTTTAGAGAGCAAGAGCGAGGGAGAGGTAGAGATAGAGAAACATCAATCGGCTACCTCCTATACACCTCCTACTGGGTATTGTGCCCACAATGTGGGCAGGTGCCCTAACTGGAATCAAACTGGCAACCTTTTGGTGCACAGGATGACACCCAACCAACTGAGCCACCCTGGCCAGGGCTGTAGAATATTTTAAATTAAAATTCTGGATATTAATCCTTTGTAATAGTAATCCTTTATAATTCTGGATAGTAGTGCTTTGTCAATTATATGCATGGCAAATATATTCTTCCAATCTTCAGTTTGTCTTTTCATTTTGTTTGTGATGTCCTTATTATCAGAAGTTAAAAAAACAGTTTTGCATTTTTAAAATTATGAAAATTTTCAAAAATAAAGGTTGAAATATATATAATGATCATCCCTTAGATTTTACAGTCAACATTTTGCCATATTGGCTTTATGTGTTTATGTGTGTGCATGTATACAGGTGTATGTTTGATGAATCATTTAAAAACTGCACACTATATATATGTATGTATATATATTTTTTTATTGATTTCAGAGAGGAAGGGAGAGGGAGATAGCAACATCAATGATGAGAGAGAATCATTGATCGGTTGCCTCCTGCACGCCCCACACTGGGGGCCGAGCCTGCAACCCAGGCATGTGCCTGGACTGGGAATCGAACTGTGACCTCCTGGTTCATAGGTTGACACTCAACTACTGAGACATGCCGGCCAGGCAAGGTGCATACTTTAAGAACACAACCACAATACTAAGAAAGTTAAAATGAATTCCCTGTATCACCTAATATCCAGTCATATTCAATTTCCTTATTTGTTCCTAATATGTACTTTATAGCTTTTTATGATGAATTATGGTCCAGTAAAGGTTTTATTTTGCATTTGTTTGTATGTTTCTTTTCTTCTTCTTCTTCTTTTTTTTTTTTTACAAGTGTAGTTGGTCTTATTCAGTGCTAAATTTTGAAGTAGAGGATTGCGGGAATGTGTCTAGAGTCCATTGAGATTGAGTAGAAAAACACTGGGGAGACTGGAACTGATACCTACTGAGTTATAGAGTATTCTACAGGCAATAGGGTGGGAATAGGCAAGGATGATACAACAGGTTTAGGAAGTTGTTGCTATTACGTTTGTCTTCAGAATATAAATGGCCTTTTTCTTCTTCTTCCTCTTCTTAAAGAATACCTTTCAGCAATTCATATAATACTGGTTTGGTGGTGATGAACTCCTTTAGATTTTTCTTATCTGTGAAGCTCTTTATCTGCCTTTCAATTCTGAATGATAGCTTTGCTGGGTAGAGTAATCTTGGTTGTAGGTTCTTGCTATTCATCACTTTGAATATTTCTTGCCACTCCCATCTGGGATGCATAGTTTCTGTTGAGAAATCAGCTTACAGTTGTATGGGTACTCCCTTGTAGGTAACTAACTGTTTTTCTCTTGCTGCTTTTAATATTCTCTTTGTCTTTTGCTCTTGGCATTTTAATTATGATGTGTCTTGGTGTGGTCCTCTTTGGATTCCTTTTGTTTGGGGTTCTCTGCGCTTCCTGGACTTGTAAGTCTATTTCTTTCACCAGGTGGGGGAAGTTTTCGGTCATTATTTCTTCAAATAGGTTTTCAGTATCTTGCTCTTTCTCTTCTTCTGGCACCCCCATAATTCTGATGTTGGTACGCTTGAAGTTGTCCCAGAGGCTCCTTACACTATCTTCATATTTTTGAATCCTTTTTGCTTTTTGCTTTTCCGGCTGAGTGTTTTTTGCTTCTTTGTATTTTAAATCTTTGACTTGATTCTTGCAATCCTCTAGTCTGCTGTTAGATCTCTGTATAAAATTTTTTATTTCAGTCAGTGTATGCTTAATTTCTAATTGGTTCTTTTTCATATCCTCAAGGGTCTCACTAAATTTATCGGCCTTTTCTAGGAAATTCTTGAAAAACCTTATAACCGTGGTTTTGAACTCTATATCCAGTCGTTTGCTTTCCTCCATTTCTTTCATTTGTGATCTGTTTCGTTGTCTCCACATTTTGGCTGCTTCCCTGAGTTGATAGAGTGGCTTTGTGTGGTAGGTGTCCTATAGGGCCCAGTGGCTCAGCCTCCCCAGTTACCTGAGGTGGACACTCTTGGTGCACCTCTTTGTGGGCTGTGTGCACAGTCTTGTTGTAGTTAATCCTTGATTGTTGTTGGTATCACTGGGAGGAATTGACCTCCAGGCCAATTGGCTGTGAGGATCAGCTGTGTCTACGTTGGGAGAACTTCTGTGCTAGAGATACCCTTATGAGACAAGACTTGCAAAAGCCTCTGTGCTCGGCTTGAATGGGGTGGAGTCTTAGGGCGGAGCAGACAGCATTGGTTTCCCGTCAGCCCTGCCCTAATAGGCCCCTGTGTCTCAGTGTCCCATGGTAATCGCTGCAAGCACCTCTGAGAGAAAGCCGCCCTCGCGTTCCGCCCACTGCCCGACAGTCCAGTTTCTCCCCGAATGAGTCTGGGTCCACAGAGTCTCACCCGGAACTGGAGTTCAGTGCAGTCAGGAGCTTTTGTCTCCCTCCCACTTGAGAAAGCCAGCTGTGCACTCAGTTGCCCGCCCTCTCTGCACATGTGCGCGTCTCAGTACCTCTGCCTCCTGCAGCTCCTCTAAGTCTCAGTGTGCTTTTCTCTTTTCTTCTAGCTGTAGAATTTCCACTAGCCAGCCTTCCTGTGGTTCTGGATGATGTCTGTTTTGTCTTTTAGTTGTAGCTTTGAAATTGTTGTGCGAGGCAGCAGTTTAGGTGTTTACCTATGCCCCATCTTGGTTTCCTGTTTGTATGTTTCTTGAGTCTTAATCTAAAACAGCCTTCACATCTTGTTCTCTTTTCCTTGTGAAATTGACTTTTTGAAGAAACTGGGTTAGATGACTTGTAGATTGTTTCACATTCTGGATTTGCTTCCTTATTTCCTCTATTTACTTGCAGGTAGAGAGTGACTGCTTTTACTCTCAAATTCATATTTGGGATTTGTTTTCAGTTCCAGTTCCAAATTCCCAGGGAAAAGATCAGATTACATTAGGTGTTATGTTAGTTTTCTATGCTGCTCTAACATATTACCACAATTTAGTGGCTTAACACTACAAATTTACTAGCTTATATAGCTGAGAAGTCTGGCATGAGTTTCCCTGGGCTCAAATCAAGGTGTTAACAGGGATGTTCCTTTCTCAGTGTTCTAGGGAAAAATCCATTTCCTTGACTTTTCTAACTTCTAAAGACTACCTACGTTCTTTGGCTTGCTGTCTCCTTCCTCTGTCTTTAAAGCCAGCAATATGGCATCTATCCACCATTCTTCTCTCAGATCCACCTGGTTCCCAAGTTCAGGCTCTCTGTATCACCCCTCACATCCTGTCATTACTTTTGCTCTTTATTTTCTGGACTAAAGTGAAGGACATTTAACGAAAGCTATACTGGTTAATATTTTAACAACTCTCCCTTGGGGAGGCAGATGCCCACATTTAGTAGTTGCCAGTCTTTATGTGGCATAAATATTCCCACTGTGGGCAATTTCAAGCTACCAATAGGATTTCAATAGTCTTGAAAACTTTCTGAAAATGTAATCATCACTCCAGCACACCACTGCATTTAATCCTGTTACATTTCATCTTCTGCATTATCCAGCCTGCTGTTGATGGTTGAAAACAGACAGTTTTTATTGCTCGTGTTTGTTTTGTTTCCACAGGGGCTATACCAGCTCATCCTGGATATCATTGTGATGATCCGAGTGTGTAAAATGTTCCGCCAAGGCCTCAGGGGATTCCGGGAATATCAGATCACTGAGACTGCTCGCAGAAGGCACCCTATCTTCTCCTTCTGGGATGTAAGCAGTTGGGCTCAGCAGGATTATCAGGGTTTAAGGGGGTCCTATAAATAGCACCCCACTCCCCAGTCCCAGTTCTGTGCCATCTGAGAAAGAAGACAAAGGGTAAAGCAGAAGGGAGAATTCAACTGTCACTTATATTAATGATGACATTTATATTGGAGAAGATGACTTGGACCATCAAGTGAGAGGTTTACCTAATGCTGAACCGCAGAGTTAGACAGCCTTGCACAAGCAGTCACAAGCAGTGCTAGACCACAGCAGGTCTCCACTACAGCAGCGGAGCCTCCAGCCTTAAGCTCCCAGCAGAGAAGGGCAGAGCAGAATGTGAGCACAGAGGGAAGAGGAAGGGGGTGATCATGCCATTTCTCCTTGCACATCTACCAAGGAGTTTGTCACTCCTCAGTATGGAAGACCAGGGGCTGGTAGTGACATTGGGAGTGGGAAAGAAGCCATCTCCATTCCAACAGTGATCAAAAGAGCCAGAAGAAATCCAATTGGGTTTTCTGAATGTCCACCAGCCATTTATCTCCTCTCCCTTCTTTCCTGTCTCCTTACTTAAATGAGAAGGGAACATTTGTCGGGGCCCTGTTTGCTCTGGTGACCATGTTTTCTAGATTTTCTAGAATGTCTCCATTTCAAATATTTTATCCCAAAGGTGGATCATAAGCCCCTTTTTGGCTCAGAAAAGTTGATCACCATTTCGTTAACTTGTTCTGGTTCTCCAAAGTTGTTTTCATTACTATCAAGGGCTCCAAAGTTTTCCCTGCCCATTTTCCTGGAGTGACAGCCTCTGCTTCCTCTTTGCATGCAGTGATTCACTCCAAGAAATTTCCCAAAGTGGTTTCTGAAGGAAAGTAGCCAAGGAGAGGGAGAGTGGGGTGGTGGTGATGGGGCAAAGGAAGGTAGTCTTAGATTGTTTGTTTTTTTTTTTTTAATCTTCACCCAAGGATATTTTCCCACTGATTTTAGAGAGAGTGGAAGAGAGAGGGAAAGACAGAGAGAAATATCGTTGTGAGAGAAACACATCGATTGGTTGCCTCCTGCATGTGCCTGATCAGGGCCCCGGGCCTGGGAGGAACCTGCATCTGAGGTACATGCCCTTCACCAGAGTAGAACCCAGGACCCTTGGGTTCACAGGCTGATGCTCTATCCACTGAGCCAAACGGGCTAGGGCTTAGATTGCTTTCTAAGGGCCATCAGGTAATATAACTATATGTGCATGGCTTAGTTTAAGATGTAGCAGAAAGGGCCTGTGGCCAGCTGGAGAGCAAGGACATGCCCCATTTAAAGACATTTAAATTAATATATTTTGAAGACACTATGCTGGCCAAACCAATTAAGTCCATAGTCAGATTCTGTCCTGTTGTTGGGCCCTGAGCTGGAAAGGGGTGGAATAGAAATATTATAACCTGAGAGACTGAGACTAGCTCTCATGAAGGACATTTTGACTCAGGCAGTGGTGAAGTGAAGGGCCCTGGCAACCAGGAGTCCTTGGTTACCAGCAGACCTGGGCTTGGGCAGTTGGAAGCTGAAAATCAGAGTTAGTTTTGTCATCATGGGAGTGTGAAGCTAAATCTAACAACATTACCCAGTCAGGATGGCCTTGAGCAGAAGCCTCTCAAGGGGAGTCTATAGTGTCATATGACTGCTGGGCAGAGAGCTGGAAGGCTGGAGCATAGGGTCTGGCAGAGAGAGCCAAAGACTGGTTTTCAGTGGAGTATGTGACTCTGGATCCTTCTGAACACTACCTCTTTCCTTCCTTGGCCCCCTGAGAAGCACCAAACTATAAATGAGGGGAGAGCACAGAGATCTGAGTGGGCTCTGGGGAAGGACATGAGGAATAGCTAGAGAGATGTGTGTGTGTGTGTGTGTGTGTGTGTGTGTGTGTGTGTGTGTGTGTCTTGGTTTGGCCCCGTATGGTACTCAAGGCCTTGTTTGTTCTTTTCTTTCAGCCTTACACACCCTACATATTCCCCTCTGCTCTCTCTGCCCCTTTCTCTACTCTTTCCACATCTTCTCTGCATCTGTTAGGAGATAGGGTTCGATTAATTCATCCCTAAGACCTCATACCTCTTCCTCCTGGCTATCCTCCAGACAAGAGTCATTTATTTGCTGGATTATCCTTGGGCAAGTTCTTCACTTCATTAAAATCCAAAAAGGGGCTTAATACCTGCTTTGTTTTGAAGATGAAATGGAGTAAGATAAGGAAGATGCTCCATGCCTGACTCGTTATAGGTGGTCAACAAAGGTTGGCTTTGTTCCTTCCTTTTCATTTCTCCTTTCTGTTCTTTTCTTTCCCTCTATCCTTTCCCATTTGTTTGTTTCTTTTCCCTCTTACTTTCTCTTTTCGCTTCCTCTATTCTCCTTTCCTTTCTACACCCCTGTCTTTCTCTCTCTTCACAACAATTTGTTGTCACTGCTGGGCCCAAGTTTTGTGCTGAGTTGACCTTTTGAGCAGAGGTGGACATGGGAAGCCACACTGTTAGGCTTCCCATGGCTTCCTGCCTACTACAGCGGTCCAGGTATGCAGAAGAATTTCAATGCAGAATTCTATGCAGTCTTGTTGATTCTCCTTCCTGTTCCTCTTCCATTTTTTTTTTCCAGAAAAAGAAGCAAGGCCGAATCACATTTGATACCATGGACTTCGTGGCAGAGTCGGTATGCACAGTTCAGACTTTGATGTTGGGGATTTTCTTTTAGCATCATGGCCTGGAAGAAGCACTGGGCTGGGCATCAGAACCTGGGTTCAGCCCAGGTTCTGTCAGGAGCGCAGTGTGTCACCTTGAGCTAGCCACTTAGTTTCCTCATCTATAAAACAGGGCGATCTCAGTGATCCCTTCCAGTTCTGGCATTCCAAGACTGTGAGCCTCCCCACCCCCCACATGTTTGTTGCTTTATAGCTGAGCAGAACCAGCAGGGAGAGCTCCTGCACTTGGACCTGTGGGAAAACAGCAGAAAGCAGAGCAGAGGATGTGAGAGCCCCAGACAGAGGAGAAATAATCAGGGTGGTGGGAGAAGCACTGGCCTGAGCAAATTCTGGCTTTGCCCCAAATCTCCAAACGATGTTGGGCACACTTGTCCTTGATCTGGGTGTAAGATGGCCATGCTGTTGAGAAAATGCCTTATATCTGGGTGAGGCTTTGAACTGTGTGACTTGTTCTCTGAATTTTAAAAATCATGGCTACCTTTCCAGCTTCTCCCTACCAAATGCTGGATATTAATTAAAATTTAAAGGGACCTACCTATTTATAGGGAAGATTTGAAGTTCTCATCAGTGTAGACCTGACTTGACCCATGGAGTAGCCATACTGGTTTTTCTCTCAGGGAAAGGAGACGGACAAGCACAGTTAAGTCATCCAAATTCTGTTTTATTTGTTTATTTTTTTTCAACTTTCCCAACTGGCCAGTGTTTGATGCTGGGCACTGAAGTTTACCCCCAAGTTTTGCCCTTCAGGCAGGAGAAACTAGGGCCTCTCTGAGAGTTACAGAACTCTAGAGATGAAGGCAATTCTGTGTATAACAGAAGAGAGAGAGAAGAGGGCACAAAGGAAAAATCCATTGTATAGGCAAGGCCTCTCAGCCTCTTGAATGACTCTGGCTCCAACACAGAGACAAAGGGTAGAGACCCAATTTAATAACCTGCCCTTCAAGTGACTGCAAATGGTACTGGTTTCTTTTCCAGATGATGAAAAGGTTGTAAAATCCATTGTGGTGATAGCTGAACAACTCTCTGAATATATTAAACATCATTGAATTGTACACTTTAAATGGTGAATCATATGGTATATGATTATTCAATCAAGCTGATCCACACACACATATATTTATACATATATAACCTGCACCTCAGGGCAGCACTTGGATTGCGGCCAAACACTAAAACTCAATACAGTCCATATTGGGACTCTGTTAATGATAAACTTCTTCTTCTTCTTTTTTAAAAAATATCTTTTATTGATTTCAGAGAGGAAGGGAGAGGGTGGGAGAGATAGAAACATCAATGATGAGAGAGAATCATTGATTGGCTGCCTCTTGCATGCCCCCCCACTGGGGATCAAGCCCACACCTGGGCATGTACCTTTGACCAGAATTGAACCTGGGACCCGTTAGTCCACAGGCCGACACTATGCACTGAGCCAAACCAGCTAGGGCAACAACAAACATATCAAAAAGAACCCTTAGAATTATAGAGACTTAGAATCTAGACTCATTTATTACAGCAATTGTGAGACATTAGAAACAATGGGTACATTTTAAAAAGATCTATATATATAAAAGGCTAAGTGTCCATTCGTCCAATTGGTAGCTATGACGCGCAGTGACCACCAGGGGCAGATGCTCAATGCAGGAGCTGCCATGATGTGCCCTGGCTATTTAAAAATAAACGGCACCGCGGACCTAGTGCTGACAAACCAACACTCGGCTTCCCCCAAGTGGGACACAGGCCCTGCCACCATCCTGGAGTGACACCCCACCAAATCACAGCCAACACTGCTAAGACCCCATGGTGCAAAATGCGCCCACGGCCCAGCCCACCCAGGAAATGGTGGCTGTGGATGCTGGGTAATGACGTCACATAGCAACTCCCGGCTTCCTCTTCCTAGCGACTAGCATCCTTGGAGTTTCTTCAGCCCAGGAACCCAACTTGCTTTATAGCCAGGTGCAAACATTTTACAGTTTAACCAAATGTTTGTGAAGTGTTTTCCCATGCCTCATCTCATTTGATCCTCACAGAAGTCCTGGAGTAGGTAGGTAGGAGGCTCGGTAGAATCCTATTTTCTTTTCATTAGCAAGACGCAAATAGTGATATTAAAATATTTTCTTTCAATGTGCACAGATTCATGCACCAGAACTAGTAGTTTATAAAAGAACATTGAGTGAAAAAAAGCAGGTTGCATAAATGATGTCTGCAGTCTGACATTTATATGAATAAAAACAAACAATTCCATACATATTCAGTGGACACATATATAAGTATAGAATAATGTATAAAAACGGTAAACTCTGGTGATGGAGAACAGATCTGTATGAGGGGTGACATGATGCAAGGTGATTTTAACCATTTTTGATTCTTCATGGAAAATATAGTCATTTATTACTTGTGTTATTTTCAAAGAGTTTATTTATAAATAAGAAAAAGACAGGAAACAAGTATATCAGATGTTAATGGCTAGCTTTGGGTGGTGAGATTAAGGGCAGGCCCCCTTTTTTTATCCTTCCTGTATGCTAGAGGAACACAGTGAGGGGATTGTTGGCCTGAAGTGAATGAGGGTGAGAGCGCTGAGAAATGGTATTTGAGAAGCTGGCAGGAGCCAGGCTCTATTTGAATTATATTCCCTTTTCCCTATTCTAGATATTTCTTTGAACTCCTAAGGTAGGCCTAAATCTGTGTATGGTTGTGGGGAGAATACTAGGTTGTATAACATTCTCACTTGCACTAAAGGAGTTAATTTGAATGAAGTAAAGATGATAAAACTTACCGGGGAAGTTAAATAAGAGTCAGTCCTATAGGAACCCAAGAAGGAGGTTCCTGCCCTAACCGGTTTGGCTCAGTGGATAGAGCGTTGGCCTGCGGACTCAAGGGTCCCAGGTTCGATTCCGGTCAAGGGCATGTACCTTGGTTGCGGGCACATACCCAGTAGGGAATGTGCAGGAGGCAGCTGATCGATGTTTCTCTCTCATCGATGTTTCTAACTCTCTATCCATCTCCCTCTCTGTAAAAAATCAATAAAATAAATACATATTAAAAAAAAAAAAAAAGAAGGAGGTTCCTAAGGATTGGGCTGGGGGTTAGTGAGAAAGATTTCCTGAAGGAATTAGGACCCCAAATGGGCCCAAAGAATCAGTTTGGTTCATAGAAGCTAGGAGCATCTGCATTTTGTCATAAATGGACACTGTGATAGAAATCCCAATGGGTTATTGATGGCAAAAGAGTTAGAAAGGAGAAAGATTGGATTCAGATATCAAATGGCACTTAGATAGCCCTTGCTGTGTGCTAGGCATATTGTAAGTCCTTTACACATATTTAATCTGCTATTTAAACATAGAGTTTCTGCTATTATCAATAGGGAAATTGAGACTCAGGGAGAAGTAACTTGTCTCAGGACAGACAAGCTAGGAAATAGCAGGCCAAGGTTCAAGGCCAGGCACCTGGCACCAGAGCCTGTGAGCTTTTAATCCCTGAGCTACACAGCCTTTCTGTTTTGTTTTTGTTTTTCCTCTCTCTCTCTCTCTCTTTAAAAAAATATTTTTATTGATTTTAGAGAGAGGAAAGGAGAGGGAGAGAAAAATAGAAAGATCAATGATGAGGGAGAATCATTGATCAGCTGCCTCCTGCATACCCCACACTGGGGATTGAGCTCACAACCTGAGCATGTGCCCTGACCAGGAATAGAACCTCGACCTCCTAGTTCATGGGTTGATGCTCAACCACTGAATCACACCGCCTGGGCTTTTTCTTTCTTTTTAACTTTTTTTCTTACGCTGCTTTTCTGAATGAATATGGAAGGCTTTGGATCTGTTGTTCTAATGTCCAGAATTCTTTATCATGTCCCACTTTCAGTTTGCTTCTATGACAATTACTGTTCTGTAACATTGCCTGCATTCATTCATTCTTTCCATAAATATTTTGTTGAGTTCCCACTATATGTGAGACTTTATTCTAGACTGGTAAACAAGATATATGAGGCCAATATCATGTTTATATTGGGCTTATATTCTAGAGCACTTTTGTCCCATAAAACTTTCTGGGATCATGGAGATGTTCAATAGTTTGTGTTGTCCAGGGTAGTAGTCAGCAGACACGTGTAGCTATTGAGCACTTCTGTGACTGAGGAACTTATTTTTTTACCTAATTTAAATTTAAATAGCCACATCTGGCTATTGGCTGCAATATCGGACAGTGCAATTGTAGATTGTGTGTGTGTTTGTGTGAGTGTGTGAGCTGGGGAAATAACAGATAATATACAAAAAGGATAATTAACAAAAAGGAATAAGAATTTCAGAAAGTATTAAATGCTTAGAAGAAAAGGATTCAGAGCTTATAGGGTGCTGGGAAGGGGGCCCTGCTATTTTATTTTATTTTTTTATTTTTAAAGAGATATTTTATATTTATTTATTTAATATATATTTATTAATTTCAGAGAGGGAGAGAGAGAGATAAAAACATCAATGATGAGAGAGAATCATTGGTCGGCTGCCTCCTGCACGCCCCACACTGGGGATCAAGCCCACAACCGGGGCATGTGCCCTGACAGGGAATCGAACCATGACCTCCTGGTCCCCAGGCTGATGCTCAACCACTGAGCCACGCTGGCTGGGCAAGAGCCCTGATATTTTAGCTCAGTTGATCCAGTAGGGTTTTCCTGAGGACATAGGAGTTGAGATTAGAATGAGGAGGGGGCAGCCATATCTATGGGAGAATCCAGGGGAAGAACATTCCAGGCAGAGGAAATAGCCCAAGCAAAGACTGCAAGACAGAAGCAAACTTGACACCTCCAAGAAATGAGTAAACGGCTAGAGACTAGAGAATAAAGGGGCAAGGCAGGAGCTGTGAGGTTGGAGGGGTTTAAGGAGGTAGGGAGTCAGATCACTTGGACCCCTAGGCATGGCACGGAGTTAAGATTTTATCCTAAATGCAATGGGCAGCCAGTGGGGGTGTTAACTACTTAAGTACCATATTCTCAACAGGTGGGAGTAGTGGGTGAATGGGTGGATCTGTTCCTACTGGTCCACAAGTCCTGGTTCATGAGGGTTAGCTAATAGTCTCTGTAGTTCCCTGTTCCTTAGTCTTCTGCAGCATGCGGAGGTATAGGCTTGGGACAAGGAAGGTCTCCCCTGACTGCAGTGTGCTTGTGCTGAGGGGCCCCTGGAGCTTAGGGAGCTCATATTGCCTGGGGTGGGGGTCAATGAACAGCAGTGGCAGTATGGTCAGTAGTTGGGAATATAGGCTTTGACATGTAGCAGATGTAAGTTTTAACCCAAGTGTCTTCACCTGTCGGGAATAATAATAGTGCCTTGCTTCTTGGGCTGGACGAAGATGCAGTGAGATAGTGTGTGTAAGATATGTCCTGGTGCATGGCACACAGTAAGCACATGTCAGCCACTGTTGTGTTGGGGTGGGAAAGTGTGAAAGCAGCAGTGTGAGAAGTTGTCCTGTGGCGCATGGGGGAAACTGCTGGGTCCTGTGTGTCACTCTGGTTCTCTCTCCCTAGGGTTACTTCCCTCCAAGGGCCATTGAGATAGCACAGAAGATGCCTTCTTGGAGGACAGAGCAGGACATCCAGGCCCTGTGTAACTTCCTGCAGGTCCTGGATTGCTACCGGAACTACTCAGAGGCCCTGCAGCTGCTTCTGGCCAGGGTCCTCCGCTTTGAACGGTCAGTGAGGGCCCCACAGTCCTGGGCTGGAGCTGAGCTGGGCTGGGCAGGAAGAGCCGGCTGAGAAGGCCATGGCAGGTGTGCCAGCCTCTCTGCCGAGTGTCAGCCGAGGAAAGCCATCTGTTAGTTCACCTTAGTGCTCACTCTTATGGTTGCAGAACAATTTATCTCTTTCATTCATTGAGATTCTACCCAGAATTAAGGAGAGGATCTGGTAGGAACCTCGGAAAGGATCTGTTCCAATTCCCTAATTTTTCAGATAAGAAAATGGAGGCTCATAAGGGGGAAATGACTCATCTTAGGTCACCCAGATAATGAATAGCAGAGCTGAGGCTCAAATCCAGGCCCAAAAAGCCAGAATGGATCACAGGTGATTATTTTACTAGTACATCCAGACAGGAACCAGGGCAAGGTCTTGAACTGGGATGAGAGAAAAATGAAATCTGTATTTTTCTTAATCTCTAATTGAAATTTATCATTTTCTTCAATCATGGATGTAGGTAGCAAACCACTGTAGTATTAGACATTATTGTGACTTTTTCACCAAAAGAAATCAAGTATTTTCACATTATATTTATTTATTTATTTTTAAATAAATCTTTATTGTTCAGATTATTACAATTGTTCCTCTTTTTTCCCCCCATAGCTCCCTTCCACCCGGTTCTCACCCCACCCTCTGCCCTTACCCCCCCACCAACTGTCCTCATCCATAGGTGTACGATTTTTGTCCAGTCTCTTCCCGTACCCCCCCACACCTCTTTCCCCCCGAGAATTGTCAGTCCACTCCCTTTCTATGCCCCTGATTCTATGCCCCTGTTCCCACCTCACCCTCTGCCCTTATCTCCCTTTCTATGCCCCGGTTCCCACCTCACCCTCTGCCCTTACCTCCCCTGCACTGTCCTCATCCATAGGTGTATGATTTTTGTCCAGTCTTTTCCTGCACCCCCCATACCCCTTTCCCCCTGAGAATTATCAGTCCACTCCCTTTCTATGCCCCTGATTCAACAACATAATTCTGATGTTGGTACGCTTGAAGTTGTCCCAGAGGCTCCTTACACTATCTTCATATTTTTGGATTCTTTTTGCTTTTCTAGTTGGGTTTGCTTCTTTGTATTTCAAATCTTTGACTTGATTCTTGCGATCCTCTAGTCTGCTGTTAGATCTCTGTATAATATTTTTTATTTCAACCAGTGTGTGCTTAATTTCTAGTTGGTCCCTTTTCATATCCTCAAGGGTCTCGCTAAATTTATCGGCCTTTTCTACGAAATTCTTGAAAAACCTTATAACCGTGGTTTTGAACTCTATATCCAGTCATTTGCTTTCCTCCATTTCTTTCATTTGTGATCTGTTTCTTTGTCTCCGCATTTTGGCTGCTTCCCTGTGTTGATAGAGTGGCTTTGTGTGCTAGGTGTCCTATAGGGCCCAGTAGCTCAGCCTCCCCAGTTACCTGAGGTGGACCCTCTTGGTGCACCTCTTTGTGGGCTGTGTGCACAGTCTTGTTGTAGTTAAGCCTTGATTGTTATTGGTATCTTTGGGAGGAATTGACCTCCAGGCCAAATGGCTGTGAGGATCAGCTGTGTCTACGTTGGGAGAACTTCTGTGCTGGAGACACCCTTATGAGGTAAGACTTGCTTCAGTGGGGCTTTGGTGCTCACTAAGTCTGCCCCCTGAGTGTGTCCCTTATGGATCTGAAGAGTTGTAATCCAGATGGTCCCAATCTGACCACTGGGTACACTGGCTCTTGGATCTCCAAGGAGGTGCTAATTTAGCCTCTGCCTGAGGCCACCCAGCAGGAGCTATGGAGAGATCTGCAGATTCCTTTTCTTTGTTTGGGGTTGGAGGTGCCAGATGAGGCCCAGCTGTGAAGTAATGCAAGCTGCTGCGGGGTCTTGGGCCTTCTTTTGGATGTTCTGGGTCTCTCTGACTCAGCTGCAGTTTGTTAGGTAACTTTAGAATTCAAAGGACCAGGCCATTCATATGCAAAAGCCTCTGTACACAGCTTGGGTGGGTCGGGGTCTCAGGGTGGAGCAATCCAGTCAGCCCTGCCCAAAGAGGCCCCCGGGTCTCGGTGTCCCTCGGTAATTACTGCAAGCACCTCTGAGAGAAAGCTGCTCTCAAGTTCCGCCCACTGCTAGACAGTCCAGTTTCTCCCCGTATGAGTCTGGGTCCCCAGAGTCTCGCCCGGAACTGGGTTCAGAGCAGTCAGGAGCTTGTGTCTTCCTCCCAATTGAAAAAGACAACCGTGTCCTAAGTTGCCAGAACTTTCTGCACGCACCTCAGTACCTCTGCCTTCCGCAGCTCCTCTGAGTCTCAGTGTGCTTTTGTCTTTCCTTCTAGTTGTAGAATTTCCACTCAGGCAGCCTTCCTGTGGTTCTGGATGATGTCCGTTTTGTCTTTTAGTTGTAGTTTTGAAGTGGTTGTGCAAGGCAGCAAGTGGTTGTGCTATGCCGCCATCTTGGTTTCTCCTTCACATTATATTTAATGTTGCAGGTTTCTTTTATTTTTAATTTAATAAATCTTTATTGTTCAGATTATTACAATTGTTCCTCTTTTTTCCCCCCATAGCTCCCCTCCTCCCGGTTCCCACCTCACCCTCTGCCCTTACCTCCCCTGCACTGTCCTCATCCATAGGTGTATGATTTTTGTCCAGTCTTTTCCTGCACCCCCCATACCCCTTTCCCCCTGAGAATTATCAGTCCACTCCCTTTCTATGCCCCTGATTCTATTATATTCACCAGTTTATTCTGTTCATCAGATTTTTAATTCACTTGATTTTTAGGTTCACTTGTTGATAGATATGTATTTGTTGTTCATAATTTTTCTCTTTACTTTTTTCTTCTTCCTCTTCTTAAAGAATTCCCTTCAGCATTTCATGTAATCCTGGTTTGGTGGTGATGAACTCCTTTAGCTTTTTCTTGTCTGTGAAGCTCTTTATCTGACCTTCAACTCTGAATGATAGCTTTGCTGGGTAGAGTAATCTTGGTTGTAGGTTCTTGCTATTCATCACTTTGAATATTTCTTGCCACTCCCTTCTGGCCTGCATAGTTTCTGTTGAGAAATCAGCTGACAGTTGTATGGGTGCTCCCTTGTAGGTAACTAACAGTTTTTCTCTTTCTGCTTTTAAGATTCTCTCTTTGTCTTTTGCCCTTGGCATTTTAATTATGGTGTGTCTTGGTGTGGTCCTCTTTGGATTCCTTTTGTTTGGGGTTCTCTGCGCTTCCTGGACTTGTAAGTCTATTTCTTTCACTAGGTGGGGGAAGTTTTCTGTCATTATTTCTTCAAATAGGTTTTCAGTATCTTGCTCTTTCTCTTCTTCTGGCACCCCCATAATTCTGATGTTGGTACGCTTGAAGTTGTCCCAGAGGCTTCTTACACTATCTTCATATTTTTGGATTCTTTTTTTTTTTTTGCTTTTTTGGTTGGGTTTTTTTTTTTTTTTTTTTGCTTCTTTGTATTTCAACTCTTTCACCTGATTCTTGTGGTCCTCTAGTCTGCTGTTAGGTCTTTGTATAATATTTTTTATTTCAGTCAGTGTATGTTTAATTTCTAGTTGGTCCTTTTTCATATCCTCGAGCGTCTCACTAAATTTATCGGCCTTTTCTAGGAAATTCTTGAAAAACATTATAACTTTGGTTTTGAGCTCTACATCCAGTCGTTTGTTTTCCTCCATTTCTTTCATTTGTGATCTGTTTCTTTGTCTCTGCATTTTCACTGCTTCTCTGAGTTGGTAGAGTAGCTTTGTGTGGTAGGTGTCTATAGGGACCAGTGGCTCAGCCTCCCCAGTTACCTGACACTCTTGGTGCACCCCTTTGTGGACTGTTTGCTCAGCCTTGTTGTAGTTAAGTCTTGATTGTTGTTGGTATCACTGGGAGGAATTGACCGCCAGGCCAAATGGCTGTGAGGATCAGCTGTGTCTATGCTGGGAGAACTTCTGTGCTGGAGACACCCTTATGAGACAAGACTTGCAAAATTGCAAAAGCTTCTGTGCTCAGCTTGGATGGTGCGGAGTTTCAGGGCGGAGCCGACAGCATTGGTTTTTCGTCAGCTTTGCCCTATTGAGGTCCCTGGGTCCAGTGTCCCTCGGTAATCACTGCAAGCACCTCTGAGAGAAAGCCGCCCTCGAGTTTCGCCCGCTGCCAGACAGTCCAGTTTCTTTCCGAATGAGTCGGAGTTCCCAGAAACTTGCCCGGAACTGGAATTCAGTGCAGTCGGGAGCTTTTGTCTCCCTCCTGCTTTAGAAAGCCAGATGCGCACTCAGCCTCCCGTGCATTCAGCAGTCAGTCTTCTCTGCGCGCATGCGCATCTGGACCTCTGCTTTCCACAGCTCCCGAGTCTCAGTGTGCTTTCTCTTTTCCTGACAGTCCAGATTCCCCCCGAATGAGTCTGGTTTCCCAGCATCTTGCCTGGGACTGGAGTTCAGGGCAGTCGGGAGCTTCCTCCTCCCTCCCGTTTTAGAAAGCCAGCCGCACACTCAGCCGCCTGTGCACACAGCCTCCCGTCCTCTCCGCGTGCGAGTCTCCGTACCTCAGCCTTTTGCAGCTCCTCTGAGTCTCAATGTGCTTTCCTCTTTTCTTCTAGTTGTAGAATTTCCACTCAGCCAGCTTTCCTGTGGTTCTGGATGGTGTTCGTTTTGTCTTTTAGTTGTAGTTTTGGTATTGTTGTGCAAGGCAGCAGTTTAGGTCTTTACTAATGCTGCCATCTTGGTTTCTCCTGTTGCAGGTTTCTTAAAAAATAGTTTATCACATCTTTGAGAATATGGTAGTTATTAGATATGCTATATTTGTTATTTGATGCCTTAATAAAGAGGCACATATATTGCTACATCACAAATTGGGGTTTTTGTTAACTAACTCTGCTGTATTTTATTTTATACATTTGAGCCATTATTCTGTGAAGGCTATATCAGATTGTCACAGAGCCCATGGCACAAAAAGCGCCTGGTAAATACCTTGTAGTAGAGAAGTTTAAGAGGTATGCGTGGACCCATTGCTATTTCCAGGACATTCCGAAGGCTTACAGGGGATAGCCTCGCTCAATATTTGAGGTGAGGCCTGTTTTGAAAATCCAGGATTCAATGTCACTATGTGTTTGTGCCCTGATATCTTCCTTCATGGAGGTCACAGTCTAAGACATAATCACAACTAATTATAGGTTATGATCCTTTATGAACCATGCAGCATCCTTTCCACAGGTAATAAGCCAGGGGGAGGAGATAATTATCCAGTTGGTTTAAGCGAGGGAGTTTCACAGCAGAGGTGACATTTGAACAGGTATATTTGACAGGTGGAAGTGTAGATAAGGACATTCCAGGGAGAGGGTACCATCTGCTTTGTTCTAGCCTAGTGAAGAAGAGCAAGTCACTGCTATCCTAAAGTGAGATTCCAGGACAGGCAGAATGGTGTCATGGAAAGAAAAAGAATCATGGAGCTAGGAGCTCTGGAATTTAATACCATGTCTGTTCCACTGGGACCTCAGACAAGTCACTTAAGCTTTCTGAGCCTAGTATCCTCATCAGTGAAATGAGGAGAATATGGCTTTTCTGTAGATCAAAAGATGGTGATTGTTAAAGCCAGTTGTTGATTGTCCAGGACTGGGAATTAGCAGATTAGATAGGATCCTTCCAGTTGCAAGTGACAGAACACAGTCCAGGGGAATGTATTGGTGACTCATGTATCTGAAAAGTCCTGGGATAGTTCTCCAGCTTTAGGCTTAGCTGGATTTAGGGGCTTAGTGTCACCAGGACCCTGTCTGTCTGTCTCCATCTCCTGGCACTTCATAGCATAAGCCACCTTCTCAGCCAGACTCTCTTCTCACAATGGAGAGATGACTGCCCCGGCCACAACTCCAAACTTTCCTCCTTCTGGTTTCAGTCCCTTGGGAAAGAGAGTAAACATCCTCATCCCTCAAGTCAGAGCCTTGGAATTAGTTCTTTCTGAACCAGGTTAGCTTCTCTTCAATCATCAGTGGGCAGTGATGCTCTGATTATCTGACAGTCAAGAAATGGTGTTTTCCCCAAAGCAAAATCAGGGTGCAGTTGGTAGAAAAAATGTGACCAGATGCTTGGCAGCAAAAGCAGTAGATGTCTACTGTAGGAGATTCAGGTTCTAGTGCTGACTCAAGTGAGATCTTCAAGCAAGTCCCGGGAGGGCCCCACTTTCCTCATCCTGAAAATGTAGATTGAGCTATATGATCTCTGAGGGTCTTTCTGGCTCCAATTCTAGAAGTCTACACTTGAGTGAACACTGGTTCTGCTCTTTGGACCCCAAAGTCTTATTTCCTGGCTGAATATGCCTGCCTTCTCCCATCTGGCCATTGTCACCTGGGCCATCACCTCTTTCCTACGTTGACACAGTTTCTGGTTTATAACCAAACAAACCCAGAGTCAGAGGGGAGCCTGAAGCTACTGACTCCAGCCTAATGCAGTCCTCAGTCCACCTGTTCTCTAGTCCCTGCTCCCAGGAATTTGCCACAGGGTCATGAAGCCAGTGGATGCTCTGGAAGCTCAGAAGGGGAGATAGTGCTATGGGCTGAGTCTGAGAGGTCTTCCCAGAGGCAGTAGGATCTGAGCTGGACCTTGAGCTCCTTGAAAGAATTTGAATAGGTGAATAAGAGAGTAAAGTCCATTCCAAGCAGGGGGAGCTGTGTAGACAAATTAATGGAACAAAGGAAGTAACACTTGTCCTGTGCAGAGGGTTGGCTCTGGCTCTCCTGCTGCTGGTAGCTCAGAGAGGAGGGAGAGGAGAATTCAGAGGACCTGCTGAGGGCAGTGCAGAGAGATTGGAGTTGAGGGGTACGACAGCAGTCTGGAAAACACTGGGGCACTTTTACAAAGGCCACTGATTCCTAAGGTAGACACTGAAGGGCAGACTTTGGGCTCCCCATTGCCTTCTGGGTAAAATCCAAACTTAGCCCAACTTTTGTACCGAGCCAGATTTCTCTCCCATTACTCCCCTGACCTCCTCCCCATCTCCCATTTTTCTTTCTAATGGTAGTTACAGTTATTCCTTTGAATGTGCCCATGCTTCCAGCAACTTCTGGGCCTTTGAAACTGTTTTTTTTTTTTTTTAAATAGATTTTTATTGATTTCAGAGAGGAAGGAAGAGGGAGAGAGAGATAGAAACATCAATGATGAGAGAGAATCATTGATGGGTTGCCTCCTGCATGCTCCCCATTGGGGATCAAGCCCCCAACCCGGGCATGTGCCCTTGACCTGAATCAAACCTGGGACCCTTCATTCCATAGGCCGACACTCTATCCACTGAGCCAGACCAGCTAGGGCACCTCCGGGCCTTTGGACATGGAGTCCTTCTGCCTGGGATGTTCTTCCATCACTCTGTCCACCTGGATGACTCCAGACACCATACTAGAGCTTTCTCTGGCCTTCCTAAGCTGAGTTAAATGCCCCTTCTCTGTGCTTCTGAATTATCCCATGTTTACCTCTCTTAAAGCATTTTTAAACCTTATTTACCTCCTTACTTGACCATAATTTTTATTTATTTATTTATTTATTTTTAAAATATATTTTATTGATTTTTTTACAGAGAGGAAGGAAGAGGGATAGAGAGCCAGAAACATCGATGAGAGAGAAACATCGATCAGCTGCCTCTTGCACGCCCCCTACTGGGGATGTGCCCGCAACCAAGGCACATGCCCTTAACCAGAATCGAACCTGGGACCCTTGAGTCCGCAGGCTGATGCTCTATCCACTGAGCCAAACCGGTTTTGGCATTGACCATAATTTTGAGAATGAAATCTGTGTCCTTTATCACTGTGCCTGACAGACACAGTTGGAATTTGTTTAACTTATATTGAATGAATGAAGGAAATTAATGAATATTAAAAGAAGTGAAATTTGAGCTTGCATTTGAAATACAGAAACTTCCTTCTGAGCTTAAGAACTAACTCTCAGTTTTCTTGGGACCTGGCACTTCTACCCTCAGGGTTCCCAATTGGGTAGTGAGTTCTTGAAGATCATAATAAGACCATGTATTTGTCTCTTTGTAGGCATATTCATCTATATTTTACAGACAAAAGAAATGGAAGCTCAGAAAGGGGATATGAGTTGCCCAGTGGCACATAGCTAGCTAGGGGTAGAACCAGGATTGGGATCCTGGTCTGACTCTAAAACCAGTGCTTTTAATTATTTAGCCACTCATCCAATCCTTTCAGCATGTGTTCATTCATTTATTTCACAACTGTTCATAGAACATTTACTGTGTGACCAAGCAGACTGACAAAGGCTCTGTTCTTTGGAAGCTTCAATCTAACAGAGGTGGGCAACTAAATATGTGTTAGCTTGATGGAGCTGGGACTGGGCTCTTCTGAGTCCTTTCTAGTCCCAGCCTGTGTTTTAATTCTCCAGAGCAAAGGGCACAACCAATCCAACTCTCCTCCCAGCATGTACCGGGCTCTGGGTTGCTACTAGATCACAGGGCTATGGTCTTTTCCCAGGTTTGGTCGCAGACGTGTGATCATAAAGAAGGGGAAGAAGAGCAACAGCTTTTATTTCATCTACTTGGGCAGAGTCGCAGTGACTGAGGATGAGGATGGCAGCAGCGCCTTTCTAGACCCCCACCCGATGTTGCTGCAGAAGGGCGACTGTTTTGGGGTAATGGAGGAAGGGCCTAGCTTCCTGGGCTGGGGTTGGAGTGTGAGAGATTCCTGCTAGAACCTCTTGGCTAGGCCCAATCCTGCCTTATATTCTGTGCAAGCCACTGCCCTGTTGTGGGTCCTAGCACCCTTATCTGTCAAAGGCCAACTCTTCATTTGTGATGTTTAAGGAGTATGTTCCCCATATGACCCCTTAGAGATACGTGACTCCTCAGTGAGGCCTCTCCAGCTTCCTGACTCTAGCCTGGTCAAGTCTGTTGCCTGTTTTTCCACAGGCAACATATTAAGAGGGAGGAGTGGGCCCACTGAATGGGGTGATGAGCAAGAGCACAGGGCTGGCCCCAGAACCTGCAGTCTGGAGAGGAGAAATTTCAAGGGAAGGGGGGAGACAGAAGCAGGAAAGAGGTGTGCAAGGTTACAAGCAGGAAATGAGAGGTAGCCTCTTACTTGCCTTTGCCCCTGTCTACCCAACAGGAAATGGGCCTTCTGAGTTCTTCAGTAAGGAGGGCCACTGTGGTCTGTATGGAAGAAACAGAGTTCTTGGTTGTCGACCAAGATGATTTCCTTGCTAATAAGCTGGACCACGAAGTTAAAAAGGATGCCCAGCATCGGTTTGATTTTTTTAGGTAACTCCATCATCAGCCAGCATCTTCCCCCCTGAGTGTTTATTAGGTACCTAACTTTGTCCCAGGCTCAGTGGGAAATTCTAGGTGCTTTTCTCTCTGCCTGAAATGTTCTTCAGTACCCACCTCCCACCCAAGTTCTCAAACTCCTACTATACCTTTAGGTCTCAGCTCAAATATCCCTTCCTTGTGGAACAGTAATACTAGGATGGCTAATGTGTATTGAGTGCTTGCTGGGCCAGGAAGGGTGTTAAGACGTCTGGACTACCTGCCTTATCTAATTTCACATTCAGTCCTGTGAGGATATTTCTCTTATTCTCCCCAATTTATGAGTGGGGATGTCCCAGAATGTCTGATTTAGAAGTCTCTGGGCCTCACCACCCCACCTCACTAACCAACCCCATCTACCCTCAACCCATAATAGAGAGGGTGCCCCTCAATGCTTTTATCACACTATGTTAAAACTGTAATTCTTGATTACACGATACTTTGCAATTTATTTGCCCCATCAGACAGTAAGCAATATGGTGGCAAGGCCCTATCTGTACTCTTTACCACTGTAATCCCTGTGTTCTCATAGTGCCAGGCACATTCAGATGCCCATTCAGTTATCTTTAGGAAAGAGTGAAAGTCAAATGAAGCATAGGTACTGGCACTGAAAATACATGTCGTAGGTTGCAGGCTATAGAGAATCATGATAGGCAGAGCGTCCCTGTGAACTAGAGCTGAGAGAGCGCTTCATAAAGGATCTGGAGCCTCTCAAGGGGGAATTTAGTCCCCAAGGGAGGAGCAGTTCATTTGTTCATATAGTGGGAAATGACACTGGTTTCCTTCCAGTCTCAGCTCTTACGCTTATCGGTCATGTGATCCTAGATAGGTCACTTCTCCAAGTGTTAGTCTCCTGCTCTGTGAAATGGAGATAATGATTCCTCTCTTCCAAGATCATTGTAAGGATTGAATGAGATAATCATGGGAAGTGTGTGGCCCAGTGTTTGGCACATAGTAGGTGCTCCTTCTGTGGTGGCCCAGCTTTCCTTCCAGTGCCTCTAGACCCTTCTCATCTGGACATGGCACTGACTCCATTCTCCTTTGGTGCTGTGAATGGAACTCAGTGCCCCCACTGAGGCCTAAGTCACTGAGTTCTGAGCTCATAATCTGTTGGAGTTGAGAAAATCTACTACCATAGCTATTAGTTCCTTTGGGCCTCATCTGAGGAAAGGCAAACACATGTATGTGGTATATGAGGTCAGGTGGAGGGGAAGTCACTTCAGTGGGCCTTCAACCACAGGGAACAAAAGAAGCGAATCCAGACTCTTCCCCAGGGCTGAGTATTTGAAGCCAATAGGCCATAGGAGATGGGTAGGAATGCACTGCCCAAACAAAAGTAGAGCGAAAACTGCTGGACTTGAGGGGCAGAATAGCTGGTGAGCTGCAGTGAGGCCTTCTCACAGTGTTACTTGGAATGGAAATAGCTTAGTGAGCCACAAGGTTGTGGTCAAGGAGCTGGGGAAAGTCTCCAGGAGGGAGGAACAGAAGTGAGAGAACCATAGCTGGTGGATTACACAGGTGTGTTTGAGGAGTAGCAGAGGGGAGTGGCTGGATGGGAGGGCCTGGAGAAGAGGGCAGAGGGAGCCAAGGCGATATGTGGTAGGAGATTGGCTACAGGCTAGATGATTGGAGGCTGTGTGAAATCTTCCAACTCAGGCATTTGCAAGAGCAGGAGAACATGTTCCCTTTCTGGAAATTGCTAAGAGCTGTGCACCTTCTGTGATGGAGGACAATGCATTCTAACATGTTTTTCTCCTCAGGCAGATGGAGCTGTTACAGTCGTGGTCTGATGAGAAGCTCTGGAAGCTGGTAACCCTGGGGAAGGTGGAGAAGTACTCATATGGGCAGCTGGTCTCAAAAGACATTGTTGAATCGTCCTCTGTCATGTTTGTCTGCAAGGTAAGAGGTCGAGGTTGGGAGTGTGAAGCTGGGAAGAACGTGCCTAATATAGGATCCTATGGCCAGACAGAAGGGTCCTGAGCACTGTTCTGCAGCACTTGCAATTGGCAATTGTTGCCTCACTGAGGATTTAATTTATATTTTTTCTAATTACTATTAAAATTAATCATGTTTGTTTACTGTCTAAATTTTGTCTTTTGCATATTGCTTTATATCTTTGCCAACTTCTCTGTTGGTTGATAATGAAAAGAAAATCTAACATATATTGAGTTCTTACTGTGTACCAGGCTGCGTGCTCAACACGCTTTATTTCATTTTAACCTCACAGCAGCACAAAGGAGAGTGGTATTGTCATTCCCATTTTACAGAGGCACAGGAAGGTTAAGTGGTTTGTCCAAGGTCACACAGTTGCTGAAGGGCAGAGGCACAGTTCATCCCAGGTCTGACTCCAAAGCTCTTCTTAGGAGCTAGGATTTGGAATTTGAGTTGACCTTTCTGTAGTTAATCATTATTATCATCTTAAGAGCCACCAATTTTTTGACTTAGTGGATAGAGCGTCAGCCTGCAGACTGAGGGGTCCCAGGTTCGATTCCAGTCAAGGGCATGTACCTTGGTTGCAGGCACATCCCCAGTAGGGGGTGTGCAGGAGGCAGCTGATGGATGTTTCTCTCTCATAGAAAGTTTCTAACTCTATCCCTCTCCCTTCCTTTCTGTAAAATATCAAGAAAATATATTTTAAAAATATTAATGCTTATAAAAAATAAGCTGAACACATCATTTTCTAATGATGTTACTGCATTGTAGTATTATCTAGGCTCTTGAGGATATGCTGGAGCTGGCTCATAGTGGCCTGGAGAGCTGATTAAATTTTCAGGAATTCTGTGAGTTGGTAAACACTATAATTATTAAAAAATTATATAAACCTATAATTAAATACATTATATTGAAAACAAGAGTAATAAATGCTGAACAGCCAGGCCAGTGTGGCTCAGTGCTTGAGTGTTGAACCAGAAGGTCACAGTTCGATTCCTGGTCAGGGCACATGCCTGGGTTGTGGGCTCCATTCCCAGTCTGGAGCGTGCAGGAGGTAGCCGATCGATGATTCTCATCTTTGATGTTTCTATCTCTATCTCTCTCTCTTCCTTTCTGAAATTAATAAAAATATATATTTTAAATAAGCTTAACACAACCCTAACCGGTTTGGCTCAGTGGATAGAGCGTCAGCCTGCAGACTGAAGGGTCCCAGGTTCGATTCCAGTCAAGGGCATGTACCTTGGTTGCAGGCACATCCCCAATAGGGGGTGTGCAGGAGGCAGCTGATCGATGTTTCTCTCTCATAGAAAGTTTCTATCTCTCTATCCCTCTCCCTTCCTCTCTGTAAAATATCAATAAAATGTATTTTAAAAATATTAATGCTTATAAAAAATAAGCTGAACACATCATTTTCTAATGATGTTACTGCATTGTAGTATTATCTAGGCTCTTGAGGATATGTCTATTGCATCTGTATGGTGGAAATACTATACAGGTGTGCACATTTCTTCTCAACTCCACACTCAGTGACTTCACTCATATTGATAACTTAAAATTGGCCACTGTGGGAGTATTTACACAATGGAAATTGGCAGACAGTCTAAGTCAGGTCTTGATTTATGGCTTTGCTGATTGTCTTTTTAAAAAAATTTCTTCATTGATTAAGGTATCACATATTTGTTCTCATCCCCCCATTCCCATCCCAAACCCCTCCCCACGCATGCCCCCACCCCCCTGTTGTCCATGACCACTAGTTAGGCTTATATACATGCATACAAGTCCTTTGGTTGATCTCTCCCCCTTACTCCCACCCTCCCCTACCTTCCCTCTGAGGTTTGACAGTCTGATCGATGCTTCCCTGTCTCCGGGTCTGTTTTTGTTCATCAGTTTATGTTGTTCATTATTTCCCCTAGATGAGTGAGATCATGTGATACTAGAAATACACTTATAAGAACCGAAAATGAGACAAGCAATAATGGTTATGCTGAGAGGCAAATGAATCAGTCTGTAGTGAGTTTTTTTCTGGGCCAACAGTTTTTTTGAGTCCCAGTTTCAATGTCAAACAGTTCCTTATGTGTACATGTCAGCAATGATATTTCAGTTCTGGATGGTGGACAAATGTTGGTAATGCAGGTCCGACCCTCTCTGGTTTGGTCCTGGGCAACCTGCCACGATGCACAGCTGCTGAATGCTAGTATGGCAAGGCGTCATCAGCATCTTCCATCTCTGGACTGTTTCTCTTCTGTCTTCATGGCTGGAGCAGTCCTGTCAATTCCTCTCTGTTGCAGGAATCCACATGGTCTTGGAGTTGTTTTCTGAAAATATACAAACATATTCTCGACCAAAAGTTAATAAAGGAATCTTTTCTATAAATTTGACTTGGGATCCTTTTTCATTTTTTGCCCAAACGATTTTCCTTTGGCTTGTTTTGACACCATGTGTGTTTTTCATGGGTGTTTTGCTGTTAGCATTACAAATGAAAGTTAATTTTCTAAAGTAAAAATTTTCTAGATGTAATTTACTTACAGGATATTTTTCTTTACATGATATTCTTCTACTATCCCCCCTTTTTTGATTTAAATATTAGGAGGCTTTTAGAAATTTTATAATGTAGTCTTGATAGCTTTTAAATTTTAATTTTTTACACTAAAATATGACTGCTTTAGGTTCATTACATGTTACGCAATTTTACCATGAGATGAACTACCAATAGAAATTTTAGTTAACACTTTAGGAACAGCTTTTTGTCCAGTACCATTAATTTTTCTAGAATATTTGCTTATTTCACTTAGCCAATTTAAATTAGTCTGAGAACTTGACTACTATTTTACTGTCAAATTTAATACTCTAACAACAATCTTATTTTACCCTGTAAATATTAGTGGAAAGGATTATTTGCCTTCTTGAGTAGGCCCTGAGCATTCCTGGTGCTAGGTTGGATTTAGACATCAAAACCCACTTCCCCACACCATGGGTACAAGACAATTCAAACAAGTCTTGTTGCAGTGAGAGGGCAGCTGCTGTCGGCCAAGTCTCTGTCTGTTACCTGGGTCCCGATTTGAGCTGGGCATGGGAAGCGAAGTAGCCATGGGGGCAGGAGACCTCCCTCAGAGGAGTGAGGGTTCAGGCCCCTGCAAAGTTGGGGGGTAATTGTCTTAAGAAAGCTATAGAGAAAGTGTTTATAATGTAGGTTTTATTTAATAGAGGGAAGGATCTGTAGCCATTACACTGTGAAGAGAAGAAAGTTGAGAAAATATTCTTCTAGTATTTAAAAAGCATGATCTGATCCATCATAGATATTAGTCATATCATCGATGAACAGTGAGGTTCTGATATACATAGTGATGAAGCTAAAAGAGGTTTCAATTTAATGAATATAATTTATATGAGCATGAGAAATAGTTTACCAGTAGATTATAAATCAGATTTAATAATATTAAATTTACTGGGAAAAGAGTGGCGTGGGATACAAATTCATTTGTCAAATCATGGTTGAATTATAACTATAAACCAATTGGCCATGGACACAAGAGTTCAGCCAAAGTCAACAAAAGCATCTTGTGAGACTTGATTGGCCAAATGAAATATTTAATGAGTATGGTATATTTTGTTATTTATAAACTAGAGGCCTGGTGTACAGGATTTGTGCACTGGTGGGGGGCATGACCTGCTGGGATTGGCCTGCTGTCTAAGCACCACTCATCCTGGTCAGCTGAGCAGATATCAGGGAGGAGAAGAAATTGCAAATGATTCAAGTTGGCCTTCAGGGCTCTCCACTTTCTTTTCAGCTTTTTCCCATCTCTTCTCACGTGACCATCAGGATTCTCCAAACTTATATAAACCCCAAGTACATCCCTACTGCAAGCTTGGCTTCCTACTATTCCAATCAGCTGGCAAGTACCTCATCCTTATCCCCACCCTTGATTGAGTCAGATCCTGTGCATCCAATCCCCTTTTATGTGTAGAGGCTGGAAGCCAAGCACTACATTTCCTAAGTTCCCTTGCAGCTAAGGCTCTGGATGTGATTTGGATTCCACCAATCCGATGCACTTGGGTAGACTTGGTTTTGGAACTGCCAGCTATCTACATTGTTAGTGGACCCGCCCTCTGGCTGCTCCCACTGTGGGAGTGTGCTCATCCCAGTCCACTGAGCGTTGAGTGTCTGCACCCTGGTGGTCAGAGTGCGTGTAGTGACTGGTCAACCTGTCGTTCTGGTCGTTCTCCCGCTTGGTCCCTGGGCTTTTATTATATAGGATTGTGTATAACACACCCTTTATAACAGTAAAATTTATAGATTTGTGTACATTTTCCTAGAGAACTAGTTGTTAAACTTAGCAGCACCCTGGATGTGTTTGTGTTATTATTCTGGGTTAAGTCCTAGAGAACAGAGTCAAGTGTAGCTAACATAAGCAGAAAGGAATTTATCAGGGGGTATTAAATGGCTAACAGATTGACTGGTGGTGGTGGGGAGGCCTGAAGAAACAGACCTAGACTGAAAATGACTCCCAAACAATTCCAGATCAGAGTCCAGATCTGGATTGCCACAGGTGCTGCTGCTCCTGCCATGTTCAAGAAGCCACTGCCTCCACTAACATTGTAGATATCTGGCAGTTCCAAAACCAAGTCTACCCAAGTGCATCGGATTGGTGGAATCCAAATCACATCCAGAGCCTTAGCTGCAAGGGAGCTTAGGAAATGTAGTGCCTGGCTTCCAGCCTCTACACATAAAAGGGGATTGGATGCACAGGATCTGACTCAATCAAGGGTGGGGATAAGGATGAGGTACTTGCCAGCTGATTGGAATAGTAGGAAGCCAAGCTTGCAGTAGGGATGTGCTTGGGGTTTATATAAGTTTGGAGAATCCTGATGGTCACGTGAGAAGAGATGGGAGAAAGCTGAGAAGAAAGTGGAGAGCCCTGAAGGCCAACTTGAATCATTTGCAATTTCTTCTCCTCCCTGATATCTGCTTCATTGTACCTAAAATTTGTTTTTCCTAAAAAGATTCAGGGGATAAGTAGTGAGGGATGTAAGTTCAAGACTTCCTTTAATCAGCAGGATGATTACATCCTGACCAGCAGAATGTGTGTGTGGGGGGGTGCTTCTTAATCTGTTTTGGCCTCCATTTCTTAATCTGTAAAATGGACCAGTTTACCCCATAAAGTCTGTAAGGATGAGAGTTTAGCACATACTCAATTAACATTCATCCTCTAATCCAGCTTTCCCAGAGTGTTGTCGCTGGACCAGCAGCATCAGAATCATCTGGAAACTCATTAAAAGTGCAAATTAGGGAGAAACCAAGATGGCAGCATAGGTAAACACCTAAACTGCTGCCTTGCACAACAATTTCAAAACTACAACTAAAAGACAAAACAGACATCATCCAGAACCACAGGAAGGCTGCCTGAGTGGAAATTCTACAACTAGAAGGAAAGAAAAAGCACACTGAGCCTCAGAGGAGCTGCAGGAGGCAAGGTACTGACACGCACGTGTGGAAAGGACTGGCAACAGAGTGCACGGCTGGCTTTCTCAAGCAAGAGGGAGACAAAAGCTCCCAACTGCACTGAACTCCAGTTCCGGGTGAGACTCTGGGGACCCAGACTCATTCGGGGAGAAACTGGACTGTCTGGCAGTGGGTGGAACTTGAGGGCAGCTTTCTCTCAGAGGTGCTTGCAGCGATTACCACAGGACACTGAGACACAGGGGCCCATTAGGGCAGGGCTGACGGGAAACCAATGCTGTCTGCTCTGCCCTAAGACTCCACCCCATCCAAGCTGAGCACAGAGGCTTTTTGCAAGTCTTGTCTCATAAGAGTGTCTCCAGCACAGAAGTTCTCCCACTGTAGACACAGCTGATCCTCACAGCCAATTGGTCTGGAGGTCAATTCCTCCCAGTGATACCAACTACAAACAAGACTTAACTACAACAAGACTGTGCACACAGCCCACAAAGGGGTGCACCAAGAGTGTCCACCTCAGGTAACTGGGGAGGCCGACCCACTGGGCCCTATAGGACACCTAGCACACAAAGCCACTCTATCAACTCAGGGAAGCAGCCAAAATGCGGAGACAAAGAAACAGATCACAAATAAAACAAATGGAGGAAAGCAAATGACTGGATATAGAGTTCAAAACCATGGTTATAAGGTTTTTCAAGAATTTCCTAGAAAAGGCCAATAAATTTAGCGAGACCCTTGAGGATATGAAAAAGGACCAACTAGAAATTAAGCATACACTGGTTGAAATAAAAAATATTATACAGAGACCTAACAGCAGACTAGAGGATTGCAAGAATCAAGTCAAAGATTTAAAATACAAAGAAGCAAAAAACACTCAACTGGAAAAGCAAAAAGCAAAAAGAATCCAAAAATTTGAAGATAGTGTAAGGAGCCTCTGGGACAACTTCAAGCGTACCAACATCAGAATTATGGGGGTGCCAGAAGAAGAGAGAGAGCAAGATACTGAAAACCTATTTGAAGAAATAATGACAGAAAACTTCCCCCACCTAGTGAAAGAAATAGACTTACAAGTCCAGGAAGCGCAGAGAACCCCAAACAAAAGGAATCCAAAGAGGACCACACCAAGACACATCATAATTAAAATGCCAAGAGCAAAAGACAAAGAGAGAATTTTAAAAGCAGCAAGAGAAAACCGTTAGTTACCTACAAGGGAGCACCCATATGACTGTCAGCTGATTTCTCAACAGAAACTATGCAGGCCAGAAGGGAGGGGCAAGAAATATTCAAAGTGATGAACAGCAAGAACCTACAACCAAGATTACTCTACCCAGCAAAGCTATCATTCAAAATTGAAGGTCAGATAAAGAGCTTCACAGATAAGAAAAAGCTAAAGGAGTTCATCACCACCAAACCAGTATTATATGAAATGCTGAAAGGTATTCTTTAAGAAGAGGAAGAAGAAGAAAAAAGGTAAAGATAAAAATTATGAACAACAAATACATATCAACAAGCGAATCTAAAAATCAAGTGAATAAAAAATCTGATGAACAGAATAAACTGGTGAATATAATAGAATCAGGGGCATAGAAAGGGAGTGGACTGACAATTCTCGGGGGGAAAGAGGTGTGGGGGGTGCAGGAAGAGACTGGACAAAAATCGTACACCTATTGATGAGGACAGTGGGTGGGGGGTAAGGGCAGAGGGTGGGGTGAGAACCGGGTGGAAGGGAGCTATGGGGGAAAAAAGAGGAACAATTGTAATAATCTGAACAATAAAGATTTATTTTTTAAAAAAGTGCAAATTATTGGGCCCACACAAGAGCTATTAAATCCAAAAGTCTGGGAGGAGTGGGGGTGGGGGTGGGGCTCAGTAATCTGTGTATTCACAGCCTTTCATGTGATTCTGATGCACATTAAAGTCAGAGAGCCTGTGATTTAAGGGAGGAGTTTTCAAATTTTGTTAAGCACAAAGAACACCTAGGGCAGTGGTCGGCAAACTGCGGCTTGCGAGCTGCGGTTTGCTGCTCTGTTGACTAATGAGTTTGCCGACCACTGACCTAGGGTCCTTCTTCAAAAGGCATGTAGATTCCTGCCTCACCACAGAGATCTGATTCATTAACTCTGGAAAACTGCATTTTGAATAAGTGAATAAGTGTCACAGGTACCCAGCTGGCATGGCTCAGTAGTTGAGTGTCAACCTATTAACCAAAAGGTTGTGGTTTGATTCCCGATCAGGACACATGCCCAGGTTGTGGCTTGATCCCCACTGGGGGCTTGCACGAGGCAGCCAATCAGTGATTCTCTCTCATCATTGATATTTCTATCTCTTCCTCTCCCTTCCTCTCTGAAATCAATTAAAAAAATTTTTTTAAAAAAGTATTACAGGTGATTCTAATGTAGGGGTGCTTGAACTTCATTCTGAGAAAAATAATACAGATGTCATAAACTCATCCTGGCCAGCAGATAAGTTTGGTTTGTCCATTACAGTGTTTTATTAGAAGCTGATTTAATAGTTGAGGTGGAGATTGGACATAAAAATTCTGATTTCTGGCTTCTTTTGAATATTCAGAAGATCAGGCAACACCAGGCTGTATTCTGGTGTGGCCCCCTCTGGCTGGAGTTCGAGAGCACCTGCCCCTTTAAAGGGACTGCTATTTTTTCTAATTTTTATTTCCTGCCTAGTTAGCTCCTTAAGTGTTCCTCTGCTAAGGAAACCCGGCTGCCTGACTCCTGTAGTTTACTCATATTGCCACTAGAGGGCAAAATCAGCAGCTGGTGGCTGGGAGTCCTTGAGACCTAGTAAAGAACTTGATTTCCTGCTGGTATCACAAACATCATTAATGCCCATAATCAACTCATTTTGAACAGTTTATCATTTGGGGAATCATAGTGAAATTGTTTTCTTTACAGATACAGATGTAATCAAATATCCATGAGACACTTTCTAAGAAGAAACTGTTGGAGTGTTTTTCTTTAGCACCTGCAGTCCCTAGTTGATAAATGTTTGTTGAATGAATATTGAATAAAGCTCCATGCACAATGCCTGGCATATAAAAGGGCTTATTAAATATTTGATCCCTTCTTCTTCTTCCTCTTTAACAGTAAACTGTCTTGAACCTTAACCCTTCATAATGTGTCTCTTAAGAGTTCCTACTAAAAAAGGTTAAGGATTTATAAAGATATGAAATTTTAAGATGACATATTCTTCTTGCCTATCAGATTAGGAAAAATTAAAAAGATTGTGCAAACCCAGTTGTCAATGTAACAAAAGATATATTATAAGGGACTCTGTTATATACTGTCAGAGAGGTGTAAACAGATCTAACATTTCTGAGGGGCAGTTTGTTGATGTGTATTGAAACATGCATACCTTTAGGAATTAATCCCAAAGAGATAATGAAACATGGGTATTCTTTTAGGTAAACTACTTTCAGCTGCAATTATAAACAATCCTCAAATCTCAGTGGATTAACTAATAAAGATTTATTCCTTCAACCCACTACTTGATCATAGCAGGCCAGTTAGTCTTGCTCCTTATAGTAACTCAGGGACCCAGGCCACTGGAGACTCTATCTAGTGGGAAGCCAAGCTTGCAGTAAGGATGTGCCTGGTGTTTATATAAGTTTGGAGAATTCTGATGGCTATGTGAGAGAGGATGGGAAGAGCCTAGAAGAACTGATAATGGCAAGCCCTGAAGGCCAGCCTGAATCATGATCAACAAGATGGGGCTAAGGGAATGTTGAGAATCAAGCACTGGCTTTTAAAGTTTCCACCCAGAGTATCACAAATCACTTTGCTAACAGAAATTGACCAAAACAAATTCCTAATTCAAAGGGTGGAAAAATATAATCCTTCCTTGTGCTTGAGAGGAGAACTCAAGTATTTGTGAACTGCCTAATGACCATTCTAGAAGATGTATGGACAAGATTGTCAATTAAAGTTGATGACCACTGCAAGTCACAGAAACCCACCTCCAGCAGCTTAATGAATAATAATTTTTCTCACGGTAAAGTCTAGATTTAAGCAATCCAAGGCTAGAAGAGCTGTTTTAGGAAGTCTTTCAGAACCCACACCCCTTCTAGCTTCTACTTTCTTTAAAAAATATATATCTATTTTTATTTATTTCTG
Organism: Plecotus auritus; assembly: GCF_963455305.1. Taxonomy (NCBI): domain Eukaryota; kingdom Metazoa; phylum Chordata; class Mammalia; order Chiroptera; family Vespertilionidae; genus Plecotus; species Plecotus auritus. Next base: position 60,658,630 of record NC_137782.1, on the reverse strand, counting down.
AGAGGAAGGGAGAGAGAGATAGAAACATCAATGATGATAAAGAATTATCGGGCTAGCTTTTACTTTCATCATCCACAACTTATGGCTTTCATCCTAATGGTCACAATATGGCTACTCTACCTCTAACCATCACATCTGAGTTTCAAGCAGTGGAAAGGGAGAAGGACAACCTTGGTTTCCTATTTTATCCATCTGTCTTTCACTTAGTCTCATTTGCCAGAACTGGGTCACTGCCATGCCCACTTCTGGGGAGTTTGGGAAGGTGGCAAGATTTTTTAGCTGGGGATTTTGCTGTCCTGAACAAAATCATGAGAGGTAAATTAGAAACAAGCTAAATATCTTCAAAAATATTTCTTGAGGTGTAACACATATGCAATAAAGAACTCAAATTAAACTTTCCAGCTTGGTGAATTTTTACATGTGTATTCACCTGTGTAAGCATCACCCAGTCAAGACAGAGCACATTTCCTGCACCTCAGAAGGCTCTCTTGTGCCCTTTCCCAGACAAAGTCCCCCTGTGATAACCACTCTTCCTACTTGTCACCACAGATTACTTTTACATGTTCTTGAATTTCATATAAATGGACTCATATAGTATGTGCCCTTTGTGTCTGACTTCTTTTGCTCATCTGAATATTTATTTTCAATTTTATGCAAGTTCTGGCATTCATAGAATAATATGCAATCATTAGAAGCAAAAATGTAGAAAATATTGCTTAGCATGAAAAGATGTCCTTGATATATCGTTTTTATTTTTATTTATTTTTTATACATTAAGTTTTTTAAAAGGTTATAAAAGTCTATTTACATAAATGGATTCATTTATGAAAAATTGTCTATACTTATAGAGAAAAGTTTGAAAGAATATGCACCAAAATGTTAGTACTTTTTATTTTGGGGTGTTAAGAAAAACATAGTTTTAACTTACTCTATGTTCTGTTTTTAAACTTAAAATTTTTTTTTAATCTTTATTGTTGAAAGTATTATAGATGTCCTCTTCGTGTTTTTTCCTCCCATTGACCCCCTCCTCCCTGCACCCACCCTTCCCAAGCCTTTGCCACACTATTGTCTGTGTCCATGGGCTATGCATATATGCATATAAGTTCTCCAGTTAATCTCTCCCTCCCACCTCTCCACCCCCACCTTCCCTCTGAAATTCATCAGTTTGTTCATGGTTCTGTATCTCTGGATCTATTTTGTTCATCCGATTCCACTTATGAGTGAAATCATGTGATACTTACCTTTCTCTGACAGGCTTATTTCACTTAGCATAATATTCTCCAGGTCCATCCATGCTGTTGCACATGGTAAGAGTTCCTTCTTTTTTACTGCTGCATAGTATTCCATTCTGCTGATGGGCACTTGGGCTGTTTCCAAATCTTAGCTATTGTAAATTGTGCTACTTATGAACACAGGGATGTATATTTTCTTTCTGATTGGTGTTTCAGGTTTCTTAGGATATATTCTTAGAAGTGGGTTCACTGGGTCAAATGGGAGTTCCATTTGTAATTTTTTTGAGGAAACGCCATACTGTTTTCCACAGTGGCTGTACCAGTCTTGCATTCCCACCAGCAGTGTGCTAGGATTCCCTTTTCTCCACATCCTCACCAACACTTGTCATTTGTTGATTTGTTGATGATAGCCATTCTGACAGGTGTGAGGAGATACCTCATTGTTGTTTTAATTTGCATCTCTTGGATGATTAGTAACTTTGAGCATTTTTTCATATGCCTCTTGACCTTCTGTATGTCCACTTTGGAGAAGTGTCTATTTAGTTCCTTTGCCCATTTTAAAATTGAATTGTTTGTCTTCCTTTTGCTAAGTTGTATGAATTCTTTAGATATTTTGGAAATTATCCCCTTATTGGATGTATAATTGGCAAATACATTCTCCCATGCAGTGGGCTCTCTTTTCACTTTGTTGACAGTTTCTTTTGCTGTGCTTTTGAATTTGACGTAGTCCCATTTGCTTATTTTTTTCCTTAGTTTCCTTTGCCCTTAGGACAGTGGTTCTCAACCTTTCTAATGCCGTGGAAAACACAGATATTTACATTACTATTCATTAACAGTAGCAAAATTACAGTTATGAGGTAGCAATGAAAATAATTTTACGGTTGGGGGTCACAACAGCATGAGGAACTGTATTAAAGGGTCGCGGCATTAGAAAGGTTGAGAACCACTGCCCTAGGAGATGTATTGGTAAACATATTGCTATTAGAAATGTCAGTGATTTTGCTGTCTATGGTTTTTTCTAAGATTTTTATGGTTTTCACGACTTACATTTAGGTCTTTTATCCATTTTGAGTTTATTCTTGTGTATGGTGTAAGTTGGTGGTCTAGTTTCATTTTTTGCATGTACCTGTCCAGTTTTCCCAACAGCATTTATTGAAAAGATGTCTTTACTCCATTGTATACTCTTGCCTCCTTTGTCAAATATTTTTTTAAAAATATATTTTATTGGTTTTTTACAGAGAGGAAGGGAGAGGGATAGAGAGCTAGAAACATCGATGAGAGAGAAACATCGATCAGCTGCCTCCTGCACACCTCCCACTGGGGATGTGCCCGCAACCAAGGTACATGCCCCTGACCGGAATCGAACCCGGGACCCTTCAGTCCGCAGGCCGACGCTCTATCCACTGAGCCAAACCGGTTTCGGCCTTTGTCAAATATTAATTGAGCATAATGGCTTGGGTCAATTTCTGGGGTCTCTGTTCCATTCCATTGATCTATATGCCTATTCTTGTGCCAGTACCAGACTGTTTTGAGTACAGTGACTTTGTAGTATAACTTGATATCTGGTATTGCGATTCCTCCAACCTTGTTCTTCTTTCTCAAGATTGTTGCAGCTATTCAGGGTCTTCTTTTGGTTTCATGTAAATTTTTGGAGTGTTTGTTCTAGATCTGTGAAATATGCCATTGGTATTTTAATGGGGATGTCACTGAATCTATAGATTGCTTTGGGAAGTATGGACATTTTAATGATGTTGATTCTACCAATCCATAAATACAGTATTTTCTTTCTTTTTTTTTTTTAAATAAATCTTTATTCAGATTATTACAATTATTTCTCCTTTTTCCCCCCATAGCTCCCCTCCACCCATTTCCCACCCCACCTTCTGCCCTTACCTCCCCCGCACTGTCCTCATCCATAGGTGTATGATTTTTGTCCATTCTCTTCATGAACCCCCCATACCCCTTTCCCCCTGAGAATTATCAGTCCACTCCCTTTCTATGCCCCTGATTCTATTATATTCACCAGATTATTCTGTTCATCAGATTTTTAATTCACTTGATTTTTAGGTTCGCTTGTTGATAGATATGTATTTGTTGTTCATAATATTTCTCTTTACTTTTTTCTTCTTCCTCTTCTTTAAGAATACCTTTCAGCATTTCATATAATACTGGTTTGGTGGTGATGAACTCCTTCAGCTTTTTCTTATCTGTGAAGCTCTTTATCTGCCCTTCAATTCTGAATGATAGCTTTGCTGGGTAGAGTAATCTTGGTTGTAGGTTCTTGCTATTCATCACATTGAAAATTTCTTGCCACTCCTGTCTGGCCTGCATAGTTTCTGTTGAGAAGTCAGCTGACAGTCGTATGGGTGCTCCCTTGTAGGTAACTAACTGTTTTTCTCTTGCTGCTTTTAATATTCTCTCTTTGTCTTTTGCTCTTGGCATTTTAATTATGATGTGTCTTGGTGTGGTCCTCTTTGGATTCCTTTTGTTTGGGGTTCTGTGGGCTTCCTGGACTTGTAAGTCTATTTCTTTCACCAGGTGGGGGAAGTTTTCGGTCATTATTTCTTCAAATAGGTTTTCAGTATCTTGCTCTCTCTCTTCTTCTGGCACCCCCATAATTCTGATGTTGGTACGCTTGAAGTTGTCCTAGAGTCTTCTTACATTATCTTCAACTTTTTGGAATTTTTTTTTTGCTTTTTGCTTTTTCGGTTGAGTGTTTTTTGCTTCTTTGTATTTCAATTCTTTGGCTTGATTCTTGGGTTCCTCTATTCTGTTTCTGGGTCTCTGTATAATATTTTTTATTTCAGTCAGTGTATGTTTAATTTCTAGTTGGTCCTTTTTCATATCTTCGAGGGTCTCGTTATATTTATCGGCCTTTTCTAGGATATTCTTAAAAAGTCTTATAACCGTGGTTTTGAATTCTATATCCAGTCGTTTGTTTTCCTCCATTTCTTTCATTTGTGATCTGATTCTTTGACCCCGCATTTTCACTGATTCCCTGAGTTGGTAAGGTAGATATTTGTGCTAGGTTTCCAATATGGCCCAGTGGGTCTGCTTCCCCAGTTAACCTGAGGTGGACACTCTTGGTGCACCCCTTTGTGGACTGTGTGTACAGCCTTGTTGTAATGAAGTCTTTATTGTTGTTGGTATCACTGGGAAGAATTGACCTCCGGGCCAGTTGGCTGTAAGGATCAGCTGTGTCTATGCTGGGAGAAGTTCGGTGCTGGAGACAGCCTTATAGGATTAGACTTGCCAAATTGCAATAGCCTCTGTGCTCAGCTTGGATGGGGTGGAGTCTCAGTCTTGGCTTCCTGTCAGCCTTGCCCTTGCGCGCATGTGCGCTTTCAGTCCTCCACCTTCCCCAGCTCGAGTCTCCGCCTGAGAGTCCAGACTCCCCCCACAAGAGCGTGGGTCCCCAGGGGCTCGCCTGGAACTGGGGTTCACTGCAGTCAGAACTGGGGCTCAGTGCCGTCAGGAGCCTCTGACTCCCTTCCACTAGGGAAAGCCTGTGGCAACCTCCGCAGCCTTTGTGCGCACTGGCCTGCGTGCGCCTTCAGACTTCTGCCTTTCCCAGCTCGAGTCTCCCCCCGAGAGTCCAGACTCCCCCCGTAAGAGCATGGGTCCCCAGGGGCTCGCCCGGAACTGGGGTTCAGTGCAGTCAGAACTGGGGTTCAGTGCGGTCGGAGGCTTCCTTCCCCCTTCCACCAGAGAAAGTCAGCCAGGCTCTCAGCCGCCCTTCCCTCTGCGCGCACAAAGCCCCTTTGCCGTACCTCCAATTCTCTGTGAGCTTTCCTCTTTCCTTCTAGTTGTAGAATTTTCACTCAGCCAGCTTTCCTGTGGTTCTGGATGATGTCCGTTCTGTCTTTTAGTTGGAGTTTTGAAATTGTTGTGCGAGGCAGCAGTTTAGGTGTTTACCTATGCCGCCATCTTGGTTTCTCTCACAGTATTTTCTTTCACTTGTTTATATCTTCCTCTATTTCTTTGTTCCATGTCCTGTAGTTTTTTAAACTTTTAATTTGGAATGATTTTAAATTTATAGAAAAGTTTCAAGAACTGTACAAAGAACTCTTGTAGAACCTTAACCTAGATTCATCAATTGTTAACATTTGCCACATTTACTTTAATATGTATGTTTTTTCCTTCCTGAATCACTTGAGAGTTAAGTATCATTCATCATACATTTACATTATTATTTTCTAAGAAATTAACCACAGAATAATTATAAAAATCTGCAAATTTAGCATTGATATAATCTATAATCCAAAATCAATTTCACTGTGTCCCAATAATCCTCAATGACTTTTTTTCCAGCTCCACATTGAATTTAGTTATTTGAATTTTTGTTTTGTTTTGTTTTTTAATATATTTTATTGATTTTTTACAGAGAGGAAGGGAGAGGGATAGAGAGTTAGAAACATCAATGAGAGAGAAACATCGATCAGCTGCCTCCTGCACACCCCCCACTGGGAATGTGCCCGCAACCAAGGTACATGCCCTTGACCGGAATCGAACCCGGGACCCTTCAGTCCGCAGGCCGACGCTCTATCCACTGAGCCAAACCGGTTTCGGCCTATTTGAATTTTTTATAAGTATATAACATATTCATTTTTTAAAAGGGACCCAGAACTACTTATATTGAGCAAATAAAACAAAATGGGGTGAGACATAATACAGACAGAATATTTTCAAAGTGTGGTCTGCCTGGAGGCCTTGGGGTTAAGCCTTTGGTTTTATGTTCCTTGATGCACCCAGGGCAGCTGTGAAGTCCTGCGGCTATTAGACCTTGCGGCTTCGCCTTTCTACTACAAGTGGATTTGGCAGCATCTGGAGCTGATAGATGACAGAGCTCTGAAGACCAACCTCAAAGGTAAGCCTCTGTCCACATCTGGCAGCCGGCAGCCCAGCAGGGGCACCTGGCCCCATCCTGTTTCCAGTTCCCAGCCCATAGAGTTTTAGAAATCTAGAGCTACAAGGGCCTGGCAGAATATCTGGTTTGATTACTTCTTCCACCAGCTGTGAAAACCTAGTCTACACTGCCTGGCCAGGTTAGACTCTGGTCTATCTCTCCCACTCCCCCTTTTCATCTTTTCCTCTTAGCAGGGAGGGAGACCTTGGAGTTAGACGGGTTTGAATCCCACTGATCAGCTGGGTGACTTTGGTGAGTACTTAAGCCTCTAGGCCTGGTTTCTTTGTGTGTCATGGTAGTGTTGTGGTTAAGAGCATAAGCCCAGGTGACAAACTGGTGTGTTTGAACCCAGGGTCTGTCTCTTACTAGGTGTGTGATTCTAGAAAAGTCACTCTGTATCTCTGTGTATCCATGCTCTCAGCCTATATAATGTGATTTGTCGTCTCTAGGTCATAGACTTGTTATGAAATTAAGCAGATGACTATATAAAGCTCTCAGAACACTACTTGGACGCATTAGTATATAGTAGAGGTTCGTTGTCATTATCACACAGGTTACTAAAGAAGGCTGACTGAATCATGCATGCATCTCTCTTTTCCACTACCAATCCACCAGACAAAACGCTGTATTCCATAAAATTTCCCCCCAATTTTATTTATTGTGGTAAAATACACATAACAAAATTTACTATATTAACCATTTTTAAGCATATAGTTTGGTGGTATTAAATACATTCATAATGTTGTACAACCATCACCACCATCCATTTTCATAACTCTTTTCATCTTATAAAACTGAAACACTATATCAGTTAAACAGTAACTCTCAATTCCCCCTCTCCCTGGCAACCACCATTCTATTTTTCATCTCTATGACTCTGACTACTCTAAGTACCTCATATAAGTGGAATCATACAATATTTGTCTTTTTGTGACTGGCTTATTCTACTTTGTATAATGTCTTCGTGTTTCATCTATGTTGTAGCATATGTCAGAATTTCCTTCCTTTTTAAGGCTGAATAATATTCCATTGTATAAATATACCACATTTTGTTTATCCATTCATCTGTTGTTGGACACTTGAGCTGCTTCCACATTTTAGTTTTAGTGAATAATGCTTTTGTGAACACAGGTGTACAAATATATATTTAGACCCTTTTTTCTTTTGAATATATACCAAGCAGTGGAATTGTTGGATCACATGGTAATTCTATTTTCTTTCTTTCTTTCTTTCTTTCTTTCTTTCTTTCTTTCTTTCTTTCTTTCTTTCTTTCTTTCTTTCTTTTTCTTTAGGAATTGTCATTTGTGTTTCACAGCAGCTATACCATTTTACCTTACCACTAAGAGTGCATAAGGGTTCCAATTTCTCCACATCCTCATCTTTTTTTTTTAAGTTTTAGAAATTCTCTATATATTCTGGACATTAATCTCTTATCAGACATAAGATTTGCAAATATTTTATCCCACTTTTCAGTTTGCCTTTTTACTCTGTTGATTTTGTCTTTGGTGCACAAAATTTAAAATTTTTCATGAAGTTTATTTTGTCCATCTTGTCTGTTGTTGCTGTCACTTGTGTCTTTGGTTTATATATAAGAAATCATTGTCAAATCCAATGTCATGAAGCTTTTGCCTTATGTTTTCTTCTAACAGTTTTATAGTGTTAGAACTTACATTTAGGTCTTCGATTCATTTTTGAGTTCATATTTGAATATGTTTGATAAGGGTCCAACTTATTCTTTTACATGTGGATATAGAGTTTTCCCCACACCATTTGTTGAAAAGACTGTCCTTTCCCTATTGAATGGTATTGGCACCCTTGTAAAAAATTATTTGACCACATATGTGAACATTTATTTCTGAGCTTTCTATTCTGTTTCATTGGTATGTGTGTGTGTGTGTGTGTGTGTGTGTATATATATATTAGAGGCCCAGTGCATGAAATTCATGCATGGGGAGGGGGATCCCTCAACCCAGCCTGCACCTTCTTGCAATCTGGGACCTCTTGGGGGATGTCCAACTACCAGTTTAGGCCTGATCCTGCAGGGATCCCTGCGGGATCGGGCCTAAACTGGCAACTGGATGTCCTGAATTGTGAGAGGAATGTCCGACTGCTGGCTTCTAACCACTTGCCTGCTTGCCTGCCTGATTGCCCATAACCCCTCTGCCTGCCTGCCTGATTGCCCCTAACTGCTCGCCTGCCTGCCTGATCACCCCTAACCACTTGCCTGCCTGCCTGATTGCCCCTAACCGCTCGCCTGCCTGCCTGATCTCCCCTAACTGCCTCTGCCTCGGCCCCTGCTGCTGTGGCTTTGTCAGGAAGGTTGTTCAGAAGGACTTCTGGAATGGCGTCTGGAAGGTCGTTGGGTTGTCTGGTCTAATTAGCATATTACGCTTTTATTATTTTATATATATACTAGTGGCCCAGTGCACATTAAAAGGGAATTAATTAGAGGAAATATTTTAATATTGTTATTTGCCCTTTCTCTATAATAGAAGTGTCAGAGATGAAAGAAAATTAGTAAAATGTATATGAAAATCTCCCTCCTGTCAGAGTCTGCGGCACACCACAGGACCCAGAGTCAAGTACCCGCCCACCTGTGCATGCCTCAAAATCATGCGAGACCCAGACCTGGCCGGCCCCACCCCCCTTAGGCGAGATCCAGATCCAGCCGGCCCCACCCCCGTCAAGCCCTGCCAGGCGGGGGGCACAGCCTCAGGTCCCCTGGCCCGGTGCCGGGTCGGGGGTGCAGCCTCAGGTCCCCCGGCGCATGCCAGGTGGGGGACGCAGCCTCAGGTCACCCAACGCACCCTCAGGTCCCCCGCCTGGCGCTGGGGCGGGGGGCATGGCCTGAGGTCCCCTGGGCTGGTGCCAGCATGGGGGCATGGCCTGAGGTCCCCCAGCTGGATGCTGGGGTGGGGGGCACAGCCTCAGGTCCCCCGGCCTGGCACTGGGGAGGGGTCGCGCCTTGAGGTCCCCTGTCAAGCACCGCTGGGCGGGGTGCACGGCCTGAGGTCCCCTGGCCCAGTGCTGGGGCGAGGGGCATGGCCTAAGGTCTCCAGTCAAGCCCCGCTGGGCGGGGGGCACAGCCTCAGGTCCCCCGCCCCAGCCCGGCTCCACGCAGCCTCAGGTCCCTGCTCATCACTCGTTATGGGAACCCAGCTTCTGCTGTGGGCGCAGCCATCTTGTGTTACAGGAACCCCACCTCTGCTGTGGGCGCAGCCATCTTGTGATGGCATGACGTTAATTTGCATATTATATCTTTATTATATAAGATACATATATATATTTTGTTGTTGTTGTTGTTGTTGTTGTTAATCCTCATCCAAGGATACTTTTCCATTGATTTTTAGGGAGAGTGGGAGAGAGAGGAAAAGATAAGAGAGGAACATTGATGTGAGAGAAACACATTGATTGGTTGCCTCCTGTATGAGCCCTGACCAGGGCCTGGGCCAGGGAGGAGCCTGCAACTGGAATTGAATCTGGGACCCTTTGGTCTGCAGGCTGACACTCTATCCAGTGAACCAAACTGGCTAGGGCTATATGTCTATTTTTATGCCAGTATCATACTGTTTAGATTACTGTAGCTTTATAGTAAGTTTTGAAATCAGGAAGTGTGAATTCTCCAGCTTTGTTCTTTTTCAAGATTGTTGCGAGTGTCCCATCTGGGGTGCCAGTTGCAAGTGTCTCCCCCACATCCCGCGTGGTTCAGGGTTCAGGTTCAGGGTTCGGGCTCTGGAGGAGGCCACACACAAATGAAAGAGACTAGAAAATATTAATTTGGAAATATTGGGGGCCAGGCAGGAGCCCAGCTCAGGAGGAAGGACTCTACCCCCGCTCTGGCCTTGCTATCCCTTTTATTCAGGTTGTGGGATACACCCATAGCCCTTAGGCAGGCAATTTTAATGATAGCCCATCAGCAAGGATTTACATAAGACTAAAAGGTGGAAGTTGCTTTAGCTACCTTTGTCTCAACTAGACAGTGGGTGTTTGGCTCTGACCTTTCAGAGCTTCAAGGTTAACCAGCCTTCCGGGTTCCTTGTCCACACCTCTCTGCTAGTGAAGACAATGGGTGGCTTCCAACAGATTGTTTTGGTTATTTGGGGTCCCTTGAGATTTCTTCTGAATTTTAGGATAGGTTTTTCTATTTCTGTAAAAAAGTCAGATAATGACTTTTGATAGTAATTACATTGAATCTATAGATGGCTTTGGGTAGTATTAACATCTTAACAATATTGGCTTCTAATTCATGAACATGGGATATATTTCCATTTATTATGTGTTCTCTAATTTCTTTCAGCAGTGTTTTGTAGTTTGGTTAGTTTATAGAAATCCAACTGATTTTTGTGTAGACTTTGTATCCTGCTATTTTGCTGAATTCATTTATTAGCTCTAACAGTTCTTGAGTAGTTGGTTTACTCCTGAGTAGTATTCTCTTGGAGAACTTGTTAATAACTCTAATGGAGGGCCTGTTATATGCTGGGCACTGTGCTAGGTACATAGCACATACTCTTATCTGTAATTCTTACAATTATCCTATGAGGGTTCCAAGAGATTATGTGACTTGTTCAAGGTTCCATGGCTGATCCTCCATTTATCTTTTGTTGCTGCTCCTACCCCCAATCCCAGTTTGAAAGCCCAGACAAATGTGATCTGCCAAAAGACATGAGCTTTGAATTAGATAGACCGGAGTTCAAACAGCTTCAGCCTTTTCCTGGGTGACTTAACCTCTCTGCTGCTCATTTTATTTCTTAAATGAAGCCAGTGACACTTCTCTGGATGCAATGGAGGGACAATACTAGTACATGGACACCATGGTATATTTTTAACCCCTCTCTCTTTTTTAAAAAAATTTCCCCATACACCAGACTAGCCAGGCAGGTAACTATGATATATCTCCAACTGCCCACCACAACCCTCATACGTGCAAAGGCCCACTAATATGTTTCCCTGTGCTGTCTCTAACAGAAGCTTCTCCTGTGAAGAGATTTAAGGAATTCCAGGTCAAATCATATCCTGCACAGGATTTTAGCCCTCTGAAACTTCTGCATCTCCAGAAAGCCTTGGAACAACAGGGGACCACCTTCAGTAAGAAGATTAATACCCTAGAAGATAGTCTCCCAAAGACCTTTGGCCCAAAGATCAAGTAAGCTTAGCTCTTGGCAGATAGGAGGGTCCAGATTCTGGTTGAAAAGATGATATAACTTACAGGGCAGAATGTCAGGGACGCTGGGGAGGGGGCGGAGGTAGCAGTCATAGCTCTACCCTAAAGGTTGGGGGTGTGGGGAAGGCAGCCTGAGAGGTGCTGGGTTTGATGTCCAGGAGCTGCATTCTCTGCCTTTAACTCTCAGGGGCCACTTTAGGTGGTCAGTTTCTTCCTTTTTCAGGGAACCATTTGAAGCAGAAGGGGCAGGACAGATCTTACAGCTGTCACTCTGTGTGCCCCTGGGTCTTGAGCCTCTTCAAAAAATCCTAACCATCCAAGGGAGACAGTATAAGAGCCTGGGCTTAGTAGTCAGTTCAACCCAGGTTCACATCCTGGCTTGGCCACTTATTTTAGCTCTGCGTCCCCGGGCAAGGAACTTGACCTCTGTAAGCCTTAGTTTCCTTGTCTATATATAATAGTGTCTAAGTCGAGGGGTTGTTGCAAGCCAGCAATTAAATGAGATAATGATAACTATATCTAACACTAATGGAATACTCTGCCAGGCACTGCCTTATCTAATTTAATTCTTACAAAAATCCTATCAGGTAAGTGTAAGTACTGCTATTATCACTCCCATCTTTCAGGTGAGAACACACAAGGTACAGAGAGAGATTCAGTTACTTGTTTGAGGTCACACATGCAGGAAGTGGCAGAGCCAGGATTCAAGTCCAAGTCGCTTGTTAGCACTCAGTCTTGTGTCTGGTACAATTGTCACTATGGGAACAAGGTGGATGCACAATGAGGGCTGCACTTTTGCCTCAACCCAGAGGGGCTGAGGAGTGGGAAAGGACACTTGGTGGGCACTGGCCTACAGGCAGCTCAACACCAAGCCCTAGAAACAGTCCCCACCCCATTAAAGATGGAACAAAAATGTTGCCGTGAGAGTGTGCTCTGCAGTGATATAGATAATGACATCAGTATCACAATCTCCATATTGCCATCGTGCCACTTTCCTCAAGTCTTTTGCCTGCTAACTTTCCCAGCCTGCTTGCCTCCATATGAGCATCCCATGGCTTCTGAGTTTTTTTCCCCCTCGGATGGATACTCTTTCTAAGGGATCCTGTGCTTGAAATACCAATCCCAATTCTTCTGAAGGTAGTGATAGAACAGGCCCAGTTTCTCTGCTATAAATCAGTGAGGGGAAAGGGACAGGCTGGACCCACAAGTGAAAAACAAAGGACATGCTGGGCATGTGCCACTCATCTAGCGGTCCTGGGGTTTGTGTGAAAATAGAAGCCTGCCTTATTTATGTGTAGGCGAGTTCAGCCATATTTTCAGCTGATAAATACTCTTTTTCCTGCCTCTAATCCAAAAAGCATAGCCTGTCTCTTCCTTCTACCTAGCCCGAGACCAAAGAAGGCACAACAGGATTGCCTGGGTAAAATTAACCCCAACATGAACAAAGTACAGAGTCTCCAGGCTACCCAGGGAAACCTGTCTTTGTAAACAAACACACACGCGCGCGCACACACACACACACACACACACACACACACACAGCCACCTCTTCTCTGCCTTCCTGTAGTGTCCCTAAGGGCACAGAGCCTACTCTTTGTCAAACAGTCTGGTCCATTTTCAGGCAGCTCTGACTTAGGAATTCCTTCCTCATGTTGAGCATACGTCAGCCAGTGTGGACTTCTCACCCAGCAGACCTGGCTCAGCTGCATGAGGTCATCAGCCACTTCTTGCACATAACAAACAGCTTTCAGGTGGTTAAAGGGGTCCCATCTTCTTCTCTTCCAAGTCTCCCTCCCTATTAAACTTCTCCAATTCCTGACTCAGTCTCTCCCAGAAGTTTTCTCACTTCTGAGAGAGGGGAGGGAAGATTTCCATGTACAATGGAGATGGAGCTGGTTATCCATGGCCTCATGAACTGGCTGTGTTACAAAGGAGTTCTTTTTAAGGAGTTGTCTAATTTCAGATCCCGGCAACCTCATCTGCTGAAGTGTCCCATGATCAAAACCAAGTATGGTGATATCCCGAAGGAGGCTGCAGTGGGGGGCTACGTCAAGCTCCACACAGTGGAGGAAGGAGAAATCGTTGTAAGTGTACAGAAAGCCTTGTTTACAATATAGTGTGTAACATGATAGGTTGTGAGTGTTAAGTAATGAGAGTAAAGGTTTAAAAATATCCCACTCTATATGTAATGATATTAAGGAACATTATTGATTTCTTAGATATGGTAATTTTAAAATTACCGTATTATGCTTATGGTTTTTAAGAGTTCTTATAGTTATGCAATAACTATCAACATATTTACAGATAAAATATGACATCTGGGACTTGCTTTAAAATAATTTAGGAATAAGGCAAGGGTGTCCCCTCTCACCACTCCTATTCAACATTGTACTGGAAGTCCTAGCTAGTGCATTAACACAAGAAGAGAAAGTAAAACATATACAGATTGGGGAGGGAGAAATAAAGCTGTGTTTGTTTGCAGATGATATGCTTGTTTATTTCTAAGAATAAAATAAAAAAGAACCCCCCAAAATTCCTGAAGCTAATGAATGATTATAGCAAAGTTGTAGTAATAAGGTAATGAACAATTGGAATTTGAAATTAAAAATACAATGCCATGTACAATAGCACCAAAAAGTGAAATACTTAGATATAAATCTAACAAAATATGTTCAGGATCCATATGTAGAAAACTTACTATAATGAAATAATTCAAAGAAGATTTACATAAATGGAAAATATTCTATGTTTATAGATTGTATGATTCCAATTCCATGACATTCCGGAAAAGGTAAAATTACAGAGATAATAAAATGATCAGTGGTGGCCAGAGGTTTGGAGGTCAGGTCAAGGGCTGAATAGGTAAAGCACAAGGGATTTTTTAGGACAGTAAAATTATCTGTATGATACTGTAATGGTGGATTCAAAACATTAAGCATTTGTAAAAACCCATAGAACTTTACAGCACAAAGAGTGAAGCTTAATGTATGCAATTTGTCAAAACAAAAAAAATTATCTAGGATGTCGGGAGATCCCAGGAAGGAATACACACTCTGACAAGAGACTCTAACAATTTTACAAATGCATGAAACCACTTCAATGAAGGGAAAGAGAGAAAAAAGTGCTGATGACTTAAGTATTTGGAGACGACTGGAGTCTGTAAGACTAAAAGCAGAAGGAACCACACACAAGCATTGGACTATAGTTGATAAAGTTGGTGTATGGATTAACAATTGATTCTACTGTCATGTATACTGAAATGGATCAATTAAGTAAATGAATGGTGGATGGTAGGAGCCAGGTATCTCACATCATGAGACATCTACAAGCAGATATGCCTGTTGACCTCCATCTCCCTTCCAGATATAACCAAATAGGAATCCATGCCACGGAGCCAAAGGAGCATGATAAGCTGCAGAGAAGGAGGCCAGCAGCCTCCAAAGTCTATGCGGGAGGGAGAAAGAATGGAGGCTCAGTGGGGACATGGATTTATGGGCAAAGACCTGCAGAAAAAGATGGGGAAGCGGGTTGTAGCTACAAAAGGGAAGATCTAGAAGAGGAGGACTAGCTGTTTGATTTTTGTCATAGTCCTAAGGAAGAGAACGTGGGCTTACTTGGCACAAGGAAGAGTTGAGATTGGCTGTTGGGGGAACTTGTAAAATGCCATACCCTGGAAAGTAACTGTGAGTACAATTCTGGGAGAGAGCCCGCTGCCTGCAGGCAGGATGTGGACAAAGCGCCTTAAGGGCTCTTGTCATTTGAAGAGTCGGAAGATTCGATGTCATGTAGCAAATGAGCCCTGGATTTCTCCCCATCATTTCCTGGACTTCTCCCCATCATTTGCCAAATGACCCCAGATGGAGTCACTTCCTATTTGAGCCTTGTTTTTTCCATCTAGAATATCTGCCAGTAGAAGTGGATGGTCCCTGAGATCCAACTTTCTGGGACTTTTTCCTGTAGGGCCTTCACCAGATCCTCCTTCCAGACAACCAACAAGACGTGCGGCCCTTGATCCTCGTGAGCCTGGGAGTTGAGTTGATAACAGTGTGGAAAGAAAAATTTTGTGAACTGATTGACAGCGAGGTAACAGAAAAGTTGTCCAGGTTCAAGATCGGGTACCCCAGGTCAGTGCTGGCTATGTGTGTATATCCCACCAGATCAAATGAACAAATTTTCACCTATTTTAGTAAAAGAAAGAAAAAAAATGGTAATACCTAATGCTGACAAGGGTGGGATGAAACTGGTAGTTGTTGCTACACTCTAAATTGTCTCAGTTCTTTGGATAATAATTTTAGCATTATGTTTTAAGTGCCATAAAACTGTTCCTACTTTTGGAAGCAATGGTCTACCTATGAATTTATCTTTATATAACTAAGTTATGGGGAAAGCTACCTGCATTAGGATGTTCATAGCAGTCATATTCATAATAGAAAAACCACCACCACCCACACATGTTACTAAAGGGATAGTTTAGAAAATTATGATCTATGCTCTAGCCAGTTTGGCTCAGTGAATAGAGCATCGGCCTGTGGACGGAAGGGTCTAAGGTTCAATTCGGTCAAGGGCACATGCCCGGGTTGCAGGCTGATCCCCACTATGGGGGGTACAGGAGGCAGCTGATCAATGATTCTCTCTCATCATTGATGTTTCTATGTCTCTCTCTCTCCGTTCCTCTCTGAAATCAATAAACATGTATTTGAAAAAAACAAAACTTTGCAGTGTTATTTCACTGCCTATAGGATACAGTGTGACTTAATGCCACATAAATGGCTCTTCATGGTCTGACCCCTCAACTCCCCTGCAGCACCTCCTGCCACCTCTAACCCCTCCAACAACCTAGGCAGATGGCCTCCTGGATCCTCCATATAATCGCCTTTGCCACTGTAGGCCTTTCTACCTGAAATGCCACCCCTAATCCTGTCCCTCTTTTTCTAGTAAATTCCTGCTCGTTCTTTAAGATTCATCTTTTCAAGACAACCTTTCCTGACTTGCCCCCAGTTGGGGTTGTACCCCATTCTGCACACTCATTGTGCTCCCTTTGCAGCGCTATCACTTACCACACACATTGTATTATAGCTGTTGACAGCCGTGTAGTTTGTACATATCTTTTCTCCACCACTTGATTCATTGCTTCACAAAGGCAGGGATTGGACTTTATCTGTCTTTCATCTCTAGCACCTATATAGTACCTGGTAGGTAAATGTTGAATGAATGGGGGCATACTCATTGCAGAAAACTAGAAAATGCTGAACATTTAAAAAAGTGAAAACCAAAATTATTGCATTCCTCCACCAATCCCAATTAGTGTTTTGTGTATTTCCTTTTAGTATTTATTTACCACATGGATATATGCCAAATGTGCATTTACTATTCATACACACCAAGTTTTATAATGGGAATCATGCTGATTATAGAATTTTGCATCCTCCTTCCTTTTTTTCTTGTGGTGATATTGTGATCAGTCTTGGTTTTGCTGGCATGTGTGGGAAGCAAGTGATTCCAATGGTAGAGAAAGAGGTGTAAAGGCAGGAGATCTGTAGCTATATCCCATAAACACATGAAAGGATTTTATAGGGGATCTGTATGACCTTGGGTAAGTCATTTCCCCTCCTCTAGGCTTCAGACTCTAATCTGCAAAACAAGAAAATTAGACTAGGACAGTGTTTCCTAAAGTATGGAACACATTCACAGGTTTACAAGATGATTTTAGGCAGCATGTGGATTGACATTGTTAGTTTTAACAGCTATGTATTTATTCTAGTGGGAATTAGAAAAAAAGCATGCTTCGTTCACTACACCCATGACCTGACAGATTTTGTTGCTTAGAACAAAGCCAAAGTAAATATTTAAGTAAAAGAAACTAAGTAGATTTAAGAAAAAATCATTAGTAAATTAAAGAACAGATAACATGCAGATATGGCCCAAATTGGGGCAGTTCTGCGAGAAAAACAAGTTGGAAAACAGTGGTGGTTCCTTGAAGTTCAAAGATGCCATAGTTCTCTGGTTCGCGTGCACTACCAATATAGAAAATGGCTAATTAGAGGTAACTACCCAAGAAACGATTTAAGGAGCTTTAGCTCCTGCATAATGCCTGGCACATGATGGGTATCAGTTAATGCCTGTTGAATGGAAATTCAGAAAGGCTTACATAGACTCGAGGGTGGCAGATGTTTGGGCTGCCCAGTCAGCACTTTGTTGCAATCATTTATAATGCTGACAGATTGAATTCTGGCTTATTCATTAATTGTTGAACTCATGGTTTTCTAGATTGCTAAAGTAGGCAGAAATCATAGCCAGTATCTAGCTCAAATCCTCCATGTTTTAACTGAGTACCGTGAGGCCCAGGAAAGGGCCTGTGACATCCTATAGGTCACATAGTCACTGACTGAGACACCTGTCCTGTGAATGCTACAGGCTAGATATCCTGAAACCTCTCCCTACAAAACACAGTGAGTGCCACGTAGAATATAATCACAGGAAAGGAG
The DNA here is from genome assembly GCF_963455305.1 of Plecotus auritus. Taxonomy (NCBI): domain Eukaryota; kingdom Metazoa; phylum Chordata; class Mammalia; order Chiroptera; family Vespertilionidae; genus Plecotus; species Plecotus auritus. The sequence continues at coordinate 60,640,846 of NC_137782.1, read as the reverse complement.
GGAAATCTCCAAGGGCAAAATGGAGAGGAGCCTAAAAGCCAAAGCACAGGGGGATCTAGTGTTGGGATTGCCCAGCAATGACGGGGTTTAAGGGAATCAGGGTTGAAGTTGTACAGCCTGCAAGGACAGATGAAACTTTCAGTTCAAGTGAGGTAGGCAATGGAACTAAAGTGCCTGCATGAAGCTGAGGTCCCTAGAAGAGCTACCCTGCTTAGGAAAAAACTAGATTAGAAATCAGTATGACCATCAGCATCAGGAGGTAACATGGAATCTGGCCTGTCTTACCTTGGAAAAAGAAGATCCCCTAAGAATTTGTAATTGCCTGCTTGCCCCCTCAGGGTTTGGTGAGTCCCTTAGCCTCTTTGCCCCCAGTTTCCATGTTTGTGAATTGGGGTGGTTATGAGGATCAAATTAATTAACAAACATAAAGTGCTGGGCACATGGTAAGTGCTAAGTCAGAGTTAAATAGTGTTATTATCTATTATGTAAAAAATTGGGAGTTAATGGAAATTACGTGAAGACTTTCTAGTGGTGTGCTGGTGAAGGTTTAGCAACAAACTCTCTGGGAGGTGGGAGGTAACCCTGATTTGAAGTGTTTGACCATTCCTATTATGGACACACTCCCACCATGCCCAATTTCAAGCTACCAAACTGATGGAGTTGAGAAGAGATGCACACAATCATCTCTTGTGAGCTGGTAGGAGCTGACTTTGATACACCACTGAGACCAATAGGACTAGCTTGTACCCCACTCCAACCTCTGGGTTTTTTATTAAATTGCTCTCTATGGATCATAGTGGGCTCTGTTCTGGTCAAATAATGGAGCCAAAAGAATGTTCTAATCTGTTTGTGATTTATTAGATTTGCCTCTTTAGGTGAGAGTACAGGTGAGTCAATGGAAATTGAACTTACCCTTCACTTGCTGTGGTCTCAGAAGGAAATTAGCCAATGAGTGCTGAGCCCATGCCAGCCTCCCCCACTTTCCCCACCCTCACATGCTATGAGGGCAGGGGGCAAAATAGAGCTAGGACACCAAGGCCAGTCCAAGGTAGCTTCAATCTGCTTTCCATCTTTTCTTTATATTTTTATTGATTTCAGAGAGGAAGGGAGAAGGAGAGATAGAAACATAAATGAGAGAGAATCATTAATTGGCTACCTTATGCACGCCCCCTACTGGGGATTGAGCCCACAACCCCGGTATGTACCCTTGACTGGGACACTTCAGTCCGCAGGCGGATGCTCTATCCACTGGGCAAAACTGGCTAGTGCTGCTTTCCATCTTTATAGATATGCCTGCTCTGGATATTTCATACAAGTGGCATTCTACAATATGTGGTCTTTTGTGGCTTGCTTTTTAGCATAATATTTTCAAGTTTCATCCATGTTGCAGTAATACTTCATTCCTTGTTATTGTCAAATAATATTCCATTGCATGTGTATACCATACTTCATCTATTCATCAGATAATGGACCTTTGAGTTGTTTCTTCATTTTGGCTATTATGAATAATGCTGCTATGAACATTCTTGTTCAAGTTTTTATGTTGGCATATGTTTCCATTTCTCTTGGGTATATACCTAGGAGTAGACTTGCTGGGTCATAAATTACTATGTTTAACCTTTTGAGGAACTGCCAGACTGTTTTCCAAGGTGGCTGCACCAATTTACATTCCCATTAGTAATATATTGGAAACCCTGTTCCAGTATTTTCATATTCTCATCAACATTTATTATCTATCTTTTGAATTATAGCCCATTTAGTAGACATAAGTGATATCTCATTGTGGCCTTGATTTACATTTCCCTGATGGCTAATGGTCACATATGTAATTCAGTGGCCACATTAAAGAAGTAAAAAGAAATGGGTAAAATTAACTTTAATAATATATTTTATTGAATTCAGTATATCGAAAGTATTATCATTTCAACATATAATCAATTTAAAAATTATTAGATACTCTACATTCTTATTTTGTTGTAAGTCTTTGAAAGTGGGTGTATGTTTTAGACTCACAGCACAGCTCTAATTCATATTGGCCACACTTCAGGTACTCAGCAACCACATGCAGCTCGTGGGCGTTGTGTGGAACAGCACAGGTCTAGGGGAAGAAAGTGTGGGAAGGTAAAGGAGGCAGAGAGAAGAGTCTCGGAAAAGGCACAGAGTGGGAAGGGGCACACTGTGTTTAGGGATTGAAAGAGTGGTGGGAGGCAAGGCTGGAGGGGGCAGGGCACAGGGAGGAGCTGGCATGGGAACCTCAGCATCTATGCCTTACCTTCAGCGATGATGAAATGTGCCAGAAGTTCCTCATGGAGAACAGCTGGAATATCTTCCGGAAGGACCTGGTACATCTGCTGGTGGAGCCTCGCCGACGTCCACTACTCACCCCAATCCGGTACAAGAAGAAAGAGATCTACAACCCCAAGTCTCTGACTCTGGATTTGTGTAGCTTCAACAAGAAGACTAAACCTAATTATCCCATTTTTATGGCACCCCAGAAAAACCTCCCCCCACTGAGGGTGGTCCAGGCCATCAAGGCACCCCGGTACAAAATCCAAGAACTCCTGCCTCGGTACAAGAATGCAGGGGTCCTTGTTTAGACCAAATAAAGGATGGAGGCTTGGCCACTGTGTTTCTTGAATGGACACCATGGGAGTTGTGGAGCTTGGAGTGGGGGCTACCGGGGGCTGAGCAGTGGGTCTGGACAGATGTTTAGGGGCAGCAACTGGGGCACTGTTTCCCTTGACACTTGTGGGGCTGAGTGAGTGGATGGTCAGGAGGCAGGAGGCTGGACGTGGATGGGTTAATCAATGGAGATGCTCTCAGGGTGGGAGGGTTTTATCTGAAAAGATGGATAGGAGGCACAGAGGGGTTCAGACCAAAGTGAGCAAGACTGGGGTCGCGAACTCAAATGCCTTCCAAGGTCAAACAAGTCATCTAAAGGAGAGCAGCAGAAGGACTGGGGAAGCAACAGAGGATGGTGGGGACTGGTGCACATGTTCCCATCTCGATGGAGCAGCTGCCTCTTAGACCCAGTCAACTGATGCCATGCCAGGAAATAAGTGCAGGCCTGGTACCGCTGGCCTATTTTTCAAGAGAACCAAGAAATCCAATATTTAAGAAGATTCCTACTGGTTTTTAAATGTGAGCAACAAATTCGGATTGTTTTTGAAATACTGTGTTAGGCAAACAAAACACATACGTGGGCTGTGTTGGGCCTACAAACTGCTATTTTGCCAATGCTCATCAAGCACCTCTCTCAGACTGACAGGGCATTGCCAGAGACTGGAGTGAGGCATGACTATGGAGGAGGTATAAAAAGCCAGAGGTGGGCAGCATACTGACAGGAGCGGCATCCTAGGTCAAGGATGAGGATCAAGCAGCCTGAGAGAGAGGAGGCAGGCCAGAGACAAGGAGGTGGTTGATTGGACTTACAGAGGGCTCCCCAGTCTCTCTGCAGGTGGATCCTGAATCTGCAGCCATCTGTCACTGACCTAGGTTGGCACCACAGACCCAGCACCCACTTACCCCTTTCCCTTGGGAAATACCATAGTTTAGCTGTGACAGTGCCAAGGGGCCCTGGTGGAGGCCATGACAGCACAAGGTCCTGGCCTGGGGCCACCAGGAGAGATATGAGCCCTCCCACACTTACACACTCGAACACTCACCTAGCCCACCTCTGGCAAGGAGTGGAGTCTGAGGGACAGCTGAGTGCTGAACTGGACATCGAAAGCTCTGGAGAACCTGGCTCTGTTTTCATCTCCCTCAACCCCCTTGAGCATCTTGAGTTCTTTACCTGCACCCCAGTTTCTCCAGTGGCAAAATGAGCAAGTTGGATAAGATCAATGGTTTTCATGAGTGAGGGGTGAGTACAGTTTGAAAAACATATTCAACATTATACTTTTATATGCTGAATTTAAAATAAAACTTTTTATGTTGCACAGCAAAGGAGAAGGAATATGGAATTTTTCTATCAGAAGGGAGTATGGGTGGAAAAGGGTAGAGAAGCAATGAATTTAATCATCTCAGCTTCCCTAATAGATCCAGAAGTTCAAGGAGTCTGAGACATCTGTGGTAGTCCTGGAAGGGCTGTCTGTGACCTACAAGGATGGGTGGCACTGTTTTGGACCTAGGTAAGTGGAAATGTCTGACTTCATGTGGGATCTCTTTGCATGCAGGGCTGTGGCTCAAAGATGATGGTGTGGACATCTTGTTCATTCAGTTAAAATTTATTTATTAAGCACTTGCTATATAGCAGATTCAAAGGAGGATAAGAGGCAGTCTCTATTTCCTCTTATTCTCTAGGCCTGGGGTCAGCAAACCCTTTCTGTAAAGAGCCAAATAATATTTTGGGTTTCACCAAACCATGCAGTCTCTATTGTAACTACTCAGCTTTGTATGGTAAAATCAATTTTAGTGTTCCAATAAAGCTTTATTTACAAAAACAAGTGGCAGGCCAAATGTGGGCCGTAATTTGCTTACTCCTGCTCCAGGCAATAGGGAGCCCTTAAAGGTTCTTGAACAGATAGGATATGGGGACAGAAACTTATTACTGAGAACTTATTCCATGACAGCCATCTTGCTAAGCATCTGACTGAAATCTGATAACCTTTGGGCTAAGATCCCAGCTCTGCCACTTAATGGCTGTTGAGGACTAAAAGAATTGGTATATGTATAGCACGGTGGAGGATTATATTCATCAAGACTCCTGGATCCCCCTTCCTGGAAAGTGAGAGAAAAAACTTGCAGAACAGGAGGCAGATCATGTTTCCCAGGAAAATAGTGGGTGACAGAACAGACTAGAAGGGCAACCTGGGAGTAAAGACACTGAGTGGGGGAAAGAGACTGTGGGGCTGGTCTTCAGGAAGTCTTGAGGGGAGCAGAGAAAGAGCACAGCTTTTTCTGAAGCCACTACGTAACAGAAGAACCTGAGAATGAGGTCTAAAGAGGACTTCAAAGAGTTTTTCTGTATATTGAGAATGTGTTTCTCCTTTGGGATTTCCTTGAGAAATCAAGTAAGCATTTGAATAGCTCTTAACTATGTTTTATGCAGTACTGATGTTTCTTTGACTTCGGTAACCAAGAGAGAGGGCAACATGAGGCCCCAGCTATATTTGGGTTACCCAGATACAGTGCTCAATACACATTAGATGTTATTAGCACCTTTTTGACTGAGATCAATTTGGCCATCCGGAGGCTCTCTTCCCCTTTCAATGGGATAGGAAACCAGCTTTGGAAGGCTAAGCCTTAATCATCAGTGATAAAGGCCATCCCCAAGAGATTTGGGGTGAGGCAGTCCTGGCTGGCATCTTACCCAACCTCCTGACTCTTCACTAAAGTGAATGGTTACTGTCAACATTAAGGGGCAGCCTTGGAGGGAAGAGAGCAGAGGCAGGTCTCCAAAGCATTAATTAGCATGCACTGTGGGTGAGGGCGCTGTTGCAAGAAGGATGGGTGAAACAGTGTGGGAGGGCTTGTGGTTGCTTGTAAGTATGCGAGAGCCTCCTAGCTTCCAGGCTGTGAGCTTCAGAATGAGCAAGCAGTTGTTTTCAAGGCTCCTTCCTCCACACACACTCAGCAATATGGAGCAGGGATCAGAATCAGGCAGGGGAGGACAAGTTAGGATTTATTTGCTCATTCAGAAGGAGCAAATATGATACCCCTTGGCACAATGGTTAGCAACAAACTATGTTTTTAGTGCTACAGAGGTCCTCACTGCCCATCTGGGCACAGATTCTGGGGTCAGGAAGTCCACAGTGATCTGCCATGAGGCAGAAGGGCCTGGGCTCAGATACTGAGTGCCCAGCGTATGCCAGGCATTATGTGAGGTACTCATTAGAGACCATCACTGGCAACTAAGTAGGTGGCATTATCTCCATCTGACAGATGAAGAGCCTGAAGCTTAGAGGCAAAGCCTGTCTAAGCTCAATGGGCAATCAGGTGGTACACTGTTCCAGGAACTCCAAGTGCTTTCTCTGCACCCCAGAGCCCTCCTAGGCAGTCAGCATTACAGTGTATGTACTGTTACACCATGTTATTCATCTATCCCACATGCGCCACCTGTTTTCAAAAAAGAAATTCTGCACACACAACCAGGGAACTGTGCTGGAGAGAATATAATCACCCTCTGGAATTTTCCATATGTAAATAAGCCCAGTCATACTTGGAGAGGCACACCCAGGCCACGTGAGCTAAAAATATAGCCCTCAGCCCTAACAGCTTCCACTGTTTGGGGAAAACGAAAAAAAAAATTTTTTTTTGAAAAATAAACATGGGAGATGTTGCCAGTATTTGTTATAAGAAGTGTTTAAGATCCCATTTTGGGGTTGGAAGCAAAACCATTCTTTTAAATCCTCTACTCTTTTTATATAACTCGTGGAAAAAAAATCTTACCTTTCAATTATGGAAAGTCTAAAGGGTGAAATGAGTAACTTTGCAACTCCCAGAGTACCACCAGAGGCCGTTTTGCTGTGATACTTTTCTGTTATTTGGGGACTTAAGTAGTTAACCACAAGGGTTCTGAGTTGCAGAATCTGTAGTCACTGGTTCAGGGCCAACAATGAGGTCCAGTAGTTTCAAAGTGCTGAGAAGCAGCAGAAAGCTGAAACAAGGATTTTCATGGCTGCTGTCGGCTGTAGGCTATAGCCCTGCGGGGAGAGCTGGTGCAGTGGGAAGGTGGCATATTGGGATATGTGCTGAACGACTTTCAGCTGGGCTCCTTCCTTTCCTGGAGCTTCACTATCATTTGTAAAATTTGAAGGGTCCATAAGGTGTTCATCTGACCTCACCCCAAACCCAGGGTTGTGCAGAGCCCCTGACCCTCTCTCTTCTTCTTAAAAAAAAAAAAAAAAAAAGTATTTTTATTGATTTCAGAGAGGAAGGGAGAGGGAGAGAGAGATAGAAAAATCAGTGAGAGAGTCATGGATTCTCCTGCACGCCCCCTACTGGGAATCCAGCCCACAACCTGGGTATGTGCCTTGACCACGGAATGGAACCATGACCTCCTGCTTCATAGGTTGACACTCAACCACTGAGCCACGCTGGCTGGGCTCATTGTGTTTTTTATTTACATTTCCCTAATTAACAATGAAGTAAGACATCATTTCATATGTTTGCTGGCCATTAGTATATAATCTTTGAAAAAAATGTCGATTCAAGTCCTTTGACCATTTTTATGTTGGGTTGGTTTTGTTGTTAAGAGTTCTTTATGTATTCTGGATATTAACCCCTATCACATATGATTTGAAAATATTTTCTCCCATTTCATAAGTTGTCTTTTCACTCTGTTGATTGTGCCTTATTGCCTTTTAATAAAGTATTTTGTGAGGGAGGTACTTTGAATATCCCTTCTATTTTTTTTTTTAATACTCACCCAAGGATATTTTTTTTCCATTGATTTTTAGAGAGTAGAAGAGAGGGAGATAGAGAAAAACATTGATGTGAGAGAGACATCAATTGATTGCCTCCTGCACTCCCCAGATTGGAGCTGGGGATCAAACTTGCAACCCAGGTAGGTACCCTTGACCAGGAATCAAACCTGTGACCCTTCAGTGTGTGGGCTGATGCTCTAACCATTGAGCACACCAGCCATGGCTGAATATTCCCTTTCTTATAATGCTTTTCATTTATTCATTTATTTATATCAGCATTGGGCTCATGGTCTCCTTCATCATTCTACTAGAGGCCTGGTGCACGAACTTGTGCACCAGTAGGGTCCCTCAGCCTGGCCTTCGGGATTGGGCTGAAACCAGCTCTCCAACATCCTCTGAGGGGTCCTGGATTGTGAGAGGGTGCAAGCCAGGCCAAGGGACCCCACTGGTGCACGATTGGGGCCGAGAAGGGACACGGGAGGTTGGCCAGCCGGGGAGGGACCGCAGGAGGGCTCCAGGGCATGTCTGGCCCATCTTGCTCAGTCCCAATTGGCCGGACCTCAGCAGCAAGCTAACCTACCAGTTGGAGCATCTTCCCCTTGGTGGTCAGTGCACGTCATAGTGACTGGTCGACTGTCTGCCCTCTGGTGGTCAGTGCATGTCATAGGGAGTGGTTGAGCGGCCTTAGCCTATCATTAGCATATTACACTTTGATTGGTTGAACGGACAACTGGACACTTAGCATATTAAGCTTTTATTATATAGGATATTTTTATGCACAAATTGTCAGATGTGGCCAAAGGAAAACTGGCTTACTCCAAGCTGGCTTCTATTGTCCTTTTCACATGCTCCTATCATTTTCTGAGCACTTTCTTGTTTTCTGCCACATGGTATTCTAGGATCTTTTACTTTCCCTGCTGCAGCCCTAGAATTATCCATTTCTCCAAGGACCCTGTCCCTTTTAGTAGAGAATGGTATTTAGAAGCTTCTGGCCCTGTCTCTGACGCTGATAAATTTGTGGCTTTAAAAGGCCCAGCATCTGATCTGGAGAGGCAAACCCAAGTTTTACCACCAGAACGAACCCCTCATTTATAGATGAGGAGACTGAGGCCCAAATGGGATCATTTGGCCGTTTCCCAGTTAGAGAGCTTAGATGAGAGCTGCGGCCTCTGACTACCTACCTGTCCAGTGTGCTTTCCCTGTGATCCCAATGGGGCTGCAACCTCTCTGAACCTCTTTCCTCTTCTGTCCAGAGGACTAGCTCTGCCCTAGTGGTCCAGGACAGCTTTTCTAAAGAGCTAACCAGCCGTGGGCAAACTACGGCCCGCGGGCCGGATCCGGCCTGTTTGGCTGTTCTATCCGGCCCACGGAGCCGAAAGAGCGGAGGGTTCTCTTGCTCTCCCCTCCGCTCCTTTACTTTGAATTTGTATTAGTTCACACAAACACTCCATCCATGCTTTTGTTCCGGCCCTCCAGCCCAGTTTAAGAACCCATTGTGGCCCTCGAGTCAAAAAGTTTGCCCACCCCTGAGCTAACCTCATCTATTAGCTTTTTATGAGCCTTATCTCCCCCTGGTGACCTTTATGAGTGAATCCACCTTAGATTGCAGAGGAGAGCTTCAGCTTTTATCTCCAGCTCTAGTAGATTTGGGGCTTGCAGACTGGTCCCAGGCTGAGATGAGTTGTCCAAGTTCACCTGGTTCTCCCCCTTCAGACCAGAGATTCAAGGCCTATGTGCCTCCCTGAGGCCCATTTCAGTCAGCTGACACCTGTCTCATAGGAGCATCAACAGGAGAGATGGGGTGGAGGCCTGATTCTGTGTTGAAGTGGTGGGACGGGCCTGCTCCGACTGGTTCCCAGTCCACCCAGGTTATACCAATAGCACCCAGGGAAACACTAGAAACATTATCTCCCCACATGTGGAGGCGTGTCTTGAGCCTCACTTCAAAGTTGGGAGTAAGAACTCCTCTGGTATATCATTAGAGGTTTTCTGTGCCTGACTTGGGGGTGGGCGGTGTTGCATCTGACCTGCACCCTCTGGTTAGGTCAGCTATGGAATCAACTTCCAGCCTGGGAAGCCAACCATTCAAACCAGTGCCTGTAACAGAAATGCAGAATCAGTCCGTCAAAAAAGCTGAGCATTTGTTTTCTTTGCATTCAAGACATTTCCTAAGCTCCTAAACTCTGGCTATGTGTCAGCATTGTGTGGCATCCTGTGGTGCAGGGAGGATTTAGGCCTGAGCTCAACCCAGTAGACTTTCAAATAACGATGATACAAGTGGGTTCCATATATAAAAGGCACAAATAGCCCTGGCTGGTGTGCTAAATGGTTAGCATTGACCTGTGCACCAACGGGTCGAGGGTTAAGATTCTGGTCAAGGGCACATACCTGGGTTGCAGGTTCTTTCCCCACCTCATTGGGGAATTGATGTCTCTCTCTCTTATCACTCCCTCTCTAAAAAATAAACCAGTGGAAATATCCTCAGATGGGGATTAACAAAACAAACAAACAAAAAGGCACAAATAGAAGCTGCAAGAGAAAGAGCATAACTTGTGACATTTGGTTCTGGCACTTTAATTCTCAGGTGTCAGGTTCTCATAGGTAAGACTGTATATAAATTAAAATTTGAGTTGGGCAGTTTGAGTTGCTAAATGAAAATGTAGAAAGGGCACTATAGGCAGAAGGAATAGCTTGAGCAAAGTTGGAATCACCAACCAAAGTGCAAGGTTAACTTAAAGAACAGCAGAGCTCCCAGGAGTGCTAACATCAAGCGATGGATGAAGGTATCACAAGACGTGGAACTTCAGATACCTCCGAGTCCAAGCATGAAGGGTGTGAACACAGTGCTTCTATGGAGCATGCTAACTTTACAAGCAATGAAGACTTCATATAGGCTTTTAAAGTAACATTTATTTTTTTAAAGTTAACATGTGCATATATAGGAAACTGAAAAACACAAGCAAAGAACAAAGCCATCCATAATCACAAGCAGTTTAAAGTCTGATGTGTCCTTCTAAGTCCTGTGTATCTACACAACTAAGCTTTCATTTTTATGTACAAAGATGGTACAGTTATGTATCATGCTTTCTCACACATTATGAATATTTACCATTTCAAAGTCCCAAAGCTGTGAGTATTTTGATAACCATGAACACCCTACACCAACTCAATCTGGAAGAAAATGTAATCCTGCCTTACTTGGTGACAAAAATTTCATAAAGGACAAAAATAGCAACAGACCTCTAGATAAAAAGATATTCACAAAGTTACAATTAAAATACTGCGTTCCCTTAATGTTCCATTAAAAATGAGACCCATAGCAAGAGTACACAAAGTATAATGCTTCTAAGAGAATTATGATTTATACTTTAAAATATTAGCAAGGTGGCAAGTTTTGACTGAAGTACTTAACAACATAGTCCTATAGCACAGTCTAAAGAGATGCACGCACATCAGTGGTTATCACCACCATGTGAATATGAACACATCCACACACACCCTTCGCATGAACAAGTCCTGATGTCCATTTCTCAGATGGTTCAACAACTTCATGTCCAAGATGCCTCTTTTCTAACAATTATAACAAAAAGATATTTACAAATCGGTTAATTCACTAGCTCTACTTTTTATCAGACATTGTCACCTCAGGACGTCTAAAAAACTCCAATGTTGCAAAATAAAGAACCTTGTCCACAATAAACACAGGAACTTTACAAAAATGCATATAGACCTATAGTTATAACCTAAAACTTTCTTCTAGGTATGGAGATATTAGCAAAGAGCCCTTCCCTTCACCCTTCCTCTTCTCCCTCCTCCTCCACATCAGTGACTAAATACAGAACACCTGGCTCCAAGAGGTGGCTTAACAAAGACACTCCCAGACGACAGTCCTTCCTAAAAACTAACAAGGGGGCTTTTATAAAGGGATTATTTTACTACCTCTACTTTTAATATACTTCAGGCATTATCCTTGAATACACAGCAATATTAACTAATATGCACATATATAACAATTGTTAGATAATTTTAATTTCTCTAAAGACTCATGGGCACAGAACCCTTTTTTCTGTACTTCCTTCCCTCCCCCTTTCCTTGTGAACAGTCAGCATACTCTCCAAGACATCAAATTTAACAATTCCATTCCTCAAATACCACCATTCCTATAAATTAACAAAAAAAATACTTAAAGGGTGTCATTTTAACTCTTTTAACGTATGTTGTGCACTTCCAAACATCTAGAAAGACTAGCCATCTCAAATAAGAATTTGTTTGATTAAACTGCACATAGAGGCTATAATCTGAAAGTGTCTTCTGAATAGGAAGGAACTTTCTGGTCTAAAACCCTTCCCCTTTTCATCTCTATCAACACAGTGGACAGTACAATAAGCATCTGTAATGCTTAAGAGAGGATTTTAACAATTTTACTTCTCATGTTTTCAGAACAGTTCTTAGGAATCTAACACAAACTCTACACCATGTATTTGTTTACTAACTACTTCTGTCATACACTGGCACCCTCTGTAACATCTAGAAAGGCTAGATGTTGTAAATTAGAACAGTTTGTCCTTCACATACAGTATATACACAGCTAAGTGAAACACAATGCACAGGCACAGGGAAGATGGTCAATCTTGCCTAACTATAAACATACTGGTATAAAGCCCTTCACACTTTCTTCTCCTTCCTCCCTGAACCAGTACAAATATAATGTGTACTGCTCAGAGATGTGGTTTGATCATCCCATTTCTAAAACATAGTATTTGAAATGAATTTAACAAAAGGATATATACAAAATGTGTTATTTTACTACCTCTACTTTTAACATACTTTGTGCACTTCTAAACATCTAGAAAGACTAGATGTTTCAAATAAGGACTTAAGTTTGTCCACTATATACACAGTAGTGTTGAATAAACTACACACATGTAACAATGGTTATATCAGAAAGTGTCTTCCATATAAGAACATTCTAGTCTGGAACCCTTCATTTCCTCCTGACCACCATCAACTCAATGGGTTGAGTAGGCACATGTATCACTTACAGGTAGATTTCACAATTTGATTTCCAAAGTCCTTTTCAGAAGACAGCCTTTTGATGAATTTTAACACAAAGTGTACAAAATGTGATAGTTTACTAACTCTACTTTTGTCATACATTGGCAACCTCTTTAATATCTAGAGACTAGATATTATAAAATTAGGACCTATTTGTCCAGTATATTCACAATATATACAGTAAAGTTAAATGAAATGCATGTAACATATAAGGCGGCATAAGATAAGCTAAAATTTTCTATCACACACTAGCAATACATCTTTTTGCAATTTCTTCCCTCCCACCTCCCTCAACCTACTAGTGAACAAGTACATAGAGTACACTGTTCGGAGAGGTGGTTTAACAATTCCATTTCTAAAGACAATATTTTCTATCAGGTTTTAAAAGCTATTTACAAGAAGCATTATTCTACTACTTCTATTTTTAAGTACATCAAGCACTTCTAAATGTCTAGAAAGACTAGATATTTCATATAAGAACTTACTTGCCCACTATGTGCACAGCACTGTTAAAATTGCACATACTAACAATGGTTATAATCCGAGGTATCTACTAAATATGACCATGTTGGCCTGAACCATTCCCTCTCACTCCCTTCTCTTCACCACCAATCCAGTGGACAAGTACAGGTGTGTGTAATATTTAAAGATGGTTGAACAAATTCATATCCAAAAGTCATTTACACAAGACAAGCTTTCCTATGAATTTCAACACAAAGTGTACAAAATATGACAATTTTACTAACTACTTTGTCATATACTGGCAACCTCTTTAACATCTAAAGACTAGCTATTGCAATTTTAGGACTTATTTGTCCATTATATACACAGCAAAACAAAATGCACATAACATATAAAAATGGTTTTATCTGAAAATGTCCAAATATGAACACACTAGCATATTACCTTTTGCAATTCTTTCCCTCCCACCTCCTCCAAACTATTGAACAAATATCGACTATAGTATATTGCTCACAGAGGTGGTTTAACAATTCCATTCCCAAAAGATAGTATTTCCTATGAATTTTAGTAAAAAGATATTTACAAAAGTGATATTTTACTACCTCTACATTTAACATACGTTGGGCACTTCTAAACATCTAGATGGACTAGATGTTTCAAAAAAGGACTTAATTTGTCCACTGTATATACAGCAGTTTTGAATAAACTGCACACATTTAACAGTTATAATCTGAAAGTGTCTTTGAAATATGAACATTGTAGCCTAAGACCATCTTTCCCTTCTTCCCCTCCTCCACCAACCATGTAGGCTATAATGCTCAAATATTCATAAGACAATCTTTCCTAGAAATTTTAGCACAAATGTAAAAAATGCATTAGTTTACTAACTACTTTTGTCATACACTGGCAACCTCTTTAACATCTAGAAAGACTAGATGTTGTAAATTAGGACTCATTTGTCCATTATATACACTATATACACACCTAAGTAAAACTAAATGCATGAACATAAAGGACAATGGTTAATCTGCCTCATTTTGAAACACACTGGCATCCAGCTCTTTGCCCTTCCTTCTCCCTTGAACCAGTGCACAAATGTGTACTGTCAAAGAGGTGGTTTGGCCATTTCCCAAAATAAGAGTATTTGATATGAATTTTAACAAGATATTTACTAAAATGTCTTTTTTTACTACCTCTACTTTTATCAGGCACTTCAGAACATATAGAAAGATAGGTATTTCAAAAAAGTACTTGGCATTGTCAACTATTATACAATAGTGAGGAATAAAATGCACACATAAAACAATGGTTATAATATGAAAATGTCTTCTAAATATGACCAGTCTGGCATAGAACCTTTTTTTCTTCCTCCGCAAGGTCTTCTCTCCAGGTCTTCTAACCCACGGGGCAAACGTGGATGTGTGTCACTCCTGATGCCGCATGCCGTTTCTAGAGGTAGTCTGACAATTCCATCTCAAAGTCATTTTCAGAAGACATTTCTTTTGATATATTTTTTTTAAATGGGCGTTTGCAAGACGTGTGATTTTCTAACTCTACTTTATCATACGTTGGCAACCTCTTTACATCTAGAAGGCCTAGATGTAGCAAAGTTCTCTTTTGAAAGGTTAGGGGGAAAGTTGAGAGCAGCTTTTTCATATTATATACACAGGCGCCTATAAAGGGCCAGTAAATCTTCGCAAAGGGTGGTGGGCACTTCCTATTAGCCAAATGTGGCATGTTCTTCTGCCATTTCTCTTCCGAAATCAAGGTTTATATAACGAAGACCAACAGCCCGAAAGCCCGCTAACCGCTCCACCCGCCACGGGTGGGGCTTCGCTCACCTTCGGTCCCTTAAGGCCTTTGTCCATCGTGGTCAAGACGAGGTGAGGTCTCCTCCAACTGGGACGGAGGAGTCACCCCTGGCGCCCAACCGCGCCGCTTCAAGCCCTGAGGGTGAGCGAGCTGTGTCCACGCAGACCCTCCTCTCGGCCTCCGAGGCCCTAACGGCCTCCCTCTGCGCATTCCAGCGGCCGCCATTCTTCTCGCCCCGCCACGCCCGTCGCTCAAGGCAGCGCGGCCTCGGGGGCTGGTCTCGTCCTAGGGCTGTTCACGGCGGCTTGGCGGGGGCTCCGCTTAGGCCCCAGAGGGTCAGGCCTGGAGATACTGCAGTCCACAGGATGCGCCTGGGGGAGGCCACGGCTATCAGGTCGCGGAGATGGAAGTGGGGGTGGAGAGAGAGGTTCGCTGCTGCTTCCGAGCTTGGACCTGGGCAGTGGGCACCCGCAGGGAGGGCTCTGGGTCTGCAGGACAGAGCCTGCTGCCCGTCCCCGGGCCCCCCAGTTCACCCACCGGCCGGGGCCGGAGGGCCTGGAGGGGCCCGGAGGAGCCCAGAGAAGAAGGCCGCGCTCCACTTCTCACTGCGCTCTCTGCCGGAACTGACTTGGCAGTTCTCTACGCAGGCTAGAGAGAAGCGGCACCGGAAGTATCCTGCACCTGGACCCGCAAGCCAAGGTTCCGGGACTGAAATGTTCCGCAGGGGGGAAGGGCTTGGGAAGCGTCATGTGCGGTTAAGAGGCCCTACTGGCGAGTCCTTTGCAGCTGTAGTTGTTAAGGCCTCAGAATACCTGAACATCAGTATTTCTTCACCCCAGATTCCTTCACTCCATCTGTTGGACAAGGAGGCTCTTTCCAGTCTTTCATTCACTCATTCACCACCTGTTTATTGAGCACTATTACGTGCCACATAAGCATTGGGGAATGCAACAGTGAAAGAAAAATACCCCACCTGAAAATGTATTTCTCCTGAAATTTGCATTCTACTAGGGAAAACAGACAATTCTTAAAATGCATTATAAGGGTAGATAGCGAAAGTGCTATAAAAATAAAAAGTAGAGGAGAATATGAAGTGAGTGTAGAATGTTTTAGATGGGGGCCAGGTGACTTTTGAGCAGATATCTGAAGAAGGTGATGTTGAGTGGAAGAGCTTTCTTGGCAGAGGGGAACTGCCAGTGCACAGGCTCTAAAGCTGAAGTGCATGGGCCTGGTCTGTTCTACAAACAGCAAAGAGGCTGGAGCAGAATGAGCAGGGAAGAAGGTAGAGGTTAGAACAGGCCAAGTAGTGTGAAATCAGCTACGTGAAATAGGATAGTGGCTTGTACCAGGATGGCAGCAAAGGTGGCAAAAGTGGTTAAATTCAAGGTAAATATAAGATCCAGTCTGCAGGATTTGCTGATAGACCAGATGTGAAGTATGAAAGAGAGGAATTGAGGATAACGTCAAGGCTTTTGGCCTGAGAAAACTGAGGGAATTGGCATTAACTGAGATAGGAAAGACCATGGGATGAACAAGTTTTGGGGAGAATATCAGGAGTTCAGTTCTGGACATGGTAAATTTGAGATGCCTGTTTGATATTCAAGTGGAGATATCAGGTGGACAGTTGGATTTATGAGTGGCATTCAGGGGAGAGTCTGAGCTAGACATATACATTTGGGAGCCATCAACATACGGATGACTTTAAAGCTATGAGGCTACATGAGAGAACCAAGAAAATACATAGAGAGAGAGAGTGATCTTAGGCCTGAGTCAAGGTGATGAGATGGAACCAGCAAAGAAGACTAAGGAATGACCAGAGTGTTAGGAGAACAACCATAAGAGTGTGGTGTCTTAGAGGTAAATGAAGAAAGCGTTTCGGAAAATTATCAATAGTGTCAAACATTACTGATAGGTCACCTAAGATACAGTTGAGAATTAGTGTACTTCAAGCTTTAAAATTCATGCTGTGATAAACCTTCTTGTGAATTTTCAAACTTTGTGGAGGCTTCTGGTTTCCTTTGGATACAAGTTGAGAAATGAAAAGAAAGATCAAAGGGTTGGTCCAGGCTCGAGATTCTCTTGATGCAGACTCAGACAGGATTCCCAGGAGGAAAATTCTACAATTTGAAAGACCCCTCTGCTGGAAGGCAGAAAGGAGGAGTGATGAGGAGGCCAAGAGCTCTGGGCACTGGGGCTTTAGTCCACAATGAGATGACAAAGTATTAAGCTGCGGTGGTGGCTTCAGAAGTAGAAAACAGGTGAGGTGAGGGTTTCTAGTTTTGCAGAGAAAGAAGCCACCTGGGTTAAATATCTGGAGAGAAGAGAGAGGAGGGGGAGGAGAAGCCACGGATCACATCACACAAGGTTTCAAACAGCAGGACTGGCCGGCTTGGTGGGTGGTTAATACATTAACCAATGCTCTAGCTGATTTGACTCAGTGGATAGAGTGTCGGCCTGTGGACTGAAGGGTCTCAGGTTCGATTCCAGTCAAGGGCACATGCCTAGGTTGTGGGCTCAATCCCCAGTAGGGGGTATGCAGGAGACAGCCGATCAATGATTCTCTCTCATCATTGATGTTTTTCTCTCTCCCTCTCCCTTCCTCTCTGAAATCAGTAAAAATACATTAACCAAGACTAGGAGAATGAAAGTCTCAGTGTACAGTTCCTGGCCCCCTTTCTGAGCCCCCTACCTCCTAAGCAGCAGCCAAAGGGCTGGTATCTCTGGAACCTAAATATCAAGATAATGACAAATATGTGTACTGCTTTCTACTTGATATATCTCTACTTGAATGTTCCAACAGTATCTTAAACTACTCTTGTGTAAAACAAAACTCTTTATACCTCCTCAGAGCCTGTTCTTCCCCAAATTAGTAAATGGTAGTATCATTCACCCAGTTCCCAAATAAAAAATGAGGCATCTTCCTTGATTCCATTCTTCCTCTCCTTCCCCATCCCCCAACCATCATAAATCCTATTTTCCTCCTCAGTGTATTTAAAATACAGCCATTTTCCTGTGCTTTCCAATATAGTAGCCTTTAGCTACAAGAAGCTATTTACATTCTAATTAAAATGACATGAAATTAAAAATTTCAATTCCTCATCTACACTAGACATGTTGTAAGAAGTAAGAGTCACAGGTGATTAGTGGCTGCCATATAAGCACAGATATAGAACATTTCCACATTCCCGTTAAATCATAGGGCAGTGCTGATCTATAACCTAGTCCAAACCAGCAACATCTCTAGTCTGAATGACTGTAATAGCCTCTTCATTGTTGTTTTTACTTTTCTATTACTCTTCCCTTCTAATCCATTCTCCTACTTTTAACCAGAAATCAGATCTTGTTGTGGCTTTTCATCGCACTTTGAACAAAATCCAAACTTCTTACCATAGCCTGCTGCCCTCTGTCATTACATCCCAGCCACACTGGCTTCCTTGCTATTCCTCCCACTCTAAGTTTTTCTTGACCTCAAGGCTTTACACATGCTGTTTCCTCTACTTGGATGATTCTTTCCCTGGCTATTAGCAAGGCTAAGTTTCTTCTCATCTTAGGTCTCTGTAGAGGGCCTTTCCTGACTTCCTCTTCTAAATGAGGTTTCTTTCAGTTAATATCACATCACCCTACTAATTTCCTTCTTTCATTAATCACAATATTTCATTATGTTATTAATAATAATAAAAATTTCTATGTACTTCTTATGTATAAGGCACTGTGCAAATAACTTGCTTTATATATTTTATCTTATTTATTAATTTACTAGTTTCTTTTCTTTTCCCCTATGTCCCTGACACCCAGTACAGTGCCTGACATACAGTAGACATTAATAATTGTTAACCAAATGAACAAATTTATTGAACACTTACTATGGGCCAGGCACTGTGCTAAGCACTTTACATATATTGTCTCCTTTAATTTGCACAGTGATTCTATGATGTAGGTACTGGTACTCCCTTCCTTTTATAGATGAGAGGCTATGTAACTAGTCTAGTTCACAAGAAGAACTAGGATTCTAACCCAGGTCATCTGACTCTGGGGCTCCCTGGGAAGGTACAATAGAGGGTGTAGAGGCCTGAGAACACACCAGCCGGCAGCCCCCACAGCTCAGACTAGAAGCCCCAAAACAAAGTCTTTTTTGAAAGGCTTTCCATTTCAGATCAGGCCAGAGATTCTGGGTGTCACTGCTCAGCCGGGAGGCAGACCTGGGTCAGGGCTCAGGATTCTGTTGTGAGTCGAGCTAAATGCTCCAGTTCAATTCTGAGCATCCTCAGTGGGGCGGGGGGCCGGCCTAGAGACCCCAAGACAAGACCCTGAGTCAGAGGTGTACCCAGTGTGACCACTGATGCCGCTGTGTCTTTCTGCTTATCTCAGATCAAGGATGAGACAAGGAAAAAAGTAAAAATAATGAGTCTTCTCAGGAAACATCACATATCAGGCCTGTGACACGGAAGGGTGTTTGTTAGGTCAAAGGCTCCAAGCTCATTAGCGGGAATGGTGCTGAACTGCCAGCCACCCACACAGCTTTCTTGAGAAACAAACACAGTGCAGCATCCACCCCTCCCAGGCCTGGGCCTGCATGGTTCCACCATTATCAACATCAGCACACATCTGCACCCAGGTAGGTCTGGTTGGCAGCAGGGTCCTGGAAATGGATTGTGTGTGTGTGAGTGGGGGTGTCCCAGAGAGGCTGTTCATAATCCTCCTCCTCCTCATTGCTTGAATTTGGGACTGGTTCTGGCCTAGTCTGAGTTTCTGAAACATGAATTATTTCCAAATCAGCTTAACAACCTCCTCCATATCTATGTACACGGAGACCAGGTTTTACTTAATATCTCTCTGTGAATCGAGGGAGAGGCATTTAAGTAAAACCGTCACTACATTAGCATTGTCCTCAGCAGTACTGATGAACTCACCAATTGGATGTGCTGGTTATATGTTTCCTGAATGTCTATTAAAGTAAATAATGCAACTCTTGGAATAATGTTCATCTGAGTTCCACTTGAAATTAACTTGGTGCAACCAAGATGCAAAACAATTGGTGTCAAAGGGACACAAGAGTTCCCTTTGACCAGAGCTGGAACAATTTGAGCAACAAAATAAATTAACATAGTATTAGATTATAGCCCCAAGTATACACTAAATATCTGTGAGTCCTAACTGATATAAATAAATAAATGGGGGAGAAGAGACTAATTTTCCTTATGGAAGAATTCCAAATAATTTACCCCCTCCAGGGTAAAGAACTTAATTCCTCCCTTGAGTGTGGGCTGCACTCAGTGACTTGCTTCTGAATAGTGGAAAGGGAGGAAAAACACCTAACTTCACAGGGAGAAAACCTGGCAAGCACTGTCTTGGCCAGGTACTCAAGTCATGTTGAGAGCATGTACCCCTGATCGGATGTCATGAGAAGGGCATTACCTCTGTGGTTTCTTTCACCAAACTCCAGTCTAAGAATGAAAAAACATCAGAGAAACCCAAATTGAGAGACATTCTGTAAAATACCTGACCAGTACTCCTGAAAACGGTCAAGGTCATGAAAAGCAAGGAAAGTCTGAGAAAATGTTCTAGGCCAGAGGAAACTAAAAAGATATAATGACTAAATGTAATGTAATATATTGGATGGGATGCTGGAACGGAAAGTAGATGTTAGTGAAATAAAAATAACGTGTAGAGTTTAGTTACTAGGAACGTACTGAGGTTAGTTTCTTAATCATGACAAATGCACCTTGATGTTAACAATAGGGGAAACTACTGGGGGTGGGGTATACAGGAACTCTCAGTACTCTGGGAAATCTCTGTAGTCTTTATATCAAAGATTTATATTTATTTTTTTGTAAATACAGAATTATTTTTATTTTATTTATTTTTAAAGATATGTTTTTATTGATTTCAGAGAGAGGAAGGGAGAGGGAGATAGAAACATCAATGATAAGAGAGAATCATCAATTGGCTGCCTCCTGCATGCCCCGCACTGGGGATCGAGCCCGCAACCTGGGCATGTGCCCTGCCCAGGAATCGAACCCTGACCTCCTGGTTCATGGGTCAACACTCAACCACTGAGCCATGCCAGCCGGGCCAGAATTCTTTTTAAATGATATGTTTATTTTTTTAAAAAGAGGGGGTTGTATGCTAATGGTTCAAAGCGAGAATTTTGAAGTGATGTAGATCTGCCTATTTGTTTCCTGTGAAACAAATTACCACAGCCTGGTAGCTTAAAACAACAGAGATTAATTTTTTCATTGTTCTGAAGGCCAGAAGTTCAACATTATTCTTAGTGGGGTGAAATCGAGAGGCTCGCTCCAGAGGCTATAAGGAAGAATCTGTCCTTGTCTCTTCCTACTTGCGGTGGCTGCCATCATTCCTTGAATTGTGGCCACATCACTCCAATCTTTGCCTCTGCGGTTGCATTGCCTCCTCCTATTCTCTGTGTACCTGTCTAACCTCCTTCTGCCTCCCATAAGGATATTTTTTCTGGCATTTAGTGCCCACTCAGATAATCCTAGATGATCTTATCTCAATACCCTTAACTTAAATCACATTAGCAAAAATCCTTTTCCTAAATAAGGTAACATCTATAGGTTCCAGAGATTAGGCCTCTGTATCTTTGGGTGGCCATTAAATGCAGCCTACCACAGCCTGGCTGAAAGGAATTTAGGACTGGTAGTATCAATCAGCCTCCTCTAAAATTGAAAATAACAACAACTATATAACTATTTTAAAAATGTTCATCAAGCCACACTTTGAAAAACAATTGATACAAGAGACTGGTCTTAGAAGTCAGACAATCCTAAATTCCAAAGCAGCCTCCAGCACACAGAAGCTTGTGGCCTTGGGTAAGTCAACAAACTCCTTGAATGGCATTTGCTTCTGTACAGGAGGAACCCTGCCACAGGAACACTGTCAGAACTCAGACATGTAGCAGATGTTCTCTCCCCACCCCTTATGCCAATGTTTCATGAGCTATAACATACTCCATAAGTATGTTATATGAAATATTTTCTACGTACAACAACGTGTTTGAGCCCCATAAAATTTCACTCTGTGAGATAAAGATGAATTTTCCTTCCCATTATACAGATGGAGAAACTGAGGCTCCACGATGTTAATTGACTTAGTGTTACCCAAATAGAAGACTGGAGATGGGTGGTGTCTGAGAACACGATGGGCAGGAGCTGAGGGGCAAATGCCTTCCCTTCTCCAAACCCTGTGAGACTGACCCATGGTTTGTAGTTTGCCAGGTTCTTGGTTTTGATTGCTCCTTATTCTGAGTCATTGAAGCAGAGACTCTAACAGGACCCTCACACTGCAGAGCCCATCCTAGACTGGGTATCCTGAAATGGACCAGGAAAGCCTGTTGAAGGGTATGTTAAGGGCCCACGTGCCAAAGCCAGGAGTTAAACCGCCTGAGTTCTGATCCTGGCTCTTTCGCCTCACAGACCCCTGGCCCTGGGCAAGTCACCAAAGCCTTTTGTGTTTCCGGTTATTTCTTCATATGTAAAAAAGAGGTAATTATAGAACCTTAAAGGAAAATTGTGAGGCGCAAGTGAATTACTGTACATGAAGCTTTTATTACAGTTCTTGGTACAAAGTGAGTGCTCACCCTAGTCATTACTAAGCCCCGAGAACCTAAACACCTCATTGCATGGGCTGTTCTTTCTTCTCCATACGCCCCCTCGCCTAGAGAAAAGTAATTCCTCCTGCCGGGAGCGGGGAGCACAGATGCGGAGGTTCTGGGTCTCTCACTGTCTTGCTGACGTGAGTCATTCCTGGTCTCCCAATCATCCCCATCAGTACCAGGAGATGACAGAGGTGCCTACCCTGCAGCGGGACTGAGCCCCGCAGGCCCCACCCACCCTCCCTTCCAGTCCAGGGATACGGGCGGGGCAGGGAGCAGCTGGGCTGCCACAGCAACGCCTGGAGGCTGCCGGGACGGAGAGGCGGGGCCGGCCCCCGTGAGGCCCCGCCCCCAGCCCAGGCTCCGCCCAGAACGGGGCCAGGGGCCTCAGTCGGCCGATGCCAAGTCAGCTGTGTCGCTCTGACTAACTTCCTGAGTGCCTGACAGAACCACTGTCTGACTGACCACGCACGCCATTCCCGCCTGGTAACCCGAGTCTCCAGCTGTGTCTGACTGAACACAGTCTTCCTGGGTGCCTGACGGACCAAGACCAGATCTGCCTGGCTGACTACAGCTGGCTGGCTGACTGCCCATCCCTGGCTGATGGCATCTGGGCCTGACAGGGTGTGTCTGTCTGAGTGACTAACTGCATCTGACTGACCAGACTCCATCTGTGCTCAACAACCTGTGTCTGACTGACCGCGATTCTCTGTCTGACTGACCATTTTAATGACGTATTCCTCTGTGCCAGCGGCTGGACCACATCTCTGCTGCATGCGGAAGCCGGCCGAGGCTGGCTGGTTAGCTAGCTGCTTATGGCTACACCCGGGCCTGAGCGCATCTGCCTGAGTCCCCTGACCAGCTAACCTGCCTGACTTCCTGAGACTTGCCGACCACCCTGGCTGAGTTGGCCTCTCTACAGCCTTTCTGCCGGCTGGGGTCCACATGCCTGGGCCTCTGAAAGGAGGATCAGCCCCCCTGATGTGTGGACGGACCATATTTGCCAGATCGTATGGCTGAATCCACATGGCTGGCTGATTCTGGGTGACCCTTTCTCAGGGGCTGAATGACTGAGTCAGCCTGACCGTCCCTCCATGACCACCTCTGTGTGACTTAGCTTGACCGAGTCTGTGTCTGACTCTGCATGCCTGACTGCTGTGGTGGCCGACCACATCTGCATCCAAGAGCTGTTGGTTGAATCAGATTGCCTGCCTGAACTACAGCGGACCAACTGAATCGGACTGACTTGGTCCCTCAGAGTCTCTCCCTGACTAATGGCCCCTTTCATTCCAGCTGCCCAACAAATGGTTCTGAGGTATTGCTTGTTTAGAGGTCTGGGGCCTGGGCATTTTTAGTTACAAGTCTGAGCCTTGGGGGGGTGGAGGGGTCCAAACAAAGGGCACCAACAGGGAAAGGAGCCCAGGACAGAGTCTGTGAGTGAGGCAGGCAGCAGGAGCAGGACTTGAGGCCAGGTGAGGAGCAGCTGGAAGAAGCTACAGGGATCCTCAAGGCTCCTAAGCTCAGGGAGCTCTTTGTAACAGAGTCAGCACCTGGAGGAGTTAGGCTGGTATGTACCGTATTTTTCCGTGTATAAGATGCCCCCCCCCCCACTTTTTCAACCCCAAATTAAAAAATCAATAATTTAAACATTTTGCTAGTTTTCCTCTTAAGGACTTCTTTTTTGGCATCTTAAGGAGTTGTTCTTCCTGTTTTCTCCACTGTCTGGTCATACACTCAGTGGGAGGAGGTCCAAATTGTCTCTCTGCAGCTCTATTTCCATGCTCTTTTGCATAGCTGATTACATTCATTTTGAATTTTGCCAAGTAAGACAATAGCTTACCAGTATTTATTTTTTGACATCTTTATGGGCTCTGAACGTTCCAGTCCCTGTTGCATCTGCACACTTTCCACCTCCACCTCCAATTACGGTATCAACTGACATCAATAACAATAAGGCTCGTGATTGGAGGAAGCCTGTTTGACAAGGTATGGGCAGCTAGGCACCTGTGGCTCCCTCCTCAGCTGACTTTCGTGTATAAGACGAATAAGATAACCCTCGATTTTTAGTCTAACAATTTTAGAAAAAAAATGGTGTCTTATACACGGAAAAATATGGTAGGTGCCTCAGGGCAAGAATGCATGACCCTGAAAACTTTGTTCCTCCAGGTTTGTGGGAAAGCTCTGTCTGTGCCTTGCTGCTCTGCAGAAGGGGCATTCCACAGACCTTAGATCTCCTCCTGAATTTAAATCTTTCCCATAGCTTATGTGTGTGCATATGTGCACTGGCCACATCAACCATATTGAATAATTTACCCCCCGGAAAGAGAAGCTGTGTACCAGAATAAGGGGAAGGAAATACTGATTAGAGGGAATTAAAAAAAAAAAAGTAAGCATGTCAATTGAATGGGTGTAAATGAATTATAACTATTGTTATTAATAACTAGAGGCCCGATGCACGAAAATTGTGCAAGAGTAGGACTTCCTTCCCCTGGCTGCAGGCTTCCCTCCGGCACCAGGGACCCGGGCTTTCCTCCAGCCTTGGCTTCGGAAGGATGTCCGGTCTAATTAGCATATTACCCTTTTATTATTATAGATAATAAATGAGAGCATTGGAGTAACTTATCCTGATCAAGCTCTAGCATTCTGAGATGCTGTCTCTCCATTAATAACAGAGCCTGGCTGCCTCATTGATTTTATTATAAGCCAAGGGAGGGAAGAGAGGAAAGATACAGCTGCACTCCCAAGCGCTCTGTCTTAGTCAGTTTGGGCTGCTATAATATCAGATTGGAGGACTTAAACAACAGATTTATTTCTCAAAGTTTTGGAAGCTGGAAAGTCCAAGATCAAAGAGCAGGCCAATACGGTTTCTGGTGAGGCTTTCTTCCTGGCCTGCAAACAGTCGCACTCTCACTGTGTCCTCACATGGTGGAGAGAGAAAGCTCTGGTCTCTTGCTCTTCTTATAAGGACACTAATCCCATCATCTCTTCTAAACGTAATTATCTCCCAAAGGCCCCATCTCTGAATACTATCACATTGGGGTTAGGGTTTCAACATATACATTTGGGGAGAGAACAAATGTTCAGTCTATAACAGGATCTTACAACATGAACTTGAATTTCAGCCATGATAGCTTCTTCCCCAGGGGGATGGGAAAAGAGGCAGCACCGAGTTGCATGGGGCACTTATACCTCATTTATTTATTTATTTATTCATTCAATAAGTATTTATTGTGCCATGCTCTCACCCTGCCCTCATGGAGCTTAGACTTACGGGTTTCAGGAAGCCTTTCCTGTGCTCCTCAACTCTGGTCCTGCCAAAGCCAGGTGCTGAGTACCAACTGCTTTCTTTTTGGACAACCTGCACAACTGAAGGTTTAAGAACCACTAGTGGGATGATTGAGTGTGTTGGCTCTGATTTTGGATTATCCATATTGGAATTTCAACGCTACTACGCAAGAGCTGTGTGACTTTGAGCAAGTCAATGAATCTGTGCTTCAGTTTTCTCATTTACATAATCAGAATAATTATCATTGCTTTAAACTATTGTATTAGGTCATATTAAGAGCTTAGCACATACTTTCATTCTGCAACATATCCTGTAGATCTATTCCAGCATATACTGAATGGTGTATGTTGAGGCTATTCATTGATGCATTGTTTACAATAGAAAAGAAACACTTTAAATATCTATCTATAGGGGACAAGTTTAATAAGTCATGGTCTTGCCATACAAAAAATGAGGCAGCTCTTTATATACTCATATGAAAAGGTCTCCAGAATTTCCAAGTTAAAAAAACAAGGTGCGGAACAGTGTGTCCAGTATACTATCTTTTGTGTAAAGAAAAAGAATCTTTATAGAATCTTTATATATGCATAGGTTATCTGAAAGAATACTTAGGAAACTGGTAATAGTGGGAAAAGAAATAGGTGGATGGAAATAGGGGAAGGAGGAAAGCTTATTTTTAACATATATATATGTATATATATATATAGCAAATATATACATATATATATTAATCAATTTCAGAGAGAGAGAGAGATAGAGCGAGATGGAAACATCAGTGATGAGAGAAAATAATTGATTGTCTGCCTCCTGCACGCCCCACACTGGGGATTGAGCTTGCAACCTAGGCATGTGCCCTGACCAGGGATCGACCTGGTTCATAGGTTGATGCTCAACCACTGAGCCATGCTGGCTGGGCCATACATATATCTTTTTATGAGTTAAATTTTGTAGTATGTATATGTATTTCCTACTCACAGAAATGAAGTCTTCAAAAAGGGGGGAGTACTTAGTATAGTGCTTGGTGACAGTGGTAGTGGTGATGGCCCTTCCACAGCTTTAAGCAGATGATTCATTGCAGAAATGCAGCCCAGAGATATTTGGGGTGTGGCCACAGCCTCTTCATTCTATAGGGTCCATGTTGGCCCATCAGAGAATCCTTGCATTTTAGAGATGCAAAGGGGCTTCAAGATTCTCTGGTGTGTGGGCCCTGCCCTGCTGAAGCTCTGAGTGCAAATGAAAGGGGCCCAAAGACTTGAAGCTAAGATAACTCCCTCCCATTCCTGGGGATGCAAATGTGAATTCTGAATGCATTATCCCATAGAAACATTGCTATGCTTTGTACCTAGTTTCCACAGAGCATTTAGGACATTACTGTAGTTCAGCTACCTTGTGACTTAAAAAGGCCTTTGTGAGTGCTTGGGAAGGAAAATAGTATATCTAAAACACATTTCTACAGGGGGAAAATGCCTTGCATCTTCAAAAATGAACTTATACGTCAAACTTCTTTTCAATATATGGGAAGGAAACTATTGGTTAAAAAAAATTCTCTGGTGTAATCCTTTTATTTTAAAGATAAAGAAACCAAGTCCCAGAGATAGGCCATAACCAGCCCAAGGTTATCCAGAAGTTTGGGGCTCAATCTAAGACTTCTTTCATAACATCCTAAGACTAAGCTTTCACTCCATCACTGCTCCACTCAGAAACTGTAATGACTCCTCAATCTGGTGTTAAGACTAGTCATGATGCCCAGCCAGCGTGGCTCAGTGGTTGAGCATCAACCTATGAACCAGGAGGTGGCAGTTCCATTCCCTGTCAGGGCACATGTGTGAGGTGTGCAGGAGGCAGCTAATCAATGATTCTCTCTCATCATTGATGTTTCTAACTCTCTCTCCCTTTTTTCTCCTCTTTGAAATCAGTAAAAATATATTTAAAAAAACAAACAAAGACTATTTATGGTTTAACTCCCAACCAATTGTCCAGCCTTATTTTTCACCTTCTCCTACATGAATTCTCTACCCTAGCCCAGCGGTCGGCAAACTCATTAGTCAACAGAGCCAAATATCAACAGTACAACGATTGAAATTTCTTTTGAGAGCCAAATTTTTTAAACTTAAACTATATAGGTAGGTACATTGTTATTAACTTAATTAGGGTACTCCTTCAATCGCACTGTACGTGCGCGCCCACACGTGGTATTTTGTGGAAGAGCCACACTCAAGGGGCCAAAGAGCCGCAAGTGGCTCGCGAGCTGCGGTTTGCCGACCACTGCCCTTGCCAGAAAGGTCTCTTCATTGGCACCAAGAGCTCCTGCTTTCCAGATGCCACAACTTGTCAGTGCTGTGCTCTCTGCCTAAAATGCCTTTCTCCTTCCTGTCCATTTGTGGAGATTCTACCTAAACATGGAGGGAGATCACACTTAAGTCACATTTCCTCCAGGAAGTCTTCCCTGATTACTTAAGCTCACAGAGCGCTTTCTTTCCTCTGAACTAATTAAAAGTTTTCATGTAAAACTTTTGCTCCTGAAGAGGGGAATAGGATGGTTCTCTGTTATTTGAGCAATGGGATGTGCACTAGGATAGAGCCAGTTACTCATCCTGATTTTCCATTTCTAGAGAAAATTGGGCAAATGACCTTGGCCCTCCTTATCGTCTCAGGGAAGCCAGGAATGAAGATGCCACTGAGCTTTCTGGAGCTAGGAGCCTGTTTGCAAAACTGCTGGGCCTGTTCCTCCCCTGATGTTTACTTGGCCTGAAGGCCCAGTGTGATGAAACCTGGCCCTGTTGCCGAGCACCTTGGGAGGCCTCCCTCCAGGGTCCCTCTGTGCTTAGACAGTGGCCCTTTGTGGAGTGGAGGAGCAGGACTGAAAGTGGAGCTGCTGGAAACCCTTCCCTCCCCCTGCCTCCAACCGCCTTCACCAGCAGCCACAGACCATCCTGAATCTGGGTGGCCTCTGTTTTAAGTCCATGGCTGAAGGCTGGCCCTGGCGGAGTGAGAGAAAGCCTCCAGGCAGCCAGCTAGGCTAGGAGGGTTAGGAGGGGTCCTGCCAAGATGACTTGCTGAAACAGAGCGCTTAACTCAATAGAGGCTGCTTATAATGGAGCTCTCTTGAAGAGGAGACTGGTCCCCCTACAGGCCAGACTGACACTTTCACCGTCCCACCACCACCAAATATGCCCTTAGGATTTAGTGCTGGACCTTCTAATGTGGTTGGTCCCTTCTGCCTGTATTTCACTGGATCCTACGCTTACTCAAGGTGGGGGTGGTGGGTAGGGGTATTGGGAATCCTTAGAATCCCAAGCCTGGTGGGTAGGAATCAGGGGGAGGGACTAGTGACTACAGGAAGGATGGAAGGTATTGTAGTATAGGTGAAAGGGCACTCACTGGCCTGGGGTCAGAAGGCCTAGGACTTTAGGACCTGCTGACCCACTGACTTGCTGGGTGACATGCTTCTCTTTTCTGTGCCTCTATTTCCTTAGCTATGTCTCACTTTCTCAGGTGCAAAATTATGGAGGCAGAGTAGATGAATATGAAGGATTTTTGCAGTTTTGAATTTTCATAATTCTGACATCACAGGAAAGAAAGGGAAGAGCTGGGGGTGGGTTGGAGGTAGATAACTGACACAATGCTCTGTTGATTCACCAGCTTCTAGGCAGTCGCTAGGCAGCCTCTTCTCTGCCTCCAGCATCCCCTCCTACCTCCATTCCTTTCCACCCTCTTGTGATGAGACCTAGAAGCTGTTTCATTTGGGTTGTCTTATTACATATTTTACCCCCAGTGGAAAGGAATTGTGCATAGAGCAGGAAGAGGGTCAGGAAATAAGAGAGAATCAGGAAAGTTAGGAGGTGGGTAGGATGAAGTGAACTGTAGAAAGAGCTTGGGGAGAGCTAAGAGGAAATAAAAGGGAAGAGAGAGAGGATGAAAGAGGGGGAATAAAAGAGAGAGGAGGAAAAAGTGAGGGTAAAATGAGATGGGGAAGAGGAAGGGATGAATGAGAGAGGAAAACAGGAAGAGAGACTGTGTGAAAAGACCACAGCCTGGGCAAATACACACAGATGGGGACATCTCGGGATATTGTAGGATAAAAAACAGTTCAGTTTGCCTGGAGGCAAGACTGTGTGTAGGGGAGACAAAATTAGAACCGGATTGTGGAAGGTTTCAAATGCCAGGCTGACAACTTTGGATTTTATATCTACTATTTTCTGCTGCTCAAATCCCCTGTGATAAGCTGGGTGAGGCCTGGAGGAGCATTTTCATCCATCCATCCATTCAGCAAGGGACCATGTCTTTTCCAATTCCATATCTCCAAAGCATAACACAATGTCTGCGCAAAAGAGGTAGTCAGGAAATGCCTGTTAAAATCGAGTACTTGGGGGAAAAAAGCAGAGCACTTGGAGAAAGCAGGAGCCGGGACTATTGCATAGAGAAGACAAGAATAACTGTAGTACAAGCTAGAAAGCACTGGAGACCCTAAGAGAAGTCCAGATCAGAGTTATGGGAGACCAGAGGGAAGTGAGACAGCCCTCCCTGCTACCTTGAGCAGGAAAGTTCCAGAGAAGATTGTAATGGGGTCAGCTTAGGTTACATACCTATCCTTGAATTAATCCGTGTGGCCAGGAATATAGATCGCATTAGATGATACAGTATTCTGTATGTTAGTGAAGAGCAAAGAGTTCTCTACAGGAAAAAAAAAGGGAGGATTATTACCAGAAAAGGGAAATTAGAACCAGGTGTGGCTGTCACAGTCCACTATGGCGAGAAAAGGTGAGGCATGTAGAGGAGCAGTGTGTGGGATAGGGTCCTGCACAAGATTGGTAGGACTTGGAAACAGAGATAGAGATCAGCCCCAATACCAATCCAAGGACTCTGGACTTCCTCTTGAGCTAGATAGGGCCCTTGTTGGAGATAGGGCTGTGCTAAATCAGGCCACTGAGGTAGAGAATGGAGGCTAAGGACCAGGGGCTGATGGGAAATTATTCCAGCATGTTGTCTGATAAAACCCATGTGCAATATTTTTTACCCACATCGGTGTCCTTTACGTGGTAACTTGGTTTGTATTTTGTTTTGCCCACTTTAGGTCAGAGAAGGACAGGTATAGTCAGAGATAGCCCCTCTGCCAAAAGGGGCTGCCTCTCCTCCTAGGGCTGTAACCACTTCCCCTGGGAAATGGGTGCTCCATTTATAAGGGCAGGTGAACACTTGGAAAGTGTTCAATATTTGAAGCTCACTGGGCAGTTCCTAGCCAAACTTCTGGATAGTGGCAGTATTGACAGCCTCCTGACATAACAAAAGAAGAAACAGCTCCAAGGGAGGTGGCTTCAGGCTCCTGCTGTTGAGCAGGGGGTGACCCAGACCTATAGATGAGTCAACCCTCTCCTTGTTCCACAAAGGAAGTCTCATAGCGTGGCTTAGTGGGGAGCACAGTACTTTGAAGTCAAACATCCCTGGCCTTGGTACTCAGCTGTGCTATCTCCTAGCTCTGGGACTTAGAGTAAGTTTTGTAAGTTATCTGAGCCCTTATTTCTTTGTCTGAAAATTAGGGTAGTAATACAAACCACATGGAATCGTTGTGAAGGCTGAAAAAACTAATGCTAAAAAGCACCTGGCACAGTGCCATACAAGCCTACAGCACTGGGCAAAAGTGAATTACTATTCACTTTTTAATAACAGAGCTATGTTAGAGTTGGAGGGGTCTTAGAAATTACTGGTTCATTCTTCTCATTTTGCAGTGATGACAGGGACTCCCAATATCTAATCTCCATGTCTCTCCTGTTGCAATATCTGCTGGTTATGCTCTTTTATTAAAAAAATACATATTTTTTTTTAATTGATTTCAGAGAGGAAAAGAGCCCTGGCTGGTTTGACTCAGTGGATGGAGCGTTGGCCTTCAGACTGAGGGGTCCCGGGTTCAATTCCGGCCAAGGGCATGTACCTTGGTTTCGGGCATATCCCCAGTGGGGGTGTGCAGGAGGCAGCTGATTGACGTTTCTCTCTCATTGATGTTTCTAACTCTCTGTCCCTCTCTCTTCCTCTCTGTAAAAAAATCAATAAAATATATTAAAAAAAAAAAGAAAGAAAGAAAGAAGAGGGAGAAAGAGATAGAGATCTCAATTATAAGAGAGATTTATTGATTGGCTGTGCCCTGCAGGCTCCTCACTGGGGATTGAGCCCACAACCCGGGCATGTGCCCTGACTGGGAATTGAACCGTGACTTCTGGTTCATAGATTGATGCTCAACTACTGAGCCACACTGGCTAGGCTGTTTAATATTTTTTAGTAATACAAATTATTATTTTTATTGTGGGAAAATATACATGACATAAAATTGACTATTTTAACCATTCTTGCGTGTACATTTACACAATGTTGTGTAACCATCACCACTATTTCTAGAACTTTTTCATCATCACAAATAGAAAATCTATACCTACTTACCTCCCTCTCAGTCCTTGGTAACCTTTTCTACTTTTTGATTCTATTACTTTACCTAGATCTCATATAAGTGGAATCATATAATATTATCCTTTTGTATCTGACTTCTTTTACTTAGTATAATGTTTTCAAGGTTCATCATGTTGTAGCATGTATCCGAATTTCATTCCTTATGGCTGAATAATATTTCTTTGTGTGGATATACTACATGTTGTTTATTCGTTTACCTATTAATGTACACTTGGTTTTTTTTCACCTCTTGACTATTGTAATACCACCAACAATATTAGAGTACAGGTAACTGCCAGTATTTTATCCAATCTATAATGTTCCCCATCCAAGATAACAGGTCCTGATCTCTGGAATCTGTCAATTTATATGGCAAGGGTTTTGCAGATATAATTAATGATCTTGAGATGTAGAGATTATCCTGGATTATGAGGGTGGGCCCTAAATGTAATCCTTATAAGAGGGAAACATAGGGAGATTTGACTGTCTCAAAAGAAGAAAAGGCAATGTGACCACGGAGCCAGAGATTAGAGTGATGCAGTCACAAGCCAAGGAATGCCACCAGCCACTAGAAGCTGGAAGAGGCAAGGAACAGATTTTTCCCTGCAGCCTCTGGAGGCAAACCGCCCAATGGTACTGATTTAGGGTCTCAGGCCTGCAGGAATGTGAAAGCATAAATGTGTAATGCTTTAAGCCACCAAGTTTGTGGTCATTTGTTACAAAAACCACAGGTCTCTCTAAAAGGTATACCAATTTAGAGTTCCACTATCAGGATATAAAAGAGTCCAGTTTTCTACGTTTTCACCAATACTTGGTATTGTAAGAGATTTTCTTTGCCAAACTGAATTGATCTTTCACTGTAGTTTTAATTTGTTTTTCCCTGATTACTAGTGAGGGGAAGCCATGCCCATACATTTACTGGTCACTTTCTTTCTTTCTTTCTTCCTTCCTTTCCTTTCCTTTCCTTTCCTTTCCTTTCCTTTCCTTTCCTTTCCTTTCCTTTCCTTTCCTTTCCTTTCCTTTCCTTTCTTTCTTTCCTTCCTTCCTTCCTTCCTTTCTTTCTTTCTTCCTCATCTGAAGATATTTTTTCCATTGATTTCCAGAGAGAGTGGAAAGTTTGGGGGCGGGGGAGAGAGAGAGAATGAGAGTCATCTATGTGAGAGAGACACATTGATTGGCTGTCTCCCATATGCACCCCTACCGGGGCCAGGGAACCTGCAACTGAGGTACTGTACCCTTGATTGGGAATCAAACCCGAGACCCTTCTGTCTGAGAGCCAACACTCTAACTACTGAGAAACCGGCCATTTATGTCTTCTGTGAATCTCTTGTTCATAGTCTTTGTCCATTTTTCTAATATAGATTGTTATGAATTCTTTTTTTAAATTTATTTATTGTCTAAAGTTTTACATATGTCTCCTTTTCCCTGATTGACCCCCATGAATTTTTTATATATTTTAGATTCTCATACTTTTTAGCTGAAAGCCTTGCGGTAATTCCCCTTTTCCCCCTTGAGGAGGTTCTCTTTCCTCTTTCTTTATGGCGTCTTGATGCACAGAAGGCCTGCATTTAATATAATTGACTCTTTCTTTTCACTTTTTAATTTGTGTGATGGTTAATTTTATACATTGATTTTTTTCCCCTAGAATTTAAGAAGCTTTGTTTTATTGCCAGAGCTCAAAATACAGGGATTAAAAAAACCATAGTGACCAATTTTATATATATTTACAAGTTGCCTCAATAATTATGCATCAATCTGACTGGGTCATGGAATGATCAGATATTTGGTTAAACGTTATTCCAGGTGTGTCTGTGAGAATGTTCCTGGATGCCATTAACATTTGAATTTGTAAACTAAGTAAAATAGATTGCCCACCTCAATGTGAGAAGGCCTCATTTAATCCTTTGAAAGCCTGAATGGAACAAAAATGTGCAGTAAGGGAGAATTTGCTCTGTGCTTGACTTCCAGCTGGGACATAGGTCTTCTCCTGTCTTCAGACTCAGACTTGGACTAAAATTTACACCGTCAGCTCTCCTGAGTCTACAACTTGCAGATCTTAGTACTTCTCAGCCTCCATAACCACATGAGCCAATTCCTTATAATAATGCTACTTATTTATATAGATGTCCTATTGGTTCTGTTTTTCCTGGAGAAACCAGACTAATGCAGTTTGTGATTTTTGTGTCCTTAATTTTTCTTTCCTGCCCTGAGGTTTTAAAGATGACCTTTTTTTAGTTATTTCTAAAGATTTTAAAATTTAGCCTTTTGAATTTAGGTCTTTAACCCAACTGAAAGTTATTTTTGTGTGTGCTGTGAGGTAGGAATCTAATTTTATTTTTTTCCAAATGAATAACCAGTTGTTCAGTATCATTTTAAAAGTATTTCATCTGTATTAGTTCCCTAGGGCTGTCATAATAAATTACCATGAAACGGGTGGCTTAAAACAATAGAAATTTATTCTCTCACAGTTCAGAAGGCCAGAAGCCCACAATTAAGGTGTTGGAAGAATCGGTTCCTTCTGGAGACTCTGGAGAAGAAAGCTTCTGGTGTACCCCTATGCAATCCTTGGAGTTCCTTGGCTTGTAGACACATTACTCTAGTCTCTGCCTCCATCTTTACATCACCTTCTTCTCTGTGTCTCTGTGTGCCTTCTCTTTTTCTTTCTTTCTTAAAATATATTTTATTGATTTTTTTACAGAGAGGAAGGGAGAGGGATAGAGAGTTAGAAACATTGATGAGAGAGAAACATCCATCAGCTGCCTCCTGCACACCTCCTACTGGGGATGTGCCTGTAACCAAGGTATATGCCCTTGACCAGAATCGAACCTGGGACCTTTCAGTCTGCAGGCCGATGCTCTTTCCACTGAGCCAAACCAGTTAGGGCTATTTTTTCTTATAAAGACACCAGTAATTGGATATAGGGCCCACTCTAAATCCAGGATGAATTATTCTTGAGATCCTTGACTAATTATATCTGCAAGGACCTATGTCCAAATAAGGTCATACATGGAGGTTCTGGTGGACATGAATTTTTGGGAGGACACTATTTTACTCACTAAACCATCCTTTGCTACTCTTTTGAAAATGTCATTTCTGTCAGCTGTCAAATTTTCATGTGTGTGTGGGCAGAACAATCATTTTATAATGCAAATCCCTGATGAAATGCTTATACATTTTTCATGAGATAGTCATCTTTAATCCTTACAACAGTTCTATGAGGTTGGTTCTACTAAAATCAATAAGTTATGCTAAATTATGATATGATAACAAACAGCCCCCAACTCTAGGTGGCTTACAACAACAAAGTTATCTCCCTCATAATGCACACCAATCACCGTGGGGCAGTGCTGGATTGGCTGCAGCTCTGTTCCCTGTGTCTTTTCACTCCAGGATCCAGGCTGAAGGCATAACTCCTGTCCAGGACCTGCCGTTCCACTAGCAGAGATAAAAGAACATGATTTTAGACTGAAATATACAATGGTACTACAAGTATCTGCTTAGACCTGGTATAAACAGGGTGTCTCCCAAAATGTATACACACTTTAACAGCTGATAGCTCTATCGATGTTTCTTTCTTTTCCAATTTAACACATTCGAATTAATAATGAATTAAAAGTGTGTATACATTTTTGGGGGAACACCCTGTATATATCTCTCTGGCCCAAATTTCATTGGCCAATGTAAGTCATGTGGTTAAGTCTGACACTGGGCTGGGGAAGTGAACTCCTTCCTCTGGAGGGTATGCAGGTCACATGGCAACAGGCTAAAATGTATACTCTTACTGGAAAGGGGGAGAGCAAATAATGGGGAATAATAATATCTCTACCATAGGGGTTAAGTAACTTGCCCAAGGTCAAACAGCCAGAGTCATAGTGCACTCTCTAGCTCCCTTTTGCCTGCTAAATAGAGTCCAAATATATTTAAGCTTTAGGGCAAGTACATTCCTGTAGCCTAGAGTGCCCCTCTGCTGCCTCTTCATGCTCAACTTACTCTGTAAGACTCCACTCCTTAGGGAGTGTCTCTCCTTGAAATTAATCACCATGTGCTTCCATCACTCTTTGTAAGTATATATCCCTTTGTACTCACTGTCTTATTCCCTCTGAAGGGTGAGGATGCACTCTTATATGCCATACATCCCCTCTGCCCCCAGGGCCTTGCACAGTGTTCCCTAAATGTTTGCAGAATTTTGGGATGAGATGAGTAGGGGGCCACGAGGTGCAATTGGGCTGTGTGCCTGGGGATGAGAACACTTGGCCTACTTTTCCACTCCTCTAAACTGAGCTTAGCACCTGTGCTCCCATGACTGGTAGGTCAGCTCCCTGTGACTCACTCTGTAAGCCTTTAGCCCCATCACCTCAAGGCGGTGGACTGGAGTGTGTGTGCTCGTAGCGATGGGGGAGGAGGTAGGAATTAACTTTTGTCTTTCAGCAATCCTTCTTTATTCTGTCCAAAAAAAAAAGGACAAGTAAAAGTCCTTTTCTTAAGTGGGCCGGGCATTAGACTAGGACTGGGGAGGCCCTGGCAGGTGCAGGGGAAGGAAGAAAGCACCGCTGGGGCTTAGGAGAGCAGCAGAGAACCGGAAACAGCATTGAACTGCACGTTGGAAGACTTGACTAACTTGTCCAAGTGATTTGCTTTATCCTCTCGGAGCTTTAGTTTCCCAGCTATAAATTGGATACCATACCAATCTTGCCCTCCTCCTTAAGTTATTGCAAAAATACCTAGTAAAATGCTGGAAGCCTTTGGGAATGCGGCTTCGAAAGCACATAGATTTGTATTGGAACCCCCCTCATAAGCTTTGTGACTATGGGAAAATTGTGCATCTCCATAAGCCAGCGTCCTAGTCTAGAAAGTGGGGATTATAATTATAGCTGCTTCCCAGTGTGAGAAAAGTATGTAAGTAAAGTGCTTAGCATATAGTGCTCAATAGTATTGGCTATTTTCATATGAGATGATGCTACTTATTATTTAAGGAAAGGGCAACCACCAGGTGTCATTTGTGAACATCAAAAGGAGGGAAGAAAGAGCCTAACTTTCCTAGAACTGGTTGCTTTCTTTAGTCAAGTATGGGGTGTGGTTCAGAGGAATGAGGAAGCAGTTCACGAGGTGACAGCACACAGAACACTGTTTGTCCTCACAGAACTCGGAGGAGGGGTGGAGAGACTAGCTGACCCTCCCAAAAGATCAGAGGCCCTTGGCCCCTGTTCCCATCCCTACAGATGCAGTCCATTGACTCCTCTTGTCCCCTCCGACCAATCTAGTCACCAAGTCCAAAGGAGGTGGCCTTGGCGATAATAATAATAGTAATGAGATCAATGATATTATTACTTTGAAGCTATTAGAGTCTGTCTAGTACATTATCCCAGTTATCCTTCATAATTTCTCTCCCCTAAGCAGAATCCAGAGTTAGAAGAGACTTGGAGATTATTTTGCATTTCACAGATGGGGAAACTGAAATCTGGAAAAAGGAAGGGGTTTATCTGAAACCATACAATAAGTTAATGGCAGAAGCAGGGCTGGAACTTGTAGCTCCTGACTCCCAGTCCAGATGCAGTGCTCCTGTTGTCACATTCCTGTCCTTGGTTTTCTATGCCCGCTGCCACCTAGCCTATTCTCTTATCTGCTGGACCACTGCAGTGGTCCCTAACTGGTCCATCCTCTGCTCCCTCTACATCAATTTGTTCTATACATATAGCCAGATAATTGTCTGGAAGCACAGCCTTGATCTTGTGTTTCCCCTCCTAATAGAACTTGCCCATTTTTTCAACTCAAAAGGTCATCTGGTTCCTGGTAGGGCCTCCAAATGAAGACCAATCTTTCTGTAAATACATCTATTAGCAGGGAACTCATCACTCCCAAGGTGGTCCATTCCATTCCTGGACAGCTTTGACTGTTAGAGTCCTCCTTCCCTCCCTCCCTCCCTCCCTCCCTCCCTCCCTCCCTCCCTCCCTCCCTCCCTTCCTTCCTTCCTTCTTTCTTTCCTTCCTTCCTCCCTTATTGATTTGACAGAGAGAAAGAAACTATGATTGGTTGCCTCCTGACCAAGGACCAAAGCTACAACCTGGGCATGTGTTCTGACCAGGAATCGAACCAGGGACCTTTTGGTGCATAGGATGGTGCTCAACCAACTGAGCCACACTGGCCAGGGCTAGAGTTCTTTATTGTCCTTCTGGATGTCCACCCACTGGAGCTGAGTGGAATTCTTTCACATCCATTTGTTAGCTAGCAAAATATTGACTAGAAATTTGTAGTCAATATTAATTATGGGCCAGGTCCTGGGTGGACTAGGTGCTGAGGAAAACAGAGTGTAGCTTAGGGGGTTGCAGATTTTTTTTTGTTTTATTAGACCTAAATAATAACAAATCACATCTGCTTCTGTATGACAGCCCTTCAGATTTTTGGAGACACACACTATATCCCCCTTGAGCTTTCCCTTCTTCAAGCCATTTCAATCATTCACCACAACATGGCATACAGGTCCTCAGCATTCTGGACTCTAGACTCGCTCCAGTGTGACAGTGTGCCCCTCAGAATGTGGAGCCCAGAGCTGAAGCCTGTGGTCCAGCTGTATCAGCCCAGGGCCTCTAGTGAGGCTAACCATAGAGGTCTAACCCCTGTTTTCTGTTGATACAGCATATCCTGTTCACTTTTTTCCTCTTCCTTCCTTTTTTCCTTTCCTCTTTCCCTCCCTTCCTTGCTTCTTCTTCGTCTTTTTTTTTTTTTTAGCCACATTGCATTGTTGAACTTGAGGTCAACTCAAACCTTTGTTATTTTCCCTGAAACTGCTCTTAATCTAGATTCTGTCATTTATTTTGGCCACTTGATCATTTAGAACTGCGTTGTCCAATATCGCAGGCACGAGCCCCACGTAGCAATTTACATTTAAAATCCTTAAAATGAAATAGATTAAAATTTAGCTTCTCAGTTATACTAGCCACATTCCAAGTGCTCAACAGCCACAGGTGGCTAGTGGCTACTAGATCTGATAATGCAGATTCAGGACACTTTCCAGCATCACGGAAAGTTCTCCAGGACTGCTCTGACTTGGACTGAAGGGTGGGAGTTTACATTTATTCAGTGTAGCACTTTATCTTGTTCCAGCTCAACCCCAAGGCTGCTGAGATCTTTTGGAAATGAATGTTGGTTTCCAGAGGGTCTGCTGTCCATCCCAACTTCATGACAGCTGTAGATTTGATAAGTATTTCATGCCTTCCTCTAAAACCACTGATAAAAGTGCTCAGCAGAGCAGAGAGGGCTGCAACCGAGCCCTGCACATGTCACTCCAGCCTCATGTGGCAGTCATGCCATAGTTTAACCCTAGGCTGCATACCAGGCCCTATGTGCTGGGCGCCATTACACACAGGGAGATGGAAGACAACAAATAGAGTCCTGCTGTGGTGGGTGTTCTAGTCATTCAAATGTTTGCCTTGAATTTAGGGCTGCTTCTGGCTGGCCTGCAGTAGTTAAATATGCAGGCTTGGGCATCAGCTTCCTGGGTTTGGATCTTGGCTTTGCCAGTTTACAAGCTATGTAACGTCTTCATGTTTTAGTATCCTGATGTATAAAGTGGGGATAAGAATAACCTCTTTCCCACAGAGTTATTGTGGGATTAAATGAGTTAGTGCAAGTAAAGCTCTTACAACAGTGCCTGAAATATAGTAAGTGCCCCAAATACATTAGTTTTAGTATTAATTATATCCCCTATCCCCCAGCAAGCCATGCTCAGTGCTGCTTTGGGGCTTCAGCTCCCTCGGTTCTGCCCTCTCTTTAGTTTGCAGAAGCCCCTCCTTGATTTATGTTCCCGGCTGCTCACTTGGCACTTAGTACCTATACTAGAGGGAGGAGTGCAGTAAACTTCAGTCACTGTTGGACTTTATATGGGCTCTGCGCTGCCTGGTGCAGAGGCCCAGAACAAGCTTCTCATCTGGAAAGTGGGGATAATCACAGCTGCCACATAGGACCCTGGTTAGGACTAAGTGAGACAACGTAGTTGGGAGTTTCTGAACTTAGTAAGCCTTTGCTTACCTCCTGACTTCCAGTAAAACCCAGGAAAGTGCATGACACTTCTTCCCCCACATCTCTGTGCTTTATTTATTGTCCAACAAAGGAGGCCAGGCTCATTATTCCCCACATTTTTGGAGGGCCCTGCACTTCCCAGGAGCTCTGGAGCAGGAATTCTCTCCGTTTCTTCATCTACAGAATGGGGGCACCTTATTGGTGCCCCACCTCCCTGCTGCTCTCTTGAGCTTGCTGAACTTAGGTTAGTTCCTCCTTCCCTGAAGGAGCGCTTAGAAGGGCTGTGGAGGTTATTTAGAAAAGCTCTTTGCTTCGGACGTGCCAGCGTCTGTGGAGGGTGGGCGTCGGGGTCCAGGAGCCAGGGACCAGAGCTTAGAGAGGCCCCAGAGAGTCCAGAGGTATTGCCACCTGAGAGGGGGCTGGAATGCGTGGCGTGATTTTCTGAGAGCTCCTGCCACGGGAACAATGGGAGGGCGGCGGGGAAGCTGGTGGGCGTCGGCCAGGTCCAGGCTGGAGGTGGAGGAGGCCGGCGAGCCCGGCGCCGGGCCTCGGGGTTAGCCCGGGGCACCGGGCCGTGAGCCGAGAGCTGCGAGGCCTTCTCGCCAGGGAAAACCGAGGTCGGCGCTGGCGGGGACCGGGAGGAGGCAGGGGCGGGGCCCGAGCCCACCCGGCTGGGACCAGGAAGGCGACGAGGCCCGGGTTGGGGTCTCCACTTCCTCTCCCCGCCGCTCGCCCCCGGCCTCTGAGTTCCGCGGCGGCTCAGGTAGGCGCCGGGCGCGGGGCCCACGTGGGGAACCCGGCGGGCGGCGGGCCACGCGGGCTCGCGGGGCTCAGCCCCTTTCCCCCTCCCTCCCCGGGGCGGCGCGGCTCCTCCCGACGCGCGGCTGCGGCGGCTCGGGCGCTCCCTCGGCTGTTCGCCTCTCGCTGCCGCTGCTCCTCGCTCGCCCGCCAGCCCGTGGCTGCTTGGGCGGCCGGGATCGCCGCCGCCTCCTCCGGGCGCAGCGGGGAGACCGGTGTGGGGTCGGGCAGGGAGAGGGGCTGAGCGCCGTGGGAGGGGGAGAGGGAGCGAGCGAGTGGGGCATTTCTGCGCAGCTCGGGCGCCTCGGAGCCTGGCCGCGGGACACGGATCGAGGACCGACAGCGCCCGGAAGCCGCGCCGCCGTCGCCAGGTTAGCGGTCCCCGCCGCCCTCCTCCGGGCCTCGAAGACCCAGCTCGTGTGTGAGTGTGTGTGTGTGTGTGTGTGTGTGTGAGTGTGTGTGTGTGTGTGTGTGTGTGTGTGTGTGTGTGTGTGTGTGTGTTGGA
The DNA here is from genome assembly GCF_963455305.1 of Plecotus auritus. Classification (NCBI taxonomy): domain Eukaryota; kingdom Metazoa; phylum Chordata; class Mammalia; order Chiroptera; family Vespertilionidae; genus Plecotus; species Plecotus auritus. The sequence goes on along the minus strand of NC_137782.1, from coordinate 60,599,495 downwards.
GGTGATCACGGAGGGCTCCGGGCACTGACGGGCGGGCTCCGGGTTCTGGACACCTCCGCGCAGGGGGCGGGCGCCCGAGGCAGAAGCCCGGCTTCGGTTCGTTCGACTAGATTCGGGCTCCGGTATGTGTGTTGGGCTCCACGTCGCCGGGTGTGTGTTGGGTGTGAGCGCGCGTGTGTCCGTGGGTCAGTGCAAGTGGATGCTCGGCGCGTGCGTGTGTGCATCTGTGTGTGTGCCCTGTATGTCTCCGCGCCACTGGACTGGGTGAGGGTGTGTGTGTTTGCGTGTGTCTGAGTGTGTCTATGAGAGGGTGTGTCCGAATGTGAAGCTGAGTGTGTATACATCTTGATGAGTGTGTGCCAGAGGCTTTGCTTGTGGCGGGAGCCTGTGGCGTGCGTGCGTGTGTGTGTGTGTGTGTGCGTGCGCGCGTGTGTGTCGCTGTGTGAGCGCCAGTGTGATCCCCGAGTGTGCGCGTGCGAGGGCGGGTGTGCGCCGCGTAGCCCCGCGTAGCCCCCGTGTGCGTGTGCGCGGCTTTGTCTCCGCACCGCCAGGAGGAAGGGGTTGGGGCGGCGGCCCAGGCGCTGCCGTCGCCGGGAGCCGGGCACCTGGCGGGGATAGTGGGTGGTGGCGGCGGCAGGAGCGTCCTCCCCCCGGCGGAGACGCCCTGCTGGCAGGTGGGCGGCCACACCCCGGGGTATGAAGAAGTGGGGCTGACAGCGGAGCCCGCGGACCCGGTTGGGCTGGAGCGGAGGGCGTGTCCTGCCTGAAGCCCGGAGTGCGATGTGGGTGTGGGTTGGTGGTGGTGGTGGCAGCGACAGCGAGCCCCAGGCTGCTGTCCCAGTCGGTTCAGGAATCCATTTCCTGTCGCGGCGCTAGACTGTCGTCCAGAGCCAGACCGGGCCTGGCCGGGTCAACCACACTCCCCCCTTACTCCTGCACTGAGAGTAGAGCCACATCTTAGGTGCCCTGAAAGGAGGAGGGGAACCACTATCTTAAAGGGCCAGCGCACCCCCTCCCCAGGAATTACCCCTCAGGAGACCTCTACTTTGAGAAGGGTCTCTGGGTGTGTAAGTACCCCTTTCCCCATTTATTGATTCAGTGCATGCATTTCTAGATCTATAGTCTGTGTGCATGTGTGTGTTTTGTCTATTTCTTAGGCATTTGGGTGCATAGGCGTGTTTTATCAGTGAACAGTGAATAATGTATCTCGATGTATATGTGTTTTTGCTAGTATAAATTCTGGTATATTTGTTTTTATGTACATATAGCTGATTGTATATTAGTGAGATTGTGCATGTAGGTTTTGCAAGAGAAGTGGCATTTTGCTGCCAACTGGACTAGGATAGAAAAATTTTGTCCAGAGCCATTTTATTTTAGAAAAACTGGGTGAAAAGGTGGTTTGGAAACCTGGCTTTGTGGGTTTCAGATGCTGGAACTAAAATGTAGGTAGATTGGGGTAAGACTGGATACAAGGATAGAAACTGAGACTCTTATAGGAGGAAGTAGTTGTTCTGGAAGAAGTATATCCAAGTGCAAGAATTCTTCACTTCCCGTTATTTTTCCCTATAACTTCACCTCCCCCTCTGTTGCCTGGTTTGCCAGGATAAAGTGCACAGGATTTGGAGTGTAAAGGGAGGGAGCTGGGAGTGTGAAAGGAAGGAGGGTGGATGGGTGATAGAATTGGAGGCCAACAGCAGATTTCTGCAATTCTTAAAATGTTTCCCTGCCCAAGGCAGCAGAGTATGGGAAAAGCTGAGCTTGCTGTCCCCTTCCCTGAATTCCTTTCCCAGGACAAGAAAGGTTTGGAGCTCAGGAGTCCTGGAGTCTGGTCCACGGGTCTCCTTTTGACTTTGGTCAAACCCTTTATGTTCACTCAACTCAGTTTCCCCGGCTGAGAAGCGAGGAGGCTAGATTCTGGAACTTCGAGACCCTTCCCTTTTTCAGAGTGCTAGGATTTGTCTCATTGTTGCCTAGATTTAGGAATCTACTCTTATAGTCCCTAAGGATCTTGGGCATGGTCCCCACACCCCAAACCCCTCAGCCCCCATATACTTGAGTCTAGAGCAGTGGTTCTCAGAGTATGGTCACCCCACCAGCAGCAGCAAGATCACCTGGGATCTTTTTAGAAATGCAAATTCTTGGGCCTCATGCCAGACCTACTGAACCAATAACTTTGGGGGTGGAGCCCAGCAGTCTGTTTTAACAAACACAGGTGATTCTGGTGTACTCTAGAGCTCAAAAAGAGCTCAGATAGGGAGCCAGAACCTCCTACAGGTGGAAACACCTGGAAAGCCTCCCCTGCTCCCTTACGCACTACATACCAGAAATAGCCTGCAGCCCTAACCTGGCAGATAGCGGTTCTGGTTTCAAGTCTCAGGTCTTCCTTGTGATCTTGGACAAATCACTCCTTCACTGAATAATGCAATGACTCAATGCCTTGGCTCTCTACTCTGGGCCAAGTTCTGAACAAGGGGTTTCCCGCTCTGCTCAGTTTCTCCATTCCTTACCTTAACCTACAAGACCTGCAGGATGGAGTCCCTGTTCACCCCTCTGGAAACCAGCCACTCTGACCTTCTTTCAGTTCACCAAGGCAACAGGGACGCTTTTACCTCGGGATTTTGCACATGCTGTTCCTCCTGCCTAGCATACTCTTCCCCTGCTTCTTATCTAGGTTAATTCCCATTCTTCAGCTTTCAGCTCAAGAGTCACTTTCTCAGGGGACAGGGGGCGTCACCAATTCCCTAAGTTAAGTCAGTTTTTCCTGTTATACATTCTTAGAACTCCCTATATTTCATATACTTATGAGAGTTTGTAATTACTCATGAACTTGTTAGTTGTTTGTCTCCCCTCACTGGATTGCAAATACTATCTGGGCAGGAGCTTGATTATCAGTCTTTGTAGTGCCCCACTCAGTGCCTGGCTTATGATTGGTGTTCAATAAATTTCTTGAATGAATAACTTTATAAAATGGGAGATGGTACTAAATGATATCCAAAGTTTCCTCTCAAGCCTTAACATTGTAATATCTAAGCAGGCCTCAGATGGTTTTGAAGTAGATTTATCTTTTTGACTGGTGCATCTCCTGGTCATAGATTTGAGCCCCCACTGTGCCCAGGCCCATGATGGGTTCTGTTTTAGGGGAGACAGGAGAACTTGATTTCTATGTCCTCCTGGATTAGGATCCTGCAAGAATGAGAAGAGGAAGGGCATGGAATAAGGAATCTAAAGATCAGAGTCCACTCCTTGTTACTGACTGTGGACAAGTCACTTTCTCTTTCTTGCTTGCTTCCTCTTTTTGTAACATGAGGGTATTGGGATGGACTGTATACCTAGTATTGCTTCCTAGCACTGGCTCTGGAGTCATTTGGGCTTTGCTCCATACTAGTCGGGTGGGCTTGGGCAAGTGACTTCATCTCTTCATTTCCTCACCTGTAAAACAGGATCAATGACAGTATCTGTTTCATAGGGTTGTTATGAGAACAAAATGAGGCATGATACATGGAATGCTTTGCACAGTGCTAAGCACATAGTAAACATTTGATAAATACTAGTATTAGTGATTATTCCTATTATGACTACTCCACAATTCAATTCAATATTGTTGAATGTCTTTTGCCAACCCTAAGCATACAACAGTGTTCACAGGCTAGGCATGGGGGCAGACACGTAAAGAGGTACAGTGTACAAGGTGCCAGGATGTAGCTGTTCATGGAGGAAAAGGCTTCATGGAGGAGAGAGATGGTGTTTGGGGCTGGATTTTATCTTCCAGGTAGTTGGAGCAGCACGTGCAAAGGCACTATGATTTGTTAGGTAAGCTCCAAATAGTTCCATGTGGTTGGAGCAGAAGGTGGTGAATGGTAGGGATGGCTGGTCTGCATGTCTAGAGATGAGGCCTGAGAGGAAGGTTGGAGCCAGATCTGGCACAGGTTGAAATCTTGACCTATAGGTGGTGGGAAACAAGGGAAGAGGATAAAGCTAGCCAGGAAGGATCAGATTTGCATTTCAAAAACAGCTCTCCAGGTGCTATTAGAGGCTGGGGTGGGGGGAGGGTACTGTTGACTAGGAGTCTGGGCTCTAAAGGTGTTTATTTACATGATGGAAGGGCCCAATGGGGTGGATAGAGATCTAGAACATAGAAGAAGCATAGTTGAAGGACATCAGGCCAGCCTGGGCCAGGGAGGTGGAGGCGAGATGAGAATGTCTTCTCACTGGCCCATAGGCCTCCATTAACTTCCAAGGCTAATGAGTGGGAATCTGAAAATTGGAATTTGCATCCCAAGTCTGCTACTCAATGGACTCAGTGTATTAATTTCCTAGGGCTGCTTAACTAAGTACCACAATCTGAATGGCTTAAAAAGTAGGGATTTATTCTTTCACAGTTCTGGTGCTAGAAGTCAGAAATCAAGATGTCGGCAAGGTTGGTTCCTTCGGAAGGCTCTGAGCAGGAAGTCTGTTCCACGCCTCTCTCCTAGCTTCTGGTGGTTGCCAGCAATCCTGGATGCTCCTTGGCTTGCAGCAGCATCTGCCTCTGTTGTCACATGGCTTTCTCCCCTTTCTCCCGAGTGTCTGTGTTGTCTCCTCTTCTTAAAAGGACACCAGTCATATTGGATTTAGGACCCACCTTAATCTAGTGTGACCTCATTTTATTTAGCTAATTACATCGGCAAAGGCTCTATTTCCAAATAAGGTCACATTTTGAGGTTCTGGATAGACATGAATTTGGGAGGGGGGCACTATTCAACCCAGTACACATAGGAAGATGAAGAGTGCAGCTCTTGGAGTCCCGCAAACCCAGGTCCAAATCCAGACTTTGTAATGGAACAAACATGAGCCTATCAGTATAAATCAGTTATTTGTCTCAACCTCAGTTTCCTCTTCTATGAAATGGGGACTGTAGCACCTGCGATGCCAGGCTGTGGTGGTGAGCCTTGGTCATGATAACAGATGGGAGCTGGCACACAGTAGACATGCAATACTTATTACTTCCTCTCAGCTCCCCCTTCTCTGCACTTAGTAGCTGGGACAAGTCACTTGGACATTGCTTCATTTTCCTCATCTGCCAAATGTGAATAATTACCATCCATCTCCACCTCTCCCACTAGAGTGTGATTCCCGGGGGATGATGAGAAAGCTCTTTGTAAAGTGCTTAAGAGTTTGTTGCTGTGATTTTTAATTATAATCATCATGATCATAATAACCCTTGGCTATTGCCACATCCACTGCCTTCTCAGCAGAGCCCAGCCTAGCCCAGCCCACTCTTCTCCTGAAGCAAATCCTCTTTGCCCCTTTGTGCTCGTAGGTATCCTACGAAGCATCTCTGCTGTTAGAGTTGGGAGGACCTTAGAGATGGTCCTTGTCCTCCATTGTCCTCATTAGCCAGTAAAGGGAAACATGCTCTGAGAGAAGCGACACCCGGAAGGTCACACAGCGGGTCAGTGACAAGTGGAACACTTTGAGGCTCCTGTTTATAATCTGAGCAGTGCTTTTCCCCCAGTTGCAGCTTCAGCCTCAGAAGCAGGAGCTCCGGGGAGGTAGAGGCCTGGAGAGGACTCCACACAGGGCCTGGGGGTGGGGACCAGAGGGGAAGAGTCCTGCTGAGTTAGGACCAGAATCCCAAGCAAGGGGGTCCCTGGATCCTGAGTGAGCAGGCAGTGCCTTTACAGGTTGGATGGGTTCTCAGCCTGAGTTTGGCCCTCTCTGCCGGGCCGCAGCCAGAGGAGGCCACTAGAGGCGGACAGTGCAGTGCAGCTCGGGGAGCCAGAGCTGGAGGTAACCCAAGGCTTCAGTGTCCCTATTGACAGCCATGGCAGTGCTCTCAGCAGGCAGTATCCCTCCAAGCCTTGCCTTGGTGAGCCTAGGGAAGGCTCTGGAAAGGAGAGAAGGCTTATCCTGTCTTGGCAGCTTCCCTGACGTAATCCTTTCCCTCAAGCTTGAGGAGCCAGGCCCCTTCTTAACCCCTTGATGTTCCTTTACTTACCTTGTTTCTCTTCTCAGTTTTCTCCCACTCTTTTCTTCTGCCTTTCCCCCTCTTCTGTCCAGATTAAAGGCCTAAAGATAAAGCCTCCAGACCCAGTTCATTGGTGGTTTTGGGGTTGTTTGGGGCCACCTATGAATTAGAAAGCCTAGTCTTCCTTGTCAGGAGTTCACTCTGGTAGCTGATAAACAACTGCTTACATTTATTGGCTTAACCTGTGCCAGGCCTGTGCTAAACGCTTTTCACGCTTATGTCTTTTATTTTTTAAAAAATGTATTTTATTGATTTTTTACAGAGAGGAAGAGAGAGGGATAGAGAGTTAGAAACATCGATGAGAGAGAAACATCGATCAGCTGCCTCCTGCACACCTCCTACTGGGGATGTGCCCACAACCAAGGTACATGCCCTTGACCGGAATCGAACCTGGGACCTTTCAGTCTGCAGGCCGACGCTCTATCCACTGACCCAAACCGGTTAGGGCGGCCTATGTCTTTTAATCCTTGCACCTACCCAGTGAGGCAGAGATTAGGTCCCCATTCTATTAAAGAAGGCTAAGTAACTCACCCAAAGCCTACCCAGTCCTCGGTCAGCAGGCAGCACAGCTGGGATTGAAATCCAGATCCATCTCAAGCCAGTGGATGCTCTTTAATCTTCCCTATGCTGCCCCAGTTGGGGCCTACGAGAACATTTAGGGGTCCATAGAGGGATGTGCATTTGCTCAGATTGCTTGGCTCTGAGAGCAGGGTCTCCAATCCAGGTCTCCTGTCTCCCAGGCCTGTGCTGTCATCCCCTCAGAGACTGACACTGAGGTGTCAGCCCTGGGGCTGGCCAAGGCTCTGAGCCCATCTGGTTCTAGGCAACTGCCCACCTGTGGGAGAGACACTGCATCAGGGGCAGGTGACAGAGCAGGTCTGAAGGCACTTGGATTATTTACTAAATATTGTTTCGTTACTGGCCACCTTAGGTTTTCATAGATTATCTTGAGTCTTCCAGTTAAATAACCTTATCATTTGCAGAGAGTGCTAGTTTTGCCTCAGAAGGGTGCTTGGGAGTTTGGGGGCTTGGCGATTCTTTATCAGGCTCAGTGATGGCTAGAGGGGAGGGAGGTAGAGGCTGGAGCCAGGAGACCCAGGGTCAGGAGTATACTTGTGCTAGAAAGAAAAAGGGAAGGAAGCCAGAGCTGGACAAGGGCCAGAGTGAGACAGTCTGGAGAGAGGAAAGGAGCCTTGAGGCTGGGGTTGACTAGAAACCTCTTCCCATCCCAAGTTCAGCCCAGGAGTCCAGACCCCCTCTCAGACAGGGCTGCTGATCTCAGAATGTCACCTGAGCATCTGGGCAGCTGCAGGTGGGTGGCTGGGCCTCACCCATTCCATTCATGGTCAGCTTGAGCAGGTGGCTCATCCAGAAGGGACCTTGATTAGTGAGCAGTGGCTTTACAACTTTTAGCCACAGAGCCCTCTCTTCATAGGCAAGGAAGCAGGAATTTAATATGTGAAACAGCTAAAAGGAGAGTGCTGAGCACCTCCCCCTACCCTGAGGCTTCCCTAAGGCAGGGCTCTCCCAAGAGCAGCAGAGAGGAGCTTGCTAAAAACCCCTCTCTTCCAGGACTTGTCCAGAGCTCCAAACTCAGCTGCTCCCTGGGAGGGTGGGATCCACGGTGGGGCTCTGGAATCAGCTCATTTTTATTTTTTATTTTTTTTATTTTTTTTAAAAAATATTTTATTGATTTTTTACAGAGAGGAAGGGAGAGAGATAGAGAGTTAGAAACATCAATGAGAGAGAAACATTGATCAGCTGCCTCCTGCACACCCCCACCGGGGATGTGATCGCAACCAAGGTACACGCCCTTGACTGGAATCGAACCTGGGACCCTTCAGTCCGCAGGCCGACGCTCTATCCACTGAGCCAAACCCGTCAGGGCTGGAATCAGCTCATTTTAACAGGTTCCCTGTCATTGGGAGACAGAGGGTCTTCAGATTGCCCTTGGAGAGCTGATCTCAGATGTTTATGAACTTCTGAAATGACATACGTACCTTTGCGAGTATGCTTTGATCTCGGGATAAGATGCATAGGCACCATCTGAGTCTTTGAGTCATGATCCATGTAGTTTGGAACCACTGTCTTCAGGGTTGTTTTATAGAGTGGGAGCCTAATGTTGGGGGGAGGGTCACCTGGGAGGTCATGGTAGAGTCAGGCATTGAAGACAGATCTCTCCTACCCCTCAGCACATTGTTGGTTTTAGGTGAGAGTGCTGAGGGACTGTAGATCTGTCCCTTTTCCTGTCTGGGCTCAGGTTTTTCCTGTTGTAAAATGGGGCTTGGACAGGATAAGCTCAAGGTCCCATGTAGCTTTGATCTGTGGTTCTGGAAGCCAGGTCTTCTGATGCCCAACTCATATTCTTTGCCCTTCTTGCTGCTTCCCCAGCTTCACCCCTCCAGTGGGACCACCCCTCGTTTTAGTGTCTCCCATCTTCAGAGATTTCATATAGAACCTGGATTCCAGCTCCTTGAGGTCCTCCTGTCAAACAACATGCTCAGAGGCTCAGCCTTTTCTCTTTGTCCCCGCCCACTCACCATAAATGAATCAGGTGCCTGTGAGTCTGGGGATGCTCAAGATGGCCTCTCTTCTGAGCTGGACACCTGGGGCCAGTGCCAAGGGGAGGGGTTTGGAGAATGTCTCCTGAGGTTCCTGGGGATATGCACAGTCTTACATGTGTCTTTGCCGCAGGTCCCTGGGTTCCTTCCTGCCAAAAATGCCACCACCTTCCCCAGTCACAGCATTTTCTCGGCTCAGCTCAGGTACCAACCACTGTCCCACAAAGCCTTGTGAGCCCTCTTATCCCCACCCCTACAATGAGATTTGTCTTTCCCTCCTCTGCATTCCTTTAGCACCTTATCTGTTCTTTTCTGGGGACAAGTTCTGCTTGGTCTTGGCTTTATCCTGAGACAGGGCTTGTCTCTCTGGTGAGATTGTGAACCCTAGGATGTCTCAGGCATTATTTTTTGCTCCCCAGCACCTAGCACAGGGCTTTACACAGAACAGGTGCTTAATAGAAGGTTATTAAGTTTTATTTGCAGAATCTGCTTCTGGCCCTGAACTGGACTGGTTTCTCCAGAGCAGTGGTCGGCAAACTCATTAGTCAACAAAGCCACAGTTTGCCAACCACTGCTCCAGAGCCCCTGTGGCCCCTTACTGGCAGGCATGACTTCTCACATATCCTTTATTTGTGGATTGGAGGAGGCCAAGCTGGGCAGTGGGTAGGAACTTAAATTCCAGTCCTGACTCTGCCATTTCCTGGCTATGTGACCTTGGGCAAGTCACTTTACCTCTTTGAGCCTCAGTTTCCTCAGCTTAAAGCAAAGGGGTAGGGATGACAAGTCTGTTGGGGACTTGGAAGGATTAACTGAAATGATATGTGTAGAATGCTGAGTTCTGAGCATTGTAAAGAACAAATGGTCAATAAATAATTATAATTCATTATTTTTCAGTTAATGGTTATTATCATTGGTGTTTCATGAGACATCGACTGTGTTTTGAGCATCGTGCTGTGGGGAGAATAAGACAGAGAAAAATCATTGCAGTTCCTTGGTGTCCAGGGTCTTAAGGTCAAGTAGGGGCTGTAAGACTCTCATACAAGGAGCAGCATCCGGCAGAGACGTGGCTGAGTGAGTTGAGACAGGTGTTCCCTGTGGAGGTTAAGGAGGTGAGCTCCAGCCTGAAGATGGGGAAGTGGGGCACATGCTTGGAGAGCTGTGGAAAGGATGCAGGGAAGAGCAGAGTGGAAGCAGAGGCAGCTCTAGAATCTCTACATAGGAGGGGCTTAGGGGAGCTTTAAGCTTTGTCTTGCTAAGAAGAATTTGGGGGATTGATGCCTCATCATACTGCTCGTGAGAACAAGAGAGTGAGAAGACTGGAAAGATAGGGCAGAAAAGTTAGGGCTTTATAGAGGAGATAGTGGGACCAGTGATCAGGGAGGGCCTTTGTCCCTCTGCCCAGGCTTGAGCTGAGAAGGGCTGTGGGGGCGGGGGGAGGGGAGGGAGGTCTGATGCCCCAGACCTCTCTATAGGCTCACCATGGAGTCTGTTCCATAATAACAGGGAAACCTGTTTCCCTGGCCAAGGTGGAGATCTGAACTCTGATCTGTCTAAAGTTAAAATGCACATTGATCCCAGAAATGTCAGGATCTCTAAATTTCAGAGGTAGCTTGCAGGAGAAGCCACCTCCTGATTCCACCCTCCTCACCCCCACATTACACAGCTGGGAAGCAGAGGCCCAGAGGGGGAGCCTGCCTGGGTGAACTGGCCACAGTGAGTTCAGCCCCAGCCCCAGGACCTAGGCCTGTGCTAGGGTTTGGGGAAAAAGGAGGGGTCCAGGGAACCCGAGGAGGGGTATAAATGATAAGCAAATGTCAGATTGGGAAAAATCTGTTGCCAGGGTATGTTTGTGAGGGTGTGATCGCAGGGGAGTGGGATGTGAGTGGCATGGAGACGTCATCATTCCGGGCTTTCCTTCCTAGAAAGGAAAAAGGCCACGTAGGTGGGAGCCAGGGAAATACTGGGATGTGGAGGAGTTCACAGGGTGGCCTGAGAAGAAGAGGCTGTTGCCGAGCAGCCAGAGATACTGTATTACAATGGCACAGAGCATCTCAGCATCTGTAAGCCTGGGCCTGTGTAGCCCTGTACAGGGTACCACAGTGGCATCTCCCCCATTTTAGGGGAGAAAACACGAGGGCTCCAAATGTCATAGCTAGGAAGAGCAGAACTAAGATTGGGGGGCCTTCAAAGCCATGGTCCTACCTTGGATGGCTGCCATCCCAGTTCTCAGCTCAGCCTGGTCTCTGTGAGGACCTGGAGTCAAAGGGGTTAGGGAGGTGCCCGGCCCAGGGCAAGCCACCTTTTGACTTCCTGAATTTCTTCTCCATCAGTCTGCCCATCTGTCTGGCCTGTTTTATTCTAATTCACCATGTCCCCTTGTTTGTTAATTAAAAATATTTATTGAGCACCTACTATGTGTCAGATCACTGCCCCGACCTTATGGAACTTATGCCTTCACACGAGGGCTGTTCCATGTTGGAAGGATATGCTGGGAAGAGGAGGTAAGGGGATTCACTGACCACCGCTTTTTCCCTTCACACCTTCTATCTCCTTCCAAGTCCCCCTACCCCCGTGGGACTTTTTGCTGGAACTGCTTCCTGCTGAAATGGAATGCGGAGTTAATTGTTAAACCTAATAGCTGGTGAGTGTTTCACCCTGCTGGGCTTAGTGCTAGCTTTGCTCCCCTGGAGAGGGGTGGAGCCACCCAGGTTTTTCTGGCCTGTACCTGCCACCTTTTCCCTACTCTGGAATCTGCCTCCAGAACCTGCTCCTCCCCTCCTTCTAGCGGGAGGGCTGCCTCTTGGAGCCTTTCCCTGGACTCCAGCTGAGGTGACCCTGGGAGGTGAGTACTGGCTCTGGCCCTAGTCCAAAAGGCTCTGGGTGAGTGCTCTTGGAGGAGGTGCAGGGAATGGCATGGCGCCTAACCCCCGGGACCCACCCAGAGGGCAGACTGCCAGTGGACCTTGCTGGCTTTGCCTCCAGCCTGGTAGGGGTGAGGGTTGGGAGGATGGCGTCACAGTGGCCTAAGCCCTGTACACAGGACCCCCATCCAGTGCAGGCCATGCCACGCCTTTCTCCTGCTCGCCTTCTATTTTGCCCTCTGCATCGGGTGTTTGGTGCTAGGTCATTCTCTGCCACTAGCCTGGGGGAGGTGGGGTGGCTGAGACGAGCGGCAAAGGTTTGGGACAGAATTCAGGCTTCTAAGTCAGACAGGCCTGGGGTCAAAGCTGGGTGACCTTGGGCAGGTGGCCCATCTCTGAGTCAAAGTGACATCCTCTGAACAATGGTTGCTCTGATCCCTTTGTTACCACCACTGTGAACATAATAGGTCCCAGATGTAGATATTAATATTAGGCTCATATTTGAGTATTTGGGCTGTAGGTAGATATTAATATTAGGCTCAGTAGAGATTTGTTGAATGAGTAAGATACCATTCTATTCAGATTCAGCTTTACCTTCGCAGGCCTAGCTCTGGCTTATGGACTTGGAGGTCACCACCCTACCCTCTCGGACTCAACAGTAGAGCTATGCTGCCAGCCACAGATGGCTATTAAGCATTGAAAGGTGGCTAATGCCACAGAGGAACTGAAGTTTTAATTGTATTTGATTTGATTAACTTAAGACTTAAAAAAAAATCTCCATTCAGTTATTGAAAAAGTTCTACATATGTTTGGGAACTCAGTTTTAAGAATATGTTTTTTCAATGATAAAGGCTAAGAGAATCTAAATATCTGATGAAAATTTAGTGTCAGAATTGAGATGTGCTGGAAACTCGACCACATGTGTGGTCTCTGACTCTCACGTATGTGGGGTTCCCATACATATGTGTATATTGAATTTGGTTATTTTCTCTTGCTAAAAGAAAAATGATTGAGATGTGCTCTAAATGTAAGCTACATACCAGATTTAGAAGTCTCAGTAAGAAAAAAGGAATGTAAAATACCTCAATAATATTTTTATATTGATTTCATGTTGAAATTTACATATTGGGCTAAATAAGTATGCTATCAAAGTTAATTTCAGCCCTAGCTGGTTTTGCTCAATGGGTAGAGCATTGGCCTGCGGACTGAAAGGTCCCAGGTTTGATTCCGGTCAAGGGCACATGCCTGGGTTGCGGGCTCGATCCCCAGTAGGTGGTGTGTAGGAGGCAGCCAATCAATGTTCTTTCTCATCATTGATGTTTCTTCTCTCTCTCTCCCTCTCCCTTCCTCTCTGAAATCAATAAAAATATATTAAAAAATAAATAAATAAAATAAAACAAATTTCACCCAATCCTTTGTACTTTTTAAAATGTGGCTACTGGAAAATTTTAAATTACTTATGTGTCTCGTACTGTATTCCTATTGGACAATGCTATTTTAATGAGAGAGTTGTGTTGCATACATTTAAATAATGATACAATAACTGTAATGACTAGTTATTTGGGGAGGCTTGGGAGGGATGAAGATCACATATTCCTCACTCACTGCCCCTGTAGATGTTGCCCTGGAAACCCCATAGCTCCAAGGATAAGATGAAGACTTCTTATCCTATGACTAGGTGGCCATACTACTCACTTGCTGTGTGTGTGACCATGGGCAAATCATTTTACTTTGCTGAACCTTAGTCTATCCTCTGTAAATCTAGACTAATTGTGGGATTTACCTTGTTATTTGAGATATAGTCCAAGTGCAGCACTTAGCCCAATGCCTAGCTGTGTGAGTAGTCAGGTGTTAGCTGTGGTGGCGGTTGCTATTACTGTTAGTTGGTGGGTTGGGGGTGGATGGTACCTTGGATTTGTCAGCTTGGATTATCTTGTTTTATTTGTCTGAAGTGGACACAGACCAGAGGGAAAGGAGTAGAAGTTAAAAGAGTTTGAGGGATATTTGGGATGGCGACTTGGGGGATGTGTTGTTCATTACCTCAGAGGATTTCTTACCTTTGAGGTAGCTCATTGGATCTTCGCATAGTACTATAGGTGATCAGGCAAAGATATGTACCCATTTTACAGATGAGGAAGCTGAGACCTGTTGAGGGGAAGTGACCTGGCTATACAGCCAGAACCTGCATGCAGTCTTCCCAACCCTATTGTGGCAACATTGGAACCAACATTAAGAGGCCACCTTTTGGGGCTGTAGAATCAGGGCCTGATCAGGAGTCAGGAACTTGTGAGGAATGGTTATTATTAGTCTCCTATAACTGGAAGGGATCTTGACACCATTCAGTACAACCATCTTGTTCTTGAGTTGAAGAAACAGAGAACTGTGTGTGTGTGTGTGTGTGTGTGTGTGTGTGCGCGCGCGCGCGTGCACGCGCGCTTCTTCTGCCTAGGATCACACAGCAAGTTGATGGCCAAACTGGAACTGTTTCTGTTTGTTTAGATTCAGCCCTCAGCTCGGCCGTGGGAGGAGGGATGGCCCTGCTTGTCAGCCCCCTCCTCTCCTGCCCAGTCCCTAGGGAGGGCTTCTGAGAAAGAGGCTTTTGTTTCACCAACTCCTTCTGGTTTCCTCTCAAGGTATTCCTCCCCACCCCCACCCGCTCTCCAATCTGCCCAGATTTGTGTTTTTCCCTGTTCCAGGTTTAAAGGGCCCTGAAACCTGAAATCTCCACACACATCTACTTTCTGGATGCACAGGGGGAATCATGGGCTTTTTTCATCAAGGAGGCCAGGGTTTATATTCCTCTTCTACCATTAATTCTCTTTGTGGCCTTGGTCAAGTCACCTGTAAATTTTTAGTCTTGACTTGCTCATCTGAAGAGCAGGAACCATGTGGTTAAGAACCTGGGCTCCAGGTCTCACCCCATACTGATTGGCTGTGTCTGTCTTCAGTGCATCACTTCACCTTTCTGGGTCTGCTTTACAGCTGTATGGGGCACGTCTACCTCCTGGATTGTTGATAAGGCATTGTGCTGAGCTCTCCACAGCATCATCTCATTTAATCCTCTCATTAACCCTGGAAGCCAACACTATTACTCCTATTTTCCAAAAGAAGGAAGCTAACTCTCAGAGACTTGAAGTGACTTGCTCCAGGCCACATAGCTAGGGAGTGCTGGGGCCAGGATTCAAACCAGGTCTGTGGGACTACAGAGTCCAACCTTATAACCACTGTACCGCACTGCCTCTCAGGATTAGCCTGGGTGCTAGGAAACAAAGCAGGTTGCTGGGTGACTGATGCTACAGCGGGCCTAGCAGTGTCCTGAGGCCCATGCCAGCCTCCAGAACTGGGGCAGGAAGAAGGCTCTCAGGCACACAACTTCTGCTCCTACTGTTACAACGTCAGCCCAAGTGAACTTCCTATTCACCTTGTAGCTTCACAGTTGTTTGTATGGAAAATAATACAGTACTTAATAAAAAATAATAAAGGAATAAACTCTGTGTTTTGTGCACTCACAACTGTGAACCTACCTTTGCCCCACAAAGGTAGGTTTACAATTCCAGCTTGGCCATCAACTATATGTGAGGCGGAACTGTCTCAGCTCACGGGAGGTGTACTGTTCTCAGTGTGTGAGTCCAGGGGGAACTGAGGCTTCTCTCTCCAGCAACCTGCCTCACTGTGTATCAGGCTGGGCCTGTAGTTGGGGCTTAAAGATGATTGAGAAGGAGCTTAAATACTTTGTGAGCAAATTATACCAGAACAGAATATTAATGCTAAAAAGACCTTAAGGGACCACTGAGTCCAACCTTATTTTTTTTTTTTTATAGGTGGGGAGCCTGAGGCAAGGATAGGCCAGGGTGAGAGAGCAATGGGTGTGTTCTTTCCTGGGTGCCGGAGATCATGGGACTGACATGGAAGGAAGTGCCTGAGGAGTAGGCAGGCCTCTGCTTGCCCTCATGCCCCAGATCCAGTCCATCACCACGGTCTGTGGATACCACCACTTTTTCTAGCTCTACTGCAACCATCCATTCTGGGTCCTTGTCACATGCCCCCTGGACAGCCACAACGACTTCCTAACTCATACACCTAAAGCTACTTGTACCCATTTCCAATCCAATCTCTACATTACAAACCATTCCCCAGTGCTCTCGGAATCAAGACTGAACTCTTTACCTTGGCCTCCCAGCCCATGAAGGCCTGGCCCCTGCTGGCCACGCCAACATCATATTTGTTACTTTCCCTTTTGCTCTCTGCGCATAGTCACAGAGACCTTTCTGCTTAACAGGTTCAGCAACTTCCCCCGGGTTCCTCAGAGAGTCAAATGCCAGCCTCTCAATTTCCAGCTCCATGCTGGGTCCATGATCTCAGTTCAGAGGAGCTAACACTGTTTCCTCCTTTCAGGTGCCTGACTGACGTCCTTCCCCCCAGGGAGCTGGTGTGAACCGAGGACCGGTGAGTGTTACCCTGGCATAGCCTGTCTCTTCTTCTTCCGCTCTGGTTGGTCTTCCAGGTCATCAGGCTCTCTCTTTTGATATATTTTACTGCTGTGGAGGCATGAGGATTTGTATAGGCCACATATTTCTGGTGGCTTTGAAAAAGGGGGGCAGTGCTGCAGGTCCTCTCTGGTTTTGGCTGATTTGTGGTAGGGGCTAATATGCTTATTCATTAAGCAACTCTGTGGTAGACAGCATACTTTGCCTATATTGCTTTATCCATGCCACCATGGCTGGGGGTGTGGCCTTGGGCCTGGAAGCTGTATTAGCTGACCCTGGAGCCCTTGTTTTCTTTTGCTTAACTACTTCTAGGTTGCAGTCTGGATTCAAGAGAGGGTATTTTCATTCTGGTTTTGCCACTGATGACTACGCGACCTTAGGCAGCTACCTTTCCTTCTGTTGGCCTCAGGGATATATATATATATATATATATATATATATATATATATATATATACACATACATACATATACACACACACACACACACACACACACACACACACACATTGTTTGTATGTGTAGGAGATGTTGGGGGAGAGGTTAGGAAAGGTGGGGTCAGAGTAAATGAGTTGTTTTTAAACTATCCAGCTGGGGAATTTCCTTTTCAAATGAACTTGAAAGACTCGCAATGTACAAATCAGCTAAAGGTGTTTCTGCAGTGGTTGAAGTTAGGACAGGGCTGGGGACTCCAACTAGCTAATTCCTCAGCCCCCAGCAGCCCCTAGATATGGAACCATCCTTGGCTATGTGCTGGACAGTTTGCAAACCACTGGCCCAGGGCATGTCAAAACCCCCTTCTGACTCCATGGTTCTGTGATTCTGGCAGGTGAGGGAGTGGAGAGGGAATCCAGCTAATGAAGTTACCCTGATGTGGAAATTGTGAAGTAATATGCAA
The DNA here is from genome assembly GCF_963455305.1 of Plecotus auritus. NCBI lineage: Eukaryota > Metazoa > Chordata > Mammalia > Chiroptera > Vespertilionidae > Plecotus > Plecotus auritus. The sequence goes on along the minus strand of NC_137782.1, from coordinate 60,582,682 downwards.
ATGTCATTGTGGGGTTATTTGTAAGGCACAACTGCCAGGGCTGTGATGTTGTCATGCTGGAATCCTCTGGTTTTTATTTTTTGATTAGATGCGAGGCATCTCTGTACGCCTATATACTACCCTTTACCTCTTTGCACACAATATGCCACAATTGCCTAATCCTCACAGCTTCCAACTACACGGTAACGTTTAGTCTAGTCCAGTGGTTGGCAAACACATTAGTCAACAGAGTGGCAAACCTTGGCTCATGAGCGGCATGTGGCTCGCGAGCCGCGGTTTGCTGACCACTGGCCTAGGGGAACTCGTGTGTGTGTGTGTGTGTGTGTGTGTGTGTGTGTGTGTGTGTGTGTGTGTCTGTCTGTCTGTCTGTCTAAGGAGCAGGGGCTATGAGGGATGGCTGGGGCTGAGCCAGGTCAGGGCAGGTAGAATAAATGCCAAACAGAGCTAGGAGCGTGTTACTCCTGGGGGTGGTGGGGGTAGGGGATGGCTTTAGCTCCAGTTAAAAGGAGTGATTTGGCTCCTTCCTGCCAGTACATGGGCCCCACGGAGATCTCTGGGCAGGAAGCAGTAGGAACAAGGAATCCTCTGTCCATAGCCACAGCACAGCCAGGACAGAGGAGGTGGATTAGGAGTTCCTAGGAGGGGGCCTGCTGGTCTCTCCCTGACATTTGAGCAAATGGGTGGGGAGAGGGGAACTAAGTGTATGTGTTCATGGAGCAGGGGGTGTGTGATAAGGGGAGGTAGAGGTTGGTTCATACATTTATTCTACAAGTTCCTTAAGCTTCTGGAAGCCCTCCGAGAAGCCAGGCAGCTCTGTAGGGGTCAGAGCTGAGAAAGATGAGACTCTAGGTATTAATCACCATCAGTTTACTGGAGGAGACAGGAAATGTGAGAAATGATAGATTTGCAGAGGCATCTGGCCTGCAAGTCCAGAGGCCCACATTCCAGTCCTTGCTCTGACACCGACTAGCTCTGTGGTTTGGCCTTATCACTTCTACTTTCTGGGTCTCACTTTCCTCTTCTGTGGAATGGGGATGGACACATCAGCCTTGGCTACTTGTTTTATACTAGTGGCCCGGTGCACGAAATTCATGCACATTAAAAGGGGGACCCAGAGTCAAGTCCCTGCCCACCCACATGCACCTCAAAATTGCATGAGACCCAGACCCGGCTGCCCTCCCCCCTGCATTGGGCTAGATCCAGACCTGGACAGTCCCACCCTTGTCAAGCCCTGCCGGGCAGGGAGCGTAGCCTCAGGTCCCCTGGCCCAGCACCAGGCCGGGGGGCATGGCCTGAGGTCCCTCAGATGGGGCAGGGGGTGTGCCTTGAGGTCCTCTGTCAAGCCCCGCCAGGTGGGGGACATGGCCTGAGATCCCCTGTCAAGCCCTGCTGGGTGGGGGGCATGGCCTGAGGTCCCCTGTCAAGCCCCACCAGGCTGGGGGGTGCAGCCTCAGGTCCCCCAGCCCAGCACCGGGAGGGGGGTGCAGCCTCAGGTCCCCCATCAAGCCCCACTGGGCGGGGGGAGGGGAGCGGCCTGAGTTCTCCTGACCCAGCACTGGGGGTGCACCTTGAGGTCCCCCATGAAGCCCTGCTGGGTGGGGAGCATGGCCTGAGGTCCCCTGTCAAGCCCCGCCAGGCAGGGGGGCATAGCCTCAGGTCCCCTGGCCCGGTGCTGGGGCGAGAGTGCGGCCTGAGGTCCCTGTCAAGCCCCACCTGGTGGGGGGCACAGCCTGAGGTCCCCCGGCCTGGCGCTGGGGCAGGGGGAGCAGCCTGAGGTCCCTGTCAAGCCCCACAGGGGCGGGGCAGGGTGTAGCCTCAGGTCCCTGCTGATTGCTCATTAAGGCTCCTTAAGGGAACTTAGCCTCAGATGTGGGTGCAGCCATCTTTGTGATGGAGTGATGGTCAATTAGCATATTCCCTCTTTATTAGATAGGATTGATTTCAGAGAGGAAGGGAAAGTGGGAGAGAGATAGAAACATCAACAATGAGAGAGAAACTTTGATCACCTGCCTCCTGCATGCCCTCTACTGGGGATAGACCCTGCAACCCGGGCATGTACCCTTGACCAGAATTGAACCCAGGGCCCTTCAGTGTGCAGGCCACTGCTCTATCCACTGAGCCAGATTGGCTAGGGCAACCTTGGCTACTTCTTAATGCTCTTCTGAGTATCCATTAGAATAGGGTATTTCAAATGTTTGGGGGCAGCAGAATCCCTATAGGAAAAACTTATAACAAAATTGCTATGGTTGAATTGGCAGCAGTTTACTCAGAATATCACTGCTCTCCTTACTGGACTAAAGACAGTCCCAGAAGCTGTCCCAGTAGCCATCAGCATTGGCCAGTGGCAAGAAGCCTGGACACTGGCTTCTATCTTCTAGCTCTGCTCTACCACTCATTAGCTGTGTGACCTTGGAAAAGTCACTTACCTTCTCTGAGCCTCAATTAACCCACTGCAAGATGGGGATAATGATACCCTTCTGCCTTACCTCTTAGGATTGTGGGTAAAATCTAAAGATATGAAGAGTAAAAAAAGTCCTTTGTAGGAAAAATGCAAGGGATTTAGATTCTAGTCCAGGTGTGAGCCAGGTGATAAGGCCCATGGGGATGAAAAATCTCCCAAGGAAAGAATTCCCCTACCCTTCTCCACCTCTCTACTGCCTACAAAAATGCTGGAATCTCTCCAATCCAGCCTCAACCTACTGCTTTTGCCAATCTTAGCCGATAAACAGGCTGGCCTTTTTCTTCCAACAGGTGGGTGTGATTAGCCATTAGTTGAGAAGAATCCCTTTGTGGGACATTGGAGGCATATGTTTCAGCCTGCTACCTGGGGAGCAGATGGGGAAACTGAGGCCATGGTCAATACAATTGTTGCATTCAGGGCAGCTAGACAGGCAAGGCCGGGAAAAGGCTTGGGCTTGGCCTGTGCTGATATGGTGAGCCTCTTTCCCAGGAAATCTACAACTTTGTTTCACTAAGTGGAACACAGTGTGCACGGAGTGTTTACATTTTGCTCAACTTCTGCCCCAGAGAAATTCTTCCTAGGGGCACCGTGGGCTTTCCCAGAAGAGTGGCATCTGGGCCAAACCAGGGAGGAGCTTTGAGTTCCTAAGGGGCAATGGGGGCTCCAGCTCAGCACTTGCTAATAACAACTGGAATTCTGAAATTAGATAGTGGGGATGGTTGCACAACTCTGAATAGTGTTGGCATGTTCTTTACCTCCAGATGTCCCTAGGGTTGGAGGCAGCAGGGAGCAAAGGCGCCAAGATAGGCCTCCTGGGCCTTATGTGGGCCTGTGGAAGCGGTGTTGGCTTCTAGAACTCATTGTTGACCAAGGTTAGTTTCCCCATTTGGTACCTGGGGAAACTAAGTCTCAGACTAGGAAAGAAATTGGCGTCAGTTGCCAGCCCTAGATGCAAAGGGAAGCTAGCAATAGAGTGGGGGCAGCATTATAAAACTAGAATAGCAAGCATTGTCTTCTTATGTGTGTCTCACATAAGTCTCAGGAAAGATCTGAATGAATGACCTGGCCAGGTCCCTTTCCCTCTCTGGGCCTCAGTGCCCCCTCTGGATCCACTCTCTATAGTCCTTTATATTCCTGGTGTTCTCTTATCAATGAGTTAAGACCGTGGTCGACAAACTGCGGCTCGCGAGCCACTTGCGGCTCTTTGGCCCCTTGAGTGTGGCTCTTCCACAAAATACCACGGCCTGGGCGAGTCTATTTTGAAGAAGTGGTGTTAGAAGAAGTTTAAGTTTAAAAAATGTGGCTCTCAAGAAATTTCAATCATTGCACTGTTGATATTTGGCTCTGTTGACTAATGAGTTTGCCGACCACTGAGTTAAGACACATGATTGCCAGGTTTTGCTACAGGTTCAGTTGTCTCCTTTGTTAAACAGGGACAACAAAATCAGCCAGTCCTACCTTCCTGGAGGGTGACTATTACAAGGGTCAGTAAGCGACCACAAGACTTCAGGGCCATGTCAGGCTTTAGCGAATGGGGAGTCACTTTAACAAGGCAACATGCTCCTGCCTCGGCAGTGGAATGAAGTTGAAAAGATCTTGAGCTGCAGACTCAGACAGACTTGGGTGGAGACCCTTGCTCTACCTACTGTGTGAATTGGAATGAGATACTTCATTTCTCTGTGCCTCAGAATCACCATCTGTAAAATGGAGACAATAATAGTTGTTACTTCAGAGGTTATGGAGCCCAAGTGAGAATGCAGAAAACATGCATCGCACTGTGCCTAGCACACAGCCAAGTGCTTAGTAGCTGGTAGGTGTTACTGTGTTGTTGATAACCGTAATGATGATGATAATTGACATTTAGAGACTGGGATTCTTTGGGGGCTAGTGATGGCAATGCTATTGTTATTAATAGTCTCCTGTACGCATCACTGATGTGACCTTCAGAGCACAGTGGAGGCAGGAAGTTGTCACCATCTCCATTTTACAAATGTGGTGGTTGTGAGTCTTAAGAGAGGAGAAGTGGCTTGTCCACGATTTTATCTCAGGTCTTTATGCTTTGGGAGCACACTTACTGGCCAAAGAAGCTGCATGGATCAGCCCCTGGGTCAGACAGCTCTGACAGGGAAGTAGCGGATGATTGTGACTCACCCTGACTTTTACTCTATACGTTTTGGAGAGTGAGTGAGCGAATGACAAAATAAATGGCAACCTCTGGCCCTAGCCGGTTTGGCTCAGTGGATAGAGCATTGGCTTGCGGACTGAAGAGTCCCAGGTTCGATTCTGGCCAAGGGCATGTATCTTGGTTGTGGGCTCAATCCCCAGTAGGGTCGTGCAGGAGGCAGCTGATGGATGTTTCTCTCTCATTGATGTTTCTAACTCTCTATCCCTCTCCCTTCCTCTCTGTAAAATCAATAAAAATATATTTAAAAAAAATGACAACTCTGGCTCAGTGGCCTTGCCCAGTCACAAAAACACAGATAGGCCTTGAAGTCCATGCATTCAGTGTGATTGGGGGCAACCTGCCTCACACTTTGGGGCCCAGGATTTCTGGAGCTCTAGGCCAGCAGTGTTCCTGCTTCTTCAACACAGCCTGGCTGGATTCTGAGCCCTGGAAAGCCAGATTCATATTTCTTTTCCTTCCTTCCTTCCTTCCTTCCTTCCTTCCTTCCTTCCTTCCTTCCTTCCTTCCTTCCTTCCTTCTTCCCTCCCTCCCTCCCTCCCTCCCTCCCTCCCTCCCTCCCTCCTTTCCTCCTTCCCTCCCTTCCTTCTTTTCTTTCTTCCTTCCTTAAGAGAGAGTAGAAGGGAGGGGAAAAAACAGAAACATTGGTTGCCTCCTGCACTTGCCTCAACCAGGGCTGGAGATTGAGCTTGCAACTGAGGTATGTGCTCTTGACTGGAAACGAACCCAGAACCCTTCAATCCATGGGCTGACACTCTATCCACTGAGCCAAACTGGCCAGGGCCAGATTCATATTTCTTTTCTATCAGTTCCTGCTTCCCCACCCTCCATCCCAATCTAGAAATTGATTCTATCTGCAGTCATTCCTCCACTGAGTCTTGATTTAGTTGAGCAAGTTTCCCTCAGTTCCTGCCATACACCAGGCACTGTCCCACATGCTAGGATACAGAGATGAGCACAGCAAGCAAACATGTGGTTGGTGTTGAGCATCAGAACTCTGTCCCAGTCTCTGGCAGTTCCCAAGGGGTGTTGAGGAAGGTGTCTCGGTTCCCCTGTAGCATGCATGATTTTTGAATTTGAAAAATGTCTCTGCTGTGGAAGGCGTCATGTGCTGGGAGTCCTGGGTTGGGGGTCGGGGCTAGATGGTGGTTCCACCTCTGCCAGGGCCCTGCTGTGTGACCTGCCTCTCTCTGGGCCTCTCTCTGGGCTTCCTCTTCCCTATCTAAAGGAAGGGATTGATTGAGATAGGAAAGTAATCCCTAATGTTTGTGGGGCACTTGCCTGACACACATGTCCTGTGCTCACAGGAGCCCAGGCTGATGCCAAGGTCCCTTCCTGCCCTGGAAGTGGTTTCTGAACTGGGCTCTGAGCACCAGGGCCCGGATGAAAGCCTCCTGCTGGCCTGTGGGCCCGGCTTTCTCAGGGGGCACTAGAGCTGATGGAACAGGTTCCAGCAAGGCGGCCCTGCCACATGAGCCAGCCCTGTCCAGCAGGGACCCCGCACAGGGGGCTGTATCCTCTGATGCTTTCCTTCCCAGGAGGTGGTGAGAAATGGGGTGGAGATGGGGTGAGAGCAAACGTCAAGGCCCCTGAAACTGTGGAGTTGCCCCAGCCCCTCCACAGGAAGGGTGGTGGAACTAAAGACTGAAAGGGCAGGTTTTTGCACATCTACACAATGGCACAGGGTGTCACAGAGCTACCTGAGGACACAGGTCTCCTGGCCCCCTGTCCTCACAGTTGCATCTTGTGCTTAGCTATTTCCTGGGCTTTGATCATTGAGGCGGGGGGGGGGGGGGGGGGGGAGCACAAAGGGCAGAGCATGTGTGTACCCAACAAGGTAGAGGATGGTGGCTGGGGTTGGGAGGGGAGATGTGTCTGTGTGTCATTTTAGTTGTGTTTTCCTGCCTCTTGTCATGTTTCCCAGATAAGTTCCTTGGTCTCTTGCCCTAGTGGCACTGATAGCTGATATGTTGAGTGTCCAGAGGAGGAAAAGCAGAGGGCAGGCCCTTGTGCCTGATGGGGACAGGAGGCTGGTGAGTCCTGATTGTGCCTGATCCCAGGGGAAGGAGTGACTCAGCTGTGAGCACCCATCCTGGCCCTGGGACAGTGTCTGTTTGGCTGGCAGGCCAAGGAGGAGCCTCTGTGTGTTCTTCCTGTCCCTCAGCTCTTGGTATCTGCAGCCTACCCAGGCCCCTGCGGCTCTAGGCTCTGCCACTTGGCCCTGGCACGGGGACTGGTTTGACAGGTTTTGCTACACTAATGAGCAGCCAGGAGTTGGGGCAGGGCAGGCCTGAGGAGGCAGTGCTGCCTTGTCCTTGCCTCCCCACCCCCAATCCCAGCCTCACCTCTGTGTCATCGTCCTACCCCCCACCCCCACCCCCCGCCCCCAATCCCCCTCTCAAGGGAAGCTGCATGGGAAACGGGAAAGCGGAAGCCACTCAGACGCCTGTTCCTGGCTCTGTCCATTGTTCAACATGGGACCTTGGACAAGTCTCCCTTCTTGGACCTCACTGTCTTCATCTGCACAATGGGGCTTTGGGCTCAATCATCCTCAGGCCACTGAATACAATGATACTAGTTAGAACTTTGCCATTTTCTCTCTATCTCTGGGCAAGTCATAGCACACTGAGGGCCTCAGGTGAGGGCCACGACCCTTCTTAGGATGGTGATAGGATCAGCTAACAACCCAGCGAGTATCCAGTCTCCGCTGGAAGTGTTTTCTTTCTGTAGTCAGGCCTGCCCTTATCTGGCTCCAGCAGAAGGAGAGAGTTTATCTAGAGGTGGGGCTTACCCTAGTTTTCCCTCCCCCCCTTATCCTGAGCCCATAATTGCCTGAGAACCAGGCTTTCTGATCTTCTCCTTAAAGTAGTTAGGGGAGAAGGAAAACCCAGGAGGAGGGTCTCAGCACTTGCTGCCTCCTCTTCCTCCTGACTTTCACATCAACCCAGGGTCCAGTTCAGGGGAAGGAGGGAAGGCACAATAGCTCGACCACACTCTTCCTATCTAACAGTGAAGAGTATACAAAGCCTATGTCCTCAAAAACTCTAAGTCTGACAATGTACAAGTCAGAAGGAGGGGGATTTAGATAAAGAGGACAATCCCAGCTGGTGACAGAGAAGAAAAAGGGAATTCACATTTATTGAGCATCCCCTATGTGCCTGCTAAGCCAGTTACTTTGCATACATTCTATATCCATGTCTGTGTCTATATCTATGTCTATGTCTATATCTAATCTATATCATCTCTCTCTATATATATATCTATTCATAGGTTGAGACTTGCTTAGCAATATGTCATCTATCTCTATCTCCATTACCTATATTCCCAAATGGCAGCCAGAATGATCTTTGTAAAACATCAGTCAGACCATGTCACTCAGTGTCTTTCCTCTGCCCTTGGAATAAACTCTAAACTCCTGACCAGGTTCTACAGGGCCCTGAGTAAGCCGGCCCCTGCCTCCTCCTCTGCAGTTATGTACCTCCCCATTGGTCATTTACTTCAGCTACAGAAGTCTTCTGTGTATTTCACAAATTCTTCCCCACCTCAAACCTTTACATATGCTGTTCTCTCTGCTTAGAATTCTCTTTTCCTGGCTTTTTGCAGCCTTGGGTCTTATTAACCTTTTAAACTCAGTTTAATTAGACAGCGCCCTCCCTGCCCCACTGCCCTGCTCTCTACCCCTGCCTCCGATTCCTCACAATGCTTATCACCATTTGTAGTCATTTGCCTTTTATTTTTAACTAGTGACCTGGTGCACGAAATTCATGCACATTAAAAGGGGATTAATTAGAGGAAATAATTTAATATTGCTATTTGCCCTTTCTCTATAATAGAAGTGTTAGAGATGAAAGAAAATTAGTAAAATGTATATGAAAACCTTCCTCCTGTCAGAGTCTGGGGTGCACCACGGGACCCAGAGTCAAGTCCCCGCCCACCCACATGCACCTCAAAATCACGTGAGACCCAGACCCGGCCGCCCCCCCCCCAATTGGGCTAGACCCAGACCCTGCCAGTCCCACCCTGCCAGTCCCACCCTTGTCAAGCCCTGCCGGGCAGGGGCCATAGCCTCAGGTCCCCTGGCCTGGCGCCGGGGGGGTGGGCATGGCCTGAGGTCCCCCAGCCCAGACCGGGGCGGGGGGGATGCCTTGAGGTCCTCCATCAAGCCCTGCCAGGTGGGGGACACGGCCTGAGATCCCCTGTCAAGCCCCGCTGGGTGGGGGTCATGGCCTGAGGTCCCCCGTCAAGCCCTGCCAGGCAGGGGGTGTGCAGCCTCAGGTCCCCCGTCAAGCCCCCTGGACGGGGGCGCAGCCTGAGTTCCCCCGACCCAGCACTGGGGGTGCACCTTGAGGTCCCCCATCAAGCCCCGCTGGGTGGGGGGCACGGCCTGAGGTCCCCTGTCAAGCCCAGCCAGGCAGGGGGGCGCAGCCTTAGGTCTTCTGGCCCGGTGCTGGGGTGGGGGGTGCGGCCTGAGGGCCCCTGTCAAGCCCCACCAGGCAGGGGGTGCGGTCTGAGGTCCCCTGGCCTGGCGCTGGGGCGGGGGGAGCAACCTGAGGTCCCCTAGCCCAGCACCAGGATGGGAAATGCACCTTGAGGTCCCCTGTGAAGCCCCACCTGGTGGGGGGCACGGCCTGAGGTCCCCCAGCCTGGCACTGGGGTGGGGGGAGCAGCCTGAGGTCCCCTAACCCAGCACCAGGATGGGAAGCGCACCTTGAGGTCCCCCGTGAAGCCCCACCTGGTGGGGGGCGTGGCCTCAGGTCCCCTGGCCTGGCACTGGGGCGGGGGGTGTGGCCTGAGGTCCCCTAGCCTGATGCCAGGGCAGGGGTCGTGGCCTGTCAAGCCCTGCCAGGTGGGGGATGCGGCCTGAGGTCCCCTGTCAAGCCCCACGGGGACGGGGGAGGGCATAGCCTCAGGTCCCTGCTGATTGCTCGTTAAGGCTCCATATGGGAACTTGGCCTCAGCTGTGGGTGCAGCCATCTTTGTGATGGAGTGATGGTCAATTAGCATATTCCCGCTTTATTGGATAGGATGTTGCATACACTCTACATTGCATGGCATAGAGTGGGTATTCAGGAAGCATTTTTCTGGATGAATGAATGACTGAGTTGTAGGGAAACAAAGGTGCTAGTTGAGTGCCTGGCTTAGGGCAGGGCTCTTAGGTGTTCAGTAAACGGCAGCTTTTAGTGAGAACTAGCATGGATGGTGAATACCCACCAATTTATTGTGGCTAGAGCATGCATTGGGGAAGGGGTGCAGAGGACAATTAAGGTTGAAAAGATGAGCTGGTACCAGATCCGGGTGGTCCCTGATGTGTGAATTTACACCTTAGACATTGCTGGGAGTCGTTGCTGGGCCATTAACTGTAACTATAGAGCTTTGCTTCTGAGGTGTGGGTCCAAGGTCTTTGTCTACACGGTGAGGCCAAACAGTGTGAATGGGGGGAGTGCAGGGTGGTGAGCAAACTAAAGAGGAACAGGCTGGGCCCTCTCCAGAGGCAAACTCCGAGGCCAAAGGCCCAGAGGAAGTGGCACTGTTGGGAGCATGCTGTGTTTTCTAATTCCACATCGTCATTGCACTGTTCCTGGGGAGCAGAGGATTGTGGCTACCTAAGAGCCAGATACTTGGATTTCTATTTTGGTTCCTCCTCTGATAAACCATGTGACTTCTGCCAGGTTCATTCACAGCTGATTCTGCTTCTTCCTCTGTAAACAGGCTGCTTTTAGTACCTGCCTCATAGGGTCTCAGTGAAGATGAATGAAGTACTGTAGTGCGTGCAAAGGGCTTAGCAAAGCACCTGGCACATACTGAGCACTCAGTAGAGGTGAGCCGTTATTTTCATTCAACAGTGGGGGGTTCAGAAAGGACATTCCAGGCAGAGGGAACTATAAGTACAAAGGCAAAGCACAGAGACATGACACAGGAGGGTGCTTTGGAGTGGTGGGAGTTCACTTTGCAGGAAAGGGGGAGGAGCAGTAGGCGCCCCGATCCCGCAGCACACGCACACTGGGCTGGAGCTGGAACTTTATCCCAGGGCAATCAGGGCCAATGCAGGGTGTGATGTGATCTGATTGCTGGCAGTAGGAGGATGGGTTGGAGGGGCATGGAGGCCCAGAGACCATTGGACAAGCTGTTGGCGTGGCCCCAGTGAGAACCTGAACTCAGGCACCTGGAAGTAGAGAGGAGGGAACCATCAGAGAGGTGAAGAGGGAGAGTGGACGGAGTGTGGGGCCTGCTGGGGAAGGGAGGGAATGGGAGGGGAAGGGAAAGCAGCCTTATCCTGATGACTGTGGGTGTCTGTACAGGCTGGCTGAGGGATTGTAGAGCTGAAAGCATGGTGAGTGCATGTGGGTTTTGATGTCAATAGTTTGACTTTTCTGGGAACTGAGAAGCTTCCTGAGAAACCTCTCTTTTTTGTTTTGACTTTCCATGTGGAAAATCTTTCTAAAATCTCCGAGTGATTAACTCCTCCCCTAGTGATGAGACTGTGCATACCTCTTGCCTCCTGGGCTAAGGCCTGGGCCAGGGGATGGGGTCATGGCCTGTAGGTGGCCAAAGCTAGGGATTTCATTTGGAAGCTGGTTTTAAGAGTCCATCAGTTTTCTTGTGACTTTCATCCTTCTCAAAGTGTGTAGAAAGAGGCAGTGCTCGTTAGTGGAATGTGCTGTATATTTCAAGGCCGGGATCAGGACTCCGCAGCCTTTTAGAAGTGGTATTAACGCAAGCTCCTGCTTGGCCCCCCTGCCCGTTTTTATTTTGATGAGTGTGGACTGGGAGATGTTATTCCAAAGAACCCTAGATCTTCGCTTTTACACTTTATAGATGAGGAAGATGAGGCCCCAAGAGAGAGTGGATGAGACTTGCTCAGGTCCAATTGTGAATTAATGTCAGAGGTGGGCCAGGGCCAGGCGCCTCCCTTCTAGCTCCAGGCTCCTGTGCTTCTGCAGCTGGCACTGCCTCTTAGAGGAGTGATGAACTGACGAACCTCTACACAGGCCCCTGGTGTCCCGCCCGCCCCCCCCCCCCCCCCTTCCCCTGAGTCAGCTATTGTCCTAAGCCCTCGCTCAGAAGCCCATCCATACCCCTTCTCCTGATTGTGGCTGGAGGTATGGGGGGCTAAAACCAGGAGAATTGGGTTGGTTCCCTCCTGATGAGGAGAGGAGTCTGGAGGGGTGGAGTACAGTCACATCTCTATTCCAGCTGATTGCTGTGTTGAGGAGAGTCCTTTGTCTGCGTTGCCAGGGGAACCAAAGTTTCTGCCTTCTTCCAGGGCTGTGATTGGTTCCTGATTGAGCTTGAGCTTTGGTGAATGGAAGTGCCTCTTTCCTGCCTCTACATCTTCCACAGGTTGAGAGACTAGAGAGACGCTGGGTGCCCATGGAAGCATCGTGTTGGTTTCTGTGCTCTACCCTCTCAGCTCTAGAGGTGATGGGTTTCCTTGTGTATTTGCTCATTCATTTATCCCAGGCAGCATCTGCTCCAGGAAAGCTAGCTTAAGAGTCAGAGGACCTGTATTTGAATCCTGGCATGGTCACAGGCCTTGGGTAGGTCCCTTTCCTTCCCTGGGCCTCAGTTTCCCTGCCTGTAAAAACAAAGGCCTTGGGCTAAATTCTCTGGTCCTTGCAGCTCTTCTTTCTTGACTGCACAGCCCACATCCTCTCCTTTTTGACCTCCCATATTCCCATTTGGCCTTTTGCCTGGGCTCTGACCATGTTCTCACTTATAAGTGCCCTGTAAGATGCAAGATAGAATAGGGAGTTGCAAACAGCTCTTAGCATTCCCCATCCTCCTCGAGGAAAGTTGTGTTCTCTGAAGCCTCTCCTGGAAGCCCCAAATCCTGCAGCCCCTCTTGTCTCAGCCTACCACCTGGACCCAGGCTCAGGGGAAGAAGCCAAGGATAGTGAATGATGGGTGCCCCATCTCTGCTCAGGGTGGGCCTGGGCAGCATGCAGAACAGAGTTTGCTGGGGTGGGTGGGGCAGTTGGGAGAGCCCTGGAGCGCAGCAGTCCTGGGTTCCAGGCCTGACGCAGCCACTTGCTGGCCAGGTGACCTTGGCAGGGCTGCTCTGCTTCATTTTCCACATCTATGACACAGGAATTCAAATCCCACCTCATAGGATTGTTGCAAAGATTGAGTGAGATGATATGTCTGCCATATGGGAGGCACCAAGTCCCCTTCCCGGGTCTCTCCCCTAAAAAAGGCCAGTTTGAGAAGGGTTTGAGGTGGCAGGGCCTGTGGTACCACGTGGCAGACTGTGCATGCTGCTCATTCCTGGCAGTGCCAAAGGCAGGGCGAGAAAAATGTTGTCTTGGGTGGGTGATGTCTGAGTGGGGGAGGCGTGTGTCAGAGTTAATGTTTGAAAAACACTTTTAAGATCCTCCAGGGAACTCAAATGAAGATTTTTTAGATGAGCTGAAAATGGAGCAAAGTAATGAAGCTCAGCTCACTGGCAGGAAGGGGGGGCGGCCTAATTGGTACTGACTTGGTCTTGGCCCAGCCACACGCATTATCGCAGGCTGACCGGGAGGGTGGCCCTACATTTGGGCTGTGAACTGAAGTAATTGATGTGAGCTTTCTTGGGGAGGAATGGAAGGGGGGTAGTGCGGGCTATCTGGTAATGACTCGGCCCTACTTCTTGTTGACTCACTAAACTGAGGGTCAGAGTTATCTTCTTAGGTCATTGGCCTTCAGAGCCTGGTTTAGCTTTCAGCCCTATGACCCCCTCCACCTCTGGGCTATAGAAGCAGCAGTCCAGACTTGGCCACTGCCTGCATGGGTGTGGTCAGAGGCAGGGATGGGACAGTGAAGTCGGAAGTGGACTTTTTCTGCTGTGCTCAGGTTTGTCTGGTGTCTGTGATGAGGAGGGTAGAGAGTGGGAAGAAGGGGGTTCTCAGGAGAAGAAAGCAGGCTGGTGGGTGTATATGGGTGGGAGGAATAAGTATGAACAGGATGCATGTCTGGGTTTGCTTGTGTGTCTGCTTACATCGAGGAGGCAAAGGATCTAAGGGACATGTCTCAGAGGCTGAGGAAGGATCCAAGAAGCGAGTGTGTGTGTGCATGTGCATGTGGGTCCCTGTGGAAACACAGGTGGTAGAATTGGTGAGTGATTACAGACCAGGAGAGCGTTGTCTTGAAGACAGGAGAAAATCCTGCTGGGAGGCCACCTATGGGTTGCTTGGGCTGGGATAGGAGTGGAGGGCCATGGGGTGGTGCAGCATTGCTTCTTCTGGGGACCTGGTTTGCATTGGAAATGCTGTTCCTGGGGACACTCTGAGACTCCTCAGTGGGAAATATATGGGGGTCAATCATTACAGCCTTCTTGGCACCTGCGTTGCCTTGCGAATGCATTTGGGGGAATAGGGCCAAGTGTCAGGTCACCAGTGCCTCCCTGGCACACTGACCCCAGCGATCCCACCTCTTTATTTTTCCTTGGTCTCTGCAATACCACACCTTTCTTCCCCGCTCTCCCACTATCTCTCTGGCCAGTTCTCATTTGCCTGTTCCCCCTTCTTAGCTTGACTACTCACTATGTGGGTTCTTCAGGGCTCCATTGCAGTTTCTGTTCTTGTTGTTTTTTTTACTAATACTGTAGGGTTTTTTAAATTATGAAAGTAATAACACAGTACACAGATTTTGGGAAACAGGAGGAGGAAAAATGTGACTCCCTAGAATTTTTGGGAGGTTGACATGCTTCCTTCCACCTTCATTCCTTTGCTCTTTTCTCACGTGGCCTAACTGTGTGTGTGGAGCTACCTTCTCTGTCATTACAGAGGATTCCATCAAATACATGGTCCTCTCTCCCCGTTTCCTGTTGGTGGACATTTGGGTTGTTTCCAGTTTTTGCTGTTAGGAATAACACTGCCGTGAACGTTGTATAATGTGCTTTTTCTGTATTTCAGATGATGTCTCTTAGGGTGGGGTCCCAGGAGGGACTTCTGGGTCAAAGGCTATGGATGCTGTTTAGGTTCTTGCCAGACTATTGTGCCACTTTAAGGCCAGGCATCCAGGTTGTTGGGGCAGGAACTGTTTGCGATTCCTCTCAGGGCTGAAGAGCCTGTTCCTTGTGTGCAGGCACTGCTGGGGACCATCCTCTGTCCAGCCCCTCATTCACTCTGAGATGGGGGGGCAGGGCAGGGCTATGAAGTGAGGCTGCCTAGGTTCAAATCAGGGGCCCCTCTCCACCCTCTTGAGTCTATTTCCTTGGCTGTGAAGTGGACAGGATGAGAGTGACCGCTCCACAGGGTCATCATGGGGCTTTATCATCCATGTAGGGCTTGGAAGCATACAGCACGACACTTGATAGGTGCTGAGCTATGATGACAGTGGTGAGGCCGGAACCTAGACTTCCCGCCTGGGTGGTCTCTTTTCCTGATGGCAGCCTACCGCTGGGGATGTAATAGTTTGTGGGTGTTGGTGCCCCTGAGTTGGAGAATGTGGTGGAAGAACTGAGTCACTGGAGTGGAGCTGTAAGGTGGGGCCTCTCCCTTTCCTCCCAGAACTATCCCCTTTTTCTGGGGTACTGTTTTCCCCAAAGGTATCTCTCTGGGTTAAAGTTTGGGCCCCCAGTGCAAGCCTGTTCCCTAGAGGTGCATTCAGGATACATTCTGGCCTTGAGGAGGGAGTGTCATCAAGGGCTTCAATCCTGGAGGGAAAGGTGGGCTCCAAGGATCCCTCCTTACGTGGCCACATTAGTTGCCTATTGCTGATGTAACAAATTACCCCATATAACCCAAGTTTATTACCTTATTGTTCTGGAGGCCAGAATTCTGAAAGTGGGCTTTATGGGGCTAGACAGGGGTGGGCAAACTTTTTGACTCGAGGGCCACAATGGGTTCTTAAACTGGACCGGAGGGCCAGAACAAAAGCATGGATGGAGTGTTTGTGTGAACTAATATAAATTCAAAGTAAAAGAGCGGAGGGCAGAGCAAGAGAACCCTCTGCTCTTTCTGCTCCGTGGGCCGGATAGAACAGCCGAACGGGCCGGATCCGGCCCGCGGGCCGTAGTTTGCCCACGGCTGGAGGCTGCCCACATTCCTTGGCTCATGGTCCCCTTCCAGCAATCACATCTCTCAAACTTCTGCTTCCATCATCACACCATCTTCTGCCTCTCAGTCCCCTGCTTCCCTCTTTCACTTATAAGGTCCTTGTGACTGATTATATTAAACCTACTAGATAATCCACAATAATCTCCCCATCTCAAAATTCTTAACCTAATCACATGTGCCAAGCCCTTTATGCCACGAGGGGGTAACATGTTCATAGATTCTAGGGATTAGGACATGGACATTGGCGGGGGGGGGGGGGCATTATTCTGACTATCAGGGTTGCCAATAGCAGGGGTCTCTCTGAATTAGTGGACCCCCAGGTATTGCTGGAATTTTACCACCAAACTCATGATAGAGAAAGGGCCAGGGAATCAGGTCTAGTATTCTGTGGTTGGGGAGGGACATGAGTCTGTGCCACCAGATTCTCCAGGATGAAGGGCCTGGAGGTAGGCCGTATGCCCTGTGACAGTGTGACAAAGGTGTTCCATGAGGCAGACATCAGAGAATGTAGCCCCTGGCCTTCAGCGCTAGGACTGGTAGGTGAGGCACTGCTACAGGAAACCAAGCAGCCCTGCCCATCCACCGCCATCACCGCAGCGTGTATGTGTGTTTGTGTGTGTGTTCACTCATCTGCGTCTCTGCAGCAATACTCTTGAGAGGGGCCAAGGAACAACTCTTTAAAAGGCCTCTTCTGTTCTTGTTCCTGGCAAAATAATTACACAAGTGACTAATTTTATCCCTAATTCCATAATTACTTTATTATGTAGCTGGTGAGAGGGCCCCCGAGCTGTGCCTATGGCGCCACTTTGGCTGCTGGCCCAGTTGGCCTGCTCAGCCAGCACAGAGCCCACCTCACTCTGGTCTTGTCCCGCCATTAAGGCAAGGTTGCTCCAATTCCTTCTGGCTGAGTCCAGCGACATTTGGTATTGTGGTCTGAAAGATCATCCTCCCTCCCGCCCACATTTATGTGCAAACATAGCTGCCTGGAGAATAAGAGCTCATACTTATGGAGCTGTCAGCAAAAGTCAAGAGATCTGGGTTCCAGTTCAACTCTCTCATTAACTTGCTCCTGGAGCAAGTCATTTCCCTCTGGGTCTCAGCGCTGTCATCTGTAAAATGGGACCTTTGGCAGCTTTAACACTTCCATGATCTGATGATAGGAAGTGAGAGAACTAAAACTTTGAGACTGAGGTCACTTTTTGCTACCTGCTGGCAATATACTCCAATCAAAGCATTAAAAATAATAGTACTAACAGTAGACATCATTTATTGAGGGCTTACTCCATAGTAAGCATTGTACCAAGTCCTTTATATTTTTCTCATTCTATATGCACATGATTCTGTGAGGCAGGCTGTACAGAAGAGGAAACAGCAGTGACTGGTAAAATAATCTGCCCACCAGCAAGTGGCAGAGCCAGGTCTGAAACCTGTGCCCTTAGCTGCTGCCCAAAGTTCTTGCCTTTCCCAGAGTTAGGCTTGTGGGGATGACTAAACACCTGGAAATTTGAGAATGTAAACTTAAACTTTATGCAACAAATAGTGGCAAAGTAAATTGGAAACTCCAGTAGACCAGCGAGTTGAGGGGCCCAGGGTTGCGTTCTAGCTTTGCCACTGGCTCAGTGTGACCTTAAGCAGGTCTCCAGGCCTCAGTGTTCCCATCAGTATGAGGGGGGTGGGATTAGACTGTCTCCCAAGGCCTTCCTGGTACTGATGCTCTGATTGTAGGTCACCTGGTCCCAGAAGGTGCTGTGCAGTGGGAGTCCAGCCCATGGTGGAGGCAGTGGGTAGCTGAGTTGGCAGCCATGGTTGTTTCTGTTATGTTCACCCTCGTGAGAACGGAGATTGCGTCCCACTGAGCATCTGCAGCATCAGTTTCCCAGGCCGTGGCGTCTAGAATAGGGAGCGGGAAGGTCATTTCCAGGATGTTCCTACTGCTCCTGCAAGATTACTGCACAACATGAGCTCTCTCAGGGGCTGGGGTTGGAATCTGCCTTGCTCCAAAGACTGCACTGGACTCGGCCAGGGACAAGCCGTGGCTGTAAGTCTGTCTGTAGGGGGCTTCTCGGGGGGGCCTACAGACCTAAGCATAATGAGTAATAAGAGCTATTTTGTTCCCTGGCATTACCACATGCAATGCACTTCCCTGGCAATATTACATTTAATTCTCTTAAACCCACATGAGGTAGGTGCTATGATCATTCCCACTTTATCGCCGAGGAATCCGACACTCGGAAGATTAGATAATTTCCTCCAGATCACACAGCTAGCGAGGTGTAGACTGGGATTTGGGATTTTGGTTCCAGAGCTCACAGAGCGGCCTTAGATTCTGAAACCTCATGGGCTGAAGGAATAAGCATGAGGTTAGGAGTCAGCTGGTTTTTGAATCCCTACTCTCTGCTTACCATCTGTGTTTCCTCTGGCAAGTTATTTTATCTGAGTTTTCATTTTTTTTAATATATTTTATTGATATTTTACAGAGAGGAAGGGAGAGGGATAGAGAGTTTGAAACATCGATGAGAGAGAAACATCGATCAGCTGCCTCCTGCACACCTCCTACTGGGGATGTGCCCGCAACCAAGGTACATGCCCTTGACCGGAATCGAACCTGCGACCTTTCAGTCTGCAGGCTGACGCTCTACCCACTGAGCCAAACCGGTTTTGGCTGAGTTTTCATTTTTTAATCTACAACATGGATGTGTTGATACTTGCTCGTTAGGATTATTTTAAAGATTGCTGGGATGGTGATGTGGGACAGTGTGTGGTAGCAGGTCAATAAAGGCCTTTCACCATTTGCCCCCCGCTTCACTTCTGACTTCCTTCTGCATACATGAGGCTCCCGCCACCGAGGAGTGTTCCTCACACATATTTCGTAGCTCAGGACCTTTGCACATGCAGCTTTGTGGACTGCCTGGAAGTTGCCATTTCTACCTGCTATTCCTTCTTTCACTACCTTTTTGGCTTTGATCCTTCCCTGTTTCCCTGAGGATTCCAGGAAGGGGAAGAGGAATGAGGCCAGATTCTCCCACAGGCCTGTGCTTCAGTGATTATCAAAACAGCCCCTCCATGGAGGCAGAATTGTGTCTGATGGCTTGGAAAGGGTGTGCAAGTGAAGTGTGTGTCTCTCCTTTGGATCAGTCCATTTCCATCTTACTATGGTCTCACTTTTTCCCATTTCTCTAGTCTTTAACTCTCTTTTTTTATTTTCTGTCTGATACTTTTTAAAATTAAAAATATTTTTATTGTGGTAAAACACACACATACACAACATAAAACTTATCATCCTAATGATTTTTAAGTGTACAGTTTGGAGTGTTCAGAATATTCACATTGTTGTGTAACCAGCACCACATCTATCTTCAGAACTTTTTTGTCTTGCAAAATTGAAACTCTATACCCATTAATAATAACTCTCCATTCCCCTCTTTCCCGGTCCCTGGTAACCACCATTCTGCTTTCTGTCTCTATGAATTTGACTACTCTAGGTACCTCATAAGTGGAATCATACAGTATTTGTCCTTTTGTGACTGGCTTATTTCATTTAGTGTAATGTCCTCAAGGTCCATCCATGCTGTACCCTGTGTCAGAATTTCCTTTCTTTTTAAGGCTGAGTAATATTCCATTGTATGTTTATACCATATTTTATTTATACATTTATCATTGGACACTTGGATTGCTTCCACCTCTTGGCTATTGTGAATAACGCTTTGAACATGGGTGCACAAAAATCTCTTCAAGACCCTGCTTTCAAGTCTTTTCGGTGTACACCCCGAAGTGGGACTGTTGGGTCATATGATTAGCACTTTTTAAGCCACTATTTATTGTGTGCTTACTATGTTCCAGAAATTGGGTTAAGCACTTGACATATATTCACTCATTCAGTCCCTTCATCCACTCTATATTGTAGGTCGAATTATCCCTAGTTTGCAGCTGAGAAGATAAAGGCTCAGAGAGTTGAAGTTATTTGCTCTAAGTCTCTCAGCTAGGAAGCGGTGGAGCAGGGATTAGAGCCCTGACCTGCTGCCAAAGTCCTTAACCATGTTGTACTGCCTCCTAGTGGCCTCTCTTTCTTCACCCGTCTATCATATTTTCTGCCTCTATTGCGTTGCCTCACTCTCTAATTCATGTTCACATTGTCATTCTCTTCCTGCCTCGTGTTGTGTTCACTCTCTCCAGAAACCATGTTTACTCTCTCTGGAAATTTTGAGCAACTTGTATAAAGGTCCTCTGACTGCTAGGAAGTTTTTGTGAATTGCAAACCTACAGAGGGAGGCCTGTGATTTGCTTTCTAATCATAATTCTCTGGATTTATAGCTGCCTCTCTTCCAGCAGCTGACAGAATCTCATTCTGTTGTCATATGGCTTCTGGATCCACAGATGTGATTTCTAAGAGATGCAGTGTGGTCCAGTGGTCAGAGCATATACTTTGATGTCAGACACGCTTGTTTAAACCTTTGTGCTGCCATTCATTAGCTAGGTGTCTTCAGCCAAGTTACATCTCAGTTTTCTCATCTGTAAACTGGGACTACTAGTTCCTGCTTCTGAGGGGTGGTTGTGAGTATTGCATAAAGTAGCTGTTTTGTTGCTGGTACTTTTATTACTGCTGTTTTAATATTAATATTCTGGTGGGAAGATTTCATGTATTTCAAAAATGCATAAGTAAATTGGAATTCACTAGCATTCAAGCCCTAGGATTCTGCTTCTTTTTTAGTCCCAATCAGTAGATCAACAGATAGTCAGAAGCTCAAGAAAAGGACAGTGCAGCCAAAGCCAGTGCCCCAGATGTGGACCTGGGAACAGGCCCAGAGTGGTGCTGTGCAGGCTGATTCCATTTCCTCTCCTCCTCTCCCCCACCCCATGTGGGTGCTATAACCTGCATGAGAAGAGCCTGCTGGCTGACCCCTCCCTCCATGAGACCAGCCTTAGCTGGAAGAGTCCAGAGGTGGAGAGAGTGGCTCTGCAGGATGTCTTGTTGCTAGGAGACTCCCAGAGGCAGTAAGGACCTGTTGTCAGATGATGATGGGCTGGTGTGCAGATGCAGAGCATGTGCCCCAGCTAGGCTTCTGTGGGTTTCTGGGCAGAAGATACTGTTAGCAACTGTGAGCTCAGCTGGGAGGAGGGGTTCTATAAGATATGGATCCTGAGAACCAGGGATCAGGATAACCTGTTCAGTTCTTCCATTTAACTCCTGATATGTCAAAGTCAGACCTGCATTTGATCCTGACTCGCTGTGTGACCTTTGGGCAAGTTTCATGCTGCTATACTTGCTGGGCCTCAGTTTCCTCATCTGTACAATGGGTAAATAATCTCCTCACAAGCCATTGTGAGGGTTAAGTGAAATCTATAATAATAAAAGCGTAATATGTAAATAGACCGAATGGCTGGACAGCAGAATAACCGTCCTGACGACCTTCTGGACGAAGCTGGGGCTGCGAGGGCCGAGGCAGCCAGGGCTGCGAGGGCCTACTCTTGCACGAATTTCGTGCATTGGGCCTCTAGTGTAAATATAAAGTGCTCTAGAGAAAGGAAGGCAAAGCATGAATCTGAAGATACTACTCTTATCATTATAACTAGAGGCCTGGTGCACAAAATTCATGCATGGGTGGGGTCCCTAGGCCTGGCCGGCAATCAGGGCTGACCAGGGCTGGGCCAATCGGAGCCTGAAGGCCCCTACAGGGTCGGGAGAGGAGGTGATGGTCGCCAGGCCGGGCTGGGCGCGGAGGGAATGGATGCCAATGCCGCCATCATCGGTGCCCCACCACCACGTGGTTCCCTGTCTCCCCCACTCCTACTTCCCTCGCTGCTGCGCTGCCACCGTGGCAGGCATGCGGCAGGCCTATCACGGCCTGCCAGCTGGGGGGGGGAACAGGGCCAATTGGGGCCTGCTGGCCAGGGGAGGTTGGCCGCCAGCCCCAAGGAGGGAGCTGGTCCTTGGGCCCCTGGGAAAGGGGCCGCGTCCGCCATCACCCACCCCCAGTTCCCCATTCCAGCCTGATCGGGGCCTGCCGGCTTGGGGGAGGAACCACACAAGGTCGGCTGACTGGGGGAGGTTGCACTGACCACCAGGGGGCAGTTCCTGCATTGAGTGTCTGCCCCCTGGTGGTCAGTACGCATCATAGTGACCAGTCGTTCGGTCATAACGGTCGCTTAGGTTTTTATATATATAGATAATAACTAGAGGCCCAGTGCACGAAATTCATGCACTTGGGGCTGTGCCCTTTCGCAGTCCGGGAGCCCTTTGGGGATGTCCAACTGACAGCTTAGCCTGCTCCCCCGTCAGTCAGACATCATTAGCGCTGCTGCCCCGATCGTCCCTCAGGAGCAGGGGGAGGTGGAGAAGCCCTCAGGGGTGGTCGGGGCCGGTGCTGGCAGCAGGTGCGAGCGCCAGGCAGGACCACGGCACACGGGAGCAAAGAATTTTCAGTAATCACCAGAGGCTTGCCCCAGTGACAGTGACCGGCGCCCCGCCTTGGTCTAGTGCCCCCGCTTACCTGCTCCACCATCCCGCCGTGGCCGATGTCCACCATGATCCGTGCTCTGCTGCCTACTGCTGACGCCCGCCACGTTCCACGCACCCCCTGGTGGTCAGCGCACGTCATAGCGACTGGTTGTTCGACTGTTTGGTTGTTTGGTTGTTCCACCATTCGGTCTATTTGCATATTAGGTTTTTATATATATAGATGTTCACACCCCCTCCCCCCAGAAAATAAGCAGCGAAACAAAACCCAAAGAAGCACAAAAGAAATAATTCTATCATAAAACAATCACTAGAAACATTTTGAAAGGTATATTTCCTTCCAGTTTATTTTTTTCTATGTATGCTCATATCTATATATATAAACAGGTAATATGCAAATTAGCCAGGCGTCATGACCGGCTCAGGAGGAGGCTGCATCACAACCGCTCAGAAGGAGCTGTGTGCGCAGATGGGCAGGAGGGGACTGTGTGCCACCCCCAGCCCCAGAGACACCCACCGGGGGTGGGGGCATGCTCCGAGCAGCTGCGGGGCGGCTCGGAGCATGCTCCCGGTGGGTGGCGGCCGTGGCCGGAGGGAAGCTGGTGCTGGCAGCCAGGGGAAGGAAGGCCTATTCTTGCACGAATCTTCGTGCATCAGGCTTCTAGTATATACATATTTTATAGAAATTGGATCATATGTTACATACTATTTTGTACCTGCTTTTTTCATTCTGTATTGTTATGAACATTAGTACATAGAAACATACAGATCTATGACATTATATTTTAGCTGCTTAGTATATCATGTCATATATGTATCACTATTTATATAATGTAGCTATGACTTTTGAACATATTAATTCCACTTTGCTCTGCTATACAAGATAAGACTCTTGTATACAACATACAAATATTCTTACAGCTGTATCTTTGTGTATGTCCATTGCTCCTGCAGGATAAATTCGTAGAAGAGGAATTTTTGGGTTAAAAGGTCTGCGCACTTTTAAGACTTATCATGCAATTTTCCAAAGTAGCCTCCAGAAAGATGAAACCAGTAGATGGCTGCATTGACCTGTCCGAGTCTGCCCAAGGGTGCTCATTGCCTTGATTACCAGACTGGAGGTGGGGTGGGGGGAGGTTCGCTCTGATGGACTGGGAAGGTGGGAGAGGCAACAGTAGTCACTATAAAGGGACTTTTGCAGAGACACCCTGGGCAGCTTGGTGGAGGGGCTTACCTGGTGCAGGATGTGATTGTCTGGGCTGCGCTGATCTGACCTGTATTGGTCAGGAGAGGCTGAGCTGGGCTGGACTATTGGTCTTGGTAGGCTGCACTGGCTCAGGCAGCATAGACTTGTCCTGGTGTGATCCTAGGCTCAGTCTGGTGTGACCAGCATGGTCACCAATCCAAGACGTTCATTCTTGAAGCTGGAATAGCCACATCCACATAGTGGATAGTGATTCATCAGAGCTGGTGGCAGCAGTTGCTCTGACAGGGTGGAACTGCTCTCACCCATCCTGTCACTCATCCTCTAAAAATAACTCTTCTGTTCCGAGTGACCGCGCCACCAAGTGTCTGGAGGCACAATTTCTTGGCTATGGCTAAGTGGGAGAGGCTGTGTGTGTGTGTGTGTGTGTGTGTGTGTGTGTGTGGAGGGTGAGGGGTGGCCATGGATTTGGGGTGGGAGAATGAGAGAGGCCAGGCTCCTCTTCTCCCCTCTGTCAGCTGGAGATGATCTGTCTGTTGGGGAAGTGGCAGCTGATAGGGGCAGGGGTGTCTTTCAGGACTATGTGATCACTCCCTGCTAAACAGGGGGAGAACAGAAAGAGGAAGGAAACTGTGGAAGCAATATGACAAGGGTGGGGCAGGCTCAGGGAGGAATGCATAGCATTTAGCTGATCAACAATTGAATCCAACAAAAGACCATTTCAAATCTCACCTTTAGGGTTTCCTGAAATTCAATAAAAATACAGCTGACTTTTTTTTTTTTTTTTTAATGAGAGAGAGAGAGAGAGAGAGAGAGAGAGAGAGAGAGAGATGAAAGGAACATAGGCAACCTTTTGGTGCACAGGACGTTGTTCCAACCAACTGAGCCGCACCAGCCAGGGCTAGCTGACTTCTTATCATGAATGATTAGAAACCATTTAGCCAAGGATTCTTTTTTTTTTTTTTCCCGAATATGTTTTTATTGATTTTAGAGAGGAAGGGAGAAGGAGAGAGAGAGATAGATAGAAACATCAATGATGAGACAAAATCATTGATCCGCTGTCGCCTACACGCCCCACACTGGGGATCAAGCCCGCAACCAGGGCATGTGCCCTTGACTAGAATCGAACCTGGGACCTTTCAGTCCACAGGCCACTGCTCTGTCCACTGAACCAAGCCGGCCAGGGCTAGCCAAGGATTCTCAACCAAGTGTCCGTGGACCAGGGGGGATCAATGCATGGACTTTATGACATCTCATGATGCCTCAAATTATAATAAGCGTGTGTGTGTGTGTGTGTGTGTGTGCGTGCGTGCGCGCGCGTGCGCGCGCCCACGTGCATTTTTCTGGGGAGAAACTCTGCAGTTTTCATTGTATTTAAAAAAACACAAAAAACAGGCACACAAAAAAGCAATGGCCCATAAAAGGTTAAGAACTACACTAGTTCAACCCCTCACATTATAGGTGAGGAAATTGAATCCAGAGAGAAACATGGCTACCTGAGATCTCATAGTCAAGATAAAAATCCAGGTTTCTTGACACCATCCTCCCCTGACAGGTCCCCTGAATCAGGATCCTGCTACCTGTAGTAGGCAGGACCCAGCTACTGTTTCCCAGGCCCTCCTCTTGGCTGGCCTGGATCTGACTGAACAGACTTGAGGCTTTCAATGGCAGTGGGCCAATGAGAACTCACTTCCAGACATTCTTATTCCCAGGAGGTCTTGTAGGGGAAGCCTCATGGGGCATCTCCTGACTTGCTTCCTTAAAGGGCACGTTAGCTCCACAGGTTAAATCCACCTCTTGTACCTTGATTCTCACACTTGGCAGGAAGTGCCCCTGCCCCTTCTGACATTGGGTCTGGAGAAAAGTACTGGTAAATGGTGCACTGGGAGGCGGGGGGAGTCTTTGGAAAAGTATTTAATGGATAGGCAGGAAGTCATAGCTAATGGTAAGAAGTTGATGCTGGTGGGAGGAATTCAACTCGGGAGTTTAGATGAAGTGGCGCGTGAGGATTAAACATGATAACCAACATTCATTGAGCACTTCCTATATGCCAGGCACTTTTCTAAGAAATGTGAATGTGTTATTTCCTTTAATCTTATAACCACATAAGGTTGTTATAAGGAAACTGAGGCCCAATGAGATTAAGCACAGCTAGTGACGGCTGAGTCAGGACATGAAGCCAGATCTGCTGATTCCAGTCACTCTGGAACCAGCATGGGCTCCTCACCTCTGTGCTGGTGGATCTCACACTTGAGTGTGCCCCAGAGTCATGAGAGGGCTGACAAAAGCATAGGGTGCTACTCTGAACTCCCCAGTTTCTGATTCAGAAGGTCTGGGGTGGGGCCTGAGGATTTGTACATTAAGGAGTTCCCGGGTGATGCTGCTGTATTTCAGGGACCACGCTTTGAGAGCCATTGCTTTCTGCTTTCCTGCTTACTCATAGGAAGAGATGAGCAGAGGGAAGAGAAGTGGTCATTGATCTCTCTTGTGTTATTGAAATATTCCCCCTGGGTCCAGGCCTCGGCCACCCTCCTGTCACCTACGCTTCACTGGGGACAAATTAATCTTCCTAAAACCCAGCTCTGATATGTCACGCTTCTGCTCAGTCTTCTGGACTCTCTGCTGTATGTACTAGTGCTGTCCAGCAGAACTGGCTGCAGCGACCGAAGTTTCTTTATCTGCACGGCCACTAACCACACGTGGCTATGAATATTACCGTTTCTCAACTTTAATTAATTTAACTTTAGTCACATGTAGCTCGTTGCTTGTCAGTGCAGGAAACCACTTGGTATGCCATTCGAGCTCCCATGTGCCTTTCCAGCCTTGGCCTCAGCTGTAGGCTGAGGTGTTTCCTGAGTCGCCCCTGCACTTCCCAGCCCTTGTTTTCTATTAGCTCCTCCTAAACTGTACTTCAGTCCTGCCTTTGATGCTCAACCCAAATGCTACCTCTGTGTGGAACCTTCTTTGACACCCAATCCCCTATAATCTCTTTCTCTTCTGAACTCCTAAACCACTTTATCCTTTTCTTACAATCTTTAGTACCTTTTGCCTTCTATTGCAGTTGGCTGGTGGCAGTGCTTTTTAGAAAAATATATATTTTCATTAATTTCAGGAAGGAAGGGAGAGGGAGAGAGAGAGAGAGAAACATCAATGATGAGAGAGAAGCCTTGATCAGCTGCCTCCTGCTCAGCCACACTGGGGATCAAGCCTGCAACCAGGGCATCGGAAGGTGATCTCCTGGTTCATGGGTTGACACTCAACCATGGAGCCACGTCGGCTGGGCTGATGTCTGTGTTTTATTTCTTTCCCTAAGCGGTGAGTTTTCGGAGAGTGTGCCTGTCTCCCAGCTGCCCTGTTCCCTAGCACAGGTCGTTCCAGGTGCACAGAGGAGCTCACTAAATCCCACAAGCCTTTGTCCTGGTGCATTGGGGAAACAGAGATGGATAACATGTCCTTCCTGCCCCCAAACTGCCCCAGACTCTCACAAGAGTCTCCTGATTCACCCCCATTAAAGCCAATGGTTATTTTGGGCAGGAAGATAAAGGCTACAGTGGGCCCAGTTGGCGAGGGGAGTCCAGCACTAGCTGCCCAAGCAAAAGGCTGTGTTTACACACACAGGCAGCTTCTCTGCCCAGCCTGGCCTGGTACGAGGAGATGGGAACATCCAGACTTTGCTGCCTGGCCACCTTGTGAAGTTGGGGATTAACCAGTGATGCAGCAGCTGGTCCAGCCGTCTGGTCCACACAGATGGGTGGACGAGGAGAGGGCTGCAAAGACTGCAGAGCAGTGCAGGCTTCTGGAAATGGTGCTTTGGTTAAGTGGCACCTGGGCTGGGAATGCAAATACAAGAATGTGTATGTGCTCTGAGCAATGGACAGACAGCAGGTGAAATTTTGCCCTGGCTTGGGGATTTATGAGTTTTTAGAGCAGTCTCTCTTGACATGGAAAGATGATTGAAAAGAAAAAACAGCTTTCTGGTTTCAGACTAGTACTAAGAATATTTCATACCCCCAAAACTTCTAGCACAGACTCATCTCTGGGACAAAACATTTAAAAAAATAAAACCTTATTGAAGTTATAATATAGTTGCAGAAAGGTACACAGGCCATAAGTTTACATATATTTGTATAACTACCCCCCCTCCCCAGCAAGAACTAAAACAGCCAGCATGTCCATAGTAAGTTTGTGTTACAGCAAATATATGTAGGATTAATGGTGAAAACAGGCTTTGCAGTCAGGCACATCTGGGATTGAATTCTGCCCCCAGCCCCTACCCACTAGCCGTGTGAACTTAGACTGTTCTGTTAGTGACTTAACTGTTCTGAGCTTCAGTTTTCTCTCCTGTAAAATCAAGGTAGAATATATAATCTCTGCCTTACAGAGGAGTAAGAAATTAAAAACGGAAAATGTATGCAAATTGCTGGGCACAGCTCCAGCACGTCATGGGGTCTCAAACATTCTCTGCGATGATGATGTTGATTGATGGTGTCACTGCAGCCTCTCCAGCACATGGGACCCTAGGCATACATGCAGAGCTTTGCTTCTTTGCCTCTCTCTGCTCCCTGCCTTTGTATGATACTCTCTAAGGTCTCTTCCGACTGCAAGGAATCTGTAATGCTGTGATGATGCAAATCTCAGCTGACACTCCAGTCACCTGATGGGAGGATGGGTGGACGTCTGTATCCAGTGGGAATGTGGCCAGATCTTTTGTATTCAGGCCCCAGGAGTATGGCTCCCAGACCTCCTAGGAGAGGACTGATTTCCCAGTGGCAGTCAGAGTGGAGTGTAGCCAGGTGGAGTCGGATTCAGCAGAACTCAGCCCTGGGAGTGTCCTGGCACCCTGGTGAACGAACTCCTGACTCTAGCTTGCTCCTTGGCCTCTGGCTCTGGGAGTGCAGATGTGTCCCGGGGGCATACACTGTGCACATATTTTGAGCTGGGCACTGCGCTGGGTAGGGCTAGAGGGCAGAGGGCAGGAAGGAGGTGAGAGGCTAAGCCGTACCTTCTGGTAGGGAGGGGTCGTTGCAAAGAGGAGGGGATCAGGAAGGACTTCCTGGAGGATGGCTGGAAGAATGGCCATGGGAAAGGGAAAGAGGGTCTCCCAGGCAGAGGAAGAACATGTGCAAACGCAGAGAGACAGAGCCATGCTGTACCCTTGAGGCCCAGAACCATCCAGTTTAACAGAGTTCGCCACACAGCCTGAGGATGTGGCTGAGGAGTCAGGTGAGACCTGGCTGTGAATGGTCTGGAGAGTCAGGCCGAGGTGTTGGGCTTGCTTTACCAGAGAATGGGGAGCCGCTGAAGGTTCTTGCTTTGAGAAAGCAGAGCAGAACCAGATCCTCAAGTTGCTCAGTGGAGACCCACAGTGTTCTTGGCCAAAGATGGTGGCCCAATGTTCAAGCCACTGGAATGAGCTGTAGGAGCCTCTGGGATGTCCAGACATGTGCAGGATGTGGGGATGGGAGTGTGGGGTGTGGGTGGCTGGCTGTGGGTACAGAAGAGGAAGGGGAGGGAAAGGAGGAAGAAAAAAAAGGAGGGGGAGGGGGAGAGGGAAAGTCTCTCCCATCTTGGAGAGACTGCAGTCTTGTTGGAGAAGCCAAAGAGCTTCATAACAGTTGAGTCCCAGATTCAGAAGTGCAGATGAGTTGTGGGGCCAGCAGGGTCAGGATGATTGGAGCATGGGTGAAGGCAGGAGGGGAGGGGATGAAACCTCTGGAAGCTTTGGAGAGACTGAGGGCACTGCATGCTAACCCCTTTGTGGGTATTATGTCATCCTCCTAGGAGTCCTAAGATGTGGTGCTGATGTTATCCCCATTCTACAGAGGTGGGAACTGAGGCTCAGAGAGGTTAATGCTTTGGCCAAGGTCACACAGCTCCTGTACTATTAATGAACCTCCCCCATCCCTGCCTCTAGTGCCCTCCCCCGAGGTAAATGTTGCACTCAGGAGCTCCAACACCACCATAGTAGATATGGAAAAGTGTAGCTTTGTCATCATTCCACGCACAGTATGACCTAATGCAGGAGTGCGTGGTTCCCTTGATCTGGGTTGGCACGTCCCTGGGGATTGCAGTGCTCCCTGGGAGGCTTCCTGGAGGAGACTGAAGGAGAGGATGTAGGGGCAGCTGGAGGGAGAGGTCCCTACCAGATGGGTGTTACACCTGTCCACCCTGCCTGCTCCCTTCAGAACAGCTGCCCGCAGGGCCTTCCAGAGAGTGTCAAGGATTAGTGAGAATAGCCTTGCCTGGCAGAACTTCCCAGGCTCATGGGTCATGCTGCTCTGGAAAGTTTGGCTCTGGTAGCTTCCTCCGGAGGCTGGCCCAGCTCTCCGCTGCCTGGGGCTGCAGCTCAGCCCACCCAGGCCTTACAGCCCTCTGGGGCCAAAACCAATGCCCTGCAGCTCTCTTGCCCTGGAATACCCTCTTCTCAAGATCGTGCCTTTGTCCCAGCTCAGTTTAAGCATCCCCTCCTCTAGGAAGCCTTTTCTGAGCCCCATGGGCTGGGTGAGGACATACTGCGTCTAAGCCTGTGTGATCAAAAGAAATATAACGTGCCCTATACATGCGAGCCACTTATGTAATTTAAAAATTTCTAGTAGCCACATGAAGAAAAGCAAAAAGAAACAGATAACATTATTCTAATGATGTATTTAATCCAATACATCCAAAATACAAAAACATTATTAATGAGATATATTACATTTCTTTCATTAAATATTTAAAATCTAGTGTGATTTGTACTTACAGCTCATCTCAATTTGCAGGTACCACATTTCAAATGCTCAGAAACCACTTGTTATTAGAGGCTGCCATCGTGGGCAGCACCGTTCTAGAGTCAGGGAGAAGAGCTCAGGGTTTGGCATCAGGTAAACATGGCCTGCCATTTATTGGCTGGGTGAACTTTGGGATGTCGTTAAACCCTCTGTTACTTCACCTGTGAAAGGAGTCAGTAATTCCGATGCTGGAGAATTGTTGTAAGGATTAAACAAATGACTGTGTCTGGTGCCAGAGTCAGTACTCAGAAAATGATGGTGCTTCATCTTACAGGAGCCTCTGGTTTATAGGCCATGCTCCCCAACTGGACTGATTGTGAATTCAAGGGTGGAGGCTACCCAAATTCTCTCTCCTTCCTCAGTGCCCGTGTTCAGTGTGAACATCACTACTTGCTGAATGAAAGATTAAATCTTTGGGCTAGGAGTGTTTGCCACCCACCCTGCCCACCCAGGAATCAAGGGGCCCCTGGTGACTGGGAGTCAAAGACCACTCACTGACTATTTGGGGTGGCCATGGCAGAGACCACTGACTTCAGGGGTGACCTTGGCAAGTCTCTCATTCCAAAGACAAAAGGGGGGTGGAAGAGGCATTGCATAAAATGTTTGGTTTAGTCTCTGCTCCACCAGTGGCCTTGGGGGGGCTGTGGCTCACACTATGTGCTTTGCCTTTCCAGCCAATGGACTGAATCATTTCCATCCTTTTTCTGGCTTTCCTCTATCCTGACACTTTTGTACTATCAAGAATTTCTCCTACATTCTAGGCAGACCAGAGAGGGATAAGGGATTCTGCCATCATTTGCTGACCTCCCCATCACAGCAACCCCCTGACAGAAGTAGGGCAGGAAGAATTTCTCCCATTTTATAGGTGAGAAAACTGAGTCTCAGAGAGGTCAAATAATCTGCCCAAGTAACACAGAAAGAAATGATAGAGCCAGGGCTGGAAGCAGAATTCAGAACTAAAAGAACTGAAGAGACCCTCTTCATTAGGAGAGGTGAGGGTTCCTCTTCCTTCTTGCATTTGTCCATGGTGGCTTTCATGAGATAGGGCCCTGGGTTGGGTCCTGTTTCTGTGCCTCAGTTTCCCTGCCTATGGAATGAAAGCAGCCAAGTAACTGGGGTAATGATTTTAACTGATGCACAAGGGTCCTGTGTTCTTCGGAGAGTGCCCCCAGCTCCCTCCCTCTCCCCAACCAGATTTCTCTAGAAAACGTTATTGTAGGGTTAAGTGGCAAGTAGCTGGTCCAGAAAGCCCGTGCTCCAGTGCGGTGTAACCTTGGACAAGTCACTCACCACTCTGGGCCTCAGCCTGCCTATTTATAAAATGAGGGGTGATGGATCTCATAAGATGTGAAGATTGCCATGAACGTACATTACATACTAGAAAGTGCTAGAGAAATGTTAGTCAATAATAATAATAATAATAATAATAATAATACTAGTAATAATAAAGAAATAGAAATAATGATAATAGAAGCAACCTAATTTTTCTGTGTGGTCCCTCTATCCTGAAGTAAAATGGGCTCTTTGGGTATTAATCCAGAATGATGTCTGGGAACGTCCTGCCTTGGTCTTTGGAATGTAGCCTGGATTTGTCTGGGAAAGTGAGAGGCTCTATCCAGCTGAGGAGGGTGGGAAAGTGGCCCTGCCCCAGGGGAGGAGGGGGAGGGCTCCTGCTGGGGGAAGGAAGGGAAGGGGGTGGGTCCAAGGAAGGAGAGTTGATGGAGGAGGAACCAAGGGCTTTGGCCATGCAGCCCTCTCCTGCCCACAGGAGCCCAGAGTTGGGAATACCAGCAAGCAGAGAAAGCTGAGTCAATGTGGAATAAAAATTCTTGAAGGCAGGCAGTCAAGAATCTCTTAGCAAATGTGCATATGAAACAATAAATTCATCTGGTGTAACTCCTTAGTTTTCTGATCCTTTCACTCATTCATATGAATAAATGTGGAGTGAACTGAAATGTAGGGTGAATAGAGCACCCGCAGTGGCAAAGTGGCTTGCCCAAGGTCACGCCCCTGAGGGCTGGGGGAGTTCCTGGGAAGAACTGAATTTGAGAGTCTGGGGAGTGAAAAGTCCAAAGCACAGGAGGAAATCTGTAGGGAAGTTTGCCCAGCAGGACTCTGGTGTTTCTGTGAATTGGCCCTGGGCTGACTTGGACATCTTCCTGTCTCCTGTCCGGAGGGAGGGCTTATTCTCTGGGACTGGGAAGGATCTGGCTTCCTTCTGCTCTGCCCACTCCTGAGCCTAGTGGGCAGCAGGGAGAGTGAGGGGACCGGAAACTGTGTCTTGGGAACATCTGGAGGAGTGCATTGTGTTTAAGTTGGAGAAAAGAAGGCTTGGTTCATGGGTGGGGAGAAGGGACACAATTGCCATCTTGGGTTCTCTGAGGGGTGCTGGGAAGAGGGCTTAGCCTCGTTTTGTGGAGGCCTTAGTGTTGGCACTAGGACCTAGGGTGGAATGTCACCATGATGGAGCACCACCTTGGGAGGGAGAAGGGAAGGGAGGAGTTACCTGCCCTGAGCATAGGAGTAGAGATGGATTCTGGTGAGGTTGACACTGAGGGAACTGCAGCATGGAGGACAGAAGGCTCAGCTCACATTTCCCCAGCGTTGGACATCTGTGGTTTCCAGGTGGTGGATTCTGTGGTGCCTAGAACTATAGCTGGCACTAATAGGTACTCAGGAATTATTTGAAGAATTAAAAGAATAAATGTATATGCCAGGGGGTGGGGATGGTTAGGGAGTAGGGGTCATGTGGCTACAAATGCAGACCCATGGGCAGAAACCTTTGGCGATCATGCTGTGGGTTACGTACCATCTTCTCCAGGCCTTCCTGCAGTGAACTGGGTCCCCTAGGGATTGGTACGTCCAACCCTTTCTTTCATTGTTTGCAAATTGAGGAGAGCAACTTGCCCAAAGGTATTGCTCGAGCCAGTGGCCCAGCTGGTCTGGAACCCAGGCCCTCTGTCTCCCAGGGTCCTCTGCCATTTGAGGTCCTGGCCTGTTGGTTGACTGAAGTGGGGATGCAGTGGCTGGGAGTTAGTGCTGCTGGAGGGAAGGAACATGGCTTCACTTGGTTTTGAGCCATGACCTTGGTGCCCCAGGCCCCTTGGCCCCTACCACCTGTCTGGAGCCTGTGTGCACACCCAGCATGAGCTCACACACGTCTGTACTTGGGCTCAGTCCCCACTTATGGTCATTGTCACTGGAGCACATATGGACAAATGTACACATACACTCAGACACACAGGATCCCAGGAGACGTTTGCACATACCTCCTCCCTCGTAGGGGAGGAGCTCTTAGTCCCAGGGAGATGGCCCTGCTATGCTGCCTGGGAGGAGAGGGTATCTGGCTAGGTGGGCTGAGAGGCCCACTGAGACTGAGTCACCCCTTCTGAGTCAGAGGTCCTCCCTCGTCCCTCTACCTTCCCCCACCTCTCCCCTTCCTCTCTCCCTGCGGAGCCTCTAAGAGGGCTTGGCCCAGCTAGGAGGGCTGAGGCTGGCCTGGGCCGGTGTGGGGACAGCGGAGACCCAAGCGTTGGCTTCTGATGCAAGGTCCCGCAGTGGTCTGCTGCTCTGGCAGCCGCGGGAGGAGGTGGCCTGGGAGCCTGAGCGATAGAAAGGGAGAGGGAGAGGGAGAGGGAGAGGGAAAGGGAGAGGGAGACGGGCGAGAGGAGGCGGAGGCAGGGGCAGGGCGGCCCGAGGGAGCAGGCAGGCGCGCAGCAGCGCTCCTAGGCTGGGCTCGGAGGCCGGGCGGGGGCGGGGGTGGCCGCGCGTTGGGCGCCAGGCCCGGGGCTGTGGGCACAGTGCCCAGCCCCCGGCGCACGCCGAGCTGCCGCCACCGCTGCTGCAGTCGGCATCCATCAGCGGGCGGGGGTGTCACGGAACAGGCTGCTCCGCAGAGCCCGCCGCGGCTCCCGCGCCGCCCCGCCCCGCCCCAAGGCCTGCCACCCGCGGTAGCCGAGAGGGCGCTCGGCACCCAGCCTGCCCGAGATGGGGACTCCCAGGCTCAGGTAGGCACACGGGGGAGATCAGGTAGAAGGGGGTTGGGGGTGGCTCGGCACTTGTAGGCCCTGACTCCACTGTTGGGGGAGGACTGGGGGCGAGACTGAGAGGAACTGAGTTTTCAGGCTGTTGGCCCCCTGGCCAGTGTGGGGTTGGTCCTTGCTGTTCCTCCCTGCCTCCCAGCTCTGCAGCCTCCCCAAGGCCTGGAGAGGGAGGCGGGGAGGTGGTGAGCTGGTGCTTGCTGTAGGGATAGAAGGTTGCTGCGCCCCCACCCGCCACCCCCACCTACACCCCACTCTGTTTTCAAGACCACTTCCGCCCCCTCTGTGGAGGTCGAGGGCTCTGGGGCTCTCTCCAGCCGCTTCCGATGCTGCATGACTGTCTGGGCTTGGCTGGAGGCAGGGATGCCAGGGAGCTCCTGCCCTTGCCCTTATCCCCTGGGTACAGACATTTCCCCACTCCATGTTCACTTCCCATCCCACACCTCTTCCAAGTCCCCCAAAACTTGGGGGTGGGCCTTAGCCCCAGAACCTCTGCGGTTCTGGCTTGGTATTGTTTTGGCAGCTGTTGCCCCACTGATTAGAGGGAGAGGACTTGCTGGTCCCAGTTGTGTCTGGCACCTTCACGCTTGGGGATGTCCAGGGGTTCGGGTCTTGAGGATAGACCGGGGGTGAAGGTGATGGGGGTGGATGACTACATCCACTGGGGTACTTACTGGAAGCTGAGGGCACTGCTGGCAGAGCTATGGCCCAGGGTGATCCATGTGGACCTTGAGGGGCTAGACAAGGACTAGGAAGGAGTTCTGAGGATGCAGTCGCCCTCCGCTGCCGGCCATGGTCCTTGCTTTCACCCTGGAGCTCTGAGGATGCATTGGTGGGAGAGAAACACTACCATGTGTTCCTGCCTTCACTTCTGGATCTGCACAGCATCTCCTCTGCACCCAAAAGTGGGGATATAAGGGGGCTGGATTTAGGACTTCTGTGGGGCCATGTGGGGTCCTGCTACTCCATCTCCCCTGCCCCACCTCCCTTAGGAGTCATCCAGAATCAGCTGCAGTTGGGCCAGATTGAAAGCTGGGGACTGTGATTGTGCCCTTAGGAGCTCCTGGAAGACTCAGTGCCGCCTGTCCTGGGCAAGGGTGTGGAGGATAGAGGCTGTGTGCCGCCTGTCCATCCATTCCTCCAGATGGAGCCTGCAGCAGAGGCAGCCGGTGCCAGCCTCCTCTCTGAGCCACCGTGGCCCAGGAGGCTCTGCCAGCTCCGTACAGGGATGGAGCTGGCTTCTGCTGGCCAGCCTGAGGTCATGCTGCCCAGTGACACCATGGGCAATATTTGTGGTGTGAAGAGTACGGTCCCTTGAGGGGCACCTAAAGGCAGTCCTGGAGGAGATCAGTGCAAGGGACATTTTTCCTATTAAAACCCTTCCTGGGTCACATGGCAGTTCCCTGGGCCCAGCTCTGTAAGCTTCATGGGGGTTTGCTTCCACAGAACAGTGTTGGTCCTGTAGGCCTAACTTGATAAGTATTGCAAGGATGAATGAGGCCTAGAGAGGAAGAGTGAATTGTCCAAGGTCATATAGCAACTGAGTGGGAAAGCCAGCACTAATGTACCAGGTCTTCTATCTCTTGGTTTGGGGTTCTTACAGCCCAAATGCCTGCTTCCCTGTTGTTGTGGCTGTCCCATACCCAGGCTGGGCCTTTAGGTGGGGCCTTACGTTGACCTCCCCCAGACCAGCCCTTGCCCACAAAATGTGAGGAAGAGAGGCCAGGCTGTGTCACAGATAATGGGCAAGGGCTGAGGCAATGGGTAGCTGGCTGCACCGGGCTCTCTTGGGAATGTACAGGGTTGAGAGGACCTTGGGTGCCCAGGGGTGTTCTGGGCCTGAGCCTCTGGGGGCAGTGGAGGGACCTCAGGTGGGAAGTGGGTCTGTGTTAGCTTCAGCATGGACATCACTGTGGGCCTCTCTGGGCTTGTGTGTCCCCATTATTAAAAGGGGATAATAATCTGCGTCTGGAATAATGACTATAAAACCAGAGTGAAGGCATTTATTGAGCATTTACTGTGTACCATACAGTGTAATAAGTGTTTTGCATCATCTCACAGCAACCTTGTCAGGTAGATGCTATTATTACCCACTTTTTACAGGTGGAAAACTGAGGTTCAGAGAGGTTGTGTCACTTGCTTGAGGTTACACAGCTGGAAAGGGTGGGGTTGTGTGAGTCCAGAGCACGTCTCTCTACCATGATATTACACTTGGGGCTGTATCTGGAATACCAGTTGGGTGTCCAGCAGAGCCAGACGACTGATGTGCCAGGGTTGGTCCAGGTGCAGAGGTCTGTGTGTTGGGTCTTTGAGTCAGGGGTGGTTCTATGGCATGAGTGCTCCAGGAGTCCTGAGGGGTAGGGGCACAGAGGTACCGGCTGGAGGCCTGAGAGAGGGGTGGGCCTTGACCTTTGCTTCTTGGCAAGGATCTCCTAGAAGTAGGGATGTGCTGGATTTCCTGCTGCCATTGGCCATCAGGGAAGACCTGCTGGCCCTGCCACTCGCCCCCTGCCACATTTGGTAGGGCTCCAATGACCGGGAAACAGAAAGGTGGAAATGCAGGGCATCTGCTAGTATGGTGTAGGGGAGGCCATGTAGGGAGGGGACCTGAGCCTGGGTGGATGGCTTGGGAGTGAGCAGGCTGGTACCACTTCCTTTGTGAGTGTGAGGCTTGTGAAGACTAATAGCAATCAGCATTTGTTGAGCACTTATTACATGCCAGGTACTGGTTTAAGGGCTTACCCTGTATAACTTATACAAGCTTCACAAAACCCTATGAGATAAGAATTCTTCATTTCACATTTTACAGATTGAGGGAACTGAGGCTTAGAAAGGGGAAGACAGGGGCTCAAGGTCACACAGTTAGGTCTCAGGGAAGCCAGGATCCAAATCCAGACAGTGTGGGTCAGAGCCATGTTCCTGAAGGGCCTTATGGTCTAATTGGGAGGCACAGACAGGACACAGGAAAGGGAAAGGGTGAGTTATGGCATATGCTAAGCAGGGATTTCTATTTTGGTGATTAGAGAAGGCTTCTGGGCACCAAAGACCAAGTGGAATTTTGATCGTTTGTGGGGAGGGCATCCATTCTCCCAAGTCAGAGGGGAAGGAAATTGGGATGCCTTTGAAGAAGAGCAGATGCCTGGTGTGCATGGAGCAGATGGTGCAGGGTGCTGGGAGGTGACTCAGAAAGTCAGCTTGTGTTTGGGTCTTTTGGCAAAGCTCTGAAATCCACCAGATCTAGTCAAAGCGCCGCTGTGTGCTCGCCACGTGGCCTTGGCCACATCACTTAGCTGGCCTGCGCCTCAGTTTCCTCATCTGTAAAATGTGGATAAACACACCTGTCTCATCGAGCCCATGTTTGGTGGTGGTTCTGTAGAGGACCTAGTGCAGTGCTGGCGCATCACAGGGGCTCAGTAAACATCACTTCTCTCCGCCCTCCGCCTCTCTTAAATGTCAGGCTAAGGTGTTTCCACTTGACAGGGAGCCTGGAGGCTTTGGGAATCTTTGCAGGTGTTTGGTCTGCATAAGCATGTATTGGGGCACGACAGATCTGTGCTTGGGAAGGTCCCTTTGGCAACTGTAAGAACCACAAGGAAGGTGTGGACTGTGGTCTTGCAGGAAAGAACTAGCCCTGTGGTCTTGGAGGGCTGGTGTGGGAAGAAGGTTGAAACCACAGCAAGATGTCTGTCCCCTCAGGTGGTGTGCAGCTCAGCTGCTTGGGGGAAGGGGAGGTTTGCGGTAGGGGAGGCCACCAGGACCATGACTTCGGTTTGAGGCTCGTGAGTTTAAGATGAAGAACTTGTCTTCCTTAAGTCATTCTAAGGTTTTGCAGCATCTTCTTTGTGTATCTGCCTTTTTCCTCCCTTTGAATAATTTTCTTTGGATGAATCCCCATCAGAGCTCCCTCTATAATAGCAGCAAATTGGGACTAAGTGCCTGACAATAGGAAGATGATTGAGAACGTTTTGGAACATCTAGTGGATCAAATAATATGCAGCCGTGAACAGCCACAGAAATACTTACCTTGCAGCATATGGAGCTGTGCCCTGAAACTCCTTTGCATCATCCTTTATTCATTTCATTTCACATGTGACAGAGGTGGGAGAGATGTTAGATCCTTCCCGTGCAGGAAGAGATCCAGGCTAGGCTCTAATCCAGCCTTGGGCAAACTACGGCCCGCGGGCCGGATCCGGCTGTTCTATCCGGTTCTCTTGCTCTCCCCTCCGCTCCTTTACTTTGAATTTATATTAGTTCACACAAACACTCCATCCATGCTTTTGTTCCGGCCCTCCGGTCCAGTTTAAGAACCCATTGTGGCCCTCGAGTCAAAAAGTTTGCCCACCCCTGCTCTAATCTCTCTGAGGGCAGGGATATATTTTACTCATTGTGTTATCCTCAGCATGTAGCTCAGTGATCTGGTGAAAGAGTTGTCTGAGTGAATGAAGCAGATGGGAAGTGACTTGTCCAAGGTAATGGAAATGGTTAGACCCAGGACCTGAGTCTCCTCATCCTTACTTGCCACATTCTTCTCACTCACCACTCAGTATCCGTGAGGGGAGCAGGGTGGAGAGGTTCCCAGCAAGGACTTAGGATGCACAAAGACCTGGGCTCAGGTCTAGTTTCTGTCCTTACTAGTGGTGAGATGTTGGCAAAACAGTTCATCTTTTTAAAAAAATAATATATTTTTATTGATTTCAGAGAGGGAGAGAGAGACAGAACATCCATGATCAGAGAGAATCATCAATCGGCTGCCTCCTGCACACCCCACACTGGGGATCGAGCCCACAACCCAGGCATATGCCTGGAACTGGGAATTGAACTCCGACCTCCTGGTTCATAGGTTGACACTCAACCTCTGAGCCACACCGGCCGGGCCAATTCATCTTTTTAAGCCTCAGTTTCTCCATCTGTAATATGGATAGTCCAAGTACCTCCTTCCAGGATTGTCATCAAGACTAAATGATTTAAGGCATATAAAGCTCCTAGTATGGTAACTAGCACATCGTATAACACCCATGAATGTTAGCTGTGATGATATAATAATGTGGAAATATTTCTGATACAATTTGTGTTAAATTAAAAAAATGCTACAATTATGAGCACTTCAAGTGGAGTAAAATTAGGTATGCTCATAGATAGATTTTACTTACAGGCACAAATGGAGTTAGAGCAGGTACTATGGGAAGTAAATAAGACTTACCAAAATAAATATTTTTAAATGTTATATTTATTTTATCTTAGTTTTAATTACAAAAGAAATATGTGAAAAATCCTAATAATTCAGAAGTGTATTCTGCCCTTGGCTCCCCAACCAAAATCCTTCTTTCTAGAAGTAGCCAATAACAATATTTCCTATGCCTACATAAGCATACACACCAGAATGGGACCATAAATTGAATTATTATTTTACAACTTGCATCTTTTTCATTTAATGATGTCTTGACATCTTTCCATGTCATTATATATAAAATGTATCTCAAAAATATTCACGATAGGTATGTGCTACTTTTGTAATTAATGGAATGGGTAAATCCTCATTAACTTGGACATTTAAAGTTGCTTCCAATTTTACTGTATTCTAAATAAAGCTGACAATGAATTTTTATAGTGTTTAAACAATTAAAGGAAGTCAAATGAGAGAAAGAGTCATAGACTGTGAGGGGTGCCCGGAGGGTCTGCTGCTTCTCCCTTCTCCTTTCCCTCCTCTCCTCCCTTCTCAGCAGAGCCTGAGGGGGCAAGGACATGGAGGACCAGTGTGTGGGAGGGGCCCTGTCTCTGTCACCCTCAAAGGGTGGGGATGTCCAAGGCAAACCCCTCTTTCACTCACCCAGTATGGAGCTCACCTATGAAATTTTCAGATTCTCTTGAGACATTATAAGTGGCTGCCTGCTTATACCCTGAGTGTCCTTTGGGCTAGTTTTTTTTTTAAAAATATATTTTATTGGTTTTTACAGAGAGGAAGGGAGAGGGATAGAGAGTCAGAAACATCGATGAGAGAGAAACATCGATCAGCTGCCTCCTGCACACCTCCTACTAGGGATGTGCCCGCAACCAAGGTACATGCCCTTGACTGGAATCGAACCTGGGACCCTTGAGTCCACAGGCCAACGCTCTATCCACTGAGCCAAACCGGTTAGGGCTGGGCTAGTTTTTTATCTTCTCTGGACCTCACTGTGTTCATCTGAATGGTCGAGACAGGCTTACTGATGGGAGCCATTGCTGCTCTACTGCAAACATGGTGCCAGCGTGAGCTCCTGGTGCAGTCTCTTGTTTAATTCTCACTAAATGCCTTTGAGGTGTGGAAGGTGTTACCCTCAGTTTAAATGCTCAAATTGGCTCTCAGAGAGGTTAAGCAACTTGGCCCAAGGTCCCCAAGCCAGTGGAAAAGGATTCAAACTGGTCCAAAGCCCATGTTCATAACTGCTGTTCTGTGCTTCCCCTCACTAACTGCTGATCAGTGAAGTCCATGTGAAATGATTATTCTAAAAGGATCCTTTAAATTGTCAAGTGCCTTGCATGTGGGAGGGGTTGATACTGCTGTTATTATTTCTATATCCAGAGCAACAGTAGCTTTGGTTACATGGTTGACAGCAAGTTGGAGGTAGCAGGATTGAGGGGACAGAGCATGGGACCATGAGCCGCCCACCTAGGTCCTAGTCTTGGCTCTATCCGATCTGACTAGCTGTTTGACCTTGGCCATCAAGGCCGGCCTGACGAGTAAGCCCACCTACCCTGTTTGGTCCTTGTTGTGCAGCTCCAATGAGACAAAGCCTGGAAGAGAACCAGCTCATAGCCCGGCTCTCAGAGGATGCCAGTTACAGGACGGTCTCTATCTGCCTCTGCAGTCAGTGTGGCCCAAGAGGGAGGCATTTCTCCTTTCTGATGCTGTTACTCTGCAGTTCTGGGCATGTCACATGGTCCCTGGCCCACAACTGCACATCAGTTTGTGGCTCCGTGGTGGCACATGAAACTTTTGGGCAGGAAGCCAGTGCTAACCCGTGGCAGCCTCTTCACATTGCTTGGTTTTATTTAATGTGGTGCCCATGGGTACCACAAGCCTCTGACAAATTGCCATCTCTCCTTTGTCTCTTGGGAGCTGAGCAGCAGTAAGAACCACTGTGGCCCAGCTCCCATTTCAGCCCCTCTGCATACTTCAGGAGCTCCCAAGACTGGCTGGGAGGGTGGTACAGAGCCCCAGAGGCAGCTCTCTCACCCTGCACCCCTCCTCCCTCCTAGCAGGCAGTCATTTCATTCACATCCACCCGGAGATTGTCACTCCAGGAAGTGAATGTTCCGTCCTGGGGAAATCCCAATGGAAGAGCATCATCTCCAGAGAGAAAGAACAAGTCTTAACAATCTCTCTCTCTCTCTCTCTCTCTCTCTCTCTCTCTCTCTCTCTCTCTCTCTCTCTCTCATTCTTTTGTTTTTCTTTTAATTCTTTTCTGACTCCAAAAGTAATATATGTTCATAGGAAAATTTTAAAACACAGAGAACCCCCCTAAAAAGAAAAATTAATTCAGTAATTCCTTCTCCAAGGGAATGCTATTCTTAACATTTCGTTCTTTAGACTTAATACTGAGATGAGAATATCTAACATTTCCTGAGCACTAAGTGAGTTTTGGCATGTGCCAAGTGCTCTACAGGCATGATCTGATTCATTTTCACAGCACACCTGTGAGGTAGGCCAGATTATCATTAGGATTGTACAGATGAAGATACAGGCACAGAGAGGCAAAGGGACTTGATTGAGATCTCCTTGTTTCCCATTTTATCCTTAACCAGTAGATTATATTGCTTCTTCCCGGTTTCTCTTTCCCTCCCTCTCTACTTTCTGTTATATTTAGTGTTAGGAGGTATATCTGTCAGATTTTGAGGGAAAATAGAATTCCATTTTGGTATACATATCAGATGCTTCAACTGAGTTAATTGGTAGTACAGGTGTGGGCAGGGTTAAGGGAACCCACAGGGGTACCTTCAAACTAACAGTTACAAAAGCTGTTACAATGACAGAAACTGCTACCTCCCATTGGCCTGAATGAGCAGAGAGCAGGGGCCATGTTCACAGAATTCAGTGATGGTTGGGCCTGTGCAAGGAACTGTCACAGAGGGGCTCAGCCACTACCAGAACCACAGGGTGGGAAATTGGGAAGATGTACCCCGACCTCTCTCTCCTTCACCCTCTGACCTCCAGCTAGCACCTCCCATTGGCCAACCAGAAGTCTGTAGGCAAGGGAGCTCAGACAGTCCTAGAGGTCAGCCTCCTGTTTCTTGGAGTGGGGCATGGATCTAGGGCTGCAAACAGAAACTAATGGCCCAGGAAGCATAGTTCTAGGGGATGGAGGAGATATGTCCCCTGACTTCCCAAAAGAATGAACAGTTATCTCGTAACTGTGATTATCGAAACATCATTCAAAACAGAGGAATTACACTTTCTGCCTTGCATTCTCTTGGTGTTTTGTGTCTCCCACACCCGGTCCATTTCTCGCTCTCTTTACCCTCCTTCCTACCATTAGTTTCTACCTGGTTCAGAATTCCCAGAAATGCCTGGGTAAATGTTAGTGTCTGTGATTTAGAAGAGACAGCCTTACTGGCTGGGGAGTAATTTTTCACCACCATGGACACATGTGGCTGTATGTGCCCCAGTGTTGTTCCACTGTGATGCATATGCATGCATATGTTCTGGTACACATATTGTAAACATCTGTAACATGCTCTCCCTGTACTTAGCTTTAGCTTTCGTATTTCAAAGTGCTTTTCTTCTCTGTAACCTCCTTTATCTTCATGGCCCTTCTCTGCAATGGGAGGACAGGGGCTCTCATCCCTGTCTGACAAATGAGGAAACATGCTCAGAAAGGGGAAGTGACTTGCCCAAGGCCTCTCAGATGAGAAGTGGCAGAACTGAATCAAAACTTCCCTTTCAATCCTGGGAGTTTTTCCATAGCCAACCTTACCCCTGGCAGAAATTAGTATAGGGCAGAAACCCCTCTGCAGCTGCTGAAATGCCATGTAGTGAGGTGGACTCGGGAGTCAGAGACTTGGCTCAGCCTCATGACCTTGGGCAAATTGGTCCGCCTCTCTGGGCCTGGGTGTCCTCATCAGTAAAGGAAAGATGATAATATCAGGAGTTTGGATGGAAAAGTCAGGTGCTTAAGAGCTGATAAATCATCAGGACAGGCTGGCTGGCTGGTACCCAGAAAGACACCCAAGGTGAATGCAGCCCCCATCTCTGGTCCTCAGTTGAGAAGACTTAAAACTTGTCTTGTTGGTATTCCACCCACCCATTACCCCTGTGTTTGCCCATTTGTCCATCTACCCATCCATCTGACACTAGACCCCTGGGTTTACATTCTGGCACTGCCATTCACTAGCTGTAGATCTTGGGCAAGTTACTTAACTGCTCAGTTTCTTCTTTTGTAAAATGGAGATAATGAGAACATCTAGTATAGGTTCTTATAAAAATTAAATGAGTAATTGATGTAAAGTGCTTAGATCAGTGTCTGGCAAATAGCAAACTATAGATATGTTAGCTTTGTTGTTGTTGTTTATCAAAAACAGCACTAAGCCCTGGAGGTAATGGTGAATGAGATTAATAAAGTTTTGTCTTTATGGAGTTTATATTCCAGAGGAGGAATAGAAACAAGTAAACCAATCAATAAATGTAAGTTTTGTTTGTGATAGTTACTATGGGAAAAAATCCAGCATGCT
Source organism: Plecotus auritus (assembly GCF_963455305.1). Lineage (NCBI taxonomy): Eukaryota > Metazoa > Chordata > Mammalia > Chiroptera > Vespertilionidae > Plecotus > Plecotus auritus. The sequence goes on along the minus strand of NC_137782.1, from coordinate 60,538,827 downwards.
TGCTAAGTGGGTACAGAGTTTCTGCTTGGGGTGATGAAAAATTTTGGAAATAGATAGTGGTGATTATTGTACAACATTGTGAATGTAATTAAAACCCGCGTTATACTTAAAAATGGTTAAAGTGGCAAAAGAACAAAAAACAAAAACAAAATGTCAGCATGCTGTAACCAAAAAAACTAGGGGGAGGGATCCACTTTAGACAGAGTGGTCAAGGGGTACATAGACTGAGATATGAAGGGTAAGAGCTGCCATGGCCAAGATATAGGGGACAAACCCACTGTCTGTACCATTTAAGGGCAAAACCCCACAGCGGAGGCAAGCTTGGTGTGGTTGAGGAGCAGATGGAAAGCCAGTATGGCAGGCTCACAGTGATGGTATGGGCAGCAGTGGAAGCTGATGCAGGGGCCATATGTAGCCTTGATGAAGAGTTTGTGTTTTCCTTTGATGGGAAGTCATTGGAGGTTTTAAAAATGGCATCCAATTGGAGTTTTGAAAAGGTCTTTGTGGCTCCTCTGTGGAGAATAAATCCTAGTGGCCACAGGGAGTCCATGGGGGAGGCTGGGGAAGCCATGCAGGTGAGTTAGAGTAGAGTAGAGTTAGAGTAGCTTGCACCTGAGCAGTGGCTATGGGAATAAAGAAAAAAAACAAATCCAAGTTCTTTGGACTCAGGGATGCTGACTCATGCTAACCCAGGTTGGAGGGCCTGATGTATAAATCTGTCGATTCATTTTAATGAGTGGCACAACAGCAGGCCAAGTGGATATTGCCTTGGCTGGGCCACCCAGATGGAAAGCCACAGTGTGGGAGGGCTGCTTAGTGCCCCTGGAGGAGGAGCCAGCAGGTGGTTGCAATGTTGAAGAGCATTAGATGCTAACAGCCTGCAAGGCTGGCCCCAGACCATGACAGCCTGCAAGGCTGGCCCCAGACCCACCAAGTGAACATCCTGGGCCTCACCAGGCTCCACTCCTCCAGACAGGGCTGGTGTAGGCACCGTCAGCACTTACTTCTCTGGCTGACTCCCCTCCCCGCTTTGCTAATCCCATGCATATTGGATTCCATATTTAGGGTCATCAGTCAGGCCTTGCTGGCCTCTGTCTCTTAGAATGTCTTTCTGCATCCATTCTGGGTGGACACTTCTGAACTCCTGGTTCTCAGGCCACTCCCTACTATGGCTTCCCATTACTGCTTGTAATTATAGACCATCTCAGGGTCGTTTTATTGGGTGCAAACCGTGCTAAGCGCTCTCTTGGTGTTATTTTCCTGAATCTCCATCACCACCCTGAGAGGGAAGGAGGCATATCTCTGACTTTAAGACAAAGCCACCTAGACTCAGAGAAGTGAAGTCACTTGCTTACTAGTAAGGTCACAGAGCGAGCTAGTTCTAGACCCAGACTTTGGGTCTAGGTCTGCCCCTGCCCTGCTGCCCCGTGAAGGGTCACTGAGATAGCTGTGAAGTCCCTGACCCTGGCCTGGCCTGGCCTGAAGCAGCATGTAGTGATGGGAGCCTTGTCCCTCCCAGTAGTCACACGTCTGACTCCTGCAAGGCCACCTGCACCACCCCCAGCTCATTCATTCACTTCTCCCGACTCCACCTGTTCCTCCTGCCAGGCTGCTTGAAGCTCACATTTATAGGCTTCTTGTTCTGAGGAGTCAGGATGTCAAGACCACCTGTCTGTTTCCTGCACAGCACTACCTGTTCCCATCTCTGGGCATTTGCTCACATGGCGATTCAGCCAAAACGCCCTCCCTGCCATCTCCTGTCTACATTCTCCCTTTTCTCAAAACCCGACTCCGCCTCACCCTCCATTCCCTACCCTATAAGCCCTTCTTTGAGAACTCTAGGCCATGTCCCCTATCACCAAATCTCCAGAATCTTCGGGGCCTGAAACATACACTAGCAAATCTAAGTCACATGCCTGGTGTTTAACCGTTTCCTAGGTGAGCATCCTCCTCTCATGCAGCAGTGAGCGCCGTAGGAACCAACACATGCTTCCCCAGGGTCCCCTGTGGTGCCCAGCCAGCCTGGCTGCCAGTGGGCTCCATCAGCCTGTGCTGGCCTGGGCCTGTGTAGAACTGTGCACACATGACTGGCTATAGCAGAAGCCACAGCCAGGTTCTTGGCTCGTTTTCCGTGGCTTGGTGAGAGAACCATGCCATTATCCCTGGACTTGTAAAATAAAGAAGGATCTTATCATAGGTTTTATTTTTAATTTTAATGTTACTAATTTTTTAATTAGTAAATTCTTTTTAAAGTTTGAGCAAACTTTATGTCCTTCTCATTCTGTCATACCAAGCCATGTGCTTTGAAAAAATTTATTTTTTAACCTCTAATGCTTTTATTTTATTTTTAAGACTTTTAATTATTTTCTTAAAATATGTTTTTCTTGATTTCAGAGAGAGGACGGGAGAGGGAAAGAGAGATAGAAACATCAATAATGAGAGAGAATCATTGATTGGCTGCCTCCTGCATGCCCCCTACTGGGGATCGAGTCCACAACCCCTGTATGTTCCCTTACTGGGAATCCAACCATGACCTCCTGGTTCGTAGGTCGATGCTCAACCATTTAGCTACACTGGCTGGGAAACCTCTAATGCTTTTAAATCAAGAAATCTCCAAGTATAGTAGAGAAATTGAGAACTCTGTTAAGCAGAAAGAAGAGAAAATAATAATCTGTACTCTCTAAAAACAACCAAAGTTAACACTTTGCTGAATTTTCTGTATCTGTGTATAAATATTAATCAAAATAGGGTCCATCTGTGCAAACTGTTATGTATCATGCTTTTTCATTCAGATATTCTCCGTCATCTTTTTAAACTCTCTAAGTGGATGAGCCATCATTTATCTAACCAGCCCCTGGCCACAGTACTCAAGCGTGGCTTATGCTACCTCCTTGGACCTGAGTGTTTTCTCCTTCGAGGAGCTTCTGTTGAGGTTTGCTTGAAGCAGCTAGGGTTGGGGAATCAGGAGGCTGGGTGGGAGGAGAGTGGGTGGGAGGGTTAGGAAAAACCTGTCTGAGGAAATGACTGTCACTCAAGTGTCTTTCGCTCTCTGGGAATCATCTGTAAAAGAGAGGAGATGGAATTATCTTGAATGACTTCCAGTGCCGCTCCTCTGTGGTTCTGCCAGCACCAGGTCTTCACTGCCAGCAGGCTCTGCTAAAGACCCGGACAGCGGAAGACTGGGGTATTTATTTAAGATTGCTCTCCTGGCTGTCCGCAAGAAGACCAGGCCAGGGAAGGTTCAGAGAGTGTGGGCTGAAGCAGAGGGGAGGAGCTGATGCACCAGGGCGGCTGCCTGGGCTCGTGAGGGTCATGTGGATTCTGCTCCTTACAACAAAAACATACAAATTAGTCTGTGGGTTCTTTAGTGTGTGTTTTTAAAGCAAAATTAAGTAGGCATTTATGTTGAGGGTTCTTCCCTCTAGGCCTTATCTAGCATAATGGCCGACATCCTCCAGCGCAGGCTGAGATCCCGAGCCAGGCGGGCAGATCTGTTTGGGCGGTGAGCTCCCTGGAGCAGCTCTTGTTGCTTTGTGTCCTGCACTGTCAGCACTTGGTGTCACCCAAGCGACAGAGAGCCTTTATTTTACTACGGCTTTAAGTGATCCCGTAAAGCCCAGGGTAATGATGTAAGTGGGAAGCATCTCAGGGCGAGGATGAGGCATTGTGGACCAAGGCCTTCTCTTCCTCCTCGTCTTCCACTTTATTAGCAGCATCAGTAACAACAAACCCTCTCATTTGTGCTACGAACTCCCGCTTACAAAGCGTTTTACTCATTACCCATTCGTTGGGGTTTGAGGATGTTTGTGATCTGTCTGGGGCCCAAGAGCTCCCACGTGGCCTAGTGGGGCGCTCAGGGGTCCTGCCTTTCTGTCCAGTGCCCTTTGGTTTGGGCTGGGCTGGTGCCCCACAGGAATGCAAGGAGAGAAACTGAAAAGCAAAAAGGAAGTGTGGGGCAGGGGTATGTGCCCCTGGAGGTAGCTGTGATGTTGAAGGGTAGATCCAGTGTCTGTCTGCCTGCTCATCAGAGGCCTCTCATAGTGGATGGGGTCAGAGAGGAACCCTAGGGTGGATCCAGCACCTGTCTGCCTGTCTGTCCATCAGAGGCCTCCCATGGTAGATGGGGTCAGGGAGGGATTTGCCAGGTCTAAGTCTTGCTCTTTCTCATTTATATCTTGGCACAGAGTTGACACTAGGTGTCACATAAGCGTCAGGTGTATTTGGAGGAAGGCTCTACATCAGGGATGAGGGTTCCTGCCCATATCTCTGTTCCCTGGTTTTAGTTCCAAACTTTTCTTTGAGAATCCACTGTTGGGGTCAGCATAGATACCTCCTCAAAACACCCAACTTGTGAGTTTAAAAAAAAAAAAGTATATTTAAAATTATTAACCTCTCTTAACAGTTTGCTGATTGATCTTTCCGATCTTTTACTACAAGTACACAAACGCAGTGTTGTGTTGTTGAGGTTGTTGTTTTGTTTTTTAAATATAACGTGGGACCATGACATTTTCTCTCCTTTTCTGTCCTTGCAGTGTGCTTATTTCACAGAATACCTGGGCAATAGGTCCTTGATTCTCTAAAATCTCATTTCTTGCTCCAAGAAGAAAAGGATAAGAATAGCTAATTTATATATAATTTATATAATAGATAGTTTCTCTAAGTCCCTTGCTTTTTGGATGAGTCCTAGAGAGGTAAACTGAATGCTCCATTTGTGGCCAACCTGGGCCTGAATCCAGTTTTTTCTGACCCTTACTTACATGGTCAGGGCTGTGCGTTTGTTAAGAATGCCTTTCTGTCTTACCCTTTGGATCCATCCTGACAACATCCCTGTGAAGTCAACGGGGCAGGAATTATTGACAAGGCTTGAGGCATGAAGAGCCTTGCCCACAGTCAGTGCTGGGAGGGTCTGGAGCCTAGGGGTCTTTTGATTGAGTTCAGTTTATCCAGCCTTTAGTGAGGGGTTACTGTGTTCCAGTAGCTTAGTGGGGCGCTCAGCTTGCTGTTTTTGGACAGACAGCCTCACTGAGGTCCTGCCTTATGCTCTGGGCAGAGTGGGGCTCCCTAGAGAGTCACATCATCCCTAGGAAGGGTCCACATTCCAGACCTGGGACAAGATATTAGAGTCCCTGAGGAGCTAGTACACAAGGTTGGGAGGGAGGAGTCTGTGACCTCGGTTGTCCCCACCAACCCCTCACTTCTCATGACTCTCTCCCCATCCCTACTTCCTGTTCCTCCCTCCTCCCCTCTCTCTCTCTGTGGCTCTTTATCCATTTGTCTCCATCTGTCTCTCTCTGCGTGTGGTTCCTGCCCCTCTCGCTCTGTTCTGTCACACTATCGCTGCCCCTTTCCCCGTCACATGTTCTTCTTCATGCCAATGCAGGCGTGCTGGTCACCATGACAACAGAGACAGGCCCGGATTCTGAGGTGAAGAAGGCTCAGGAAGAGGCCCCACAGCAGCCTGGGGCCGCTGCTGCTGCTGTGACCACTCCAGTGACCTCTGCAGGCCACGGCCACCCGGAGGCCAACTCCAATGAAAAGCAACCGCCCCAGCAGGACACTCGGCCTGCTGAACAGGTGTGTGCCCGAGAGCATGGGCATCCCTCTTCCTGCCCAGCCTGTCCTCTGGGCAAGTTCTTAGGAAGGAGGGGAGGAGGAAATGAAGATTTATTACTGACCACAGTTACATTCTGAGCATAGTGTCGTTTTTATATTTAATTCTCCCATACCTAAGAGAGTAGCTATTAATTTCCCCATTTTACACTTGGGGAAATTGAGACTCAGCAGGATAAGGTGAGTTGCTAAAGTCACATTGCTCTAAAGTGACAGATGTGGAAGTTGAATCTAGATCTGATGTCAAAAACACATGTTCTTTCAACCTCATTTCCTACCCCCTGAGCCTGTCCATTCTAGCTTCGCCAGCCCAGGGTGGCCCCAAATTTATCACCCTGAAGCTACAAGGGACTCAAGGAATCACCTAGTCATTGACTTTATTCCTTCCTTAAATCACAATAGGCCCAGACAGGGCAGGGACTTGGCCAAGGTCATTGAGGGTGTCAATGGTAGAGTTAGGACAAGAGGGCAGGGCTCAGACCTCCCTTCCCTCCATTAAACTAGTCCACAAGTCCCAAACCTCAGGCTAGACCCAGTGACAGACTAAGAAGGAGGAGACCAGATAGATATTCTTATATCTCATGCACTATTCTGGAGAAACAGGACAGCTCTGGCCACCGGGGGTGGTTTTGTGGGATGTTCCCGCCTACAGAGGCTGCCCCAGCAGCAGGAGCCTGCAGGAAAGCAGTAGACCCCTCACCTGAGTCACCCTGTTGCACATGGAAGCTCTGGCTCTCCTATACTACCCACCACAGACTCTGGTAACTCCAGGGACCTTAGATGGCAGTGGCTCTCATTTTGGGGGACATCATAGCCCCAGCTGCCTCCTTGTTGCATCTCATTTGGGTGAAAGGCTGTGATTTCAAGCTCGCTGACCAAACTCTTCTCCTGGTTGGACCTACAGAGCCTAGACATGGAGGAGAAGGACAACGGGGAGGCTGATGGCCTGTCAGAGAGGACCACGCCCAGCAAGGCCCAGAAATCGCCCCAGAAGATTGCCAAGAAATACAAGAGTGCAATCTGCCGAGTCACTCTGCTTGATGCCTCTGAGTATGAGTGTGAGGTGGAGGTAGGGACCACCCAGTGCCACATGCCCCATCCGCAGCCAGCTGGCCTCAGAGTAGAGCAGCCCCTTCTGTGTGCATTCAGCCTGGGCCAAGATAGAGGGCATCCATTCGTCATGGAGTCCTGGACTGACTTGAGTGTCCCAGAGAGATGACCTGGCCAGCTCTTTGTACAGATGGTGGCATCCAGGCCTGGAGAGGCCTGTTTTGATTGCAAATAGAATTAGATGAGGCACCAGGCTGGCACCAGGAAAAGGTTTCTCAGGGTGGCTGTACCTTGGCAAGGAGCCACCATCCAAGGGCTGATCTGCAGCCCAGTCTCTTCAGTGTGACCCAGCAGACACTGTTCCAACTAGAATCATTTTTATTGGGTGGAGAGAGGGGTCCTCCCTTGTGAAACCCCCCTGCCCAGGATACTACCGCTAGGACAAACTAGTCACTTGAGGGTTCCATGGTAAGGGCGTCCCCCAGGCACAGGGAGGTGGCCCATTGGAAAGACACACTCCCCCAGGCCATGTAGAAACCCTTAGGCATGGTCCTGTCCCACACTGGGTGGCAGGGCAGATACCTCCTCTCTGGAGTCAGCCCTTCTGGCCTCACATTTAGCATCTCTCTTTTCCTATATAGGCTCAGAATCCTGCCTAAATCTGAACTGTCACTCGCCCCATTAGAGATTCTTCCCTAGCCTAGACACCATTCCTGGCCCTCTGCATGCGTATGGAGAGTCCAGAGGGTGGCCTAACTGCTGAGAGTTACAGGAGCCATCTCCCTTTCTCCCTCCTGCATGATCTTAAGACATGACTGACTTCTGAGCCCTGAGAGGCTAGGTTCCTCTTTTTTGCAGGGTTGGGTTTTTGTTTTGTTTTTTAAAATATTTATTTCTTCTATAGAAGGGTTTCAGAATAAACATCAGGCCTACTTCTGGGCAAAATAAAGGGATATCTTCTACCTCTTTTCTCTTACCCACACTGGCCCCAAGAGGCAGTTTCATCCTGCCCTAGAAGAGTGTAGAGTTTGGCTGAGGCCAGTCCACACTCTCTGAAGCACTCCTCCAGGTTCAGGAATCTCATGGATTCCCGAAGCTGCTGTCCATAGTCAGGCCTGGTCTCAGCCCCTATGACCTAGCCAGACCTTGCAGGGCCTCACCCTCTCTTTGGAGATCCCTGCCTCTCTGAGTAGTAACTGCTTCTCATTCCCTGCCCTGTAATCCCTTTATTGGTGCTCATCCTCACCGCTGTGGGTTTAGGGTACCTCGTCAGGTCCTGGGATTTGTCCTTGTGCATCCTCAGGCCCATACGGTGTTCAGAGAGATAGCAAGCCTGGTTGTATTGGGGTGGGATAGAAAGGTGGTTCTATCAGGCTGCTTCTAGCTGAGGTTGATTTAGGCCCCATGAGTCCCTATAAAACCTCACTTGATGCCCGGGTAGGATTTCACTCAGACTTAGTGTAAGGGGAAGGGCTGGGGAGGGTGAGTCACACTGTGACCCTGAGTCCTGGGCTCTCCCCTAACCCACTGTCCATGTCCCTCATATTTCAGGTGTCTCTTCTCTCCTTCTCACACCCAAAGCTTAGACTTTTCATTTCCTGTTCCTTGGGTCCAAGTTAGCCTCCTTCTCTTAATCGCTGTAAGGAAGGAGAAATCAGCACCCTCTCCCCGACTCCCAACTCCCTCCCCACCCCCTGAGCAGGTCTAAGGTCTGGGAAGGCTTGGAAGAAGGCACTTGATGACCTGGGTGTTAGGTTCAGAGCCAGGGGGGTGGCAGGAGTGCTGACATCGCTCTAGATGCTGGAAGGCTCTTGGGGGTTTGCACGTTGTTCTGGTGGAGTCAGAGGCATCCCCCGGCCCCACCTGGAGGTGATTCTGGCCTCACAGAAGCTTTGCTCTCTGCTTCAGAAACATGGCCGGGGCCAGGTGCTGTTTGACCTGGTCTGTGAGCACCTCAACCTCCTGGAGAAGGATTACTTTGGCCTGACCTTCTGTGATGCTGACAGCCAGAAGGTACCTGGGCTGGGGAGCAGGGCTGGCAGGGGAGGCCTGCTGTGGGGGAGACTTCTTCCCCATGGCCCCCATAGTCCTGGTGGTATCCCATGGGTCCCATCAGATCTTCATTAGGCACTTTCTGTTCTCTGTGTCCACTCCATTCCCCAGTCCTTTCTTGGGGACCTGAATGCCACCCCAGATGGGTATCTGGAGAACCAGCCATGGCTTCCTGGGGGTACTGAGGCACTTCCCCCATCCTTGGGAGGCTCCTAGTTTCCTCCTTCCACCAGTCTCACCACAGCTGTATTACCTGTTCACTGTGCTGCCTCAGGGCAATGCCACCTCAGAGCCCTGAGTCCCAAGCTCTGTGGTGAATCCAGGCCTTATTCCCTTACCTCCCAGTCCCAAGGAAAAGGGCCCAGAAAGCTCAGCTAGGGAAGGGTGCTCCCGCCAAGGTCTGTCGGGGGGGCTATTTCAGGATGTTGCTCTCTCCTGGGCCTATCTGGGTCCTCTTCTTTATTTTCCCTCTAAAGAACTCTATCTTCTCTTGCAGAACTGGCTGGACCCCTCCAAGGAAATCAAGAAGCAGATCCGGAGTGAGTGGCCGGCTGTGGTTGGGAATGTGGTGGAAGGGTGGGCAGGGGCTTCAGGCAGCGGGGTCCTCAGTTGTGCTGCTCTGTCCTACTTTGGGAAGTGTATTCAGATTCTTGAGTTCATTTGCTCCACGTGGAAGATCTTGGGGAAGGCAGGGCATGGTTTTATAGATGAGGAGCCTGAGGCCTGGATAAGAGAAATGACTGTGCAGCGATTTTCAATCCTTTTCATTGCATGGCACACATAAACTAATTAATAAAATTCTGTGGCACACCAAAAAATATATATTTTTGCTGATCTGACAAAAAAATAGGTATAATTTTGGTTAGTTTTTTTTACCCCCCATTGATTTTTAGAGAGAGAGGGAGGGAGAGGGAGTGAGAGAGAAACATCAATCAGCTGCCTCCTGCACACCCTCTGCCAGGGATCAAGCCCGCAACCCCTGTATGTGCCCTGTGGGATTTGAACCAGCAACCTTTAGGTGCACAGGATGATGTGCAACCAATTGAGCCATACCAGCCAGATCTCAGTTTGGTTAAATAGGTATAATTTTGATTCATTCACACCAGGTGACTATTCTTGTATTGGCTGTTGTCATTTTTTAAAAAAATCCTCACCCAAAGATATGTTTATTGATTTGAGAGAGAGAGGAAGTGGGGGGAGAGAGAGATATCAGTTGCCTCCTGTACATACCCTGACCAGGGATTGAACCTGAAACCTAGATGTGTACCCTGATCTGGAATCGAACTTGCAACCTTTTGGTGTACGGGACAACACTCCAACCAACTAAGCCACTCAGCCAGGCTGCTGTTGTCGTTTTTTAATTTATAGTCTAAGGGAAAAGAGGTCAGTGCCCATGACTAAGTAGTTATTGCATGTTTTAAAATTTTCTGTGGCACACAGTGTGCCTACTGTGGCATCCCAGTTGAAAATTGCTGTTCTAGCCTGGCTGTGGTGGCTCAGTGGTTGAGTGTCAAACTACAAACCAGGAGGTCATGGTTTGATTCCTGCTCAGGGCACATGCCCGGATTGTGTGGGCTTGATCCCCGATCGTGCAGGAGGCAGCCGATATTCTCTCTCATCATTAATGTTGCTATCACTCTCCCTCTCCCTTCCTCTCTGAAGTCAATAAAGATATATTTTTTAAAAAAGAAGAAGAAAATCTCTGGTCTAGAGTCACACAGTAGGTTAGCAGAGGGATCACAGGTGCCCTCAGGATGTCAGCACTGAAGGGACTTGCGAGTCATCTAGGACCAGGGGGCGAACTAATGACCTGAAAACAGCCCCCCTCCTCTCCAGGGCTGGTGAAGGCTTCAGTGATCAGTGACCCCTGACTCAGCTCAGAATCCTTGCCCACACAGCACTCATGGCCACTGCCAACTGACAGGAGTTAATATGTCAGAAGAAGTCTAGGCCCTTCCCTGATCTTGGCCACCTCCTGTATTTAACAATGGGTGACTAAGGCCCAAGAGAGGCAGTTATTTGCTCAAGGTCACAGAGCAAGATATTGGCTGAGCCAGGTCTTGAGCCCTGGCCTCCCAACACCATCCTGAACTCTTTTCAAGATCTGGGGCAAAGACAGATGAGCAGACTGACAACCTATGCTTTCTGTTGGGAGGGGTGGGGCTCAAATGGCAGAAGGAGGAGGTAGGTGGCCTCAGAGAGGGGCCATGCAGTAGGCAGAGATCTAGAGCCTAGACAACCCTCCCCCTTGCTTGCACTCTCTGGTCCCTGGGCTAGAAAGCGGAGCCTGTTGCTATGACAGCAGGCAGCTGGGCCCAGGGATGCCAGCTGACTCTGTGGGAGGGGGCTTGAGGAATTTTTCCTGTAAGCTTCTGTCAGTTGTAGACAAAGAGAGAGGCACACAGACAGAGCATGCTCCTCTGGAGCCGGGTCCTAGGCCTGGGCTCAGGCTGTCCCCAGGAGCCCCAGCCTGGCTGGGCGGCCTGGCTCTCCTGCCTGAAAGAATCAGAACATGTACCGCGAGCAGTGTTTGAGAAGGACCCAAAGCTTGGAAAAGAGAAGCGCTGGCCATTGTGGAGTCTCAGCTCCCTCCCCGAGGCAGGAGTCAGTGCCCTCGTGTCATTGGAGCAGTGCTGCCTCCTGTGTAAAGCCACGGTCTCTGCCCTACCCATGTAACTTCCACCCATTCATTCTAGTTCCGTGTTCTGGGACCCCAGGGAGCAATTTTTTACCCCCTTTCTTTAAGACAACCCTCCTCCTCCCAGCCTTCTGAAGGTGGCACAAGTCCTTGTCTTGGGCTTCGGAGTTGGGTATATTTCCTCTCAAATCTCTGCGCCCATCACTGAGGGCACTGGGGGCAACTCCTCCAGCCCTCTGGGCTCCTGCTTCCTCTTGGCAAGCAGATTAATGATTCCTACCTCACATGGTGGAGATGACAGTTAAATAACATATGTGTGGACAGTACCTGCCACCTAGCAGGGGCTTTTCTGAGGCAGTGTGGTGTGGTACTTAAAAGGAGAGAGAATGAGGCTAGACTGCCTGGATTTGATTTCTGACTCCATCACTACTTCTTGTATTATTTTGTGTCTCAGTTTCCTCATCTGTAAAGTGGGAATGATAATAGTATGTACCTTTAGGTTGTTCTGAGGATTAAATGAGTTATTAGGTACACAACACCTTAAATGGTACCTGCACAAGTAGCATCCAGTATGTATGTATTAGTTATTATTATCATTATTATTTCTGAGACAGGGATTATTTCCCCTTAAGGCTTCTTTCTTCCTTTATTTTTTTTAAAAAATATTTTTATTGATTTTTAGAAAGAGAGAGAAAAGGAGAGAGAGAGAAAGAGAGAGAGAAACATTAGTGAGAGAGAGAAACATCAATTGGCTGCTTCCCGCATCGGGTATTAGTCTGCAACCTAGGCATGTGCCTTGAACAGGAACTGAACTGACAACCTTTCCGAGCCTGGGATGATGCCCATCCAATTGAGCCACTCTGGCCAGGGCTCCCCTTGAGTATTCTTTTTCCAAGGAGTCAGCTGTGGTCAGGAGCCTGGATTCTGAGGTCAGATGCCCCAAGGTTAGACCCGTGTTTTCTTTTTAAAAAAATGTTTTTATTGATTTTTAGAGAGAGAGAGAGAGAGAGAGAGAGAGAGAGAGAAACATCGATGAGAGAAAAACATCAATATTGATTGGCTGCTTCCTGCGTGCCCCCTGCTGGCGATCGAACCCGCAACATGTGTCCTGACCGGGAATCGAACCTGTGACATGAGTCAATGTTCAACCACTGAGCCACACCAGCCGGGCTAGACCTCTGTTTTCTACTGCTGACCAGCTGAGTGACCCTGGGAGTGACCAGCTGAGTGACCCTTAACCTCTCAAAATCTTTAGTATATGTGCTGCCGAAGCGAGCACACCTCTCAAAATCTTCATCTATAGGAAGGAAAGTCAACCTCAGGATCATTATGAAGATTAAATTTCTATACATGCCTGTAACATGTAGCAAACCAAGTGACCAAAGCTTAGTAAGTGTTGGAGACATGACAGCTATATGGTGAAGATGGTGATGATGAGGATGGTAGTGACAGCATGGCCTCTAGCCGTCATGACTACTGCCCTGTCCTGGATGGGCCTCACTTTCTCACTTTGTCAGGGGCCTTTGTAGAGCATGGAGCCCCAAATGTCACCGGGGTGGTCTAACCATTGTTCTGGATTGTAGCCTTTCATCAACACCTCCTCTCTATTTCTTTCCCCATCCCCTCTCCCTCCTGCCCCCGCCCCTCCACCACCAACCTCTCTTCCTTTCTTACATGGTCATCCCTTCTCTTGGCTTACTGAGCTAGTTTCCAGCTAAAACCTCAACCTTTATTTCTGTCTGCCTTCTATAGATGTACCATTAATTTTTCATATCTAAATGCGGAGGTTAACATTTATCCCTGTGAAATGACCTTTGTTACTTTTAGCCCATCATATTTGCCTTTTAGGTCTTGTTTATAATCCATTTCTGTCATTTGAGATAGAGTTAAAGTGAGATAGGGCAGAGTTTTCCAGTGTGTTTCAGGGAACATTAATCTGCCTTATGAAAAATGGATACAGCAGGTCAGATAAGTTTTAGGAAGTCTTGAATGCTTGTCTCCTCTAGAGAGGTACAATTTATAATGGCAGAGTGAGGGCTCTGAGAAGTCTAAAGTTAGAAAACCCATTTAATGTGGTGCTTTTAGACTTTTCTTCCCATTAACGTCCTGTTAACCACACTTTCCTGAAAAGGAAGGGGCACGAGCTCTGGAGCCAGGTGGGCCGGGTCTGAAATCCAGCATCATCCTTTCTCGCTGGGTGACCTTGGGCTGACAACTTTACTACCTGAGCCTCAATGTCCTCATTTGCAAAATGGGAACAATCATCGGACTTACTCATAGGGTTGTTGCAAGATATAATGAAGCAATGTTTGTAAAATAATTAATGGGGTGCACAACTGGTGTTCTTTCTTTCTACCTTTCTTCCCACTGCTAGTTTACAATAAGTCTCTTAACATGGGCCTCAGTCTTTTCATCTGTCAAGTGGGAACAATGTTCCAGATTCTCTGATTAGATTGTCCTGAGATTATACATATGAGAAGACTTTGAAAATTGCTGATAGGATGGTTTGTCTGGGCCACTCACTGGGTAATGGTGCCTCTCTGATCTCTGCCCATCTTCTTTCAGGCAGCCCCTGGAATTTTGCCTTCACAGTCAAGTTCTACCCCCCTGACCCTGCCCAGCTGACAGAAGATATCACAAGGTGAGGGCTGTGGAGGGAGGTGGCAGATATGCTGGCCGTGGGAGATGCAGGGTGGCATGTGATGGCAGTGGCAACCTCAGATGCCTATGTAGGCCAGGCAGACACCATCATAAAGGAAGATGACTCAATTCAAGAGAAAGGGATGCAAACATAATGGTCAATGGCAGGTGACCCTTCCCTTCAGAGGGAGAGGTGTCACAGGGAGCCGTGGGGACCAATGTGAATCCAAGAGGACAGGCGCCATCTAAGACAGTTGCTGTTGAGCTTGGGCAATCATGGCCTTATGAGAATTGGGCCCAATTTGAGAGTAAAAACATCACAATTTTTAAACGTTGGAAACGAATTCAAATGTTTTTTAAAATGTGGTGTGGGACATCTTTGGGTAGGACCAGCCAAACACATCTGAAGATCTGATGTTCTGGGTGGACCACCAGCTTTCGACTGTGGGGATAAAGAGGGAGTAGAGTGCAGATGCCTTCCCATGCGGGAATTTTGTCCTGTGTGCTGTTCTGTGTACATGTCAAGTATGTGGGGGTCAAATGAAGCATGTGACAACCCCCATGGAGGCAGCCTGGGCTGCAGGGGTGCACATGATGCATGTGTAGTCTCATTGTGGCTTGAAGATTGAAAGGGGGTGCAAAGCATCTTTCAAGATGAGAACAGTGAGAGGCCTTTCCCTTTATCTAAGCTTCTTCCAAGAGATAGTCTCATCCATGTTCTGGGCCCTACAGACCCACCAACAATCAGATGTGGGTTGGAGTTTTTCCTACAGCAGGGAAGGGCTATAGAATCAGCCCCTCCCTCCCATTGGGTCCTTCTTTCATAATGTTGGCTGCCTGTTTGCCAGGCAGTGGGCCAAGGTCAAGATGCTGACTTTGGCCTTGAGAGATAAGACAGTTGTCCCTGGAATAGATCTGGCCCGAGGCCTTGGGCTCATTAGCCCTAAGGTCTGGCTTGGGGCCAAGATTTAGCATCAGTGTCTGAACTCCATTCCCAGGAGGGCTGAGAGCTTTAGACCAGGTCAGCCCCCGATCCCCTGGTCTCGCCCACTGATGCCTCTCCTGTTTGTGCCAGTCCCCGCCTGGGCATCAGGCTTCCAGTGACCCCCAGGAGGGAAATTAGCCTTGTCCAGCTTGGATGATCCCAGGGAATGGGGTGATTTAGTAAAAAAAATATTCAGTCCCAAAATAAACTGGTCAAAGAGACAAATGGATTGAAATGAAATATTGATCAGAGTGCTTGGCAGTGATTTCTGAAATCTTAGACTTGACCAGAATGCCCATCTGTTCACACCTGCTGCCTGTGATGTGTGAGCTGCTGCTGGTTCTGAGCCTCTGCCTTGGCCCTGAGCACACACTGAGGCTGCACGTGCTTCCTGCCAGAGCTCCAGTTCAGACTGCGAAATAACATCATGAGCAGTAAAAATTATTTTAAGTAAAAGCCACCTAAAAGAAAACAGGCAATTGAAAAAATGGTGAAACATAGCAAAGTGGGCAAGTAGGCATTACTGGTGGAGACTGGACCGAAACATTATTTTTAATACACAATAACTGAAAAAGCAATAAAAAATGGCTCTAAAAATTGTAAAAGCATCCAAGTGTGCATAAAAATTATTAAAAATCATGGCCCAGTGGTTGGAAATGTTCCTTTTAAACCTATTTATTTTTAGACCATTCACTTAGTGCTAGAGGCAAAATAAAAAGTGTTGAGAAAACATTGGCAAATGGGTTTGTCCGGGCTTTGGACGCGCTGTGCAGGAGTTAAAATGAATGAGGTCAAGTCTCATGTGCTGACCTGGGAAGTGCTGTAAGGCAAGTTGTAGAATCAGATGTAGCATTTGATACTATGTACATGTTAACAACACTCATGAATAAAACCACTTGCCCTTCTATACGTCCATGGAGGAAAAAAGTCAAGAACACAACAGATAACAGGGGTGACCTCTGGTGGAGGGGGGTTCTGAAAATGGACATCAAGGGGAAGTTTAGAGTCACCTCTAAAGTTTACGTTTTTCCACAATAAAAATACATTAACTGTATAATCAAAAAATACATTACATTTTCAGAAAGTGATCAAAGTAGTCCCATTGAGCTTGAAAATGAATTAGAAATTGAAAATGCTCTCACAGTAGAAAAAATCCTTCAAATTTAGACGTGAACAAAAATCCTTAAAATATGAAATGGCACAAAACCATCTCATCGGACACACCCAAAATATCAACACGTGAAATGCTAGTGTCGAGGATCATTCCTTTCCTACTGAGCTGAGGGGTGCTTAGGTTGGTTCTGATGGATCAGTGGGCATCTTGGGAGGGAGAGGCACTGTGCCCATGCCCACTCTCCCCTATCTCCAGATATTACCTGTGCCTGCAGCTGCGGGCAGACATCATCACAGGCCGGCTGCCCTGCTCCTTCGTCACGCATGCCCTGCTGGGCTCCTACGCTGTGCAGGCTGAGCTGGGCGACTATGATGCTGAGGAGCATGTGGGCAACTATGTCAGTGAGCTCCGCTTCGCCCCTAACCAGACCCGAGAGCTGGAGGAGAGGATCATGGAGCTGCACAAGACATACAGGTGAGAGGGCCTTACGCCCAGGGCCTTAACTGGCTCCTAGAACCTTCCCTGCTACACCCCCAGATGCAGTGCTGTAAGTACTCTACCTGACTCTGCTGCTAATTTGAGGTGCAAATCTGAGGGCAAATCATCTCATCAAATGAGAATGATAGTAACTAGCTGTATAACCTTAAATGACCTCTTGGGACCACAGATTCTAAGCTCCTGTATAAGTGTGATGATTCCCCATCCTTGGTTTCTGAGAATCAGTTTCTTTATCTGTCAGCTGGAGATAATGGTAACTATTATGTGTCCCTGAGTAAGTGTCCTGATGTCTTGATCGTGGCATGAAGTTCAAAAGTTTGCACTCTAAAGCCGGACTGCCCGGTTTCACCTGCTGGCTCTGCCACTTACAAACAAGGGGATCTCAGCCTTGTCATTTTACTTCCCTCTTTAATTTCCTCATCCGTTCAGTGTGGGCGCTAATGAAACCTGCCTTGGAGGGTAGCTGGGAGGACTAAGTGGCACATCGTAAAGATCCACCATATGTTCTCTGTGATTTGAGGGCTTGAATAGTTGTGCAGAGGAAAGCACTTTGTGCAGAAGTTAGATGATTAGCTAGATGTGTGGTTGTGGGCTGGCTATTTAACCTATCAACCTCATTCTTCACCTGTATTTGTATAGACCTAGATCATCAGTGTTTCTCAACTATTGGTCTTTGGAGTAGGAGAATTCATTCTGGAAGATGTTTGACATCCCTGAGCCCCAGCTATTAAATGCTCTTATTAACCCCTCAGTCATTGTACAACCCAAATGTTCCTTTCCATTTCCAAATGCCCACTATAAGGGTGGTACCATCCACTGGGAGGAACCCCTGAAAATGAATTGTCTCTAGGGTCCTGTCAAGTTGGAAGTGCTTTGGGCTCCAGGTCAGGATTGTTATGGGAACCCAGTGTGGTAAACAATGTGAAAGTGCATTATAAACTGTACAGTGCTGTGCCTGTGGGAGCGGGTATGGTGATGTTTTCTTATTGCTAATAATGATGGAGGGAAAGAGGAGGGTTGTGTCCTGGGGCTGCATCAGGAGAGGAGGTCCAGGGCCAGATGTGAAGGGACCATGTATGTGGGGAAGAAAGCCTGCTGGGGTGTGGTGGAATGCAGATGTGGCAGATGTGTCTTTCTGAGACTTGCACACAACTCTGATTGGTTAGCAGTGGCTGTTGTTGTATTGTGTTGCGTAGGATACTGAAACATATGACGGGTTAGCAGTGTCTGCCTGGCTCGGGAATAGGGAGTGATGGCCTGCCTACCATCTCTTTGTCATTCCTGTTGTAGGTATTAGGATGTGTTAGGGATCTGCAAGAGTCAGAACACTGGCATACCTTGTTTGATTGCACTTCACAGATACTGAGTTTTTTATAAATTGAAGGTAAGACCCTCCACCAGCAAAAAGATTACGAGTTGCTAAAGGCTCAGATTAACAACTTTTTTTTTTTTTTAGCAATACAGTATTTTAAAATTAAGCTATGTCCATTTTTATACACAATACTATTGCATACTTAATAGACTACAGTATAGTATAAACATACTTGGAACCCAACAAGTTTGCGTGACTTGCTTTCTGTGATACTGGTTTCATTCTGGTGGCCTGGAAGTGAACCTGCAATATCTTCAAGGTCTGTCTGTGATTGAGAGAAAGAAGTTTAGATCCATATGGGCTAGAAAAATGCTGATGGCCATCCCTTTACAGCTCTTTTGACTGAGAGCACATTGACATCTGCTGTCCAGGTATTCCACACAGTACCTCACTGAGGTGGACAGAGCAGAGGAAACAGGCCCAGAGGATGTGAGTCAGATGTAAATGTAATGGTTAGGAACACAGACTCTGGACCCACATTGTCTGGATTCAAATCCTGACTTTGCTACTTAGTAGCTGTGTGTCCTTAGGCAAGTTATTCAACCTCTCTGTGCCACAGCTTCCTCATCTGTAAAATGGGAATAATGATAATACCTATTTATAGAATTGTTTTGAGGATTCAATAACTTCAGACATGCAAAATGCTTTAAACAGTAACCGCATGCAGTCCTCAATAAATGTTAGCTGTGTCTGAGTGTAAAATATATGGTTTCCTGGCAGTCAAAGCAAAGAAGGATCTTGTATAACTTCTTTTCAGAAAGGAAAAAGGGCACCTATTCCTCAGGGGAGGTTAAGTGGTTTCTGATATAATGTTCTAAGATAAATATATATATATTTAATTTAATGAGTATATACTATATATTTAGCATTTTGAAAGATACTATGAGATGTCAGGAAGGCATAATACATGGCTCCTACTCACTAAATGTTATAATCAGGACTTATAATCAGGCCTTTTTGACTCCAAATCCTGTATATAAGATAAATATCTTATGTGGGCAGTGATTCCTGAGTCCCTGGGTGATTATAATGGACAGCCTTCCACAGTGGCTTCATGGTCATGGAGAAGCAGGACTTCACTTCACTGCTCACACTTCACTCAGTGGCAGAATGAGACAAAAATCCTGACTCCCGGCCCAGCCCTTGAATGCTTCCTGGAGGAAACAAGATTGGACTTGAGCTTTAGCAGGAGATGGGGGTTGGGTGGACTGAAGAGGGGTCTGGGGTGCACCATCCTGCACTGAGAGCAGAGGGGAGGTCTAGCCATACACACACTCCAGAACATTTGCCTTCCTAGAATCACAGGTTCTGACTCTGGCCACCTTCAGGCAGCAGGACTCAGGCGGGCCTTTCCCATGGCCACCTGTGATCCCTTTCTTTCCATTAGGGGCATGACCCCAGGAGAAGCAGAAATCCACTTCCTGGAGAACGCCAAGAAGCTTTCCATGTATGGAGTAGACCTGCACCATGCCAAGGTACCATTGGGTCCCAGGGCCCCCTAGCATCTGGGGGGTCCCCATTGAACTATGATGTTCTTCTGGAGGGCCAGACCCTGCATTCCTGCCGACCTGAAGCTTCCAAGTTTCATAACCCTTTATTCTCCCATGACCCTTATCATTTTCTCCTTGTATTATATTTATTTTTGAACCTGTTTGTGCCACCACTAGATTGGGAGCATTGTGAGGGAAATACAGGGCCTTAATTTATTTCTGTATCCCTAGCGTGTAGCCCATGGCCTGGCACCAAATATGTACCATTAAGTGTTTGCTGGATGAATAAGTGATTAACCAAGAAAATAATAGAACAAGTGAGTGGGTGGATAAATGACAAAATTAAGGAGTGAATGGTTGAATGACTGTGTGAGGGATGGTCAGGGGACTCCAGCACAGAGCCTCCAAGTCCACCTGCTTCTTGGGCTCATTTATAAGTAGAGCTCAGGAGGGACTTGGGGTTGGGGGCAGGCTGCCCCAGGAGTGGGCGCCAGGCCTGCTGTTCCATGGTCCCTTCTCACACAGGACTCTGAGGGCATTGACATTATGTTAGGAGTCTGTGCCAATGGCCTGCTCATCTACCGGGACCGACTGAGGATCAACCGCTTCGCTTGGCCCAAGATTCTCAAGATCTCCTACAAGAGGAGTAACTTCTACATCAAGATCCGGCCTGGGGAGGTGAGCCTGCTTGGGAATCCCTCCTCCTCACTGAATTGACTAGAGTGGAGAGGATCTGGTAGCTTTGCCTGGATTTTTCCTACTCAGGATACATGGATGGCGGTGCTGGGGTGCTGGGTATGGAGAGATCCATCTTCTGCTGGGGCTCTCTTCAGACACTTCACACCTTAGGTATGTCCTGCACACACACACACACAGGAGCACATGCACAAGCACACATGTAAAGGTAATCACGTATATTCGATATACATGTCCATGTCCCTGTATTTGCTTACATGTAATACTCAAGTACATGCACATACTAAGGTACATATAGACACACAACCACATGCATGCAAACGTGTATTCATCCAGCCTCCACAGCTCACCCTAGAATAAATGCGAACCCATTTGCTTCTTGCCTCCCCACTGCACCAGCTACCAGCACCATCATCTCTCATCTTCATCTCCACCACATCCTCTCGTTCCCCTGCCCCCACTGTCACTCCAGGCCATTTTCTTCATAGCTGCTAAAGAGAACTTGGAAGCCCCTTCCATCATAGCATGTGCAGCTCACCCCTTATTCCCAGTCCTTGCTTAAATGTTTCAAGAGCTTTCTTTTTAGCTTTTGGGTTAAAGCCCACACTCTGTCTGTGGCCACCTGCCTCTCCCACATTGCCCCATGCCCACTGCACTCCAGCCCCTTTGGCCTTCTCTGAAATCCTATATAATCCTATATAATAAAAGAGTAATATGCAAATGAACCATCACTCTGCTACACCCAGAAGCCACGCCCACAAGCCATGCCCACCAGCCAATCAGGAGTGAATATGCAAATAAACCCAACCAAGATGGCTACAGCCACAGAGAACAGGAGGGAGGCTTGGGTTTCCCCGGCAATGGAGGAAGCCAAGCTTTCCGCCTGCCCTTGCCGGCCTAGGGCTCCACTCAAGGCTACAAAGTTTCAATGATAGAAGATACATAAACCCAAACAGAAATGGCGGCAGCCACGGAGCTGGAAAGAGCAGGAGGCTAGGGTTGCCCCCGGTGATGGAGGAAGCCAAGCTTTCTGCACACCCTGGCCGACCCAGGCCTCCGTTTAAGGCTACAAAGTTTCAATTATAGAAGATACATAAATCCCCCAAAAAATGGCTGCTGCCACGGAGCAAACAGAAGGCTTGGCTCCGCTCTAGGCTACAAAGTTTCAATTGTAGAAGATAAATAAACCCCAGATACCAGGGCCTCCGCTTGGGTCGCCAGGGGGCATGGCCGGCCTGCAAACCACCACAGGCCCCTTGCCAAGGCTGCCCCATGCCCCAAGGGAACCCACACCCAGATCCGGGACACCCTTCAGGGCAAACCAGCTGGCCCCCCACCCATGCACCAGGCCTCTATCCTATCTAATAAAAGAGTAATATGCAGATTGACCATCACTCCAACACACAAGATGGCTGCCCCTATGTGGTCAAAGATCCTGCCCCCATGTGGACACAAGATGGCCACCACAAGATGGCCAGCAAGGGAGGGCAGTTAGGAGGGACCAGGCCTGCAAGGGAGGGCAGTTGGGGGCAATCAAGCCTGCAGGGGAGGGCAGTTGGGAGGGACCCAGGCCTGCAGGGGAGAGCAGTTGGGGGGGACCAGGCCTGCAGGGGAGGGCAGTTGGGGGGGACCAGGCTGGCAGGGGAGGACAGTTAGGGGCACACAGGCTGGCAGGGGAGCAGTTAGGCATCAATCAGGCTGGCAGGGGAGTGGTTAGAGGGTGATCAGGCTGGCAGGCAGAAGCGGTTAGGGGCAATCAGGAAGGCAGGCAGGCGAGCAGTTGGGAGCCAGCAGTCCTGGATTGTGAGAGGGATGTCCGACTGCCCATTTAGGCCCGATCCCACTGGGCAGTCGGACATCCCTCGAGGGGTCCCAGATTGGAGAGGGTGCAGGCTGGGCTGAGGAACACCCCCCTCCCCTGTGCATGAATTTCGTGCACCGGGCCTCTAGTCCTTGAATAAGCAAGCTCTTCCCGCCACAAGCCCTCTGCTTTTAATCATCCTCCACCTGAAATCCTCTTCCCCACCCTCTCAGATAGCTGGTTCCTTCCCCATCCTTCAGATCTCTGCTCAAAGATCACCTTTCTAAAATAAACCCATCCCTGCACCTACACAGGTATTCTGTCACATCACACACCTCTGTCCAGTCCCTTCAGTATCTGAAATGATCTTGTTTACTTATTTATGATCAAAGTCCCCTCCTCCCTGAATCTTCTGTTGTAAAAATATATATATTTCTATATTGATTTCAGAGAGGAAGGGAGAGGGAGAGAGAGATAGAAACATCATTGATGACAGAGAATCATTGATCGGCTGCCTCCTGCACGCCCCCTACTGGGGATTGAGCCCACAACCTGGGCATGTGCCCTTGGCCGAAATTGAACCTGGGACCCTTCAGTCTGCAGGCTGATGCTCTATCCACTGAGCCAAACCAGCTAGGGCTGAATCTTCTGTCTTTTTTTTTTTTTTTTGAGGTCTAACCAGGGGCCTTTGTTCTGATGGCCGACTTTTTTTTTTTTTAATTTAATAAATCTTTATTGTTCAGATTATTATAATTGTTTCTCCTTTTTCCCTCCATAGCCCCCCTCCACCCGGTTCCCACCCCACCCTCTGCCCTTACCTCCCCCCCACTGTCCTCATCCATAGGTGTACGATTTTTGTCCAGTCTCTTCCTGCACCCCCCATACCCTTTTCCCCCTGAGAATTATCAGTCCACTCCCTTTCTATGCCCCTGCTTCTATTATATTCACCAGTATATTCTGTTCCTCAGATTTTTAATTCACTTGATTTTTAGGTTCACTTGTTGATAGATACGTATTTGTTGTTCATAATTTTTATCTTTACTTTTTTCTTCTTCTTCTTCTTAAAGAATACCTTTCAGCATTTCATATAATACTGGTTTGGTGGTGATGAACTCCTTTAGCTTTTTCTTATCTGTGAAGCTCTTTATCTGACCTTCCATTCTGAATGATAACTTTGCTGGGTAGAGTAATCTTGGTTGTAGGTTCTTGCTATTCATCATTTTGAATATTTCTTGCCACTCCCATCTGGCCTGCATAGTTTCTGTTGAGAAATCAGCTGACAATCGTATGGGTGCTCCCTTGTAGGTAACTAACTGTTTTTCTTTTGCTGCTTTTAATATTCTCTCTTTGTCTTTTGCTCTTGGCATTTTAATTATGATGTGTCTTGGTGTGGTCCTCTTTGGATTCCTTTTGTTTGGGGTACTCTGCGCTTCCTGGACTTGTAAGTCTATTTCTTTCACCAGGTGGGGGAAGTTTTCAGTCATTATTTCTTCAAATAGGTTTTCAGTATCTTGCTCTCTCTCTTCTTCTGGCACCCCCATAATTCTGATGTTGGTATGCTTGAAGTTGTTCCAGAGGCTTCTTACACTATCTTCAACTTTTTGGATTCTTTTTTCTTTTCCAATTGAGTGTTTTTTGCTTCTTTGTATTTCAAATCTTTGACTTGATTCTTGCATTCCTCTAGTCTGCTGTTGGGTCTCTGTAAAATATTTTTTATTTCAGTCAGTGTATGTTCAATTTCTAGTTGGTCCTTTTTCATATCTTCGAGGGTCTCGCTAAATTTATCAGCCTTTTCTAGGATATTCTTGTAAAGCTTTATAACTGTGGTTTTGAATTCTATATCCAGTCGTTTGTTTTCCTCCATTTCTTTTGTTAGTGATCTCTTTCTTTGTCTCCACACTTTTGCTGCTTCCCTGAGTTGGTAGGGTAGCTTTGTGTGCTAGGTTTCCTATATGGCCCAGTGGGTCGGCCTCCCCAGTTAACCTGAGGTGGACACCCTTGGTGCACCCCTATGTGGACTATGTGTACAGCCTTGTAGTTAAGTCTTGATTGTTGTTGGCATCACTGAGAGGAATTGACCTCCAGGCCAGTTGGCTGTGAGGATCAGCTGTGTCTACGCTGGGAGAAGTTCGGTACTGGAGACAGCCTTATAGGATTAGACTTGCAAAATTGCAAAAGCCTCTGTGCTCAGCTTGGATGGGGCGGAGTCTCAGGGCGGAGCAGACAGTCTTGGCTTCCAGTCAGCCCTGCCCTGTGCACGCGCCTCCAGACCTCTGCCTTCCGCGGCTCCCCTGAGTTTCCGCCTGGCAGTCCAGATTCCCCCCGTAAGAGCTTGGGTCCCCAGGGGCTCACCCGGAACTGGGGTTCAGTGCAGTCGGAACTAGGGTTCAGTGCAGTCAGGAGCTTCCGACTCCCTTCCACTAGAGAATGCCTGCGGCAGCCTCCGCATTCAGTCTTCTCTGCGAGCACTTGCGTGCGCCTCCAGACCCCTGCCCGCTGCGTCTCCCCTGGGTCTCCGAGTCTCTTTGTGCCTTTCTCTCTACCTGACAGTCCAGACTCCCCCTGTATGAGCCTGGGTCTATGGGGTTTCGCCCAGAACTGGGGTTCAGTGCAGTTGGAACTGGGGTTCAGTGCAGTCGGGGGCTTCCTTCCCCCTCCCGCCAGAGAAAGTTAGCCAGGCACTCAGCCGCCCTTCCTCTCTGCATGCGTGTCTCCGTACCTTAGCCCTTTGCCGCTCCTCTGATTCTCCGTGAGCTTTTCTCTTTCCTTCTAGTTGTAGAATTTCCACTCAGCCAGCCTTCCTGTGGTTCTGGATGATGTCCGTTCTGTCTTTTAGTTGTAGTTTTGAAATTGTTGTACAAGGCAGCAGTATAGGTGCTTACCTATGCCGCCATCTTGGTTTCTCCTGAATCTTCTGTCTTGATCACCATGGTGTCTCTCTTGCTCTAAAACAGGGGTCTTCAAACTTTTTAAACAGGGGGCCAGTTCACAGTCCCTCAGACCGTTGAAGGGCCGGACTATAGTTTAAAAAAAAAACTATGAACAAATTCCTATGCGCACTGCGGGCCCGGGACAAGTCGGCTGCTAAGCAGGACAGGCAGCGGCACCCGGCGGGCCGGATAAATGTCCTTGGCGGGCCGCATGTGGCCCGCGGGCCGTAGTTTGAGGATGCCTGCTCTAGACTGATTACAGAGTAAGGGCTCAGTTCACATTATTGCGTAAACGAAACCTATATAATAAAACCCTAATATGCAAGTCGACTGAATGGCGGAACAACCAGTTGCTATGATGTGCACTGACCACCAGGGGGCAGACGCTCAATGCAGGAGCTGCCTTCTGGTGGTCAGTGCACTCCCACAGGGGGAGCACTGCTCAGCCAGAAGCTGGGCTCACAGCTGGCGAGTGCAGCGGCGGTGGTGGGAACCTCTCCCGCCTCCACTGCAGGCAGGCGGTAGGAGTGAGGGGTCCTGGACTGCGAGAGCCCTGGACTGCGAGAGGGATGTTTGGCTGCTACCTTAGGCCTGATTAGGCCTAAGCCGGCAGGCAGACATCTCCCGAGGGGTCCCAGACTGTGAAAGGGCGCAGGTCGGGCTGAGGGACCCCTCCTCCAATGCACAAATTTTGTGCACCAGGCCTCTAGTGAATAAATAAAAGAACAGCCAGAGTCACGCATGCTGAAAAGAGGTTCAAAAGGATGAAGTGATGGAGAGAGAGGCCCAGGTGTTGCGTCTTACCCACCCTCCTTGGTTTTGCAGTACGAGCAGTTCGAGAGCACAATTGGCTTTAAGCTCCCAAACCACCGGTCAGCCAAGAGACTGTGGAAGGTCTGCATTGAGCACCACACGTTCTTCCGGTGAGCCAGACCTGGGGATGGGGTAACTGGGGATGAGACAGAGGCTGTGAGTGTATGTGTGGGTGATGTCTGTGTTTTTTGAGGGCAGAGCGGGAGAAGGTAGTAAGGACCATAGGAAAGACCTCCCTCCTCTTTCACCAAGTCTCTCCCCTCCTGGACCACAGAGTGTAGCTGGTGGGACAGTGGGATGAAAGGCCAGCTGTGGTCCAGCCTTGGATCTGGCAATGCAGGTATGATCCCCCCTCCTCACCTCCATCCCTCCACTGCAGGCTCGTGTCCCCCGAACCTCCACCCAAGGGCTTCCTGGTGATGGGCTCCAAGTTCCGGTATAGTGGGAGGACCCAGGCACAGACCCGCCAGGCCAGCGCCCTCATCGACCGGCCCGCTCCCTTCTTCGAGCGTTCCTCCAGCAAACGGTACACCATGTCCCGCAGCCTTGATGGAGGTATGCCCTAAATTGGAGGTGGGAGAAGAGTGGTGTTCAGAGGGAAGGAGATGGGCATGCCAGGTGCAGAATGAGCAGTGAGGGTGGTAGACACGTCACAGATTGACTTGCACTGGGCAGGGTGGCCCAAGAGCTCCACTGAACCTGGGCAGCTCTCAGTGGATTAGCCTCAACCTATGGCCTCACTATCGCTGGGATGTCATATTGCCCCTCCTAGACTTCCTGGGACTTCTTTGAGCCTTTAGGAGTCCCAGGTTTAGCCATATGGTTTTCTGGGCCCTCTGCCTAAGATGCTTAGTGATTCATGGGTTTTCATCATACCAGGAGAAGGATGTATTATGACTACAATGTGGAGTTGGTGATGCCTTACCTGACTGGAGGCAGAGGGGTTGTTCCCAGAAATTCTTTTGGTTGCATTGAACTGATTGACATGGTGCTCTCTGTTGGGCTGACAGCTGCCCTTAATATCAACAAGAATTGGCCCTACATTGTCCTCTATCAAGCAGACCAGGGCTTCTCAAAATGTGGTTGTAGACCACCTGCATCAGAATCACCTGTGAGTCCGTTAATCATGCAGATTCCCAGGCCCTGGCCCAGACATACTAACTTGGCATCCCTCAGGGCCCTGACTCCCCCCAGTATGCAGACTGGAGTTTATAGGGGAGATTCAGAAGCCACATGGGATAAAGGCCATGGGATAAAAAGCACTGGGGAGCTTCAGAGTTTGGCAGATCTGAGTTCAAATCTCAGCCTTGACTCTCACCAGCTGCTCTGTGGACACAGGATGTGGCTCATAAACATCTGAATGAATGGATGGGAGGCCTTGAGCAACTTAACTCCCTGTGCCTATTTCCTCTTCTACAAAATAAAGATTATTTACTTCGCTATGTTATGAGATAATGCCTCTACAACACCCGAAACAATTCCTGGCACATATTAGGAACGTAATAAATAATACCCAATAACAAGTTATTGTTTATTGTAGCAGTAATAAATTATTATTATTGCTTTTAGATTTGTAGAGGATGGTTTAAAGGTAGGAGGTGGGGACTTGAGTGGGGGAAATAATGGCTACTCCCAGATAATAATGCTACACTGGGGCAGGACTCTCAGCAAGTTAGTCCCACTTGACAGATATTTTCTGAGTCTTAGAATAAGTATGGCCCTTTCCTTTGAGGAGCTCCTAGAATAGTAGGTTTATAAGCATTCAACGTGATTCAAACAATGGATGAAGTACAGAATACAGAGTAGCCTTAAGGAGAGAGAGATTAATTCTGTCTAGGAGGAGCAGAAAGGGCTTTGCAGAGAGGGTGACAACTGGGCAGGGTTTTGAAGGATACCTAGGAGTTTTCCAGGTGATCAGGCAGTCTGATACTTTTCCTGCAGTATGAAGGTGTGACCTGTTCCAGAACTCCCTGGCCATTTTTGGAGGACATGCAGTTTTGCAAGGGTCCATTTGGAACTGAGGAAGCTCCTTATTCTTGAATGGTCACAGGACTGAGAGCTAACTTTTATGCAAAAAGAAAGGAGGGCCCATTACTGTCTCTCTATCCTCCCCTGCAGCTTTCATTACTATGCCAGGGGCGAAATGAAGCCCAGATTGTGCAAGGCAGCAAAGATTGGCCCAGATTTGACGATGCTCATCAAGAGGAGGCCGGAAGCCTGGACTCTAAGCCAGTAGGCCTGGGTTCTTCTCCTGATTCACTGAAAGGTCTCAGAGTCTCTGTAAAATGAGGATAATTCCCATTCTAGTCATCAACACAGAGCACTGTGGGCTCAAATGAAATAATGTGCATGAATGGGCACTTTGCAGAGTAAATATATATAAATAGAAAGGATAATTATTCTCTCCTTTTTAATCTAGGCCAATTCCAAGGATGATGTGCTCAGGTCATTCACTGTTTTCCAGCCATTTTTTTCCCCACCAAGACATAATCCATGGGCATAGTCTGAGTTATGCCCAGTGTCTGGAGTAAAGGGTGTAATTCTACCTTTTTCTCTCCTGTTCAGGAAAGTACTTGGAATGCCAGCAAAGTGAGAAAGATGTTACTGCAAGGGTTCCCTTGAATTTTCCTTGATTTATAAAGAAACTACATTATTTGCAAACCTCAGGACTTTAGCTTTCACTAGTAAAAGCTAATCTCACAATATCTGTGTATTGTTAGATAATGGTCAAGTGAGCATTCTGCCACAAATGCCACAACAAGAAAATCAACATTTGTGGGCCAACATTGATTGAATTGGCTCACTCTGTGGCAGCCACTCTTCTAAATACTTATACACATGAACTTATTTGTTCCTCCCCCAGTTGTCTGAAGTAGGTACTGTTTATAGATGAGAAAACGGAGGCCCAGAGAGGTTGTATAACTTACCCAAGGTCACACAGCTAAGAAGAGATAGATTTGAGATTTGAACCTGGGCTCTAGTACTATAGAAATCAGGAGGGGACTGGCAGGCAGTCCACGTGACTGGGAAGGCTGCTTCACTCCAGTTGGGCACTGGTTTCTTATCCCCAATGTGTTGGGGTGTGGAAGTGTCTGCTCCGCTCCAAGCATGGTTGGGCAAGTGGCAGGGCCGACTCCCTGTCCGTGCACCTGGGAGATGTCTCACGTGGCTGCCCGGCTGTTTCTGCCCACTTTAGCAGAGTTCTCCCGCCCAGCCTCGGTCAGTGAGAATCACGATGCAGGACCTGATGGTGACAAACGGGAGGAAGATGGCGAGTCTGGGGGGCGGCAGTCAGAGGCCGAGGAGGGAGAGGTCAGGACCCCCACCAAGATCAAGGAGCTGAAGGTAGGAGTCTGACTTTCTTATACTCACTGATCTGGGGATCAGGAGGCTGATCCTGTCTTTAGCCTTGGCCTCCAGGTGCCCCCAACTGTGGCTGAGCACCCTTGCTATGGGGTGCACCAAGCTCAGAGCCTTGCCCTTGGGCCATGCTCAATTCCTGCACATGCCCAGGAGTGGGGGGCATGCTGCTTGCCATACACCCTCCCATCCTTTTGCCTTGCTTTCCCAGAGGGCATTCTGTACCCTAGGGGACTCTGGTCTCCTCTTGCCCACTCTGAATTTGCCCCTTTGACTACAATTTGAATCTGCACAGCCTTCTTTTCCCCCAGAGCATGCTGGGGTGTTTCTGCAGGCCCTCACAGTGTGTCCCCCTCTTGTTGTCCACCCCCATTTCCCACATACCTGTGCACACACTCCTGCAGGCACACTTGGCCTCAGACTTGCATGCGTTCACTCACAGATATACACCCCTCACCCACAGGGGTACGTATCCAGATTTTCGAACAACATGCAAATGGGCATGTGCACACAAGGGTATAGTGTGTTTCCAACATGAAGTCCCACTTGGAAGCACAGGTCCCTGAACACATATGCTGACTGCAAGAAGCAGGACTACCCAGAACACTCACTTCCATCTGCTGAGTGTAACTGCTCACTTTGCTTCCAGTCCTCCCACCCCCGTCATCACCTCCCTGGGCCACCTCCCTGCTTCACACTCCACCCCTTCCAACTACTCACAGCCACCCCCCCCCCCGCACCCCCCCAACCCGGGGGCCACCCAGCTTCCCTGGCCTCTGTTGCTTGGGTAAGAGCGCTCTGGGCTACCTGCTGGACTGGGCTGGTCTCGATGTCTCTAATCCACTGGCTCTACTGACCCTGCTGGTTGCTTTCCCTCCTCCCCCCGTCTGCTAGCCGGAGCAGGAAACCACGCCGAGACACAAGCAGGAGGTACTGCATGGGACCTGTTCTTATCTACCCAGTTCATTTGTCACCATTCCACAGTCCATCCCAAGCTGATATCCTGGTGCCATCTCAGCTTTAGCTTCACCTCTGCTCCCTGGCCATCCTCCTCCCCCTACGCTCCTTCTAGTCCCATCCCCTACCCAGCCCCCTCAGCTCCCCTTGTTAAGTTCATCTCTTCAGCATCCTGCTCAGACTCCATCCCCCAGCAGTGTTTCCCCTCCCTCTTTCCCCTCCTCTCTATCCAGCTTCACACTTTGCCTCCCCAGACCACCCACGCTCACTCCCCCGTCCCTGCTGACTATCCCACTTGTGTTCCTCAGCTCTTCCAGGCATTCCATGCTTTCATTGAGCCCATCTCTTCTGCTTTTTTTTTTTTATTATTATCTATTGGCAACCAGATGTGGGTGGGAGGGGTGGGAGGGAGGAGCCTCAGAGCACATCTGCATCTTCTCAGATTTCATTGCCCATCCCTCTGGCTGGGGTCTGCTTCTCCAGCTGTCAAGAAAGCCTCCTCTCCTTTTCTCCTCCTCTCTCTCCTCTCCCTCACTTTATTCATCTGTGTTAACCACTTCTCCTTCCCTTTCACACAGTCTCCATCTCTTCATTTGAACTTTCACTGCAAGAGAAGTGGATTTATTGTTGGGCCCGAGGGGAAGGACTGTGGTCTGGATTTTAGCCCCAGTTCTGCCACTGACTCTTTGAGGTCTTCGGGACATCCCCTTAGGCCCCAGCTTCCCACCTGCACAGTAAGGCATTTGCACTATGTTTTACCAAGGCCTTTCAAGGATCTTGGGGTTCCACCGCTCCCTCTAGCTGTCAGGAACACTACATGCCCACTGAGCCAGAGTAGCAGGTACAGGACAGAAGGTCACAAGACACATCTTGGGTCTATTGCAGCCCCAATCCATCAAACCCTATCAGGTTTGATTTCTCAGACAGACACGGTCCTGAGGCAGCTCAGCTCAGGAAAGGAGGTACAGGCAGATGTTTGGAGGCAAAGCAGAAGCCTCAGTAGTATCGGTTTCCTTTCTGAGGTCACCTAGGAGTCAATCATAGAGGATCCTCGGATGCCAGAGAGAATCCCAGGGGAAGAATCTAGCTTGTTCAAGGACAAGCTTACCTTCCAGGTGATCTGACTTTATAATAAGCTGAGATTGTCCATTTCTTGCCCTGAATCAAGTTGACATGTACCCTCAAATAGCCTTGCAGATAAGGGTCCTTCGGCCACCAGCCTACTGCCCTGTCCCCAGAAACAGACAGACAGGCAGCTTTGGCAAGTCGCTGCCATCTCATGTGCAAAGGCTGCACCTCACGTGACCTAGGGGCAGATTACTCTGTCATGATGCACTGGCCAGAGCTCAGACTTGGCAGTACAATGTGGGGCTCACCTATGACTCCAGCTATACCTGGCTCAGTTCTTGTGTCCAGCCTTGGACCTACCTATCTTCCTGGTATCTAATTCTCCTGATCCTCCTGAACACCCCTCTCTGGCTGTATCTCACCCTGTCTGCTGTTGAGGAATCAATACCCACAGGTATCTGGAAGATTCTGGGTGGTTGGGAAAGGTAGAGGCTGTCAGCAGAGAATACTGAACACAATCTTTTCCTGGTCCCTGGGTCCCTGGTCCTTGGTGTGGGAACAGAACCCATGTTAATGGATGTCCCTGGCTTTAGAAGGGCCCCACAGGGCCTGATTTACTGCATATGTTGGGCCAGGAGGGGCCTAGACTGGGGATCCTGCTAAGCACAGTGGTCCAAGTCTTGGTCAGAGGTGGGGATCAGGATTTGGGAAGCCAAGGAGGGGGTCAGAGCCGCCAAGTGAACAGGGTTGGCAAGTTCTCACTGTACCTCGGTTGTGACTTAGACTGGGCTCACAGCACCAAAGGGAACTCACCCAAACCAGTGGGATTTGCATGGGTTCGGGCTCTAAGACCAGGAGCCAGGCAGGGAAGTGGAAAAGGTTGTGCTTGACCAGAAGTCTCTCTCTCTCTCTCTCTCTCTCTCTCTTAGAGAGAGAGAGGAAGGGAGAAAGAGATAGAAACATCAGTGAGAGAGAAACATTCATCAATTGCCTCCTGTAAGTGCCCTGACTGAGGATTGAACCTGCAACATGGATATGTGCCATGATCGGGAATTAAACGATCACCTTTCAGTGTATGGGATGAAGCTCCAACCAACTGAGCCATACCAGCAGGGCAGAAGTCTCCTCTTTTTAATCTCAAGTGCTTTGTGCACCTGTTGGGGCTAATATCCCTGCCCTGCCTGGCTCATGAGGTGCTGGAGAGTGCCACAGGTCACACATGGGAGTCACCTTGCTGATATAGGGCAGCGATGGTCACTGTTGCCATTTTCACCACACCCGGTATCCCATCTCGGAGCTGCTCCTCTAATGCCTGGCTGTCCTCTCCATCACCCTAGTTCTTAGACAAGCCAGAGGATGTCTTGCTGAAGCACCAGGCCAGCATCAACGAGCTCAAGAGGACCCTGAAGGAACCCAACAGCAAACTAATCCACCGGGATCGAGACTGGGAACGGGAACGCAGGCTGCCCTCCTCGCCCGCCTCCCCCTCCCCCAAAGGCACCCCTGAGAAAGCCAGCGAGGTAGGTCTCACCCTGAACCCCTCAACGGGGGCCTTGGGTAAAGAGGGTGGGGAAGTGTGCTGATTCACTGTCACCCCCACAGCTGTATGCTTCTCCCTGTTGCTGTGTGCACTGATGATGGGGATGGGGTGGTGGGTTAAGCTGAGGAAGACAAAGTCACTGAATCTTGGAATCTGGGGCCCCAGGGACCATCCTGGAAAACTCAAAATGGCTTGGTGTATTCCCCTTCCATCAGCCAGAGAATAATGGGGAAGAAGGGGTACTTGTCAGAAATGCATATTCTGGACTCCACATCAGACCTCCTGAATGAGAATATTGGAGGTAGAGCCCTGGAATCAGCATCTGAAACAAGTGCCCCAGGCGATTCTCATGCATACTAAACTCTAAGAATCAGGGTAGTTCTATCCAGTAACCAGACCCTTTTGAGCCGATTGTGAAAACACAGATCTGGAAGTATTCCCTCCAGGAAGGATCCTCAGAGCCCACTAGAGGGAACTAGGTCCTCCAGGAAAACCAGCTGCTCCTGTGCCTTTCAGAGTGGAAAGCAATTGAAAAAGAGACAGGATCTTGAGAATTCTTGTATTGATAATCCCAACCTGTTATTGTTAGCGCTGCTAAATCTTGGCAGTGTTTACCTCCGTCTGTGCTTGGGTTTTTATACTCTAGTGCTGCTGCTTACTGGGCTCCACCCCAACTGGGATCTAGACTTATACCGCCTGGGTTTGAACTCTGGCTCTGCTGCCTGCTAGCTGGATGATCCAGTGCTTGTGACTTAACCTCTCTGAGCCTCCATTCAGTAGAGGTAATAAAGCATCTACTTCTTAGGAATGTTGTAAGGATCAAATGAGATAAAGCATGGAGGGGCCAGCAGAGACCCAGAGGCTCAGTATGAGTTACTAGTACTTATTGTTTCCTTTTGAGAGACCTGGGACTCTCACACAGAAGGTTAACTTGGAGTCGGGATTTCTTTTAAAGTTGGAAGGGTCCTCAGAACCCGCTTGGTTCAAGGTCATCATGTCACAGATGGGGCCCTGAGGCCCAGAAGGGGAAGGACTTTTTTAGTGTCATAGTTGATAGAAGAGGAGCCAGAATCTGATTTTCTTGTGTCCCAGGCATTGTATTTGCTATTAAATCACAACTGCCTAGAAGCAAGACCAAATTATGTGAAGACCAGACGTAGAGTCAATTGCGTGTGTGCTGTCCTCTAATGCTTTGACAATTGGTTGATGCAGCCATGATCTAATAAGCAGAGCATTCTATTGACTCAGCACTCCCCATGGCCTTGCCATACTGGCTAACAGAGGGCCTCGTCCAGTGAGGCTGCTGTGATGGCTCCCTGGCTGGTGATTCGCAAAGTTAGGGATGATTTGGGGGCTTTTAAGACCAGTGCCATGGAAGGAGGGCAAATCTCTGCACCCACTGAGGGCTTCTGTGGTCACCTTTGACATAATCAAGGCTGAACTGGGCCTGGGGGCTGGTCTAGTGATCCAGTTACATGCCCTGCTCCTGTCCTGAGACCCTTGAGCAGAGTGGACTCTCTTCAGTTCTGAAATGGGTAGGGTGGGATGCAGGGGCTTCCAACACAGTCAGACTCCAGCAGAGAGAGGCAGGATGACCCCTGGAGAGCTGGGCTCCTGGAGCATTGGGGTGGCCTCAGAGCAGCCTGGCTTGAGGGTGCCCCATCTGCTGGTGACAGCTGGAGCTGCTAGAATTGGATCATTAAAAGGCGGAGTCTGTTCCTCTCTTTTCTTCCCACTGCTAGAAAGAAGTCTGGTCCAGGAGCTCACCTTGGAGCGTTTAGAGGCCTTTAAAGATTTGGGGGATGGGGAGGAGCCTTAGCTAAGGACCGGTCTGACTCCTTGAGCAAATAACCTCACCTCTCTGAGCCTCACTGGCTCGTCAGTCCATCGAAAGGGAACTAAGATTTCCATTCTATAGGGTTGGGTTATTGGGAAGGTTGAGCAAAATAATGGATATAAACACACTTTATAAACTGGACAGTGTGGACAGTCAACGGGCATTGCTGACGATTAGAATTCCTGCTCAAACATGGACTTTGCAGGGGAGATCTGCAGGGCGTTTCATCCATGGTTCCTAGTAGCTTCCTCGTGTGTTGGGCGTCATCTGGGCCAAGGGGAAAACAGTAGGAGCTTAAACCAAAATAGGGACCCAAAACTATAAAGAAGAGTTCCAATTTGCCAAGCCTATGTTTTCATGTTAAAGATAACTGTCTAAAAGGGGCTGAGACCCAGACTACAGGATTGAACCATCGTCTAAAGCAAAGACACCCAGAGAAGACTTGGAACCGTGTGCAAGTGATATGGCTCCAAAACCTCTTGAATGAGAATGAGCAGGCGATGAGGGAAGGCCCAAAGCCATGGTGCTGGCTGGCAGCTGACCGTGGGCCTCCCTCTCTGAATGGCTTGGAGGGGCAGTTCCTTTCTATCCCGCCCCACGGCGGTGCAGCTCCTTCCTGACCTAATCTATAAAACCTAAAGATGTGGGATTTACAAAGCGGGGCTATTTATGGACTCTGTGTGTGTGTCTCTCCTGCTTTCTCTCTCTCCCTCTCTGTCTCTCCTTCCCTTCCTCCCTCTCTCCCTTTCCTCTGGCCCTGGGCCTCCCCTGCAGTCCCAGAGGACCCAGGACACCTCTCAGCAGGACTTGGCACCTGAGCCTGAGACGGCCACAGGCTTGGAAGTGTTCACTCAGAAAAGCCTCGCAGCATCTCCTGAGGTTATTGTCATCACCTCCCCGCCCAACCAGAACCCTAATGGTCTTAAGAAAACCCTTTCTCTGGGGTGAATGGGGTGGAGCAGACTCTGCCATGCACAGGGAGCAGTGGACAGCCCACATGGTCTCCCGGCTGTGACAAATGAACATCCCCTTTCCAGGGATCCATAAAGGGCAGGCCCCTCCCTCATCCATTGCTGCTCAGGAATCAGGACTGAAACCATTCAGGGAAGACACCTCTGGCTTCAAAGGGAGGCAGAAATGAGTTTCCTCAGGCCCTGCAGAGGCAGGTGACTCTAGAGGCAGGCTCTGCCCTTTAAGCTTGGGATCAGGGGTCATGGCACCTAAATGTCTTCTGCCCTAAGGTCTTGTTACTGTTTAGAAGCCCGAGTAAGGTCTAGCTGTGGTTAGTTAGGGGATGGCATCCCATTCATCCCCCTACCTCTTTCTTTTCTAAACTCCCCTTGGATCAATCTGGGCCTCCAGACAGACAAAGTGGGCATCTTGCTCCAAGGAGTAACCTTGGAGCTATAGAGATGCTGGTAAGGCAGGCATTCTAAATGAGGAGGGCATTGCTTCTTGGCCCAGGAGAGCAGCAGGTTGGGGGCTCTTGAAACTTGCTGTGCCCCTGCATGGATGCCAGGTTGAATCCAGGCCCAGCACCTCATGGACGGTCAGGATTGGAAGGTACTAACTGATATATGACCCTCTCTTGTTGGCACAGAGTGTCTGAGGGCATATACCTTTCTTAATTCCCCGGAGAAAAATTTTGTAGCTGCTGAAAACATGCTGGAACTGTAATAGAAACGTGAGTCAGCTACGTAAGTGGTAAAACATAAATCACAGTTATTTTCCCTCAGTTGTAAAAATAAAAACAAGACTATCAGCACACTCTTGAGAGAAGTTGGACAGGAGTCAACAGCATCCCAAGGTTAGGGACGCAGTGATGCCCTGGAGCACAGAGATGCTCCCGGAGCCAAGGACAGGTGCCCACCCTTGAGAGGGGCAACATGCGTCCTTCCTCAGGGTTCCTAAAAATTGTCGGTCCAGTCCCTTCCACAGAGGGGGCTCTGCCTGTTCCTAACGGCAGCTCGTTTTGTCTTCATTCATCCATTGTGAAGTTTTCATATTGAATTGTCTGCCCTTCTGAGTCACCCGTCTGTGGGCCTTGCTCTGTCCCCAAGCGCCTTTACGCCTGCTCTGCATCCTCCAGGATGGCCCTTCAGAGTTGAGCACCCGCTAACCCTCTTTCTTCAATAGTTTCTCCCAGGGCATGGCTTCTAGAGAGCTCCTCATCCTGGACCCCTCCTCTGTGCCAAAATGTGAGCCAGAGCTCCAGCCCAGAGTCCACAGAACTGCCTGGCTGGAGACTTGCTCCTTGTCCTTGGGAACAGAATCCGCTCCACTTCCTCTTTCAGCTTCTGTTCCTAGGCTGTCTTACCTCAGTTCCTCCATCTGACAGCAGGGGGCACTCTGAGCAGGCACTGAGCACCTTGGCTCAGGGGAAAGAATGGCTGAGGGCTCCCCTGACATCTTCCCCATCCTAAAATCTGGTCAGGACGACTTTCAGGCCAATCCCCAGGGCCAGTTGTAGCTCTGCCAGTGTTTTGGTGCCAGTGAAGCCTTGCTCTTTTTCGTTCAGTCTTTCTTTTCTCTTTAGGTTCCTGCATATCTACTTTCACTCGTTAGAAGCAGAGCCCCTTCTTCTCTCAGTGCTCACTCTGTCATCTGTGCCAGTCACCTTCCTCTGGGAGCCTCAGTTTCCCCTTCGGAAATAGGGTAATAGCACCTGCTTCACAAGTTACCATATGGATTAAATTTAATAATTTAGACCAACGATTTCAAGAATTTTTTAAATATGCAATACCTGACTATTTAGTCAGGGCCACTGGCCACTTTTCCCTTAGATTGTCAAATGAAAAAATAACAACAGCCCGCCTGGTGTGGCTCAGTGGTTGAGCGTCGACCTATGAACCAGGAGGTCTTGGTTTGATTTTCCAGTCAGGGCGATCCCCTGTGTGGGGCATGCAGGAGGCAGCCAATCAGTGATTCTCTCACATCACTGATGTTTCTATCTCTCCCTCTCCCTTCCTCTCTGAAATCAATAAGAATATATTTTTTAAAATGACAACAGCCAACACAACAATAGCCACCTGGTGCGAATGAATCAAAATTATACCCATTTTTCGTCAGATCGGCAAAAAATTTTTTTGGTGTGGTTCAGAATCTTAGTAATTAGTTTATGTGTGCCATGAGATGAAAAAGGTTGAAAATCGCTGACTTAGTCAAAAGGCTGGTATTGCCTAGCACAAAGTAATTGAATATAAGTATGTTTCCCTTTTTTTCCCCTATACAATCTTTCTGTTCTGTGCCAGCCCCCACCCCACTCAGCCTAGAAACTAGTTTCTAGTTAGACTTGGGGCAAGAATATTCCAGAAGGGAATTCATGGAAGGCCTTTGGCTCTCCTTGCCAGGCTGATGATGCCAGTACAAGCTGAGACGGGAGCAGCTAAAGGCACTTGCTTCCTAAGTTGAAGAGAAGAGATGCATGCCTGGCGTCTGTAGGCTCTCAAAGCACTTCTCTCTGGGAAAGTCCGAGTGCTGTGGTCCTGAAGGCTTAACAACCTGAAGTAAAATCTCAGAACCTACCCCCAACTTTATCTGGCCTTCTCCCTTCCTTTTGTCTCTCTTTTCTGTTGGTGAGAATCTCTTAATGTGGTTTGCTTCCCTGACAGTCATGGCGATTTTGTTGAAATGGAGTGGGGGAATGGAGGTAAGAGGGTTTACAGTGTTCCCTTGATCCTGCAGAATCCTTTAGGTCTGATGGGATCTGATAGACTCCTCTCCAAGTCATAACCTGAATCGGAGCCCAAGGTCAGATAAACTCCCCCCAGCTTGTTTTCGGGAGCAGTTTGGGGCACATCTTACCGTAGATGCATCTCACAGAACTTGGACTCAGAGACGGTTCTAGGCCTGCCTTTGCACTCGCTCACTCTCTGACCTTGGGCATGGTGCTCACCTTCTCTAGGCCTCAGTTTCCACATCTTTACCATGAGGGGCTTGACTCAGAGCTGTGATTTCAAAGGAGGAAAGTACTTCATGGCACTAGGCCCCCAACTTCAACAGGGCAGCTCCCCATTTGTGCTACATAATAGACTTCCACTAAGATTTTGTGTGAAGAAAGTTTTCTGTGGCTCTAAGATTAAAATCCCAATGGCCTTCTTCCTTTTTGAATGATTCTAGAAGTCCATGGTTCCCTCCTAAGCATTGTTCAAAAGGGAGGTGGGGCTGTTCTGTCGGTGGTTTGACAGCTCTGCCCTCTTATTGGTGCTTTCCACCCAAGATATGCCTGGATCGTTAGATTGTTTCCTTCGGTGATGTGTTCTGGTCAATCCTTGTCTACTTTTTCTGTGGATTTCATTAGAATTTTACAGGGACAGGCCATGGTACCTGTTTCTTTGGGAATAAAACCCACAAAGTTCAAGCTGTTCAAGCCATTGCAGTGACTGGCACTAACCGGGAGAGCGGACTAGTTAGTGTTTTTCATTCTAATCTCTTTCCTTCTCAGAAGCTCTTGCAGAAAGGTCAGATTTCAGGCTGTAGCTTATGGAACTTATCTCAATACTTACTATCAACTTCACATTAGATCACAGTGGGACCCATATTCCATACGTTATGAGATAAGTTAGCCTGGATCTGTCATCAAAACTCAGACACTCTTTTCCTGACTCTATTATCAATGAACTATGACCTTGGGTAAGTCACTGACCTTCTCTAGGCCTGAGTTTACACATTTGCACAATGAGATTGGACTGAAGGTGTCTTAGAAGTTCTTTTGGCTCTAACAGTCAATGATTTCACGTAACATCAGCTACTTTCCCCTCTGACAGTGGCAGTTATATTATGAAAACGGAAGAGGGAGAGTCCTGGCCCATCCATGGATCTCCATTTTCCCCACGGTTAACATGAGGAGACCCCATCCCATTTTTCCAAGTTGGGGTGGCGGTTGAGGGGAGTTGGTAAATAATTTATTGGGTGCTTTGATGGGAAGAGGAGCTTTGATGAGGCTGACTAGTATTGTCATGCCTTCCTCTCCCCAGCCAGTTCTGGGGACAGACATGTTGACCTTTTGGTGGTAGAATGGTCCCTTCTTGTAAAGGGAAAAGGTGACCTGTTCTTCAGGTGCCTGCTATTTCATGTTAACTCTTCTTGCTCCAATTGAAACACAGGGTTCAGAGCATTGGGTATTTATAGAAAGGAAGTACACTAGGCCAGAAGAACTCAGTCTTCTAAAAGTGGCCGCCATGCAGCAGGAAGAAAGTGAGGCAGGCCTTGCAGATATCCTTGCCGATGGCAGACTCTCCAAGGTGGATATCCTGGTGGACAAGTTCAAAGTTGAAGTGGCCACAGAGGAAATGGTGGGAGCCAGAGGAGCAAACACCCAGCAAAAAGGACGAATGATCGCAAGCCCTGAAGACTTCGAGTCACTGTGGGAGGAGGGCCCCCGGGTCGGGAATGGCCCAGGAGGGGATTCCCTGGCTGCAGGCTGCACTCTGGCAGAAAAACTTCCTGAGGGCTCCCAGCTCAGGATGGGCACCGGGGAGGCAACCATCAGGAAGCGCCGGGTCTCAGGTCAGTTGGAGAGCCATGTGGAGCTAAGAAAGGAGCTGGAGGAGATCCAGACTTGTGAAAGGCTCACTGCCCTGGGGACCAGGCCAGCAGAGGCGGATGTCTCTTCTCCAACCTCTGACAAGGGAGGACTTCAGTCGTTTCTGCTAGACCCAGCCCATGAGGAAGACAGAGCCGACTCGAGTGATGAAACTGATACTTCCTTTGCAGAAAGGAGCTTCTATTTCAACTATGGAGAGAAAGATTTTGAAGACCAAATCCTCCCTCCGCTGTTGGAGGAGAGAGGAGAGCACCCGAAAGCCCCTCCTGGAGATGAGACCAGGCGGGAGCTCTCGGGAGAGCTAGCAGAGAGCTCTGAGCTTAGGGCCTCTGACCAGTGGGGCTCTCCGGCAGCTTCCAGAAGGAACAAGGATGAAGATGGTAAAGCCCACGCAACTTCCTTGGAGGAAGGGGTGAGGCCTCCCAGGGACCACGGAAGACCCAATGACCTGGCGGCCTTTGACCAGCAGCTCGGTAATGCATCTTCTCTAGGGCAGAGATTTGCTAAGGATTGGGAAGAAGCAGGGTGGGGGGTGGAGGGAGAGTTTACCCACCCAGCATCTGCCATTACGGCAGAGGAAGAGGCCCCCAGGAGTCAAGATTTGATGGGAAAGGCTGAGAAAAGTCCCCCAGCAGCATGGAGGAACCACTCACCTCACAGAGGAAGGGGTGTGTGCCCAGACTTCCCAGCCTGCGCCCTTCCATGGACGCTAGCCAAACCAGACAGAGACAACTTCTTGCCCAAAGATAGGGGACCGGTTCACACCCAAACAGGACAACCCATGAGGGAGCACAGCAAGGGTCACACAGAGTTTCTTCAGATGGAGGTGATCA
This sequence comes from Plecotus auritus, assembly GCF_963455305.1. NCBI lineage: Eukaryota > Metazoa > Chordata > Mammalia > Chiroptera > Vespertilionidae > Plecotus > Plecotus auritus. Next base: position 60,497,998 of record NC_137782.1, on the reverse strand, counting down.
GCCCGCTCCCAACCTCCTGTGGTCCCTTTCAGGCTCCTCCTGAGGACGCTTCTGCGAGCCCAGCCCCTCATGGGTCAGGGGAGCCTTTGCAACTTGGGGATCCCTTTGGAGAACAGTCCCCTGTGTTTCTCAGAGAGAGTCCAGAACCCAAGGACCAAGTAGAGCCTGTTGTGACTCTGGACAGAGGTGAGCGCAAGGCACCTCCCGTTGCCAGCAGAAAGCGCAGAGTTGTCCTTGAAGAAGTTGAGGGGGTTGCTGCTCTAAGGTTGGGATTCCCTTCAGGGAAGCCAAAGATGACTCCTTTCCAAACCGGGGGCCAAGAAGGCTCCCTGGAAGACATTAGCAAGACCTCAGTGGCCAACAAAATTTGGATCTTTGAGACCCATGGAGCTGAAAGTCGGCGAGTGAGTCAGGGTGAAACACGGGCCCTTCCAAATGAGTTGTCTTCAGAGGCCTCCCTAGGGCATGCAGAGCAGCAGCAGAATAAGCTTTTAGACCTGGGCTTCGTCCAACTCCAGCCCCCAGAAGACATCGCCGGCCCCGATGCCACGCATTCCTCAATGATGTCACCCACTACCAGCCACTTCAGGGAGGGCGTTTCTACTACATCCCACCAGGAACTCGAGCTCATGTCTCCCGATTCGGGCTGTGAAACTACGCTGGAGGAAGCTACTGGGGGAGCTGGCCACGTGAGCCCCCACTCCCACCGCTGCCCCCAGCTGGGCAGTGACCGCATGCTGTGTAGCTTTTTAGAAGCATGTTTAGTGCCCTCGTCATTAGTGCAATCCAAGGCTGCTTGTCCATCCCTGTGAGTTCTTTACCCTGAGTGTAGCCCAAGCAGAATACAGGGTTCACCTGCTTGGCCCATGTGAGCTCAGCCACAAACCCACAGCTTTTGGTGTGATCTGGTGCCCAAAGGGCCACAGTGGAAAAGGTGGCACCACCGCCAGCAAACTACACACTCGCTTTGCCTTGCTGCCCCCACCTGCTGGGTTCCTACCTGTTGGCTTGGCTTATCCAATGACCTTCCTTCATCCTTTCCCTTCCCTGGTTCTCCTGCCTTGGGGAAGCTACAGTCCAGAGGTTTCCATCCGTCACTCGTGGTTCCCTCTCGGTCCCAGTTCCCAGAGCCTTTCTGCCTCCTTAAGACTAACTATCTTCTCTAATCCAGAACAAATCCGGAGATGCAGTCAGGGAAGAGAAGCGCCTCACCAGTTTAGCAGCAAAACCCCCTGGGAAAGGGGGGCACCTGAGATTCGTCAGCCCCTCAGGCCCTCAGGTCTCTGCAGCCCCTTGGTGCCCTGATGCCCCGGTAATCCTCGCCTGGCCAGGGTGCATCGCTGCCTTAGACTCCCACCTGCGCTGGCAGTGCTTCTCGTGGCAGCTCAACTCTGGCTTGTCTGAACGTGTCCTCACACCTCTCAACCTTCCAGAAACTGGCTAAATGGATGCTAGTTAAGCAAGTGAATCTCTAAGCGCACTGAACCTCTAGAACCTGAAGCCATGTACTTTAAACACACTTGGTGGGTGTTAGATTGGTTTTAAGAAGGAGTGTCATGAACCAGTCCCAAATGTATGTGTGGTGTTTAATCCCTGACAGGCCAGTTGAGAGGTATGTATGTCAGACAAGAGCTGCTGGTTCCCCTCCGGCACTTCCTTGGCCTGCTGTTGTCAATTACACTGATGGGACCAGAGCCTCCACTCCATGGCCTGCCCGTCGGCCCACTCTTGGAGCTCAGGGTTGAACTGATGCAGCACCCAGCTCCCAGGAATTACCCCATATTGGGTCCTCCCTCGAGACGGTGCTGACCCCTCCCGTGGGGACTCAGTGGAATTGACAAACCGTGCTGGCTTCCTCTTTGTTCCTGAAAGCTCTTGGCTCCAGCCTCTGCTTCCCCTGCCTGGGTTTCCTGATCCCTGGGTCTCCCTCCTTGGTTTCTGTCTCTCGAGCCCAGCCTGCACGGATGGGCCTGGGACCTGGGCCCCCATCCCTGCCTTGTGCACAGTGCCGCTTCTGTTAAGCTCCCAGATCCAAACGTTGGATGGAGCCTCCTGTCCAGGAACCAACTGGCAGGATGTTTGCTTTGTACTTGCTTTGCCATCATCAGGAGACCCCCGGAAATCAGCGTCCCCACTCTTGAGAACTTTTCGGTTATTTTAAGCTTGTTAAAATGTCAAGGAACCTTTCCCGGGGTGTTTTTTGTTTCCTGACCTGCTCTTCCATTTGGGACTTCAACATGGCCCCAAGATTTCTTCTGTCATTTACCATCTTGATTTCTCTCTTTCTCTCTCTCCCTCTCATCCCACATTCCCATTCCTTTTATTTTATCTGGCCATAGAGAGCAGGGCTGAGGGAGGGCTCGGAGGAGAAAGTCAAACCGCCACGTCCCAGGGCCCCAGAGAGTGACACGGGAGACGAGGACCAGGACCAGGAGAGGGACGCGGTGTTCCTGAAGGACAACCATCTGGCCATCGAGCGTAAGTGCTCCAGCATCACAGTCAGCTCCACGTCCAGCCTGGAAGCAGAGGTCGACTTCACAATCATTGGTGACTACCACGGCAGCGCCTTCGAAGACTTCTCCCGCAGTCTGCCTGAGCTTGACCGAGACAAAAGTGACTCGGACACGGAGGGCCTGGTGTTCTCCCGGGATCTCAGCAAGAGGGGCCCCAGCCAGGATGACGAGTCAGGGGGCATCGAGGATAGCCCGGATCGAGGGGCCTGCTCCACCCCGGATATGCCCCAGTTTGAGGTACAGTGGAGCATCATCGAGACTGGGCCCAGCAGGCACTGCATGTTCAGAGGGCCCTGGGCCATCTGTGAGAAGACCGAGTCACCAGCCTGCAGCCCAGATCCCTCAGGCTGAAGCTGTGTCTCGTGTTGCATGACTGTCCCTCCGCAGAACAGCATGGTTCTGTGCTCGCATGTTTGCCTTCTCGGTTTACCCCTAACATGCACACCTTGGCGTTTTAACCCTGTGAACCCATCGCTTGCCTGAGGTCAAGCAGTGACCAGCAGTCAGGTCTTACTCGACTCCTCCTCTTCCCCCTGCCTGTGCTGCATGGCACTGCAGAGAGCATGTGCTGTGACACCTCGCAGGGGCCCCGGCCTGGTCTGAAAGTCGGAAGGTTTGTCCTGATCCTGGCCCGGGCTCCTTACCCTGGGGCCTGGGCTTCCTGGGGTAGCTGTGGAAACTCCCAGAGAAGCCGAAACGTCGTCACTGAGGGGGACACAGGGATAAACTGTCTGGGCTTCTCTGCTTTGTGTCCTTCCTTCAGAGGATCTCTGTTCATGTTATTCCTTTGCTCCTTTGTCTCTTGTAGCCCCAGCCTACCTCCCACCACTCTCCCCTTCCCCATTCTACAGGCACTGAGACGTGAGCTCATTCACTCAGGCTTTCACATGTGCTGTAGCCTCTGGGTGGAAGGTTATTCCTCCCTTTCTCGGCCTTGCAAACGTGTCATATTCCAGGACAGAGTTCAGATGTCACTTCCCTAGCAGATGCTTTCCTGACCACCCTGGGAAGAAGTACTGTCCCCTCCACAGCCTCCTGGCTCAGTAATGCTTCTGCTTCCGGTGGTATCCCAAGTACGTTAGGCTGACAGGTCTGCTCTCCTACCAGGTGGCAGCTCCTGGAAGCCCACACATAGCAGGCACTAGTAGCTGATTGATTGAAGGGCTAGATCTCCAGGGTACAACCGTCTATAAGAATCCCCTCACCCCCTCCCAAACAGATGACAACCTAGCTTTCATTCATTCATTCATTCATTCATTCAGTTCACATATGTGGATACCTGCTGTGTGGATAGCCATGAACTAGCCCGATGGAGGACGAAGAAGAAACTGACCATTTAACTTACGACTTCTAGAGCATAGGTTGTAAACCAGTGGCCTGGGCCAGATCTGGCTAGCAGATGTGTTTTCTTTTTTATATATATATTTAAAATATATTTATATTGATTTCAGAGAGAAAGGAAGAGGGAGAGAGAGATAGAAACATCAATGATGAGAGGGAATCATTGATTAGCTGCCCCCTGCACGCCCCCTACTGTGGATCAAGCCTGCAACCTGGGCATGTGCTCTGATCAGGAATCAAATCGTGACCTCCTGGTTCATAGATCAATGCTCAACTACTGAGCCGTGCCAGCAGGCTGTTTTCTTTGATCTTGATTTAAAAATTATGGCATTGAATATAAAATACAGGGATTTTTCTTATATCATTAAAAAAAGTACATAATTTTTTTAAAAAAATCAAATGACCCAGTCACTCAGAAGCCATGGCCACAGTTGGCCAAACCTGAATGGCGCCCCATGTGCTTCAGAGTTGCCCCCAGGTCTCAACAAGCCCACTTTACTTGTTTATATCCCCTGCCTGGCCCCCAGGGGCTTCCAGGTGTGTGGCTTCTGCTCTAAAGAACAATTCAATGAGGTGGTACCGTAACCATTAAAGTGGTTCAGGATTTAGTGGCATGGATGTAGGGAAAATACCTACTGTGGGATCTGGCACAGAGCACATGAACTAAATAGTATATGTTCTCTTAATGGTTCTCTGAAAAACCAGCATATAGCCACCACGAGGTTAAGTGGTTACAGGGTCATGGGCAGGCTCTCCTCTCGGGATGTTTGTAACATCACCCATGCCTCTTTTGCCCTGACCTCTGTACCCTTCTGGAGACTCGGCCAGCTGTAGGGATGAAAGATAACCTGCTGACCCTACACCGCAGTTGCCTATGACAGGAGCCATGCCGGGGCTTGAGTTATGAAGTGTTCTTCCTCATCTTGCAGCCCGTGAAAACGGAAACCATGACTGTCAGCAGTCTGGCCATCAGGAAGAAGATCGAGCCAGAGGCTGTGCTGCAGACCAGAGTCACCACTGTGGACACCCAGGTAACCTGTGCCTTTCCGTGTTCCCTGAGCACAGGTATTAGGCATTCGGGGTGGGATCAGCACCATGACAAAGCCTCTTGGCCAACCCTGACCACCTTGGCTCCCCCAGAGCCCCCATTTTAGTGCTGATGCTCTTGAGTCCTTTACTGTCCTTCCTGAGCTGTGGGAGTGGGCAGACTACACCTCTTAGTGCTGCAACTTCCCCATCCATTATGTGGCATTATCATGTCTCTTCTGTCCTCTTTGGAGCTTGGTAAGGTCCAATGGCTAGTGGATTAGGACTGTGGCTTTCAGATTGCTCTAAGGCAGTGGTCGGCAAACTCATTAGTCAACAGAGCGGCAAACTGCGGCTCATGAGCTGCATGTGGCTCGCGAGCCGCGGTTTGTCGACCACTGCTCTAAGGAGTTGGAGAGGCTTCTCTTTTACCCCAGGATGCTTTTTCCCATTGACTTTTAGAGAGAGTGGGATGGAGGGAAGGAGGGGGCAGAGAGTGAGAGAGAGCTGGGGACCAAACCTGCAACCTCGGTACTTGCCCTTGACTGGGAGTCGAACCCATGACCCTTCGGTCTATGGGCTGATGCTCCAGCCACTGAGAAAACTGGTCAGGGCGAGAGGTTTCTTGATGTATCCCAGGGCCTGCTCAGAAAGAGAAGATGTGAGACCCCAAGCCAGCTTTAGTCACAGTGGCTCACGTTGGGTCGTTGTTTTATGCATGAGGGTTCCACATCAGATTGGCAAAATGAACAAACTGGGGGAAAAAGAGACCCCAAATCATTGTCTTAGTGAGAGGAAACACACTGAGTACCCTGGAGAAGGCTGTCATGAATTGATACAGGCGGTTCCGAAGTTCCTCCTGTGGTTTTTAAACTTTCAAAATTGAGATTGTGGTTCTTGGTTCTTTCTGGCCAGAGAGCTGCTGTGCTGAGGGCTTTCTTGCCCTGGACACCAGTCTTTGTCTTAAGAACTGAAGAAAAACGTAAACCAACACAACATGGGGAACGCTGTCATTTCCAGAATTTTCCCTCCCACTTTTACAACACGCATAGGGGTTGAAGAAGCTGCTAGTACAGTGGTCGAGACTCCTGGGTCAGGACTCTTGAGTTTTGACAAGCTGTGACCTCAGGCAACGTATTCCTCCTCTGGCCTGTTTTGTAACGTGGGTTTTGTTTTCACACAGAGAAATAAAAAGAAAACTAAACTGGCCCCCGGTTCCACAACTCAGTAATCCTTACTGATATCAAAATGTTCAGAGTTATGAAATTCAAACAGAACTAAATGAATTTTTTTTCTGATTCCTCCCAGAAAAATATGCATATACCAACATGTATACTTACATCTCTAGATATTTAAAAATTCTACAGGAAAGAGATTGTTCTCTTTTACACCTTACCTTTTAATAATCTTCTTGGAGATCGCTCTTTGCTGGCATATGTGCACCCACCTTACTCTTCTTAGTTCCACTCAGGAGGGGACCCTGGTTTTCCACGCAGTCTCCCGTCGAGGGACCTGTGCTTGTTTTCCTCTTTTGCAGTTAACACGTGCACTCCCTTGTCTATACTTCTTGGCAAAGTCTTCAAAGTTTATATCCCAAGAGTGAATTCCTAGCAATGGGATCACCAGGTCAAAGAATACATGCATTAAAATTTGGATAGAATTGATCAAATTGTCTAGGATTATTTTTCCTTTGTCCATCAAGAAAGATGATTGAAGTGAACCGGAGGGCCTGTGAGGCCCATTTGTAATTCAGTCTGTGCGTGAACACCCACGTGCCCCCAGTGCACGTTCACTCACACAGCCTGTCACTTTGTCGCTGGGACTGCCGTGAGCCCAGGGGGCAGATGCTGCAGGTGAATCTGGCTTCTCTCTCTCTGTGTCCTTCTCTGATGACTCCTTCCTCTGACCACAGGTGGATGGGACTGCCCTAGGGGGGAAGGAATTCATAACCACTGCTCCCTCCATCACCACTGAGACCATATCAACCACCATGGTAAGTAGGACCCAGGAGACTTCTCTCTCTGACCAGCCCTCCTGCCCCAGAAATAGCCAGATAACAAGCTGACACCGCCAGCTGCTTCAGGATGTCCTCATCTGCCCTCCTGCGTCAGGTCTGGGACATACAGTTAAATTGTCTGGCACCATAGTTGCCACAGGCCATCTGGTCAGACCTCAGTTTTCCAAATGGAATACTGTGGGAGGTGCAATTCCTGGGCGTCGGTTATCCGGGCCATCTCAGCCCAGCAGCAGTTAAGTTAGGAGGGTGGTGCTATTTGCTAATTGGCACCGCCTGAGGATTGTGCCTGAAAGTCCAATCAGAGGACGCATCCTTCTGGCAGCTGCACATTTTCTTCCATCTCCGGCCACTTCCTTGCCTCGGTCAGTAGAGGGCGTCCAGCGAACCTAAACTAGAAACTCTGGATTTTAGATTATCTTCCCCGGGAGCCGTGTTTCTGCTACCTATTTGCTGTCTGACCCATGAAGGGAGGTCCTTGGCCTCAGGTGCCCTCATCTGTAAAAATGGGAATAATTCCTATCCTAACTGGTTCACAGATTCTTGAGAGGGTCCAGTAACATCAGATCCTTTAATGATGACACAGAACAAATAGCATTCGGCACACGGGTTTGGTGCCAGGCAGTGATCTCATTGGTCTTCGCAAAAACTGTGAGGAGGACGCTCTTTCTTTTCTTTGCCCTTTACAAATGAGGAAACCAGAGTTCAGAGAGGTAACGTGACTTACCCAAGGTCACATACCCAATAAGTGGTCGAGCCAGGGCAAACCCAGGCAATTCTGATGCCAGCCGCCCTACTGTCCACCTCAACCCCCCTGCTCTGTTCCCTCATCCCAAACATTGTGAACACGGGCCGCATGGGGCTGAGGCTGGGTAGAGACCGGGGCTGGGGCAGGGACAGGGGCAGGGGCAGGTCTCATTGCCTGGGCCAGATCTGTCTTGAGCTGTTGGAAGTTGTTTTCAAGTGTTTTCTATTGTCAAACCCCTGATATACACATAGGAAGAAGATTATATTAATTTAGACTACCTGCAGGTAGGTTTTGAGTAAACAAAGACTTTAAGATAAATAAACCCAAACCAGTTACCAGCTTGCACGCTTTTCCCTGGTCACTCAGTTCCTCCTCTCCCCTCAACCCTTTACCACGTGGCATCAGGATGCTTACAGGGCTAAATTTAAATTCATGCTACAGCAAGCAGGCAGTTGCATCATTCATTTACTCATCATCCATCCATCCATTTATTTGTTCCAAAAACATTTATTAGCCTATATTTTCTGCCCAGTATGGGGATACAGAGTTGAAGAAAAGATACTGCCTGCTAGACTTCATTCATCCAAAGAATAATCATGGGCGCATTGACTGTGCTGTGCCCTGTGTTAGGACCTGGGCACACAGTGGTGAACAAGGCCCAGTTCTCCCACTTTCTGGCTGGATGACCTTGGGCAAGTTACCTGAACCTCTTCATACCTCAGTTTCCACTCTGTAACGTGGGGTGAGGGCTAATAGCACATCCCTCAAAGGGTTGATGTGAAGATGAACTAGGGTTAATCTGTGCAGAGCCCTCAGAAGAGAGTTTGGCAATGTAGTAAGTGGTCCGTAATGTGAGCAGCTGTTATTTTTTCCTGCCTTCTTGGAACAGTGTCTCCTAGGGAGTACAGGAAGAAGAGGTATGGGTGACACCATAGGAGCCGGGGAAGGCTTTATCTGAGCAGTGACATCTGAGCTATACTTGAAGGATAAATTAAGGTACAATCACAGGAGAAGCCATTCCAGGTAGTGGGACCAGCAGGTGCAAACGCAAGGATGTGAAGGAGCATAGCATTTGGTCAGTGATGTGAGATGTCAAGTGTTGGGGAGGGGGGTGGTCTGGGGGAGGAGAGGCTGAAAAGGAAGGCTGGGCCAGGGCTTGAAGGGCCTCGAACATTATGTATGAAGTTCAAACTTCATCCTGGACACGATGGAGAATTACTTGAATTTTTTAAGTGGGGACATGGTGTCCTCAAAATAAGTGTTTGTGTTTTAGAATGGTCACTCTAGCAACCTGTGTGCAACATGACTGGAGCAAACTTCCTTCCCTTGGGGCATGGGTCCCTTTTATTTTTCTTCCTTCCCTCTTTCTCCCCCTCCCTCTTTCCTCCTTCCTCCCACTTCTTTCCTTTCCTCAGCAAATATTTACTGAACACCCACGCTGTGTGAAGTACTGCGCCAGGCGCTGAGAATCCAGCCCTGAAGGAGACAGTGTCCCTGAGCCTATGTGCCATTAAGAGACCAAAAGAGAAAGCAGGGAACTAGTTCAAGGACTGGTGCAGGGCCAGAGCATGAGAAGGAGGATGCCAAGAAGAGGGATAGGGTCACGCGATACTTGGAGGAAGGAAGTATAGGATTTGGTCATTGGTAGAATGTTCTGGTGACAGGAGGAGAGATGGGCTGTTGACACTGCTCACTAGCCCAGCTGTTCTGAAAGCTTGGTCCTGGGAACCCATTAGAAAGGCAACTTCTCAGGCCCCACCCAGACCTATTGATTCAGAAACTCTGTGGAGAGGCCCAGCAGTCTGCTTTCACAAGTCCTCCAGGTGACACCCCTCACGTCTGAGAAGATATAAACAGAGCACTGGGGCAATGCTCTTTAGGGGCGAGAGGAGGCAGCGATGAGTCCATGGGGCCTGTGGGGCATTTCCAAGGGAAAATGTCTAGGATGCAGTTGGTTTTAAAGGCCTAGAACTCTAGAAAGATCTGGGATGCAGATAAAGGGACAGGGGACAGTGGCCTTGAAGAGGAAACCTTGAATGGCTGAGGTGGTCCAGAGAGAGGATGGGAGGAGGAGAGCCCTGAGTCCCTGGGAGGAAGGGGTCCAGAGCAGAGATGGTGAGGAGAGAAGACAGTCTGAGAACTAGGAAAGGCAGGTGGAGCAGGTGGCTTTAAATGACCTGTGTCCCCTATTAGTGGCCTCTGTTTTCAGGGTAAAGGTGAACGCGAGGCTTTGCCTGGAAAAGAGGAAGCAGTGGCACAAGAAGCAGCTTGGGGAGAATGGCCTGAAGGGACTCAGAGTAGCTACTGTCTGTTTCCTAAGCTGGAGGGAAGGAAGCCTTGAACCCAGAAGGCTGTCCTTCTAAGGCCTGCTTCGAATGCCGCCTTTGGGGACTCTGTCTGACACATGTGGGTGGAGTGCCAAGGGACCAGGTCACTGACAGCCTCCCCTGGAGGCAGGCATGGTGAGCAGTCAGGGCAAAGGCAGGCAGAGGGCTCCGTCCTCACGCGCCCCCTGGTAGGCAGAGGTCCTGGTGTGCACCATGCACAGACCAGGACCAGGTTCAGCCCCTGGGCAGCTGCAGAAGGGACACATCTCTGGGCCCCTGGACAGACGAGGCTGAGCCCTGAGATGGTGCAGAAAGGGTGAGGGAGAGGCGGGCAGCCAGGCCTCTTGCTCGATGTGGGCCAGTAAATCTGGAGCCAGTTCCAGGAAAACCTGCCCATCAGAATCCAGTGTAGGACCAGGAGAGCTGGCCCAAGGGTGGGCACTCTGAGGGCAGGGGTATGTGGAAGGAGCGTGTTGGACTGGAGTCTGACGAATGTGGGTCTAAATCCGGGCTCTATCACTAACTGGCTGGGGAACTTGAACAAGCCACTTAACATTCTCTAGCCCTCCAGTTTCCAGCTGTAAAACAGGAATATTAAAATGATTTGTTCTGATGACTAAATGAGATAATGCATCCTTAGGATAATATCTAGTACATATCAAGGACTCAGAACACAGTAGTTATTATGATGTTATTAATAGCCAGCCTATACTGTATGCATACTGTAGATTTCCATTTGCAAAGCTCTTTCTCCTCTGTTAGCTTCATAATGTCTCTGTGGGAGTAGGGCAGGGGTCCCATTTTAAAAAATATTTTTTAAGACTTTACTATTAGAACAGTTTTGGATTCACAACAAAATTGAGCAGAAGGTAAAGAGATTTTCGGAATGCCCACTGCCCCCGCTCACACAGAGTCTCCCCCATCAGCAGCAGCCTCACTAGAGTGGGACATTTGACCCTACATGGCAGGGCTCCCTTTTTCTAGGTGCATTCATGAGGCCCACAGAGGGGAAGTGGCTCCGCCCCCGGTCACGTGGCTAGAACATGGCAGGGCCAGGACGAGAACCTGCATGTCTCAGCCCTTTTGCTAGTGCTTCCAGAGAGCAAAACCATGTCTTGTTCACCACAGTGTCCCTCATGCCAGGCACTCCACAAATGTTTGCTGAATGAATGAGTGAGTGAGTGTGTAAGTGTGTGAATGAGTGAGTGAGTGGGTGACGAGTGAGAGGAGATTGAACCAAATGATGCCTTCAGCTCTCTGCCTCTACTGTCAACCCTGTGGCCGTGAGAGCTACATGGCCACGTGCCCTGGCCATCCTGGGGGCCACCCACCTGAGACCTGGCCATCTGAGCACTATTGTTTCCCCAGGAGAACAGTATCAAGTCCGGGAAGGGGGCAGCTGCCATGATCCCAGGCCCACAGACGGTGGCCACGGAAATTCGTTCTCTTTCTCCGGTAAGTGGGCAAGGCCAGCTCAGGCTAGGGGACTCCACGCTGAGTGTGTGGACCCGGGTCCACAGGTGGCCCGCAGCAAGCGCAGCGTGGAGCTCAGAAGGCTTCCCTTTTGAATGCAGCACCAGGAAACGGTATCATTTTCAGAGGCCCACAGGTTCCCTGGTGCCCACCAGAGTCTCGTCCGTTGCCCTCCATTCCTCCCCCACCCCAAGCAGGGCATTGGCAATGTGGGGGTGAAATGGCGCCTCGCTTTGGTGGTGCCTGTGATGTGGTAGCTCTTTTGCATCTGCTCTCCTTACTGACCAGGAGGAGCAATGAATGGATTAGGAGTCCAGAGGCTTAACTTCTGGACCTGGCTCTGTCAGTGGCTGCCCCGTGAGCCGAGTCTGTCCCTGTGAGGTCTCCTGAAACTCCTGTATTCTCCAGATCTGTCATTCGCATCGTCTCGCCCATGAGAGAACATGATCCTGGCTCTGGCAGGGTGGGGGATTGAGAGGGGGCTCTGTTTCCACCTTGGATCCCTCTGGTCATTCTTCTAAGATACCAGGATTCTTAAATTATAGGGACTTGTTAGAATTCTGGGCCTTAGGAATCTCAGGTTCTAGGAATCTTAGATTCCAGGCTTTGAGAATTTTGTGGGTCTAGCACTCTGAAGAGTCCAGTATTGCTGAATTCTTAGATTCAGTGGTTCGTAGCATCTTGGCTTTCCAACCCACCTTCATGGGACCCCTCCCCAACTTGTCCCTTGGTTTACCCCACCCCGCTTCCACCCTGCAGCAGCCAGCATCCTCACCTGATCCCGGGTGGGGGGTGGTTATATTCTGCAGATCATCGGGAAAGATGTCCTCACCAGCACCTACGGCGCCACCGCGGAAACCCTCTCCACCTCCACCACCACCCATGTTACTAAAGTGAGTAGCAGCAGGGTGCCACATGGCCCAGCCTGGCTGTGGGGCTTGGGAAGGTCACTGCCATTGTAACGTGGACAGAGAAGACCCGTGGTGTTCCCAGTTTCAGGAGTGCTGTGCGCTTGGTCTGTGTTACGGTCTGTCCTGGGCATGGACCTGCTCTTCAACATTGACAGCCAGGCTTGGGGGACGAGACCATCTCCTTGGAAGTCATTGTGGACCATAGCATTTGCATCTTATAGACCTTAAGTGCTGGAGGGATTTAGAGGGGGTGATATAAGGAAGGCTCAAAGAGCGAGAAAGATCTTCTGGGGAAAGTGGGGTTTGCGCAGGGTCTTGGAAAGCCGGGGAGGACTTGTGAGGGAGGAGAAGCAGCGGCAGGCGTTCTACGCAGTGCAGAAGATGGGAGCAGAAACTGTTTGCTTATTCGTTCACTGAGCAGATTTTACTCTGTGAGGGGCTAGTGGAGGGGCTGTAAGTAATGCATGTTGTGAGAAACAGGAGCAGTGCTCTCTGGTAGCAAGAAGCAGCATAACTGGGAAATCGGGTTGGACTGGGGCCCGAGGAAGCAGAATAGAGACAAATAAGACAAATTCCAAGACAAGTGTGGCGATGGAGGGCCCAAGTCTGAGAGCCATTGCAAAGCCATCAACGTTTCTTAACTGGGGAGTGAGCCAGTGAGAAGGGGTTTAAGGAGAGGAGATTAGATCCACCAGGATGTTCAGGGTAAAGGGAGAAAGAAGAGAGTGAGCGATGGAGAGACTAGGGGTGGAGGGCCTGGACCAGGGTGGGAGTCAGAGTGGGAGAAGGAAGAGGAATGGCCAAGAAGGGAGGCATTCCTGATGTGTCAGCCGTGACTCAGCCAATGAAGACAGAGGGCTGAAGACTGGCTGGCATGTTCATGACTGAGTGGCCAGAAGGAAGCAGGAGGGGTCCCAGGCCGGGGATGGAGGCCTGAAGGAGAGATGCCAGGGAGCCAGGTTGAGTTGCAGTTTCTGCTGAGCTATCTGAAGAAGTCTGATAGGTGGCACTGGCCCTGTATACACTGCCTCAGCCCTGCCTCCTCCTCTGTTGGACTTAGCACCTCTGCACAGTCCCCAGAAAGCACCCACTCTCACCAAAAGCATTAGTAAGCAATACTGATTTCACTGAAAGCTTTATGGGAAGGTTTTCTATCTCACACCCCACTGAATACGACTCAGAACACTCTTTTTCCCAAAGTCCCTCCTGGCCCTGCCAACTGGGAGCCCCCACTTCTTTCTGTCCACTTCTGACTCTAGCCAGAACTTCTCTCAGCCACCACCCTCCTTGAATATGCCAAGCAATTCTACTTCTAAACTTACGCCCAAACTTGCCCCTTCAGAAAACAGTGGTGGTTACCAGTATCGTCAACAAAATTTCTCTTGTACTGTGGTTTGAAGTCATTTAAGGTAGAACCTTGTCACCATTCACATTTCATTCATGTGTTCATTCAACAAACTTGCATTTAGCACCTGTCCTGGTCAGGCTGAACAGAGAGGTGGGGAGGAGGGGATACAGAGATGAACAAAAGACACCCCTGTCCTCGAGAGTTCCAGCCTGGTGAGCAAGGCCAGGTCCTGCACAAAAGATCGGCAAAGGGCAGAGGCCCAGAAACATGAGAGATATGAAGCTGGTGTTTGGGGAGTACTGAGGCAGGAAGGCGGAAGGATTGCCAACCAGGGTCAGGGAGAGCGTTTGATCTGGGCTCAGGAGACCTAGAGGGGACAGTTTGGTGGTTGGGGGAGTGGTGGCCACCAGGCCAGATCTGTAGTCTGAAGTCCCACAACCAGAAGAGGAAAAATCTGAGGGAGCCAGGGGAGGTGACTGCTGGTTCCAGCCATGCCCTTGAGGGGTACTTGGACAGGTCCTCTGTCACAGCTGCTGGTCCAGCAGGACCCAAGGCTGACCTTGCCTCCCTCTCCCCCTGCAGACTGTGAAAGGAGGGTTTTCTGAGACGAGGATCGAGAAGCGGATAATTATTACTGGGGACGAAGATGTTGATCAAGACCAGGTATGGGAATGAGGAACGTTACTCCCAGTGGCACTGCCCAGTCACCAATCCCCGCCATATTGGGTTACCCATGGATGGTTGCCCTTGTGAGCTAAGAAGATGTACACTTTCTGCCCATCCTATCTAGACAAGGGGCCCCCAAGGGAAGGACACTGAATGGGATTCAGGAGGAGCCAGAAGACTCAGGCTCTAGTCTCTTCCTTTAATTCTTTGACCACTGCCCCTCCCTGGGCCTCCTGTTCCACAAGCTGTGCACTAGGCGCCTTGTTGGTCTCTATAGTCTCTTGTATTTGATATTCTGTGGCTCCTCACTTTGCTGTTATTTTCCACCAGGCCCTGGCTTTGGCCATCAAGGAGGCCAAACTTCAGCATCCTGACATGCTGGTAACCAAAGCTGTCGTGTACAGAGAAACAGACCCATCCCCGGAGGAGAGGGACAAGAAGCCACAGGTAAGGCTCAGGAGGCTCAGCAGTGGTGAGAGGGAGGAGGGAACTGTGGCAAGGTCCTCGGAGCGTGGTTTCCATCAGAGAATCCACCCTGTGGCTTGGTTCCTGTCACAGCTTTGACCCTCCCCCCCACACACCCACCAGACATCATGAATCACAGTGGGGAAGAAGCCTGGTACCTTGGTTCTTTGGGGTTGAAGGCCCTAGACCCAGAAAAGTAACTCAGAAGTGGTAAGAAAAGGGGAGACAGGATTGTCAGTGGGTACTGAGGTGGGACATATGCAGTAGTTAGCACAGTGCCTGGCACATAGTAAGTGCTCGATGGAAGTTAATTATGACTATTATTACTATTAACTCACAGTAGGCTAACAAAATGCTGCCCATGTGGACTCTGCGGCAATAATCCAAGAAGAATAAATTATAAATGGTATACTTTAGGTGTCCCTGGTACTTCTAAAGACATCCCATGTGGCCAGAATCCTGTTTACATGTTATTAGTTGATGGGCAAACTTAAAATACAGCCTGCCCCTGTAAGACAAAACCCCCAGGAAGCAGCAGAATTGAGCAGAAGGAACACAGCCAGGCTTCGGAGCAGAAACACCTTGCTAGCAGTGTGCCCAGATGAACCTCCCTGGGCCTCAGTTTCCTCATCTACAAATGGAGCTAATCTCTAAAGTGGAGCTGCTGCAATAATTAAACAACACCTGTGACTCTTAGTTCGAGCGGCTACAACAGAATACCACAGACACTGGGTGGCTTAAACAACACACATTTATTTCTCACAGTTATAGGAGCTGGAAAGTTGGCCAGCTCAGTTCCTGGTGAGAGCCCACTTTCTGGTTTGCAGACAACTGTCTTCTCAAAACTATGTAACAGTTGGCATATCTTCTTGCCTTTTTTCACTCACAGACGGTCACATGCTAATAAAGTCATATAAATGCGATCCTTCTTTTCTTTCCCAAGATGGAAAAACTGAGGCCCAGGTTCAATGACTTAGCAAGATGATTAGAACCCAAAGCTCCTGCTTTGGAACAGGTCAATTTGGAACAGGTCACATGGCTGAGAGCAAAGATAATCTCTCTCTCTCATCTCTTCTTACAAGGGCACCAATTTCATTCATGAGGACTTCACCCTTATGACCTCAGGCCCTGCCTCCAAATGCCACCTCCTTGAGGATTAGGGCTTCCATATGTGAACTTGGGGCAGCATACCAGGGCGGTGTCTCACAGGCAGAAGGTGTGTGGCAGTGTGAACCTGCTTCCTTGTTCCTTAAGGTTTTGCCATGTTTAGGGATGAGAGTTCTGAGTAAGTCAGACCTTAACCCTCCACCACCATCCAGGTGCACAGGGCCCTGTTTCCACCTGGGTTTCCATCTTGCTGGCCTTTATCTTCTCTCCCCAAATCCTCCAGAGACATCTCTCTGCTCCATTCTACTCGGCCTCTTTCTGGAAGTTCTTCCTTCTTAAAGTTCTTGCTGTGAGTGTGGAAAGCACACTTATCTCACACAGTCTCCTCTTTTCTCTGCAACCTCACAGGCCAGATGTGTGGCTTCTGCTCCATTATCTCCCACTGGCCTGCCTCCTTACTCAGGGCCTGTCTCTCAAACCCTGCCAGCAAGAAGGTGGCACTTACCCAGCTCCCTAGAGCTTTCTTACCTACAAAATTTTAAGTAAATGGGGAAAAAATAATTGACCTGTTCCAAAGCAGGAGCTTTGGGTTCTTATCAACTTGCTAAGTCATTGAACCCGGGCCTCAGATTTTCCATCTTGGGAAAGAAGATAAGGATCGCATTTATATGACTTTATTAGCACTTGACCGTCTGTGAGTGAAAAAAAGGCAAGAATGATATGCCACCTGTTGCATAGTTTTGGGTAGTTGCTATGTTCAGGGCATTTTGCTGGGCATTGGAAAGACAACAATAAGTAAAAGACAGTCCTTGCCCTAAAGGAGATCAGAATAGTATGTGGTTATATTAACAACAGCAATACTAATAACAAGAACAGCCTGTATTTATTTAGCACTTGCTCTATGCTGATCCTTGTTTTGAATCCTACTTATAACTAAGGCAGTTATAGGCAGAACCCATTTTACAGAGGAAGCAACTGAGGCCTGAAGAGGTTAAGAAACTTGTGCAGAGCTAGTGGGCTGTAGAGTGGGATATGAACCGGGATTCAGGATTGCAGAGCCCATGGCCTTAACCACTAAGTTTTGGAGTCAAACCTGAGTTGGGATCCCAGGCTCCAGTTTCTTTATTTAAACACTTGCACTCTGGGGTTTAATCCCCAGGGCACAGCAGGCCCAAGGAGAACAGACAGGAAAAACAAACAAAAGAAGAGCATGTCATCACGACTAACCATTTCTTAGAACTGAGAGGTGATAGGAGGAAAAAGTGAACCGAGTGTGATATTAGCCTCTCAGTGTTACAGGAAACTTGGACAAATTTTCAGGCCAAAGGGAAAGATACCACTTCCCTGGAAACAAACAAGCAAACGTACATGGGCCTTGGAGTCTGACAGATGTGGGTTCAGTTCTCAGCTGCTACTCGCAAGCTACCTGGCCTTAGACAAGTCTCTGTCTTCCTGAGCCATAATAAAGGGCCCACGGTAAAGGCTCACTAAAAACGATCTTGCCATGTATTTGAAGAGGGGGACAAAAAGTTACTAACTTTTCTTATCCTCCTCCTTCCTTTGTGTCCCTCCCCGTCCCCCGTCCCCGCTCGCAACAACTCTGGCTCCAGGAATCCTGACCTCTGTGAAGAGATGCTGGCGTTTCTGGTCCAACCCAAGCCAGAGAACCGTTAAGAAGGGGCCTTCATTCTGGATTCTCCGAGTCAACACCGACGTCCCAGCTGCGACGTACTGTCACTGATGAGAGACTGGGAAAGGAAAAGCATATATATATATATAGATATATATAGATATAGATATATATACAGGAAACACTGCATCCTTGCACTGCTTCTGGGGCTCGCCGAGCAGTCAGCCAACAGCAACAACCAACATCTGAACACCTACATTTCCTTTGCAGACAAATTGAAGAATTGCTGGGATTTTTCAGGAAAAAAAAATTATAATGCCAATAATCCCTTGCTATCCCCTTTGAAGGCCTGCGGAGCGACGTGAGCAAGCAGCCCAGGATGACTGCAGGAATGCAGCACCCACTGCACAGCACATCCGGTGGACAGACGTTCCATTTGTTCTCCAGTGTCTGTTGCCCATGCAAGTGCAAAGGAAAACCCTTTTTGCAGCAAAGCGAGACAAGTCGAAGCAGCAAGACACACATCGAGAAAGAAAAAACATTTCCCACTTGGAAAGGAGGAGGAGGAACACTGGATTACTATTTTATGGGTCTTGACACTGGGCTGCAAAATCCACCTTCCTTTCTTCCGCCTCCCCTCCCCCTCACAAGTCTTGTCGTCATTTTGTGTCTCGACTCCCTCCTCCTAACCCTGCACCCCTTGCCCTCTGTGTCGGGTCCTGCTGAGGGCCACTGCAGATGACTCATTTGAAACAAGAAAAGGAAAAGAAAGCAGGGACGGAAAACCATGCCGCAGGAAGGGAAGTAGACATTGTATGTTCTCTTTACGAAGGTGCAGCTTGTAGGAGATTTGTATGGATGTGCTTTTAAGTTATGTATATTACATATAACGGGAAACAAATATTAAAATAAACAGTGCTGGTAAGTATGAAGCTGACAGTTTAAAATTATAATTATCTGACTGTGATTGATGTATCCCAAGGTTCCTAGATCTCACTGAACCGGCCCAGCCAAGGAGACCTGGAATCTGGCTGTGGGCTGCTCACAGTAGGAGCTGACAGGTTCAGTGTAGTAATTCAGTGTGTGATGTTTGTCATTGGTTGATTGGTGGGGAGGGGAGGGGTCCCCAAATGGAGAAGTGGGGGTTTGGCAAGAAGGAAGCAGCACAGTTGTGGTCCAAGATGCCTTCTCCCCTGGGCAGTAGCAACCAGGGCCTGGTTCTTGCTCAGATGTGGGGCCCAGCGTTAGGATTTTGCTGCGATCCCCTGGCTCAGTCCCCCTACCTCGTTAAGGGGGCTTGCCTCCGTTTTCGGTCCTCTGTTTTTTTGCCACATGTCTTGCCTTTCCCTGACCAAATCCTGATAGCTAACTTCCCATCCCAAGGGGCGTGATGCCCTTGGCCACTGCAGAGGATGGTAGCTTTATCCGGCTGCCTGAAAATTCCCAGCTCAGTCTCTTCCTCTACCACTCCTGTTCTCTGTCTGAGTCATTCTCTTCTGCCTGGGCTGAAGCAGCCTTGGGAGCGACCCCGAACACAGGGTAGGCCCTGATAGGTCAAAGCTGAGGACGAAAGGTGGTGCTGCTCACAGTCTCCATCCACGTGTTAGACCCTGGCCTTGGAGACCTCCCCTTCAGTCAGCATCTGAGCTCTGAGCCTGTGCCCTCGGAGTCTCAGAAATTGCCTCAAGACCACAGAAGCCCTTGGAGAAAACCCACCAAAAGCCTGGCATTGGCACACAGGGGCTTTCCTAGACTCTCCCGGCACAAGCTGGCCCCCTGAGCTCAATGAGTCCCCTTCTGAGGGAGCGTGTCCTACTGCACTTTAATTTATCAGCCCCATCTCACCTCCCAGTCCTGTTTCTAAAGCAGTTGATAAACTCACTCAAGAAATATATATTGAGTACCCGCTTGTGCCAGGCACTGTTCTTGGATTGAGAGAATGTGGGGCACATGGAGGCACCTGGGAAGCCCCCTGAGCCAGCCTTACATTTCTAACCAGGCTGTCTCTCTGAGAGCATTTCTGCATTCTCTCCAATTATTGGACGTTGCCCATGGATGCCCTCCAGAGAGCCCAGGCTTGTTTGTCAGTTACCCCAAGGATAAATATGCTTAGCTGCTTAGTTGGTGCTGACCTGGGACAGAACAAGAAACCAGAATAGTGTGCCTCTGTGGACACAAATGGGATGGAGGGAGCACAGAGAGCCCTGAGCCTGGGCATCCCATGGCGGAATCAGCCACACACACCCCGGAGCAGGCCGGGGGCTGCTCCAGCTCCCCCTGAGTGTGACAGCACACTTGCCGTGCACCAAGCTTCTTTTCACATTCCTGATGAAGAAGCCCTTTTCAACCTGAGAGCTCCCACTCGTTCTGGGCCAAAAGCTGGTATAGCTCCACCCTCTCTGGCTCACCCAGAATTTGGCTCAGGCACCCCGTCTTTGCCGGAACCAGGCATCCCAAACACACTTCAAAGGGAGAATTATTTTTTCTGGGTTCTACACCTGCCTACAGACCCTGGGTGTGTGGCTTCAGTGCAGGGATGAAGTGACCAGGCTTAGCTCATGGGCCAGCTGGGGTTTGTGGCGATCCCACCAATGCTCTGACCTTCCTTCCATGAGAGTCAGTCAGCCACCAGGGAGGAGGGGAGCTGCAAAGCTAAATCTAGGGCACTGTTTCCTCCCCATCCTCTTCACAAAGAATATCGACGTTTGTCTTGTCTGTCGTCAACTTACTTTTCCTTTTTTCTTTTTTATATTCCTCATTCTTCTGTGCTGCCTCTCACCCAAGAGACCATGTAGCGTAGTGGAGAAAGTCCCGGAGGGCGGGCAGGAGTGCTGCGTGGCCATCCTGGCTCAGTGCCTAGCTCACCATGTGCCATGAAGTAGTCTTGGGCTCTCCTTGGGGCCTCAGTTTCGCACTTGCAAAATGACTTGGATAAACCAGATGCTCTCCAGGGTCTTTTTCTGCCCTGCCATCCTACAGACTTTCATTTTATTTTGCTTTCTTGGGATCTTTTCCATCTGAGAGGACAGGAAGTGCCAGGACCTGTTTCGGTTTTTGAATCCTGCAAGCACATTCCAAGACTGGCCTGAAACTGCATGAGCAACATCACTCTAATTTTTTCCCCCCAAAAGCACCTTACCAAACAACTGCAATGCTGTCCTGTTCCTTTTTACTTACACCCCTCTCTCTTCTCTGGTCCCCACGCTCCCCCACCTCAGTGCTCCGTGCTGTATGCGTGTGCTCTCTGTTCTTGTATACTCAATAAAAGTGAAATAAATGTGTTTGATGCTGAACCACAAACTGCCTTGGTGATGTCCTCTCTCTCTCTCATTCTCTCTCTCTCTCTCTCTCTCTCTCTCTCTCTCTCTCTCTCTCTCCCCTTTTCACTTTCTCTCCTCCTCTCCACCTTGACTACCAGTACAAGTTGGCATTGTGAGAAGGGCTACAATTGGAGTTGAGCGATCCCAACACTTTCATTTTACTGATATTTGCAGCTCTGAATGTGGTACAGGTCTTGCATTAGGCTTTGCAATAAGGAAAGCCCTGCTAGTGGTAAACACAGGCAAGCAGTCAGAGACAACTCCTGAGTGATCAGCACCAGGAAGGAAACGCAGAGTGGGTCACTAAAGGAGACCACCTTAAATAAGGCGGTCAAATATGGCCCCCTGGGGAGTTATTTTTGAGCTGAATGAAGAGAAATGTCCAGTGAGGTGAAGATCTGGGGTGAGAGCATTCTAGGCAGAAGGAACGGTAAGGATGTGGGCCCCAGGACACAGAGGGGCTTGTGTGTGGAGAGACAGCACGGTCCCACCTCCTCTTCCTGAAAAAAGAGCACCTGGGTCTCCCTGCAAATCCCTCTATGGAAGCCTAGTGAATAATGTAGACAGCAACGCCCAACTTCAGCCTCTGCCCCCCACCTGCGCACAAGTTGCCATGTTCCCTTACGTAATACCTGTCTCAAAATTAACTCTGTAAAAAAAAAAAAGTTTATTTAAAAAGGAAACTATATTCCACAAATGGAAAGGTTGTCTTCATAAAAATAAATGCAAAAATATTAAAATTAACAACCCACAATCCATGTCAAAGTTAAACTCACCCCTTAGACTACCTGACACACAGGTACTAGCACTTTCCTTTGTATTCTACTAAGTGACTCACCCCAGAACACCTTCCTTTTTTAAAAATTAAGTTTATTGGTATGACATTGGTTAAGAAGATCATATAGGTTTCAAAGTGTACATTCCTATGATACATGATTTGTATATTGCATTATATGCCAGACCATCTTACTTTTTTAATTTTTAAAAAAATTATCTTTATCGTTGAAAGTATTACAGATGTTGCTTTGTTTCCCCCCCCCCTCGCCATTGGCCCCCTCCTCCCTGCACCCTCCCCTCCCAAGCCTTTTCCACAATATTGTCTGGCCCATGGACTATGCATATATGCATATAAATTCCCCAGTTAATCCCTCCCCCCCCCACCTCCATCCCCACCTTCCCTCTAAAATTTATCAGTCTGTTCATGGTTCTATGTCTGTGGATCTATTTTGTTCATCAGTTTATTTTGTTCATTAGATTTCACATATGAGTGAGATCATGTGGTACTTATCTTTCTCTGACTGTCTTATTTCGCTTAGCATAATACTCTCCAGGTCCATCCATGCTGTTGCAAATGGTAAGAGTTCTTTCTTTTTTTATTGCCACGTATTATTACATTGTGTAAATATACCACAGCTTTTTTATCCACTCATCTGCTGATGGGAACTTGGCCTGTTTCCAAATCATAGGTATTGAAAATTGTGCTGCTATGAACATAGGGGTGCATATATTCTTTCTGATTGGTGTTTCAGGCTTCTTAGGATATATTCCTAAAAGTGGACTCACTGGATCAAATGGGAGTTCCATTTTTAATTTTTTGAGGAAACTCCACACTGTTTTCCACAGTGGTTGCACTAGTCTGCCAAAATCTCAGAATTGAGAATAACTGCTAATAATCTGGTGCATTTTCTAACAAATTTTCCATGTACATGTATTTTTCCAGAGTTGAAGTTACCTTGCACATAACTATTCTAAATACTTTTTAAAACTTAAACCCTGAACATTTTCCTATAATTTTAAATACTAATACTATTTCTTCTATTTTTAAAGGTAAGTCATTAAATGATACAAAATGCTATGCAGTGAAAAGCAATTCTTCAACCCTCTGCAGACTCCAGAGGCAATTGCTTCCAGGAGTTTTGTGACTCCTTTTCTGAATTTTCCCAGTAGATTTCCTTTAGCTATCTGTCAGTCTTGGGGTTGTGCAGTAGGACTTGGTTTGCACACACCCTGGATCTGTGTCTCTGTCTCCCATAAATACAGGATCGGCCTTTGTGCTACTTGGGAATAACCTGAGGTTGTTTCATCTACATCGGTGATTCTCAACATGGGTGGAGTTATTTTGCCCGCCCCAGGAATATTTAGCAATGTCTGGAGACATTTTTGGTTGTCATAACTGAGAGGTGTCATTGACATCTAGTGGGTGGAGGCCAGGGATGCTGCTAAACGTCTTATTATACACAGGACTGCCCCTGCAACAAAGAATCATCTAGCTCCAACTGGCAATATTACCAAGGTCGAGAAACCTGATCTGGATGGACATGTGACCACAAAGTCAGTTTCCCGGGCCACCTACAGCTTCAGTGCCCACAATTCAGTGCCCTGCAATCTCTGAGAAGATGAGCCCAGCTGCAACAGGAAGCTCTGAGACCAGGGAGCTCTGCACCTAAGACTAGGAATAGGGAGGGGTGAGGAGGGAGCTGAGCTTCTTCATGCAGGAAATGAAACTGACACGACAGGCTGAAATTGATACCCATGACTGTGACTGATAGAGGCCATCTCTGGTTAATCTTGCAGCAGCTCATTGTGATTAACCATGACTGCAGGGCTAGGTCTAGTCTGTAACCACTAAGAGATGAATTTTGACTGAGACAGATTGGCATGTCCAGTGTCACTGAGGAGATGTGACAGACATGCTAAGGAGCAGCAGCATGGAGACAAGAACAGCCAGTCAGACCTTGGTTTGCATCCTAGCTCTGCCACTCTCATGCTGTGTATCCTCTCTGAGCTTCAGTTTTCTCTTCTGTAAGTCGGGGATGGTAACGCCTGCTTACTAGGGTAATGTAAGGTTTAGAAATCACAAATGAATGGCCTGGGTTTTGGACTTACCTAGTCAGCCCTCACAATCACATAAGCCAATTCCTTAATACAAGCAATAAATCTCTTAATATATATCTCCTTTTAATTCTGCTTTCATGGGTGGACCCTGATTAATACAACCACCCAGCGCAGTGCTAGGCTTTCAAATAGAAGCTATTTATTAATACCAACTTGCTGTCATTAATTAAATGCATAATATATGTACTGAGCTGAACCTTTGTGCCTGGCTTTGTGCTAGGTTCCAGGGAAACAGTCGAGAACAAGACAGGCAGGTTCCCACCCCCGGGACCGGTTACAGCCTGACTGAGGTATTAGATTAGACCTGTTTGGCGGGAGGA
The DNA here is from genome assembly GCF_963455305.1 of Plecotus auritus. Lineage (NCBI taxonomy): Eukaryota > Metazoa > Chordata > Mammalia > Chiroptera > Vespertilionidae > Plecotus > Plecotus auritus. The sequence continues at coordinate 60,473,894 of NC_137782.1, read as the reverse complement.
CACTGGTGATTATGGCTGGAGAGACCGAGGTGGTGACTACTGCTACTGAGACCAGTTCTCTCTGGGCTGGGAGCTGGGTTTCTGAGGCTCTCTCTTAGGCCTGAGTGTGGTTGGAAGTTAAGACTCGGTGACACTGTCACTTAGGTAAACGTTGGCTGACCAGGACCACGACTGAGCATCTGACAGTGGCTACTAAAAGCAGCCATGACCTTGCCCCCAGCTTCAGTAACCAGGACTGATTGAGACCAACGGATCTTGGCTGGTAGATGTGTTTCTGGAACGGGACATGAAATGCACAGTTTGACAAAAGTTGTTACCCACAGTTCTTGAGCTAAAACGAGAAACTAAAAGCAAAAGGTATTATGGGGCGGAACCTGCCGACGCGGACCACTTGTCCCGCGACCTAGAGATCTGCCCGGGCGCTTTTTCCGAAGCTCTTGTCCGGCGCCAAAGCGGACTTCCGGTGCGCTTCCGCGGTGCGTGAGCGGGGGCGTCACCGAAGCTGGTGAGTGCGGCTTCCTGGTCTGTTTTAATTCCTCTCCTCTCGTTGTGTAGCGGTGCCACCCCTGTTCCCGGCCTGGGGTCGCGGAGTGCCCTGAACTAGGGCGCCTCGCTGGGGTCTGTGGGCTGGTGGTGGGACCCTGGTGTCTCTAAAGGCCTTTCCCCCGAGAAACCGTCACAGAGAGAGCGTCCCCAGTACTCCCCTGGTCACCGGGGGTAACTTCGGTTTTTCCTAACTTCAGAACTTGGGGACCCGAGACCTTGGCTGCATCCGACCTGGTTCTGTCCGGCTCTCTGTAACTTTCTGGTAAGGTCTTTCCCCGAAAGGAGCCTTTGTTTCTCAACTACAAAATGGATAACTATGTTTTTATTAAATAAATGTTTATCAAGTGTCTAGTTATGTGCTCGAGGTATAAAGAGAATCAAATCTCGTGGAGGTGACAACCCTCGATTAAATATGGGCAAAATTGCTGACTTGGGACGTGAAATGAGAGTGTATCACAAGAGACCCGATCTAGGAAGCTTTACGGAGGAGAGATTATTGGGCTGAGATCAGAAAAATTAGTTGGCAAAGAGAGGAGGGAAGAGCTTTATAGCCAGAGGAGCTTCCCGTTTGAGGGTCTGAAAGAGGCCAGTGTGCCTGGAGCAGAGGTTGTGTGGGGAGCATGGTATGAAACAAGCTGGAGGAGTTGCCAGGGCCCGGACCATGAATTTTGGTTTTCCAAGAACCCCATGGGAAGCCACTCAGAGGGTATTAAAAGTGGGTGTCAACATGCCTAGATTGGCATTTTGAAAAAGTCACTCCAGCTGTGGGTGGAGAATGGATTGGAGGGGCTAGCGCTCTGGGTGAGTGTCGTGGCAGTTTAGATTAAGGAGGTGGTGAGGAGAAGTGGATGGATGTGATTTTCTGCATTCCAGGGCATCTTCTCTGTGTCAGGCCACATGCCAGCTGCTGAAGATATAATGAATAGGATTACAGGCTGATGGAATTAGATTGAAAGGAATTATCAAGGAGGAGCACACAGATGCCACAAGGGAAAGTGGCTAAATGAGGAGCGATTTTCTAAATGTAATAGCTGTGCATTTAGCAAATATTCATAAAGTACCTTCTGAATTTAGGGTTGGGAATAGGAAGATGATGTATAAATTATTTAGAAGAGTGGCTTTCAGGCTTTTTTTTTACTGTGACCTACGGTAACAAATACATTTTATGTTGCAACTAAAAGTATGTACACAAACACAAAGCTTCAGAAAGCAGTTATTATCTTCATCATTCCTGATGCACTCTAATTTTTTTTATTCTGTTCTTTTCATTAAAAAATAATAATTCTGGCTGAGACTCTAAACTGTTTCTTAACCCATAACAAGTTGTGACTTGAAGTCTGAAAAAAAAAAAAAAGCAAGCTGATTTAAAGTGAGGGTCACTTGTAGTGTTTTTGGGTTAAGGCAGTAAAATATACCCTTAACATTTTGGGGAAAGGGTTGGTCTTCCTTTCCTCACTGTTTTCTTTTGATTGTGTAAATATAAAGAGTAAAAAGAACTAAGCAGGCCACTGATTCTTCTCTTTGTGAAATTTTAGCGTCTTGTTCATATGTCTGGCTAGATTGGAAGTGCCTAGAAGGCAGTGACTGTCTTACTCTAGATGTTTTATTTAGTGCCCGGTAAAGATCCTGGCACAGTGCAGGCATACAGTGGTTATTTGTTGAATTAAATAGGTATGTGTCTTGGGACTAGAAGGGTAGATAATTGTTTGGTTTAAATAAATTCATGTTGGAACCATTCTTATAAATACCACAGAGGCAGTGTCTGCCTACAGAAGTTTTACAGTATGCCCCCATAGGTGGTTCAGAGGTAGGCAAAATAAGTGTTCTGAGCTCTTTCTCTTCTAAATACTGATCCGAGGCCAGCCAGTCCACCTCAATCCATTCTGGACGAGTGGTCCAGAGTTGCCACTGACTGTGGGCCCTTTGGGAAGTTGTTTCACTCCTTGGACTTTAGGTTTTTATGTGTAAAAGGAGAAGGGAATGTTTGTGTTGAAAAGCTCTCCACTTCCCATATTGGTTGTGAATTTTAGATGCTGAGCACCCACTTTCCACCTCTGTCCATTTCTAGCTTTCCCTGAGGCTTAGGGAAACTGGGTGTGTATTTGATTCAAGCATCCTTCTCAATTCTTCTGGGACTTTCTAGCAATAGGTTTTAGGCAGAGTTATAGTTTAAAGTGGACCATTCAGGCTTCCTCTACTTTCATCCTCCATAGTGAGAGAGAGAGAGAGAGATCCGAGAGCAGATCCTGAGTGGACAGTGGGAAGAACACTGGCCTGGAGGGCAGGGTACCAAGGTTCTAATTTGTGTGACTTTGTATGTCCTATGTGACCTGAACATGTTACTTCTCTGATATCTTTTCAGCTGTGAAGTGAGTATTCTTGCTCATTAAATTAAAACACAAAAGTTCTCTTCTCTCTGAATCTCATATTTTCATCTGTAAATGGATGTAGGGTTGTGGTGAGGATTAAGGGAGATATTGCTATCAGGGGCATAGAGAATGCTCAGTAAATGAAGCATTCTTTCCCAAGTTCTGACGAACTCTGATTGCTTTCTTTTTCAGCTGTTCTGAAAAATACGAAGGGTTCTCCTTTGGTTACCTATCACTGCATCCATGGCTGCCATGCAGATGGATCCTGAGCTTGCCAAGAGCCTCTTCTTTGAAGGGGCCACTGTAATCATCCTGAATATGCCCAAGGGGACAGAGTTTGGCATTGACTACAACTCCTGGGAGGTGGGGCCCAAGTTCCGGGGTGTGAAGATGATTCCACCAGGCATCCACTTCCTCCACTACAGCTCAGTGGACAAGGCCAATCCCAGGGATGTAGGCCCTCGTATGGGCTTCTTCCTTTGCCTGCAGCAGCGGGAGCTGACGGTCCTGCGCTGGAACTCAGTCCGGGAAGAAGTAGACCTTTCCCCAGCCCCCGAGGGTGAGGTGGAGGCCATGAGGGCCAACCTCCAGGACCTAGACCAGTTTCTGGGACCTTACCCATATGCCACACTCAAGAAGTGGATCTCACTCACCAACTTCATCAGCGAGGCCACAATGGAGAGGCTGCAGCCCGAGAGCCGGCAGATCTGTGCCTTCTCAGAGGTGTTGCCTGTGCTCTCCCTGAAGCACACCAAGGACCGGGTGGGGCAGAATCTACCCCGCTGTGGCACCGAGTGCAAAAGCTACCAGGAAGGCCTGGCCCGGCTGCCTGAGATGAAGCCCAAAGCCGGGACAGAGATCCGCTTCTCAGAGCTGCCCACACAGATGTTCCCAGCAGGTGCCACGCCAGCAGAGATAACCAGGCACAGCATGGACCTGAGCTATGCCCTGGAGACTGTGCTCAGCAAGCAGTTCCCCAGCAGCCCCCAGGATGTACTCGGTGAGGAGGAACAAGGCTCTTTGGGAGTGGGCCAAGGAGGGGTATTAGATTAGGGAGTATATCTTGGGTTATCTAGTCTAGGGGTTCCTAAAGCTGTCTAGGAGGCAGTCATGCCCAGTACACTCAGTAAAGATACAGATGTCCAGGCCTTAACCCTGGAGATTGACTCAAGGGATCTGGAGTGGGGCCCCAGAGATTTATCTATTTATGTAATAAACACGAACCCTAGGTGAACCTGATGCAGACCATCCTGTGTTTGGGAACCACTGACATGGCCCAGCCCCTCACTTTACAGATTGAGGTCTATAGAAGGAAAGGATTTGCTAAGTGGTCAAAATGAGACCAGAACCAAGGGCTCCTGGTTCCCAGGCCTCCCACTTCCCTCCTCAATTTGCTCCTGACTCTCAAGGTGTTGGTCTCTCTACTGCTTAGACCAGGACAGTGACTTTTTAAAAACATTATTATAGTTTTTATTTCCCCCTTTTTACCAAAATATATTCATCATAGAAAAAAAACCCACACACAATAAAATTCATTCTAGTTTCCACAGCCTAGAAATAACCATTTTTAACATTTTGGTATATTTACTTCCCATCTTTTACATATAAATGTATATACACTGAGTGGCCAGATTATTATGATCTCTGAACGCATAATAATCTGGCCACTCAGTGTGTGTGTGTGTGTGTGTATGTATATATATGTGTGTGTGTGTGTGTGTGTGTGTGTGTGTGTGTGTGTGTGTGTGTATATGTATATATATGAGGCCCAGTGCATGAATTCATGCATGGGTGGGGTCCGGCCAGCCTGGCCAGGGGAAGGGGACATGGGCGGTTGGCCGGCCTGCCTGCTGGTCGAACTCCTGGTTGAGGGGACAATTTGCATATTAGCCTTTTATTATATAGGATATACACTGAGTGGCCAGATTATTATGCATTCAGAGATCATAATAATCTGGCCACTCAGTGTATAGACCTATAACCATGGCTATAGATATTTTATTTCAGTCTTTTCTCTATGTTAATTTCTATGTATTTTATTTATTTATTTTAAAATGACACATTTGGTATTTATTTCAAAATAAATCATAAAACAAGCTATAGTTTGATTATCATTATAGGTGGGTGATGGATAAGTGTATCATTAGAGGATTAAGTGTATCATTTTCTTTACTTTTGTATGTATTTAAAAGCTTCCATAATAAAAAGTGAAAATATTTTAAGTTCTTGTATAAAAATATGCAACAGAGAGGCTCATAGTATTACTACTGAGGACGATTCGTAAACATTGCAAGCAAAATAACTTAAGCTGCCATAAAGTACTACCTTAATGTAAGGAGGAAAATGCACCAATCAGAAAGGATATATGCACCCCTCTGTTCTCTATTTTCTTTTAGTCTTTTTTAAGTTCAATTATATTTTTGTATGTATATGTGATTTTTTTTTACAAAAAATAGAATTATGGTATATCATTTTGTAATTTACTTTAATATAAACATTTTTCTATGTCACTGAAATAGTCACTCCTTTTCATTGGCTGCTTAAGTTCCATAGTTATTGAACCAGCCCAATGCAGATGGACCTTTAAGATGTTCATATTTTCCCTATTATAAGTGTTGTCTAGTGAACATCCTTGTGTGTATTTCTGCATATGTTTAGGGTTGAAATTGTTGGATCAGAGCATGTATGTTGCCTTTAGAAGGTTGTGCGTCCTCACCAGCTATTGGGAGGCTGTTGCCTATTACCTTTGACGTGGCAATTTAGCAAAGGCTTCTTCCATCTGAGTAGTTGGAGAATGATGTCTTATTTCAATTTACAGTTGACCTGAACAACACAGGTTTGAACTGCATGGGTCCATTTATTTTGCAGATTTTTTTTCCTCAATAAGTACCTGTACTGTTTTTGATCCCAAATTGGGAGTCCTCAGATGCACAGGGCCTACTATGTGTGTTGATCTATGCATTTTACATGGGGGACTTGAGCATTCATGGATTTTGGTATGGGATTGGGTGTCCTAACATCATCCCTCTGTGGATACTGAGGGACAACTCAGTTTTTGTGAAGTCAAAAGTTATAAGCAGATTTTGACTGCACAGAATGTCTGCTCCTCAACCCCCATGTTGTTTAAAAGTCAACTGTATTTTTCTTCAGTTACTAGTGACAGCAAACATTCATCACATCTTCAACAGCTATTTACATGTATATATTTTACAAGTTGCCTAGGTATTTGCATTTTTTTATTGGAACATCAGTGAAAATTTTGAATATAGGGCCTTTTAAATCATTGACTCAGCTGATAAGAAGGGACATTTTAATGAATGTATTTTAATGCATTACACAGTATTTTCATTTAATAAGTAACACTTGAAATTCTGGCTTAAAATGAACAGAAATCCTGTTTTCTACTTCTAAAACATTTCAGTTCTTTAAAGTAATCTTGTGAAAAGGTCTGTTGCAGGGATAACTTTGTATCTGCATGACAGCTCTTTGAAATTATTTCTGATCTCATAATTTTAGAGTAGGCCAGAAATGCACGAATTTAAATAAATGCCCTAACTTCAGAGAATAAGCTCATATTTTCACAAGCCAACCGGGAAAAGCCAACTGAAGAAGGATATCATTAAGCTCTATTACACAAAGAAAATTTGACTACATGTTTTGAAAATATCGGTCAAATGTTCTACCAGGTAGCTAGCTAGTCACACGTGTTTGAGTGTATCTGTTGTTTTGATGACCATACGTAGGTCCACAGAAGCCCTCATTAAATTTGAGGAGAGAGAGAACATCTCTGATCAGCAACAGTATATTTTGGTAACCAGTTGCTTGGCCAAGTACAGTGGCATCTAGATCAGCGATCGCCAACCAGTGGTTCATGGACCACTGGTGGTCTGTGAGGTCGGAAAGATTGGCGACCGCTGATCTAGATCGTCAGGTCTCTTTGTTTGAGACAGACATCCGATGGAAATGTTGGAATAATAACTAATATTTATTGAGTGCTGCTTTGAGCCATACATTATTTTAAATGCTTTACATATATTCATTTATTTAATCCTCACTTTTAAATAAGGAAATTGAAGCATAAACAGATTAAGTACTGTAACTTGCCCAGGGTCACAGCTGCTAAGTGCTTGAGTTGAGATTCGAACACAGGCAGTTTGGCTCCAGAGCCCATGCTCTTTCCCACCAAGTTGCTCATAGAGATTAAACCACAGAGCACTGTGATTAAACAATCAACCCTGGAACAAGTCCTCCCAAATTTTCCTCTTCTGGGAGACTCTAGAACTGTTCCCAGCCAATAGAAAATCTGTTTTATCTTTTCATTGTTCACATTCCTAAGGGTTAGATGTGTGACCTTGTGCACGTCCCTTGGCCTCATGTATAAAATGAGGCAAATACCACCTTTTCCTGATCACCTTGTGGAGTTGGGCTGAGGATTACATGGGGTATACAGCATTTCCCTGAACCTGAAGCAGATTATCTGCATCAGAATTAGAGCTACAAATCATCTATCCTCAGCCAGGATCTCCGCGGGTGAGGCTTGGGCTGCTTTATTTTTAGCAAGCTCCTCTAGTAATTCTGATAGGCAGCCAGGTTTGGGATCCACTTGGCATGATATCCATGAGCACATTTTGTTAAACTCTTTAAATGCCAGGCAAATACTAGGTGTACCTCTTCTCTTGCAGTCTGATTTTACAGAAATCCAAATTTATAGCAGTTCAGCAAACTTTTATTAAGGATCAGCTTGTTGCAAGACCCCGTGCTAGTCTCTGCAGGAGTGACAAGGAGAAAAGACCATCTCTTGCTGAGGTCCAGTGGAACTGTCAGGCTTGTAGAGTCAGCTGGTCCTCTTCTCCCTGAGGATCATCTCCTCTCTGTGCCTTTCAGGTGAACTTCAGTTTGCCTTTGTATGCTTCCTGCTGGGGAATGTGTACGAGGCTTTCGAGCACTGGAAGCAGCTCCTGAACCTCCTGTGCCGCTCAGAGGAAGCCATGGTGAAGCACCACACTCTCTACGTCAACCTCATCTCCATCCTGTACCACCAACTCGGCGAGATCCCCCCTGACTTCTTTGTGGACATTGTCTCCCAGAACAACTTCCTCACCAGCACGTTACAGGTGAGCAGTCTTTTGCACCCTGAGAAGGGTTACCTTTTTGTTGCTGGCTATTCTTTCATGATCCAAAGTTTTCTTAATTTTAGTTTCCTAATCTTGGGCTGTTTTCTGGTTCTCTCTCTCCTACTCGATTTAAGCTCCTTGATGCCAGATACCCTTTCTCTGTACCACCCTCTCTCCACTTGCCCCCAGAGTGCCTAGTGCTGGAGTACTTGGAATTTGAATCACCTCCACCCCTTTGAGTTACTCAGCTCAGAACAGTTTTTCCTTCTCCCTGTAGCCATAGCTGCAACCCAGTAGGACAGAGTTTGGAACATCTGCAGCTCTTTAGATCTCATTTCAGCATTAAAGTAACTTTGATTTCCTGTGTCAAACAAAATGTGCCAGTTTCTGCAGAGATTCTCTGACAGAAAAAGTGAAATTTGCTTTTAACTTGGCAATTAAATTTTCATTATGAGTGGTAATTAGGGAAGAAGCTTCAAAAAACAATCTTCATCCTGTGCTATTTCCTCCCTTTGCAAACAGATTAGCTTCCTTTATGTTCTTGGGAAAGCCTCTGTCACTCACATTTCCTAACTTTCTCAAGGCAGAGCTGCAAACTGTCAGTTTCCATAGTTTCTGGCCCGTGAACTGCTTTTTTCTCCCTGTATGTTAGACCCCCACAAGACCTGCTCCTTTCAAGGTGGCTATTCACTGACCTCCCTCTCACTCCCACGCAGGATAAGGGACTGAACAAACATTCTTTAAGTGCCTGTTGGGTATCAGGCACCATGTTTATCATACTATATGGGTTTCCTCATTTGATTTCTCTGGAGTGCTGCAAGGCAGATAAGATTATTCCATTTCACAGATGAGAACACAGACTCAGAAAGGTTAAGTAACTTATGTAAGTTCACACAGCTGGTAAGTGGCAGAGTCAGGATTTGTACATTTGTATTCAGGCCTGCATATTGAATACAGTGTAGCCCCCCACGCCCAAAGGATTCTTGATTGATAGTAGTGGAGACACCGTCATGCCTGTTTCTCAGAGGTACAGAACACTTTTCTAAAACCAGCATACTGTTGGAAGAGTCCCTGTGAGCAGGCAGCTGATTTGAAACTGGCAGCTGGAGGACTTGTGCAGACCATGGGGATGAGTCAGTCAAGCTGATGGCTTGAACCTGGTGTATTCCACTTCAGATGAATTATAAAACTGCCCTTTTATTGGTTCTTAATATAAAAGAGAAATTAAATCCTTGTATCCTTCCTCTGCAGGGAAAATCCCCACCACAGTTACTGGGTTGTGGGTTACAGAAGAGTGGGAGGCATCAGCCTGCTAACTTGCCTCTGGCAGTGGCTGTGGTCCACAGCAATATGTGCAACCCTCATGATGTGCGTTAATGCTGTCGCACAAACATAGGAGGGCCACACTGTGTTGCTGGCTGTTCTAACCATTGTCAGCACAACCAACAGCTGAGCTCTAATTGCTGAGGCTTTGTTGCTAGCAATGATTTACAAAGCAGAAAGGGCCCAGCTGGATTGCTAGATGCCCCGGTGGGGTGTGCAAAGCTGATGGGTGCAAGTATTCTGTCTTTGGACTTTTCACCAAGAAAATTTGATGTCGTTATTTGGAAAAATCCAAAACACATGCCTTAAAAAAAAAAAAAATCAACACGTTTGTGAGCATCCTTTCTTTAAATACAACATTCTCCTGAAAGTGTTGCGGATTTAGCCAGGGTTTCTGCCCTCAGGAGATTTGTTCATTGATTTAGCAGGTGTTTCCTGAGCACCTGACAAGACTAGAAATATAGCTGTGAGCAAGACAGACAGAGTCCCTGACTTTCCGCTTACATTTTGGTAGGAAAGTAAATAAATGTATTAACCAAATAACCCCAGAAAGCAATGTGTTTTAGAAGGCAGTCCTGCCTGGTACCATTTCCCTAACCCACACCTTTTGGTCTCATCTAGGCTGCATCAGAGTCTGTCAACTTCCATGGCTACCCTGTCAGTCCATCTGTCTCCCACTTTGCCGCCTGAGTTGCTGCTCTGAAATGCACATCTGATCCTATTTCTCTGCAACTCCTCATTGTCTAGAAAGTTAAAAACCCAAATATGGGTCACAAGGCCCGATCTGTTCTGACTCCTAACCTCTTCTCCAGCTTCTTCGTCTCCCTGTTTTCCTCCATCAACTCCAGTGACATGGTCTCCTTGCAAATTCCCAGACATGCTGTGCTGTTTCATGCCTTCTTTAAAAAAAAAAAAAAAATAACACATAACAAGAGGTCTACCCTCTTAACAGATTTTTAAGTGTATAGAACATATTGTTAACGATAAGCACAGCAGATCTCTAGAACTTTCCATATGGCATGACTGATGAAGACATGGGTATGAAGTGTCATGCCTTCTTAACTGAGCCTGACTTTCCCTCTGCCTGGTGTGTACTTGTTTATCCTATGAGATGCCCTCAAAACATCCCACTCTATGAAGCCACACCTGATCTCTCTCCTTTCCATACTGTTAGCCTGCTTTGTACTTGTCAATATTATATTGCACAGGCTGTCCTTGCTGAAATTTACATATCGTCTGCCTGACTGCCCCACTGAGCCTTGAACTTTCACCCAAAGCCTGTTTTGTTCATCTGGTTATTTTAAACACCTAGTCAAGGACTAGCACTTACATCTTCCTGTTATTTGTTGTTTTTAGATAAATAGAGTGTAATTCCTATGGCAATGTAGATGGCCCTAATGTGATAGATGTAAACAGTGAATTCTAATCAAAGGGCATTTGGAGCACCAAAGAGAAATTGGTTAATTCAGACTGCGGTTGAAAGTTGAGGGGACAGAGGATCAGGAATGGCTTTTTGCAAAAGGTGTGTGTGGTGGGGAGGGGTGGGGCGTGATGGCATTTGACTCTGAGCTTGAAGGATGACTGAGATTTCAACAGGCACAATATAGAGAAGGTTATTATAAAACTTTTTTTAATGGAAAGTTAAGTCGATGCTATCTTGGCAGTGAGAATTCAGTCCCCCCACACAGGCACTCACTCACTCGGGGTGTTTATGACCGAATGAATCAGCCCATAAAAGCCTTCCTTAGCCAGCCGCCTGCTCTCCCCCCAGGTAGTCAAGTAAGTGGAACTGGCTTTCTTACTTAGGAGCTTAAATGGCTACTACCCGTGGAGAGGGGCTGGTGTTTGTGTGTGTGAGCACTTAAAGGTAGCCACGTAATGGCCTCTGCCGTTAGAGGCCCTTTTGAATAAATGCCACTGGTTTTTACAAATCTCATGGATTTAGCTTGAATAAAAATTGTTTTACAAAAATAGATACAGTGTTTTCTTTTATTTAAAGCTACTTGAGTCACCACAATTTGTTTAAAACCAATGAAACGATAATCTGAATTTAATAGTATATTAGAAAGTGAGTTATGTGCAAAATAAGAATTCTTATTGCTGATTGCATAGCATTTAGGCATATAGTCTCGTAACCTGTTTTTTTTTAAAATACTTTTAGTCATAATGGGTCATATATGCTTTCTAGCTTTATTTCTTATGAGTATTCTAAATGCCAGTGTCCATCTTTAACTCTTGAGAAAAAATGTTGGCTCTGACAATGATGTCTATAGTGTTTTTATCATCATACCATCTATGATCAATTTCACCTACCTACTCCCAAACCTCCTGCCATCAGCTGTCTATTACTTTTCTACACTTACTGTGCATTATCTCATTTAGCCCTCAAAACAATGCTCAAAATTAAGGCTATAATCCCATTTTATACATGAGGAAATACGATCAGAAAGGTCACATAATTTTGCCCAAGACAACCAGAGCTAATAGGTGGCAAGGCTGAGCTTTGATTCTAATCCTGCAGTGAGCTCTCATATATTAGAGCCCCAGACCAAACATCCCAAATTCTTTAACCTGATCTCAGAACTATTCCCACTGCTTTCCCCTTTCCTGGCAATCATTGTGAAGTGATAGTCTTGCTTTTAACATGGCTTTCTTCTTCTGCAGGTAGGAATAAAATGTCCTACCTCTGGCTTGTTTTAGTCTAAGTTGAAAAACCATTTGGGAATTGAAAAAAAATTCAGAAATTTCATCCTTTTTGTCTAGCCAAAAAAGTAGGATAAGACAGTGACTCAGCTACCTACCTTGGTATTTTAAATTTCTCAGGTGACCTGACTGAACTCTATTTAACTTGGGCCTAAAAGAAGGCTTTTACATTTCTGACTGAAGTAATTTATGATTTTATAATACGCAGACTTAGTGATAAAAGTAGTAATACCTTCTTTATATTTAGAAAAAATACCCAATGGATGTACTTTTAGTTTTAAACAAATGCAGTTGTTTGTGTAATGTTGTTATCCTATTTCAAAATATTTTTTTAAATATCCAGGATTATTCTTCCTGTATTAAGAGGATTCATTTCTCAGTGATGCTAAAAATGTTTACTTGATTTCACTTTGATAAAATAACTAGATGATTACAAAGTTTCCTAAAGAAGGCATTAAATTAATCTAAAAATAAGAGAACCAAAGTAAATTATTGCTTGGAAACTGGGTATAGTCTAAACATCTCCTTTTCTGAATTGTGAGTTTTTAAAATATCAAGTTTTTAAACTCTAGGGATAAAAATAAAAATAGGTCAGTGAATGTCAGAGGCGAGGGATAAGGGAGGGTTTGACCACCAAGGTCAGCACAAGGGTGTTTGTTAGAGTGATGTATCCTAATGGTGATGATATGTCCTTCAGACTCATAGAACTGGAAAAAGAAAAACTGTAAGTATATATCAATCTTGATTATATCATATAGTGGTTGCATGGGTGTATGCATTTGTCAGAACAAATCAAATGCTTTAAATGGGTGAATTTAATTGTATGTAAATTATATCTCAATAATGCTAATTTTTTTAAGTCAAATTTAAAAAAAAAAGTCAACAGGGCCTGTGCCCTGGATCCTGGAGGCCTGCAGAGGGGACAGTCCCAGAAGCACCTGGTCACCAAGCCCCTTGGCTCTCCAGGGCAATGCTAAAAATACGAAGAATGTATCAAGTCTCTGTCAACACAAGAAGAAGGTCTTGATAGGGGAAAAGGATTGAGATTTCTTTCCTTGGACTGGATCTTGTTCAACATTTATCACTTACTTGCTCAGCATTTATTACTGTTGTCATCTATATAATGGGAATAGTCATTTCCTGTCTTCCTACCTCCCAGGTTTGTAGTAAAGATTAGATTGACAAGTTCTTTAAAAAGGACAAAACACTCTTCAAATTAGAAGCCTTATTTTTCAGACTGAAGGCTTCTATTTACCTGCATCTGGTTGATTTTATTACCAGGCAATGTTTGAGAGATGGGTGGGAAGGGTGAGTGATGATTATGGGCCCAGCCTGTTCCAACCTGTCACTACTGGCCATTGCCAAATGCAGGGCAGTCCCTACATCTCATTATCCTTTCAGTGAATGTCCTATGGCAGTGGTCGGCAAACCGCGGCTCCCGAGCCACATGCGGCTCTTTGGCCCCTTGAGTGTGGCTCTTCCACAAAATACTACGTGCGGGCGCGCACATACAGTGCAATTGAAACTTCGTGGCCCATGCGCAGAAGTCGGTTTTCGGCCTGGGCGAGTCTATTTTGAAGAAGTGGTGTTAGAACACTCAAGGGGCCAAAGAGCCGCATGTGGCTCGCAAGCCGCGGTTTGCCAACCACTGTCCTATGGGCCTAACTCTGTGCCAGGCGATATGCCATTTGGGACACATGGATAATTCGGACTCATTCCCTACTCATAAGGAACACAGGTCGCAAGCACTGTGAGAAATGCCAGAATGGCAGCTCAGGCACAGTGCTAGGGGGACGGGTTGGAGCAGTTCATTTCAGCTTGGATTTTTATAAGAGGCATGTCTCAAGTAGGTGGTTTATGAGCTGGTGGCATGCAGGGGCCTAGTAAATAAGCCACATCCTCCCCAGGAGGAGCCCCTAATTCTGTCCAGGACTGTCACATAATTATTGAGCAATTATTTGGTACCAGGCACTACAAAAGTGAACCAAAAATGGATGTATGTCATACTCTGTGCCAGGAGTGGAATGCAGCTGTGAAAAAGTCATTGCTTTGGAGTTGCTCCTCATCTCTTGGTAGAGTTCAGCTATAAGTGGACTGTTACCTAATTGAGATTGAGCATATGATTGCGGTAACTCTGAGCACTGGGGGAGCATTGAGGAGCACCTGTCCCATCCTTGGTCTGGGAAGACACCCCAAAGGAGGTGATACGTGAGCTGAGCCTGAGTTACTAGTAGAAATTAGCTAGATGAAGGAGAAGGAAACGGGGAAGGGTGTTACAAGTAGGAGAAAAGCGTGTGTGTAGAGCAGTGGTTCTCAACCTTTCTAATGCCGCGACCCTTCAATACAGTTCCTCATGTTGTGGTGACCCCGAACCATAAAATTATTTTCGTTGCTACTTCATAACTGTAATTTTGCTCCTGTTAATGAATCGTAATGTAAATATCTGTGTTTTCTGATGGTGTTAGGCGACCCTGCTAGCAGTTCTCAACACAGATATTTACATTACGATTCATAACAGTAGCAAAATTAGTTATGAAGTAGCAACGAAAATAATTTTATGGTTCGGGGTCACCACAACATGAGGAACTGTATTAAGGGGTCGCGGCATTAGAAAGGTTGAGAACTACTGGTGTAGAGGCACAGAAGAGGCAGTAGAGCATGTTTGGACCACTGTTCAGTGTGGGTGGAGAGGAAGGGCTGTGTAGAGAATAGTATAATTTACTAAGTAAGGAGGGGAGCATGAGGAGGCTTTTGATAATTCAACTAGCAGGTTCCCCAGGACCTCTGAGGACAGACTCATGGGTGTGTAGGGCCTTTGGAGCTAGTGCTGTTTGAAACAGGCTTCTCTGCTTCCCATACCAGGCCCCTCCCCAGAGTTAAGCTGGGCTCCCTATTGAGTGCTCCATGGCACGCTCTATTAGCTGCCTACAGACAGACTGCCAGCTTCCCCACTGCCCTCTCGCCACCAAGCTCATACAGCCCCTCTAATTAGTTATTGATCTGGTACTTTGTTGTGGCTATGCTTCCCGCTCCTCTATTTAGTCAATTCCCAAGTTAATGAAACCAAATTCTGTAAACCTCCCTTTTGCTCTCCGGTCCCCCCCCCACCCTACACACACATACATCACACATCACTTCTCTTCCTGCTGGTTCCAAACAAAGACCACTGAAAATGGGCCTTGCTCCTCCTGCTCACAGAAAGAAGCAGGTAGAAAGGGCATTGTCCAAGGAATCAGCCACAGAGTATGCCTGTTACCTTTGTCAGGTCAAGGCCCCCGGAGCCCAGAGTCCTTCCATGGTGGTCTGCAGGCCAGTTTTGGCACAAGGGTACTGTGGGTCAAAGATCTCCCACCCTCATGCTCCTGTGTCTGTGGGGAGCTAACAGGTAGTCTTGGAAAAACTACTTCTTCCTTTCTGGGTAGCTTTGATCCAATCATTTAATTTCTCTCAGCCTCCATTTCTAAAAAATAGGCATTCAAGTGTGTCTTCCCACGGCATTTTGAGGATCTATTGGGATATTTTTAAAAACTTATTTGAAAAGAGTAAAATAATAGGAATAGGTTTGCTATTATTCTTAGAAGGGGTTGGGATCTAGGACAATCCAAAATAGAGTTTCAGATGTAGAGAAAATTACTGTTCTGTCCCCTCCCATGTTTATATTAGATGAAACTGAATTAAAAAGAACATCAAGCCCTGGCCAGCATTGCTCAGTGGTTAGAGTGCCTGCACACTGGAGGGTCCTGTGTTCGATTCCTGGTCAAGGTCACATGCCTGGGTTGCAGGATGATCCCAGGGCCCCAACAGGGCACGTGTGGGAGGCAACCAATCAATTTGTCTCCCTTACATTGATGTTTTCTTTCTCTCTTGCTCCCTCGCTCCCTCCCTCCCTCTTCCTTTCCACTCTCTCTAAAAATCAGTGGGAAAAATATCCTCAGGTGAGGAATGACAAAAACAAAAAAAGAACATTAAAACAGGGAATTACTATCCAGAATATATAAAGAATTCCTACTGATAGCAACAACAACAAAAACCTGATTAAAAATTGGCAAAGGGCTTAAATAGACATTTCCCCAAAGAATATATACAAATGGCCAAATAAATACATGAAAAAATTTTCAGCATCACTAATCATTGGGGAAATGCAAATCAAAACCACAATGAAGTGCCACTTCACACCCATTAGGATGGCTACTATCCAGAAAACCAGAAAATAACAGATGTTGGCAAGGGTGTGGAGATATTGTAAGCCTTGTTCATTGCTGATGGGAATGTAAAATGATGTAGCCACTATGAAAGAAAGTATAGTGTTCCTCAAAACATTAAACAGAATTTTCTTACGATCCATGAACTCCACTTCTGGATATGTACCCAAAAGAATTGAAAGCAGGGACTCTAAGAGATATTTTTACACCCATGTTCATAGCAGTGTTATTTACAATAGCCAAAAAGTAGAAACAACCCAAATGGCCATTGACAGATGAATGGAAAACAAAATGTGGTATAGACATACAATGGAATATCAGCCTCAAGAACAGTGGTTCTCAACCTTCCTAATGCCGCGACCCTTTAATACAGTTCCTCATGTTGTGGTGACCCCCAACCGTAAAATTATTTTCATTGCTACCTCATAACTGTAATTTTGCTACTGTTATGAATTGTAATGTATATATCTGTGTTTTCCGATGGTCTTAGGCAACCCTGCTAGCAGTTCTCAACCTGTGGGTCGCGCCTAAGACCATCGGAAAACACAGATATATACATTACGATTCATAACAGTAGCAAAATTACAGTTATGAGGTAGCAACGAAAATAATTTTACGGTTGGGGGTCACCACAACATGAGGAACTGTATTAAAGGGTCGCGGCATTAGGAAGGTTGAGAACCACTGCTCAAGAAGAAGGAAATTCGGACACAGGCTACAACATGAATGAACCTTGAGGACAGTATGCTAAGTGAAATAAGCCAGTCACAAAAGGCTAAGTATTGTATGATTCTACGTATGTGAGGTACCTAGAATATTCAGATTCCTGGAGACAGAAAGTAGAGTGGTGGCTGCCAGAGGCTGGGGGAGGGGGAAATAGGGAATTATTATTTAATGGGTTCAGAGTTTCATTTAGGAAAGATGGAAAAAGTTCAAGAGATGGATGGTGGTGATGGTTGCATAACAATGTGAATATACTTAATGCCACTGAACTGTATACTTAAAAGTGATTAACATTTGTAAATATTTTGTTACGTATATTTAACGTAGGTTTTAAATGATAGTGTAAAAAATTGGTTAAAATGGTAGCTTTGTGTTATGTATATGTTATCACAATTTTAGAAAAAGAACATCAAAGCTTTTAAGGGGAACAGAGACCTCTAACTGGCAGCCTGTGGCACATTTAGTTTAGAGCAGCAATTCAACTTCATTGGCTTAGGGCCTGTCATTTTATGGGATCCAGGGGCTTGTGAGCCCCCAAGCCCTTTTAATACCAGCTGGTATAGCTACTACCTCTTCCTCTGAGTTACTGCCCAGGTGCCCAGTAGATCTCCCCAGGGGCAGGGCCAGAGTAATGGGGCTTCTCCGCCCAAGATAGTAATTTTCCATTCTGGTCCTGCCTCAGCTTCTCAGCAGGGTTTGGACCTTGTTTCTTGGTTTGGGGGAGCACAGCAGGTATCCTGGGCCTGTGCCACCAGCAGCTGATTTTCCCGCCCCAGAGAGCTGAGCACCATGAGGAAATTTCCACAGCTTTCTCGTCTCCCTCTGTGTTCTCAGGAGTGACTTATCCTCTGTTCTCTATAGGTTTTCTTTTCCTCTGCCTGCAGCATTGCTGTGAATGCCACCCTGAGGCAGAAAGCTGAAAAGTTCCAAGCTCACTTGACCAAGAAATTTCGGTGGGACTTTGCAGCGGAGCCTGAGGACTGCGCCCCGGTGGTTGTGGAGCTCCCCGAAGGGGTGGAGACGGGCTAACTGGGAGTGCTCTCAGCTGGGAAGACTACTTCCCACACAGCTGCAGCCTGACCTCTCGGCTCACCCCTTGTCCTGGACCTGCCGGGGCAGCAGCCCCACCAGGTTCTGCAGAGATGGAGCCAGAATTCCCTCCTTCACCACTACATACATTCCTTTAGTGCCAAAGAGGCTGTACCATCCTGAAGGCACATTCGTGGGCTCCCCATCAGCCTGGCCTTGGTGCTAACCTGACTGACTTCCAGATGGACTCTTACAGAAGCTCTTGGGAAAGACCTGCCTCAGCAGCAACCTACTTCCTTCTGAATGAGAACTGATTGCGTATTCCACAGGATGATTAGAAAGAAAGAAACCCTGGACTGCCGAGGGGTCTGAGATATCCGTTGGTGACTTTTAAGTTAAGCAGAGGGCAGAGGGAGATGAGCCAGAATTTCAACCTGCCTCTTGTTGAATGGGAATACATCACAAATCATGGGCATGTGACCACTCAGGAGCCCCAGACTGGGGAGACAGAAGACAGTTGGGTTGTATCTGACAAGTCATCAGCTTTTGCTTTTCCATCTAAGTTCCTTTCTCCTGTCCAAAGGTCCCACTGGGTAATCTTCCCAAGATTGTTGTGGCCCCTGACTTCAGGGGCCTTATGAGTGCGATGCCTCTCCCATGTGTTCTGTTCTGAGACCTCAGACCCACAAGTGGGACTTGGCAACCCTCCTGCATGGCCCTGTTCCTCAGCAGAGCCGCCATGGCTGTTCCTGCTGACCCGGAGATTCAACAAGAGAAAGGTTCTTGCTCTGGACAGGCTTCTCAACCCTGTTGGAGTTCTGAGCCTTTATTCAGAGCTCTAGAAGATGACTGGTCAGCCTAGATTTTTCCATTCCTGCTGTGGAGCTTTCAGCCACAAGAGTAATGCTGGCATTGCCTGGGAGCCCTGAGGGCATGTCCTTCAGGCACACAGGCCCCTCATCCTGACCTCGAGTTGTGCTATGATCAGAGTCCCTGTGCTGTTTTCCAAGGCTGCAGCTCACACCAGGTTTCTAAATGAGAATTCCTGCTGGTTACACTTGTTTCCTTGGAGATGTTTTTCCAGGAGCATAATGTACATTAAAGTCTTTGAGTTAAGACTAAATCCCCTAGTGTGTGTCTCTTTTGCAATTACTCTGCCCAGATCCCAGAGCAGCCAGGCCACTGTCCATAGACACACTCACCCAACCTCTGCAGTCTCAGCAGGAGACAGGCAGTCAGTGTTGCCTCCTGTTACCAGTGGGGCTTCTGAGACAGAAACACCTGGCAGGATTGAGGCCCTGTATCTGTATAATAACCAGAAGTTTTACCTTCTGTGAATTTGCTGTTCTTTTCCTCCCCAAAGCCCACTCATCAGAAGTACTTGGGGAGCTTGTTAAAAGTGTGGATTCCGAAAGAATGAAGTCCTGATCTATGCTACACCATGGATGAACTTGGAAAACATTATGCTGAGTGGAAGAAGCCAGACATACAAGGACATATTATGATTCCATTCATTTGAATTGTTCAGAATAGACAAATCCATAGAGACAGATTAGTGGTTGTCAGGGACTGGGAGAGGAGAATGGGGAGTGATGCCAATGAGTACAGGGTTTCTTTTTGGAGTGAAAGATTTTAGAATTAGGGGTGATGGTTGCACAGCCTTATGAATATATTAAAATCCACTGGAAAGTGTGTACACTTTGAAGTGGTGAATTTTATGGTATGTAACATATCTTAATTTTTTTTTATTGATGTCAGAGAGGAAGGGAGAGGGAGGGAGAGAGAGAAACATCAATGATGAAAGAGAATCATTGATCTACTGCCTCCTGCACGACCCATACTAGGGATGGAGCCCGCAACCTGGGCATGTGCCCTGACTGGGAATCAAACCATGACCTCCTGGTTCATAGGTTGATGCTTCACCCCTAAGCCACGCGGGCCAGGCTCATTAATAACTTTTAAAAGTGCAGATTCACAAGGCCCACCCTGCAGGGATTGAGAGGCGGGGAATCTGGATATAGCCTGGATACCCTCAGTGTTGAGTAACCACCTTGAAGTGACAGCATTTCAGTGTAGTACCCGGACCTCCATTAGGTCAGAATTTGTCTTCCATGGTATTGTCAGGGCAGCACCTAGAAGTTGGGTCATGTGACTTTGTTCTCCTCAACACCAACCACTTCCCACCAGTGCCACCTACACAAATGGGTGAAGGGAACATCACTACTATTTACTAAGCACTCTGTTCTCTCACTTCACTTACTCCTCAGCACAATATGCGGTAGATAACGTTATCGTCCCATTCTACTGATAGGAAAATGGGCTCAGAGCTTCAGTCATTTTGCCAGGGTCCCACCGCAGGGAAGGATTGAGGACAAGAGTCAAGCCCAGGCTGCTGCATGCACCTCTGTGATTTACTCCTTCCTGCCCAAACCCTGCCTCCCCAGATCTAGCCTTGGCCTAATGATAGCCACTATGTGACCTGCAGCCAGCCACTTACCTTCTCTGGGCCTCAGTCTGCTTCTGTATAAAATAAGAGAGTTTGCTTGGACTTGGGGTTTCTGACATAGATTCTCCAGGCTCCCTCGGGTATTTAAAAGGGAACCCTTGTGTTATTTTAAATGTTTTCCAAAGGGAAACTACATTTACATGGCATAATAGGGCTGGGCTGTCAAAAACACAATAGGTCTCTTGATTGGCACTGGTGTGACCCTGTGTCTCCTGATTGTCCCAGCTGGCAGTCCTCGGCATGTCTTTGATGAATAAAAAATGTGAAAACAAATGAATTATCACTTAATACTTGCAGTGTGTTTGGAAGGCAGAAACCTTCCAAAGTGAGAACCAGTGGCACCGCTGATCTCGGGCTGCCTTGCTGTTCTAACACATCTGAAAGCAAAGCTATTGGCAGGACCTGGCCTGATTTTTAAGTCCCCTCTTACTTGCAAGGCTGCTTTATCCTATTAACAGAATCAGCAGAGGCAGTGTCTTTCCAACCCCATCCACTGTCCCCGTGACAAACCTCGCTGCTCCGAGCCCCACTCTCTGATTTCTCACCACTTGGGCAGTGGAGGAGATCCCCACTGCTGATTGCCTCTTACCATCGGTGATTATTTCCCCAACGTCTTCCCCTGGAAAATATTATTTAATCTTCCCAGG
Source organism: Plecotus auritus (assembly GCF_963455305.1). Lineage (NCBI taxonomy): Eukaryota > Metazoa > Chordata > Mammalia > Chiroptera > Vespertilionidae > Plecotus > Plecotus auritus. Next base: position 60,452,732 of record NC_137782.1, on the reverse strand, counting down.
GCATCATGACATGTTGGTCTCTCCAACTCATCAGACATTGGCTTGACTGAAAATGCTGTCCCCCACTGAGATGGGGGCTGGAAATGCAGAGTGTATGCTATGGACAAGGCCATCCCTGAGTCACATCTGCCAGGTTTAAAGCAGAGCGGAGCCAGGAAGCTCCCCTGAACTACCTGCTGATTCTGAGGGGCAATGTGGTCCCGTGATTGCCCAGAACCCTCTTCTCCTCACCACGGCCCTTCTCACCTCAGAGTCCACCACATCTGGCTCAAGCTTAGTTTTCATTAATACCCTTCTAGACCCTTCTATGTCCAGAGTATCTAAGGACTCATTCTCTCCCCAGCTCTGGGCTCTTGCTGTGGACTGGCCTCCCTGCTGAGAGGGTGGGATGAGAGCCCGGAATCCGGTCAGCTGTTCCCTGCTGTAGTGGGGAGGGAAGTGTCCAGCCCCTCCCCCACCTGCCAAGCCTCTGTCCTGGAGGCTAGCGGGGCTGCCCAGCACCCTTGCTCACCTCTAGTGAGGGTTCCTGAGGGTTGTCAGGCTGTCAGTTAGAATGCTTGATGGAAGGGAAGTAGGAGAAGACTGGGCTCCTCAATGGAGTGGGCTCCCCAATGTCAGATGGCCTGCACGAAAGAAACTCAGCAAGTCTCTCTTCCCTGGGTCTTTTGTCTTGCTTCTTCCTTCCCCACATTGCTCTACTTTGCTTCTGCCGCCCTCCATACATTTTTACCTGCCTCAAGTCTGGGCTCTACACTTCTAGGGAGATGCTGACAGATGGAGTTACATTTTGAGGAGAGGGAGTTGTCACGTGAGAAGCAGTGGGGAAAAAATGCAGGACCTTCACCAAAGAGCAGAGAGGCTGAGAGCTGGAGAAGAAGGCAGAGGCCTCCCCATCCTTCAGTGCAGAGTGGGGGCCTGAGGGGTAACTTACAGGGAGGCAGAGCTCCCTTCCTTCCCTCTTCATCCAACCGATACTTACTGCATGCCTGCCCCTGTGAGCTTACATTCTAGTTGGGCCGGCGGGGCGGGGAGAGGGAGGGACTGGGGTGGGGAGCAGATAGTGGCATAATAAGTAGATTATAGAGTGTGTTAGTTATAAGAAATACTCGGGGGAGGGGGGGGAGAATGGAACAGGATAAGGGAATTTGAGAGTCCTGGCAGGGTGAGGGGAGACGTTGCTGTTTAAATGGGGAGGCATTTGAGCAAAGATGTGAAGGATGTGAGCAAGTGAGCTGTGTGGGTATCTGGGGGAACAATGTTCCAGGCAGAGTGAACCGTGGCTGCGAAGCCTGTGTGTGGGAGGAACACTGGGGTGAGTGTGCTGAGAGAGGAGAGGAAACCTGGGAGGTTACAGAGGGACCAACTTGCCCAGGGCTTAGGGGCTGTTATGAGAACATTGCACTTTACTCAGTGAAATGGGAACAGATCACAAGCTGCTGTGTTGGACGTAGGCTGCATGGGACAGGTGGAAGCAAGGGGGACCTGTAAGGAGACGAGTGCAATCATCGAGGTGAGAGATGAGTGATCAGAGCGGTATCAGGTGTGCATGCTGGGGCTCTGTTCACCATTCAGATGAGGAATGGACTGGATGTCTTTCAAGAGCCCTTCTAGCCTGATAACCCCTACTTCTCTGGAGTCTCAGAATCTGAACAGAATACCAACTCGTTGGGGTCCCTGCACGTCAGGAGTCCCCTCTCAACTGTCCCATCATGGGATCAGTCAGCCCTTCCTGTTCCCAGATATGCATTTGGGTAGGTAGGGTGATGCTGAAGGATTGGGAGGGCTGTCACAAGATTTGGGGTGAGGACTCGAGAGGGCTCCGTTGAGAAGTGGCGGGTGAGGCTGTGATGACTGTGATCGCACCATCAGCACCCATGTGGGTGGTCTTATTGCCAATGGCAGTGAGGAAGGTGGCACTTGATGTTCAGGTGTTTGTGTGACTTAGAGAGTTGGGGGTATGTGAAGCCTCTGTTGTTTCTAATTGATGCTGGTCAAGAATCATCCCCGCGCCCACCTTCCCCAGGAACTTTCATGGACTTTGAGGTGATTGCTGTGAGCCTGCATGGAGCGCGGCCTCCCTTCTCTCTGCTGGGCACTGGTGGTCCCTTCCTCCCTTACTCAGGAGGAGCACCAGGTCTTCAGGGAAGAGGAAGAAATCAAGGCTCAGAGAGGTGAGGCACAGGCTGGCGGGTCTGAGAGCCAGAATTCCAGCCCACCTATCCGAGGCCAGCACTGCCCTGCACCGCGCCACACTCCTTGATAAGGACAGTTACATAATCCATGATAATTACCAGTTGGATCTGAGGCTGCCAGCTGACAACTGGCAATGTCAGCCACGTAGAAGGGTGCTGGGCAGCCCCGCTAGCCTCCTGGTTCGTGATAGCTTGCTAATGTTTCTTCCTAGATCCTTCGTGTTCGTATCTGCCTGTGGGCACACTGGACCAACCAGGCTCGGGTGAGCTGGCATCTGGTCCAGAACCAGGCTCCTTCTGCTCTCCTGGGCACCACTGGGGCCACTGAGCGGCTGCCCAGTCTGGGGCACACCTCCCCGAGTGGAGTCTTCTCTCACTCTGTCCCACCAGAATTGCTGTTGAGTTTGCAAAGGCATTTTGCTTTGTGAAGGATGCTGCCAGAGGTGGGGCCTCTGAGGGACTGATTTAATGTACATCCTTTGCCTCAGTTACCCGCTGGGGATCAGTACGCTGTTCTATCTTAAGTCTAGCAACCAAAGGTACCAAACAGGATGTGGGGTTTGGGGGTCTCCCTGGTACATTTTAAATGAAGAAGACTATACCACTCATTGTTCATTTACCTTTTGGAAATTGTTCATTTATGTCCTCTGCCTATTTGTCTGTTGTATCTTTGTGTTTTTTAAAATAATATGCATTGCCCGGCCAGCATGGCTCAGTGAACCGGGAGGTCATGGCTCAATTCCTGGTCAGGGCACATGCCCAGGTTTCGGGCTCGATCTCCAATGTGGGGCATGCAGGAGGCAGCCAATCGGCAATTCTCTCTCATCATTGATGTCTCTCTCTCCCCCGTCTCCTCTCTGAAATCAATAAAAATATATTAAAAAATAAAATAAATATGCATTTATCTTATCATAATACATCTTAATATTAGAAATATGTCCTCCAAGTTGCCATTTAATTTTATGCTGTTTTGAAATGTATGCTTTCCTTTTTGTGTCAAATATGTTGGGCTTGTTCTTGATTTGATTTATTCTCGTTGCTTTAATGCTTAAAAGTCCATTCCTGTATCAAGATGAAGTCTATATTAACTTCTGTTTTGTGCTGGTTTTTCACAGTGCGTTATGTTTTTTTATTTCATATTTCGCCACCGTCAAAACCGTGTTTTCCTCAGCCCCACTTAATCCATCCCCACTCCTACCTTTCACATCTGTTCTCAATCTTTCCAGATTTTAAGTCCTAACAACACCATCTCAGGCCTCCATCCTCTCCTTCCCTCAGCCACCCAAGGCTTCCCAATCCCCTGGGCATTTACGGCCACAACCACACACATAGCTGGCCCTTCGTGCCACAGGCTGGTGCACAGAGCTTTTCCTGTTGGTTCTCAGGGGCTAGAATCATGTGCTCATGGAGCAAGGCGGTGCTACCAGCAAGTGCATAAATACCTTCTTGATTGGAAGACTCCTCTCCCTCTTCAAGAAGGCTCTGGCACTAGTTGCTGTTGCTGTTGCTGTAGACTGCACAACTCACTGCCATCCATCTCTGCTGCTGTCAGGCCTCCTTGCTTTAAGGAAGACTCTCTCTGCTCCTTATCATTTCTGGTAGAAGTGCCAATCACAGTACCTCACCCAGTCCTTCCACCCACAGGAGTAGACACACAACTCCAGCAAGGCTCCTTGGCATCCGCCCTGGGATGCTTCTTCTTAAAGAGGCAGAAGGATGCCTCCTGCTTTTGGAGTTAAGATGCTAGAGGACTCTCAGTTGGGCCTAATAGGGCTCATTATCACCATAAAAAAAAATGCTTTACACCAGAGAAGAGGATGAAACCAACACAGGAGGAAGCTGAGCTGAGAGCTGGGGAGAGCCATCATTACTGGAGCCCCTGGATCCAGCCCTACCTACAGCCCATAATCCCCAGGCTTCCTCCTACATGAGCCAATATAATATTTTTAGATTTTACTTTATTGTGTTAAGAACATTTAACATGAGATCTACCCTCTCAACAGACTTGAAGTGTACAACACAGTAGTGTTGACTGCAGGCACAATGTTATACATCAGATCTCTTAGAACTTTCTCATCTTGCTTAGCTGAAACTTTGTGTCCATTGGTTAGTAACTCCTCGCTTTCTTCTTCCCCAGCCACTGGAAACTATCATTCCATTCTTTGATTATATGAATATGACTAGTTTAGATGCCGCATACTATATTCACAGTAGTCAAGATGGGGAAACAACCGAAATGTTTATTGACAGATGAGTAGATAAAGAAAATCTGGTCTATTCATACAATGGAATATTACTCAGCTTTAAAAAAGAAGGAAATCCTGCAACATGTGACAACATGGATGAACCACGAGGACATTACGCTGAGTGAAATAAGCCACAGAAAGATAAATGCCGTGCCTTTTCCTTTAAACCCCTTGCCACAGGTTTCTGCCCTCGTAGCCAAAGGACTCCTGATTAACTCATTCCCGCAGAGTGAGGCTTTGGCCTTCATTGCCTGCCCATCTACAAAACTAAGGTGTCAGAGTTCAAAGACGCCTTAGAGACCACAGATGCACAGTCGGTGACACCGAGATCTCAGGAGACAAAAAGAACTCACGCAAGGTCACATGGTGAGTTGTTGAATGCCCAAAGGAAAACAAGCTTGAACTCACAGGCAGCAGCCTGGACGGTGCTGCAGGCCTCAGTGATGGCATTGGAGCACTGAGCCGCTATTGATCTGTTGTGTTGCATGCATCACTCAGACAAGATTGCTGCCGCCCCGAGTGAGTATGCAGCAAGGGAGAGCTCCAGGACGGGCCAGAGGGCGTGGGGACAGCATTGATCGAGCGCTGCTGTTGCTGCTGCCCCTGACTTCTTGGCCTCTGTCAGGAGAGGGTGTGGTGGTCATGACCATGGCTGCCATGTGCCGGGCAGCGGGTTACACCGTAACAGTATCTCTACATACATTCACTCTTTGAAGCCTTGCAGCATCCATATGAAGGAGATGCTAGGGGAACCCCCGCTTTTCCAGGGAGGAAGCAGGCCCAGAGAAGCTAGGAGCTTCCCAAAGTCACACTGTGGTTGAGCCAAAGTGCTTCCACTACCCTGGCTCCCAAGCGTAAGGCCTTACCCCGGCTCCTGGTGAGGCAAACTCAGATGCCTACGGGGTCAGGCAGCCATGTGCTCAGTGGACAGAGAACATGTCTGTATTCCCAACGCCTGCCCAGAGCGGCCAATTCAAAGCAGACTTGTCAGTGCTTACATATTTTCAAGAGAAGCTGGAAATCTGGGTTTTTATGTAAAACTTCTCTATTTTTAAGTGTTGGCAACGAATTCAGGATTTTTAAAACCAACACTGCAAGCCAGTGGATCGCAACTTTCCTGCTTTACTAGGTTCCTGTGTTGCTGAGCAGGGTGTTCCAGTCCGCGGGGTCCCGGGTCACCGCCTGCAGGAGAGCTGGCCTGCCTGGGTTAGAGGGGGATGCTGTTAGACCCCCAGCCGGCTCCTGTCATTCATTCTTGAGTGTGTCTCAAAGGGGAGGTGCCAGAAGCGGGGTCAAGGTAGGGGTTTATGTGAGAGCCCCCAAGAGAGCAGATGGAGACTTACCCAATTGTACGTGAGACCAGTGAGGCAATGTGAACGGTCAGTATCCCACGTAACTCAGGGAAGGAGCTGCTGGGCCCGGATCGGAGGGCTTTCTGAGCCACAGGTGTGGTGCTCTTATCACCATATTACCCAGCTCAGTGGATGGCCATTTGCTGAGAAGAAGAAACACCTGGGCTCTGGAACGCGCCAGAGCCCCAGCCTTGCCCCTGCGGATGTTAGGGAAGTCACTGAGCGTCTCAAAGGCGGCTTCCCTATTTGCTAAATGGGGGTCATAGCCACCTCAGATAGGAGTGAAGAGCAACGGAGTGAGCATGTGAAGGTGCCTGGCGCACAGCAGGTCAGTGATGCCGCCTTCTCTCCGTCCTCAGTCCGGGGCACGGGTGGGGTGGGGTGTGGGTGGAGGAGGAAAGGCCCCTCTCATGCACATCACTCATAGTGCGTCCTCCATGCCCTCGCTCGCTCTTTACTCTTGTTCGGTCCACACTGAACACAAGCTTGGTCATCCGTCGGACCCATTAGAGGGGAGAGTGGTGGGGAGCTGGCCGGCACCAGGGCCGTGCAGCTGTGGCAATGGCCCCGGGGGGCTGTGCTGGGCCACCACGCACAATGCCCTGGTGCTCCTCCGACAGAGGCCAACTTCTGTGACACCTCCCATGGGGCAAGTTGGGGCCCTGAGGGGTACTGGAGGAGGCTTTCAGGCTCATGGACTCACAGAACTAGGAGGCCTAGTCGGGGGCAGTGAGGGGAGGTGGGGACGGGGGAGATGTAGTGGCTGTTCTCTGATCCAGGCTGGGTGTGCCTCAGCACAGGCTGCCACTCCTGTCCCTCACCCTGGAGAGACAGGACGAACTGATCATGACCCCTTTCCTCCGCAGTGCGGTGCCCCAGGCGCCTCTGCGCACCGGGGAGCTGGCATGGGAGAGAAAGCCTGTTTGTCTTTCCTGATCTGGTTCAAGTGCCCTCATCTCAGGGTGGCGGGCGCCCTCCTCTTAGGGTAGTGGAGAGACAGGCTCAGGGAGGGCAAAGGCTTCATCCAAGGTCACCGAACATTTTTGTGTCAGGACTGGTGTCCAAGCTGTCCTGTGTCTGTTAGGTCTGATCAAATAATTGAATCAACACTTTCCCCCCCGCCCCCCGGGAACTGACCTTCAGACCACTCCAAACTGACATTCCCTTTTGCTTAGACCACATTCCACTTGCTAAGACCATTATCGTTCCCCTCAGGACCTGCCCAGAGAATTCTCCACCCAGAAAAAGCCTGCCTAGATCCTTTAAAATCTCCGACTCCCCATCCCTGGTGCTGGCACCATTTTGGGGCTCCACCCATCTGCTTTACCAGATGACCTATTAATTCATAATTCTTTACCACCTTTGGCCTCATGCGGTCCTCCTTCGGCGACCCTAACAGTGGACAGGGGCCTGTGGGAACCAGGCCGCTCCGTAAGGCAGGTGTCCTGCGGCCTCATCTCCTGCCCACGCTCCAGAGCCGCGTGCGGCCCGAACACCGCACCTGGTGTCCCCAGGAAGCCGCAGCTCTGCAAGCATGTTGGAAGTCTTGACGCCTCCGTGACCCTTGGACAAGTCCTTGAGCTTCTCTGGGGCTCAGTTTCCTCCTCTGTAACCGAGTGGTTCTGGCTGTGCCCCAGGCTCCTGTGAAACAGCCCTGTCCCCGAAGGAGGGGCAGTGTGCGCCTCATCTCCGGGGCAGGGACTGAGCCAAAGGCGTTCTCGGCCCCTCCTGTGTGCAGCTTCTGGAGCAGGACCTGTGTGCCGGGCACCACGGAGTTACGAGGACAGGCCAGAGCTGCCTGTCCCCCTTCGCCCGGTCACCCCAGGGCACCATGCTCGTGAGCTGTCACTACCCTATCTAAATCAGGGGGCTACCTGGGGTCTGAGCCCATGTGTCTTGCTTTCAAGGACCCAACATTGTGAGACTCTGTGCCCAGGCGGTGGCCGGCTCAGACTGGAGAGAGGGGGTCGTTGGTCTTGAAGTGAGCAGCCCCTTGGCTGGAATCTGGACTGGAATCCTAGCACTTCAATCCATTGCCTTAGAACCGGGGCTGCAAAGTCCAAAGGCTGTTGCCGCATGTTTTAGTTTCTCAAGGATCTCAAAGCACAGATCTCAGAATCTCAGAGTGTAAAGAGGCCTTGGACACATCTGGTCCAGCTGGCTGCCGTGCTCCTGAGACGGAATCCCAGGCGCATGGAGCCTTAGAATGGGAAGAGAATGTTGAGTCCATTCCAGACCAATTTGACAGAAGAGGAAACTAAAGCCCAGAGGGGGTGAGGGAGTGGTTTAAGGCTGCACAGCAAATTAGTGGTATTAGTGAGACCAGAATCCTGGTCCTGGCCTCACAGGCTTAGACTTGGCCCCTCTCTGGGGGAAAGCCAGAGGAGGAAGCATTTGGGCCAAAGCAAGCATTTTTCATTTTTCAGAGAACCGTGTTCTGTTTTGTTTTTTTTAATCAAACCAAAAATTAATATTGGAAAAGGGTGCTGGTTTCCCTTTATTTTCTGCCTTGTCTTCCTCTGGGCACTCACTCTCCGCAGCTCTCAGCCGGCCTCCAGCTCTGCTCACAAGCTGTTTCCAACCGCCCACGGGCTTCCTAAAACCGTCTCTGCAAGCTAATTCCAGAGGGTGAATGGCACAGAGCAGGCCTGGGGCGGGGAGGGGTGCTTCCTTAGCTCCTTCAGCGCTGGGAGTCTCCTCCAGCTCCGAGCTGGCTCCCCTCAACCCAGCCCACTCCCCAGTGCTTCAGCCCCTCCCTGCCCTGGAGGGGAGTATGGGGTCCAGCTCACCGCCTCCTCACTTTCTGACTTCTCAGAATAGATTATTTTTCCTACTTAAAAAAATAATTTTGAAAATTATGTAATAATGCATATTTGTTGTAAAATTATCAGGAAATATGTGTAAGGAAGAAAATTAAGATCACTTGTAATCAAGTCCTCTAAATGAAACCATCATTAGCATCTAAACATACATATATCCTTCCAGATTTTGGACTAAGCACATGTTATAGAAAGAGCGGCTGACTCAGTACATAATGTTCTAAAACCTGTCTTTTTCTTCCAATCATATATTCACAAACATCTGTCCTAGACAACAATTGCACTTCTACGACATGATTTTTAGTGGCTGTGTAGCATCCATATTTCTCCACCATACTTTATTCAACCAATCTCTATTGTGGACATTTTACCGCGAGTCTGTTTTTCCCCTGTGAGAAACAGGGCATTGTTTATTCTTCCAAATCTTCATGTTTATCCTAATTATTTCCTTGGGACAACTTCCTGGAATTGGAATTACTGGTCAAAGTGTTTTTACACTTAAAAAAAGATAAATGCAAAATTATAGCTCTATTCTCTCTTTCTACAATGAGCATGTAATAAAGAAAACTAGAAAATACAGATAAGGAAAAAACTTCATAAGTTTTCCTAATTCTTATTACCATGATATGGTTAAGAATTTCGCTATAAAACACCTGTGTTTTTTTTCCATATATGTGTGTGAATATATACACATATAATGGGATTCCGTCATGTTGTTTTGTGACATTTTGACCCTTTGTTTGTGTCAGTGAATTTAATCCACAGCATTACTTTTGTCAGCCACATAGTATTTCCTTTGGTGTATGACCCTGGGCACACCCACTCCTATTGTTGGGGAGAAGATTGCTAATTTTGCTCAAGTACGAACAGTTCTGTAATGAACATGTTTGGAGAACATGTTCCACATCCATCCTTGGGCTGAAGGTAGAGGAATTCCTGGGCCAAAGGGCTTTCTCTTGTTGATCTGGCATCATTTCTGACCTAAGTCTGAATACCACGCTGGCACAGAGGCTCAACCAGGCTCTGCTGGTGTCTCCTGGACGGACCCGCCTTCTGTAGGACCAGGCAGGGAGCGTGCGCTGTGTCTCCTGCTCTCCAGGCTGATTGCTTAGAGCCGTGGTCAGCAACCTGTGGCTCGCGAGCCACATGCGGCTTTTTGGCCCCTTGAGTGTGGCTCTTCCACAAAATACCACGGCCTGGGCGAGTCTATTTTGAAGAAGTGGCGTTAGAAGAAGTTTAAGTTTAAAAAATTTGGCTCTCAAAAGAAATTTCTGTCATTGTACTGTTGATATTTGGCTCTGTTGACTAATGAGTTTGCCGACCACTGGCTTAGAGCAAGCCCTTGGCCTTGAAGAGGGCCTTTGCCCAGAAAGGCTCATCTGTGCTTCCAGCTCCTCCCAGGAAGCCAGGCTCCAACAAGGCTCACAGAGGCCCTGAGCTCACCTCCCTGCCCTCTTCATGGATATCCTGGGCAGGTCCTATACCCTCTTTGGGCCTACAGAGTCCCACTCCCCTGAGACCAGGGCAGCTGGAGAACAAAGATGGCATGTCCCAGTCCTCATTGTTCTGAGAAGAGAGAAGATGCAGCCAAGATATTGTCGGGCAGTTATTGTTTAAAAACTGGAGAGCAGGTGTGAGCCGCTGGCCTTGCAGGGGTGCAAGGGCCCTGGCTGCAGGCCTGGAGGTGCAGGGAGTGGGTCGAGCTCCACCACTGGCGGAAAGTCAGCCTGGGCAGAGGAGAAAATGGGGGTGGCCAGTGTGGAAGCAGGTGGCATCATATAACCAAGGTCTGGGGTGGGAGACAGCACTGGCCAAAGGGGAAGAATTAGCCCAGAGAGGAAGGAGGAGGGTCACAGTCCGACTGCGACTGTCCTCATTCGGTGCCTCTCCATCTGCTCTGTTCTCCGGGGTCTCCTTCTGTTCAGACTTGGGAGAGAAGGCCACCTGAGAAAAAAGGCAAGCTCAGAGTTAACCAGAAACAGAGGGAGAAAGTGGGGAGGGGGAGAGGGAGGCGGGAGGAGAGGGGGAGACAGCCACCCAAGAGCAGAGGCCATGCTGTCCAGGCCTCTTGATTGACCAGCACCAGGGGCCTTCCCAGTGGTCAGACCTTCCAGCCGGGAGAACAGCTCCAAAGCATCCCTTGGGATGGTGCAGCCCCTTGCAGCTAAGTGCCCCAACATTCCTGAATGCAAGCGGGTGCCCTGACTGGCAGAGATCAAGGACTCTGGAAGGCGTGGCAAGTGCGTCTGACGGCGAGGAGGCCAAGCGGGTCTGGACGGAAGCTGACAGGAGGACCTCCTTAGGCCCAGGCATTTGTTTCTTTTCACTCTTGCTGCTCCCCGCGTGCCTGTGTACTCATTCCCTCTCGAGTACGACGGAGCCAAGCCGTGCTGTGTGGTGAGTTAGAATGTCAGGCTTATATGTGGAATCTGAAAAACAACAGAAACAGATTCATAGACACAGAGAACATACTGATAGTTGCCAGATGGGAGGGAGATGAGATGGGGGTTGGGTGGAAAAGGTGATTGAGAAATACAAGTAGACAGTTACAGAACAGCCCTGGGGACGGGAAGGACAGCGCAGGGAGTGTAACCCATGATGTCGTAGTGACTGTGTACGGTGCCAGGTGGGGACCTACTCGTTAGGGGAATCAGTTCATACGTTACGTAAATGTCTAACCACTATTTTGTACACCTGAAACCAATATAATATTGAATGTCAACTGCAATTGAAAAATGAAAAGTTCGTGAGAGCTGTTCGGCGAGAACACGCAGTGCGGCAGCCCAGGCGTTGTGCTTCAGGGAGGCAGTTCTTTGGTCAGAATTAAAGTTCTCCTGCCCCAACTAGGTCCCTTTTTGTCACTTGATTCCGGTGGGGTTCACCTCTCAGTAGCTTCTCCCCTCTTTCCTTCTCCCACTCTGTGTTGGGAGCAGTGGGTGGGCCATGGTGTGCTTCCTCAGAAACACCCACCATGCCCCGGAGGGTGTGGCTCGGTTGGTTGGACCATCGACCCCTAAACCCAAAAGTTGCACATTTGAATCCCGATCAGGGCACATACCTAGGTTTCCGGTTCCAGCCCCAGTCAAGGCACGTGTGGCAGGTGGCCAGTCGATGTTCTCTCTCACATCGATGTGTTTTCCTCTCTCCCTCCCTCCCTGCTTCCCTCCCTTTCCTTCTATCTAAAAATCAATAAGCATATGCTCAGGTGAGGATTTAAAAAAAACACCCATCGTGTCCACGCCTGATTATGGAAGGGAGGGTGGGCGGCGACCCGGGAGCCTGTCGGCCACCCCCCCCCCTTTCACTGGGAGTGGGGAGTGGGGGAGGGACGGTTTCTGGAATACTGAGGTCAGAGGGGCTTGGAGAAAGAACAGAGGGCCTCCCTTGGCCCCTTTAGCTTGGGATAGGTGTGTGGGGAGAGCAGGGTTCTCACCTGAGTGGTCTAATAAAAACATCCATAGCTGACATGCCTGGCACCATCTCAAGTATTTAAATGTAGGACCTCACTCTTCACAAGAAGTAGGGCTGCTGTCATCCCCACGCCATAGATGGAGAGTGAGGCGCACAGAGGTGAAGTAACTCTCTTACCCCAGGATCTCGTAGCCAGCAGGTGGCAGAGCTGGATTTAAGCTCACATTTGTCACACAGCCAAACCCTGATCAGGCTCGGTAGCCTCTGAGCTCTCTGACAGAAGCTTTCACGTCTGCCCCTGGCTTCCCACAATCTTTCTTTCTCTGGCCTGGGCCCTGGAAGCCACCACCTGTCTGGGCCAGAGAGGAATTCTGTCCACCACCCAGCTCCATCCAATAGCACTGCGCTCCCTGAAGGCAGCAACTTTGCCCTGCTCCTGGCTGTGCGCCCAGGGCCTAGGATAAGTACTTGCAACATAGTAGTGTTGTAGTGTAACCCCCATCTTACAAAGGACGCCTCAAAAAAAGGTCGAATTATGGAGTCATTTATTAAAAGCCGGCGGCATACGAGGGAGCAAAAGCGCTCCAGACCTCGCAGCCCCGAACAATTTGCCACATCTGGCTTATATTGACAGAATATCACAAAGGTATTGATTACATCGTTGGGTCTGGAATGAGGAACCTGTTTCACGAAAAAGCATTTTTACAGAAGCAGAATTTGAGCAACTTAGTTATCTAAAGTATCTATGAATCACTGAATCAACAGAAACGCATTATCTGGGACCACCTGGACGATTTAGAATAATTGTGCTGTCCAGATTCTGGGACCACTGAGTCAACCGAAATTCAGTTATCTGTAGCTACTGAGACAATTTAGGATCACTATCTGTCCTGGGTCCCAGAAGAATGTGCTTCGATGACCAGTGAGATCACAATCAATGGGATATTCAAACCGCAATCAAGGGAGTATTCAATCATACATAAGTTCAGAAAATCAAAATAACTTTTAAATGAGTACAGAACCCAAAACAGCAAGGTTAAAATATTAAACAGCAATTTTACCCAAGTATGGTTGCTACCATACTTCAGTAGCTGCTCAGTCAAACTTTGCTGAATGATGAAGATTTGCCCCGCGAAGAGGGCATTATTATGGTGGTGTGGGGCTGCAGCAGGCAGGTGGGGCGTGAGAGAGACCTGGCGCCAGGATGCCCGAGCCAGTCCCACCTGTGTGGTGCGGGAGAGGTCACTCCACACCTCTGAGTTTCGCTTCCCTGTAACAGCTGTCAGAGTGCCTTCCTCCATTGTGGGGCTCTGAGCAAATGCTCCCTGAGTATTGAGCTTCTGTTCCTATTCTGTTATTACCCAAGGACACAACCAGCGTTTGACCCGGGGTCTGGCCACACCTGGTTCTGTCTCCATGCCCCCTCTCTGATACTGCCGTGGGCCTGAGGGGGTGCTGGGCTGGACCAAGCCCTCCCCTTCACCTCACGTCAGGAAAGACTCCCTGTGGACACCTGTCCCTCCAGCCCCAGCTGCTATTCTTAGTCCCTCCCCGTATTGCTCATCACCAGGCATTTCCCCTCCTAAACTGGCTCCTCGTTTCCATAGGAACCGGGGGAGGGTGGAGATGGGGGGAGGATCCTCCCCCACGGAAGGGAACTTCATTTCGGCTGTTTGGGAGCGGCTGGCAGCGCCTGGAGCAGCTTCTCCCACTGCTTCTCCCCCTTCCCAGACCCCTCCCTGAACAGCACGTATCCTGCCGCTTAATTTATCCAGCACTGTGATCAGATTTAGCAGAGTGCTCAGTGTGTGGGGCCGGCCTGCATATTCATGAGCCGTTCATTCATGCCACCCAAGAGGATGCCAGGTGCCAGGCGCCCTGGGCAGCGACCTGGGTCCACGGATCCCACCTGAGACGAGGGTGACCTAGGGTCAGGGGTCACAGGCGCTAGCTGGAGCCAGGCAGGTGGCCTAGGGTACCGCGTGTGTGGGCGTCACTGGGCGCGGCTCTGGAACCAAATGGGGTTTAAATCCTCCTCTGCTGTTGCTAAAGAAGTCTTTTCACCTCTCAGTTTGCTCATCTGCAAAAGGGAACAGTACCGTGCTGCCCTGGGTGACTCAAAGGATTGAATGAGATAATAAGGAAATGCTCACGGGGGAGGTTCAGCCCATTTCACTGTCATCATTATTGCTGCTGCTGAGCAGTGGTTCATCTGGCCTGGTTCATGGGGTTCTGGAGAAATAAGGCAGCAAGATGGTTTGAGTTCTACTCTGGTGGGGTGGTGCGGATTTGTGTAGGGGGTGTTTCTCTCTGCTCTGTGCCTGCCCGCGGATCCCAGCTCCCCCTGAGTGAGCACAGAGTCCTCTCCAGGAAGGCAGGAGAAGCACAAGGAAGCTGTCTGGCCTCTGGGGAAGGGCCGCCCCGTGTGTGAGCCCTACCAGGGGCCAGCATGTCCATCAGGAGGCCCAAGCTCTGGAAGGAAGCTGGGTTCTGGGTTCCAGGTTCTTCCAGGCCACGGGAATTTCTGTATATATTCACTCCATTCACATATTCATTCTGTCAGTTTCCTGAACCAGTCCCATGATGGGCATGGGGGACACACTTGTCGGGAAGGAGAGCCCCTTTCATGAAGGAGGTGCCACCAGTGAGGACGTGTCAGGGTCTTCGGATGAGGACAGGTCAACTTCTGTGGAAGTTCGGGGCGGGGGGGAAGGGGGAAGTCATCTCAGTTGGGGCATCAGGCAAGGCTTCCCACAGGAGGTGGCTTTCAGGTTGAACCTGGACAACATGGCTGTATAGACCTAGGATGAGTAAGAAGGGCGTGTGGGATAGTGAAGGCAAAGGCCTGGCAATGGGAACTCTACTTGGGAGGTGCTGGCCAGATGGAGGCTGGGAGAACCATGAGCCCTGGGCAGAGGGGTCCTGGCTTACCTCAGCCATCCCCTGAAGAAGGGACCCAGGAGGGCCCCCCTCTGTCTTTCACATGCAGGTGTGCTCGCAGGGGTCACATTCCAGCTTGATGGAGGAAAGGGGAGAGATCCGCTCTTGGTCTCTTGATGAATCTACAATTAAATCAGAACAGATGCCGTGGAGCTGTGTTGTCATTAGAGAGCTGGTGAGGCTAACCAGTGATTCCTCTGCAAACCAAGAGCCCTTCCAGGTGGCTGTGGCCGGCCACGCACGGGCAGCCATCAGGGGGGAGAGACAGACATAAGAGGCCAGAGCTTCAGCCAGAAATAAGAAAACCAGCAGCTCACACTCAGTCATTTGCAGAGTGTTCCCACCACTATCTTAGTTAATCATGACAATGGGGTACTGTTATTTGCTCCTATTTTACAGATGGAGAAACCGAGGTGCAGAGAACAAAGGGGTAAGAACCTGGTTAAGTATACGGATTAACAAATTTTTAAAAAAATATCTTTTTATTGATCTCAGAGAGGAAGGGAGAGGGAGAGAGATAGAAACATCAATGATGAGAGAGAATCATGGATCTGCTGCCTCCAGCACGCCCCCCACTGGGGATCGAGCCTGCAACCCAGGCTTGTGCCCTGACCAGGAATCGAACCGTGACCTCCTGGTTCATATGCCCTGTGGGGCAGTGGTGTCCAACCTCCAACAGGATCTGAGGTTTATGGCACCAATAACTGTTAAGGTCCTGGATTCTTCAAATGACTTACTTTAAATATGATCAAATTGAGTGAATGCAAAGCTCTTCATGTAACAGTATTGCCCCACTTACCTGTGTTCTTGAGTGGAAGGTAAAGGAACAGTTACCTGGAGCTCCCAGTACCTCTCTCTCACCTGTGCCTCAAGCCAGGCGTCACTGATGTGCTAACAGCCACTCTCCTGTGGCACAAATGCTTGTCTGAATGCTGCTCGCTGGCAGAGGCTGTGTGCCCTGCCCACGTTCCGGCTGCCTGCTGATGGCTTCTCTGACCCTGCCGGCCGTGTCCTGTCCTGTGGGAGCACACAGTCACCCTCCCCTGCTCCAGGAGCCACCCTCAACCCAAGGGATGTACGGTTGGGGTGGAGAAAGACGTCCTCACCCCTCACGGACAGTCACCCACAGTGGTAACTCAAGTATTAGCACCATTCTTGGCCTCCCTGCCTTTCCCAGCTCATTCCCTCATCCCGGCTGAAGTCTTACACCCTGGTCCTCAGCCAGGTTCTGCGTTTGAAAGAACAAAGCCTACGATACCCTCCAGCAGTGTGTGTGCTGTCCTGACCTACAACAGTTTTTAAGAGGTGTCAAAGCCTGTGGATACCCTAGGGAGTGTGTCCATCCGGGGACTGTGAGGACCAAAATGTTGGGGCTGGGGGCTCTAGGTGGGGAGGCGCTGTCAGCAGCTGGTTCTGGTAAATGGAAGCTGGTGGTGCACGGAAAGGCCAGGGACACAGGACTTTAACATTTACTATTTATAACAGATAACTATTACCCCTCCCCAATAGGAAAATTGGTGCTGAATTAGGGTCTCAGCGTTGAGCCAGGGGACCCCAGAAAGGCTGCAGTGTCCTCCTTCCATCATGTGGGAGCTGGCCCAGTGCACCCGAGGGTTTCCCCAGTGCCCCCACGTGTGATGGTTTGGCAGTAGTAGTGACTGGAACATCCTCCTCCACCTGCCAGGCTGCTTGGGGAGGTCGTGGGAGGGTCTGAGCCTTGGGCTGCACTAAATCCTGTGTCAGTCCACATGGCCTGAACATGGGCAGTGGGCCTGCACATGCTCTCCTTACCTGACTCTTCAGGGTGGAATGAGGTCACTGCCAGGTGTCCTGGATTCCCTACAAACAGGGGTCAGGCCCAGGCTGGGGCCCCTGTGGATGAGGCAGGGCCTCAGAGCAGGAGAGCGACCCCAGGCAAAGTGTGTTCTGCTCCATCTGAGACTGGCCTGGTTTGCTTCCAGGTTTTGTTCTTTTTAAAACTGGTTCACTCAGTGGGTATTTAAGACAAAAACCACAGACCTCGGTCTGATTCAAGTGGAAAAAATAGTATTGGAGGCTGGGAATCCGACAGATCTAGGTTGAATCCCAGCTCTGCCACTTACCAGCCGTGTGGTCTTGTAGTGGGGATAAGAATAGCTTTCACCTCATGGGTTTGTTGTGAGAAGAAATGAGATGAAGTATAGAGAGCACCCTAGTGGGTGCCTGGCACACAGTAGGTGCTCAATAAATGTCAATTACCTTTCCTTATTTCTGAGCAGAGTATGGCTGTAGCCAGTCTCTCTCCCAGCCTCAGGGCCTAACAGAGCAATACTGGTTATATCCTAAGTGCTCAGTCAGTGTGTCTTAAATGAATGGTGAATTTCTCAAAATCCTTTCAAGTCTTCTCAGCTCTTTTTTTTTTTTTTTTTTTTTTTTTTTTTTTTAAGCTGCACCCGAGGACATGCATTGATTTGAGAGAGAGAGAGAGAGGGAGAGAGAGAGAGAGAGAGAGAAGACATTGATGTGAAAGAGAAACATCAATTGGTTGCCTCCTGTATTCACCCTGACCAGGGGTCAAACCCACAACCTAGGTATGTGCCCTGACCAGGAATTGAACCCGCAACCCTTAGGTGTATGGGATATTGCTCCAAGCAACTGAGCCACCCGGCCAGGGCTCAGCTCATTTCTAACCCCTATTCATAGGCCGACTCGTGTCTTTCATCAGTTCTTCGAGTGCTGCCTCTCCCCCTTCTCTCTGCTCTCTCCTTGGAGTTCCAAGTGGACATTGTGATACCTTCCCAGTCTGTCCTCTATGTCTCATCTTTTCCTTTTTCTCTCTCCCTCTCCCTCTCCTCCTCTCTCTGCTGTGTTCTGGATCATTTCTTCCGATTCCAGTTCACATTTTCCTCTACATCTGAGGTTAAGCTGCTGCTTAACCTTTCTAAGAGTGTTAAACTTCCAGTTAATATATTTTTTTTATTTCTCAATGTGTGACCTGGTTCTTTCAAATCTGCTTGTTCTCTTTGGAGAGCCTCTTGCTCCTTCTTCGTGTTTTTTACTTTTCCTATTATTCCTCTAGACACATTATGGGTGTTTATTTTATATTTCCAACCCTATAATACACACATCTAAAGTCCTTGGGGATCGACTTTCTTGTTTGCTGTTTCTTCTGTCTTGCTAAGGGTGACGTGTTTCTTAAAGGCTTTGAATTTTTAAAAATTGTCTGTGGGAATTCACTGAGGACTGGGTTAAGGGTTTTCTTCCAGGAGAATTTGATTTTGCTTCTGTTGTGCATCTGGGAGCACCACAGACTTAATTTTGTATTTTTTATACTTTTAAAAATTGAGCACTTTTTAAAAAAAAATAAAAGTCCACAAGACATGAGAGGGACCACTATTGTAACAGCTGTCATCACTGATTAGCAGTGAAACTTTATACACATGGACTAGTGAAGGATTCTTTATCTTGATGTAACATTCGCAAGATTCATCCACATCGTTGTATGTAGTGATAACTTGTGGAATATTTCATTGGGTAAATATGCCACAATTCATTTATCCAGTTCCCCGTTATGGACATTTGGATTGTTTTCAGTTTGGTGCTATTATGAATGAAACAGCTATAAACATTGTTGCCTATTACATTTGGTGAAGATAAGCTCTTATTTTTTATTGGGTAAATACTCAGGAGAGAAATTATTGGGCGATTTGGTATATGAACGTTTGGCTTTCATAGATTTTGCCAAACAGTTTTCAGAAACGGTTGTGCCAATTTCCACTCCCACGAGCCACGTATGAGTTCCAAGTGTTCTCCATCCTCACCAGCACTTGGCATTGTGGTCTTTACTTTCTGCCGTTGCGGTGAGGGTGTAGTGATATTATACTCTGGCTTTCATTTGCATTTTCCCCATGATGAATGACATGGAACACCTTTTATATTTATTGGTTCTTTTTTAAAAAATATATTTTATTTTTTACAGAGAGGAAGGGAGAGGAATAGAGAGTTAGAAACATCGATGAGAGAGAAACATTGATCAGCTGCCTCCTGCATACCTCCTACTGGGGATGTACTCACAACCAAGGTACATGCCCTTGTCCGGAATCGAACCTGGGACCTTTCAGTCCGCAGGCCAACGCTCCATCCACCAAGCCAAACTGGTTAGGGCTATTGGTTCTTTTGATACCCGATGTGATGTGTGTTCAAATCTGTTTTCCCCTGTTTTGAATTTAGTATTAACTGGAATTCACCGGAAAAGTAAAGTGGCACATACTCCACACAAGGAACCCCTTGGGTGGAGTGCAGGGCAGGGGTGTGCTGGTCAGTGAGCTCTTGGAAATTTTTTTAAAAACAACCTGATTCATAGCATATTCCTATTTCATGTAAACACGCCAAGCCTGGCCAGTTTCAACTGAGTGGGCCACAAAATTCCCGAGTATTTAACCGATGGCTCCCCTGAGCCAGTGTGGATCATCTCTGTGACAGCAGAGCCTGGAAGTAGCACCTCAAATGAAACTAACTGATATCTCTGCAGCAAAAATGCGAATTCTCACCCTGACTGGTATAAAACAGGCTCACGGCAGGGGAGGTCCGGTGTTTGCCTGCAACGCGTCAACCGCCAATTAGCAGGAAAAGATCTTTCCATTTCCAGAGCTCTTCGGGCTTTCACAGCGCACGTAAAAGGTTATGGGTCCGTTTCTGCTTCTCGTCCACTGATGGCAGGCTTGCTGACGCTGTTGGGGCATTTCAGGAAATCCTCTTGAACTTTTGTGCAAAGCAGCAAACCACGATTTTGAGCTCACTGACCTCCACGGTCCCTTCTAGTTCTGGAAGTCTACAGCTAAATGTTCAAGGAGTCCTCTACTAATTGTCCACTTTGCTTTATTTCTACTTGAGCATCGCTGTGGAACAGTGTCTTTTCACACACAACTTCTGGACCTAGTGATCCCAGAGTTCACTACACAGCTCTTCCCACAGAAGGGTCTGGAGTCAGGCTGCCTAGATGCGAATCTTGGCCCCACCACTTATTTCCCCTTTTACTGGGGGCAAGTCACTTAAGTCCCTCTGTGCCTCCGTTTCCTCGCCTGGTCATGAAAACTGAGGTTACAAAAAATGGAATTCCCAGAGGCCATCTCCGAGCTGCCTGCCGGGGACTTCCTCACACCTGAGACCCCAAGTCGCATCAAGTATCTCGAGTCAGAATTGGTGGGTGTCGGGCAGACGGTTGTAGTGGCAGCAAGAGGACCTGACCTGCCCACACTGGTTGCAGGGCTGTTTTCCCATCTTTGCACTTCGAATGCCCGCAGTGGCCGGTCAGGGCAGCCGCTTGTCAGTGGTGCGGAGGCCGGAGGCCAAGCCCTTCCCTCAGAAAACCCTGCGCTGCAGAGAAATACCCTTCCCAGCCTCCCAGACCTTGACAGACGTTTGAAGTTCACCACTGTGAGATGTCTCAGGCATGGTTTCTTAAGTCTTTTTCTCCCTCTAGAGCCCGCAAGGTAGATCTGTCTCCTCTCTGAAGGGTAGTGCAGCTGTGACAGAGCTCGCGTCCAGTGCTGCCCAGAAAAGGCCGCTCGCCTGCCCGGGGTGGGGCAGTGTCTGAGCCTGTGAGGTGTGAGCATGCCCAGTGGCCGCTCCACAGGCCTTCCTCATCAGACTACTCGCTGTGTATTGTTCAAATTGGGTTGTCTGTCTTTCTCTTATAGATTTGTTGTTAATCCTCACCCCAGGATATTTTTTCCATGGATATTTAAAGAGAGTGGAAGGGAGGGAGACAGAGAGAGACACATCGATGTGAGAGAGACACATAGATCAGTTGCCTCCCAAGTGCCCAGACTAGGGGTCAGGGATCAAGCTGGCAACCAAGGTACATGCCCTTGACCAGAATCGAACCCAGAACCCTTCCGTCCGCGGGCTGACGCTCTATCCACTGAACCAGACTGGCTAGGGCTTTTTCTTATAGATTTGTAGGAGCATTTTGTATGTTCTGGATATGAGCTTTAGGCGGATACATGTATTGAAAACATACCTTCTCCCAGTCTGAGACTTGTCTTTGACCTCTCCTAAATGAAGAGTTTAATTTTAATGAAGTCTTCTTTATCATTCTTTTATCATTAGTCTTTCTTATATCTTCTAGGACAGTGGTTGGCAAACTCATTAGTCAACAGAGCCAAATATTAACGGTACAACGATTGAAATTTCTTTTGAGAGCCAAATTTTTTAAACTTAAACTTCTTCTAACGCCACTTCTTCAAAATAGACTCGCCCAGGCCGTGGTATTTTGTGGAAGAGCCACACTCAAGGGGCCAAAGAGCTGCATGTGGCTCGCGAGCCGCAGTTTGCCGACCACGGTTCTAGGAGATCTTTAAGAAATGAAGATATTTATCCATGTTTTCTTCTAGAACTTTTGTTTTCATTTTTGTGTATGATGGAAGGTAAGGGTCAATTATTTTTTTCATATGCGTATCTAGTTTGGACAGCAATATTTTTTGAAAGAACCATCTTTTCCCCACCAAATTGCATAAATTGTTACACAGATGGAATCACACAGTATGTAACCTTTTAGGATTGGCTTCTTTCACTCACCTTAAATTCGCTTGAAATATACCCAAGTTGTTATGTATATCAATAGTTTGTTTCTTTTTATTGTCACCCAGTATTCCATGGGTAGATATACCAGTCTGTTTAATCATTCACCCAGTAAAGGCCATCTGTCTGAGTTGTTTCCAATTTTGGTTATTATTATTATTTTTTTAATTAAATCTTTATTGTTGAAAGCATTACATATGCTCCCCTTTGTCCCACATTGACCCCTTCTGGCCCCAGGCCTTCACTACCCTATTGTCTGTGTCCATGGGTGATGCATATATGCATACAAGTTCTTTGGTTGATCATTTCCCACCCACCCACCCTCTCCCGCCTTCCCTCTGAGATTCCACAGTCTATTCCATGCTTCCATGTCTCTGGATCTATTTTGTTTATCAGTTTATTTTATTCATTAGATTCCACATGAGTGAGATCATGTGATCCTTGTCTTTATCTGACTGGCTATTTCCCTTAGCATAATACTCTCCAGGTCCCTCCATGCTGTCTCAAAGGGTAAAAAATCCTTCTTTTTGGCTGCTTCATAGTATTCCATTATATAAATACACCACAGCTTTTTTATCCACTCATCTTATTATTAATAAAGTTGTTGTGAGCATTCATCCACAGGTTTTTGTGTGAACATAAGTTTCTGTTTCTCTTATATAAATGTCCAAGAGTGCAATTTCTCGGCCGTATGGTAATTGCATGTTATACATATGTGTGTGTTGTGTGATATCTATATATATAAAAGGCTAAGCTCCCAGCCAACCAGCTGACCGGCCAACTGGCCAGTAGGTATGATGCGCACTGACCACCAGGGGGCAAACGCTCAGCCCAGGAGCTGCCAAGTGACAGCAGCTTTGCAGAGTGACCTCTCGCACTCCAGGACTCCTTGGGGGATGTTGAACTGCCAGTTTCTCTGCCGAGGGACCTCACCTGCCAGAGGGACCCCGCTAACTTTGCAGATGCCCTTCGAGCCCTGGTGCTGCCCCAGGTGCGGCCGACCAGGGAGGGACAGCGGGAGGTTGGCTCCAGGGCATGTCTGGCCCATCTCGCCCAGTCCCACCCCACCGGCCACCTTCTAAGTAATTTCCTTTCAATGTGCACGAATCCATGCATCGGGCCTCTAGCATTTATATATTAGAGCAGTTTAGGTTCACAGCAAAAGTGAGTGGAAGTTACAGAGATTTCCCATATATTCCCTGCCCCCACTGTTGTTCAGACTCTCCCATTATCAATATCCCCCACCAGAGTGGTATCCTATATAATAAAAGCCTAATATGCAAATTGACTGAACAACAGAACAACCATTGGAATGACTGGTCGCTATGACACACACTGACCACCAGGGGACAGATGCTCAACACAGGAGCTTCCCCCAGCCCACAGGACCCAAGCCGGCCAAGGTGGGTGCCAGCCGGGGGCCCCCCACCCCGATCACCCCACCAGTCGCTCCACAGATCAGCCCTGATCGCCGGCCAGGCCTAGGGACCCTACCCATGCACGAATTTCATGCATCAGGCCTCTAGTATTTGGTATAGTCTATTTGTTGTGTACCTATAGTGATACATCATTATCACCCAAAGTCCATAGTCTACATTAGGGTTCACATTGGTGTTTTACACTGGGTTTAGGCCATGCATAATCCACCATTGTAGTATTTATCATGCAGAGTAGTTTCACTGCCCTAACAATTCTCTGCCTATTCATCCTTCCCTCTCCCCAAACCTCTCGTCATTACTGATCTTTTTACTATATCCATAGTTTTACCTTTTCTAGAATGTCATACAATTGGAACCATACAGTCTGAATCCTTTTCACATTGGCTTCTTTCACTTAGTAATATGCATTTAAAGTTCCTTCATGTCTTTTCATGGTTTAATAGCTCATTTCTTTTTTGTGCTAAATAAGATTTTATTGTCTAGATGTACCACCTTTTATTTATCTACTAGAGGCCTGGTGCACAAAATTCATGCACGGGTAGGGTCCCTAGGCCTGGCCGATCTGTGGGGTGACCAGCAGGGCAATCGGGGGGGCCCCTGCTGGCACCCACCTTGGCTGGCCTGGGGCCTGTGGGCTGGGAGCAGCTCCTGTGTTGAGCATCTGCTCCCTGGTGGTCAGTGCACATCATAGCAACTGGTCATTCCACCATTCGGTTGATTTGCATATTAGACTTTTATTATATAGGATTCTTCTACTGAAGGACATTTTGGTTGTTTTCAAATTTTGGCAATCTAGATATATAAAAGCCTAAGCAACCATTACGACCTGTCAACCGAACAACGGGTTGACCGGTTGCTATGATGATCACTGACCACCCAGGGGCAGACGCTCAATGCAGGAGCTGCCCCCTGGTGGTCAGTGTGCTCCCACAGCCAACCTCCCGTGTCTGGCCAACCTCCCACGGTTCCTCCCCCCGGCCAGCCAGCCCTGATTGCTGGCCAGGCCGAGGGACCCCACCTGTGCACGAATTTGTGCACCAGGCCTCTAGTTATGAATAAAGTGCTATAAACATTCATGTGCAGGTTTCTGTGTGGACCTAAGTTTTAACTCATTTGGGTAAATGTCAAGGAGCATAATTGCTGGATCATGTGGTAAGAATATGTTTAGTTTAGTAAGAAACCAACTTCCGAAGGGGTTGTTTTATTTTGTATTCCCACTAGCAATGAAATAAGAGTTCCTATTGCTCCACAGCCAGGTGTTTTTAATGTTTTGGATTTTGGCCATTCTAATAGATATGTCATGGTATCTCATTGTTGTTTTAATTAGGAATTCCCTAGTGACGTGATGTTGAACATCTTTTCATATGCTTATTTGCCATCTGTGTATCTTCTTTGATGAGGTGTATGTTTGGTATTTTTGCCTATTTTAAAAAAATCTATATTTTTTATTGATTTCAGAGAGGAAGGGAGAGGGAGAGAGAAACATCAATGATGAGAGAGAATCATTGATCGACTGCCTCTTGCATGCCTTCTACTGGGGATCAAGCCCACAACTTGGGCATGTACCCAACCAGGAATTGAACCATGAGCTCCTGGTTCATAGGTCGACACTCACACTCAGAGCAACACTGGCCAGGCCCATTTTTTAAAACTGGGTTGTTTGTTTTGTTACTGTTGAGTTTTAAGAGTTCTTTGCATATTTCCTCTAACAGTCCTTTATCAGATATGTCTTTTGCAAATATTTCCTCCCAGTCTATGACCTGTTTTCTCATTCTCTTGACATTGTCTTTTACAGAGCAAAAGTTTTTAATTTTAATGAAATTCAGTTTATCCATTATTTCTTTCACATATCATGCCTCTGTGTTGTGTTTAAAAAGTTATCATCATACCCAAGGTCATCTAGGTTTTCTCTTATATTATCTTCCAGAAGTTTTATAATTTTGCATTTTAATTTAAGTCAATGTTCATTTTTAAGTTAATTTTTGTGAGTAGTGTAAGTTCTGTGTCTAAATTCACTTCTTTTGTATATAAATGTCCAATTGTTCCAGCACCATTTGTTGAAAAGACTGTCTTTGTTCCATTGTATTGCCTTTGCTCTTTTGTCAAAGATAAGTTGACGATAGCCCTAGCCGGTTTGCTTAGTGGTTAGAGCATTGGCCCTTGGACCGAAGGGTTGTGGTTTGATTCCTGTCAAGGGCACATACCCGCATTGGGACTTGTGCGGGAGGCAACCAATCAATGTGTCTTTCTCGCATTGATGTTTCTCTCTCTCTGTCTCTTCCCCTTCTTCCACTCTTTAAAAATCAATGGAAAAAATATTCTCAGGTGAGGATTAACAACAGCAACAAAAAAGGTAAGTTGACTATATGAATGCAGGTCTACTTCTAGGCCAGCCGTGGGCAAACTACGGCCCGCGGGCCGGATCCGGCCCGAGGAGCCGAAAGAGCGGAGGGTTCTCTTTCTCTCCCCTCTGCTCCTTCACCAGCAGCAGTGTTAACATGGCAACGTTGGGAAACACGGCCGCAGCTCCTTCTTCTGAGTGGGCAGATTTATATCCGCCCATTCAGTAGAAGGAACAACCTCTCAATCTTCCAGAGGCTCCTTGTAATGCCCGCGGACGCGTCCCCCGACATCACCCTGGGAATGCGTAGACACGTTATCGTGGTGATGTAGGGAGACACGCCCCTGGAGAGCACAGTATCAGAGCATTAGCTAAAAAGGAGACCAACAACACTGTTCCCACTGAAGTTGATGTTTTAAAGACCAAAAACCTTTCAACCCAGTCTACATTGCCATCTACATCTACGTCCCGGGCATAATTTGGAAGTTGCACTAAAGAAAATGTTTAATTTACTGTTTACACATTTTGTTCTTTTCTATTTGTTTTAGTTTTAAATTATCTTATTATATTTAAGTTTAATTTGAAAGGCTTTTGTACCTTTCCTTTGTTAGGCAATTTTATTTTGCCTTTGCCATCTTCAATATAAGGTATGTTATTGTGCTATGATTCCTCCATTTTTTGAAGTTTCAAATTATAATAATTAGTGTTTACATTCTTCTTGTTAAAATGTTTGAAATGAATAAAACTATTGAAATTAAAAAAAAAGACCGTACCCTTTTATGTAATGATGTTTACTTTGAATTTATATTAGTTCACACAAATACTCCATCCATGCTTTTGTTCCGGCCCTCCGGTCCAGTTTAAGAACCCATTGTGGCCCTTGAGTCAGAAAGTTTGCCCACCCCTCTTCTAGGCTCTCAGTCGTTCCATGGATCTAAGCTTTCTCCAATACCCCCCTCTCAATTACTGTTGCTTTATAGTAAGTCTTGAAGTTTGGTATTATCAGTCCTCTGACTTTGTTTTTCTCCTTCAATATTGTGTTGGCTATTCTGGATCTTTTCCTTTTCCATATAAACTTTAGAATCAGTTTGTTAATATCCACAAAGTAACTTGCTGAGGTTTTGATTGAGATTGCTTTGAATCTATAGATCAAGTTGGGAAGAACTGTCATCTTAACAATATTGAGTGTTTTTATCCATGAATGTGGAATATCATTCCATTTATTTAGTTCTTTGATTTCTTTTCATCAGAGTTGCTATAGTTCTTGTACATGTTTTGTTAGATTTATAGTTATATATTTCATTTTGGGAGGTGCCAATGTAAATGATACTATGAGTTTTTGTTCTTTGTTAATCCATTGATTTTTGTAGAGAGTAGAAGAGAGGGGAGGGAGGGAAGGAGAGAGAGAAACATTGATGTGAGAGAGACACATCAGTTGGTTGCCTCCTACATGCATTCTATCCGGGGCGGGGGATCAAACCTGCAACCCTTCAGTGCGAGGACTGGTACTCTAACCATTGAGCACATCGGCCAAGGCAATGATACTATGTTTTTTAAATTCCATGTGTTCATTGCTGGTATATAGGAGTTGACTTTTGTATTTTAACCCTGTATCCTGCAACCTTACTATAATTGCTTATTAGTTCCAGAAGGTCATGTTTAGTTTTATAAAAAACTGTCGAACTATTTTTCCATAGGGGCTACATCATTTGACATTCCCACCAGCAATGTATGAGTGATCGGTCTCTGCATCCCTGCCAGCATTTGATGCTGTCACTGCTTTTTACTTTAGCTGCTCTGATAGGCATGCATTCATGTCTCATTGTAGTTTTATTTGCATTTCCCTACTGGCTAATGATGTTGACCATCTTCTCAGTGCTTATTTGCCATCTGCATGTCTTCTTTGGTAAAATGTCTATTCATGCCTTTTGTCCATTTTCTAGTTGGATTATTTTTTTACTGTTGAATTTTGTGGAGTTTTTCTTTCTTATATTCTAGATAAGAGTCCTTTGTTGCAAGGATTTTCCCCAAACTATAGTTTTCAATATACTCTGAAATCTAGTAATGTTAGTCCGACAACTTTATTCTTCATCAATGTACTCTCTACAATTTTTAAATTTTTATTGAGTTTATTGGGGTGACATTGGTTAATGAAATTATGTAAGTTTCAGGTGTACAGTCCTGTGATATATCATCTGTATATTGTAGTGTGTGCTTACCACCCAAAGTCAAGTCTCCCGTCACCATTTATCCCCCGTTTACCCTCTTTTACCTCCCCCACCCTTTTCCCCTCTGGTAATCACCATACTGTTGTCTGTGTCTATGAATGGTTTTGGTTTTGGGTTGTGGTTGTTTTGGTAGGAAATTGTAAGGGTCTGTTTTATACATGAGGAAATGGAAGCTCAGAGAGGTTAGGCAAAGTCACATAGCCAGGAAGCGGTAGATCTGGGATTCCCGTGCAGATCTGTGAGGCAGGAGAGCCGTGGGTCCTGGACACACAGGAACTGATAAGTGATGCCTCAGGAAGGTGGTTAGTCCAGGGCTTGGCTGTTTGTGTTCAGAGGAGGGCTATTCATGCCTATCTAGGCCAAATCCATTTCTTTTTATTAAATTCAAAAGGAATAACCCATTGTACTTTTGGCCAGCCGCTGGAGCGATCTCAGTCCCACCACAAATGGCTAATCCTCCAGGTGTTACACTCTGTGTGGAGAGAAGCTCGCAGCTATCTTCATCCAGGCAGGGTCATTCTGGACAGACCCTTGTCCTTTCTCGTGGTAACTGGCCCAAATAGCCCTGGGGATTTTAGCTTATGCAATTCCTCTCCAAAAAATGAAATTGTCTGTCTCATACAAAGAATTATTTGGATAAGAAGATGGCTGTGATTGTGGAGTTTCTTTTTTTTTAATTGAATTTATTGCGTATTTCAGAGGGAAGAGGTGGGGGTGGGAAGAGAGTAACCAAAGACTGTATATGCATATGTGCATAACCATGGACACAGACAATATTGGGGAGGGGGTGGGAGCTGGGTGCAGGGGGTCAGTGAAGGGGAGAGGGGGACATTTGTAATACTTTCAACAATAAAGATAAATTTTTCAAAAATAAAAACAGCAGGTTAAAAAAATGGAACTTGTTGGGGTGACATTGGTTAATATAATTATACTAGAGGCCTGGTGCACAAAATTTGTGCACTGGGGGGTGTGTGTCCCTCAGCCCAACCTGCACCCTCTTCAATCTGGGACCCCTCAGGGGACATCCCTTTCACAATCCGGGACTGCTGGCTCCCAACTGCTCACCTGCCTGCCTGAATGCCCCTAACCACTTCTGTCTGCCAGCCTGATCACCCCCTAACCACTCCCCTGCCAGCCTGATTGATGCCTAACTGCTCCCCTGCTAGCCCAATCGTCCCCAACTGCCCTCCCCTGACAACCCAGTCACCCCCAAATGCCCTCCCCTGCATATTCCCTCTTTATTAGATAGGATTTTTTCTTTAACATATTGGACAGCCCTAACTGGTTTGGCTCAGTGGATGGAGTGTCGGCCTGCAGACTCAAGGGTTCCAGGTTCGATTCCAGTCAAAGGCATGTACCTTGGTTAAGGGCACATACCCAGTGGGGAGTGTGCAGGAGGCAGCTGATCAATGTTTCTCTCTCATAGATGTTTCTAACTCTCTATCCCTTTCCCTTCCTCTCTGTAAAAAAATCAATAAAATATATATTTTTTAAAAAGAAACATTTAAGATTCCTCCATATCTGCCTAACTGGTGTGACTCAGTGGTTGAGACCCCAGGCTGCCACTGCTGGGAGGGAGATCGCGCCGTGGGGAGTGAATTTGTTTTTGTTTTTTATAAAGGGTCAGGAGGGCCTCTGGGCAGCATTCCGCCAGGCCGCTTATTCTGCCGGCTCTCAGCGGTAGCCCTCCCTGAGACTGGGGGACTCCGGCGGGGCTGAGGGGACTGGGCGTTGCCATCTTGTGGCTATGGGCACCACCATTTTTGTTGTGGAGTGACAGTTAATTTGCATATTACTCTTTTATTAGATAGGATAGGTTCCAGGTACACAATTCTATAATACATCATCTGTATTCACCACCCCAATTTATAGTCTCTACAATTGAAAGCCGTTTGAATTTCACATAAATTTTAGAATGAGTTTATCAAGACCTTGAGAGGATTTTGGTTGGGAGAGGGACCTAGAGATTAATGTGGGGAGAGTTGGCATCTTTCGCATAGTGAGTGTCCCAGTCTACAAACACAGCCTCTCTCTCCATTTGTTCAGGTCTTTAACTCTCCCTGTAAGGTTTGTAATTTTCACTGTAGAAGTCTTGCACACCTTTCATTAGAGTTATTATTCCTCAGTTTTTGATGGATTTTGGTTCCATTGTAAATTGTATTATTTATTTAAATCTTATTTTTGTTTGTCGCTTATATATGTAAATACAATTGATGTTTGCAAATTGACTTAGGTTGCTGTTTCTTGCGATTCTATCCAGGTGATTTCCTTATTTCCCTGGATGACCTCTCTTTGAAAGCCCTTATCCATCTGTGCCTTCAATCACTCTGTCTCCAGCCCCAGCCTCTCCCCTTGTTGTGCGTTTTCCTGGACATCTTCTTGAAGCCTCTGGGTGACTGGGATGCTCCTTGGTACCCAAACTGTGGTCTTGAAGGCAGAACACCCACCTCCATCACCCACTCAGTGGAACCCTTGGATCAGTCATCACCACCCTTTAAGCCTGGAATTTTCTCTTTGAGAAAAATTGTGCTGACCTCACAGAATTGTTGGAAGGTTCCAGGATGGGAACCTTCTTGGTTGTAATCCAACCAAAGAGCTGGATTGACAACTCTTTGTAAAATGTAAATATGGAGCCCACAGGAGGAGCAGCACTCACTATGTATCCCACAAACTCCACGCAGGACACATGTCCCCAGTGGGCTTTTCTCCTCTTTTCCCCGCTTTCCCTTTGCCCAGACCTCCCTTCTTAAGGGCAGCCCTACCAGCCACCCACACGAGAAACCTGAGCCTCATCTTTGCTTCCTCCCCTTCCCTTACCCACGTCAGAACCATTAGCAACAACTCTTGATTCTGCCTCTTTGACTTGTCTCTTAACTGTCTCCTTCCTCCCCCTTTTCACAGCTCCAGCCCAGTCCAGGCCCATCATCTCTCCTCTGGACAGTTGTGGTGGCCTCCTGCCTCTTACCCCTCTTGACAGCCATCATCCACAGTGACCACCAGGGGAATCTTCATTAAACACATCTTCCCTGTGCTCTGAGCCCCATCATGGCATCCCTTGTCCTCCCAGATGAAACCCAAGCTGTTCACCTGGCTCTCAAGGTCTTTCTTCTCAAGCCCCTTCTCTGGCCTCAGCTTTGCTGCTCTCCCCACGCATCTGCACTCGGCTATTTGCTTCTCTCTGAATCCCCTGTGCCTCCTCCCTTTTGTTGGTGCCAGTCCCTCTGCCTAGAACTCCTGCCGCCTCTCTCTGCCTGCAGTGGGGTTGCCACAGCCACTGTAGTGAGACCCACACTGCAGGGTGGGAGAATGAAAGGCAGAGAGTAATCTCTGCACACACAACACAGCATTTTGATGTGAAAGGGATCCTACTTTTGCCAGAAATCTTTAGAAATAACCTATTCTCCCCTAGGCTTAGCCATCAGATATGAGAGTTGCCTCTAAACCTAGGATTCAAACAAGTGGGTTCAACCAGATGGACTGCTGGGGGTGGGCCAACCAGAAGATGCCAGGGCTTCGGGCCGGCCTGCTGCCTGCTGGGTGAGATGTTTCTCCCAGGTGCTCTGAGGGGGGTTCAGAGACTGAGGCAGGGGGGTTTGGTTGTCCCTCTCCTTGGGCTGGTGGTGTCAGATACCCTGGTGATGTCAGCCTCGGAGCTGGCTTGAGAGGGCTGAGGCCAGAAAGGGGCTGAGACCACATGTCCACATCCTTTATTCCTCCCCTCCACTCAAGGGTCCTTGAGCTTCCAGCCGC
Organism: Plecotus auritus; assembly: GCF_963455305.1. Lineage (NCBI taxonomy): Eukaryota > Metazoa > Chordata > Mammalia > Chiroptera > Vespertilionidae > Plecotus > Plecotus auritus. Next base: position 60,421,453 of record NC_137782.1, on the reverse strand, counting down.
ACCCACTCCCATGTCCCACGGCAGCGCTTGGTGCAGGTCTCCGGGGCATTTCCAGTGAGTTGTCTTCTATTTTTAAGCACAACCTGGGACTTTATTCTGGTCCCACCACTTGCTCCTCATATATCCTTGGATACGTGAATTTACTTCTTTGGGCCTCAGTCTCCTCTTTGAAAAATGGGACTGGGGTTTTGGGAGAATCAGCTGGAATGGCCCCTCTGAAGTGATTGGTGCTATTGATTGTACCCATGATGCCTTTTTTATTTGTCCTGCCCTTCCCACTTCCCCCAAGGGAGAAGCCTTTGTCGTATTCATATCTGAGGCACTCCTTCTGCCCCTGATACACAGTAGGTGCCATAAGTGTTTTCTGAGTTGACTCAGGCAGGGGAGAGTAATTTGGGAGGAATGGGTAGATGTGGGGCAGGGGCGGCCCTAAGTGCACCTACCCATCTGGTTTTAGTACCTTGGTTAAGGGCACATACCCAGTGGGGAGGTGCAGACTATTCAAATCAATACCATGCAGCCAAAACCGGTTTGGCTCAGTGGATAGAGCGTCGGCCTGCGGACTGAGGGGTCCCAGGTTCGATTCCGGTCAAGGGCATGTAACTTGGTTGCGGGCACATCCCCAGTAGGGGGTGTGCAGGAGGCAGCTGATCGATGTTTCTCTCTCATCGATGTTTCTGACTATCTATCCCTCTTCCTTTCTCTCTGTAAAAAATCAATAAAATATATTAAAAAAAAATCAATACCATGCATCTAAACCCAATACATAGGTGTTCATCATGTCACACAGGCTTTCATTTTTGAGGCCTAACACCCAGGCTCACTCTTTACTTGCTGTGAGGCCTGGGCCATGTGATCTAGGGAACTGAGGTGTCCAGGCCTTCATTTCTCTTCTGAGTGATCCCCAGCTCAAAGGGGTGTGACCAGAGTCAGGCCTGACACACAGTAGGTGCTCAGGAAATGGGATTCAACCTGTCCTCTTCCCTCCCTTCCTCCCTTCCTTCCTTCAATGTGAGAGATGTCTCCAAGGAAACGGGAAGAATTATTTTAAGAAAAGAGCTGAGGGCTTGGGTGGGAGCAGATGGTGGCTCAGGCATCTGGAGGCAGAGGCAGGTGGCTCTGGCCCGTCAAGGAGACAATGGAAGCCAAGTGCCTCCCCATCCCAGAAAGCAACAGGGCAGGGCCTGGAGGTAAACCTATATGGAGGAGCAGAGAAAAAGCATTTCTAACATCACTTGAGCAGGGACAGAGCACTGGACCCTGCTGTGCGTTTGACTTACTTAATGACCCTAGAAAAGTCCCAGCCCTCCTGCTTGTTGGCCTGTAGGCAAGTAGGAGGCCCTACTGCAAAGGGCTGGACAGGGAAAAGGTAGGATGCGGAGGCCTGAGTTCCAGGCTTAGAATAATGTGAGTGAAGGTACCAGGGTGCTCCTGAGCCTGGCAGAAATTCATTATTCATTCGCTCACTCACTCATTCAATTCACATCCACTGAGCACCTTCCTGTGGCAGGCAATGAACACACCTCATTTCAAGTCCTCCTCAGAACATCCTTTTGTGATGTTTTTGTCTCCATTGTACAGATGAGAAAACCAAGGCTCTGAGAGGCCAAGTGAGTTGCCCTGGTTCACAAAGAAAAAGATTCTTTCCTAGTCTTGTCCTCGTTTTCCATAAATGCTCATCACCTTCAATTGAAAATCCTGACTCCTCAAAGGACCTCAAGGTCATGATGATCAGTCCTTGCTGATCTTTGCGGCTTCACCTTTGAACTTTTGAGACTTTAGCCCCAATGAGTTGTCCATCGTGGCTTCATGGACCCCATCTGGCCTTTGTGCATACTGCCCCCTCATGATGGAATATCCTCTCTATCATCCCTTTGGTCATCAGGCTAAATCCTGCACAACTCAGACATCACCTCTTCCTGGAGGCCTCCCCATATTTCCCTGGCCCTGGGTCAGGGCCCCCCTGGGATTAGTGGGTTTTCTCAGGTCTCCCCTGAAGATGGCCAGCCTCCTGAGGCCGGAGGTGTTCCTTCTGCTACTTTGTGTCCCCGTTGCCCAGCACAGGGCTTGGCCCATGTGAGTGTCAGTGAACATTGAGTGAAGGAAGGAGATAAGGAACCCTCTGGGGTTTCCACTACTAGCTTTACTCATCTCTTCTCTAAACATTTCCCAGGCACCTCCTCCATGCCAGGCCTGATATCCCTTCATCCCAGGGAAGACAATAACTCAGGCTTGCAATTCACTTTGTGGTTTATAAAGAGCTTCCACGGTAGACACCACTACCACCCTGCAAAAGTAGGTGTTCATGCTTGTGTCCATTTTTCAGATGTGGAAACTGAGGCCCACTGAGGTGGATGACTTATCCAGTCACAGCTAGTATGTGACAGAGCTAAGATTTGAACCCAGGCCTGCTAATTCCATATCCCATACTCCTGTCACACTGTGAAAGCAAAGCAAAACAAAGCAGAAGAATATATGAATGCTCAGAAAAAGTGGAAAGTATAAGAAAGAAGGAAGGGAGCAAGTCCTATGTCCCCCTCTAGGGTATATTTCATTAATAGTTTGGGAATCTCCTGCTTAGTTTAGCTGAGCCTATGTGTGTAGGAAGTGACTTGGCTAAGGTCACACAGATGCAAGCAGCATAGTCAAGGTCCCAGACTACTGGAGGCCACAATTTGAGATCAATTCAATGTGGCCCCTAGCTTCACAGAGCTATTTTCAGTCTTATAGGAGAGATGGAAGCAAACAGGTGTGTCTTTGGTTGGGTTCCCCCTAAAAGTAGTCCCTGAGCCAGGAACTTGAGTGCAGGTATTTTATTTGGGAGGTAATCCTAGGAAGCAGGATGGGGAGAGCATGGAGGGCATGATGGGGGAGGAGAGAAAGTAAATAAAAGGTGCATTAGTGAGCGGCCACTGTAACTCCATCCTGCTGGGAACCTGCTGAGACACAGTGAGGAGATGCCTCAGAACTATCTCCCCAAGCAAGGGAGGCTGGCGTTTACCCACTGATTCCTGAAGATTGTACCTGAGGGCGATAACTCCCCTGCACCAGGTTGTCCTGTGCTGGGGCAGAGAAAATTCTTCAGAAAATACCCCAAAGTGGAGAGACTTGGTGGGTGCTTGCAGGAGACCAATGTCTTGGAGCTGTCCAACCTTCCAGTGTCTGTAGCTGGGACCCAAGGTGGGCACCAAGAGTATTTGCAATGAAGTGTTAAAGACAGTGTCTACGTCTTCATACACATTCTGGGAGTTTCTAGTTTACAATACTATCCTTTGTACATGGAATTTACTAAGTGGGTAGAGCCTATGTGTTATCGCCACAATCAAAATGAGAAGTATGTGAGGTAATAAACTGGACTGAGGTGACCATTCCACAATATACACATATCAAAGCATCAAGTTGTGTACCTTAAATATACCCAATTTTTATTTGTCTATGACACCTCACTCAGTAAAGCTGAAGAAAATAAATGCTTGTTAATACCGCGGGGGTGGGGTGGGGTGGGGGAGGAGAGATGGAGTATTTTGGGGGTGACTAGCTGGAATGGGAAGTGGGGCATAGAGAGTAGAGAAGTTTTCCCCAGAATAGGTGACATTTGAGTTAAATTTTGAGATGTGAGTATTCAATGGGGAAGGGGCATGCCATGAAGAAGGGCCCCCAGGCTGAGACAGGAACACCTTGTCTTCAGGAGAGACTGCAGAGCCTGTACCCGAGTCACAGGATTTGACCAGACTGGATTAGGAGAGGGTGCAAAGGCCAAATGATGAAGGGCTTCATATACCAGGGCAGGCAGTCCCAACGTTCTCCCCAGGTGGTAGGGAGCCCATGCAGAATTCTGAGCAGGGAAGCAGGGGATCAGGGGAGGGACACAGATCTATGTTTAGGAAGATCTCTCTGGGGCTGGTGTGGAGGATGGACTGGTGATGGGGAGACTAGAGCAGGAGCCCTGCAGTGGTGGCTGAGCCAGGGCAGGGGCAGAGGAGGAGGAGGGGTCAGACCTAATGGCTGTTTAGGAGAGAGAAAGTTCAATGAGAGGGGTGGTGTCAGGAGGGAGAGACCAGCCCTTCTGGCTGCAGGGGCCTAGGGAGACTCCTCCCTCTCTATTTCCTCAAGGGGCTGGCCCAGGCTGACCAGATGCCTGGTTGACCTGGGGCCAGGCATCCCCTGGCCCAGTCCCGATGGATCTGGACATTGTCTGGCCTGGTCACAGCCAAGTCTCATCATTAGCTGGATGTGTTCACTGCCTGGATCTGGTCATTATCAGGGTTTGTCACTGTGCGGGGCTGGCTGTTACCTGCTGCCTAGGGGACTCTCTCCACTTGGTTTGAGTCATTCTGCCCTCTTCCAGGCTCCCTCCTGAAACCACGGCTCCGGCCTCGGCATGGTCTGACCTGGCAGGCTGATGGCAGGAGATGGTAGAGAATCTGACATCCAAGGCGCCACAGCCTCTTCCTTCTGGGCCCCTGGGCTGGGTCGGCAATCATCCCATAGTCCCACCACTTCTGCTCCCCTCAGAGCCCTGACCGCTTCATGCTGTGCTTGTATTTGAACACCCTTTCCCAAGTGGACCTGCTTGTACTCAACTCTCTCAACATCTCTCTTTGAGTCTCTCTGTCTCTCTCTTAAAATATGGACCTCATGTGCACACAATGGAATTTAAAGTATCCTTGGTTTATGACATGATCTCAGCACTGGTCTATGAATGGCCCTGTGTATATGGTATGACAAAATGTAGTATAAAATATAGCATAATATGTGCACCTGTAAACTACTGCCCACCCCAGGAACTAGAACAGAACCAAAATCTGACATCACCTCTATGCTCCAGCCCATCCCATCCCCCAGCTCTCTGCTAAGTCACTAATATTCTGCATTTTGAATTTCTCCTTCTCTAGTTTCTTTGCTTTTAGTTTCATTACATGTGCGGATGCCTAAGCAATTTCTTATTTGTTTTTATTTATTCATTTTATTTTAAAAGGTATACTGTATACAGTCTTATCTTTTTTTTAATTCAATGCTATGTTGGTGAGAATCATTTGTGTCATTGTATGTAGTTGTGATTCATTCATTTTGAAGGCTGTGTGACTATCCCACAATTTATTTGCTCATTCTCCTGTCAATAGATAACTGGATTGTGTTCAGGTTTTCTGCTACTACAAACAATGCTGCTATGGAGAGATTAAAAATGGCAGCAGAATAGGTGGATGCCGCATGGACATGCTCCCAGGAACAAGCTGGAATTACCACTGAAATACAGAAAGACTCCCTGAATAATCAACGGAAAACTCACAGGAGAGAACCCTGATACCCAAGTACCGAAGGTGGAGACAGCATAGAGACTGGTAGGAGGGATGGCAGTGCAATAGAGCTGGCTGGGCGCCCACAGACAGAAACTGAAGTCCTGGAGAGATATCTCAGCTATGGAGCTGGGCAGGGAGGGGGGGGAGTGTCACTGAGAACTCTGGGATCTAATCCCCAAGCTGGGCTCCCCAGCAGAGAGCACCAAATCTGAGGAGGGTACCCACACAACATCTAGCTGTGAAAAGCAGTGGGGTGCTGTCTGCCAGGGAGTGGCAACTGAAAGTTCTGGCACCTCCCTGAAGGGCCAATGCACAAAATTTTCCAGTGGAGCCACCCACCTTGTGCTCTGGCAGAGGGAGGGTAAAGTGGACTGCAGCTGTGAGACTAGAACCTAGGACTGGGGACTAGGAGGATAGAGCTCAGAAGGCAGATACCCCAAGTTTCCTGGGCTGAGTCATTCCCTCATTCAGTGGAGGACATCTTTCCCACATAGACATTTGCCATGCCTTGGGGGAAGACAGTCAACACACCCTATTGGAAAACACCTTGCCCCAAGGCCACTTAAGAGATTAAAAGTAACAATTAGCCTCCAGGCAGAAGAAACTGCCCCACCCTGTTGAAAAAAACTCTTGCTACACCTGAAGATGATTGCCTGGGGGCAATTCAAGTTAGAATCCTATTAGTCTGTAGACAGAGGCAGTCTCTGGAGGCTTTGAGTCTTTGCCTGATCCAATTAGTCAGAAACAGCCTTTAACACTCTCCTGCACTAGAGATTGAGAGGTATAGAGGATCTACCTAAAACACAGTCACAAACCCAAACAGACAACCAAAATGAGGAGGCAAAGAAACCCTCAAATGAAAGAACTAGAGAATTCTTCAGAAGAAGAGGTAAATGAAGCAGAGATAAGAAATTTATCTAAAACAGAGTTCAGAGTAATGATGGTAAAAATGCTCAACAGTATGAAAAAAAAAAGTAATTATGAAAAAAGAACAGTCTGAGATAAAGAATGACATAACACAAATAAAGAACACATTGGAAGGAATACACAGCAGATTAGGGGAAGCTGAGGATTGAATCAGTGAATTAGAAGACAGAGTTGAAAATATCACTCAATCAGAGAACCAAAAAAAAAAAAAAAAGAGCAATTAAAAAACAGGAGGACAGCTTAAGGGAGCTGTGGGACAATGTGAAACATAACAATATTAAAATAGCAGGTGTGCCAGAAGAGGGAGAAAGGAATAGAGAAGGTGTTTGAAGAAATAATGGCAGAAAACTTCCCTAACCTGGTAAAGGAAAAAGTCACACAAGTTCAGGAGGCACAGAGAACCCCAAACAAGAAGAACCAAAACAGACCCATACCCAGACACATCATAATTAAAATGCCAAAAATTAAAGACAAAGAGAGAATCTTAAAGGCAGCAAGAGAAAAAAGAACTGTTACCTACAAAGGAGTTCCCATAAGGCTGACACCCGATTTCTCATCAGAAACTCTACAAAGGCCAAAAGGAAATGGCATGAAGTACTCAAGGTAATGGAAAGCAAGGATCTGAGACCAAGATTACTATATCCAGCAAGGCTATCATTCAAAATAGACGGTCAAATAAAGAGCTTCCCAGACAAAAAAAAAAAAAAAGGCTAAAGGAGTCCATTATCACCAAGCCAGCATTACAAGAAATGCTAAAGGGATTGCTGAGAAGAAGAAAGAGAGAGAGAAACCTAGCCATACAGAATTAAAATAGCTATAAATAAGTTCCTCTCAATAATAACCCTAAATGTAAATGGATTAAATGCTCCAATCAAAAGGCGTAGGGTAACTGAATGGAAACAATGCTGCTATGGATATTCTTGTGCATTTCTCTTAATGCTCTGCAAAGTGTGGCCCAGAGACCAATAGCCTTGGCTTCATCTGGAAACTTGTTAGAAATGCAGAATCTTGGGCCCTGCCCTAGGCCCACCAAATCAGAGTCTGCCTTTTAGCAAGATCCCCGGGGCCTTTCTCCGCTCGTTGGCCCAGCATATGTGTGTAGAGGTTTCTCCCGCAGTGGGTTTGCTGGGTCACAGGGTACACTGGTGCACCTCCCTCAGTCCTACAGAAGAGCTGCAGGGACCTGCATCTTCCGGACACTTGGTATTGCCAGAGTTTCTCGGAGGGAGGGGAGGGGGTTGCCAGTGGAATGGGTGTGCAGTGGCATCACATCATTGTCTTGATTTGCATTTCCTTGATGACTGATGAGGTCAGGCCCCCCTTCTGTGTTTGTGGGCCATGTGTTCTCCTCCTGCAAAAGGCCCTGCTAGTGCTTTTGACTTTCTCTTAAGTTCACTCAGTTCAGCTCCTGCCTTTGCACTCACTGTTCTCTTAGCTTGAGATACCCTTCCTCTTTACTCTGGTGTCAGTTCTCCCAGGAAGCCCTCCCTGACTGCTGAAGGGTTGTGAGCCCCTTCAGCCTTATAGGCAGGAAAATTTGGTATCCCTGTCCCATCATTTTATCTCCTGGAGCCTCTTCCTTGCTGAAGAGATTGCAAATCTGTAGGCTTGGCCCCTACAAAGTTGTGGGATTTTTTTGTTTTTGGTGTTTTGTTTTGTTTTTCAATTTAGTTGCCATAATTTAAAATGTGGGAGATTTTGCATTTTAAAAAAATCTGAATTGCTGATTTCTCTTGAAAAGGAAAAAAGATGTGTTCCTGCTGGGTCTCATTTCCTACATGGCAACAATCAGCTGGCCCTGAGTAGACGCTGCCCCTGCCAGACTGTGTGTCACAGTCCCCATGACTCCATGCTCACGCCCTGCTTAAATGACCTGCCCAGGCCCTGTAGGCATTTCAGTTTGTGATCCTTGCCTAAGTATGCCGGTTGTTTATTCCTCCAAATCTCTCCCATCTTTTCCCTCCTTCACATAACCCTGTCCCTGCTCAGCCATCAAACTCTCATCTGGACAGTCACACCAGCCTCCCCTGGCTTTCTTCCAGTCCACTGACCAAGTCACAACTCCACTCAAGAACCAGCAATGACTCCCTATTGCCTTTCCAAGCACCACCCGACATTGTAAAAAAAAAATTATATATAATCATGTTCACAAAAAAGTCTAGAGATCAAAAGAATAAACATCCATGTACCCACCACTCAGCTTAAGAAATAAACCAATTTAACTATATTTGAAGCCCCTTTTACATTCCCTTCCCTTTCTCCCTCAGGGTCACTTCTCTCTTGAATTTGCAATTTATCACTCCCATGCGTGTTTTTACACTGGTATTACATATGTATGTGTCCCTAAACAATATATAGTATTATGTTACACTAGTGGCCCGGTGCACAAATTCGTGCACGCTGAAAGGAAATTAATTACAAGAAATATTTTAATATTGCTATTCACCCTTTCTCTATAATAGATGTGTCAACCAAATTCATGATCGACAATGACAGATCGAAACACACACATGCGACTGGCGCCAGTGAGAGTTTTATATGTATCGCACATTCACAAGTCAACTTAGCCTTTTATAGATATAGAATAAACTTGCTTAATTAGACCTGCTTTCTGATTTAGCTAAACTTTTTCCAGACCAGTGAAGCACCCCAACTTCTCTTTCAGGTAATTGTCAGCAACACAGCAGTAAATATCAACATGAAGCAGATTATTATTGTAGATCATGCAGGGAGAACAAAGGGTAAAATATTTAACTGCAGCAGTGTTTGACAATGTTCTGCACAGTGAGAAAACCTGAAGTCATTTTCAAGGTCCACCATTTCTCACTTCTTTTCAGTTGGGTCAAGTTTCTAAGCTTTCTCAATCTCCGTTTTCCAGCTAATGAAAAGAAAATAGAATTCCACCAAGTCTCCTATCTATCTACTCCAAGACTTCTGTGAGGATCAAATGAGATGAGGCACGTGAAAACACTTCACAGACATTTGATTAAACTGTAAAATGTTTCCACCTGGTTATAAAGCAAGTCGTGTTCCTGGGCTGAAGAAATTCCGAGGAGGCTTATGGCTAGGGAGAGGAAGCTGGGCATTACTACTTGATGTCATTACAGGGTTGGACACTTAGCATATTAGCCTTTTATATATGTAGATGTTTTCAAACTTTATACATATATATAGCTGGCATCAAACTGTGTTTTCTGTCTGCGACTTGGTTTTTAATCCCATAATATATATCTTTATTTTTAAAAACTGTCTTGAAGTATACTAGTAAAATTCATACAAAGAGTACTCGGATGACAACTTAGAATTTTCACAAACTGAATGAACAGTGTATTTTTGAGATTTATCCTATGTGCATGCGTGTGGCTTGCATTCAGCTATTTTGAGGATTATGGCATGGAGAGCTTTCCATTGTCTGAATGCTTCCCTATGTATCCAGTCTCCGGATGATGGACAGTTAACACTGTGTTCAGTGTTTCACTATTACAAATGATGTTGCTATCAACATCCTTGTACGCATCTCCTGGGGCCCTTGTGTGAGGTATTCTTGAGGCAAAGCCTGCTCATTTCGACCTGACCTTATATTACCAGGTCGTTCTCCAGCCCTTGGCTCTCGGTGGCTCCCAGCTCAGATGATAAGGTCTTCTAACCTGCTTCAGGCAGTTCATTCTTCTACCTACTGACGCCTTGCCCAAATGACAGCCACCTCTTTGCCTGCCATATACTCTCCTTTTCTCCCCTATCTTCACCCCAGAACTCCAAACCCACCTCTCCTTCCAGGCCCTGCTGAAGCCCCACCTCCTCCAGGGAACTCTTGGACAATGCTGGTCCTTCTGGTATTATCTCCTCTGAGTGACATCCTCTCACCATAGGTGTCAGGGCCCACAGAGACAGAGACAAACCTAGAGCAGACATTGGAATTGATGAAGGGAAGCATGGATGGACCATTAGGGAGTGTGAGCAGCTAGAGTATGCAACCAATTGCCCTGGGCCTTGATGGATGAATAGGAGTTTGTCTGGTAGAGATGGGAGGGCATTACAGACACAGGGAAAGGCAGAGAAGCACCGGAACAGACGTTTCTGAGATGAGGAATGTGGGCAGGGTGGGCAAGTGGTAGATGAGGCTGGTTGAAAGGGGCTCTGAGGACACCTCAATGCCATCCTTTAACACTGTTGTGACTCAATTTGCATTCAACTGGCATTCTTGGGAGATGGCTGTCTGTGGGAGCCAGGGAGTGTGGGAGCACATTCATTTGTCACCTACTGAATGCCAGGTACCAGCAAGGAACTTGCATCCATTATCTCTTTGGTTCCTCAACCCCAAGTTTGGGATATTATACTAGTGTTGTCCACATTTTACAGATGGAAAAAACTGGGGCTCAGAAGAGTCAGTCTCCCCCAGGAGAGGTAGAATAGGTACTCAGCCCAGTTCCATCTGACTCGAGGGGTTTTTAACCCCTGTGGTGCCTAGACTAGAAGGCATCTGGGAGAAGGTTCACCAGGAGGGGGGCACAAGTTCCCAGAGGCAGGAGCCCCAAGTTCAAATCCCAGGGCCCTCCTGGCTTGCACATGTGACCCGGGCCTCAGTTTCCCTCCTCCGTGGGCCAGCCATTGTCAACCAAGGTTCCTGCTGACCAGCTCTGTAGCCTAGGGTTCCAGGCTTCTGTACTCCCGCAGCCCTGCTGTGTGACCTTGTGCCAGTAGCCTACACTCTCTGGGCAGTGGACCGAGGATCTCTAAGTGCCCTTCCGGTTAGCCACTAAGCTTCGCTGGCTACGGAGACCCTTCCCCTCCCCCAGGGCCGCGGGGCATGAGTGGAGGTGAGGGCTAGAAACAGCGCCGCCCCACCCCCCCCAATCACTAGTCCCAAGCCAGTGGCTGAATCCACGCCTGGTTTTGGGCGCAGCCACGCAGCCCCCTCCCCCGCGCGCTTCTCCCCGCCTCCCCCCCTCCCCGCGGCTCTTGGGGAGCCAGGGCGTGCGGCTCCTCCTCCCGCAGCCGCATCTGGGGCGCCGCGCCGGCCGGAGGAGAGGCATGGGGCGCCCACGGGCCAGGACCAGGGCCTAGGCGGGCGGACCTGCGAGTGGACCGAGAGGCGGCGGTACAGCGCAGCGGCCAGCGGGCCTAAGGCAGCCGAGGCGCCGGCGCAGGTGAGAGCGCGGGGGTGGCGCGCGGTGGCCCTGAAACCATTTCTGAGGCTGGTACACCCCGTCCCTCTGCAAGACCCCAAAATCTGGTTCTTCTCCAGGATAGACCTCCCTAAGCCGAGGGGTGACACTGGCGCAGAAAAGCGCGCCCCCCCTCCAGCAGTTTTGTCTGCTGAGCCCCTAATCCGAGGGGGCAGCTCTGCGGCTGGAAAGCCCCTTCTCTGGGAAGGATCTCCCCAATCTAGGTCTCCCTGAACCCTCAAATGAGGGGTCGGTGGCGCTGGGGCCCGGAACCCCCTATCCAGGGCCAGACCCCGCCCCCCCCATTCCAGTTCTTATTTCCCCCAACTCCCCCATGTCAAGGGACTGCCAAAGCTGGGAAGCCCCTCTTCGGGCCGACCCTCAATCTGCAGGGCGGCCAAGGGATGAGGCAGACCCCTCTGCATGGTCCACCAACCTTGGAGCTAAGGAGAGGGAGCCCTGCCAGCGCGGGGCCAGTCCTCCATTCAGCCCCGCCGCCTCCATCCCACCTCAGTAGTCCCGGAGCCTGCCCAGCAGGCTTACCCCCTTCCCAGGCTTTTCCCCGGGACCTGGTATCTGGAGAGGGGCGAGGGCAACCTACACCCCTCCGGCGCTGCATGGTGCCCCCTCCCTGTTCGCGTACTCAGGAGAGGCCGAACTGACCCGAGCACCTGGACTGGGAGGGGGGTTGCTCACATGGCTAGGGGAGGCCCCCACGTGTGGCTCCCCAGCCCCCCGTGGTAAAAGGGGTTTGTGTTCAGAGCGGATGGCAGGTGGACCAGGTGGCCAGAGAGGATAGCTGGGTCCAGATGTGCCTTCTGAGAGGGGACATGTGCTATCTGGACATGTGATGTCCCCTGGCCTCTTTGGACCAACCTACCTCCTCCGATCCTCCTCCATCCTTACATTCCTCTTCCTTCATTCCTCTCTCGTCTCCCAACCTTCCTCCGCGCTGCCTGTGCTGCAGAGGGGCTGCCAGAGACTGTTGATGTTAGGGGGGGAAATGAAATGCAGGAAGGGGTTATGGGTTGGCGAAGGCCAGTTGTTGGGGTGAGAGGGTGAACGAGGTGCCCCTGCCCCGAGGATGGGAAGCCTCAAGCTTAGAAGGCAGCCCTAATGGGGGAAGGGTTCCTGCACCCCGCTGCCTGCTAGTGAAAATGACAGAGCGGGAGGGGGCTGCAGTCCCCAGCCCAACGGAGGCTGTACTGGCCTTCCTCTCTGCCGCTGCACCTCCCCTCCCTGCCCAGGTCCCTGGGTCCAGGCGCTCTCTGCCTCTGTGCCTTCACCTGTGGGAGGGGCTATGCTTCTGCCGAGCTGGAGGTTGTATGAAACCATCTCAGAAAGTGGCTGTTGGAGGAGCCCAGTTTCCGTCCCACAGAGGGGACTGTGGGCTGCCTGGTCCCAGGGTGGCCCGAGGGGCCTGAGCCAGACTGCTGTGAGCAGCAGAGCTGGGTGGGGCCGCAGAGCTGAGTGGCCAATTGGTGGCTGGAGTGTTGGGAGCCACAACCAGGCCCCAGAGCTGGCTGTTGTCCAGTTAGCAGCAGATGCCGAGTGTGTTCCCAGCAGCTCCTGGGGACACTGCTGTGCACATGGGGCAGGTGTGTGTGCACGTGTGCCTGCACTGTGGCAGGGGTGCGCCAAGGCTCCTGGGTCCTCCTGGAGCAAGGGACAGCAGCTCAACTTCTGCCAGTGTGCCTGTGTGTGGTGTCACCCTCCCCTCATTCATCCATCAGAGGCCAGGCTAGGCCTGTGCTGGGTGCTGGGGACATGTGATGGCTGGATGTGGTCCCCACTCTCAAGGAGCCCCTGTTTTGTGTGGGAGGCAGTCTGTGCTGGGCATTGGGGACAGGGCATAAGGCCCAGATTGGGGAGAAAGTGTGGGGTAGAGCAGGCCTGGTGGCTGAATTATGTGGGACCCAGGGCAGCATTGAGAAGGAGCTGCAAGTTTGAGGGATGAGCCCTGGCTGTGCCTGACAGTGGAGTTGGTGTTTTTGAAGAAGCCATGTAGCACTCGGGAACGAAGGATAAACTGTACTTTAGACCTTTCCAAAGACTCAGGGACATATTGGACGTACCAGGGGCACCCACTGGTATCTTGTTAGGTTCTTGTGTGGTTTATGGGCCATTTGCTTTATAAATGTCAGCATCTCTGCATGATGGGAAGGCTCTGAGGAATTGGGTACTTTATGTGACAGGAAGCAGGAGGTCTCTATCCTTTCATTCATCTGTGATTGATAGATTCATTCATTCATTCATTCATTCAAAAAAGCATTAAAAATAGCATTATCTGGCTAAGTACATTTAAACACTTCCACTTAAACATTCTGAGATGTGAATTAATAAAATCTTTTTTAATATATTTTTATTTCAGAGAGGAAAGGAGAGGGTGAGAGAGATAGAAACATCAATGATGAGAGAGAATCATTGATTGGCTGCCTCCTGCACGCCCGCTACTGGGGATCGAGCCCACAACTCAGGCATGTGCCCTTGACTGGAATTGAACCTGAGACCCTTCAGTCCACAGGCCGACGCTCTATCCACTGAGCCAAACTGGGTAGGGCTGAATCAATAAAATCTTAAGCGCAGATTTTTTTTTTTAAAGCACACAGAAGATACTCAATAAATGCCTGCAGCTCCTAGGATGAAGCTCAGCCTCCTCCCCCAACTAGCCACCTCTGTAGCCATATCTTGTACCCCTATTCCTCCCTCTTTAGCTCCGGTTCCCCTGGCCTGCTTTCAGTTCCTGGAACAGGCCATGTTCCCTGCAGCCTCAGGGTCTTTGCACGAGCTGGTTTCTCTGCCTGAACCAGCCCTGCATTTACCTACTTAACTACTACTCATCATCCGGGTCTCAACTCAGCCATCACTTCCAGAAGAAAGCCTTCCTTGACACCCAGGCCAGGTTGTGTCCCTGTCACCACCCTCACAGCCCCTGGGGCCTCTGCCTTCACCCAGTCACCACTCGTTATTGGATGCTTCTTGGTGTGGTTAGTGTGGGGAGAGGCAGGTCACCTCTTCAGGTCATTCCCCTGGTGCTGAGGACTTGGCTCTTCCTCCACCCTCAGTCCATTCGTCTTGGCTAAATAAATGGACGAACATGGTCTGGGCCAGACTGAGTTGAGGGCTTGGGGGTAGGGCAGAAGCCTTGGCCAAACCCAGTTGCCAATGTGACCATCCCCATGGTTTCCTGGCCTTCACCTGGGTCTGCAAATCCAGAGGCATTTGGCTGACTTCTGTGGAAGTTAAGCTCATGGCTTCTAAAATCCCAGTGTGTTTGTGGAACCCCAGATGCTTTAGAAGAGTATGGGGGGCCACATGTGGGCAGGACCCTGTGATTTGGGGAGAGAGTGTCAGTGACCATCTAGTCGGGCATTTATTCCTGCAACAGTTTATTTGCTCACATCATCACCTGCTTACTTGTTCATTTGTTCTTTCACTTACTACGTCACCAGCTGGTCACCCCTCCATTTCCTAGTCTTCAATTTCTTCTTTAGGCCACCAGGGTTCTCAGTGCCCGGCTGTATGTCAGGCTTGGGGACACAGAGTCAAACCCAGGAGGCCCTGTCCGTAAACTATAGTCACCTTGCCTGGCCCCTCCCAGTGATGGAGGCTGATTTGGTCCCAGTGCTGGGAAGGGGCCACTAGTTTGGACCTGTGGAAGTGCTTCCTGGAGAACGGGCACGGGATCTGGAGTGGGTTTTGGAGGATTAGAGGGATTCGGGTAGATGGAGAATTGCGGGGAAGGGCACTGCTGGGTGAGAGGATGGCATTGGTAAAGGCAGGGAGGCAGCCCAGGGCGAGGCAGGCTTGGGGATGATGGGTCACATGTCCATATAGGAGGAGGCTCTCCAGAGCAGGCTATAGGGAGGCTGGTCATGGAGGAGGACAGTGTGCCATCATGGTGGGCATCCAATCTATGCCAGGAGCCCTGCTGTTTTGTGCCCCTAGATCAGGGGTGGGGAACCTTTTTTCTGCCAAGGGCCATTGGGTGTTTATAACATCATTCACGGGCCACACAAAATTATCGACTTAAAAATTAGCCTGCTTTGTTTGGTCAAACATTTAATGCCTTGGTGGGATCAGGCCAAATGATTCTGCAGGCCTTATGTGGCTCTCGGGCCTTACATGGCCTGAGGGTCAGATGTTCCCCCCCTTCTGCCCTAGATGAAGCATGACCCCTCTCTCGATTCAGTTGATAACCTGAAGGCTTGGACCCAGTGATCTCAGAGGAGCCTGCTATGTGCCCTGCTCGGGGAGGGAGGGAGCCGACATGGGTCCTGACAGCCCAGGAAGGGAGTCCTCAAGGCCCTGCTCCCCTTTGGGCATGCGAGGGGCTGTCACAGGGTGGGCTTGGTTTACTCTGGTGGCTTTGGGGGAATTGGAAGGGCAGCATGTGCTGGCTTCGGAGGCATGGGTCAACGGGGCTGACGAGGAAGAGATGTTCCACAGAAAGCCCTATCAGAGGAGGGAGTGCAGGGGCTGGCAGGGTTGGGAGGGAGTGCCCACTATGCAAACTCTCCCTGCTCCTACACCCTCTCTACGGTGACCCAGGCCAGGACTGAGGCCTGTAGGGTGTGTGCAGCACTCTACAACTTTGCAGAACGAGTTAATCCACACATCTTCTAGCTACCCCCAGGCGTAGGAATGAAAAGGGATATTGCCTCCACTTGACAGATGAGGAAACTGAGGCTCGGAGCAGTGGGTGGCTGCCCAAGGTCACTCAGAGGAGGGGGATTAAACCTGCAGCACAGGAGCCCCCTGCCACTGGGTCCCTGGGGGTGCCAGTGGGGAGGGCCCTCTTGCTCACTGATCATACATCATTTCATGAGCCGATGAGTGGGTCCCTGGATCCCTCTGTGCCGGGTTTCGCAATGCCGCCTCCTCCCTGCCGAGTTGTCTGACGTGGCCTTTTCAAAAACCCAAAATGAATGGAAGCAAATTTTGTTTGGAGAATTTTGCTACACCCTTCACTAGGGCTGGTCGCAAAACCAGGCTTGGGGATCCCTGCTGGTGTTGATGATAATAATAATAACAACAGTGTCCTTGGCTAACATCCATTCATTCAATAAAGCGTCATTGACCTGACCATCTGCCAGGAGTTTGCACATTGCTGGGCCCTTTATTTCGCGAGCATTCTCTCTAAGCACCTTAAATCCAGCCTCTCCTTTAGTCCCATCACACCCTACTGTTATGATCCCCATTTTACAGATGAGGTAACTGGGGCACAGAGAGCTGTAGTAAGCTGTCCAAGGCCCACAGTTGGTGAGGTGGTAGCACCAGAATACAAATCCAAGCCGGTTATGTTTAGGGTCTGGTCTTAGCCCTGTGTCCTAGAGATTCTGGAATCCCCATTTGTTCAACAGAAGTGATGGTGGGGCTGGAATGTGGGCGTCAGGCCCCTGAGAATCAAATGCAGACCCAGATCCCGGCTTGGAGAGCCTGGACACACGCTGGGGTCAGCCTGGTCTGAGAGAGTGACCTCAGGAGTGTCCCTGCATGTCAGTGGCCATTCGTCAGTGGCCACCTCCCAGGCCCAGCCCGAGGTCCCGGTGTGGATTTTAGAAAGAGGAGAGCTGTGGCCTCTCCCAGCTCCTCTCCTCACACACAGTTCCGGTAGGTGGCCCATCGTTCAGGCTTCCTGGCGGGGGAAGGGGAGGTGACATGGGTGCTGAGAAGTGACCATGCCTGCAGTACTGAGGGAGAACCAAATGCTTGGTCTCTGGGACCATTCCGTGAAGGGGCAGAACACACACACACACACACACACACACACACACACACCAGCAGCCCCAGGGCCCAGCCACAGGGAACCTGGTGGTTGTCTTCCCTCCCTCAGTGAAGAAGCCTGTGCAGGAGCCCATCTCGGAGTTGCTTCCGAAATGGCTAAAGCGACCTTTGGTGTGTGAAGGGTCATCTTTAAAAAATACATCATGTGGGCAAGTTCTGTCTTTGATAGTAGAAATGGGGCAGGCATCCTGGAGTATAAATAAGACACAAGACCATTTATTGAGTACCTGCTGTGTACCTAACACTGTGCACACAACAGGGGCTCAGAGCCACACCCAGCAAGGTGGTTGTGATTGTGCAGGGGTCAGGGGTGCTCTGTGCCACCAGGTACCAGGGCTGGGGAGCGAGAACTTGACCTCTGGGTCTGGGTATTTTTCTTTCTGTAGTGACAGATGAGCCTGCACTGACAGAGGTGGTTCCAGGAGGTGGGGACTGGAATAAGAGTGGTGAACTGGTTTGCTGCTGTGTCCCGACTGAGTCCCTGCATCTCTGGGCATCCTGGTCTCCATCTATTTGTTGGGGTGCTGGGGTTAGGTCTCCAGGGCTCTCCCAGCTCAGCTCTGTGACTCCAGTGGTGAATGGAGCTGGGCTTCTCTCTGGGTGGTGCAGGGAGCCCTCATGGTCCTCACCCCTGACCCTCTGCCTGGCCTCCCACCTCTCCCTGTCCCCCCAGCCCTAGCCAGAGAGAGGGAGCCTTTCCTTCCGCCCACTGCAGGCTGAATGCGTGACGTGACGCAGCAACCCAGGGCTCTGGAGCGCAGCTTGGAGACGGGGATTCGGGTTTGCTAAAGACAGGGGAAGAAAGGTTCTTCCCACCACCCCCAGCTGCCTGCCTGCCTCCCTCCCTCCCCTGGCTGCTGCCAAGCCCTGGCACCTCCTCGGCTCTGCCAGATCCACTTGGGCGGTGAGAGACTCAAGGCTGGAGGCTCAGCTGAACAGGGCCCAAGTTCTAGTCTCAGCGCGCCGGGCCTCGCTGTGTGACCCTGGCATGGCTGCCTGCCTTTTCTGGGCAGTGTGTACCGTGAGTGATAGGCTTGCTATTTGCAGGGGCAGGGCTGTAGTCCAGACACGGCATTAGAGTTAGCTCCAGGGCCCTGTGCTACATGTGCTCTCCAGGTGTGCACCTGCAGTGGAGGGAGCAGGGTGCTGGAATCATCCCCATCTTATATCTGGGGAAACTGAGGCTGTGCACTGGTGGGTGCTGGAGTGAGGATTTGAACTCAGGTCTGCGTGATTCAGGCATCCAGGTGGGAAAGCAGGCCCCAGCGAGGCCTGTGAGCCTCCCCATTCACTCTCTGGGTCTCAGTTTCCCCATCTGTGCAGTAGGTGTGGAGTGAAGAGTTGTGGCTGCCCCTGCCCATCTCTGGGCCCTCACTGGCTCTGCTGGGAATTTTCTGAGCCTCTCACCGGCCTCCAGCTCCCATCCTCAAAGCCAAGGTGTGCAGGCAGGCGAGAAGGTGTCAGCATCTCCTCTCCTCTGGGGAGCCTGCCGCCTTTGGGGTGTGAGAGATTCCTGGAGGACTGGGACTGTGAGGCCTTCCAGGGACGGCATGGGCCGGGCAGAGGCTGGTTGGCTCTGGGTCCCTTGTGGGTCTTGGCTGGCCGTGAGGCCGGGCCCTCTGCCTGTCTATGCATCTGACCCTTGTGTATCTGGTTCACCAGGGACGCTGGGAGAGTGCAGCGTGGACAGGAAGGTAGGGCCGCTCTGGGCCCTTTCCCACCCCTGATGTGTGTGTGTGTGTGTGTGTGTGTGTGTGTGTGTGTGTGTGTGTGGTGGGGGGGTGTTTGTGCATGTGTGTGTGGTTGTGTGTTGTGTATATATGGTATGTGGTATATGTATATGTGGGGAGGGTATGTATGTATGTGGTATTTGTGGTATGTGTGTGGTATGTATGTTTATGTGTATATGTGGTGTATAGTTGGTGTGTATATGTGTGTATGTAGTGTGTATATATATGGTATGTGTGTGGGTATGTGTGTTTGTATGTGTGTATGTGGTATATGTGTGGTATGTGTATGTTTATGTGTATGTGTGGTGTGTGTGGGTGTGTGTGTTTATATGTGTGTAGGTGGGGTGTGTGTGTACATGGTATGTGTATGAGTACGTATGTATGTGGGGAGTGGGAGGGCATGTGCGTTTATATGTGTGTAGGTGGGGTATGTGTACAAAGTATGTGTATGGGTACGTGTGTATGTGGGGAGTGGGAGGGCATGTGCGTTTATATGTGTGTAGGTGGGGTGTGTGTGTACATCGTATGTGTATGGGTACGTGTATACGTGGGGAGTGGGAGGGCATGTGCGTTTATATGTGTGTAGGTGGGGTGTGTGTGTACATGGTATGTGTATGGGTACGTGTGTATGTGGGGAGTGTGAGGGCGTGTGCGTTTACATGTGTATACGTGTATGTGACATTGCCCCCCCTGAGGCCAGGCCTTTTGTAGATTGTCAGATCCTCTCAACACTGGGAGGTAGATATTATCATTACCTTCCCTTTCTCTCTTTCTTTTTCTAAGTTTTCATTCAACAAACACGTTAGGTGGCTGCTGTGGGTGTGGAGCTGGTGCTGGGCATATCTCAGCGAATGAGCCCCTGGTGCCCTGTGAAGCCCATAAGCCTCTTGGGAGGCTGGCAGCCATGACATAAACACCAAGGATGACTGTAAACCCACCTCAGTGACAGCTGCTGCTACCACTGGGAAGTACAGACCTGACCAGCCGGGGGCCGGGGAAGGCTGCCCCAAGGAGGGGACCCTGGAGCTGAGACATGAGAGTGAGAGGAGTTAGCTGGGTGGAACAGCCTGGCCGAGGCCCTTGCTGGGAACGGCCTAGGGCGTGTGAGGGTCTGAACCTGGAGAGAGGAGGAGAGGCTGGGCCCGAGGAGCCAGGGCTTGCGGGCTGCAGATGGACTGCTGATGCTTGAGGAAACGGAGGCTCAGAGAGGCGCAGCAGCCTGCCCAGGTGGGGCTGGGGTCTTGCTGAATGTGGATCTGATCACCGAGGGGTTTCTGGAGGCCCCACTCTGGCTGTGGCTACAGAGTCCTTGGCCATCACTGGGTCCAACTCAGGGCATTTAAGCAACTTGCCTGAGCTCCTGCAGCAAGTCCATGTGGAGATGGGCCTCCTCTTCACAGCCTCTCAGCCTCTCCCTGCACCGGGGCTTCCCCTGAAAGAAACTGGAGCCCCAGAAGGTTCCAGAGCAGGCAGATTCCCAATGCTCTCCTGGCCGGTCACGCCCCGGCCTTCCCGGCACTGGCTGGGAGGGCTAGCTGTCTGCCTGCCTGCGGAGCCACCTGACCTCTGCTGATCACTGTATCGCCAAACTCTGCTGATGCTAGACAGACAGGGGCCAAGGCAGTGGGCAGCCTGGAGTGGGACGGTGGTGGGCAGGGGCACCTCACGGCCAGCAGCCCGGAAGTGCCAGGAACCAATGGCCAGGGTGGGTTTGATAAATGACAAGGCCATTCCTGGGGGCTGATGGGGAGGCAGCTTTGTGCCTGGAGCCCTTGGGGTGAGTCTGGGGTTTGGCTACAAAGCAGAAATTGGGTTCCTTTCCCACCTCCCCTCCCCCTCTCAGGTGTCTCTTGGCTTCAGTTTTCGTGGCCTGTATACCCTCTGCATGCAGGCAACACGATTGGTCCAGAAACCACACCTGACCCCTCACACCCTGTCATGGCCCAGAGCCTGGAACAGTTGATGCCTCTGTCACCTGCCTCCGTGTATTCTTGCAGCCCCTCCTGCCCCCATCATGCCCTCACCTGCAGCTCAGCTGAACGACTTGGGACTCCCATGTCTCTGGCCCCAGCCTCTGCATTTACTGTTCCCTGTGACTGGAAAGGCCTTCCTCAAAGGTTTCACTCAGTAATTCTATTTACTGCTATTTACTGCTGAGCTCAGCCTCTCCCTCCCCCCCCCCGCCCCCCTCACCCCACCCAGGAGACCTGCCCTCTCATCCCACGGAGTCACCTCGCCCAGACTCCAGAGGCCTGTGGACTGTGAGGTCCACTTAGTGTCTGCTCCCCCACCAGGCAGAGGCCCCTCCAGGCAGGGCCGGGCTGAGGCCTGGCACACAGTGGGTGCACAGATCATGAGTGTCTGCTGAGCCCAGTGGCTAGAGGACAGCAGGTGCCCCTCCAGGTCCTTTCCCACAGAGGGGCCAGGTCACGTGGCAGGTGTCTCAGACAAGAGCCAGGTTGACACCCCATTGTGGCCCCTCATTCCTTCCCTCCCAGGCCCATCTGGGGTGCCGTGAGGTGCTCAGGGGCTGAGCAAATGGGAAGTTGGCTGGTTGGTTACCCTATTTTAGCTTGCGGCCCACCAGGGCTTTTTTTTGCCTATCTGAGAAGCCCAACTGTTTGAAAGGAATATATTTCTCCTTCTTTAGGCCCCCGAAATTTTGGGATCTGTTTGTTCCTTCAGCCGAGTCCACACTGACTAATACAAATATCAGCTATGTGCCGGGCATTGTCCTAGGCACCGGGAATAATAATACTCACCTCTTGAAGGGCTGCTGTGAGAATTTAATGCAAACTAATACGTGAAAGCCTGTAGCTTTGTGCTGGCACAGGGTAAGCTCTGTGGTTAGACAAGTTATTTCAGGTCTGCTCTTCTGTCTGAAAACAGAAGGGGCAGCCGTGCAGAGAAGGCTGCGGCTGAGAGGGAGGACCCCTGGACAGACTGGGGGCCGCCCGTGGAAGCAGCCCCAGCCTGGGTCACGGTGAAGCTCACCCTCCGGAGCCCTGGTCGCTCCCTCCGTCTCCCCTTCTCAAGGCTCACCTTCTGTGTTAGTTGTCTGTTGATGCATAACAAATTACCCCAAAACTGAGTGGCTTAAAACAGAAATGGACATTTATATCTCTTTCTCACACACACAGTCTCTCTCCGGAAGCCGCTCTGAGGGAATCTGGTTCAGGCTCCTCATCGATAGGTTAATTGGAGTGATGCTGGCGATTTCCGTGAGGTCTGGGCCAGACCTGGGCATCAGCCGTCTCTCCAGGACCCCCAGTGACTCTGGGCCCAGGTGAGGCACGACGAGGGAGCGTGACACTCCTCAGGGCACTCTGAGACCAGCCTGGGCGCCCTCAGGACCCACACTCTCACCCGCTGCTCCGTCCTGCCCAGGGCCAGAGCGGGCGAGGGTGGGGAGGGAAGGCTCCAGCTGTGTGGGGTTTTAGTGCCTGTGTAAAAAGGAGGTGTTAATAGCAGCGAGTATTTATGTCCAGCCATTTTAATGCACAAGTTTTTTTTCTGGTTTTGTTTTTAATCGAAAAAGCAAAACTGAGTGGGAAGGTGGCACTGCCTCCGTCCCGAGGAACCTGGGAAGGCTTTTAGGAACCACAGGCTGACCTCCCCAGGGTGGCCACCCCAGGAGGAAGTGAGCCGACGCTGAAGGTTGGCCTGACTTTGAGTCCTGGCTCTCCTCACCAGCTGCGTGGCCTGGAGCAGATCACAGAAACCTCTCTGAGCCTCAGTTTCCCCATCTGTCCCCATGGGAATAACAGTGTCACTGCATGCCTTAGAGGCTTGGTGTGAGGGTTCAGTGAGGTTCTTTGTGTTAAAGTACCTAGGACAGGGCCCAGCACACAGGAGGTGCTCAAGGAAAAGCAGCTACTGTTGTTATGCTCTGTCATGAGACCCCTGACACACACACACACACACACACACACACACACACACACACACACACACGAGCCCTCTGGTGTTCCCTCCCCAACTCTGATCCAGAACAGCTCACAGCGAGTGGTCCTTGGCCTCCCAGTGAGACCAGCACACAGAGGGAGACACACTTATCTCCACTTTTCAGATGGGGAATCTGGGGCCCAGCTGTGACTTGCCTGAGGGCCTCAGTGGTAGAGCTGGGACTGAAGCAAAGGCCTCTTGACTCGGAACCTAGTGCTCTTTCTGCCGTCCCACTCTGAAGGGTCCTCGGGAGAACCTCAAGTAGCCAAAGAGAATCCTGGGAATCCTCAGGGAGCCTGAGAACAGGACACTTGGGTCCTTCACCCATCTCTGCCCCCAGGCTCCCGGGTGACCCTCTTGGAGGTGCCTCCCTCTCTGTGCCTGTGTTGCAACAAAATGTCGGGAAGAGTCTGGACTCTGGACTACTTGGGACCAAGGTCCCCTTTCCTGGGCCTACCTCTGTGTCCCTTCCCCCACGCCCACCCTGTGTCCCCTCCCCCAGACCCACTTCTGTGTCCCCTCCCCCAGGCCCACCTCTGTGTCCCCTCCCCCAGGCCCACCCCTGTGTCCCCTCTCCCAGGCCCACCTCTGTGTCCCCTCTCCCAGGCCTACCCTGTGTCCCCTCCCCCAGGCCCACCTCTGTGTCCCCTCCCCCAGGCCCACCCTGTGTCCCCTCCCCCAGGCCCACCTCTGTGTCCCCTCCCCCAGGCCCACCTCTGTGTCCCCTCCCCCAGGCCCACCCTGTGTCCCCTCCCCCAGGCCCACCTCTGTGTCCCCTCTCCCAGGCCCACCTCTGTGTCCCCTCCCCCAGGCCCACCTCTGTGTCCCCTCCCCCAGGCCCACCCTGTGTCCCCTCCCCCAGGCCCACCTCTGTGTCCCCTCCCCCAGGCCCACCCTGTGTCCCCTCCCCCAGGTCCACCTCTGTGTCCCCTCCCCCAGGCCCACCTCTGTGTCCCCTCCCCCAGGCCCACCTCTGTGTCCCCTCTCCCAGGCCCACCCTGTGTCCCCTCTCCCAGGCCCACCTCTGTGTTCCCTTCCCCCAGGCCCACCCTGTGTCCTCTCCCCCAGGCCCACCTCTGTGTCCCCTCCCCCAGGCCCACCTCTGTGTCCCCTCTCCCAGGCCCACCTCTGTGTCCCCTCTCCCAGGCCCACCCTGTGTCCCCTCTCCCAGGCCCACCTCTGTGTCCCTTCCCCCAGGCCCACCCTGTGTCCCCTCCCTCCTCTGCTGGCCTGGTTTGTGCATGGCCCACATTCAAGGCAGCAGCTTTTCGATGGGAGATCAGGCAGTGGGAATCCTCCTTGGGGAAGCCCACCCAGGCCCACCCCTGACCCTTGGCCCCAGGGTGGGGGGATGGACTCCCTCTGCCAGGGCCAGTGGCTGTGGGCCTGTCTGCAGCCACTCCCCAACCTGCAGGCCTGCCGACCTCCCCCACTCCCTCCCTGTGTGTCCTGCATTGGGGAGCAGATATATTTAGACAAAATACTTTGTTCTGTACAAATTCCACATCTACTGTGCTTCTGGCTGAGGGAGGCAGGGCCTGAGAGCAGCCTCCCCTGTACCTGGAGTCTGGCTGCCTCGAGAGCTCTGAGGGCTGCTGGCTGGGGGCAGGGCATGCTGATCAGAAGGGTTCCAGGTCTTCCTCTGCACCTCCCTGTCCCCTACACCCACATCTCTCTGACCTTTGGCCTCCAAGTCACAGCTATGCTCCGTCATCCACTCCCCTGCTCCCACTTCCTCTGAGCCGCTCAGTCCTCCTCTGCCCTCTCAGCACTCAGCACACGTTCTACCGTGTAGAGTCAGTGGTCAAACGTGGATTTCCTATCTGCTGTGGCCAGGCCCTTGCTGGACTCTGGGGACACGGAGATGACGAATGAGGGCCTTCCAGGTGGCCACATCCTGGTCTGGAGAGGGGTCACAGGCCACCAGGACAACATCGAGATACCTGTGACGATAGCAGGGAGCCCTAGGACAAGGACACTAAGCTGGGGCCATGGTCAGGGAAGGTTCTTGGAGGACGGTGTGGTCCGAGCTGAGACCTTTAGGTTCAGTGGGAGGGAGCCAACACTAGAGACGGAGTAGGCAGTCCTGGCCAAGGGAACAGCATGTGCAAAGGCCACACGTTAGCAAGGACATGGCTGCTCTTGGGAAAGTGAAGCAGGGAGACGGGCAGGGACCGGATCTCACTGTGCCCTGAGTGTCCGGCTGGGGGTCTTGCCCCCCAACGCCTTCCCCTACCCTGGGCACTGGAGAACCGTGGGAGACCTTCCACAGCAGGGCAGCGGCCAAGTCGTGTGCGCATGCAGGGCTGCTGGGCAGGGTTGTACCTGCTGCCGCCAGGCTTGCTCCGCTCCCACGGCAGATGCGCAGTGCCCAGCTTGGTTGGGTGGGAATCAGAAATAGCTCACACGTGCTCAGCGCTTGGTGAAGCAGCTCCCTCCTCCCCCGCCTCAGTGCATTTCATCTGCACCCGAGTCAAGGACAGCTCAGTGCCTGCGAGCTGGGTGACCTTCTCCCTCCGTTTATTAATATACCGCCCACTGGGGCTGCAGGCAGAACTGGGAGAGTGTGTGCGGGTGCAGGGAAGGTACAGACAGGGGTCCCCCAGGAAGGGAGATGCTGAGAGGCTGCTGGAAAAGGATACCTGCCTGCCAGAGTACTGTCCAGCCAGATAAACCCCAAGGTGCAAAAATGAGTGTAAATTCCCTGAATCCACCTTGCTGTGGTGACTGCCATTAACATTTTGATGTCAGTCTTCCAGAAGTCTAAGTCAGTCTGCCCTGGCAGATGGATTCATGCATGCATTCATTCATTCATTCATTCACTCATCGAATATTTGTTGAGTGCTCACTCCATGCCAGGCCCTGTGTTAGGCAGAGGGGACATGGCTCTGAGTGAAACAGACACTCCCCTGCTCTTAAGGAACTCAAAGAGCAGGAAAACCAGCAATGAGGCCGACAGGGGAGAGTCACAGGATCTATGAGCACAAATGAGAGGTCCCAGCCCAGACTCCTTCCTAGAGGAGGTGACACTGTGCTGAGGGATGAGAAGTTGCCCAGCAAAGAGCAGCTGGGGACAATCATTCCTGGTGGAGAGAATGGCAGATGTGCAAGCCCCGTGGTGTGAGGGCCGTGTTGTTTTCGGGGAAGAGAAACGAAGAAGAGGAGGCTGGAGTGTTGGGATGAGGAAGGAGAAGGAGAACAAAGTGAAGCATGAGGGGATGGTGGGGACCATCCCATGTGGGGCTCATGGGTTTGGGGATTTACATGAAAGCATGGGCTCTGCTTCATGAACACAAGGCCTGGGTTCAAATCCAACTCAGCCACTTAGCCGGCCAACTCCAAGCAAGTTACCTAACCTCTCTGTGCCTCAGTTTTCTCATCTGTAAAGTGGGGCCAGGAATGGTCCCTACCTTCTGAGAATGAAAAAATGGCATACAGAAAGTGCTCATTAATGGTAGCTCATATAATTTTGAAGTCATCTGTAGATGAAGTGCATATGTACTAATGATTTTGCATAAATCAGGTCATGTAGTCCTGTTCATCTGTAGCTACTTTTCCCCTTGATATTGGCCATCTTTCTGAGTCAGTGGCTACAGAGTATTATTATACTTAAAATGTTGTTGTGTAATGTGTTGTAGAATGCATTAATCTCAATTGTATAGTATAGCTTGATTCATATATATATATATATATATATATATATATATACACACACACACACACACACACACACACATACACACACGCATATGAATGCCGGGTGTGTGTATAAAACACCTGTAACCACTACTCAAATCACGACATAACATATTTCCAGCTCCCCCAGCGGCTCTGTCATGTCTTTTCCAAGTTAACTTCCTACCCTTCACCCCTAGAGGTAACCAATATTCTGACTTCTGAAACCATAGCTTAATCTTGCCTGTTTTGGACCTTCCAATACATGGGACCGTACAGGATGTCTCCTTTGTGTCTGGCCTCTTTTGCTCATCACTTTGTCTATGAGGTTCACCCACGTCGTTCGTTGGGTGGGTTGGTAGTTTATTCTATCATGTCGCTGCCTAGTCTTCCACTGAGTGAATATTTCCTACTTTACCCACTTCCAAACAGCCCCTCCCGCAGAGAGTTCCAGGTGCTCCACAGTGTCACGAGCGCGCTGATAGCTGTGGGGGCTCCATTATGCAGTCATTCCTAATAGCTGTGGGAGCCTGGCTATGCAGTCAGACCCCCTCGAACCAGCTTCCAAATGATGGACGTTTAGGCTGTTGCCAACATTTACATGACTTAAAAAAGTTAAAAAAACAAAGATGAAGCAATGAAATAAAAATTAAAAAATAAAATAATAGAAGCAACCTAGATGTCCTTCAATAGATGAATGAATAAATAGAGGTACATCAATTTAATGGAATATTTATTATTCAGCAATAAAAAGAAATGAGCTATCAAGCCACAAAAATACATGGAGGAGCCTTAAATACAATTACTAAGTGAAAGAAGCCTGTCTGAAAAGATTACATACTGTCTGATTCCAACTGTATGACATTCTGGAAGATGTAAAACGATGAGAGACAGGAAAAAGATCAGTAAGGTTGCCAGGGAAAGGAAGGAAGGAGAGATGAATAGTTGGAGCACAGAGGATTTTAGGGCAGTGAAACTCTTCTGTATGATACTGAAATGCATGACATTCTACATTTGTCAAAACTCATGGAACTTTACAATACAAAGAGTGAACCCTAAGAGTAAACTGTGGACTTTAGATAATAATAATGTACCAATATTGGTTCATCAATTGTAGCAAAATAGACCACACTAATGCAAGATGTTACTAATAGGGGAAACTGTAAGGGGGACGTAGCAGGAATATATGGGAACTCTTGCACTTTCTGCTCAATTTTTCTGTGAATTTCAAATTGCTCTAAAAAATAAAGCTTATTGCCCTAGCCAGTTTGGCTCAGTGGATAGAGCGTTGGCCTGTGGACTCAAGGGTCCTGGGTTCGGTTCCAGTCAAGGGCACATGCCTGGGTTGCAGGCTTGATCCCCAGTAGAGAGCATGCAGGAGGCAGCCAATCAATGATTCTCTTTCATCATTGATGTTTCTCTCTCTCTCTCTCTCTCTCTCTCTCTCTCTCTCTCTCTCTCTCTCTCTCTCTTCTCTCTCTCTCTCCCCCTTCCTCTCTGAAATCAATAAAAATATATTTTAAAAATTAAGAATAAAGCTTATTCATTTAAAAGTAAATAATAAAAGTAAAATGTAAAAATATTAAGAAGGAAAAAGTTGAAAACGGCAGTCACTAGAGGTGTCCACAGTCGTGCTGGAAACCTGTCCCATTGCTTGTTCTCCCGGGGGTGGTATTCTTCGTGTGGGATGACACAATGAACACGTCTGTGTCTTCATTCCATTCCCTCTGTCCCTGCTCATTCTTGTGGTGGAAACTCATCCCCAAATTACTTAAAACTCTTCCTGAACCTCATGTTTAGTGGCTCCCTAAAGTGGAAGGAGATTTAAATTCTGATGATGGAATTGGAGCCATTGTGTTTGGAGGAAAAAAAATGGAGCTTGATAAAGTGATGTTATTGTGGCGTCTTAGAATATGAGTGTTACATTTTAGGAGAAATGATTTAGCATTACAGCATCTTACTTGATACCAATTGCATCTTAGACTCTCAGTACCGTTATCTTCAAATGACAGAATGAGGTGTATTTACATTCTGGAAATAAATGATTATGGATCTTTGAACAGATGAGACTTAACATTTCAAGACTCAAAAGAATTTTCGAACCTCTAAATTGAAAAAACAGTCAAGGTATTTGCCCTGCCTGGTGTTGCTCACTGGTTGGAGCGTCAGCCCGTGGATTCGATTCCTGGTCAAGGGCAGATACCTGAGTTGCAGGTTCACTCCCCACCCACGATTGGGGCCTGTGTGGGATGCAACCTCCCTCCCTCCCTTCCACTCTCTCTCTGAAAAGCAATGGAAAACATATCCTCAGGTGAGGATTAACAATAACAACAACAGAAAACCAGTCAAGGTATTTTGAGTTTAATCTCTTTTTTTTCTAGTGTAACTTATCCCCCCCCCCGCCTTTTTATTAAAAAAAAAAAAAAGCTTTTACTGAGATATAATTGCCATACAATAAATCACAAATATTTAAAGTGTTCAAATTGATAGGCTTTGACAAATGCACCTGTGAAACCATCACCGCAGTCAAGATAATGAGCATATCCATCACAGCCAAAGGTTTTTTCCATGACCCTTGGGAATCCTCCCTCTTGCTCCTCTTCCTCCCCTTCCCCCCTACTCTTACCCTTCCCCTCCCCAGGCCAGCATTCCTTGTGTTCCTAGAATTCTATATAAGGAATCTTACATACTCTTTTTTTTTTTTTAATATCTCTTTATTGATTTCAGAGAGGAAGGGAGAGGGAGAGAGAAACATCAATGATGAGAGAGAATCATTGATTGACTGCTTCCTGCACGCCCCCACTGGGGATCGAGCCCACAACCCAGGCACGTGCCCTTGGCCGGAATCGAACCTGGGACCCTTCAGTCCGTAGGCTGATGCTCTATCCACTGAGCCAAACTGGCTAGGGCTCTTACGTACTCTTTTTGTTTGGCTGCTTTCACTCAGCATAATTATTGGGAGATTCATCCATGTTGTAACATGTATCAGTAGTTCACGCTTTTTTATTGCTGAGTAGTATACCATTGTACGGATTTGCCACAGTTTATTTATTCATTTACTTATTGATGGATTTTTGGGTTTGTTTCCAGTTGGGGCTATTACAAATAAAGCTTCTATGAATGTGTGTGTACAAGTCTTTTAATGAACATATGCTTCCATTTCTCATGGGGAAATTCCTAGGAGAATGACTGGACAATATAGTAGGTATATGCTTAACTTTTCATGAAACTGCCAAGGTATTTTCCAAAGTGGGTGTACCCTGTTAAATTCCCACTAGCTGTGAATGAACATTCCAGTTCCTCCACATTCTCGCCAGCACTTGGCATAGTCAATCTTTCTAAGTTTAAGCATTCTAATAGATGTGAGATCTCATTGTGGTGTTAATTTGCAGTTCCTTAATGACCAATTGTGTTGAGCATCTTTTCATGCGCTTATTTGCCTCTTATGTATCTTCTTTGGTGAAGTGTCTCTTCAAATATTTTGCCTATTTTTAAATTGGATTGTTTTCTTATCATTAAGTTTGGAGGGCTCTGTTTATATTCTGGAAACAAGTCCTATAAAGGATCTATGTTTTGCAAAGATTCCCCGCACCCCCTCTCCGGACCCCCCCCCACCCCCCCATCTGTGGCTTGTCTTTTCATTTCTTTAGGAGTGTTTCTCAGAGCACAACCATTTTTAATTTTGATAAAGTGCAATTTATAAATTTGTTCTTTTATGGATTGTATTTGGTGTTGTCATATCTAAGACATCTTTACCTAACCCAAAATCATAAAGGCTTAGTCTATGTTTTCTTCTTGAAGAGAAATTTTAGAACTATGATCCATTTTGAGTTCATTTTT
Source organism: Plecotus auritus (assembly GCF_963455305.1). NCBI lineage: Eukaryota > Metazoa > Chordata > Mammalia > Chiroptera > Vespertilionidae > Plecotus > Plecotus auritus. Next base: position 60,391,084 of record NC_137782.1, on the reverse strand, counting down.
ATAAATAGTGTAAGGCATGGATTAGATTTCACTTTTTGCTTATAATTATTCATTTATTCCAGCACCGTTTGTTGAAAAAAAAAAAAACTGGCTTTACTGCATTGTCTGTGTTCCTTCATCAAAAATCAATTGTTCATATGTGTGTGGGTCTATTTCTGGACTCTCTCTTCTGTTCCATCAATCAATTTGTCTATCTTTATACCAGTATCAAATCACACTGTTTTGCTCCAACTTTGCTCTTCCTTTTCAAAGTTGTTTTGACTATTATAAGTCCTTTGCATTTCCACATGAATTTTAGAATTCACTTATCAATTTCTACAAAACTGCCTGTTGAGATTTTGATTGAGATTGATTTCAATCTCTAGGTCAATTTTGGGAGAAAGAACAGTTTAACAATATTGAGTCTTCTAACCCATGAGGAAGGTATCTCAATTTATTTAGGTGGGTTTTTTGTTTGCTTTCTGTTGGGCTTTTTTAAAATCCTCACCTGAGGATATTTGTCCGTTGATTTTAGAGAGAGTGGAAGAGAAAGGGAAAGACAGAGCAAAACATTGATGTGAGAGAAACACATCGATTGGTTGCCTTCTGCACGCGCCCTGGCCAGGGCCCTGGCCAGGGAGAAGCCTGCAACCGAGGTACGTACCCTTGACTGGAATTGAGCCCAGGACCCTTCGGTCCACAAGCTGATGCTCTATCCACTGAGCCAAACTGGCTAGGGCTTAGGTGTTTTTTAAAACGTACCCAGCAGTAGTAATTTAGTTTCCCATATTTGGGTCTTTCACATCTTTTGTCATATTTATTCCTAAGTATTTCATATTTTTGATGCTATTATAAAAATTATTTTTAAGTTTTAATTTTTTGATTATTTTATCTAATAAATAGAAATAAAATTGCTCTGGTAGGGTAGCTCAGTCAGTTAGAGCATTGTCCCGATACAATAGGTTGTGGGTTCAATCCCTGGTCAGGGCACATACAAGAATCAACCAATGAATGCATAAATAAGTGGAACAACAAATCAATGTTTCTCTCTCTCTCCCTCCCCATTCCTCTCTCTCTAAAATCAATCAATAAAAATTTGAAAAATTAAAAAAATTTGATTTGATATATTGATCATATATCCTGTACATTGGTAAACTTATTAGTTATAATAACTTCTTGTGTGTGGATTCTATTGGATTTTTCTATGTAGGTGAGCATGTCATCTACAAATAAAGATAGTTGTTTTTTTTAAAACATATATTTTTATTGAGTTCAGAGAGGAAGGGAGAGAGAGAGAGAGAGAGAGAGAGAGAGAGAGAGAGAGAGAGAGAGAGAGAGAGAAACATCAATGATGAAAGAGAATCACTGATTGGCTGCCTCCTGCACACCTCCTATTGGGGATTGAGCCTGCAACCTGGGTATGTGCCCCGACCGGGAACCGAACCTGTGACCTCCTGGTTCATAGGTAGATGCTCAACCACTGAGCATGCCGACTGGGCTAAAGATAGTTTTCTTTATTTCCAGCCTGGATGCCTTTTGTTTCATTTTCTTGCCTAATTGCCTTGGTAGAAACCTCCAGTGCAATGTTGAATAGAATTGGTGAGTGGGCATCGTGTCTTGATCCTGATCTCAGAGGGAAGGCGTTCAGTCATTTACCGTAGAGTATGATGTTAGCTGTAGGGTTTTGTAGAGGCCTTTACAAGCTGAGGAAATTCCCTTTTATTCTTAGCATTTTTTTTTAAATTAAGAATGAATGTTGGATTTTTGTCAAGTGCTTTTTCTGTGTCTTTTGGGATGATCACATGGTTTTTATCTTTGGTCTGTTAGTATAATTAATTAGATTGATTGATTCTCGAATGTTAACTAACCCTGCACTACTAGGATGAGCCCCACTTGGCCTTTTAATATACTATTGTCGAATTAGATATGCTAACATTTCTTTTAGTATTTTGGCATTTATGTTCGTGAGGAATCATGGTCAGCAGTTTTCATTTATTAAATTTGTCTGGTTTTGGTATCAGAACCCCATAAAATGAGGTGGGAGGTATTTCCTTTCTTCAATCTTTTGTAAGATAAGAGTGTGTGTAGAATTAGTATTATTTCTTACAAATGTTTGATAGAATTACCAGTGAAGCCATCTGAGCGGTGAGTTTTCTCTGTGGGAAAGTTTTATCTACAAATTCAATTTCTTGAATAAATAGAGGACTATTTAGGTTATCTATAGCTTTTTGATGAGCTGTGGTAATTTGTATCTTTAAGGAATTTATCCCTTTTATCTAAATTGTCAAATTTATTGGCATAAAGTTGTTCATAATATATCTGTTATTCCTTTTTTTAAAAAAATAACAGCTTTATTGACATAATTAACATATCATACAGTTTACCTATTTGAAGTGTACAAATTGGTGGTTTTTAATACCATTGTACAACCATCACCATATCAATTTCAGACCATATTCATCACTCCCCTGCAAAAATCCATCCTTATTAGCAGCCACTTCCCTGTCTCTTACTCACTCCCCTATCCTCAGCTCTAAGCAACCACTGATCTCTTTTCTATGTCTTTAGATTTGATTATCCTGCATATTTTGTATACACAGAATCATACCATATGTAGCCTGTGGTGACTGGCTTTTTCCTTTTAGCTTAATGTTTTCAAAGTTCATAGAAATTGTAGCGTGTAACAGTACTTCATTCCTTTTCATTGCTGAATGGCACTCCATCGTATTTATCCACATTTTTTCTATCCACCCATCAATTTAAAAACATTTGGGTTGGCCCAGCTGGTGTTGCTCAGTGGTTGAGTGTCAACCTATGAACCCAGGAGGTCATGGTTCAATTCTCGGGCAGGGCACAAGCCCGGGTTGTGGTTTCAATCCTCATTCGGGGGTGTGCAGGAGGCAGCTAATCAATGATTCTCTATTTCTATCTCTCTCTCCCTCTCCCTTCCTCTCTGAAATCCAGAAAAATATATTTTAAAAAACGAACAAACAAAAACATTTGGGTGTGTCCTCTTTTTGGCTATTATGAATAAAGCTGTTTTGAACACTGTGTACAAGTTTTGTGTGGATATATGCTTTCATTTTTCCTGAGTATATATCTAGGAATGGAATCGCTTGTTCATATGGTCTACGTTTAATCTTTTGAAAACCTACCAGGCTGTTTTCCAAAGTGGCTATTTTACATTTCCACAGCAGTGTCTGAGGGTTCCAGTTTTCCCAGATCCTCACCAACATTTTTTATTGTCTGTCTTTTTAGTTACATTCATCCTAGTGGATGTGAAGTAGTATTTCGTAATTTTGATTTGCCTTACCCTGATGGCTAATGATATTGAGCATCTTCTCATGTATTTATCGACCATTTGTATTTCTTCTTCCAAGAAATGTCCATTAAAATCCTTTGCAAATTTTTAAGTTGGCTACTGGTCTTTTTACTATTGAGTTGTAAGAGTACTTTATATATTTTGGATACCAGTTTATTATCAGGTACATGATTTGAAAATATTTTATTCCATTTTCTCGATTGTCTTTTCATGTTCTTTTTTTTTTTTATCCTCACCCCAAGGATATGTTTATTGATTTTGTTTATTTTATTATTATTATTATTATTATTATTTTTAGGGAGAGAGACATCAATGTGAGAAAGAGACATCAATTGGTTGCCTCCCTACTGTGCATTGAACCCTACTTAGTGTATGGGATAATGCTCTGACCAACTGAGCCACCCACCACCCGGCCAGGGCTCTTTTCGTGTTCTTGATAGTGTCCCTTTAGCATAAAAATAGTGTCCTTTACAGTCTTAAAATTTTGATGAAGTTTTTTTCTTCTGTGCATGTGCTTTTGGTGTCATATCTAAGAAACCATTGCCTAATTCAAGGCCATGACAATTTACACCTCTGTTTTCTCATCAGAGCTTTATAGTTTAAGCTCTTACATTTAGGTCTTTGACCTATTTTGAATAAACTTTTTGTTCAAGGTGTGAAGTTGGGGTCGAACTTCATTCTTGTGTGTGTGGATATGAAGTTGTGCCATCACCATTTGTTAAAAAGATGGTTCTTTTCCCCATGGAATGGTCTTGGCATCCTTGTTGAAAATCAACTGACCATAAATGTCATGGTTATTTTTTTTCCTGGACTCACAATTCTGTTTCATTGATCTATCCTTAAGACAATACCACACTGACTTGATTACTGGAGCTTAGTAGTGAACCTTACTATCCTTTTATTATCTGTAGTGATGTCACCTCTTTTATGCTTGATACTGGTCATTTGTATCTTCTCTCTTTTTATATTTTATGTGTAAAATTTAAATAAAATCTCTTTTATATCTTATTTTTTTTATTAGTCTGGCTAGAGATTTATCAATTGTATTGATCGTTTCAAAGAACCAGCTTTTGATCATCACTGAGTTTTCCCTATTGCTTTTTTGTCTTTTCTTTTATTGATTTCTATTCTGATCTTTATTATTTCCTTTCACCTACTTAGTTTGGTTTAATTTATTTTTCTAGTTTTATAAGGTAAAAGCTGAGGTCATTGACTTGAAACCTGTCATCTTCACTAATATAGGCAGTTAGTGTTACAAAGTTTCCCCTAAATACTGCTTTAGTAGCACCCCACAAATTTTATGTTGTCGTGTTTTTATTTTCATTTAGTTCAAAATATTTTCTGACTTCCCTTTTTATTTCCTTTTGGCCTGAGGGTTATTTAGAAGTGTGAATTTCATGTCCAAATATTTGGGTATTTGGGGGGAATTTTTCTGTTACTGATTTTTACTTTAATTCTATGTGATTATAGAACATACTTTATATGACTTGAATTTTTTAAATATATATATTTTTTATTTCAAAGAGGAAGGGAGGGGGAGAGAGAGAGAGATAGAAACATCAATGATGAGAGAGAATCTTTGATTGGCTACCTCCTTCATGCCCCACACTGGGGATCGAGCCCACAACCCTGGCATATGCCCTGACTGGGAATTGAACCATGACCTCCTGGTTCATAGGTCAACACTCAATCACTGAGCCACTGGACCTGGCTTGAATTTTTTAAAAGTGTATTAAGACTTGTTCAGTGGCCCAGAATATGGTCTATTTTGGTGAATGTTCCATGAAAAGAATATGTATTCTCCTGTTGTTGGGCGGAGTACTCTGTAATGTTAGTTAGGTCAAGTAGATTGATAGTGTTGCTCAAATCTTCCATGTCCTTATTTATTTTCTGTTTACTTGTTCTATCAGTTCTTAAGAAAAGGATATAGAAATCTCTGTAACTGGGGATTTGTCCATTTCTCCTTGCATTTCTATCACTTTTTGCTTCATGTATTTTGAAACTTTGTTATTAAATGCATAAATATTTGGGGTTATTATACCTCATGATGGATTGACCTCTTTATCATTATGAAATAACTTACTTTACCACCTGAAACATACTTTTTCTGATGTTAATATCACCTCTAGTTTTCTTTTGATTAGTGTTAAAATGGTTTATATTTTTCCATCCTTTCACTTTTAACCCATTTGTGTTTTTATATTTGAAGTGCATTTCTTATAGGCAGTACATAGTGGGTCTGTTTTTATATCCTTTCTGAAAACCTCTGTTTTTCATTTGGGGTATTTAGACTACTTACATTTAATGTGATTGTTTATATGGTTAGATTTAAATCTTTTATACTGTTATTTGTTTTCTATTTGTCCTATTCTTTGTTCCCCTTTCCTCTTTTTCTGCCTTTTTAAAGATTAAATTTTTTTATTAATTTTATTTATCCCTTGTTGGTTATTAGCTATAACTCTATTACTTTAGTGATTGCTGTATAGCTTATATTATACATCTTTAACTTATCACAATCTGCTTTCAATTATATCATTTCATATATAGTATAAGAATATTACATTCTCATGCTATTATCATGCATTTTACTTCTACATGTTATAAACACAAAATTACATTGTTATTATTTTTATCAAAACAGCCAGTTATCTTTTAAAGAGATTTAAATTATGAGAAAAATAATCTTGTATATTTACCCATGCAGTTACTATTTCTGGTGCTCTTCATTCTTTTTGTAGATCTACATTTCTTTCTGATATTATTTTCCTTAAGCATGAAGGACCTTAACTTTTTTTTGTAGTGTGGGTCTATCTGCTGGTGATGAATTCTTCCAACTTTTCTATGTCTGAAAAAGTCTTTAAACTTCACTTTTGAAAGTTATTATTGCTGGATATAGAATTCTAAGTTGGCGGATTTTTTTCTTTAGTAGTTTAAAGATGTTGTCTTCTCACTTGCATTACTTTTGACAAAAAAATCTGCTGTCATTCTTATTTTTGTTCCTCAGTATGTGATTTTTTTTTTTTTTACCTGACTGCTTTTAAGGTTTTTCTCTTAACATTGGTTTTGAACAATTTGCTTTACCTTGGTGTAATTTTCTTCATATTTCTTATCTTTGGAGTCACTGAATTTCTTGAATCTGAAGGTTTTTAGTCTATTATTTTTTACACAGCAGAGTGAGATTCAGGTACAGAGAGGAAGTGTCAGGGTCAACAGCTTGGTGATTGCCAGTCCTGGCTCAGTTTCTCTGTCAAGTAAGCCAAGGAATATCTACATTTCAGGACATTATATTTTCCAGTGGGACTTGCTTCTAAGGTCAAAGTACACAGTGACAGTAGCCAAGGTGTCAGCTGGCTGGGTATAATTTGATGACTGGGCTACTCCTGATACCTCCTGTGCTGAGACACAGGGCAGCAGGCCTGGGCCAGTTGGGCCCCAGATCCACACTAAGAAGAGGCTAAAAATACACAGAAAATTTAAATAAATCAGAAACAGTGATGGTACATTCTGTTTGTATATCAAACTGGCAGGTTTTTAAAAAAGTAAAGTTCATCCTGGAGAGTCTAGGGAAATAGGCCTTCCTGGACTCTGTTGGCAAGGGTGTAAATCAGGACCCCCTTTTGTAGGGCAGGTTGGTATAGAATTATCTCAAAACTGAGGATTTCATATATATTTGGCCTGGCAATTCCAGCCCCAGGAAATTATCGTAAGAAAACAGTTTTGATTATTAGAGCCAAAAGATGTGAGTTTGAACCTGGCTGTCCCAGTGACCAACTGTGTGGCCTTGGGAAAGGTACTTTATCCCTCTGCATCTCTGTCAGTGAAACAGGGATCTCATCTATACATCATTACCTGGTTGTAGTGAGGGTGAAATGGGATTATATGAGGGTGAAACATGATAATGTGAGGAAGATATTCAGCACAGAGCTAAGCACAGAGCAAGTCTTGGTGATGATTATATATAGAAAATAGACGAGAAGGATGTGCACCAAAATATCAGACATGTTCATCTCCGGGAGAGGAATCATTTTATTTTCCAAAAGCCATTCGGTTTTCTCTCCGTTTTACACAGGGAACATATATTGCCTTTTTAATGAGGAAAAAAATGGTGACTGTTAACACACGATGTGTGTCATTCTTCCACAGCCTACTTTTGAAGGCGGTGAGGAGCCCCATGGGCCAGGCCGAAGGCAGGGCCGCGGGGCCGGAAAGGGCTACGTGACCAGTCCCCCACTCCCGAGGCCACAGCCTGGGTTGGAATCTGAATAAAGGCCATGGAGGGCAGTGGTGGAGAATATAGACTCCAGGGCCAGACCTGCTTATTCACCGTGTGACCTCAGCCAAGCACTTTCACCTCTCTGTGCCTCAGTTCCCTTATCCATAAAATGGGCATAAATAGGTTCTACCTCATAGGGTTGTTGAGGCTTCAGAGACGTTTTAGTTTTTAGTGCCCAGTTGACAGTAAATGTTAGCTCTTGTCACATTGTTATTATTATTACTATTATTATTGTCATCCATTATTACCTCCAATGCAGGTGGTGAGCAAAGGGGACTGGCCATGTGAGATAGATAGCTCAACCCAGCTGGGGGCCTTTGAACAGGCCACCCCTCCTCTCTGGGCCTCAGATACCTCCTCTAACCAATGGGGACTAATTTCCACCTTATGAGGAATAAATGGGTCCCCATGTCCAGTGCCCACACACCAAAAGGGACCTAATATGTGTTCTCTTCCCTTTGTGGGTGGCCTATTGTGCCAGACAACAAGGAGAAGAGTGGGAGAGGCCATGTGGCCAGGCTGAGTTAGGGTCAGGTGCCCAGCCACCCAAAGGCCCAGTCTCCGAATCCCAGCTGCCTCTCAGTCAGCTCCCCAGCAGCTGTGGAGGGAACAGGAACAACACGGGAACATTAATCCGCCTCATTAACTCACTTTGCTCCAGACTTGTAGCAATTAGACCTGCAGTCTGGGCAGCATTAGGAGCTGGGCAGGGGTCACTCAGGCTGCTGGCACCCTGCCTGCCCTGCCCCTGCTGACCATTTGCTCTGTCCCTGGGGAGAGGAGCCAGACAAGGTGGTTTTTCTGACATCAGAGTTTCTTGGCTTCTGTTCACTTACAGTCATTCACGGGTGTTTATTGAGAACCTACTACGTGCCAAGGAGACTGTGCCGGCCATGGTTAGGTGTGGCTGGAAAAGAGTGGGGGAAAGGATTAGGAGATGAGATCATAGAAATAAGGGGGGTATGGAGCTGTAGGAAGGACTTGGGCTTTTTCCTGAGTCAAGCCAGAGTCATCGGAGAACTTGGAGCGAGGAGGTGATGTAACCAGATTTGCATTTCATGAGACGTTTCATCTGGAGAAGGGGTGCCACGAGGAGCCAGCCATCGTGGTGGAGGTGGAGACTGGCCTGAGATGCTGAGGAGGGCAGTTGGCTTGGGGCTGAGGCATGAATCCGGGGCGGGGCAGTGTTAGGGTTCATATCCTCCCCGTAAGTGCTTCCAAGCTTTTGAGCCTCATCTTCTTTACCAAGAAATGAGCTGATTTGAAGGCCCCTCTGCTGACAGCCTGCAGCCTTTCCTCTGCCATGATCATGCCTCTCCCACCACCTCCCGTCCACCCACCCCAGGTCTCAGCTACATGGAGGGACCAAAGCTGACATGATCATGAACCTCAAGGACTAAAATTTGCTTTGTGCATTAGTGTTGATGAGCTGTTTGTATAATCTTAGCTCATTTCAACCTCATAGCACCCATGATAGATGAACAGAGTTCTTTCCATTTTACTGATGAAGAAACTGAGGCACAAAGAGGTGATGTTTCTTGCCCAAGGGTACAGAGCCAGCAGCAGACAGAGCAAAGATCTGAACCCAGTACAGTGGATTGCTGAACCCATGGTTCTCCACTTTTAACTGCCGCCACGTTCCATCCCAGCTCTGGGGTTCTGTGAAATAAATGCTAGCAAGTATGGAGTGCCGACTGGGTGCCAGAGGCCATGCTGAGTATGACACTCTGCATCCCCTTCTGCCCTGGTAGCCTCAGGAGGGTGTATGCCCATGTCACAGGTAAGACAGTGGAGGCTCAGAGGGGGAAGGAGTTGCCTAAAGGCAGAGCTGGGCCACCCAGGTCTCCAGTCCCTCCAGCACCTCCTCTCCCACCCCAGCCCCTACCTGTCAAGGCCTCCTCGAAGCCAGTGACCTCAGTTTCCCAAGGCAAGGCAGCTTGTTAGCATCTCACAGAACCCTCTCTGCCTGCTGCCATGTATATTCATGGAGCTTCAAAGAGGAGGCTCCAGACAGGAGACTCTTTCCTTCCAAGAGCAAAGTCTCACCCTCTCAAATGCGGGAAATGTAGTCTGGCTGGAAAAGGACTTAATATTTTTTCCTTTTTTTTTTTTTTTTTTTTTTACTAGTTAGTACAAGAAAGCTGCTACCTCCCGTTCTGACAGCTGCACATGGTTGGTTCAGAGTCTGCCTGGTTGGTTGGCGAAGGTGGGGGTGCTTCAGAGCCGCTGGCCTTTCAGCATCCTCCTAGGCCACCGGCTTTCGCTTTGGAGTCACAGAAAACAGGGGCCAGAGTTCATACAGGGCATCAGGGCTGCCTACTCACCCTGCTTAGAACGCACCACGTAAATGCAGCTCTTCTCCTTGCACTCGGGTATATTTGAAAATTTCATAATAAGGAGTTATTAAAGGGGATTTTATTAACTGCAGGCTGGGATGCTTGGGGTGAGGACCACCCCCTCTTCGTTGTCAAGCTTCTCTAAGTGTTGCTGCTACAGGGAAGTCTGTTCTCTGCTCCCTGAGCTCCTCACTCCACCCTGTGCATGTGCTTTCCCTCATGACTCCTGGACTTCTGTTAATTATTCAAGACTTAGTTCCAGTGTCACCTCCTCTCAGAAGCCTTCCCTGATTCCTCCAGACAGTCATACCTGCCCCCGCCTCTGAGAGCCTCTTGTCCATCTTCCCTCACCAAAAGCCCCTTCTCGTACGCACGCACGCACACACGCACACACACACACAGTGCACAAACTATGCTTTAGGTGCTGTGCTCTGTTTTTGCCCAGATTATAGGTTTGATTGCTTGTGTCCCATGAGGCAGGATTATCCCACATGTTCATGAGGAAACTGAGGTTACTTGCGCAAGGTGAGCAGTGGAGTGAGGCTTCGAATGAGTGTAAGACCACGTGGTTCTCTCCCAAATGGCTCCCCAGCTCTGCCCTGCACATCCCATGTCACTTTGTAACACCGGTCTTTTTGTCTGGTTCTCCCTTGCTGGCCTGGGACCCCCCCCCCCCCCCCAGGGTAGGTCCAGGCTCTGGATACGGTGTATCCTGCTCAAGGTTGGCACCAAGAAGGCACTTGCCAAATGGGCAAAACCCAGGTTCGCCATCTTGGAGATCATTTCCCTGGTCCCTACCATTATGGAGTGAAGGCAAAGACCTGGAAGTCCCATGGAGCCCGCCTGTAGAGCAGGAAACTCAGGCAGGCTGGAAAGCCACCTCCCCCAGCCTACCCACAGGGATGACCTGGGAGCAGCGTCTCCGTGGACAGCGGGAGGTCATGTTTGCTGGGTTGTTCAGCAAGCAGTGATTGAACACTTAGTGTGCCAGGCACAGAGCTTGGCGCTGGGCACAGCCATGAACAAACCAGACCCAGTCCCTGCCCGCACAGAACTCTCATATGAGGGACAGAGGGTGAACAGACAAGAAACTGACAAAAAATGCTGCAATGTGGAAAATAATTATGGGCAAGTTTGGGGGTGGGTGAGTATTTGAGACTTTTGGGGGAAGTGTTATTGAGGCTGAGCTCCACTGGATGAGAGGGAGCCAATCAGGGAGATGTGAGCTACAGTGTCTTCCCGGCAGACTGTGCAAAGGCCCTGAGGTGGAGGAAGGCTGGGCTCACTAAGGGAACACATGAGAGGTGTGACTCAAGGGCCTGGGGGAGGGGACCATGGTAGAGGAGGCGGGAAGCCATTGGTGGCATCTAAGGGGGGTGGCAGTGGAGACAGGGTTTAGTTTGAGTGCCGTTTGCAGGGGCCCAGATGGGGTCCCCATGTAGGAGGCTGGTGTAATTTTCAGGGGAGATGAAAGTGGACCAAGTCAGGACAGGAGCTGGCCAGTTAGATTTTAGTGGCAGGGCCCACTGGCGTTTGTGCTGGGCTGGGGTGAGGGGAGAAAAGCGATGTCTGGCTGAGCCCTGGAGGTAGGAGATGCCGGCTCTGAGACAGATCTGGTTTATACAGCCAAAGTCCTCCTTGTGAGGATCCCCAATGTGGCCCGAGACCGGCTGGGTCCCTGGCACAGGGTGGACCCTTTCCCCGAAGCCTGTCCCTCCCAGCCAGTGCCTGGGACTGACGTGTTTAGTGGAGGTGAAAATCATGCCTCCTGCCTGTGCCCCAAATTGCCCCCTTGGGTTGGCAGAACACCAGGTGCCCATTTTAATTTTCCGACAGTCTTACTGTTTTATTGTTCCTATTTGAGGTTTTATTATTATTGCTGCTAATGGTTTGAAAAGGCCTTTTAATTAAAGCTGCAGGTTAGAGCTGGTGCCTGAGCCCCTGGGATGGTTGGGAGGAGGCCTTGCTGAGTGCTCACTCCACCTCTTACAGAGCTGGGACCTTCTTCGCTGGGGTCAGCAGCCCCTTCCTCAGAACTAAGGCAGGGGCCCTGCCACTGAGACCAGGCCTCAGCCCTCCTCTGTGATGCAGGTTTTCCCAGAACAGGTCACATGACATTAGCTTCCTGTTCAGAACATTCAGTGGCTCCCAGTACCCTTCCTGCAGGAGGCTGTGGGCATGGTGGTGGAGAGCTTGTGGGACACATCTAGGTTTGAATCTTGTCTTTGCCACTTACTGAATGCAGGACCTTGGGCAAGTTGCTTAAGGGCCCACAGCCTCAGTTTGCTGATCTGTAGAATGGGAATGCTGAGTTCCTAGCTCTTAGGGTTGTTAAGAGGAATACAGAGAAGATCCAAACATCTGACCCTAACTGAACACTCTTGTAAGGAAGTTATGTTGTTGTGGCTACAAGATTGTGAGGCTCACATAGCTGGTGCTCTGGCAATGTTAGCTGGCCTTGTCACTCCTGTCCTTGCCTTCTTCCCTCTCTTCTCCTCCTTTTGTCCTGGAACACGCAGGAGACTTGACCTGCTCTTTACCTTTGCACATGCTGTTTCTCCATCTGTGGTGCCTCCCTCCCCCTTGCCTGCCTGGGCATCTTCCAGACCCAGGTGTCGGTGCCACCTCCACCCTGGGACCTCGGTTCTCAGAGCAGCCTGAGCATTCCCTCTTAGGGAACTTGATCTCCTGCCTTTAACTGCTGCTTTCCTCCCAGGGGTTGCAAACTCAGGTGCCTGCAGAACCCAGCAGTTCAGGTCAAAAAGGAACGTTGTGGAGAGAAGGACTGCAGCCCTTTTATAAGACTTGTGTTGCTAAGAGCAGCTCCTATCCTGTGGCCAGCCTTCACTCCCCACCCCCACACCCTGGCCAGTTCCCTTTGGAGGGTTTTTCAGTCCAGCTCACATTTATTGTGTGTCTCCCTGGGCTACAGGGCACTTCCTCCACTGACTTCCTCCATTTTCATCTTCAAACCAACTCTGACATCTTTCTGTGCCCATTTGACTGATGAGGAGATAAAGGCTACTGAGCTGAAGTTTCTCACCCCCAAGGTCACCCAGTTGACAATTATTGATGCCCCATACTGTGCACACCCGCTTGACCAATGCTGGTAATTCAATCAGTATCAATTTCTGCCCCAGGGACTTTGCACTTGCTCTTCTTTCTGCCTGGAATTTTCTGCCCTCAGTTTTACAAACCTTTATTCAGGCCTGAGTTCAAATGTCACCTCCTCCAAGAACCCCTTGTCCCACCTCTTATCCTGCTTTGTTTTGCCCGATGGCAGTGGTCACACCCTGACATGTTATACATTTGTTTAATTTCCATCTCTCCCACTGGACCTCAAGGTCAGCAACCCATTTGTTTTGCTCACCTCTTACCTCCAATCCCTAGAGTGGTGGCTGGTATACACTACCAATAGGTGTTGTGGCTGAGCGACAGCAGACTCTCCTGACATGTGGCATGTGGGTGGGACTGAAGGGAGGGTGTATTGGGGTCCAGCATTCCCAGGGACAGGGTAATTAGAGGGCCCTTCTCTGCCCAGAGGGAAACCCCGCCATCAGCCTCTCTCCCTCCTCTGGTTTCTTTTACTCCCTGAATGTGCCCTCAGGACTGTGGCCCGGAGTCCAACCAGAGCTTAGGATCAGCTTTGCTCCTGCCTGATGAGCACACACCCCTTCTCCCTCCTAGGGCTGCTCAGCCCAGCAGACCCCACCTGGGCCCCGCCAGCACCCCATCTCTGCCTTTGCTCTACTGTGCCCACATCCCCACTCCTCCCAAAGGCTAGTGCAGTGGAAGCTTTGGACGTGGTGGGGAAAGGGAAGCTACAGCATGGGAGCTGGGAGGATGGGGGAGAGGAGGTGGATGAGACCCACAGCAGCATCCCCCCATCGGGATAGGGACATGAACCCGTTTGCAAATTAGAAGGGCGCAGGAAGGTCAAGTTACTTGCCCAAGGGACAGAGCCAGATTCCGCCCCAGCACTATTTACATACCTATGGGAGCGCAGACTTGTTCCAGCCCTGAGGGCAAAGCTAGAACCCAGTGTATCTGGGGCCACTCACCCAATCAGATGACATTGTTGTGTCCTGTGTCATGCTGTATGTGGGATGGGAGGGGGTTGAGACTGCTGGGGGGGCGGGGGGGGGTGGGCTCTGGGAAGGCAGTCCAGATTTGGGGCTTGAAAGATGAGCAGGTATCCCCTAGCAGTTGAGGAAGAAGTGGTGGGGGTCCAGGTAAAAGGGAGGCTAAGCCACTCAGCACTGAATGGAGACACCCTTGGGAAGCTGGGTCAGCAGCTCCTCCTGTGGCTGAACCGGGCCTGGAGGGTGTGGTTTGGGCCACATAGAAGGTGGGGAGGCAGGCCCCTCTGGCTTTCCTGGCTCTGGGATCCTGAGTGGTGATTGTTGTAGCTGTGGAAGGAGCTGTAATGATAAGACCTCCCTCTGAAGGGGGGGCATCTACATTCAAGATGTTTTAAAGCCCAGACCTACCCCTCCGTCCCATGTCCTGTGCGAGCCCATAGGCAGGGCCCACTCATATGCCGTCTGTGTCCTCTCGGCCTCGCAAAGAGGAAGAAGGCTTAGACGGGTTTTTGCCTGTCACCTGGGAGTGAGGAGGAGCCAGGGACCCTGTTGGGTGCCCTGTCTACCCAGCCCACCCAGTCTCCCTTCATCTTCATCCCCAGGCCAAGAGGGAATGGGGATTGGCCCGTTCCAGGAAACACGAGGTGAGGCCCCAGAGGGATGGACACAGAGGTCTGGCAGGTCTGAATTCCTGCCCTGGCTTCATGGCTTACATGGTGTGGGCCAGCAGCTCATGCCCGGAGCCTCGTGGTCCTGGGCCGTCTGGGAAACTGAGATGTAGGAGGAGTGAGGGAGAAGCCTCTTAACCTGTGTGTGATGTGCTGGACACAGTGGGAAAGAGCTTGTGCTGGCGGAGACTCAGCTGCAAGTGCCAGGTGAAGCCAGGCAGGCCCATTTGGAGTCTGCTGGAATAATAGTGAAAACCACCAGTCATTCATTTAGTGAACATTTACTGAGCACCGCCTGTGTGCAAGGCCTTGTGTAGACTTCTCTGCCCTCAGGGAGCCAGTCCAGTGGGGGAAACAGTTTTCAAATTACCACAAAAAAATAAATAAATTTAACCGTGCAATAAAGTGGAGGGTCCCGACCTAGTTGAGAGCGTGTGTGTAAGGTCCTTCCTGGGGAAGTGTTGCTTGAGCTAAGCTCTGAAGAATGAGTGACAGTTACCCAGGTGAAGAGGGAGGGAAGGGCATTCTGGGTACTGAGAACAGTAAGACAAAGGTGCTGAGGCAAGAGAGAGCAGGGCAAGTGTGAAGGCCTGGGAAAAGGCTGGGAGGCTGGCCCAAGGTGAGCCAGGGAGTGAGAACCAGGGGAGTGAGAGCCTGAGGGATGAGGGATGAGGCTCGGGAGGAAGGGGATGGCCTGTGCCACAGCAGAACTGGAAGCTAGAGCAGGGAAGGCAGTGGTCTGATTAGCATATTCATGATCGTGGCAACCCTCATGAATATACTAATCAACCTGGGGAGGGGTGGATGGGGGAGGTGTCTTTCCTCTGTGGCCGAGGCAGGCCTAAGTTCCCAATACCCTCTTCTTCTGGGAATGGAGCCCCAGGTAGGAGTGGACTGGGGGTCCCCACATCCCCAACATCAGCTCCTCCCTTCTCCTGGCTATCTACCAGTCCCTGCACTCCTCCCTCTCTCAGGAAAGTGTGGACATTACGGAAGTGGAAATGATACGGAGTCCTCCACACTGAGGATTAGGCCCCATCTCGTGATTTGCCTGCATGGGGCCAGCTTCACAGGACCAGAGCAGCGAGAACAGGACGTCAGCGACTCCCCCTCCCAGGGGCACAACGTGGGAGGTGGGAGGATGCAGGGGGGAAGCCACCAGAGGGTCCATACAATCAACAGCCCCATGCCCAGTGCTTCTGGACATGGGCCCCCAGCTTAGGTCGGGCCTGCACTGGTCTCGGTTTGCTTTAGTCCCTGTGGTCACAGAAGTGACCCCCCCCCAGATCAGAGATGTTGGTTGTACCCTCAGGCTCCTGGCTGAGTTTAGGGGGAGGGATGGGGGGTCAGGACTAAAAAGTGTGAGAAGAAGGGGGGGAAGCTGCTTCCCAGACCCCAGGTGGTCCCTACAGCTAGGCCTCAGGGGGCTGTCAGGAGGCTGCACCCTTAAAGGGGGCTCAGGAGCCGGTGTGCTTCAGTGCAGGTGCTGCCATCCAAGCGAGCAAGCGGAGTGGGCGGCATAATTAGCTGTCACAATTAGTGAGTCAGGCACCACTCAGCTCTCAGTCAGCCCCAGGGGTGAAAGGGAAGGAGACTCGGCCAAGGTCACCAGGGAGCAGGTTGGGCCAGGCCTCCTCAGCGCCTCCCACTGCTCCACCAGGCTCCTCCTGGAGCCAACAGAGCTCAGGCAGAAGCTCTGAGGAGGGCCTGGAGGACTTCCCTCACCCTCCTTACATAGAGAGGGGAACTGGGGCTCATAGAAGGAGCTCACGCCCCTTGCTCAGTCCTCTGCCCACGCAACTCTCTTTCCTGATCCTTGAACACTGTACCAAGCCGCTCCCTACCTCAGGGCTTCTGCTCAGCTACCCCTCTGCCCAGATACTTCCCGGTTCTTATCCACCAAGGGTCTCAGCTTGCAGAGTCCTCCTGCAACCCTGTCTTGGCCTCTGGTTTTCTCTGTCCCAGGCCCTTGGGACACTTATGATTTGTAATTGTTTTACCAGTTTTGTCTCTCACCCTTGCTAGGGGGTAACTGTGAGTTTAGAGTCCACATTGGTCTTGTTCGGTTTTCTAACCCAGCACCTGGCACAGCACAACAATAGCCATAAAAATGCTGTCCTGAGCAGGTACTATGTGCCAGGCCCAGAGCATCCACCCGCGTAGGCCTTTGATCCGCCCTTTGAGAGGCAGTGTCCATCATTCCCATTTCTCAGCCCCCTCACTCCCTCTACGCTAATGCACACAGTAGGCACACACAGTAGGCGCTTGGTAAATATTGGTTGGGTGAACATATGGAAGGACAGGCTTCTCCCAGGCTCACCTAGACATTGAGGGGACAGCCAACCTGTCGCTGCAGCTTCTGCCTCCCAGCATTATCAGAAGCCACCGGGTCATCATCCTCAGCACCCAGTGGGCACCCTGGCAGCCTCCCACCTTCCTGCCCAGTGGCAGCACAGGCTCAGCTCCCTGGGCACCTCATTGGATTTTCTCCTCATTTCTTTGAGCAGATTGAAGAGTGGGAACAGAGACAGCCTGTCGGGCCGGGGCTTCGGAGACGAGAGCTTTAATTTCCCAGGAGCCCCATGGCAGCTGGAGCAGACCCCTGAGGCCGGCAGAGGGGGCTGTGAACATAGGTGCTGCAGTCAGTGGGGGTCTTCCCAGAGTTGGATGGGGCTGGGTGGTGGATCAGCCCCCACACCTTCTCCCTGGGATGGGGTCTCCCTGGCAAAAGGGGCAAAGACCAGAAGCTTTAATGCCGGAGCCTCCACACACTTGCTGTGTGACATTGGGTGAATTACTCCTCCTCTCTGTGCCCCAGACTCCTCTTTGATAAAGTGGGGTGCAGGATGGCTCCAATCTCTTTGTACTCTGGGAGGACCTGGGAAGCTGGGGAGGGGGTAATGGGAAGCTGAGGGGTAATTTGTTGACTGAATGAGAAGGGAAACAGGAAGAATAGGCGGGTGGAGGTGGCTGAGTGGGTACCTGTCAGGGCAAGGGGAGTCTGTTCCGATCGGGGGGGCCTCCGCCTGGCAGCTTCTTTAGCTCCCACCAAAGCCACCTTGTGACAGCCTCAGAACCACCCATATTGATTAATGGCCACAAAATGCCTGGGCGCCAGCAGCCGCCCCACTCGGTGGAATCAGCTGTGATTTATAGGATCGGGGCCCTCAGGAAGCAACTGTCTGAGCTCAGAGAAACCTCAGACAAATGGGTCAGTGTAGAGTGGGGCCTGGATGGAGGCAACCGCAGCCAACCGGAAGGTCTCAGAGACAGACTCCTCTGGCCCAGGGTCCTGGTGGAGAACCTGAGGCCCATAGAGGGCAGGTGACATGCCTAGGGCCGCTCAGCAGAGCGATTCCTCAATGCCAGGACTTGTAACTCGGCCACTCGAAGCCTGAGGCACCCCTGAAGCTGCCTGGCGCACACATTTTGTGTCCTTGTTGTTGGCCGGAGCAGAAACCAAAGCCAGAGCCAGTGTGCGAGCTGGGAGGCACGTTAGGCTTCAGGATGGCCAGGGCCGCTCAGAGGAGGTGACTTAGGTGCTAAGCCTTGAGGTCTGAGAGGGAGCCAGTCATGTGAATGCTGAGGGAGAGGGAACTGGGTGGGGGACCAGCAGGGGCATGAGCTCGGAGGGGAAACAGAGGCCTGCATGATCAGGGAAGAGCAAGGAGGGCAGGGTGGTGACTGGGGCAAGTGAGGGTGATGATGGTGAACAGAGCAGTGGCTGACGAGACCCCCAGCAGTCTTGTGGGCCCCTGCCAGGGGTTGGGCCTTTCCTAAGTTCACTGGGAAGGCTCTAGAGGGGTGCCAGCAGCTCTGCCTTACATTGTCCAAGGACCCCTTCGCCTCTTTGTGAAAGGGAATCGGAGGAACACACAGGGAAACAGGGAGCGTTCAAGGCAAAGTTGGCCAAGGAGGACCCAACCCTGGAGCTGGGATTTGTCCCTGGGTTTCTACTTTAAGCCTGTCATCCACTGTGGGCAGTGACCAATTCTAATATCTCAAAACCTGTTCCGATCCATGATCCCCTGGATACCCCACACCATGGCCTGGGACCCTGTTTCATAGAGGCATCACCACATCAGACCAACTTTATGACTTGCTCAAGGTCACCCAGCTTGGAAGGAGCAGAGCTGGGATGGGAAGCCAGGCTTCTGGGTTCCACCACTCTTTAATGCTTTGCTTGTTCCTTATCTCCCACCGGAGATCAAAGCTGTCCCTCCTCAAGGGGAAAATGAGTTTTTAAGGCTGCAGGAGCCCCCTGTTGGGTGGATTTGAATTATATCTGCGTGTGCGTGTGCACGTGCGCATGCTCCACTCAGCAGGAAATTTGGGACGGGAGCAGCTTGGGTACATGTCCGGGTCTTCTCTTTGCTGGGAAACCAGGCCAGAGCTGGAGGGGCCCCAACAGTGCTGTCCCAGCCCCGCCCTCTCCATGGCACTCCGATGCCTGCTGGCAAGGGCACTGGCAGGCACTGAGTGGCTGCTGGCCTGTGGCTGCAGCTGACACACATTGTCTGTGGGCCACTTCATGTCTCTGCCTGTGACAGTGGATCCTCCAGCAGGGCAGAGAGATCACCGTGGAGGAAGCTGCTCACCTGCCTCAGGTGTGGGGGAGTCCTGCTCACCTTGCCGGGGGAAGCCTAGCTTTCCTGGGTGATGCATGGTAAGTTGGGTCCTTCTCTGGTCCTTAGTTGCCCCACCTGGTCAGTGGGAGTTGGGTTGGATAGATTCCGTGACTTCAAAGGTACACTGGAATCTCTGCTCCCCAGTTCATTAGTGTGCGATCTTGGACAACTAATTTTACTTCTCGGAGCCTCAGAATATTTCTCTGTATTTTTATATCCATTTTAGTACTTACTTTACAGGACTTCTGTGAGTAGGAGGCAGGTAAATCTCTTAGAAGACCAGGCATACACCGGGCACCCAAACAAAATTAGCCTCCCGAAATAATAACAAGTACACAATATAAAAATAATACCTGGCATTCATTTGGGCCTCTCCCCACACCACATACTGCATTCACTCTTCACTACAGATCCACAGGTCAGTATGGTTATTGTCCCCATTTTACATTGAGGTAAATGAGGCACAGAGGCAAAGGTCAGGGCCAAGATCACACCACTGGGAAGTGTGGAGCCTAACTGGTCATGGCTCCCTGCCTGTCCCCAAGTACTAATCTTCTTTCCTGGATTACAACCCCTAGAAGAATTTGCCCCTGGAAGTGTTTGCCAAGGGGAACCCAGTCTTGGGAGCCTGGCTTGGTTTCAGCACCCCGGACAGCGCCATGGGCCTCCTGACTGGTGCTGAGGGCCTATGGGATACAACTGAGCCACAACTGTGCCTGGGCCCTGAATGGCAGGTTGTTTTCAGTGGGGTGGGACCCTCTACCTCATTTTCACTATGTGGAGACAGCAGGGCTCTGGATGAGCCCGCAAAGGGCCCACCTATTCCCCTGACTCAATGAGTCCGCTGGACACAGAGGCCCTTCCTTCTGGAAGGAAAGGAAGCCAGGACACCACTTCCAGGTCCCAGCATCACCACACCCTCACTTTAGGCTCCAGCATCACCACACCCTCACTTTAGGCTCCAGCATCACCATGGAAACAGGTGGAGGATGCACTCCTGAAGACCCAGCGCAAGGAATCCAGGCCGGGTTGGCCAGGGCCAAGTTTGAAGGGACCTGAGGTCACCACTGGCTCTGCTCTCCCACTGTACAGATGAGAAAACTGAGGCTCAGAGAAAAGAAGACTGGATTCCTGGGATGTATGAACTGAAAGGTTCCCAGGGATCCGCTGGTTCTATTGCCCCATTAGATAGAGGACAGATGAGAAAACCGAGTCGAAGGAACCATTCTCAGGGAGGCCTGCAATAGGTACCCCATCAGTTGTCTTCTGGTGGAATCACTGCTTTTCCTTCCTCGCATGTGCCATAATTTGAAAGTATGTGTTTTTGTGTGCTTGGTCTCTTCCTGCTGGGAGGTGAACAGAACTAGGACTGCTTGTTCATGGTCATATCCCAGTACCAATGCATATCCCAGGACATGGTGGTTAGAATGTAGACTCTGAGGCAAATTAGCCTGGATTCAAATCCCACCTCTGTCTCTTACCGGCTGTGAGACCTCAGGCAGGTCACTTCTCCCCTCTCAGGCTCAGTTTCTTCATCTGTTAAATGGAGAGAATGACAGCACATGCTGAAGATTTGCTCAGATGGTGCAAACACTAATCCTGAGTGTGGTGAGTGCCAGCCAGTGTCAGCTGTTGTCTTTGTTACCGGTGAATGGGTGCTTGATGAATAGTGAATGAATGAGCAGGATCAACCTGCCAGTAAGGGCTTTCCTCCAGGACATCAGGGGAAGCCGCCTCCTGAGTCTGTTACGGGTTTTTCATTCCAGGGGACGTTTACTCTCCTGCCTTGGACTTTAGCACTCATTGGAATCCCTTGGAGGGGCTCAATTATACAGACTCCTGCCCCAGCAAGACCCCTGGGATCCGACCCTCTGTGGGCAGAGCCCAGGGTCTGCATTGTTATGGGCAGCCATGCTTGTTACCACTGCCGGGGCGCCTCGGGAGTTCAGTGATGGGGTTGGTGAACAGAGGAGGCAGCCCTGTTCACCCTCAGCAGGCACTGGAAGCCTGAGCAAGGTGCTGGGCCCGGGAGAGGGAAGGACAAACCCCAGAGAGGAGCCATCAGGGATGCCTCCTGGAAGCAGTAGTGTTTCAACCAGGCCTTGAAGAGCGGGGAGATGTTGCCCAGCTGAGATTAACAGATGGCATCGTGGACGGGGGAACAGCACGCACAAAGTGGTGGAGGCAGGAAAAACAGGTTGTGCCTGGTGTGTGGTGTGGGATGAGCTAGTAGATGATATACTCAGAGAAGTAGGTGGGGTTTATCTGGATCGCCAAGGGCCTCAAATGCTACGTCTTACACAAGCCCCCCACCCCACTTCCTTTCTCTGTTTCCCTTTCATCACTTGAAGGTCTTAGGACCCACTTTTCCCCCTCCCCAGTTCTTTCCCACTTACCTCTCTCCTCTTAAAACCATTCATACCCTGACCTTGAAATCTGTTCTCATGAAACCAGTCCATGCTGAAGTCACAGTGGCCCAAAATGGGATGATTTGGTGGAGATGGGGATCTAGGGGTGAGGGACTGTGTCTGATAACAGGGGCTTTCAGTACCTTAGCCCAAGGCAGGGACACTAGTGGTGGAACTCAGGCATGATGGAACAGGGAGGAGGCCAGTATCTTTTCACGGGTCATTGTGAGGATAAAAAGTGATGATGGATATCAGGTGTCCATCATTTATACTGGCACATAGTAGGTGTTAAGTAAATAATGTGCTCACATGTCATGATTTTCCCAGGGAACTTCTGGGGTAACTATTAACAGCTTCCCTTCCAATTATTTAAGTATCCTGGTCTGGATAATAAAGTATATGGTCATTGCATCAATAAATAACCACTATTTCTTGGGGAGCTAAATTCCCCATGGTAATTCTGGGAAAGCGGCATCCCCAGGAGATGAGCTGCCTTCCCCACATGACATCCTCCCCACCCAGCTTCACTTTCCTTCCTCTGGAGGAACAGCCCCACCGACACCGTGGTGCTCGCACCGGCCCCTCCTCCCCACAGACTCCCAAGCGAGGGCATCTCACAGTTGCCACACATTCAGCGTGTGGGTCCCAGGTGGCTGCTTGATTTCCCTGGATACGTCTCTGGAGGAGATGCCTGGGGACCAGAAAGTGATCTGCACAGGGAGGCAGGTGGCTGGCATGTGCCAAGGCCAATTTATCCCCCTCACTCAGATTGACCTTGGGCCTGTCTGGCCCCATCCCACTCTTGGCACCAGTTTCTGATGTGCTGAAGTAACAGTTCCCTATGAATGTCAGGGCAAAATGTAGTAGATACGTGCCTACTGAGAGCTGTGGGAGGTGGGAGCAACTACCTGGGTCACAGTGAGGCAGTCCCTCCTGCGCAGGGCAGTGGGGTGACCGCCTTCAATCTCATCCTCCTGGCCTAGGGACATTTCCTCTATATGCTTAGCAGCTGCTCCATTCTGACCTTCTTGAGACTCAGAATTCAACTTCCTCAGAAACCTGATTTGCAGATGCTTATTAAAAATGCATGCCTCACTTTCCTGGTCTGTAAAATGGGCCTGATATTACTCACCTGTTATTTCTGTGGGGGAGAATCAGATGACATGACGGCTCGTCCACTGTACCTGCAGGTGGCATCCCTTTGTTTCTACAAGCATCAGCACAGGCTTCTGTACGTAGTAGGTGATTACTAAGCGCTTCCTGGCAGATGGCAGGTGGAGATGTGTGCTGAGGTGCTCTGCTTGCCTTTGCAGGGGCCAGAGGAGAACACAGTCACTTACTGCCTGATTCCTCCTTCTTTGCTTGTGAGACCTCTGAGACCCCACCCTGCTTGTCACCTGACAGCACCATGAGCCCCCGACTCAGGAACCCTGAAGGCCTGAGGGATTAGATGCCAGGCCAGGGCAGCTAGACTGAGGGGGCTGGGGAAAGGTGGTCTGTGGGCCCAACGGATCTAAGTTTTAATCCCAACTCTAACATGTGCTGACTGGCTGACCTCCGGCAAGCCATTTCACCTCTCGAAACTTGCAGTTCCCTGTCTGTAAAATGGGAATAATAGAAGAGCTCATAGAGTCAGAGAGACCCGATTGCCTGGCGCAGAGAAGTGAGCAGCACCTGCTGCTGCCACTGGGATTACCTGGTGGCAGGACCGGCCATGCCATTGTCGTGGTGCTGTAAATGGCAGACCCCCTGCAAGACAACAGGGCAGGTGCTAGGTCTCACTCTTCCATTTACTCAGCAAATATTTATGAGCATCTACTGTGTCCCAATCACTGGGCTAGGGACTGTGGATACATTGGTAGGAAAAGTATCTTCCCTTCTGGGCTTACTTTAGGGGTGGGCTTATCTGAACCAGGCAATAGGTATGATGGACTTCAATGTCAGGTGTTAATACATGCTAGAAAGCAGGGCAAGGTTAGACAGGGGATTCTGGGTCCAAGCCCAAGGCAGCCTCTCTGAGGAGGTGACTTGACAGAGACCTCAAGGAAATAAGGGCAGGAGCCCTGTGGATATTCAGGGAACGGCAAGTGCAAAGGGCCTGGGGTGGTAACGGGTTATGACTAAAGAACAGCTGGGAATCCAGTGTGGAGGGAACAGAGGGCTTGATAGGGAGGGGAGAGTGGTGGGAGGAGAGGTCATAGGGGCCCCTGGAGGCCAGGCTGTGTAAGGCCCTCACTCTGAGCGAGATGAGAGTCACCGGGGGCTTTGTGCAGAGACTTGTGTCTTAACAGGACCCTGTGGCTGCTGTGTGGAAACCAGACTGAAGAGATCAAGAGTAGAGGCAGGGAAGCCATGGGAGACCACTGCCCTACCAGGAGAGAGATGATGGTGGCTGGGCCAGGTGGTGCAGTGGAAGTGGTGAGGACTAGTTGGATTCTGGAGAGGTTTCAAAGGTAGAACAACAGGATTTCCTGATGGATTGACTGGGGTGGCGGGGGGGAAGCGGGTGGAGAGAGAAGGGGAAGGAGGGAGCATTGAGGGAGGAGAAAAGACAGAGAGAGGAGATAGTGTTAAAAACCATGAAAATGGAAGAGGTTACCTGTGTTGGCAGAAAGGGGACTGAGTTTGGGTGATTAGAAATGTGTCTGGTGAACTGAAAATCAAGATGTAGGGCTCAGTTTTAAACATAACATGAAGACATAAAGAAGAATAAAACCTTTCTGTCACCTCCTCCATGCCCAGCCTGGCCCCGGGTGCTGGGCCCTTGATATGCAGCCATCATTGTCCTGGGTGGTGGGCAGTGGCCCTGGGCAGGTTGGGAGCCCGCTCCAGCTTGCGTGAGCTGTGTCCCCAGCGTGAGTAGCGGCACTGGCGTCAGGCAGGCTGCCTGGTTCCAGGAGGTTCCATGAGTGTGTGACAGAGCTTGGAGTGGCTGCATCTGCCCCCACACTGCAGTGTCTCTTCCTCTTCCCAGCTACACCAATCAAGACTGTAGACCGTGCCCACCGCCTCCGCTTACTCCTTAACCCACCGCTTCTGCCTTTCGTTTCCACGCTGCCCCCAGCTACCTGCTCCCTCCTTTCCTTCCCAGCCTGAGCTTCTCAGGGTGTGGATTGCGCTCCCTGACTCCGATTATTCCTCGCCCACTGCAACCTGCACCCCACCCACCCCTCTGTGGTCATTGTTCTCACCAAGGCCACCAGGACCTCCTTGGTTCATCTCAGTCCTCGCCTCCCCCAGGCTGTGGGCAGTGGTACAGTCCCCTGACACCCCTCCACAGCTTGCTGGATCTCTGATAGCCTCTCACCTCTCTGGCTGCTCCATTTCGACACCTTTGCTGGCTTCTCCTCCTCCGTCAGTCCCGTAAGTGTCTCTGTTTCTCAGGGCATTGTCCTGGCTGCCTTTTCTTTTCAGACCACACCCTCTTCAGGACTCGGCATGGATGACATTTCTTATGCACCAGAAGCACCTCTTCCTCAGCAAAGCAATCATAGCATGTCCACTCACACCTGCCCCTGCCACTCTGTCCCCTGACTAGTGAGGGGCACCGTCGTCCCTGTACGGGCCCTCATGGCTACACCCCAGCATCCCTTTGCCCCCTTTCAACCTTTCTAAATAACAGCCTTTGTTGGGGTGTAATTTACATACCATAAAGCTCACTCATTTTAAGTATTCATTTTGTTGACTTTTAATAAATGTATACAGTTGTGCAACCATCACCACAATCCAAAAGTGTCCTTGTGTGCATTTGCAGTCAATCCCCACTCATGTCCCAGGCACCAGGCAGCCACTGATCTGCTTTCTGTCTCTGTAGTTTTGCCTTTTCTAGAAAGTTCATGTAAATAGAACCATACAACATGCACCCTTTGTGTCTAGCTTCTTCCACGCAGCAACTATTTTTTTGTTGTTGTTCATCTGTTGTTGCATGTAGCAGTACTTCATTCTTTTCTGGTGCTGAATTTTATGGATATATAGCATTTTGTTTACCTGTTCGATTTTTGGCTATGATGAATAATGCTGCTATGGACATCCATTTACATGTTTTTATGGGGACATACACTTTTGTTTTTCTTGCATTCCCCTCTCGTTTCTACCATCTTACCAGACCCTGATTTCCACTGGAGGAGCCACGTGGTCTCAGGAAAACTGACTCTTCCTCCCCAACTCAGGGACTGAGCATGTGACCCTGGTTAAGCCAATCAGTGTGTTCCATTCCCCAGGCATGATGATTGGCTCCTAGACAGGCATGTGATATAAGCAAGTCCAATCAGAGTGACCCTTGGGACTTGGCTGGAAGAGAAGTCCTTCCACATGCCCCCTGGTGTTATTTGTTGGGAACAGGTGCAGCTCTTTTGCCTGCCTGCAGGAAGCCAGACGTAGGAGGGAGCTGACATGGAGAAGGACTGGGATGAGAAAACATTATCGGAACAGAGCTGGAACCTTGATTGAGCTGTGCCTGAAGTCCACCATGATACGAGTTAATCAGTTCACTTTATTGTTAAAACCAGCTTGAGATGGCTTTTCTTGTTCTTGTTTATAGTGCAGGGATCAGCAAACTGTGGCCATGGCCTGCCTGTTCTTATAAAACATTTGTTGGAACATAGCCATGCCGTTCACTTATGTTTGTCTGTGCAGCTCTGGAGCACTGAACGGCCCACAAGCCTAAAAATATTTACTGTTGGTTCTTTAAGAAAATGTTTGCTGACTCCACTTAGAGCCAAAAGCTTAGTACATTTGTCCCCCCCGCCCCACCTTATCTGCGGTTTTGCTTTCTGTCATCTCAGTTACCCACAGCCAACCATGGTCCAAAAATATTAAATGAAAAATTCCAGAAATAAAAATTCATTAAGTTTTAGCCTGGCTGGCGTGGCGTGGCTCAGTGGTTGAACATCAACCTATGAACCAGGAGGTCACAGTTCGATTCCCAGTCAGGACACATGTCTGGGTTGCAGGCTCGATCCCCAGTGGGGGGTATGCGGGAGGTGGCCAATCAGTGATTCCCTCTCATCATTGGTGTTTCTGTCTCTCTGCCTCTCCCTTCTTCTCTGACATCAATAAATATATATATATATATACTAGTGACCCGGTGCATGAAATTCATGCACATTAAAAGTGGATTAATTAGAGGAAATAATTTAATATTGCTATTTGCCCTTTCTCTGTAATAGAAGTGTCAGAGATGAAAGAAAATTAGTAAAATGTGTATGAAAACTTTCCTGCTGTTAGAGTCTGGGGCTCACCATGGGACCCACCCACATGCACCTCAAAATCACGTGAGACCCAGACCCGGCCGGCCCCCCCACATTGGGCTAGATCCAGACCCGGCCAGTCCCACCCTTGTCAAGCCCTACTGGGCAGGGGTTGTAGCCTCAGGTTCCCTGGCCCGGCGCCAGGATGGGGGGCGTGGCCTGAGGTCCCCCAGCCCAGACCGGGGTGGGGGGGCATGCCTTGAGGTCCTCCGTCAAGCCCTGTCAGGTGGGGAACACAGCCTGAGATCCCCTGTCAAGCCCCACAGGGCGGGGGAGGGCCTAGTCTCAGGTCCCTGCTGATTGCTCGTTAAGGCTCCTTATGGGAACTTGGCCTCAGCTGTGGGTGCAGCCATCTTTGTGATGGAGTGATGGTCAATTAGCATATTCCCTCTTTATTAGATAGGATTTTTTAAATTCTTAAGTTTTAAATTGCACACTGTTCTGAGTAGATGGTGACATCTTGTGCTGTCTGCTCTGTCCTACCCAGGACAGGAAGTGTCCCTTTGCCCAGCATTTCCACGCTGTATACACTACATCTGTTAGTCTGTTAGTCTGTATGTCTGTAAGTCACTTAGTAGCTGTCTTGGTTATCAGATGGACTGTCAAGTATCGTAGTGCTTGTGTTCAGTGACTGCTATTTCACTTAATAATGACCCCAAAGCACACGTGTGCTGCTGGCAATTCGGATATGCCAAAGAGAAACTTTAAAGTGCTTCTTTTAAGTGAAAAGGTGAGTCTAGTACAATAAGATATTTTTTAAAAGAAGCCACATAATAACTCTTATTATAGTATATTATTGTAATTCTTCTATTTTATTGTAAGTTATTGTTAATCAGTCTCTTATTGTGCCTAATTTACAAATTAAAGGTATGTATGTAAAGGAAAAAGCACTGAACATATATGGGCTCAGTACTATCCACGGTTTTAGGCATGCACTGAGGGTTTTGGAACATATCTCCCAAGGATAAGGGGGGACTACTGTGTTCACTGTATTTCCCTCGTCACTCAGAGCAGAAACCTGGGATTCACCCTTGACTTCCTTTACCTCTTCCTCCACATCTAACAGCCCCAAGCCCTGAATCTGTCCCTGTCCCTCTGCTCCAGTGCCCCTGCCCTAGGAGACACTGCACCTCTCACCTTGATCACACCGCCACCTCTAGGCTGCCCACAAAGCTGCTGGTGACCTTTCTCCCACCCAGGCTTGACTAAGGCCGTGAACCCCCCACTGCTCCCAGGGTCAAGGCCACCCTCCCTGGACTGTCACTGCAGGGCCCTCATGATATAGCCCCACCTGCGTCTCCAGCCCTGTCTCCTCTCCCCTTCCTCCTCCTCTTCCCCAGAGCACACAGACGGGCTCCCCACCTGTGCAGAATTCCTCGCAGTTCCCCAAACCTGCCACGCTTTGTCCCTCTTTCTCTGCCTCCAGTGCCCCTCCCTACTCTGTCCACCTAGTGAACTCCCGTGCACCCTCCAGAGCCCAGCCAGAGCCTCACCTCCTTTCCGATATTTCTCTAATTCCCAGGCTGCCCCTGGGCTTCCTTCCAGGGCAGCTCCCATCACCGTGGACTGCCACCCCCACTGACTAATTCGTCTCATTGCCTTCCATGTGGCCTGGCTTGGGGTGTGCACAGAGTAGGGGCTCAAGGAATGTTTGTTTGTGGATCTCAGAGTAGGAACTCCCTGCCTTCTGCATCAGGCTTTGGATAAGGAACCGTCTGGGCTCTCTATAAACAAGGGGAGAAGGAAGGGCTGGAACTTCCCCAGCCCCCAGGCAGGATCGCCTTCAGAAAGTGCAGAGAAACACCTCCCAAGACGGACAAAATGAACCAAGCATGAGCTCCGAGAAGGATTCAGAGGAAGGGAAAGTAGGGCAGGTGAGAGTGGGCCGCTGCAGCGGAATAGAGATGAAGGGATTACAGGGAAATGTCATTAAATGAAGATCACCCGTGGCCTCCGGAAGTCAGTGGGCCAGCTGAGAGGAGGCCAGATGGCCAGTGAGGGGGCTGCTGGTCCTGTCAGAACTGCAGAAGGCTTGGGGATTTATGAGACTGGCCCTTTGGAGGATTTGGGGAACATCTGATTTCCAAGTCCTCTACTGAAACACATTTGGACACCAGCTGGCTTGGTCCTGGGTGAACCTTCCCAAGAAAGCAGGTGTGGGGGGTCCAGGGGAGCACTGGCCTGGCAGACCAGCCAGCTCTGCCCTCACCCACTCGGGGGGTCTTGGCTTCCCCCTCCCAGGCCTTAGGGCTGTGGCCCACACTCAGTGCCCGTTCCAGAAGTGTGTGCTCGTGTGGATCCAGGGCACAGAAAGGCAGAGGCGGGCCAGGCCCGAACCCCGCTGCAGGGCTGCAGTGAGGCGCAAAGGAGACAGTGGTTGTGAAAGGGCCTTGCCAGTTGTGAAATACGGTGACACCATGTCAGTGTCCCCTCCTCGGGGCAGCCATCCTGGACTTCCCTGCTGAGCTGGTCACCCTGTCCACACCCCGCTCCTCACACAGTGTATAAACCTCGTCCTGGCACCCGTCTGCTCTGTCACAGACCCTAATGTAGGACATGTCCCGCCACCAGGCTGAGCTCCTTGGGGGCAGGAACAAGTGTGTCAGTCTTCCACATCTGGCTCGGTGCCTGGCGCAGAGTGGGAGTTTGGCAGCTAGTTCCTGAATGACCTTGAATTGTAAAAAAAGCAATTAGCTTGTGGGTGCTGGGTAGCCTTGGTTTATCAAAGCAAGGACCAGGTGGTACATGGTAAAATCTTTCTCATGAAATGACAAAATGTTTTGTGAGTTGTGGCTCAAAAAGTGTGAGCATTTGGAAATGCTGTCTCAGGGTTGCGAATGTTAAAAGCTGTCTGGTCCTGTGCTATCCAGGAGGGTTGCCACAAGCCACATGCAGTTATTTAAATTTAATTTTATTCAAAATTCAGTTCTTGAGTTGCACTAGGCACATTTCGAGTGCTCGGTAGGCACATGTGCCTCCTGGCTACTGTTGGACAGTGCAAATGAGAACATTTCCAACATTGCACAGAGTTCTCCTTAGACAGCATTCCCCAGGACCTGAAAATTCACATCCATGTGTTATCTTGGGCCCTGATAGTTGGGGGGCTTCCAAGATTTGGGGGAGAGAGCTGGGACTCTGGAGTCTGAACAGACAGGGTTTGAATCCCTGCTCAGCCATTTTCTTGTTGGGCAGTCTGAAACAAAGGAACTTCCGTGTTCCTCCTGGGGCTCAGTGTTGTCATCTGCAAAACGGGTGATGGTACACTGGAGCCGAGCTGTGAGGTGTAGACGACTAAGCTATGTCAAGAGCTCCTTGGTGCTCTGTGCGAGGAGCTGCTATTATTCACAGGGTGGTGCCCTAGAGCTGTCAGAGAGAGGGAACAGGCTGCACATGTCAGAAAGGTCTTGAAATATGGAGCTCAGCTGCCCATACTCCTCAAAACTTCGGGCAGGGCATGATGAGTTCATCCGGGCCCTGGGGGCTGGTCTGGGGTAGTGGCCAGTGGGCATGACTGGCTGGGGACAGTCAGTGGGGCTGGGGCTGTCAGAGCCTGGGAAATCACGGACAGGGGCAAAGAAGCTCACTCCAGATCTCCCAGATGCTGAGCTGGGGCTTTGTGGTCCAGCTCAGCATGCACTTTATGTACAACTCTCTGCTGTCTACTAGCTGACCAGAGCATATTAACTAATGATAACATGAGGACTAATAGCAACTGTATTTCCTGAGCATTTTCTGTACACCGGGCACTGTGCTAAGAGATATAATATGTATATGCATTAGCTCATTTAGTTCTTTGTAATAGGTATATTAATGTTCCCATTTTATAGCCAGGGAACACTGAGGTCATTTGTTCAGGGTCACACAGCTACAAGGTGGTGGAGCTGGGGTCTACCAGGGCCCATGATTTAAATAAAGTCTGCACTCCTTATTTACCTGGTCCTAAAGCCCCTGCAGAGTTGGCATAGGTTAGCTCTTAACCCTTCACTCTGTCGCTCCCCACCGGTCTGGTCAAGTTCCCTAGACACCCAGGCTCTCCTTCCTATTTCTGTGTCCTTGTTATCCCTCAAGCTAGGTGACCTCCCCATTTCCCCTCTACCCTCCACAGATTCCTGTTCACCCTTCAAGACCCAGGGAAATCTTGAGGCCAAGAACTGGGTCTGAGTCATTTTTGTGTCATAATGTCCAGTATGCAGCTTGATGCATTGGAGACCTCAGTAAATTGTGGGTGGTAGGTTGATGGGTGGGTGAGTGAGTGGATGGAGGGGTAGGTGGAGTGGATGAATGGTGAGTCTGGGCAAGTAGATGGTTGGTGGGGGGTTGGCAAAGTGAATGGGTGGCTGGTGTGTGAGTGATGTGGGTGGCATGTGGGTAGATGGGTAGCTTGTGCTCAGATGTCCTGAGGCAGGGTGGGGCATGAACTGAGCACAGAGCAGTGGGCATGGAGAGAAACTGTGATTTGAGAGACATCAGTGAGGGGCAGATTGGGGGAGAAGGTATTGAGATCCATTTTGGATGTGGGGGTGTAAGGGGCCTATAGAGGGAGAGCTGGGAGGCAGCCAGGGAGATGAGTCTCAGTTGGGTTCAGGTGTGAGGCCGGGCTGCACAGAGAGATCTGAGAGGTCCGTGTGGACCCGGGTCAGAGGGCCGGAGGACTGGCCATCAGAGTGGGCAGAGGAACCACAGTCCCTGAGGCAGAAGATCCAGAGGAACACGACACAAGCTGGGGGGGGGGGGGGGGGGGGCGGGGAGGGACACTGCTGGGTCAGGAACAGCCATAAATCATTGCAGGTGGTGTGTCTGGACAGCCAGTGCCGAGGGATGCAGGCAGGAGACTCAGTGCTAGAGGTGGGCCTTAAAGGGCGACCAGGTGGAGACTGGCCTGGGGAGCAGTTACCCTGAGCCGGAAACCCCGTAGGCAGAGGCAGGGAGCAGGAAATGAGCAGGTTATGTCCACGAGCTCTGAGACCCTTGGAGCCCGTAGCGGTAGCTGGCGAACAGGAGGCTCCACATCTTTGCCCTGTCCCAGCCAGTACCCTGTGGCCACAGCCTCCAGGGTCCGGGAGGACTCGGGGAATTTGGGAGCTGTGTTACTTTGGACAAGTCACCTCCCCTCTCTGGGCCTTAGTTGCCTCACAAGAGCCATTTGCCACTTGCCTGGTTTGCTGAGAGGAGTAAATGAGATGTGGGGGTGTGAAAATACCCCCATGCATGAGGAAACCCCATAAATGCTATTTTTAAAAACTCTTTTCATTTCAGTTCAATTCCACATATATTTATTGAGCTAAAAGGCAAGCCCATTTTGTATGTAAATTAAATTTGTGTATCACCAATACCATTTTACCTGGGCCTGGGAGGCCATTTATTATTTGAGGAGCCCTGAGTTGAATTCTTTTGAAAAGCCCCGGTTGCTTTGTTTTCTGAGTAAGGAGG
Source organism: Plecotus auritus (assembly GCF_963455305.1). Lineage (NCBI taxonomy): Eukaryota > Metazoa > Chordata > Mammalia > Chiroptera > Vespertilionidae > Plecotus > Plecotus auritus. The sequence goes on along the minus strand of NC_137782.1, from coordinate 60,358,709 downwards.
ATTTTGACTTTTCAGGCTTGCAGAGCGAGGCTTTTATTTGTTCCATGTGCATTTTGAAAAAATGCTCCTAGCTGCTGCACAGGAAATAGACTGAGGGAGGCAGCAGGGTGCCTGGGGAGGAGGCCTGTGCTGTGGTCTGAATGAGGGATGGTGCCGCTGGGACAGGGGTGATTCTGGCGATAAAAAGGAGAGGATTTGAGAGACATTTAGGAGGGTAAGAAATAAAGGACATGGTCTTTGGTTTACAGGTGAGGGGATGAGAGAGAAGGCGGAAGGGACATGGGAGCCTCCTGGCTTCTTGGTTACTGAAGAGGGTGAGCTGGTTCCAGGTACCAGGTCAGGCACTAATGCAAGAGGGCAAGGTCTCCAGGGAAGGTCACACCCTGGGCCCTGGACACAGAGAGTGTGAGGTGTCCACATGGTGGCAGGCAGAGCTGCCCATAGGGATTTGACTGCAGACCTGGAACTGCAGCTGAACGGGAGAGGAAAATGTCAGTGGCAGGAAGGAGGGGAAACCCAGAGCGCATGACAGTAACTGTTTACCCAGCATTGAAAATACATGTTGAGCAAAGTGTTCACTGAGCACCTGCACATGCCAGGTGCTGTGCTAGGCTCTGGGGATCTGGCCATAAACTGAAGAGACCAAACTCTACCTGGTTAAGTGCCAGGTCTTGGAATTAGATGCTCTGCCTCTTAGTGGGAGGGGCAGGCAATAATCAGGATAAATTACTCATTCTCATGTCCTGGTACATAGTGGCAGGTGCCAAGGAGAACAATAAAGCCGGGAGGATCAGGCCTCGGACTGTTAAGTGGAGTGGGTGGGGGGTAATGGTATCAGCAGACATGGAGGTTGTGCTCACTGAAATCATTAACGCCTCATCACAGCCACATGAGGAAAGTGCTGTAACTACTCCCACTTTAGAAATGAGCAACCGAGTCACAGAGAAATTGAGAAACTTGCCCAAGGTCACTCAGCTATGGGACTGGCAGAGCCTGAATTTTACCTCAAGCCCATGCTCTTCAGTGAAGAGTTTTAACCATTATGCTGAACTGCCTCTCATTGACAAGGTCAGGCCTCAGCAAAGATCTGAAGGAAGTGATGGCATTAGGCTCACGGACATCTGGGCGACCAACACTCCAGACAGAGGAAGAGCAAGTGCCAAGGCCCTGAGGAAGCAGCAGGGCTGGTCTATTTAAGAATCAGCACCAAGGCCAGAGTAGCTGGGGTGAAGGGGAGAACTGGGGGTGGTATATCTGGAGGTGGCACCTGTGGCGTTTGTAAGGCTGCCAACTGTTAGTGGAGGTGAAGTGAGGCCATGGAGTGTTTATAGCAGAAGGTCAGGATCTGACTTGCATTTAACCTGCTTCCTCTGGCTTCTGTGTCAGGAGCAAAAGCAGAAGCAGGAGATAAGAGAGGACATGAATAATCCAGGTAAGAGATGATGATGACTCAGTCCACAGTGGTGGAAGCCGTCAGGTGGTGTATTAATGTCTTGATATAATGTGAAGGTGGATCCGGTAGGAGTTGCTGATGGCTTGGATGTGGAGGGTGAGGGAAAGAGAGGCATCAAGGATGACTCCAGGATTTGGGCCTGAGTGACTGGAAGGAGGGGGTTCCATCAACTAAGATGGGGGCGGCTATGGGAGGAGCCATTTCATAAAGTACTTTCCATGGCCATTATCCCTTTTAATCCCCTGGCTACTCCCTGAGGTAGACACTGAGACTCTCAGGTTACTTGACTTGCCCAGTTATCACTTGGCCAGAACGTGGTGGAGCCAGGGCCAGAAGCCAAGTGTGCGTCACAGGGTTTGGAATTTCGACTCATTCCTTCGATCAGCAACCATTTCTGAGCACCTCCTCTATGCCAGGCACTGCGCTACGTGTTGACAATGATGACAAGGGACGGTGATCCCTGCCGTCATGGAGCTCCCAGTCTGATGGAGGAGGCAGGGTCAACCAGTGATCATGGAAATGCTTTCCTCACATCAGCACGATAGGTGGCCAGAAGGAGAAACCGAGGGACCGTAGGAGCCAGTAACCGGACCTAGTTGGGAGGTCAGGGAGGGGGTAAATGTGGAGTGCAAAGGCCTCGGGATAGAGGGTCAGGGGGGACATGGAGGCTTGATGGAAAATACTCCCTGGATTCCTAGGCCATAGCAGGAGAACTCTGGGAGGACTGCAGACTCCCAGAGAACAGCTACCCATTTGGAAGTCAAAGAATCTTTTCTTTTTTTAGTGTTGGGTTGTTGTAACAGCTTTTTTGAGATATAATTCACATACCATGTAATTTATGCATTTAACGTGTACAGCTCAGTGGTTTTTAGTATGTTCACAGAGTTGTGTACCTATCACCATGGTCCATTTTGGAACATTTTCATTATCCCTAAAGGAAACCGCAAACATCGTAGCTGTCATCCCCTCCCAGTCCCCCCCACCCCCCCTGGCAACCACTCATCTACTTTCTGTCCCTCAGAGTTGCCTGTTCTAGACATTTCCTAGAAGTGAAATCATACACTATGTGGTCTTCTTTCACTTCACATAATATTCTCGACGGTCATCCATGTTGGAAGTTCCGCAATCTAAACGCCATCAGTGCTGACAGGGATGCAAGAGACTGTCTTGTGTGGGGAATTCCGGTCCCTCAGCAAGGAAGAGGGCGACTCCAAGACAGGTCTTGGAACCCCCAGATCATGGCCACTGCCCCGCTGTCCTGCACAGGTGCCTCCTCTGCTGTCACCTCTTTTCCTTCAGCTTTGGGCTCTGACTGATTTTTGCTAAAAGTGACAACTTGGTTGGGAAGCATCCTTCTAAGCCCTGGATTTTCATGCCTTGGCAATTTCATGCCCGAGGTGCATCTTGAAATCTTAATGCACCTTTAAGAATTTGTGTCCACTAATTCAGAATTTGGGGAGTTGGGTATTTTCTTTTCTTGCTACTTAACCACTTTTCATCCAGACGGTTATGCCTCTTTGTCTTGGTTGGTGATCTTCCTCTGGGGGAGGCAAGGGTTAAGTGCCAGGTCTTGGAATTAGATGCTCTGCCTCTTCCTCAATGTGTGTGCCCATTGGTAACTACTGAAACTCCCTGAGCCTGGTTCTGCCTTTGAGAAATAGTGGTAACCTTGTAGGGCTGTGGGGAAAGGAAATGCTGTCAAGCTTGTTAAGGGCTTGGCAAAGAGTAGGTGCAGATACAGGCAGTTAGAGATGTGGGGGCTTCCCAGGGCCCAGGCATGACCAGGAGAGAAAGATGACCCGCCCCCACCACTGATGTCCCCTTTCTCCGTTTTCCTCCTGTGTACTGACCCCTGTACGTCCCCTCTCACGACTGAGAGGTAGAAGCCTGCGTTCAGATCCTGGCCCAACCTCTTAGATTCCGTGCCCCCACAGAATTGGTTTTCATTGTGTCTCAGTTTCTCCACCTGTAGAATGAAAGGGTGGAGGGAGGGGGGATGCCACTGAGGCCTCCAAGGCAGCCCAGAGGCTCCTGGGAGGAGGTTATGGAATGGAGGAGCCCTTTCCTTCTCCCGGGAGGACTGGGTCCCTGCTGATTTAAAGATCCAAGCAGTAGCGGTGGCACCTGTTCAGGAGAAGTGGGTGGAGAGGGACACCTGGCTTCCCTTCGCCTCTTGCACAAGATGTGTTATGTGGGAAGTGATGGAGGGGGGTGATGCAATGAAAGGCCTCCTGCTCTGAGTGCAGGGACAGGGACAGAGCCTCTACTCTGTGCCAGGTATTCTACTTGCATTATTTTTTTAATCCTCACAGGAGCCCTCAGAGAAGGCACTCTTTTTTTTTTTTTTTTAAGTCCTCACCCAAGGATATGTTTCTTGATTTTAAAGAGAGGAAGGGAGAGAGAAACATCAATTGGTTGTCTCCCATACACACCCCGACCAGAGATCAAATCCATAACCTGGTTATGTGCTCTGACCGAGAATCGAACTGCAACCTTTTGGTGTATGGAACGATGCTCCAACCAACCGAGCCACCCAGCCAGGGCAGAGGAGGCACTCTTAATACCATTTGACAAGTGAGGAAACTGAGGCTCAGAATAAGACAGCTGCCTGCCCAGTGTCATTCAGCAAGTGAAGGGCTGAGCTGGGATTTGAACTCAGGACTGTTTGGCTTTCCTGACTGCCCCTATTCAGAGAAAATGAGGGAGAAGCAAGACAAAGAGTATCAGAGCCGTTGAAACCAAGCTTCCCGGCTGCTGTGGGGATTTGGCTGCTGTGGGGATTCTGTGGGTGGTAAGAAAGGCATCATAAATATGCATGACATGCAAATACGCCTCTGAAAAAGAATGTGGGGCCCACATGAGCCGGGATACCAGAGTACTTAGAAAAATGTAGTGTTGTACAGACACGGGTTTTTATGATTGCTGCATGGTGTGTCCATCCCATTGTCCCAGGACCCGTCAAAGGCTCTCAGGGTGGAGAAATTACACCAGGCACCTCCTAATTGACCTTCTCCCCCATCTCTGCAGGCACTGGTGCCTCCCCATCTGCCAGCTGCCAGGCAGTAAGAACTTGGTCACTCCCAGCACTGGAGGGCCCTGTCCCACACTGGTTGCTGCCTCTGATTGAGTACCTGGAGGGATGTGTGTGCCAGCCCTCGGTCCAGTGCCCGCTCCTGAGGTGACGCCTGCTGGTTCCCCACTGGTTCCTGTTTTTCCTCTGCACGTAGTCCTCTGATTGGTAAGTAACTGCGTCCGCCGGTCTGGGCACACAGAATCAGGGCTGCTCACCCGCCCACCCGTGCTTGGCACAGTTGGGAAATGCCCAGCTTTCCCACCTAGTGACACCCACATGCTGGTGAGGGGATCTCAATATGAGCTCTGTTTATGATTTAACTGCTTATCTGTCCAGTCCTCCCAACAACCCAATAGGTGGACATGGTGATGGTTTCCTTTTCATAGAGAAAACAGCCTCAGAGAGGGGAAGCCACTTGCCTGAGGATGCACAGCGAGCCCAGCTCTCTCTACCTCAAAGGCCAGCCCTTGCCACACCCAAGGGGCTGGGCAGTTGGTGACACAGGCTCAGGAAGGGAAGGAGAGGGGTGAGCCTTGCTGGGGCCGAGGCGAAGCCATCAGAGTTCCTGAATCTTGGGAATCCCTGTTGTTCCTGCCCCTCCAGTCTGTTCTACCCACATTCCTCCAGTTCCCACCTGGACTGACCCCAACACAGGATGAGGTGCAGGGCCCCGCAGTCTCTCTGACCATCCGTCTGAGGTTGTGCCACCCACCCCTGGCTACACCCCAAGCCTGGTCCTGTCATCTTTCCCACAACGATGATCCCGAGAACATACCCCCATTCAGTGCCAGCACAGCACCTGACACTCGCCATGTTCCTGCACCTCAACCTACTGCCACCTCCCGGGCCACGCAGGCACAACGAGTCTAGGTCACAGACAAGGATGCCATAGTTCAAATGAGGGTCACCAGCCACCAGCCAGCACTACATGGGGCAGTTGGTTTATTATCTGCCTGTTCATGTGGCCTCTGCACCCCAAGGGTGAGCAATAAACTGCTTCATCCCCTACTGGACAGCCAGGTACCCAGCATATAGTGGGTACACAGTCAATAGTTGTGGAAGGAAGGAACTCCTAGATGTCACTTCCCTCCACTAGACATCATCAGGAACCCTGAGCCCAGTGGCCTTTTAGCTGCTGGTCCCTGCTGACCCCAGAGAGCATGCCATGAGCTCAGGCCTTCAGCAGGGTGGCCAACCCCTCTGGTCTCTATTCTCTCATCTGCCAACAGCTGCCCAGCCTCCTTGATGGGATGGTTATGAGAAGGAAAAAGACTTGTAAATATGTATCATATGCAAATGTTATAGGATAATAAAAAAGCATGTGAAGTTCGCTGTAGATAATGTAAGTAGAAGTGCTTCTTCAAGGACAAGGAGCGCACTTGTGTGGTGCCAGCCTTATTATTAATAACCATGAAAAGAGCCCTATTAATTAGCTGCCCCCGACCCAGCTCCCCTGATCTGTCCCTTAGCTTATTGTAGGGACTGCAGACAGCCGTCGCATTTGGCTGAGAAGCTGTTGTGGGAAAAGAAGTGATGACATCTCAATCTGAGAGCTGTGAGTGTCTGTGGGATTTAATCATTTGCAAATTCTCCTGGCTGTGCCCCAGTCCCTGCATGTTCTCTCCAGGAACTAGATGTGTAACAGGAGCCACCTGAATAACGTCGAGCATTTCTTGAGCAATTACTATGTGCCTGGCGTTTCACTAAGTGCTTCCTTTTCTTCATCATCTCAGTTAAACAGAGTGTCCACCTCTGACCCCCAAGCCAGGCACAGCCAGAGGGGCAGGATGTGGCCACTGAGAACACAGCATAGCTGGCAGCCCTGGCATGAGTGGCCCTGTGACGGAGAACGGGATTCCTTGGCACGAGCTGGGGGAGCAGCCGTCAGCATTGTGAGGAAAGATGGAGGCCTGGGCGGCAGCGAGGGAGGTGTTACTGCTGCTATTTTGCTAACAAGCTAGTTATTTAAAGAACAGCCAAAGCCCAAGTCGGGAAATTGGATGGGGAGTCTCCGTGCTCAGGACAGAGGGAGCCAGGAGTCTGGGAGCCTGGCTCAGTCAGTGCAGAGTAGCCCTACTGCATTTTTAAATTTGCTTATGGTTATCAATAATAGTAATAATAATAGCACTATAACAGTAAAAAATTGATTATTTTTGTGGAGAAAATAGGCTATAAGGCAGGGGTGGGGAACCTCTGGCCTGTGGGCTGTATAAGGCCTGCAGAATCATTTGGTCTGGCCCTGCCAAGGCAGCTGCAGGCGGGACTTGAAATTCAATAAATCTAGGAGCTTTCCTCATAGCAACATAAATTTATATTAAGTGAATGATGTTACAAATATCCAAATGGCCCTGGGCAGAAAAAGGTTCCCACCCCCCTGCTATAAGGATTGGGACGGGGCTCAGGAGTGGTTTCTGTGACACTGTTCTATTTATTGACCCAGGAGGTGGTTTCATGACAATTCATTCAGTAAGCATTCCTGTTTTATGTACTTTTCTCTATGCATTATATGCCACAGCAAAAAGGCTAAAAATTGGCTATAACAATAATGGTTAATGTGTCTGCCCAAGGCTGTGTGCTCTGTGAGGGGCATCGACTAGCACTCAATAGATATCTTGGGGATGCAGGAATGCCACGGGGGCCGGTGCCCCGTCTGCAGAGCAGGTGTCCTGTTTCAGGGCTTAGAGACACCCTCTGCCATGCCACCCTCCAGGCCACGTCCCCAGCACCAGTTCAGGGACCCAGAGATCTGCCTTAGAACTGCTTGAAGCTTCCAGGCCGGGTGCCTGCCCTGCTGGGACCCCAGCACCGAGCAGTGCCTGCCACACACACACAGGAGACACACGGGGTGCTGGAGCCTGGGAGAGCTGGCAGAGAAGCCCCCCACTTACTGGCCGTGTGGCCTTGGGCTGGTCATTTCCTCTTTCGAAGCCTTAGTTCCCTCATCTGTAAAATGGCGTTAATACCACTGACCTCAACAGGGTTGTTCTGAAGATTAAGGAAGATAATGCACATGCTTAGCCCATAGTAGGCCCTTAGGAAACAGCAGTTCAGGCCACATACAATTAGTTCAGAGGTTGGGTCTGACCCCATCTCACCTGGATGACTGCTTTTTACAGTGAATGATTCCTGGTTATGCCCTGGCCTTCTCCCCTGCCCTGGCCCCAGGGATGACTCACTCCTATCCTTCAAACGGCTAAATGCTCTGCTCTGATCCCTTGGCAGACTCCCAGATGCCTCATCTGCTGCCTATAGTCATAGCTACCTGCCTGGCCTCCTAAGCCTTAAAAATGCAAGAGGCAGTGACACAGGTCTGAGGAACAAATGGAGGAACCCTGCCCTTTGTGGGGAACTTCCTGGCCCTCGATCCACACAGCCTTGGGCAGACACAGATATTATACAGTCACCCAAACAAATAAGCTGAATAAACAGAGACTCCCTCATGGCAGCGAGGGACGTTGGCATGGTGACGTTATACAGATGAACAGGGTAGGGGGCCCTGCATGGCATGGAACGATTCAAGATGGCTTCTCTAAGGAGGAAGCATTTGAGCTGGGACCTGAAGGGTGACAGGGAGTTAGCTGTGCTGGAGAGTGCTCCTGGCAGCATTGCTGATAGTAGGACAATTGGGAACCCAATTGTCTATCACCAGGGGACTAGTCACATTCATTTACTGCAGCCATACAGTGGCACCCACTGCAGCTATTAGAAATGGGGCCACGGATCTAAACTTCCTGTTGCAGAAAGAACTTCACAGTGTGTTACAGAGTTGAAAAAGAGGAGGTTATAAAACAGATATCATTTTTTGTAAGAACTATGTGGGGCATGGAGACCTGGGAGATCTGCATTGTCTTCTTAATCCTTTTCTGGGTTTGGAGATTTTCCTCAGTGTTAGGTCTTGGAAAAGCAAACAGGGGGTTTTAGGACTTCCCCAGTCCTGCCTGGAGCAGTTCTCCAATGAAATGAGATAAGATGTGGGCTGGGGAATCAGCAGATCTGGGCCATACCTCAACTCTACTACTTCATGGCTGTGTGACCTTGGGTAAGTCACTCGCTCTCTCTGATGCTGAATTTTCCCTTCCGTGAAACAGAGACAAGAATGCCAGTGGGTGGTTATGGGGCTTCAGTGAGTTAAAACACGTAGAGGGCTGGAACAGTCTCAGTGCTGGGTCACTGGCGGCGGCTGCTGTCACCACCGTGCCCGCCAAAGGTGCCACCTACTCTGTGCTCATCATGTCCTGCCTGGGCTCTCGGTGCTGACTGGTCCCACAGGCTCACCTCTGAGAGTCAGACCCAGTTGGGGGATGAGGCCCAGGAAGGTGGACCACTTAGCTGGGCATACACAGCCAGCTGGACCCCAGACCAGCACCACCCCCAACCCCTGAGCCCTGAGCCCCAGCTACCTCCTCTGCAACTGTATGTGGGCCTGAACTGCTGCTTCCTAAGGATTGGGAATGAGCACTCTCACCAGAGATGCTGTTCTGGGAACATCCTGGCCCTATATTTGCTTGTTTTTGTTGTGTTTATATCTTGTTTTTGATAACCACTAAACCTGCCCAGGAAGAAAGATACTACCTATGGACACAGAATCTTAAAACGCAGACAGAGAAACTTACACTGGTGAAGTCAAACTCTTGGAATATGGAATCTTAGTCATACATAATCCAGCAAGAGTAAACCTATGCATTTTACAAGTAAGTTCACTGCACTTTCTTGATGATAGTGATAAATTAGAAACTGCCCAATTATCTGCCAGCAAGAGATGGTTAAATAAATTATGGGCCGGCCAGGCAATGGCGTTCTCAGACATGGAAACATGTCTGTGGCGCATTGTTGAGGGAAAAGTAGGAGGATACAAAACGGTAAGTATTTTACAATCTTGGGTTTTTAAGGGGGAAAAAAATATACAAATATATGCATGTCCTGCCAAGAGAAGCACCCAGAAGGAAAACCATCACATTGTTCATAAGGATTGCCTCTGGATGGTGAGATATGGACAAGCTCTGTTTTTATTTTTGCTTGTATCATTCAGGTATTTTCCAAGTACAAGTGACAACAAACCCAGCCCAAAAGGATTTAAACAAAAATGAAATGTATTGGCTTGTAACTGTAAAGTTCAGAGGTAATGACTTCAGACTCAGCTGGATCCAGGGGCTCAGACCCTTTACCGGGACCCAATTTCTCTCACCATTTCTCATCTCTGCTTCCTCTGGGTTGTTCCCGTGTTCTTTTTGTTGTTGTTGTTTTTTAATCCTCATCTGAGGATATGTTCTTATTGATTTTAGAGAGAGAGGAAAGGCGAGAAAGAGAGAGAGAAAAATGTTGATGTCAGAGAGAAACATTGATTGGTTGCCTCCCGTATGTGTCCCAACCAGGGATCAAACCTGCAACCTAGGTATGTGCCCTGACAGGGAATTGAACTTGCCACCTTTTGGTGTGTGAGATGCCTTTCCAACCACTGAGCCACCCAGCAAGGCCAATGTCCCCATGTTCTTATAGGGCTCTTTTGTACAGACATAAGATGCCTGCCCAGAGGAATATGCAAGACTTCTTCCCAGGTAGCCCAAATAAAGTCTCAAAATTGAATCTCGGCATTGATTGGTCAAATTTGGAGGTGTGCCCACCCCTCAGTCAATTGCTCTGGTTGGAAGCCTGGGCCGATACACCACCTCCCAGCTGGGGATGGAGTCAACACCACCAGAACCTCACCAGTGGAGAGTAGAAAGGATAGCGCCCCCAAACAAAAATGTGTGCTGTAGCCCAAATAGGCCAAACATTGGCTAAACACAGCAGATTCGCCTCCTGTACTGATCTGAATTTCCCAAGATGCGTGACTTTCATAATCAGAAAAAAGCGATGTACCGATAGAAAAGAGTCCTGAGCACAGATCTTATATTCAGAAGCTCACTGAGGCAGCTTTGGACTCTCAAAATCAGAATCTCTGAAGTGCCAGTCCAGCTCAGGAGACGTTGGCCCTCTATGTCAGAGCCCATGCTGGGCCGACAGGGAGCTGTCCTGGCCCTCAAAGGTCTTGCAGTTTTGAGGGGAGCAGGAGGGACCCATAGATGATTTGTCTGCAATGTGGGTATATGCACAAAGGCCAGAATGGGAGCAAGGAAGTCTTCCTGGAGGAGGTGACACCTAAGCTGAGTAGCCAAGAAGAGTATGGAAAGACCAGGTTGCAGGTGAAATATGTCAAGAGTGTATGTTGGGGGAACATCCAGTGGATGAGCAGCAGCAGGTCCAGACCACAAGGGCTTTGAATGCCAAGATAAGAGTTTGGATTTGATCCTGAAGGCAGTGGGGAGTCTTTGAGGGATGTTGTGGGAGAAGGGACATGTCAGCAAGCTCAATCTGACTGGTACTGAGAGCGTAACCTTGGAGGGGTCAGGTCAAGGCCCCATGTGGGTAAGGAGAGAAAAGACCCAGTGGTCCCTCAAAGGGCCCTTTGATATCCACTGGTGTAAATTATTTTCTACCATGGATCAGAATTTCTAATCCCAAGGTGTCCAGCCATTGCTTGCACACCCTCAGAGATGGGGAGCTCACTTTCTATTCCTTCCACCTCTGATTAGAAAGCTCCTTCATCCAATCAAGTCTACAATCCTGCCACTGCCTGAGGCACACCTGGAACACTTCCCACTCACGTGCCACTGAGGTCTCTCCCCAAAATGACCTTCCAGGGGATCTGGCAGGAGCCTGCCTTTTCAGGCCGCATTGTTCCAAGACCAAGAAGCCCTGGGTGACTGCATACCCTGCTGGGAGCTTGAATGGAGAGGGGAGGGCAGAGTCACATCAGCCTGACAGCAGAGGGAGTGTTTAGGCCTTTGGACACACACCTGTGTCAATCAGTTTTCCAAATGCCCTTTACATTTACAAACTAGAAACTGTGGCTCAGCGCTGCCGAGCCTCCTCTACAGCCATACAGAGCAAATTAGAGGCAGGTCTGGAACAGGGACCCAGTCTCTTCCACCCCTGCCCACTCCCTGGCCCTCCTGCTCACCTCCTCCCACCCTTCAGGGGAGCCCTGATTACTTCACCTACTCAGACTTAGGCAGCTTTCTTCTGGACGCTCCAACCATCTCAGATCATCCCCCTGACACCCTTGTAAATTTGGAGGCAGCCAGCAAAATCCTCATGAATCAAATGTTTTGTGACTTTATTTTGACAGCAGCATTTTTTGTTTCTGATCCATCAAAGCTGGGACATGCACGAGCCATGTTTTATGGGTCATCTCTAATACTTCATCGTGCCCCAGGGTCCCCATTTAATCATTTATTCTCACTTTCCACAAACATTTATTAGCACCTACCATGAGCCAGGTGCCGTGCTATGGAGATGCATTAGAGCAGCCCCTGCTAGGGGAGTTCACAGTTCAGCCAAAGAGAGAGGCATCTCCATCAGGGAAGCAAGTGATCTATGGCAAGTCAGAGGGAGGTGCCGATCACTCAGAGATCTTCGGGCCAGATCAATTGATTCTGTCCCTGCGAGCAGAGTTTTAAAGGATGAGTAAGAGTTCTCCAGAAGAAGCAACCGGGAAGGGTGAACCAGGTAGAGGACCTGGGCTCCGGAAAGATCTCACCTGCCTCCTGCTAAACTCTTAGGCCACAGGGCTTGGAGGTCGGAGAGATCAGCCCAGGACAAAGCTTGGAAGACCTCAACTATTGGGCCTGGGGCCGGGCGGGGGAGGGGGGGCGCGGAGATTGCATTAGATCCTTGCAGTAGAAGGGACCAAAGGCAGGGCAGACCTGAGTGTTAGAAAGGCTCTTCATTGGACTGGTGACAGCTGGGATGACAGTGGGCAGGACCCAGGAATGGTGCAGAGGGGTGTTTAGCAGGGAGATTTAACAGGACTTGGGGACTGAGTGGGTGCTGCAGAAGGGGAGAGGGAGGGTTAAGTTTGATGCTGGGAGGGGATTGGTGTGGATTTGGGTGCCCTGTGGACCAGCATCCAGATGAATCCTGGCAAAGGCTGGGTCAGTGTCAGTGAGAGGGTTCGCAGGTAGGGCCAGCAGGGGCCTCTTCAGCTGTCAGGAGATGTAGAGCAGCAGCCCAGTGAGACCGACGTAGAGCAGCAGCCCAGTGAGACCTCCAGGTACCCGTGTCCCCATCGAATGACTGGGGCAAGTGTCTGCTCCTCATGGAGCCTGTTTGCTCGTCTGTAAAATGGGGTGATGACAGTATCTTGCCAGGGTTTGTGAGGAGGGTCAGAGGGGGCTGTGTATTGGGCAGGCTTTGCACGGTGCCTGGCACACAGTAAGTGACTGGTTACCATGGTCATCGGTGCAGAAGTGGCCAAGGGAACTGGGGTGTGCCACCTGCAGAGGGGAAACCAGAGACCTTGAGGGGCCTTGCTCCCTTCCCTGCCTCTCTGTCTCTGTGAAGGAAGGCTGGTGTGGGCCTGGCACTCAGACCTGAGGGGAAAGCTCTGGGGAAAGATTCTAGCTTCGATTAGGAAAACATTTTGGATACAAATTGCTCATTACTAATGGATGGTGGTGAGCTCCCCATCACTTGGAGTATTTAAGCAACAGCTGCATCACAACTTGACAGAAAAGTCTGTAGAGCATTGGTGATTCAGCTGAGGATCTGGAAGGTCCTTTCTAGCCCAGAGAGTCAAATTTCATGTTTTTCCTCCTCTGAGCCCCAGTTTTCTCATCTGTAATATGGGAAAAATAGCAGCCCCTATCTTAGAGTTGGTTGCAAAGTTTAAGTGAAATCGTTCAAATAAGGTGCTTAACCCAAATTTAGTTCATAACAAGTGCTCCGTGAGTAGCGGTGGTTATAACCACTACTGATGTTATGCTAAATTCTTCCATGTGTTACTTTCATCTGAGGGCCTCGGGGTGCTCATCTCTCAGTCAGGTGCTGCTGCCTGCCTGCCCCTCAGGACCCCTCTCTGCCCTTCTCATTGCCACGGTCTCTGTCTCCAAATGCCCCCCCCCCAACCTCCCTGGAGGTGGTAGGAATTCCAGAACCTCTGGGCCCCTTTTAGCTCTTGCTTGAGCGAGAGTTGGCAGGTTGGGGTGGCGGGTGCCATCCGCCTCCCATATGCTTCCTGCTATTTAGAGGAAAACTCTCCCTGCGTTCCTCCAACCACACAGGCTGACATTTCCAGACAGACGCTGGAATCAGCTCATTGGGGGATTGGCAGATAAATTTGGCCACGGCTTTTGGGAAAATCTTCAGCCTTACTGGGGAAGCGGAGCCCAGGCTCACTTGACTCCCGTCTACCCCGCGACTTCCTCTGGGGGCTGGAGTGCTGTCCCACAGCCTTGCAGATTAGGGTAAGTCTTACCAGCCAAACCTTCTCCCAGGAGAGCTTCTGGTCAGGGAGTCGTGGCCTCCAGCTTTGCCTTCAGAGGAAGGAGTTTGCAAGAGGAAGCCATGTCTCCTCCTCCCTCCCCCTAAGACCAAGAACCTGGGCATTGCCCTGAGCCACTTGGCAGAGGAGCAGATTTTGGATTAGAGACCTGAGCCCAAGGCTGCTTACGTCTCTGTGACCTTGGGCAGGTGGCTCCACCTCTCTGAGCCTCTTTTTCATTATCTGTAAAATGGGGTGATAATAGAATCTGTCTGATTAAAAGCCCTTAGGATGGTGTCTGGCTCATGCTGAGTGTTAAACAAATCCTAGCCACTATTACTGTCACCCTCATCATTGTCATTATTATTATTTGGCTAAGAACAATGCCTGACACATGATAGGGGCTCAGTAAATATTAGTGTTATTCTCTTCTCCTTTCTTACAGCTATAGCTACTTAGGGAATGCTGAGACATTTCAGAATTAGCTCAAATAGGAGTAACCAGAGGCAGAAATGCAAGAATAAGGACATAAAGAGTCTGCCATGTCCAGGGTAGAGTATAGTTGGCCAGTCCCACACACACACACACACACACACACACACACACACACACACGTGCGCGCATGCACACACACACACACACACACTCACAACACATTCTCTGTCCCAAAGTTTCATTCACCCCCGCGGGAGTCTGGAATGCCCATCTGCTTGAATTCTGTTGGTGCTGAGATATGAAGCCATATCCTGAGGACATGAGACACAGAACAGCTTGGTTTTGATGGATGGGAGAGAGAGGAAGGCCTGGCTAGAGGCAGAGTTGGGGGAGGCTCTGGGCACCGACTGCAATAGGAGGGTTCAGGGAAGCTTGAGTTGTTATATTTGGCTGGAGTAGAAAGTGGGTGGAGGGGAGGAGCGGGAAGTGAGTTTGAGCTTCATTCAGCACCTCCTGATTGAACCTGAGCAGCGGGCCTCATGCCAGGCACTGGGGGATTGATGGGAAAGATGGGCTTGTTTCCTGCCCTCAAGAAGCTCTGGTTCTGGTGACCAGGAAGGGTGTAAATGACAGACATGCAAACAGTGATTAGCTCAGAGTTAGCTCAGGTAGGAGTAACCAGAGGCAGAAATGCAAGAATAAGGACATACAGAGGCTGCCATGTCCAGGGTAGAGTATAGTTGGCCAGTCCCATACACACACATAACAAGATTCTTGGTTGTACTCAAAGAGATCCAGGGGCTGAGAGAGAGAGTGGCATGGGATGGTGGTAGTGGGTACTGGACGGTCAGAGGGGACCTCTGTGTGACCTCAAGTTGGAGCTGATCCTACAAATACGGATTGGGGTAAAAGGTGGGGAGCAGATGGAACAGCAAGAGCACATTCCCTTAAATTCCCTGGGAAGGTGGCAGGAGCATGATCCTGGGGCCCTAGAATGCCCGGGCCAGTCCGACTGCTCTTGAGGAAGGTCATTCTGGTGATGGGTGCAGGACCCTGGTGAGGAAGAGCTGGGAACCAGATCTGTCTGCAAAGATTGAAAGCCTGCTGTGCACGCTTGCAGGCAGTTAGTGGGGATTGTGGTTCAGGTAGAGCAGAGCGGGTAACGATCTGAACAGAATCCTGAGGCTTGAAACAGGCAATTTTCAAGGGAGGATCTGGACCTGTGTGTAGATGGAGGTGGAGTCAAGTAAGAGAGGAGGCGCTGGGCGGACTTAGAGCCAGACCCCAGAGCTCAGGAAGAGTCTTAGAGGAGAGCCAAGTGCTGGGTGTGGGGAGGGCCTCCTCACTGCCTGGAACTGCAGGCAGGACTGACAGCACACACATGACAGAGTGAGCTCAGGCTGAGGCACTTATCTGCATTAAACCCAGAGGCCAATTCAGATTGTCCACCTGTTGTGTGCCCTTGGGAAAAATCACTTGACCCCTCTGAGCCTCACTTGTTATAATACTGAATCAGTTGGAATCACATTTGTCTGCATGTAACAGAAGAAAAAAGTAACAGTGATATAAACACCCAGGAGCTTATTCTTCTCCTGTAACAAGGATCCCAGAGGCAGACAGGCCTGGGCCAGAGCAGGTGATCAAGGGCCCAAATCCCTGCCATCCTTAGCACGTATCTTTCGTTCTCATGGCTACAAAATGGCTGCTTCACCTCCAAATATTGTGTCTGAACTCCAGGCAGGACAAAGAAAGTAAAGACGGCATGCTCTCTGCATCTCCTCTTCTTAACAGGAAAACAATAGATTTTCTAGAAGCCCCATTCAGTGGACTTCTGCCTACATCTCACTTGCCAGGTGTGGTCACATGACCACCTTAGCCGCAAGGAAAGTGAGTGAAATGAGTATTTCTGACTGGGCACTTCTGTTAATTAGGCAAAAGGAAAGAATGGCTAGCAGGGTCCCCTTGTCCACCTCACAAGGGCTGTTGGGAAGATTCTACAAGATAATTAATGTGCATGAAGCATTTAGCACCTGGAATAGAGCAACCTCTCAATCATTAGTGGCTGCCTGTATTATACTGTTCTACCTGCATTCACTCCCTCCCTCATTCATTCAGCAAGCACAGCTGATGTTCTTGGAACTGCATACAGTCCTGGAGACATGACAGAGGCAGCCCCTGCCCTTTTGGCACTTATACTTAGTAGGAGAAACTCAAAGATTCACTCCTGCCTTTGCTACCCCTGAAGACCTTGACCTAGCACCTGGCACATAATAGGCATTCAACATGAGTAGTGATCATCATTGTCATTGTTGTATTTTCATTGCTGGGAGGACGGAATAAGCATTTACTGAGCCCCTATTATGTGCCAGGCTTGGTGCTGGACACACAATCTCATTTTATCACAACTCTGAGGAGGTGGCCTTGTTCCCATTTCTCAGAGGAAGACACTGGTGTTCT
Source organism: Plecotus auritus (assembly GCF_963455305.1). Lineage (NCBI taxonomy): Eukaryota > Metazoa > Chordata > Mammalia > Chiroptera > Vespertilionidae > Plecotus > Plecotus auritus. Next base: position 60,341,990 of record NC_137782.1, on the reverse strand, counting down.
TGTGTGCCTGTCTTCCCCTTCTGCTGTCTCAGAAGTACTGAGTTGCTAGTTTTGCTGGGGGGGCCCTGAACAAAAGCCCTGGGAGTCCTTGAAGAAGCAGCTCAAGGAGTTTGCCGTGAGACCACAAAGGCAGCCAGCGGCGTCAGAGATGGAGGCGGTCAGGGCAGGAATCTAGCTTTCATCAGTGGGTGAGGGGCAATAAAAGATGACCGCAAGGATGAGTGATGGTGTGGGACAGGCTGAAGGCTCAGAAGTGCTTTTCCTCTTTAGTCAATGTCTTGAGAACAGGGCAGTGAGCCCAGCCCTTGAGATGAGGTGGCAGTGGGCCTGGCCCTTGCTGCCACTCTTGGCCATGACACTCTGCCCAGTAGCATTCACTACTTGTGTCTGGAATGAGTCCAGGAGTGAAAAAAGAGAAAGCTTGGGCTCTAGCTGGTTTGGCTCAGTGGATAGAGCGTCGGCCTGCAGACTGAAGGGTCCCAGGTTCGATTCCAGTCAAGGGCATGTACCTTGGTTGCGGGCACATCCCCAGTAGGGGGTGTGCAGGAGGCAGCTGATCGATGTTTCTCTCTCATCGATGTTTCTAACTTTCTATCCCTCTCCCTTCCTGTCTGTAAAAATCAATAAAATATATTTAAAAAAAAAAAGAGAGAGAGAGAGAGAAGGCTTGGGAGGCTTACCTGGCCTGGGGGGGGGGAGGGTTCCCAATATAGTACCCCCAGAAAGCCTCCCTGAGGCACCTCAATTGCTGGGGGAGAAACAAGAAAACAGGCCTTTGTAATAAAAAACTGCAAATGGAAATAGAAATAGAAGTAGCCCGCTCTGGGCCTTACAAATCGCCGAGCAGGTAACTAGCTGGGAAATAGAGGCTTTCAGTGCCCTCCTACCCCCAGCCTGGAAGGAGGGGGTTTGACACTGACCTTGGTGTTGGGCTGTTTGGGTGCTGACAGGTGAAGTAGCCCAGTCGACTGAGGGCAGGGGTGTTGTCCGTGGTGCTGAAGAGAGAGTTTGGCCTCATCCCAACCTCCTGGGACGCTATCCATTGTTCTGTCTTCAGAGTTCTCATGAATCCTTTCCAGGACTCAGGGTTTTGGGGGACCAACTGGGAGGTCAGAGGCTATGGCCCTGGCATTGAGCAAATCCAAGCAGTATCCAAGATAGGGTTCTGGCCCGTGCTATTGTCTACCAGGCACCATTTTAAGAACGATTTATGCATTATGCATTTTATTTCTTAGCATCTACCTACAGGCAAGGTACTCATATGATCCCTGTTTTAGATATAAGCAAAAGGAAGCTTAAAGAATTTAAGTAACCTGGCCACACTGTTTCTCTCTAGCCTCAGTTTCCTCAGTCTTAACAGGAAGGTTGTTGGTACCATTACACAAATGAATGGATGAGACCCAGGCTTTGTAAACTGATGCAGGGGTGGGGTGTCGATTGTTAAAGATATGCTCTTAGAATCTCATGAGGTTTCCTGGAAGGTGTGAAATTTGAGCCAGATCTGAGAGGGGGTGTGCAGCTCAGGAGTGGTATGGAAAAGAAGGGAATGCTTCTTTTCTGAGCACCTGCTATGATCCAGGCCCTGTGCTGGGCACTTGACATATCTAGTCAGTCTACCTCCATGAGCCCAGTGGGAAGAGTAACTGGTTCCATGTTACAGATGTGGAAGGAGAGAGGAGAGACTTCCCAATGTTACTTAGCTAGAAAGTGAGGGCGTTGAGAAAAGCCTTAAAGACTAGAATCCACAGACTTGAACATCAGGCTGGAATCACCTGGTGTGGCCCAGAGAAGGGGTGTGACCTGCTGGGGGCATCGATTTGGTAGCAGGACACAGACTGGATTTGGTTGCCTTTAGCATCTCTTCTCCCGGGTCTGTGGCAACACCACACTCCCCTCACCACTGGCCTAGGCTCCAGGGAGGTGAGAATTAGTGTTGTGTCACAAACAGGGACTAGTTGTTAAAGAGGCCTGGAATTCAAAGCCCGGATCTGCCATCTGTGAGCTGCCTGGCCTCAGATAAGTCACTCACCCTCCCTGGGCCTATTTTCCCATCTCCAGCAGAAGGGCACTGTCATCACTGCCTTACAGGGTAGCTTTGAGGATCAGAAGAGACAGTGGGTGGGAAAGAGCTGCCAGGTTAGTTGTTGTTTATAGAAATAAGACCCAGAGAAGGTAGGGAAGACCCCCCCCGCCCCCCGCCAAAGGTGGCAGAGCAAGTATCAGAAGGTATGCATGGAGAAGAAGGGCCTAAAAATGCCACCCTGAGCACCAGTTCCATTCCCAGTGGGGGTGACCATCAGGCTGGGGCAGCACCTGGCACCCCTGCTAACAGACATTCCTCCAAGCAGACAGTCGTGAGCTGCAGAGCCAAGTGTCCCTGTGGGGATCAGCGGCCAGGGCTGTTCCCCCACCAGCTACCTCACAGCTCCAAGCTTAATGCAGCCCACAGGGCTGCTGTCATGCCCAATTGGGCTGTCCTGGACCACCCTCTTTCCAGGGTCCTATTGTGACCATCTGAGGCCCTGGACGTGATCATGACTACTCCCCCTTGGCAGCTCTTTGGCTTTGGGGAGGAAGAGGCCACCTGCTCCTATGATCACCTATGGCCTCTGAGATCTGACTCCCTAGCTCAGCCCAGGGGGCCTTAGCTCTGGGGCCCAGAGATTTGGCTGCACCCTCCCCACACCTTACCCTAGCTTCAAGGCCTGACAGTAAAACAAAATGAAGAAGGAAAGAGGGGAAATGGCAGGTGATGGAGAAGAACAGGGGGAAAGGAAGGCAACTTAGCACCACCAGCAACCTCCTCGGCTGAGGCTGCCATCAGCCGTAGCACCCACCCCTCCCACATGCACCTTACAAAACAAGCCTGCCTCGTGCACACTCTCCTGTGACGTTTTCAGCAGCCCGTGCAACCAGCAGGACACAGGTCATCTCCATGTCACAGACCCTGAGAGACAATGTGATACGGGGTCTGAGGTGAGGGCTTAGTCTGGGGCCAGGGTCAAGAGTCATTCTGGGGCTGGAATCATAGTGGAATGCTTTTCATGGCAAGGATACAACTTGTGGCCTTGGCCTCATCTCCAGCACCCATCAACACAGAACAAGCATGTCTAAGGGAGGGAGGCAGGAAGGGAGAGAGTGAGGGAGGGAGGAAGGGAGGGAGGGAGGAAGGGAGGGAGGGAGGGAGGGAGGGAGGGAGGGAGGGAGGGGAGGAAGGGAGGGAGGGAGGGGAGGAAGGAAGGAAGGAAGGAAGGAAGGAAGGAAGGAAGGAAGGAAGGAAGGAAATGAGGGAGACAGGTGGGAGGGGTGGAGGGGGAAAAGTAAGGAAGGAGGGAAGGGAAGGAAATGCTGAAAGGCTTTCCAGGTAGAGGGAACTTTCACAAACCCAAGCTTAGGGGTATCATTTGAACAGTTTTCTTCCATAAATTTTATCATGAAAATTAATTTCTGCCTGGCCGGCATGGCTCAGCGGTTGAGCATCAACCTATGAACCAGGAGGTCATGGTTCAATTTCCAGTCAGGGCACATGCCAGGGTTGCATGCTCGATCCCCAGTGTGAGGCGTACAGGAGGCAGCGGATAGATGATTCTCTCTCATCATTGATGTTTCTATCTCTCCCTTCCTCTCCCTTCCTCTGTGAAATCAATATATATATATGTATTTTTTAAAGCTAAAGTCAGTTTTTTTTAAAAAAAAAGAAATTAATTTCCTTTGCACTTTGCTTTTTTCATGTTTTTTTACATCTAGCCAAGCACAAGTGTAGCTATCATTCATTCATTTCTTCTGCTGAGCAGTATTCCATTTGTATGTTAATACCACGTTTTGTCCATTCTCCTGCTGGTGGACATTTGGCATTTCCATTTCTTTACCATAAGTAGTGTTGCCATGAACTTCCTTATGAGCATGCGTTAGTGTTTCTCTGGAAGCAGGTTTTCTGTTTTAATAAGCACGGCCAACTTGCCTCCCAAGGCAGTTACGCCACTTTGCACTCCTGTTATTGATATATCTGAGTTCCCATTTCCTCAGCACCTCACCATCAGTTGATTTATCCCTCTTTAATTTCGCCAATCTGCTGGGCGAAAACATCTCATTTTCATTAGCATCACCCAACTATTAGAGAGGCTGAGCTTCATTACATATTTAATGGTCATCTGAATTCCCTGTTCTGCAAAATGCCTAATTCATATACTTTGCCCAATTTTTTATGGGTCACTTATATTTTTCTTATTTTAATTTGCTAAAGATGTTTATATATGTGGATACTAGTCCTTGTTATGTTTGTTATAAATATTTTCTCCCAGTATGTTGCTTATCTTTTAATTTTGTGACTTTTTCATGCAGAAGTTTAAATTTTAGGTGTAGTAAAGCATAATTTTCCCTTTATTTGCTTTTACTTCTTTGCAACTTGTTAAAAAAGGCCTTCCCCACCCAAGGTCATAAAAATACTCTATATTTCCTTCTAATAATTTCACAGTTTCGTTTTTCTTTTATGTTTCACATTGAGGTCTTTAATCCATCTGAAATTTTATCTTTGCATGTGGTATGATGTAGGGATCTAATTTTATTTTTATGTGGATAGCCTATTGCCCCAGCAGCTTTAATGGAATGTTTTATCCTTTTCTCGCCAATTTGAAATGCCATCTCCACTTTATGTTTAAGTGCCCATGTATTTATGGACTAATTTCTGGAAACTCTGTTCAGTCTCATTGATATTGTTGTCTATTCCAATTCTACACTAATTACTGTTCCTCGTTGTTTTTCAACAGAGGCATATAGGCATTAGGGGTAGGACAATTCTGTCCTGGCCTAGACCGTCCAGCTCATTATAGATTCTTTACTTTCCCTGATCCAGTCCTTGCACTCAGTGCCAGTAGAACAGTGCCCACAAAGTCATTGTTACATCTGGAAATGCCCCCACCATTTCCAAAGGCACCCTAGGAGGGCAGGCCTGCCCGCTGTTGAGAACTACCACTACAGCTGTCTAATGTGGCTTAATATCTGACGGAGCAAGCCCTTCCCCTGCTTCTTGATTCTCCTTTTCTGTTATCTTTTTCCATTCTGCTTTGCTGACAGGAATGGAATCCATAGCATGATGCTTTGTCAGGCACCTCTGGAGCTGGGACTCTCTTCAACCAAGGCAGCCCATTCCTTTGGGGGAAGGGGAGCTCTGGTTGTTAGAAATTACTGTCTTACACTGAGCTGACGTTGGTCCCCCTGTGATGTACTTCCTCCCCAGGGACCCACAGAACACAAGTCCCTCCTCCTTGGCCAACCCTTCATTGACCTCAGAGAGCAGACATTTCCCTTCCACCTCAACTCTTCTCTGCAGACTCACAAACGCAGTAACTTCTGTTCCCTCCAGTGTTCCTCAAGGACTTGGCTTCAGTGGCAGGCAGCATGGTGTGTTTGAGTTTGAGTGGGACACACTGGGTAGAATTCCTGCTCTCCTACTTATTAGCTGCATGACTCTGGGAAAGTCACTTAACCTTTCTGAGCCTCATTCATTAAATGGAGACAATAGAGCCTCCACCTCACTGGGACAAGGAAAGATGTAAATAACTCAAAGCATGGCAAGTCCTAGGTATGGTGGGATTGCTCAAGAAGCGATAGCTGTGGACCTTGTCCCTGTGAGTGTTACTTCTCTGTGACTCCTGTGGTGGTCGCTGTCCCATGCCAACCCATCAGGAGAACTGAGAGAAGCACCTAGGTGGGCTCTGGCCAGGGCAAAGACCACCATTGCCTCCTCTGTCTGAGAAACTCAGATGGCAGCATTTGCTTCTGGGCTGGTTGTGGGGATGACAAAGAGGAGTCAGGCTGAATTTATTGATCCATTAGGAGGGTGCAGCTACCATCAAGTGAGATGGGGAGACTGTGGGAAGAGCAGGTTGGAGGGGTCAGGAGCACAGGTTTGGCCATGTCAAATTCTAGATGCCTATTCAATGTTCAAGTGGAGAGATGTTGAAAGGACAATTGGATACATGAGTCCGGATTTCAGGGGAGGGAACCAGGCTACAGATGGAAATGTGTGAGTCATCAGATCTTCCCAGATCTTTTTCTCTGCAATTGTAAAGATGATGTTGTATTTTGTGTGCTTTTCTCATAAATAGAACCCTACTCTAGTTGATCTGCAGCCTGCTTTTTTCACATTTCCCATGGAGGTTTTTTCCCAGGTCAGTACACAGAGACAGACCTCATTCAATATTATGGCTGCCTAATATTCCACAGTGTGGATGGATGGAAATTATGTCCCCAGTTTGTCTTTTTGTTAATCCTTACCCGAGGATATTTTTTCCATTGATTTTTAGAGAGTGGAAGGGAGGGGGAGAGACAGAGAGAGAAAAACATCAATGTAAGAGAGACACATCGATTGGTTGCCTCCTGTACAGGGATCGAGCCTACAACCGAGGTACGTGCCCTTGACCAGAATCAAACCCGGGACCCTTCAGTCCTCGGGCTAATGCTCTATCCACTGAGCCAAACTGGCTAGGGTTGGACACTGGTAGCTTCTTGCCTTCCTCTCTCACTCATTGCACTGTGAGCAACCTTGCAAAGGTCTCCGTGGGATGGGGGACGGGGTACAAGGAAGCACAGTAGTGAGTCAGGTTTGGCAGTCAGAGCGGTTCAAGTCCCAACTCCAGCTCTGTCTCACCGTGTATCCAGAGCAGGTTACTTCCTTTCTGTAAGCTCTGCTTTCCCATCCACAACACAGGCCCTCCTCTCCCATAGAGGAGTGGTGGAGATCATAGGAGATAATGAATGCCAAGTCATGGGCTTAGCTGAGAGTGTCATGGGCTAAGCACTCGCTCTTTGTGGACTCTAGTAATTATCATATACAACTGTGAGTCTAAGCTGTGAAGATTTCCCCATTCATTCCCTTGTTTCTTTCCTTCCTAGCTTCTTTTTTTTTTCTTATATTCCCTTTTGTACGTAAGAAAAAGAAACAAGAAATTAGGAGGAGAGAAAATAAAGATAGAAATGAGATCATTCAAGTTACACTTTGCTAAAGGTAGACTATGTATTTGCCTCAGAGCTTCTTAGTAGACAAAAAAAGTGGCGGGGGGGGGGGGCGGGGGAGGCGGGGTACAAGAGGTAGCATGACTCACAGGGCCCTTGAAAGGAAAGAGTACAATTAATTGTTCAGTTGTGTGCAGAGTGGCCATGTCTTCAGTGCCATGCATATACTAAGTACAGGAATGGTGGGGGCTGCTACAACTCTAGTCTCCAAAGGATCCGAGGTTCAGGGGCCTGTGACTGTGGGACCCTAGAGGCCAGGATACCAAGAAGGGGGGAGCCTGAGCTCTTGGCCTTGCAGTCTGGTGGGGGAGACAGCTAGGGCCAGACCCACCCTTCTGCATGGCAGAAATGTGCAAACTGGACCAAGTGGCAGTGCATTTCAGCTGGGAGGAGGCTTCATGGAGGAAGTGGTATTTGCCTTAGGCCTCGAAGGCCAGCTAAGACTTGACTACTGGAAATTAAAGGTGGAAGTCATGAGATCCCTACCATGTCCTTTTTAGAAAAGGAGCATCTGTTCATGGCCTCTCACAGATAAAGGGAACTTAGAGATTTGAGTTAAACTGCCCTCCCCATGGTGGGAATACTGAGGCCCAGAGAAGGCACATAGAGAGGTAGGGGTGCAACAGGCCTCAAAACCAACCCTTCTGCCTCCTTGACCAAGACTAGTTCCCTGAAACCAACACCCCCACTCACCATGGCTCCTGCTCTGGGCTCTGACTTGCGTCCTGCAGGGTCATTAACCATCCACTACCTGCCACGTGGTGTCCTTATATTTAACTCCCACTTTTGCCTTACAGAGGCCCAGAATAGCAGCCCTGGGAAGGGTAGGCGGGTCATGCCTCCTCTGCCCTTCCCTCTAGTCTTAACTGAACTTCTCTGCGTCATAGCTCCTTCCCCAGGATGGAGCAGGGTCCTGGATCCTGGGCCTCTGTGTCACTGCAAGAGAGCTGGCTTGTCCCTAAGTAAGACTCAGATATAAGAGGTGCAGTACCCACCTGGGGAGTCCCTGGGTGCATACTGAGCTCCAACTTTGATCCCAGTCCAAATCCTGACCCTGGCCTCAGACTGATTCTGATCCCTGACCCCAGACTGAGCTCTGATCTTGCTCCAGATGGTTGGCAGTAAGGGACATGAATAGTTGGGGTCAGCCCCTTCCCCCATTACTGCTAGAAACTCAGCTGACCCTCCAAATTAAAGGCCAGTGGTTCCTGGCTCATTGTGCCCTGAGGGTTCTATCTCAAACACCTGCCCCCGGGCCCCCTCATCCCCGCCCCCCACACACACACACCTTGGCTTTGGCCTCAGATGCCTGGAGACCAGTAGCTGTGGGTAATAGACAAACCATTTCGTCCTGCCCTCTCTGACCCTGAACTCTGCATCCCCAAATGGGCTGCCAGCACAGCTGAAAATCTCCCTCCCCCTCCTCCTCATTTGCCTCCTAGCTAATTCCCCGTAACACGTGATTGTGATCCGTGGTGAGGGCTGAGATATTTATAAAATCTGTGTCCTTCATGATAAAGCCAGCCCCAGGGACCAGGGCCTGAGCAGCTCTATTCATTCTCTAAAGCCCCAAAAACTTCAAACCACATCCGCCTCAGAGAGCCCTCATCACAGTCCACCTGTCGCCAATTGAAGTCACAGCTCCTGCATTTCAGAGCTGCCCCCTCTCTTTTTCCCTGCCGGACTTGGAACATTATTCCCAGCAGATGTCAAGCCTGGCAGAGCGGAAGGGAACTGGGCGCTGGAAGCCGGCAACTCGGCTTCCCCGGCTGGGTGCCTGTGATGACTCACTACCCATCTCTAAGTGCTAATCTCTTTGTCTTGCAAAATGGAACAGTGGCCCCTAGATCCATGGGCTGGGAAGTGGGATTCAGTGAGGTCCAAAGTGCTCAGCTTAGGGCTGGGCAGAGAGGAGCTACTATGTTGTCCCCACCCCAACTAATACCATGCGAGCAAGTGGGCAGGACCTGCTCTCACTTTCCCGCAGCCTGTCACAGTGCCTGCAAATGCACCGTTTGGGTTGTCTAGAATCTCAGTTAAAATACAGATCACCATGGGAAGGGGGCAGCTTAAGGCTGCCCTTTTGAGAAATTGCAAAGGCTTCTGGGAACATCCTGACTTCACATGGTGGGCCTCAGGGCCTGCTGGGTGACAGGAAGCGAGTGGTTTGGGGTCATGCCCCTGAGCAGTCCCCTGTACCAACTCCACCTTCATCAGTAGGTCAGAGACCTCAGAGGTCTTCCAAGCCATCCCTTCCCCTCCTCACATTCTGCCAGCACTCCTCTGGCCTCTGCCTGCGGTCAAGTTCGCCTTCTCGGGCAGCTCCTTGCACGTTTGGGGTTTTTCTTAGATTGTGCTCTGAAGACCCAGGGGAAGAAAGCCCTAGGTGATCTATGCTATCGAAGTTCAGTTTTAGAGTCATAGTTTTAGGGTCAAATCCTAACGTTTTGTTATTTGCTATGTGATCTTGGGCAGGTCACTTAGCCTGTGTCCCGTGTCCTTTTCTGTAATATGCAGAGGATGTGAGGTGATGCAGGTGAGGCACCTAGAACAGGGTCTGACATGTGGTCAGAACCTGATCAACGGTTGGGTTGGAGGGTGCAGGCTGAGGGCAGGATGCCTAGGCTGGAATGGACACCTGCCCAGAAAGGCGGGAGGCAGCCCACGCTGGGCAGGGGCATGTCTCGGAGCAGGTGGCGCAAAGCCAGGCAGACAGAGGTAGAGGCTCTCCGGGCCCGTGGGAACTGCTGAACAGAGGTCTGAAGGCTGGACGCCCACAGGCTGTCATGGTGGCAGAAGCCTGGGTGTAGAGTGGCAGTTGAGGCTGGAGAAACCACTTGTGTCTTGTCACAAAGAACCCTTGTTATTGGGCAATAAAGTTTGGGCGGCAGCCTGTGGTCACCTCACCATGGAGACACTGAGGGGAGAGGAGGCATGGACAGGGGGCATGGATTGAAGGGGCTGCACTGGTATGACTTTCCTGACAGGTGAGGCTGCCACTAGGATGGGGACACAGAAGGAGCAAGTGTGCCAGATGAGATCCAGAATTCAGTTCAAATGTGTCGAGACTCTGATGCCTGGCTGACACACAGGCATGGCAGCCAGGTGGCAATGGATCCTCAGCATCACTGGGTTTTCCTTCATCACTCACTCATTTATTGATGCGCTCATTCACTTGAAATACATTTATTAGGTGCCCGCTAAGCTTTGGGCACTGTATTAGGCCCCACGATATTGCAATGGAAGGATCCAACCCCAGCTTTCATGGGGTTCTCAGTCCACTGAAACACAAATATGTAAAATAGATGAACAAATGCTCTGAAGGAAATAAACCTGGGTGACATGGGAGTGGGGAGAGGGGAGTGGGGGAGAGTCTAATGCCTGTCTCTGAGGAGATGACATTTGGGCTGAATCCTGAATGAGAAGAGGGAAGAGCCACATGAGGATCGGGGCCGACCATTCCTGGTGGAGGGAACAGGAGTGCATGCTCCCTTCCCCATGTCCCAGGAGGGGAAAAGACGCCAGGCCAGGCGGTCTGAGGGCTGTGGATGGCAGACAGAGATGGTCAGGAAGGGGTGTGTGGCCTCCTGAGGAGTTGGTTTTGGTCAAGAACTCAGAGGTGAGGTTGGGGCAGGGTGTCTGGAGAGCTGGGAGTCATTGAGGCAGAAGGAGTGATTAAAATCCTAAAACCGACAAGGTGCATTAGGGAGAGGGGGCTGGATGGGGAAGTCTGGCCTGGCCAAGAGCCCCAGAAGAGCTCTGCTGCAAGTGTCCCCTGAGCCTGGCGGGGTCAGAGGCCTGAGTTAGAAAACCCCGATCCCTCCACTCTCTCACTCATTGTGTGGTCTGGGCAGGTCTCCTCTTCACTGAACTTCGTTTGCTAAATAGTAACATTGATACCTGATCCCCAGAGGGTGATGGTGGGAGAGAAAAGGGCTGCTGAGTGGTGAAGGGCTGTGTGTTTGGGAGGCGCTATGGTGATATGGAGGTCCGGCCCCTCTTAGTGAGCTGGAGAGGGCCCTGTTGGCCTGGATTTCTGGACTTGTTCCTCCTTCCCCCAGGTCTCCTGGAGGCCATGCAGAGAGAGCCAGCCCGGCCTGACTGGTGGCGCAAGTCTGGGAGGGCTGGCAGCCGGAGCACTGACCAGGCTAGAGCTTGTCCCAGCCTCGGCCTGGAGTTGGAGCTGGAGCTGGAGCTGAAAACTGAGACACCAAGGCAGAAGTTTGCACATAAAAGAGAAGGAAAGGGAGGGCAGCTCCATTCATCCAGTAGCTACTGTGTGGCTGCATCCTTTGTGGCACATTACACTTGTCTTAGAATTCGGCACGGATGGAAGTCTGTACTGTTCAGATGGGGAACCAAGGCTTGGAGAGGGACGTGACCTACGCAAAGTCACACAGTGAAAGAGTGCACTCCAGCCCTAGCCTGTCTCTCAGCCAGCCCTGCAGCCGCTGTGGAGGGGGCTCAAGGACTCATCTCCTCACCAGCCAGCAGTCTCGCCCTGAGCCCTACTGTACATACAGGGAAGGAGGACTTTGGTGGCACCCTTCCATCCCCCATGCCACACTGGCCTTCTCTCTGTTACCCTGAACCTGTGAATCTTTTTCTGGCCTCTGGACCTTTGCCCTTGTTGTTCCCTGCCTAGACCAATGTTTATATCTCCCTGACTCCTCAACCCTTCCCTCCCTGTTTCTCCCCACTCTCCTCTACTCCCCACATATCTCATCTCATCTTATCCTGTCATTTCCTACTTATCCTTCATACCGCAGGTCAAACCTTCCTTTCTCTAGAAAGCCTCGCCTGACTTTCTCTCCTTAAATGCTTTCCTTGACCTGCCTACCCCATCTCTCGAGCTCTGGTCACTGCCTTCGTTTTCATTTATTGTGCGGTTATGTGTCTATGATCTCTCTCCCCTGAGAGACTGACTGGTTGTCCCTAAGGGCAGGGACCATGTTTCTTATGGTTTCCACCGGACCTAACCCAGAATAGGGCACAAGAAACACTGGTTGGATGGGTGACAGGTGTTGCTCTGTGCCTCTTGTCCTGTGGGGCTCTGAGGCTGCAGGGGGTACAGAGGAGCCCTGCTGGTCCTTCTGGACACCTGTCCCTCTCCCTCCTCCTGAGACAGACTCCATGGTCCCCATCCCCTCCAGGGTGTGACATCTATTATTAAGTGGCTTCTGAGATGAGCCAGCATTGTGTGGGCTCCATGGTGCGTGTGTGCGCTCATGGCCCTGGGTGCACGCACATGTGCACACGGGCCTGCATGAGTAATTCCAGTGGTGCTTCCAAACACTGTCTCCATGGAGAGGCCACCCCCTCCCGCCCCAGCCCCAGGTGGCTTGCCTCTGCCACCCCTTCCAGTTCCCTGGTTCCCCTCCCGGTTTCTCTGTGACCCAGATTCAACCTGCCTCACCTCCCACATTGTGGGGTTCTAGCTTCTGAAAACTCAGATTTCAGGGGCCTCTCCCAAGCATGCCTCTCATTCACGATCAGTTCCAGGTTCCAGCAACACTTGTTGAGGCCACATGGAAAGAGAGTGGGTGCTGGCATGTGGCTGCTTGGATTGGTTCTTCCACCCTGGCTGTGTGGCCTGAGAACGCTGACGGCCCATTTGGAGGATCCAGTCTTTACTGTGGCCCCAGGGCCCTGCAGGATCTGTTCCTCCTCGTACAGCTCCCCCTGGCTCCCTCTGCTCTTGCCACACTGGCCCCTTGCACTAAGACCCTCACCCAAAACACACTGACACACACTGACTCACACTCTGACACACACACACACTCACACACATTTATACTTATACGCTCACACACACACTGACCCACTCCCACATACTCTGAAACTCTGACACACTAACACACATACACATTTATACTTACATGCTCACACACACACTGACCCACTCCCACATACTCTGAAACTCTGACACACTGACACACACACACATTTATACTTACATGCTCACACACACACTGACCCACTCCCACATACTCTGAAACTCTGACACACTGACACACACACACATTTATACTTACATGCTCACACACACACTGACCCACTCCCACATACTCTGAAACTCTGACACACTAACACACACACACATTTATACCTACATTCTCACACACATACTGACCCACTCCCACATACTCTGAAACTCTGACACACTAACACACACACACACTTATACTTACATGCTCACACACACACTGACCCACTCCCACATACTCTGAAATTCTGACACACTGACACACACCCACACACCACAGTTGCTCCCTCACTTTTGCACCTGCCATCCCTCTACCTGGAATATTCTTTTCCCGAGTATCTCTAATGCTCAGCCCTCACTTCTTCCCAAATATTGCTTTCCCAGAAAGTCTTTCCTGACCACCCATCATACCCACTCTCCTTCACCTGCTCTAATTTGCTTCCAAGAAGGTATTGTTACCTGTCATTACCTTCTATGCATTTCTCTGTTGTCTGTCTCTCCCTGAAGAATGTGAGCTCTTTGAGGGCAGGAACCTGGTCTGTGCACTGTATCCCAGAGCCTGGATTGCTTGTCACATGGTCAGTGCTTAATAAATATCTGTTACATGAACAAATGAGTGAGCCTAGAGCCCTTAGCCTAGAGCCGGGCCTCAGTGACAGTTTGGCCACCATTCCTAACCCCAGAGCATCGTAGGAGCTTGGTGAGTGCTAGTCGGGTCTGAGCTGGCACTTCCATACACCTGATCACTGTGGTCCTCACGGTCGGCTCCGTGCGGTAGGCACAAATATTATGGTTCACACTTTCCACATGAGGGTATGGAGCTTTACGAGGTCCTGGGGTCCCTGAGGCTGGCCGGGCTGATGAGGTTGGAGCCCAGGCTTGCCCAGTCCCAGCCTCCAAGCCCAGTGCTTGCTGCCAGCTCCTAGGTCACCATCTGCAAATGCAGCAACCTTGGAAGCCCACTTAAATAGCATTGTGGCAGTGGGCGCTGCAGCCTCTGGGGAAGGAGGCAGCTTCGTGCCAAGGAGAGAGGCCGGGCCCTGGGGGCTGGAGCTCTGAGTTTGAGTCCCAGGTAGACCTCCTTGTGGGGTGACCTCAGGCCAGCAGATGCCCCTCAGTACCCCAGGGGTGCAGTGAGTGAGGTTACTCAGCCAGCTTGAGACCTCTTCCAGCCTAATACTCCTGCATCTAAGAGAACAATCAGATACCATAGGGCCAGGTGCCTTTGAGCTCTAACCCCCTCACCCAGCACACACACGTAAGTGCGAGAGTGCGCGCGCGCGCACACACACACACACACACACACACACGCACACACACGCACACACAAGATCCTCTGAGCGATAGAGATGCAGAAGTTTGACCTCCCCTCCTTCTGGGGTAATTCCAGGGGCCCATTGAAGACCTTACACCCGAAGGCAACCTTAATCAGCCTTAATCAGTTTCTTCGACTATAAAACAGAGACCCTAACAAAACCTACCCACTGTCCCAGGGCTGTTGTATTCAAATGACTTGGAGGAGGGAGAATGGCCTTTGTGAGCTGTAACAGTTCACCAGAAGCGACATCCCTGTAATAGGAAGCTGACCTGTGCTCCAGGGAGGAGTTGCTGGAATGAAAAGGTGCAGGGGAATAACCATATTATAGGTAAGTAACCTAAGGCTTGGATCTGGGACTCGATTTCTCTAAAGTGGTTGAAGTAAGTTATGAAAACATCAGTGGGGAGGGAAAGGTGGGCTCCCTTGACAGACACACCTGACCTCATCCTTTTCCTGAGGCTGCCCTGCCCTCCCTCACCTTGGGGCTCTAGGTTAGTGCACATGTGATTACCCCAGAGCTTGTTAGAAAATGTAGGTCCCAAGGCCCGGCTGGTGTTGCTCAGAGATTGAGATTGACCCATGAACTAGGACTGGGCGTGGATTACCTGAGACAGAATGGGGCTGAAAAGATGAGGGTTTCATACTCAAGAGAACCAGATTGCGTTGCTGACTGCTTCCCAGCTTTGTGACCAGGGGCAAGTCACTTCTGTTCAAAGAGCCTGGGTTTCCTCATATGTAAAATGAGCCCAATATCCCCTGCCCTGCCTGCCTCACAGTGTTTTGCAAGCTCTGAAGTGCTTTGCACATGTGTATCATTGTTGGGCCAACTCAGGGAGAGCTGAGAGCATCAGGCTGGGAGCAGAGCTGCCTTCTGTCAGGGGTGACGAGCCATGGGTGGCCCTGGAACTGGGGAAGGGCAGCGAATCCTGTGCCTGGAGCTGCATAGAACTTCTCAGATCCTTCATTCAGCTCTGTCAAATTCAATAACTATTTGTGAGAGTTGAATCAGTTTCAATGCTGAGCAAAGTTGTAGTTCATGAGCCAATTCCAGTGCATTTCATGGTGTGCTGATTTGAGGATTCCAGGCTGTATCCATTCAGTGAGGTGTGCTTTCGATTAGCCATGTCTGCCCAGGTGCAGGAAACATCAGTGGTGGCAAGTTCTATATCTGCCATTCAGGCTCTAGTACAGAGGCTCTCAGAGGACAGCCTTACCCTACCCTCTACCCCCCTCACCACCCCCACACACACAGGGACCAGTTTTGTTAGCACAGTAATTGATAGGTACTACTAGCACTTACCGGGCAGAGAATTGTCCCACCCGCATCCCACGTGACTTTCCAATATCTGGTCAGCCATTCTAGCAGGAAAAAAAAATCTATTTCAAATTCCCTGAACCTATTCCCTCACTCTATTTTACGCATGCGGGAATTACTTCTGTGCGGTCTTAATATACCCAGGAAGGTAACTTCCATGTATACCAAGGAAAATATATGCTTTGCCTGCTCAGAACTTTACCAGGACTTGGTCTCCATTTTAGAAAAATCATACACCCTCCAGCTGGTGGTACTTGTGATATTTGAGTAGCTGATTCAGCAGCACATCTTTCTCTGTCTGCATTCACTGTCACCAGTTCTGCATGTAGGTGCCAGCATCTGATTCCTTTATTCCGCCTTCTAGTGGAGTTGGGTCCCAGCACTCACACTATATTATAAATCACATTCCTCTCACTTCTCTTTTATGTTTCAATTAGAGCATTGTATTTTTTTTAATTATGTGTGTGGGTAGGTGAATTTTATCTCAGGATAATAAAGAGGGGCATTACCAAGTATTTGCTATAAAAATGAGATTTGGGCCCTCACCAGTTTGGCTCAGTGGATAGAGCGTCGACCTGAAGACTGAAGGGTCCCAGGTTTGATTCTGGTCAAGGGCATGTACCTTGGTTGCGGGCACATCTCCAGTAGGGGGTGTGCAGGAGGCAGCTGATCGATGTTTCTCTCTCATCGATGTTTCTAACTCTCTATCCCTCTCCCTTCCTCTCTGTAAAAAATCAATAAAATATATTTTTTAAAATGAGATTTGGGGTCTGATGGCTTTGGAGGGGCTTGAGAACCACTGCTGTGGGCCCACTCCTCCCTTTGAGATGGGAAAACCGAGGTCCGGGGAGGGAAGAGGCTTGTCTTTGTTCATATGGCAAGTGGGAGGCAGAACTTGAAGTTTGTACTTTAGGAAGATTTGTCTCCCTTTGGAGTGGGAGGGACATGGGGCAGGAGACCAATGCAGTGCCTGGGGCAGGCGGTGGGGTGAGAGCAGCAGTTGGCTGTGGCCCTGGCATGAGAAAGTGCAGGGTTGAGAGATGATTTGGAGGCCCTGCTGGCACTGGCTGTGGGGGTATGTGTGTGTGTGTGGCGGGGGGGGGGGGTGCCAGTGTGGCTTTAGTTCTTTCTGAGGAATTCCTCCCTTTGCCGGAAGAGCTGGCCATCTCTGGCTGGGAACCTGAGAAGAAATCAGGCCAACCCACAGGGAGAGGAGACAGACCTCCTGCCAACGCCCCCAGAGCAACCAGGGACCCAAGCGGGGCCCAGCCCATCGGGCAGCCGGGCCACACCAGCTCCCTCCCAATCCTGCTCCCTGGGAAAATGATGAGTCTGTTCCGAAAAACCAAATATCTTACAATGAATCCAATTAGATTTCATAGGCACATGAAAACGCAATCCATCTCAAATGTCCTTTGCAAACCTCCAGCCACAGATAAATATTTTATTCCGTTCCAAGCAGTCCCAGGCAGAATATTAAGCAGCATCCAGCCGTCTCCCTGCCGTGTGCTGCTGCTTTAGGCCTCGTGTGACCTCGGGCAGGTGTCTCTTCCTTCCTGAGAATCACGTGGCCTCACTTGCAAATGGGTTTCCTACAACCTCCGTCCTGCTTCTCTCCCCCACCCCCATGCCCACCCCATTCCCCGTGGTGCAGAAGCTCATGTTCATTCATCTGACAAATAGTCACTTAGTAGCTGCTGTGGCCAGCATTGTGGTTGGTGTAGTGGACACAGCTGTGGCCAAGGCAGGCCAATCCCCACCCTTGCAGAGGAAGGGACAGAAATAAACATGTAAACAAAGACTGCTCTTGACAGAGATGAGATTTTCAAAGATCACCGTCCAGTTGCTGCATTGGAGAAAAATAGGGAGCACCTACTGTAGACTTGGGAAGAGTCACGGAAGGCCTCCCAGAGGAGGTGACACTTGTGCCGAGATCTGAAGTGGGGGAAGTATTCCAGACAGAGGGCTCAGCAGGCGCAAAGGCTCTGAGGTGGGAAAGGGCTTGGTGAGTTTCAGGATCAGGAAAAGCAGCATGGCTGGAGCCGAGTGCATGAGGCGGAGAGAGGTGTGGGAGAAAGCGGGGACAGTGGCAGGGCCCCCGAGCAAGAGGCCGGGTTCGTGCTGCATCTCTGTTCAACAGATGAACTGTGAAACTGTCCCCAACTGCAAATGAGCAGGGCTGGGAAGACATGCATCGCCCCAGTGGGAGGGGCACCGAGTCGCGCGTTCGGGCCCAGGTTCCCTGCTGTAGCTCTGCTGATGAGAGCACGTGGGCAGAAAGGAACTGGCCCTTATCTAGGACACCCCTTGACCTGGGCAGAGTTACTAGAGTTCCAGTCTCAGCTCCACCACTTACCAGCTGGGCAAGTGACTTCGCCTCTCTGGGCTCAGTTTTCTCCCCTGCAGGACTATTAGATGGCACACGTGTCTGATGGGTCGTATGTGCCCAGTGAATGAAACGGTTTCTGTTAGATGCTGACATCTCCATTGTATTAACTCATTTACTCCCCCAGGGACGCTTTGTTACTACCCATGTCTTACAGTGGCTCAGAGAGGTGAAGCACCGTATTCAAGGTCACGCAGATGGAGGAACGGAGATTCAAACCTGGGTCTGATGTATTCTGTAACGGTTACTACTTTGTCTCGGCCACTCAGGTCTGTGGTTATCTGGACAGTGGCTTGAAGAGAGAGCACAGAGTGAGTAGGAAGCTGGTATCTCATCCTCTGAAAAAGGAAGGCAGAAAGGGGTGGCTGTGCCCAGGCTGTGCACCTGGCAGAGGAGGAGGCCAATCTCTGCGTGGCCAGCTCAGAGCAGAGGGTGCTTGTGTCTCCTGTAATCCCAGAGGGCAAAGCTGGGGCCAAGGAGGAAATCCCAGGAAGATACAAAGTCTGAGCTGCCCAGAGGTAGAGAAGATAGCTTCATAAGGTAGTGAGCTGCCCGTCCCTGGAAGTGTGCTAGCAGAAGTCACCTGTTTCCAGAGGAAATGTGTAACGTTGCTGCATAACCAAGTAGCACAAAAATGCAGCAGCCTAAAACAATAAAAATTTATTATCACCCGGTTTCTGTGGGTCAGCTTAGCTGGATGGTTCTGGCTCAGGAGTCTCACATGAGGTTGCTAATCAAGATGTCAGCCAGGCCCGGCCAGTGTGGCTCAGTTGGTTGAGCATCGTCCTATGCACTAGGACAGTGGTCGGCAAACTGCGACTCACGAGCCGCATCGGTTTGCCACTCTGTTGACTAATGAGTTTGCCGACCACTGACCTAGACTCTCGATTCCAATAATTACAGGCTGTTGTTGTTCCTTGTGATTTAGCCCCTAGCCCAGTGGTCGGCAAACTCATTAGTCAACAGAGCGGCAAACGGTGGCTTGCGAACCGCATGTGGCTCGCGAGCCCCAGTTTGCCGACCACTGCCCTAGGAGGTTGCCGGTTTCATGCCTGGTTGCGGACTCGATCCCCAGTGGCGGGGGCGGGAGGGGGTGTGTATGCAGAAGGCAGCTGATCAATGTTTCTCTCTCATTGATGTTACTCTCTTTCTCCCTCTCCCTTCATCTCTCTGAAATCAATAAAAACATATTATTTAAAAAAAAAATGTCAGCCAGGGCTACAGTCATCTGAAGGCTTGACTGGGACTAGAGGATTTGCTTCCAAGCTCCTTTGCAGGGCTGTTGGTAGGAGGCCTCACTTCCTTGCTCCAGAACCGGTGGAGAAGACCACTCCATAGGGTGAGTGCGTGTACGGCATGGGGGCTGGCTCCCCCAGAGCTAGAGATCCAAGAGAGCAAGATGGAAATGACAGTGTCTTTTTTAACCTGGTTCTGAAGTCACACACATCATTTCCATAACATCCTATTGACAGGTCAGCCCTCGTCAGCATGGGTGGGGACTGGCTGTCTATGGGTATCAGAACGAGACGGACTCGCTGGGGCCGTCATGGAGGCCGGCTCTCACAGACTGGATATGAATCCTTAACCGCACACTCCAGCATCAGGTGTCCCCTCCAAAACTCAGTTTCTCCATCTGGGTGTGGAGGTTGAACTGGTTTGGTTTGTAGGAGTTCCTGCAGGCCTGCGGTAGGGTGAATGCAGGGTCAATATGTCAGGTCAGCTGCAGAGCCCCAAGGATGGACCTCAGGAGCAGGGCATGCCAGAGGGGACAGCGGAGGCCGTGGTCACTCCGGAGTCACTGAGGGGCACTGAGGGAGGTTGCAGAATATTACCCCAACCCCGAGGGTGCCGTCTCCAGGCACCAGGCCACCTCTGATGGGGCAAAGAGGTGTCACAGGGACAGGGTGACTGCAAAACCCACACAGATTGGATCCTATTTCATCCATCTCCCCTTCTGGAGAGCTTTTTCTGAAAGTTCCTCTAAAGAGACATTGTGTGAGGGGGTGGAGTGGAGTGATGGAAACAGGAGTGATGGGCTATTAAAATGAGTTAGTATCTGTGCTTGGAATAGAGTCTGACACACAGTGTTAGCTGCTGTAAGTTTTGTGTTCACATGCGAGGGGAGGCATGGGCTACTTCCAGAAGACCACGAGACATTCCATAGTTGGCTTCTGTGTGTATCACAAAACAACCCTGTGAGCATTGGCCTGGCTAATAGGAGGTGCTTACAAGTATTTGTTGAATGAGTAAGTGAATGAATGAATGAATGAATGGATGGATGAATGAATGAGAGATAAAAATGAGTAAGCTGCCATCCCAGCCTGTGGGGGCCCCAGTCCAGCGGGGACCCTGACACTCATTCCAGCACAGTGTGCAAAATGATCCACAGCCTCTGTGAGGTGCAGGAGCTCCAGGAGGAAGAGAGCCGTCTGGGCTGCAGGCCAGAGGGGCAGCTGGTGAGCAGGCCAGGGAGCGCCTCTGGAGGAGGTGGGGTGTGAGCCGGGTCTTGCTCCAGATCCGGTGGAGAAGAGCACTCAAAGCAGAGAAACAACACACACAACAGCCTGGAGGGAGCATGGCCTGGGCAGTGGTCGATGTGGGGTGAAGATGCTGCCGCAGAAGTGGGCAGGGCAGGGTTGCAAAGGGCCTTGAATGCCGAGAGGAACCAGGCCGCCAGGGAGGGGTCCTTCATAAGGGAGGACATGGTTGGAGTCTGGAGACACGTAGAATGGTTCAAAGCAGAAACTCTGGACTTAAGCAACCTGGGTTCAACCCCAGTTCTACTACCGACATCTCTGTGACCTTGGGCAAGTTACCCCTCATCTGTGAAACAGAGGTGCTGACAGTAGTTAGCTACCCCATGGGGCTGTGGAAGTGAGTCCGACACATAGTGAGGCTGTGCAGATGTTAGTTATTGCATGTACTGTATGCATGTGCTATTTTATTAATTAAGGTGGATGGGCCAGGCAGCCTGCAGGAGGCTGGGGACTGGTTGAACCAGAGCTGATGAGGGTCCCGTCATGCAGAGGACATAGAAAGGGATTAGATTAGGGTGGTGGATGCTGCCACCCTAAAACAGCTGTGACCTGGTAAATGTGGGAGAGAGGAGATGATGGAGTGAAGGCACCCCAAAGTTGGCAGGAGCCCCCAGTCCAGGGCATGCCTGCTCAGAAGCCTCCGATGACTCCCAGGAGCCTGCAGTTTATTATTCTTAATAAATCTTTGGAATAGATAATATGTTAGCATGGACCTAAAGACTAGATGCAATGTGGTGTCCTGGATGGGACCCTGAAGCAGAAAAAGGACATTAATGAATTGGTACTCTCCAAACACAGTTGTGGAGCTTGGTTAATAGTAATGTATGAATGGTAATTCCTTAGTTTTGACAAATGTCCCATTGTTATGTAAAATGTTCACATTGGAGAAAACTGGGTGAAGGTTATACTGGAACTCTGTACTATCTTTGCCACCTGGAACAATCTAAAATTATTCTAAAATGCAAGGCTTTCTTCTAAATGCTAAAGAGACGTAGTAAAAGTCCTCCTCCTACCCTTTCTCCCATCCATCCTGTTTCTAGTTTTGGGGGGACCCTTGGACAGATGCGCAGATATGAGTAATATTCTTTGCCTTCTCTTAGACAATTAGTCCCATTCTGTAGCAGATGCTGGGTGTCCTGCCCCTACCACTTCATCTCACTCTCTGGTTCATGCCCACTCCTTCCTCTGGAAATACCCACACCTCTAGCTGAGGCCTTCGTCCCAGCCTCCGGGGGGAGGTGGCAGTGCCAGGGAGTTGCTGCCCCCAGGGCAGCCCTCAGCCAGTTCGGTGCAGAGCTCCTTGCTGGACTGAGCACAGTTGCCCACGGCTCAGGACTGTGTCCTTCATTGCTTTCCTTGTTTTCTCACTGTGCTTCCTGGATCACCTCCCCAAGAGACTCAAATCCTTGGCCAGGGCCTGCTTCCGAGGGAACCCAGACTAAGGCAGATCCTTAACCCTGTCCTGCCCCTTGCTGTTTTCACTTAGCAGTATATTTTGAAAGGTTTTTCCTGTCAGGACTTACAGCTGCCTTATTCTTTTTACAGCTGCATAGTATTCCATAGTGTGCTGCGTCATAATTTGCTTATCAAGCCTCCTACTGGACATTTGGGTTGTTTTCAGGCTTTTGCTAATACAAACAATATTTTAAGAAGAACCCTGTGTGTAAGGCAAGGCCCTAGAAGTGGAATTGCTGGTGCCAGTGGCCTTTGGGGCCCTGCTCTACTTTGAAGGTGGATGGCTTGCAGTTTAAATCTAGAGTCCCTAGGGGGTTACCAAGGCCCTCCCCGATGTGACCCGGGCATCTGCCTCTCCCACTCCCTCAGACCTTTCCCCTCACCACTGGGACAACTTGCTGTCTCCAGCACTGCCTCCGTCTCTCGCCTTGGACCATGATTTGTCTATGCTTGTCCCTTTATGAACGGCTCTCCCACACACCTTTATCTACTGAAATCTTGCATGTTCTCAGAGAGCTGGCTGAAAGGACACCTCCTCCAGGGAGCCTTCCCCAGTGAGTATGAATCCCTTCTTTCGTTGGGCTGCGCACCCAGGCTTCGACACTTCCTGGAATTTATTCTTATGTGTGTATCTCTGCCTCCTGCACTTGGACGCCTGCTCTTGAAGGGCTGGAACCCTCTGAGTCACGGAGCAGGCCCCATTAATGTTGGAGGAATTGAATTAAATGTGCTGGCAATTGCTGCATCCTGACCATTTTGTTCTGCCGTTTGCCAACACACCCTCCCAGGATGGTCCCTCAGCGGAGGCCAGAATGAAACAGGCCGAGGCAGGTGACCTCCGGGTCCTGCCTTCCCCACAGTCAGAGTTCCGAGGCCGGAGAGCGGGGCAGCGTGTCCCCTGGATGACCTTCCTGTAATATTCCTCTCCCAGGAAGGTCTTGGTGAGCAGGCAGCGAGAGGTTGTGTCCCCTGAGCACAGCCCCAGCTTGGGGCGCTCATGAGGTGGTGGCAGACGGGACATTGTGACCCGAAAGCTGAGAGGCAGCTCAGGGAGGTGGCTGGAGGCATGTGCCTCGATTCTCCCTCTGCAAAATGGGCCTAATGAGAGGAAGCACTTCATAGGGCTGATCTGAGGATTCAGTGGAATAATTCATATAAAGTAGGGAGCACTGGATACATAAGCTTCAGAAAGTTCTGGAAAGACTTTTGGGGTTCCTGTAATAAGCACAGCTCCCCTTTACCGAGCACTTACTGGAAACTTCACTGGGTGCTCTGCAGGCACGCTCTTGCTAAAATTCACAAAGACCCTACAAGTGAAAAACCTTAATTTTAAAATTGTGGTAGGACACACACAAAATTTGCCATCTTAACCCTTAAAAGTGGTATTAAGTACATTAACAATGTTGTGCAGCCATCACCACCATCTGCTTCCAGAACTCTTTCATCGCCCCTAACAGAAATCTTGTACCCATTAAAAAATCACTGCTCACTCCCCCCTCTTGCCAGCCCCTGGCACCCTCTGATCTACTTTCTGTCTCTATTAATTTAACTGTTCTGGGCATTTCATATAAATGGAACTGTACAATACCTGAGCTTTTGTGTCTGGCTTTATTTTACCTAGTGTAATGTCTTCAAGGTTCATCCATGCTGTATCAGCACTTTATTTTCTTACGGGTGAATAATATGACATGATATGGCAAGTGCAGTATCTTATCCATACTTTCTAGGTGAGGGAACTGAGGCTCAGAGAGGCCAGCTGACCTGCATAAAGTCACGCCACTGGCAGGAGGGGGAGCTGAATCCTAACACCTGTTCTCTTTTCCCCCTAACGCCTCAGGGTTGGCAAACACTCTGTCCCCAGCTAGTCCCCCCTCACAAAGGCCCCACTTGGTTGGGATAATCATCTCCGTTTCCAAAAGAGAAAACTGAGATGTGGGAGGTGACTTGCCTGGGGCCACACTCTGAGTCAGCTAGGACTTGGGGTCCCAGCCCCCATGAGCACAACAATGAATATTACTTTGAAATGGCAGCTGGGGTGGTTACCAAGGTCCCTCCAGACCCTGCAGAAAGGGGACAGGGAGATGAACCCTGCCCCTGCCCCTGCCCCTTTCCCAGCCTTATAGTCATCCCAGTGGTGACCGGGGAGCCATCCCTGGGGTTGATGGGAGCCCACTCTGCAGCTATGGCCAGCTGTCCCCCGCCATCACTCCAGGACAGTTTTTTGGCTTTTTTTTCATCAATAACAAAAAAAAATCATTTCTGTAGACCAGCACTTCCTCCAGGCGTGCTGACTGCTGACTGTCCAGTCTGAGCAGCGGGGTGCTAGGGTGCAGCAAGTGCAGAGTCAGGAGACCTGAGCCCCTTGCAGCCTCCACCTGCTGTGTGACCTTGGGCGAGTCCCAGGCCCTGCCTGAGCCCAGTCAGCAAAGCTTAGCATGAGAGGGTTGGACAAGGTATGACAGGTTCAGTGCTGAACAACATTCCACAGTTCATAGGCTTTAGAGAGGTTTCTATGGGGCCTGCAGAGGGCAGAGACCCCTCCCTATCCCCCTCCAGCCCCATGAGCAGCAACCGCGTGCAGTGATCCAGTTCTAGGCCAGCACTGTCCCGCAGAGCTGTCTGTGGTGGACATGGTCTGGGCTGCACTGTGCAGCTGGTGGCCACTAGCCAAATATGGCCACTGAGCACCGGAAATCCAGCTGGTGCAACTGAGAAACTGAATTTTAATTTTTATATAATTCTGTTTACGTTTAATTAAATGTCTAGAGCAGGTCAAGACAGTTAGGTTTGGGGACATGAAGAGGGGGAGGACCACTCAGAAAGTGCCCACAGCCCAGAACACACTCAGCCCTTGTTGGCTGAAGATCTCCAGAGAGCACTGGCCTGGAAGTCTAGGGGCCTGGGTTCACATCTCAGCTGCCATCAACACGCTATGTGATCCAGGCCAAACCCCATTCCCTCACCTGAACTTCTAGGTGGCTAAAGAGGGACTGTCTGTCCGTAGGTGGGTCCTGTTGGTGAGGCCAGCAACAGCACACACTAGTAGAATACTCGCTGTGTGCCAGGTGCTGGGCTAAGCCATCTGTGTTACCTCGTTTCTCTCTCCCAACAACCCTTTGAGGAACTGGGCTCAGGGAGGTCCATTAACTGGCTCAAGGTCACACAGAACCAGGATTCAAACTTGAGGAGGCAGGTTCCAGAGCCCACATTCTCAGCCTCCATACCGCACTACCTGCAGGGGCAGGGCTATATCCACCCTCCCCGGGGCCACCGCAGGAGTGGCTGGAGCCAGCCAGGCCAGCCAGGCCTGGAGGGTAGAGTAGTAGCCCCAGGTGAGGCCTGAAGGTGCAGGGGTATGAGGAAGTCACAGTCATAACCCTCTCATCCTTCCAACTCAGGCTTTTCCCAGGTGAGGACTGAGGGAGTCCTGGCTTGGCTGTCGGGAGAAGAAACTCAGATCAGACCTCATTAACTCCATCTCAGCCACAGACCCCTCTTCCTCTGCCCTGTGTCCCCATGTGCCTTCTAGCATGGGCTCAGCATCGAATTCATCATCTCAATCATGACACTTTGGCATGAAACAGGCAGTAGCCATCAGGGACTCCAGGACAATAGGTAGAACCTAGGCACAGCAAGCCGCCTGTCACCCTCCTCATGCATGAACATGTACAAGTACCATCTCTGTGCAGGATCCTTGCTCCTGGTACAGAGGGACACTCGGGGTTGTCTGTGATTCCTGAGGCTGGTAGCTCCCATCACAGGGAACCCAGAGGAGGACTTACCCCCATTTGCAAGGTCATGGAAGATTTCTTGGAGGAAGGGGTATCTCTTCTGAACTTCAAGGATATTAAGCAAGGAAAGAGGCGTGGGACAGTGTTTTCAGGAAGGTTCTGGGGAACAGAAACACCAGTCCAGCCCATCTGGGACCCAGGCATGGAGAGGAAACAAGAAAGGGGTCTGGGACAACCCAACAACCAACTCCCTTCCCTCCTGTCAGGCAGCTCCAGCCCTCTCCAGCTCCTCTCCCTCCGAGGCTCCGTCTAACTACCTCACTCATTTAACGACTGCTTATTGAGCACCTCCTATGTGATCACTCTGTGCTTAGCACTGAGGATACAGTGGGAAATGAAACAGGCATGGTCCCCCCCAACTCTTAGAGCCCACAGAGCATAGAGAGACAGGTATTAATCAAGTACACAAGGAACAGCAGGTAATGAGAGACCCTGATAAGTGTTTTGAAGGAAATAAAAAAGAGGGTCAGTCCAGCTGGTGTGGCTCAGTGGTTGAGTGTCAACCTATGAACCAGGAGGTCATGGTTCAATTCCTGGTCAGGGCATGTGCCCAGGATGCGGGCTCGATCCCCAGTAGAGGGTGTTCAGGTGTGCAATGATTCTCTCTCACATTGATGTTTCTTTCTCTCTCTCTCTCTCTCTCTCTCTCTCTCTCTCTCTCTCTCTCTCTCTCCCCCCCCCCCCCCACTTCTTCACTGAAATCAATAAAAATATTTTTTTAAAAAAAAAGGGGAGTGGAGAGAGAGAGCAGAGTGGGATGGAGGGACCATCTTAGACATAGGGGTCAGGAAAGGCCTCTGAGGAGGCAATGTTTGAGTAGAGACTGAAATCGACAGAAGCAGCCAGATATGTGAAGAGTTAAAAGGAAGAGCGTTCAGGTAGAGGGAACAGCATATGTAAAGGCCCTGTGGCAGGAAAGAGCCGGGGTTGCTAGAGAAGTAACAAGTGAGGAGGCTGGCATTTTGCCTGAGGTCAAGGGAAGACCTTGAAGGGGTTTAAGGGATCAGGTGAAGAAATTCTCTTTGGAAATTTTAAGGGATTCCTCTGTAGTCCCTGTGTTCTGAGGTTCTAGGTCCGTGTTTTCTTCAGTCTTTTTGTGTCTGCTACACAAAGATGAGTGCAGGGAGGTGGGAGGTGACCTCTGAAGCCTCAGGAGAGGCCAGGCAGGTTTAAATTCGGCATGGTCTCAGAGAGTCCTATAAACAAGCCTGACCCCACCGAGTCCCTCAGTCCCAAATCTGCACCCTTCACCCCAAAGGAACTGCAGCACCCACATCCTGGGCCCTGTGTTTCGAGTTCATTGTCAGGATGGGCGACACAGGAATTGGGCTCCAAGTGGAGGAGGGGGCCTGAGGTGGGGACAGTGCCGGTCTCATATCCCAAGCAGCCCAATCCAAGGTATCTTGTTGACAGAACAACCAGTTAATTGAATGTTATGCTTTTCAAACAGTTGCTATGGACACAGACTTAGGTTGGAAACAGTTTGGACCTTGATCCTTCAGGATAATGGAGCTGTCATAAGTGAAAAGGATGCTGGAACCTCCGCCTGGAGAGCAAGGCTGTGGACTATGGGCTTAGGAGTCAGATTGATCCACACCAGACTCCACCCACTGCCCGCTGTGGGTCCTGGAGCAGGTGACGTCAGCCATCTGAACTGCTTTTTGTCTTCTAACATGGGTGTATTCATTACCTATTTCTGCATAAAAATGACACCAAATGACACCAGCACCTTAAAACAATAAACATGTATTATCTCACACAGTTTCTGAGAGTCAGGACCCCAGGAGCAGCCTCTGTGGGTGGTTGTGGCCCAGGCTGTCAGCCAGGGCTGCAGCCATCTGAGGTCCTACTTGGGGCTGGAGGATCTGCTTCCAAGGTGGCTGACAGGTTAGTGCTGGCTGTCAGCGGGTGGCTTCCGTTTCCCGCACGTGGTCCTCTCCTTTGGGCTGCTTGAGTGTCCTCACAACATGGCAGCTGACTGTCCCCAGGGCCGGTGAGCCAAGAGAGGAAGGCAGAAGCTGCATGTCTGCTCTGACCTACCTCAGAAGTCACATCGGTCATCTCCACCATGTCCTAGTAGTTACACAGTCAGCCCTGCTTGTGTTGGAGGCAGGGCTAGTCACAAGATCACGAATACCAGGAGCCAGGAGGTGGGGATCCCCAGAAGGCATGTTGGTGGCTGGCTGCAGTGAGGATTAAATGAGCTCACGTAAGGGAAGCACCTAGTACACAGTAAGTGCTCAATAAAGGATCACTATGATTAGCTTAAACCGAAAACTTACCACCCGGTAACTGCCTCACTTTCTGCATCATTGCCAGGCACCCTCAAGACCTTCTGCCACTCTTTCATTTAGCAAAAGCCTTATGAGCCTCTGCTGGGTGCTAGCGACAGAGCAGTGACAAAGACAGGCCCTGTCCCTGCTGTTCTAGACATAAACCCAGGTGATAACAGCAGAGAGGGCTGGCAGGTGAGGGGCTGCTTTGGTCGGTCTCTCTGCAGGGGTGGCCTGTGCACCAAGACCTGTATGGAGTGAAGGAGAGTTTGTGTAGTGGGGACAGAGGGAGGACAGAGCATTTCAGGCAGATGTATCAGTAAGAGCAAAACCCCAAGATGGGAGTTAACGATCCCTGTTCAAGGAACAGAATGGAAGCCCAAGGGAGCAGGGGCAGGAAATGAGGTCTAGAAAGCAAGAAGTCAGAGGAATAAGAAGATTGACTTTTAGCCTGAGAGCCATGGGAGTCTTGTCATCTGGGTGAGAGACGATGGGGACCTGACCCCAGCAGGGCTGAGGATGTGGTGAGAAGTGGTGAGGTTCTGGGAAATGTTGAAGGTAGGATTGTTTTTGAAGGATTTGTTGTTGAATAGGATGGGGGGGTGAGAGAAGGAGGAGTCAGGGATGATTCCAAGGTTTCTGACCTGAGCAAGCAGGAGGATGACGTCGTCATGAGCTGAGCTGGGAAGTTGTAGGAGGAATAGGTCAGAGTGGGCAGGAGAACAGGCATTTGATTTTGGACCTGCCAGACACCAGGGCAAGATGTCAAGGAGGCAGTTAGAGATATGCATCGGGTATTTGCGAGAGAGAGAGAGAGAGAGAGAGAGAGAGAGAGAGAGAGAGAGGGAGAGAGAGAGAGAGAGAGAGAGGAAGATGTAAATTTAGGAGTTGTCAGGTATAGGTGGTGTTTAAGCCAGGAGTTTGGATGAGATCAGCCGGAAAGAGTGTAGAGAGAAGCCGAGCACACAGTTCCTGCAGGGGTCCTCAAACTTTTTAAACAGGGGGCCAGTTCACTGTCCCTCAGACCGTTGGAGGGCCGGACTATAGTTTAAAAAAAAAAAACTATGAACAAATTCCTATGCGCACTGCAGGCCCGGGACGAGTCGGCTGCTAAGCAGGACAGGCAGCGGCACCTGGTGGGCCGGATAAATGTCCTTGGTGGGCTGCATGTGGCCCGCGGGCCGTAGTTTGAGGACCCCTGCCTAGAGTTTAGAGGTCAGAGGAGGAGAAGCCAGCAAGCAATGGAGCAGGTGTGGCAAGAGATGTGGGAGGAGAATGGGATGGGTACCCAGAGATGAAGTCACATCCTACCCCTCTCTACCTCTACCCCTCCCCCTACTCTAGGCAGCACCAAGGCCCTGGAGGCCCCAGCGAGCCCATCCTTTCCTTTCCACACTTCATTCCTCAGAGGCCTATGCAGTGGCTGTGTCCTCCAGGGACTGCTGTGAACATACTAGAATGTCTGGCCATTCCACTCACATCATTTCCAGTCTTTCATCACTCAGCTCACCCTCCCACGCCCCACTCTAGTTGTCTATCTTTCTCTTAACAACAGCACTCAGCATTAAACAGGACTATCCTCTCCCTTCATTTAGACTCTCTATCTCTATTAATGCAACCATAGACAAAACCAGCCTTTCTAGTAGCACCAACTACAAAAGATATGAGTAGGAAATCATAAGACATCTGGGCTGATTAAAGGGAGGGGCTATGAAGAAGACAAATGGGATTGGTAATGTCTGAAAAGGAGGTTGTGTTCAATCAGTTTGGGGGTCTTGACAGTCATACCAAGGAGTTTGGACTGAGGAGGGAAGAAAATCCACAGAAGGTTCTAAATTAGGGAAAGAACACAATCAGACGGGTTTTGGTTCAGGAAGAGCCATGCTGGGTTCTGTCCCTGGCCTTGTCCCTGAGTGGCTCTCCCATGCTCACAGGCCAACTCTGGCTCCAGGATGAGCTGGGATAGGGCAAGGAGGCCCCACTGTGCAGATGAGAGTGGCAGCTGCAGGCACAGAGGCACCATGGAGCAGCAAGGGCTCCCAGGGAGGCAGCAGCTTCGCTGGTTTCTCCACATTTCCATGAGAGCAATGAGGCTTATATTAATGAGAGGTAATTATGGGCACCCGGATGGGCCTAAGTATAGCTCAGAGACAAAGGGAGCCGAGGCAGCCAGCTGCTTTCCCTGCAAGGCCAAGGCCTGCCTATTTTAAGACCTCCCCAAGGTAAGGTTCCCATCACCCCTGGGTGTTGGGTGGCTGAGGGACTGACACCCAGGGTTTCAGGAACCCTGACCAAGAAAGCTCAGAGGGAATCAGTGTGATGGGATGTCCAAACGGCCTTCACTCAAACCCCTTACTGCTTAGAGATGGACTGTGAGGCCAAAGAGAGGGACCAGCCTGAGGTCACAGCAAGTAAAGAGCAGAGTCGGGATTTGAATCCAGACCCAACTGTGCACACTTTCCACCATGCTGTGCAGGATCCCTACCCTGGAAGCTTTGGCCTGTCCCCAAGAAGCACTGCGAGGTGATGAGGAGAGAGTGACTGATATTCAGTTACCAAGCACCTAAATGCCAGTGGCCTCTACAGGACACCACAATTAGTCCCTGTCATAAGCTCAAAAAGGAAAAGTCATCACCTCATGTTATAGAAGAGGAAACTGAGGTTTAGAAGGAGTAATTACATCGCCAAATGTCCCAGGGCAAGGAGGGAAAGAAGTAGAACTCAGTTATGGCCTATTTTAGGGCCAGGAAACACCCTGAGGTTTGCATGGGAAGTCTCTGGGAAACATCTGTGACAGGTGAGGGTTGCAGGATTGGGCAGAGGGAGGGGTTGAAGGGAGATGCAGGTACAACAATGGCCTCAGCTGATCCCATGGGGAGCTCTGGAGCTGGGACAGCCCCTTAGGGTTTTTCTGAATTAGCCAAGACAGCCAGGCCTTGGTGCCCACACATCAACCAGATACTGGACTCAGGCTACCCCTGGGGAAGGAGCAGGACCTTGGTGAGGCATCTTCCTTTGACTGAGAGCAAGTCCTGCTGGTACCCAGCTATGCAATATCAGCAGCCAGTGCTCCTGGCAACTGGAGACGTGAGTGCCTCAGTCTGAAGGGGAGACCTGGGCGGCATCCACTGCCTGCCCATCTCCAGATCCTTTCTTATTCCTCTGCCCCTCAGATGAGAAGAACCAGCCCTTTCCCGTAAGGAGGTTAGGGAAACACGGACTCGTGTTCTTTGTGGAGGTGACAGGCCAGGGGATGCTGGGTGGCTGCATCAGTGCTAATGAGGCCATCAGTGCTAATGAGGAAGGAAAGAGTGAGTAGCTGCTCTAGAAAAGTTGAAAAACATGACCTATTAAAAGCCTATAGGGACAGAATGGGAGAAAATACTTGCAAATCACGTATCTGATAAGGACTTAATATATAGAATGTATAAAGAAATCCTACACCACCACCAAAAATGACAAACCACCCAATTAAAAATGAATAAAGGGCCCTAGCTGGTTTGGCTCAGTGGATAGAGCATCAGCCTACAGACAGAAGGGACCCAGGTTCGAGTCTGGTTGAGGGCACGGAGGCTCAGTGGATAGAGCATCAGCCTGCAGACAGAAGGGTCCGAGGTTCGAATCTGGTTGAGGGCACGAACCTCGGTTGCCTGGGCCCTGATCACGGCACATGCAGGAGGCAACCAATCGATGTGTTTCTCTCACATTGATATTTCTTTCTGTTTTCCCTCTCTCTTCCACTCTCTCTAACAATCAATGGAAAAATATCCTCGGGTGAGGATTAAAAAAATAAAAAATAATATAATTGTTTTAATGACAAAGGACTTAATATACATTTCTCCAAAGGAGGTATACAAATGGCCAATAAGCCCATGAAAAGATGCTTAATATCATTAGTTATCAGGTAAATGCAAATCAAAACCACAGTGACATACCAGTCCATACCTACTAGAATGTATATATTTCAAAAAGAAAAGAACAAGTGTTGGGTCCAGCCAGTGTTGCTCAGTGGTTGAGTGTTGACCATGAACCAAGAGGTCACAGTTTGATTCCCGGTCAGATCACATGCCCAGGTTGCAGGCTTGATCCCCTGTAGGGGACATGCAGGAGGCCATTGATTAATGATTCTCTCTCATCATTGATGTTTGTATCTCTCTCTCCCTCTCCTTTCCTCTCTTTCTAAAATCAGTAAGAACATATTCAAAAACAACAACAAGTATTGGTGAGTATGTGGAGAAATTGGAACCCCACACATTGCTGGTGGAATATAAAATGGCACAGCCACTGTGGAAAACAGTTTGGCAGTTCCTCAAAAAATTAAACACAGAATTACCATATGATCTAGCAATTCTACCCCAAGGTATATACCCAAACGAATCAAAAGCAGGGACTCACGCAGATACTTGTATGCATTGTTCATTATAGCATTGTTCATAAACCAAAAGGTGGAAACAACCCAAATGCCCATCAGTAGATGAATGAACAAACAAAATGTGGCATATACACTGAGTGCCAGATTACAATGATCTCTGAATGCATAATAATCTGGTCACTCAGTGTATATCCTATATAATAAAAGGCTAATATGCAAATTGTCCCCTCGACCAGGAGTTCGACCAGCAGGCAGGCCGGCCAACCGCCCATGTACCCTACCCCTGGCCAGGCTGGTCTGACCCCACCCATTCACGAATTCATACACCGTATACACACACACACACACACACACACACACACACTGAGTGGCCAGATTATTATGCGTTCAGAGATCATAATAATCTGGCCACTCAGTGTACATACTATGGAATATTATTCAACCATAAAAAGGAATGGATTTCTGATATGTATATATGCTACAATATGGATGAATCTTAAACACAGTGTGCTTAGTGAAATAAGCCAGATACAAAAGGACAAGTGTTCCTGGCCGGGTAACTCAGTTGATTAGAGCATCATCCCGATATGCCAAGATTGCGGGTTTGATCCCCAGTCAGGGCACATACAAGAAGAAACCAGTGACTACATAAATAAGTGGAACAACAAATTCCTCTCTCTCTTAATAAATTAATTTTAAAAAAGAAAAATTATTTTTTAAACCAAAGGACAAGTGTTATATGATTCCACTTATGTGATATCTAGACTGGGCAAATTAATTGAGATAGAAAGTAGATTAGAAATCACCAGGGACTCGGGGAGGGCAGAGAATAAAGAGTTATTGCTTAATGGTTATAAAGTTTCTCTTTGGGCTGATGAACAAAGTTTGGACATTGGTAATAGTGGTAGTTGCACAACATTGTGAATGTAATTGATGCCACTGAACTGTACACTTACAAATGGTTAAAGTGGCAACTTTTGTGTTTTGTATTTTATCACAATAAAAATAAGACCCATGGGAAATAGGTGAACCATAGAAACAGAAAGCAGATTGGTGGTTGCCAGGGGCTGGAAGGAGGAGGAAACAAGGAGTAATTGTTTCCTTGGCATAGCGTTTTCTTTGGGGTTAAGAACATGTTTTAGAACTAGATACACAGCACTGTGAATGTCCTAAATGTCACTGAAGTGTACACTTTAATATGTTATGTGAATTTCACCTTAATTCTTTTTTAAGGGAGGAAAAATCTGTGGGGAAATGAACTCTATGAGATGCAGCCAAATGGGTACTTGCCTTTCCAATGACACATTTGTTAGGTATAAGAAAGTCAGACAATAAGTTTCTAACTCAAAAGATGAACAAGGTATTGGAGAAAAGAAAGTATCCCGGACCCCAGTGTGGGAGTGACAGAAGCAGAGTATACAGGGAGGGGATGCCATCAGAAACATAACCAAGGCAGAATCACTGTGACTCAGGCACTGTCATAGTTGGGGTTCTCCAGATGCATGCCCAAGACAAGGATTCGAGTGCAAGTACTTCATTTAGGAGTAGACAGCTCAGTGTGGGAGGGGAACGTAAGGCAGGGAAGGAGAGGCAGCCAATGAAAGGAGCGTTATCGGCCTCGGCTCAGGGCACATGCCTGAGTTGCAGACTCAGTTCCCAGTTGGTTGGAGCATCATCCCATACACCAAAAGGTTGCAGGTTCGATTCCTGGTCAGGGCACATATCTAGGTTTCAGATTTGATCCCCGGTCGGGGTGCACACAGGAGGCAACCAATTGATTTTTCTCTCATATTGATGTTTCCCCCTCTCTCGCCCTCTCTCTCTAAAAATCAATTTTTAAAAATCCTCAGGTGAGGATTAAAAAAAAAAAGAAGGGAGCATTATCAAGCAAGTGACCACTGTGGGCAGCTGGAGCTTAGCCCCACTGGGCAGCTCCAGGAGACAGTGTTGAGCCCGTCCCTCAGTTGGCCCACCTGAGGGGTGGGGGAGCTTGGGTATTTGTACACCAACTCCCCCAGAATCACTGGTTGAGAGCTAGTCAGGTGGGGGATTGTTATTCTCTGCAGGCCATGGCCACCTGTGAGCAGAGCAGGCTCCAGCTGCCAGAGGAAGCCCCCAATCCCCTCAGGGATGCAGATACTGACTGTTGGAAATCAGCCTGTTGGGCACCACAGTGGAGACATGGGTGGGCCACCCACAGCCACTGCTGTAGTGACCAACTGGACATGAAGCCAGTATCCGTTGGGTTCTTGTTGAAAGACACAGAAATCCAATTCAGACTCAAGCAGAACATCTCTTGACTCTCACATCTGAAACATCAGGCAAGATCTTGACAAAGGACTCCAGGCTGACACTCTACCAAGCACAGCAGCCCTAACAGAAAGGAGGGCACCTCTTTTTCAAAAGTCCATCAAGTAAAAAGATAGATACAGAGGCAGTAAAGCATCAAACAGACTGTCAAATTACAGCGGGAAGGTTAGGGAGAGGTGGGGGAAATAAGAGATCAACCGAAGGACTTACATGCATGCATATAAGAATAACCAACGGATGCAAAACATTGGGGGGTGAGGGCATGTATGGGAGTAGGGTGGGGGGGGGGCAATGGTAAGATATGTACACATATAATACTTTAATAAAAAATATGTAAAAAAAAAAAAAGTTCATCAAGTAATCCCAGGGCCAATTCCCATTGGCTAGCGAGGATCCCGTTTCCATCTCTGAGTCAATCAGTACACAGGGACATAGGGCTCTGATTGGTCAGGCCTACTCATGTGTCTACCCCTGGGGTTCTGGGATAGGACTGGCTCCACAGGAACTGCGACTGTGGTAGAATTATTTTCCAGGTATAGTGTGGCCTGTTACTAGGGGAAGGACATAGAAGGTCAGGAGAAGGAAGAATTCAAGGAGATGCCCAGGTGTGTGGCTTGAGTCCCCAGTGAGTAACTGAAGGATTTTACTGATGTGGGGACACCATGGGGTAGCAGCCCAAAGCCCTTGGATGCACCGGCATTTAAGGTGGGATAGAAGGATAGATATGCAGGGCTGCAGAAGCCAGAGGAAGAGACTCCTTTAACAACAAGGGCCCAGTCAGGGGATGAAAGCAGTTGGAGGTCTCCTTCTCCTCCTATAATCCTCCAAGGCAGGTACCTGTGTAACTCCTTCCCCCACAAGCCAGGCAAGGGGCTCACCAGTCAAGACCACCAGGACCAGAGCAGGGTTTATCTCCCAGGGAACAGCTCCTGCAAGTACTTCCCAGTTCACCAAGCACTTCCCCACACCTTCCATCACTTCCTCCTCCTGGCCCCGATTTGGCAGACTCACAGTCTGAGGCTGGGGGAGGTGGCCAGGGGCCCAGGCTCACACTCATGTGGTCCTCCTAGAGCAACCTTCCCAACACTCTATCCTCTCCAAATCCAGCTGACCCCTTTCTGTCTTCTCTCCCCAGGATAGCTGCTGCCCGGGAGAGGCGACCCGGGCACCCCGCTAGGGTGACGGCCCTGCCCCAAGGGCCGAGATCATGAAAGGCCTCGGTGACAGCCGCCCCCGCCACCTCTCTGACAGCCTGGACCCACCACACGAGCCCCTGTTTGCAGGGCCTGACCGCAACCCCTACCTGCTGTCGCCCACGGAGGCCTTTGCCCGAGAGGCTCGCTTCCCTGGACAGAATGCTTTGCCAGGGGATAGTCTCTTCCCACTCAACAACCAGCTGCCACCACCAAGCAGTACCTTCCCCCGCATCCACTATAACTCCCACTTCGAGGTGCCAGAAGAGAGCCCCTTCCCCAGCCATGCCCAGGCCACCAAGATCAACCGGCTGCCCGCCAACCTCCTGGACCAGTTTGAGAAGCAACTGCCCATCCACCGAGATGGCTTCAGCACACTCCAGTTCCCCCGCGGTGAGGCCAAGGCCCGGGGCGAGAGTCCTGGTCGCATCCGCCACCTGGTCCACTCGGTCCAGAGGCTCTTCTTCACCAAGGCACCCTCACTGGAGGGCACGGCAGGCAAGATCGGTGCCAATGGCAGCAAGAAAGGTGGCTTGGAGGACGGCAAGGGCCGGAGGGCCAAGAGCAAGGAGCGGGCCAAGGCTGGGGAGCCCAAACGGCGCAGCCGCTCCAACATTTCGGGCTGGTGGAGCTCCGATGACAACTTGGACGGTGAGGGTGGTGCCTTCCGCAGCAGCGGGCCAGCCTCCGGGCTGATGACGCTAGGCCGCCGGGCAGAACGCAGCCAGCCTCGTTACTTTATGCACGCCTACAACACCATCAGTGGGCACATGCTCAAAGCCGCCAAGAACAATACCACTGAGCTGACTGCAGCACCACCCCCGTCCGCACCCCCGGCCTCCTGCCCCAGCCTTGGCGTGGGCACTGACACCAACTATGTCAAGCGGGGCTCCTGGTCCACTCTGACCCTCAGCCACGCCCACGAGGTATGCCAGAAGACCTCGGCCACCTTGGACAAGAGCCTGCTAAAGTCCAAATCCTGCCACCAGGGTCTAGCCTACCACTACCTGCAGGTGAGTCCTTTCAAGGATCAGAGTGGGGGAGGGATGTGAGGAAGGCACAGTTGTGAGGCCCAACTGGGTCACAGTTTCACTTGGAAAGTTGTTTTAGTCAGGCCTCTGTACTCCCCTAGGAAATGGGCGACCCGTGATACCTGCTCATAAGGGGTTTCTTTCCACTGCCCATGCTCTCAGCAGGCATTGATTAGGTCCCTTCTGAGATCAGCCCTGAGTAGAGACTAGAAATGTCCCTGCCCTGTAGAAGACAAATTTGGAAGCTGTGCCATCTACCCACCTCATAGGAGCAATTGCATGGCGTTCTAATTACCAGCCTCCTGCTTGCTACTCCCACCAGACTGGGGGCTCCTGGAGGACAGGGACCAGATGTGGTGCAGCTGTATGTCCCCAAGGCCCAGGACAGGGTTTGGCATAGAGGAAGTACTCGGGAAATGTGAAGGAGAGAGGGGTAGATGAACAGATAGACACTTAAATGAACAGAGCTAGAAATAAATAAGACATAGCCCATTGTCAGGATGCTTGGAGAGAGACACATGAACAGTCATGTCAATGTGAGCAGGTTGTTCTGGGGAGAAGCATGGAGGCCTACAGGGGTGCAGAGGCCCTAACCCAGTTTGGGGGACTAGCTTTATTCTTTCAAACTTGAATGTTTATTGAGACACTTGTGCACCAACACCACACTCAAGGAAAGGTGGCAGAAAGCTCAGACATCTCCGCTGCCACACATCCTCCAGGTTTCTCAAGGGCAGGGAGATGGCAGAGCCCAAGATGTGGGTGGAA
Source organism: Plecotus auritus (assembly GCF_963455305.1). Classification (NCBI taxonomy): domain Eukaryota; kingdom Metazoa; phylum Chordata; class Mammalia; order Chiroptera; family Vespertilionidae; genus Plecotus; species Plecotus auritus. The sequence goes on along the minus strand of NC_137782.1, from coordinate 60,304,244 downwards.
GTTAGAGGAAGCAGATTTTAAGTACATGTCAAGATGGAAGGGGCTGCTTCTGTAGGTAATGAGTTGGCATACCTTGGGGGGGCGGGGAAGTATGCCAGTGCAGGCCTGGCCAGGCTTTGGGAATACATTAGATGCATTTTGAACCAATGAACATCAAAGTCTGACAAAGCCCCGAGTTCTTGTCATTCCATATAAAATTCCGAAGACAGTGAGACTAAGGGGGAGAAAGGCTATTTTTTTAATATGGAGAAAATGAAATCTAGGTAGTACTTTATATATTTAAGGCTTTTATGGCTCTCAATCCACTTCCTAGTTTAGAAATATAAGTAAGAGTTTTGGGTGACCTGGCTCCCTCTCAAAATGGTATGGTTGGTCTGATCATGTGAAAATGCTTCCAAAACACCATGAAAGGGTGACCCTGCAGGCCCTGAGGCTGTGCTGCCTGCTTGCATAAAGGGAGGGAGATGGGTGGGGGCTATGGTTGCAACACATTTTGAGCAGAAATATACAAGGCCATGTTCCCAGGGACAGATAGAGGTAGGGAGGCTGGACTAGCAAATGGTTTGGGGATAAAATGTACAGGCTCTCGTGACTGTCTGCGTAGTCAGCTGGGGAAAGGGGTTTGAGAAGGCTGGTGGGAGTCCCAAACAGGAACCATCCCTCCCTCAGCTGGAAATTGGCCACTGGCAATGTGGTATTTATGGTGTCTGTGCAGCCATGCTGATTTGGGGAGGGTGCATTTGTGTACCTAGTGAAGAATGGATATGTTGTGTACACTGAGAAATATGCGTACCTGGACATCCATGGTGAAGTATAGATCTAGTGAGGGTGTGTCAAATATATGTGTTGAGGAAAAGACATGGTGATCTGGGCACATGCTGAGATGTGTCCATGGTGCAATGGTGGCAAGCATGTATGTGAGGTGTGTGAGTATGCTCTGGGTTCACGTTGTATACATGTTGAGGGGTGTACACATGATGTAGGGGCTACTGGGGTGCGTTCTTGGTGAGATGGGTGCGTATGGGAAAGTATGCTTGCTCTCAGATATGTACCCAGGACAAGGCCTATTTACTCTGTGCTGGCACTGAGGTGCATGTAAGTGCTGAGATATGCATCCTCATTCATCACGAGGTGAACATCCACTGCGTGTACATGTATGTATTAGATGAATGAGGGGTGTAGGCTGTGGGTGCAGCCCTGGAGCAGAGCCTGGCCTTAGAAGGACAGAGGGGTTCTCCTCTGTTGGGTCCTGCCATTGTAAGCACTGTGGACTAAGAGTGCCTTACAACTGTGATCTCACTTGCCCTTATCACAACGCCCTTCCACAGGTGGGATCCCCGAGGTTCAGAAGGTAAAACTGAGCCCCTTTTCCAGCTTACTGAGCGAGCGGCTGCTCCATCCTGGAAGCCAGCTCTCCGTACCTCAGTTTACTGACCTGTGGGATGAGGGATTGTGATTGGCTTGGAGGACGCAACCCCCATCCTTCCTCCCATATAGGGCCATCCTTCTCTCCCATCCTAGGGCCAGGCTCTTGGTGTCAGGTCTGGGCACCTCCCTCAGGCCTGCTGTTCTCATCTGTGCAGTGGGTTCAAAAGCCATCCTCTGAGCCAGCAGGGGAGGTGATGGGAACACTGGCTACTCGGAAAGGTAGCTGCGGCGGAGGCCTTTGTGAGCATACATCCTTGGGCAGTTTTGCTAGGGCACCCGACCTGGATCCATGGAGAAATCTGAGGCCATAGATGGTCAGGGACTTGCTTATGCACGGCCCATAGAGAAGCTGTGGCAGAGCCGCCTCTGGAACCCAGCTATCCTTCCCAGCCTGGGGCTGCTTCAGTGGCAGTGCCCAGCACCAAAGGCTGAACTCTCTGAGGTGGGGAGCCCCAGGCTGAGCGGCCGGCGCTTCTCTGGAAGTGTGCTGAGGCCTTTCCTCCCATCCCCAGGTGCCCGGCGGTGGCGGCGAGTGGAGCACCGCACTGCTGTCCCCACACGATGCGGACACCACAGCGGAGGGCCACATCCCCTGCCGACGCATGCGCAGCGGCAGCTACATCAAGGCCATGGGCGACGAGGACAGCGACGACTCTGGCGGCAGCCCCAAGCCCTCACCCAAAACTGCGGCGCGGCGCCAGAGCTACCTGAGGGCCACGCAGCAGTCGCTGGGAGAGCAGAGTAACCCACGCAGGTGAACCCCCTAGAGTCCCGCCCCGAGGCAAGCCCTGCCCCGAGGCCCCGCCCCTAGGAATCCTCTAGTCCAGAACGCCCGGTCAGGCCCCAGGAGATCTCAGCTCTCACCTGAGCCCCGGCCCGCGGAAGCCCCACCCACAGGTTAACCCGGCTTCATTGGAGCTCCGCCCCTTCAGGTGAGCCCTGCCTGCACAGGAATTCTTCCCCTGCGGAAGCCTCATCACGCTTCCTACCAGCCCCGCTCACAGGGCAAGCCTTACCACCTAGGTGAGCCCCTCACAGTTATGCCCCATCCCTGGGAACCTCTCCTTCCTCCCTTTCGGCTGCCCCCAAGAGAGCCCAACCCCACAGATGAATCTTGCCTCAGATCCAGGTGAACCCCAGCCCACAGTGATCCAAGCCCCCTAGGTCTAGAGTCTCGATTCCAATAATTACAGGCTGTTGTTGTTCCTTGTGATTAAACCCCTATGATCCTGCCTTCACATTAGCCTTCTTCCTGAGATGCCCGTCCTTAGGTTGGCCCTTGCATTTTGATGAGTTGACTTTGGAAAGCCCCTCCATTTGGTGAACCATCTCATAAGCCCCCCTCCCCCCCAGTTAAGTTCTGGCCACAGGTGAGCCTCATCCTTTGGAAAACCAGGAAAGCCTCTCTAGAGTGACTGGCCCAGGTAAACCCTGCCCTTAGGAGTCCCATCCCCAGGTGAATTCCACTCTCACAGAGGACCTGCCCCGGGAACACTTTACTTCAGGTTAGGACAGTGGCCAGCAAACTGCGGCTCGCGAGCCGCGGTTTGCCGCTCTATTGAATAATGAGTTTGCGGATCACTGGTAGAAGAACCAAGCTCACCACTTATGTTAGCACCTTCCAGGAAAGGTCAGAGGCCCCTCTGTCCATCCCTCTGTAATTGACCCCTGGGGTGAGCTCCAAGATTGGGAAGGAGAGAGGATCCAGAAGTCAAAGAGAGATAGACAGCCTTCACTGTCCCATCACCTGCCTGCAATTCCACTATTCAAGCCTTATCCTGTTGCTTTAAGACTTGGAAGAGTTAGTGAAAGTATGAACAAATGAAACATGCACACAGAAAGCAGCAATTGAAATGTTAGAGAGAGAGGTGAGGCTTTCACATGCAGAAGTCGCCATGGGGATTAGAACAGAAAAGAATGAGAGGCAAGTTACGGAAAGTCTATCAAATGAGTACGAAACAGGTGCAACTTGGTATAGGGGATTCCAAGTCCACTGAGGAAGAAAAACAAAAGCAAGTCAGAAATAAACAAAAGAAAGACTTGGAAGAGTTAAAGAAAACAAGCTTAGTCCTAGTTCCCCAACTACTGGGGGCATGAACCAAGGCTTCATTGAGGAGGTAGTTTGGGAGGACTGAGACAGAGGAAAGATAGGTCAGGTGACAGCAGGACTGAGGCAGTGAGGGGAGAAGCCAGGAGTCTCACTGGCTGGGACAGAAGGCAGGGAATGGTCTGCTGGGGGGAATTCAGGACACTACTGGCCAGTCCCAGGTCAGTCCTCTCTGAGCCTCATTTTCCCCACCTTTAAGTGAGAGGGCTGAGCTAGATGATCTCTAAGACCACTTCTAGGCCTGAGACCCCACAATTCTATGAATGACCAAGGGACACTGATGTTGGGGAGGTGGTTAGGACCAGGGCAGAGGCCTTGAATAAGAGGAAATCAATAAATAATGGTAGCAGTGATAGTACTGAGGACCATCTGTTAGCACTTGCTGTACTCTGGGTCTACTGCCCCAGTGCACTTTAATCTGCATCACTGAATCCTCCTTGTCACAGCCCCCACAGACAGGCACAGTGTCATTCCCACTTAATAGGTGAGGAAACTGATGCTTAAACAAGGGTGATGACTTGTCCAGGGGCACCCAGTGAGGAAGCTGGACTCCGAACCAAGCCCGTCTATATCAAGAGCCTGAGCTGTTGGCTGCTTGGACCTTATCCCCAGAGCAGTGAGGGAGTTGGAGGGGGCAGAAGCAGAGTCAGGTAGATGTGAGAAAGATTGAAGAACAGGGGCCATGGAGAGAATTGGTGAGTCTTCAGTGGAGGCCACCTGAACATCCTGCTAAAACTGATGCCTTTTGGGCAGCCCTAGTCTGAGGTCAATGCTGTGGGTCTTGACCCCACTTCCTCTGTCCAGCCCCTGGAATTGCCCCAGACCTGCAAGGGAGGGGGCTGTAGAATTGAGCTGGTGTGGGCCACCTCAGGTTTGAAACGGTCAAAAGCAAGCTTATGCTGCCACCTCGCGGCTGCAGTGGACATGGCAAGTGTATACCTCCTGCACCTTCCAGCCTCACAAGGCCTCCAAATGCTAGGAGTGCTCCCCTTGCTCACTGCCCAACCATCACCACCACCATTACTTGGGCTGGCAGTGACCTCCATTTTTCTCTCTGCCACTCGATGACCTTGGCTAGTCTTTCCCCCTCTGAGCTTCAGTTTCCCAGGCTGAACAGTGGGTGAGCTGAGCCCTGTCTGCTCCCCACCCCCACCAGGAGTCTGGACCGCCTGGATTCCGTGGACATGCTGCTGCCCTCCAAGTGTCCGAGCTGGGAGGAAGACTACAACCCCATCAGCGACAGCCTCAACGACTCCAGCTGCATCAGCCAGGTGAGGGTGGTGGGCAGCCAGGACAGTGTGCTTGACAGACAGAGCCCACCTCTCACCCAGGGGGACATACATCAAGGCCCAACCCCTGCTGAGTGGTCTGCATTGTGCTTCTGTTTAGTCTGTTCTCAAAGCTACCTATGTGTGTCTCTCTGTCCCACTGACTGTCCTGTGGCTGGTGAGCAGTCACAGGGCATGACATTGCATGGCCTAAGCTGTGGGTCCTGAGGGAGGGCCCACACCATGGCTGTAGACCCAGGAGCCCTGAGGTTAGGGAACTGGAGACCTGGGTTTCGGTCCCAGTCTTGTCACTGACTATAAGAACCCAGAACAAGTCGCTTCCTCCCAGAGCCTGTTCCCTGATTTACCACAAGAGGGTGGTAATTTCTATTTCAAAGGGTTGTGAGGAATCAATGAGATAATGAACATAAAGTGCTCAGCAAAGGGTAGCTACCTTTATGGTGCTTATTGCTATCTTGCTGTGTGACTTCACACAAGTTGCTTCTCCACTCTGGACTACTAACAGCAATAAGCATATGGTGCTGCACTTTTAATTCTCAGCTCCTCGAATCCTCACAGCCACCCCCAGTGGGGGCATTATTATTCATATCCTCATTTCAAAGATGAGGATACTGAGGCTCAGAGAGGTGAGGTCACACAGCTAGGAGGAGGCAAAGATGGGTAGGAATCCAGAGCTGTCAGACACACCTCTTGACCCCAGCCCCTGCCAGGTGTTCAGTACTTTAGAGTTTGCAAAGGTGGGACTAGCCACGGCTTGAAGGCTTCCCCCATGGAGTGGACTTGGAGACAAGGCCCAGAGAGAGCAGACCCCGGCCAATAGTGGTACAGCAAGGCAGCGAGGGCAGCCAGATGCAGACACAGCCTTCTCTCTGTGTGCAGTCCCATGGCCCAGGCTAATGGACTGCTTAGAATCAGGAGGCTTTGGAACCCCCAACTCCTCAACACTCCATTATTCCTAGCCTGGCCATCTTTCCCAGGCCCCCAACCTCAGCATTGTCATTCCCAGACTCCAAGGAGACTGACCTCAGGTGTGGGGAGAGGTACAGCATCCCAGACATGGGACCCTCTGCCACCCTCATCCTGGCCCCACCAAGTCTCATCGGAATAGTTGTCCTGGCCTCCATGCCTGCCACCTGCAGTGTGGTCTCAGTGGCCAGAGAGAGCTTTTAAAAGACTTAAATCAGGCCCTGGGCCGGGTAACTCAGTTAGTTAAAATGCCATCCCTATATGCCACGGTTTGGGGTTCAGTCCCCAGTAAGGGCACCTATGAGTCAACCTATGACTGTATCAATAAGTGGAACAACAAATTGATATTTCTCTCTTTCTTTCTTTCAAATCAATAGTTTTTTAAAAATACATATACAGTGGCCTGGCCACCGTGGCTCAGTGGTTGAGCATTGACCTATGAACCAGGAGATCAAGGTTCGATTCCCAGTCAGGGCACATGCCCGGGTTGTGGGCTCAATCCCCAGTATGGGGCGTGCAGAAGGCAGCCAATCAATGATTCTCTTTATCGTTGATGTTTTTATCTCTCTCTCTCTCCCTCCCTCTCCCTTCCTCTCTGAAATCAATAAAAATTTAAAAAAGAAATATACAGTGAAAGACTGAAGTCAGATCACACCATACCCCTGCTCAAACCCTCCCATGGCTCCCACCACACCCAGGTGAGAGCCAGAGTCTTTACTGGGTCCTGTGAGGCCCTGCCTCCCTCTGGGACGATCTCAATTTGCTCTGTCACTCACCCTGCTCCGTCCACACTGGCCTCCTCTCTGTTCCTTACACATCTTATCCCTGCCCAGGTCACTGCACTTGCTATTCCCTCTCCCAGGAGCACTCTCCTCTCAAATCTTGCACGGCTGACTCTTCCCTGCATTTCAGGTCTTGGCTCAAATGTCACCTCCTCTCAGGGGCCTGCCCTCTCGTGTAAAGTAGCTGCCCTCTCGTGTAAAGTGCTTCGTTTTCTTGGCAGCACTTATCACTATCTAGAATTACATTTGTTTACTTATTTACTTAATATCTGTCTCACTCTTAAGACTGAGAGCTTCCTACAAGTGAGGACCTTGCTATCTTGTTCCCCACAGTGTCCCCAGTATCGGGCACAAGGCATGCTGGTATGTGCTGGATGGACAGCTTCCCTCCCTGTCTCTCCCATCCTATCAGGTTCTGTTCTCTCAGCTCTCAGTCTTCCTGTCTCCCTCTGTTATTCTCTCACCTCATTCACATTTTTCTCTGACTCTAGTGTGTCTCATTTCCATGTTTCTCTCTGGGTCTGTCTATCCCTCTCTCACACCCATCTTCATCCCCTGCCTGGCCCTGGCACTTGGAACACTTTTGTCCTTTGGCTACACAAAAAGGCACAAGATATTAAGCATGCTGGGGACCCTAGCAGGTCTCTCCTATTACCCCCTGACTAGCCCCAGCTCTGTCCAAGCCCAGGGTCCTCTGAACCCCCAAACCTTCACCCCCAGAAGCTTGAGCAACCTGAGCCAAAGTCAGAGATTTGCCAGCTCTAGCTGTGTCTCTGCAGCCTTCATTCCTGTCCAAGAGAGCTTGTCCCACCAGGCATTGGACTGTGCAGGCCCTGACCAGAGAAGAGAAGGCTCTGGGCTCTGTCCCTAAACTATAGATCCTGGGGGCTGCCCAGGTAAGAGGCAGCAGACAGGGCATCCATGGTGCCAGTGGCCAGACCAAGAGAAAGATGTGTAAACAGCACATTACAAATCCCCTGAATGAGTGAGCCTCCCATCCCTAGGGGAAGCCAAGTAAGACCTCCCAGCACCTGGGCTTCAGCCAGTCTGAGGAGGAGGTTTGACCAGCCAGCCACAAGTTCTATTGCAGCTGAGCCTGAACAACCAACCCCAGCCCCAGCCTTGGTCTCTCCATAACTCTCACCTTCTCTTTCTGCAGATTTTTGGACAGGCCTCCCTGATCCCCCAGTTGTTTGGCCATGAGCAGCAGGTCAGTATGTTAACCATTTTTTTGTACCCCAATTCCAGAATCCAGAGCTGGGTCTTAGGCCTGGCATCTGGGTGGTCCTAGCTCCCAGCCTGGACAGGTAAAAGCAGAGCCAGCACCAGGAAAGCCACCTCCAATGAAGGTGGAGCCTAGGCTCATGTTGGCACCTTGACCTTCCACTCCTTGGCCCTATTGCTTCACTTCTCTATGCCTGTTTCCTCCTCCCCAAAATAGGAAAGAATGGGTGAGGTTCTGTGATAGGCTATGAAATAACCCCAGGATAAGGGAAAGCTTTCCCTGAGAGTCTTCTGGCTCCCTCCCTCTTCACCTCCCCCAACACTGGGGAAAATCCTGGGCAGACTGTTTTATTTGGACAGGCTGGGGACTGGTGGTATTGACCTCAGCCCCGAGATCCCCTAACTTTTCTCCTTTTGGGGCCTTTAAAGATGTTGGGGTGTTGGGACTTTCTGAATGTAGAGACTTTTCAATTTTACAAAAGTTGATGGAGGTGGGGCCAGTCCTGGTATAGTGTTTGGTAAGGGTGCTCCCCTCCCATGCACACTCACTCTGCCCCTGGAAGTGGCCCTTTCCTCCCTCCCAGCCCCAAGACCAGAAACTAGAGCAGGAAAGGTGCTCTGAGCTCAACCCCTCATTGTGTCCAGGAGTAGGCAAGGGACTTGTCTAAGGCCACATTCTACCGAGGCAAAACTAATTAGGACTGGGCCCCACATTTCCTGATGCCAGACATGGATGCCTTATGTGCCTCCCACCCCATGTCACATTATCCTCGAAGGTCTTTGGGAGTCCCCAGTAGGCCAGGCAACCCACAGGGCAGTTCCCTGCACACAGTGTGTCCTCAATGATACACATACCACCAGCACTGACCAGGTGACTCCCCACCCTGCCAGAGTTTGCAAGCATCTTAACCAACACTTACAAATCCTTGCACTCACCCCACAGAGCTTCCTATGATACTAGGTACAGGTTAGCAGGTGCTTACTCTCCCAGACACTATTCTAAATCTGTGATATGAATTATATCACTTAATCTTGATAACAATCCTATGAAATTTGGTCTATAACTAGTCCCCATGTTATACCCTTGATCTTAGCCAAAAGGCTGAAAGCAGTATTAGCCTCCATTTTATAGATGGGGAAACGGAAGCACAGAACAGTTAAATGAGTTGCCCACATTCATATTGTGAGGAAATTATGAACCAGGGATTAAAACCCTGGCAGTCTAGTTCCAGAGCTGAGCCATTACTGTGAAATCCCAAAGCAAGACCTCATTGCCCTTGGCAGTATATTTCAGGTGGCAGCATTGGAAGATAAACACCTATATTTCTAATATCCCCTGCATTTTGAATATGCCACACGGCCTTTTAATTTATCAGCACTATCCAATAGAACTTTCTGCAGTGATAGAATTGTTCTGTAATTCATGCTGTCCAGTAAGGTAGCATGAGCAAGTGAAATGTGAATAAGGAAATGAATTTTTTATTTAATTTTATTATTATTGTTTATTGATTTTTCTATAGAGAGGAAGGGAGAGGGATAGAGAGTTAGAAACATCGATCAGCTGCCTCCTGCACACCTCCCACTGGGGATGTGCCCACAACCAAGGTACATGCCCCTGACCAGAATCAAACCCAGGACCCTTCAGTCCGCAGGCCGACACTCTATCCACTGAGCAAAACCGGCCAGGGCTTTCAATTTTAATTAATTTAAACCTAAATAGCCACACATGGTTACTACTGTAACAGCTTTAGACCTTTCCAAACATATGCTTCCCATTGGGCGATGTCATTTTACTTGATGCAGTCAGACAAGTACACAGGCATTTCATTTCATTTCATTTAGATGGAGAAACACTGACCCAGAGGATAGGGATGGCCTGGGATCACACAGCCCGGTCCAGAGCAGAGCTGGCCCAGGCCCACCCAGCTCCATCCGTTCCTTCACATGCTGCTCCGTCATGGGCTTCCCTCCCCTGTAGCCCCCACCTCTCCCAGGACCTCTATCCAGTGTCCCTTTTTGGCCAGCTGACTCCTCAGCTTATATTCTGTGATCCCCAGTTACCAACATGACCCAAAACATGAGTCAGGCAGACCCTTCTAGAACGCTTGGAAAGTGTATGTATGGTGAGGACCCTCTGTGCTCACACCTCCACCTGCAGATTTGTAGGATCTTCATCAGTCATCTTTGGAGGAACACTGAGAAGCCATCCAGATGAGCTCGAATTAGATGTGAGATGGCAAATAGCAACCATTCTGGAATTCTCCACACTGCCCATGACAGGCATCACTAATCCATCCTCACTGCCACTACCCTGGCCCAGTCTTAAATTCTCTTACCAGATTATCTATTGCAGCAGTTTCATCTCTGGCCTCTACCTCCATTCCAGACTCCTCCCCAGTGTCCACTCTGTATGCCAGGGCTAGATTAATCTTCCTTAAATATACATTTTGAGTGTTTGATTCTGCCACTTACTCACTGGGTTCCCCTGGTAAGCGTCTTCCTCTCACTGCACATGGAATGAATTATCTCATTAATCTTGACAACAAACGTATAGAATTTGGTCTGTAATTAACCCCCATTTTATAGATGGTAAATACCTATAAATAGTAAGATAGTAAATATCTAGCACACCTGTTGGCACCCCTCACTCCAACATCCCAGGCAGACATTAATAATTGATTATAGCCCTAGCTGGTTTGGCTCAGTGGATAAAGCATCAGACTGCAGACTGAAGGGTCCTGGGTTCAATTCCGGTCAAGGGCACATGCCGGGGTTGCACTCCATCCCCAGTTGGGGCGTGCAGGAGGCAGTGGGTCAATGATTCTCTGTCATCATTGATGTTTCTATCTCTTCCTTTCCCTTCCTCCCTGAAAGCAATAAAAATATATTTTAAAAAAATAATTTATTATAGCCTTCTTTCCCCCACTAAGTTTATATGTGGCCGCAAAATCTATCGGTCCATTAGTGTGGACACACAGGTATAATCTCGTTAATATCCTGGAAACTATCCTTAACAGTTTCTCCTCCATTGTAGAGATGGGGAAAATGAGGCCCGGAGTGAGAAGGGCTGTATATTTCCACGGGCTCCTCTGCTCATCCCATTCTGAGATGGGAGGAGGAGGAGAGGGTGGACTGGGTTGAGGCCCCACAGACTCCACAGCCCAGTACACAGTAGCCCGTCCCTGGATGAGCAAAGCTGGCCCCTGACGCCTGCCCTTGCCTGGACAGGTACGGGAGGCGGATCTGAGCGACCAGTATGAGGCGGCCTGCGAGTCGGCCTGCAGCGAAGCAGAGTCGACAGCGGCGGAGGCGCTTGACTTGCCGCTGCCGAGCTACTTCCGCTCCCGCAGCCACAGCTACCTGCGCGCCATCCAGGCGGGCTGCTCGCAGGAGGAGGACAGTGTCTCCCTGCAGTCCCTCTCCCCACCACCCAGCACCAGTAGCCTCAGCAACAGTCGCACGCTTCCGAGTGAGTACCGAGTTGAGGGGAAGGGTTTTGTTTTGCTTTGTTTATGGGAGGGGCAGCCAGTGGGAAATGCTGGGGAGGAATTCGCGGTGGGCTGGCCGGGATTGGAGGGATGATTAGGAGCAAAAGCAAGAGGCCTTGGGGCTGAACTACTCACCGGCTGGCGAATCGGTGCTCCAATGGGGGCACAGAGGCAGATGCCAGCACTGGTGGCCGGGCTGAGGGGGCTGGAGAAGGCCCCAGCTAGTGGGAAGTTCAGCCCGTGGCTGTCAAGACCCTGGCTCAGAGCAGCCACCTACTGGTGGGCTGGGCTCACTGAAGCTCTACGCACTGTTTGGATTAGTTCAGTTATGCAAACCTGTGGGGAGGACAGGAACCTCCAGAGAAGGCAGAGCCTTCTGGGAGAGGATGGGATCTGCATTGAGCCTTCTCAAAAGGAGTGAGTTTGCAGGTTTCTCTCATGTTCACAATCAGGGACAAGCTACCCGTCCTGATACTTGTTCTAAATCCTCTGGAGATAACCCATGTAGGGTCAGGGTAAAAAGAGAACCTGTGTCACAGAGCAAGCCATGAAAATCAACAAAATCAAGACCAAGGAAAATCATAGCACAATATCTGGTTCAGTAGAGAGAGCTTTGAGCTTACTCTGGCCAGCTGGTTCTCTCCCTGAGCCTGTTTCCCCATCTATAAATAAATTGGGGCATAAGCCAGACCCTAGGGGGCTCTTGGGGAGATGAAATTAAGACTGGGTGTAAAAAGTGTTTATCAGGGCCTTGCACACTAGGAGCTGACAAGTGGTAGCTGTTATCAGACTTGACTCTGAGCTTCCTAACAATTGAAGGCAACTGGTGTTGGATTGTTGTCAGAAGAGAGACAGCTGTTTCAAGTACTTAACTGGTGTTTAATGTTCATAAATGAACCTGAATCCTGTGGATAGTCTACACACAGGAAACCAGGTTGTTGACTGAACGAACTGGTCTTTGCAGGGGGGCAGAGCAAGAATCCACTTTGTTTACCTATTGCCTGGGTGATATATGGGCAGATCCTTAAGCTTTCCAGCCACTTTTAAACCTTAAGGAACAGTCTCATTTTCAGGTATTAAGAGCTCAGTCTGGTCTCAGTTCAAACTTGTCTACCTCAGCATCTCGTGCACCTGCAGCTGGGTGTGGTAGCCAGTGTCTTCTCTGTTCCTTGTTCTCCAGTGGCCGTTTCTGGTCCCTCCAGGTGGGAGGGCGAGGTAGCTAGTGCAGATGCCCTATGCTGGCTCTTTCTCCTATGTGGTGCTTTTGGAGTTTCTCCTACCCTGCAGGGCCACATGGTGCCCTCTTTTCTGACATGAGCAATCTCCCTCCAGCCCACTGTTCTTATTCCCCCTCAGCTTCTCCATCCAGTGGTCCCCCTCCTCCCCACGCAGCCTCTTTTTGCTAGGAGGCCTGGCCCTGCCAGGCAGCCACTTGGGCAGAATTCTCCGAAGACAGCTCCAGCCCTGCTTTCTTTCTTGGTTCCCACATAACCCATGTGAAATGAGGCCTTTGCCTGCAGCACTCTGAAAGTATGGGTTGGTCTGCTACAGCCTTCCTTCTAGAACTGCTGTCACACACAGGTAGCCCTGCCAGCCATTCCATTTTAGAGGTCTACAGGCAGGTGTTGAGGCCCAGGTTCTATGGCCTTCAAATCCAGGGAATCCCTGCCAGGCTCTTCCAGTCCTCTACATTCCACTTATGAGCCTTGGGTATATGATCAGTTTTCCCACATCATCAGGCCCATGAGAAATTCTCTAACTACAAAGTGGGCCTGGGGGGACATATAGCACCTTAGCAATTTTCTTCAAAGAAACCCTCATTCACTAATCTCCCCTCACCCCAATCACTCATGAATGAGCTGAGGATGGATGATGGGCTACATGTCTCAGAACTATTTGGGTTCCTTTATTAGTTAGCTATTGCTAGAGTAGTACTGTATATCAAACAACCACAAAATCGGTCCAATACAACAGTTAACATTCATTTCTTGCTCCCAAGTTTGTGAATTAACTGGGACAGCTCGGCTTCTGGGGCCAAAGGGTCCTCCTGGGATCAGTGGCCTACCCAGGGCATATTCTCATGGTGATGGCAGGAGCACCAGAGAGCAAGCCTAGCTATACATGCACATTTCAAGGCCCCTGTTTGCATAATATTTGCTAAAATGTTATTGGTTAAAGTAAGTCATATGACTAAGTTCAAAGACAAGGGATGGAGAAGTACCCTCCCACCTTTGTGTCAGAAACTGTATTTACATGCAAAGGGTTTAGATACAGGGAGGAGTGAAGAATCAGGGTCAATAATTCAGTCCACTCTCTTGGCCATATTGACTTAGAAAATACGTTTATCCTCAAGACCACCTCCCACCCACCCCCAAGTTTTATCCAATCATAATATCAAGATCTCATGTCTTATGTCAGGTCTGGATGTGACTCCTCTTGATTGAGTGACCTAAAATCTAAAGAGACAGTTGTCCACCTCCTACCCATAACTCTCCACACATCCAGCATACATTGGTGAAATAGAGACAAGATTACTGCAATTCACACTTCTGTTCACAAAAAAGAGAAAAGGAATTCAGAGACTTACTGATCCATGGCAGTTCTGAAGTTCTGGGCAAATGTTGGACGAATGCTCTAGGGTAGGAAATTACCTTGATGAGGCCCAAGCTGTACCACCGGGAGTTGACTCCCTAAGGCACTGTTCTCAGCAGCTCTTGGTTCCGCTCTCTGAAAGCCCTTCCTGTTCTATTTGCCTTTTGGACCACTTCAGAAGAGAACATTGAAGAATGTGCTCTTTGGGCCGCTGAACAACTTTCTTAGCCTGCTTTCTCCCTAAAGAGAGTTAGGGACCCAGATGTCTTTTCACACGTAAAATGGTCTCTGTCCCTTCTGCCCAAGCTGATCGTAGTTTTGGCTGCGCACCTACATCAAACACCTTATGGGTTTCCTATGTATTTGATTCCACTTAACTCATTGTGCCAAAACCACACCCACAATTATTTTTGAGTCATGCCAGTCTCTCTAGATTCAATTATGACTACTTTGGTACATCAGGCCAACTCCTTTCAGCTTTGTGGTAGCCCTTTTGAGCAGCTGAGAGCATCTACTAGGGCATCTTATTATTTTGGAGTATTAATAAAAGATGTTTCAACCACACCCTTGATTTTATCTGGGCCACATGCTGTATCTTAACTGGCCATCACCTTGGTTTCTTTGTCCTTTGCCCTTGGTTTCATTTGTATCTTAATTTGAGAATGACTTACTAGCAGGGGAGGCTGGAGTTAACACATTTCTTTTCCAACTCAGCAAGTTCTGGGCCCTCTATATCCCCTCTAAACACTCCTTATTCCTTTTTATGAATTTTCTTTCTTATACAACTTTATCAAATGCACCCAAAGGAGCCAGCTTTTGCTTTCAACATTTTGCCTGGAAACTACCTTGCCCAAATCCATGTATTTTCTTCAGGTTACTCTAGATTGACAGTTTACCAAGCATTTCACCCCCACATGATATGGGTTACCTTTTTTCTAGCCTACTGTAACATTTTACCTACTACTTACCACTTGGTCTCAGTGCCAACGCTACATACTTTTGTTGCTAATACTCCCTACTCCTGGTACCAATTTCTGTATCTGTCAGCTATTATCACAATAATGCTGTGTAACAAATAAGCATGCTTTTTTAGTGGCACACAATAATACACATTTGTTCTCATTCATGAGTGTTCAAGTTGTCTGGTTCTGTTCTGCATGTCCTACATCCTCCTCTCAGAACCAAAGGGTGCCCCTAGAATCACTACCACAGCCAGGGCATGCTCTTGTCATGGTGGTGGCAGAAGTATAAAAGGGAAAACCCCACTTTGCAAGCATATTTCAACTCTCTTTCATATCTACTCATATTTGGTTGGTTAAAGTAACTCATATGAGTCCAAGGCCAAGGTCCAGGGAAATATATCCCATCTTTTGTGGGAGAAGCTGCAGTTACATAGCAAAAGGTATGAATTATGGAAAGGATTGGGAATTGAGGCCAAAATTTCAATCAGTCATAGCCCGCCCCCTCAGCACAGCCCTCATGGATGATTCAGCATCTGGCTTTAAATGTAGTGATATGGAGCTTTGATTATTCTCATTTGGGGCTTTAGCCCAAACCAAAACACTCAAGAAAGTATCATGTAGCAACATCTTACACCTACCCAGACATGTGTGCACATGTGTACCTACTTACAGGCATATATAGAGTTTTGTACCCGTAGGCCTCTATATGATATAAAAGTATAAATAAAAACACATGCACACTGATATTCTCATATGTACACATAATATCTACATATCTCTACATACATCTGCACACCCTCACATACATGTGTGTCTCCAACACTCATGCCACCTTCTCACCTATGAGGACATCATGCCTCTAGCAGATTTGAACCACCAAATAATTTCACCACCCACATTTCCCTGGTCAGCCCTCCCTCCAGGTCTCCACAGTGGCTCCTCTCTCCTCCACCCTGCAATCCCCTCATGCTCACAAAACTCATTTCCCTCACCAGGAAAACCAAAGCCACCATATTTTCAGATCTGTGCCTGGAGCTGCAGCTGGTCCATACAGTACCTTTGTGTGCTGGGTTAGGAAAGAGTGCCCCCACCACCACCACCAGACATTTAACTGCCACCTCTTGAAAAATTGTCATGATGTACAGTTTTTTTTCAGAATAAGACCCGTTAATGCCATCTGCTAGAAACTTGTCATAATCAGTATATACTTTAATTATGTCTTTATTGTGACTGACACACCCCCTTATGTGTGGCATCCTTAATCAGTGTAAAACTTGCACAGTCCTGCCCATAATCACCTCTCTCCATATGGAAACACACAGGCACACAGGCACCTCCTATTCAGCCACTGTCTCCCCTCAGGGGCCACATTGGTCAGAAGGCTGCCCCCTTTCCTTAGCATCTGTCTCCAAGGAGTGAGCAGTCTGGGCCCTACCACCATGCTGAGGGTCATGAAAGCTCCTTGTCACTTTCACATGGGCACATATGCAGGCAGGCAGGTAGATGTGTGTGGGCGGGGCGGTGTATTGAGACTGTGAGAGCCTGGGAGGGGTGGACCCCGGAGAGTGGCCATGGGCACGATGTGGAGTGCCCACCCACTTCCTCAGAACTGGCCAGCTTCCCAGCTGCCAATGCCAATGCCACCCCTTCTCTCCCTCCCCCTTTCTGACCCAGATTCCACATTCCAAAAATAGCTCTGGCAGGTGACTGGCAGGCTGGGTCAGCTCCAGCTGGGATGGTGGGGAAAGCAGCAGCTTGGCTGCCTATACATGCCCCTTCCCAGCCAAAGAACCTACCTGGGAGAGGCCACAGGGGTTCATCATCCCTCAGTCCGCCTCCTCTCTCTCTGCCTCTGAGAAAAAAAGAACAAAGAAAACCTCCCTCTACTCCTTTCCTTCTCTTCCTCTGCCCATCTTCCATTAGTGCTCATTCTCCTCTCCTCTCTCCCTTTTTCCATCCCTTTCTTCTCGCTTCCCCTACCATCCCTCCCCCATCTCTCTCCCCACCATCTCAGCTTTCTGGTCTGTCTCCCTCAGCTCTGTTTCTCCCTGCATCCTCTATCCCTCTCTTCCCTCACAGTTTCTGGCCCTCCACTCCCACCAGCCTCCCTTTGTGTCTCTCCCACTCCTACTGAATCACAAGGGAGGCTGTGACATCACCCCAAGTGTGGTCATGGTAGGCTGCTGGGTAGCACCCCCAGCTCCTGCCAACTGCATTCTCTGCCCCTTCACATGTGTACGCACACACACACATGCAGATACACACACACGTACATTCACACACACACACACACACACACACACATACACACACTAGGGGTCACTCCCTGGCAGTACTTGAGGCTGTAGGCTGAGCTGGGTGTTCCTGCCCTGGGAAACACCCTTGTTCAGGGGCTGTAAGTTCTAGTTTTAGCTCTGCTGTGTCACTCTGGGCGGGCCCCAGCCCCTCCTTGTGCCTCAAATTCTCCATCTATATTGTGGAGCTTGGGTTTGGGGATCCTTGAATACCTCCTATCCAAGTCACAGAATGTTCTGTCCTCCCTTCTTTGTCTTCCCCCTCCCGCCCTCCCTCTTTCCCCCCCCCTGCCCCCCCTCCCCCCGTTGAACTCTCCCAGTTTCTTCTCTGATTCACTCCTCCTCCATAGACACAGGAAGGGAGGCTGACTACATTCCAGGAGCAGTCAACCCTTCAGTCAGCCTTGTCTTCTAGTCCCATCCTAGGTCTAGCCCTCCACAGTCTCTGTTTATTAGGCTCCTGTCAGACTGGACACTCCATCTGCCTGAGCATCAGTGCTGAGAGGAACCTCAAAGACCAACTTGTTCAGAGATGCAAAATAGACTTCAACTCATGTCATCTCTGATCCCTGGAGCTCAGGACTGAGATTTAGTTAAGCAGAGAAGTGTGCTGCCATCGATTAGTGATGTCTGCCGTAGCCAGGATAGTTGCGCATATCTGACATTCCAGATTTAACCCAGTTAACCTCTTTCACACACACATGCACATACACATTTGCTGATATTTTACAAAGAAACTGCAGCCTAGAAAACGTGAAGTCAAGGTCACCCAGTTAGTAGGTCAAGCAGGTGTTTTCCACTGAATTGAGTTTGCTATTATCCTGTGGGGGGGCCACTCAAGTCCTGGTAAAGAGGTACAGTATGTCCCACAGAGTTTCAGGGAGAATTATCTGGCAACATGGGCAGGATGGATCAGATAAACACTAAGTGAATAGTACACGTGCAGCATAGGACGAGTAAACATATTTTCAAAGTCTTAGGACTGTGCCTGGCCCAATAACCCCCAGTTGCTTTTTTTATTCATATGCCTTTAAGCAAAAACCAGGACAGTGGTGTCTGAAACACTGTATCATCTTCAGTATGGTTCTTTTCTCCTTTTTATATTTTTAACCATAAAAATTATATTTTATTTACATAATTTCCTATGAAATAGATTTTATACACTTGAGACTGAAAATTGAAACTGCTTTTCCCACAAAATAACTGGTGAGTTATCACATTCTTAGTTCTTTCATGATATAGTAATATTAAATCATTTTAGAAAATAAAATGGCATGTTAAAGCTAATTATTGGCACTTACAAATCAGTAAATTTATTAAAAAAACCTATTATGAGCAAATACATAAAACACCAGTTGAAAGTGAAACTTGAGTGGACCATGCTGGAGAATATGAGACATTCTTTTCAATAGGTTTACTTTATATTAGCACTGTGGTTGGCCCAACATGGTTACCACCATTAAAACAGATCCTTCAGCAACCAGAAATTTTATCTTTTTTAAAAATGTTTTCATTGATTTTTAGAGAGTGGGGAAGGGAGAGGGATAGAGAGATAGAAACATAGATGAGAGAGGAACATCATTGATCAGCTGCCTCTTGTTACTCCCCACTGGGGATCAAGCGTGCAACCTGGGTTTGTGCCCTGGCCAGGAATCAAACTGTGACCTCCTGATTCAACCACCGAGCACAGTGGCTGAGCTGGGTTATCTTTTTTATTTTTTTCCTAAAATAAAAAAGCAGTCTATGAAACATGAAATAAATAAGAATAGTCTGGAAGTCTTATAGGGGCTCAATTTCAGTACAATGGCACTTTCCCATTCTTCTATTTCATAAAGCACTTCATTTATCCACTTGGAAAAAAATTTATTATATATATATATATATATATATATATATATATATATATACACACATATATATATATATATTATATATATATCAACTGGAGTCAGAATCAATGTCCCATTTGTGAATTTTCCAACCTGTCCATTCCATCCACTTGACAAAATACTCGGAGCAGATTTCTTCTATTTGGATTTCCTGCCTTTCTGCCCTTTCCTCTTCTTTTTCTTGAAAATATCTGTGTCCTAGGCTATTCTCCTTCTTCCTTTGCTGCCTTTTTTTTCTTTGGTCTGCTCCTACAAAACCTTTTAATTCACATAATTCTTTTTAGGAGGCTGAGCATAGGACTCGTTCCTGTTCCAGGACTCTTTTGTTTTCCATAACTCATGATCCCAAACCTATGTACCTCCAACTGAACCGTTTCTAAGTTAAATTATTGTATAACCACATCTTTCTTTCTCCTTTTTCCCCACCCCCAGAGGCATTTCTTTCTTCTTCTTCTTTTTTTTTTTTTATTTCAGAGAGGAATGGAGAGAGAGAGAGAGAAAAAAAATGATGAGAATCATCAATCTGCTGCCTCCTGCACACCCCCTACTGGGGACTGAACCTGCAACCTAGGCATGTCCTGATTCATGGGTAGATGCCCAACCACCGAGCCACACGGGCCAGGACTGTGTGCTCTTTTTGATCCAGCTTCTGTTTTGTTATTTCTGCTGTGGAATTCCACCACTGCTACTTTCTTCAGAGAAGAGTTGATGCTGCAGCACAAGGGACCTGTGGTCCTGCTAGGGAACCAGTGGGGGTCCCAGCAAGGGCACACTGCCCTGTTCTCTGAGCTCCCTAGAGGAAGCTTGAAGCGCTCTTCCTCTGGTCTCTTACAGGAGAACCAGGAGGGGGAGCTGTCTCTGCCCCTAACGCCATTGAAGTCCCCACATCTCTCGTTTCCCCTTTTCTTTCTGATCCTTTTCTGTTCTGCTTCATCTTCTGTCTCCAAAGTTGTAGAGGTTCTGGAGCACAGCACCCAGAGGTGTGCGAGAAGAGGAAAGCGAGGAGGACCCCAGACCCTGCTTCTGTGCCATTATGGGGTCTGACTCCATGGGACAACGCAAAGCCCGCCTGAATGCCCTTCTTTTCTCTGTTTTACATTTGGAACAGAAATGCACAGAGAAGGGAAGGAACTTGCCTAGGTCACCCAGCAAGGCAGGTTGGGAAGCAGGAGCTGGGTCTGTGGACCTACTCTAAGTGCGGCCTGAGGGATGAGACCCGCAGAGAAACAACTCTGGACCAGGACTGTGAGGAGGGGGCACTGGCTGGGGAGAAGGAACTGGGAGGGCCCTGAAGCTAGAAGAGTGATTATGGATTTAGGCAGTACCTGCTGCACTTGCCCTCCAGAGCACCGTGGGGTGCAGGTTTTATTATGTCAAGCAGGAAACGAAGGCTCAGGGAGGCTGAACGGATGTTCAAGGTCACACAACCCCCCAGAGGCTGAGCCAGGATTTAAACCCAACCTGGAGGGCTCGGGGTGAGGACAACAAAGTGAGGATGGAGCAGCGGGGACAACTATAAACACTTAGGACATAGAGTCGGTTGTACTTGAGGTCTCATTTGACCCTACAGGGGTGAAAAGACCACCTCGGGCGCTTGCTCTGAAGCCTCAGTTTCCCCCCGTGGTGCCCAGGTGTCGCAGTGGTAAGCGGGTGCGAACTCTCCCCGCCCGCCTCACGCACAGAGCATGCGTCCCGTTCCAGCTGGAACCGGTTAGGCCGGCGGCGTGAGGGGCGGAGCCCCCGTCCCGCGCTCAGGCCTGCGCGTGCCGACGTGGGCGCGCTCCCTCTCTCGGTGGGTCTGCTTGGGCGGGATTGAGCGCCCCGCGCGCTTGCGCACCGGCCGAGCCGCGCGTGCGCGCGAGGGGCCCAGTGCCCGGCCGGCTGCGCGCGCCCCCGTCCGCCCGCGACGCGCGCGTGGCTGACGCGGAGGGCGGGGAGAGGCGGGGCCGACGCTGGGCTTTAACCCAGAGGCCCCGCCCCTCGGGCGTACAAAACCGGAGCCTCGGGCCGGGCCGCGTGAGGGAGGAGGGTGAGTGCCCGCCGCTGGCCGCCGCTGTCGCCAGCCGGTCCGTCACTCCGTCCGTCTGTCCGGTCCACGTCGTCGCCGCCGCCTCCTCAGCCCGGACGCCCGGGGCCCGCCCAGAGCCGCCCGGAGCAGCCGCGGCCCCGCGAGGAGACGGGCGCCGCCCCCGCCCGGTCCTGCCCCCGCCCTCCTCCCCGTCTGTCCGTCCGTCCGTCAGTCCGTCAGTCCACCCGCCCGCTCGCGCTTCCGTCCTTCTGTTCGGCCAGACCTCGGGCCGTCTCCCCGCTCCGTCCGCTTTGTCTCTCCCGGCCGCTGTCTCTTTGTCTCTGCCCCGCGCTGCCTCAGCCCCTCCTTCGCTCCCCACACTCGGGTCCCCTCGACGCGTTCCTCTCGTCCCTCAGAGCCTCCTTTCCTGAACTCCTCCATTCTTTAGGATTGCCCCCCCTCAGAGCGCCCCACATCTTTGGGTGCTTTTCCTTTAGAACAACCTCCACACCCCCAGGACTCCCCTGTGGGCTTCCCGCACATCCTTTGGGGGCCTTCCCTCCATCTGCACCCCAGATCCCTGGGGTCTTGCCTCCTCTTAGCCCTCATTCCCTCAGGATTTTTCCTTTTTCTGGTGTCCCCCCCTATACACTGGGATCTCCGAGATCCCTTGGGGTCTCTCTCCTTGGAAACCCTCCCCCACAAAACTCCCCGGCTTCAGCTCCCCTCCCTGCCTTCCCTTGGTTTGTCCCCTGTCACTGACTCTCCTTGTTCTCTTTCAGGCCTCTGCTCTCCCCCACACACATTTATCTGGGTGGGGATCCCCGCTTTGCTCTCCCTGCCTCTCTCTGTCCCCACATCTGTCTCCTTGCTCTCACCATTCAATGTCTCTTGTGCTGAAGGCCCCCTTTTGAACCTGCTTCTTTGCCCAGAGCTCTTTGCCCCCGGTTTCTCTGCCCCAGCCCCCTGTCTCCTCTCCTCTCTGCTCCTCTGTCTCTCCCTCTCCCCTTTTCTGTCTTTGCCGGTCTCTGGGTCTCTGACCCCCCATCCGGCCCTCATGGCTTTGTGTCTGGAGCTCTTGAAGCAATGTGAGTGGTGGGGTGTCTGGGTCGGGCGGAGTCTGCCTGCAAGCTGGCCGTGGCTGAGGCTCCATGGGGTTGGCGCTGGGGCGAGGGCTGGCACTAGGGCTGGACTCTGTGGGCCTCCCAAAAAGGGGGCAAGGAGGGGGGAGGCCAGCTGATGGAGCTGGGAGTGGGTGGCCTTTCTGCTCTGAGGCTTCTGCTTTAGTTGCTTGAGTGTGTGAAGGGTGTCATGAGCTGGGTGTCCCTGCCTGCTTGGCCCTGCATGGCCTGGCACTTTGTGATCGCTTGTGGGCAGGCCTGGGCTATTTTGGAGCCGGCAGGATGTGATATCACTTGGGCGTTTATTTAGACCCGGCTCGGGGGTGGGGGCTGCGTTCTTGCCAACTTGAGTAATGAAATTGTGCAGGGGGGTGCGGCCTCCTAGGCAGCTGGGTGGTGGGATTTGGTGCCAGTACTCTGCAGGCCACCAGACTGGGCAGGTGAGCAAGGGTCTGTGCTGCCTTGGTCTGTCGGAGCCTCTCAATGAGGGTGAGGGTAGAGAGTTGTTCTTCGTCTGACCGTCCTATAGTATTGGGTTTAGTGGTCTAACACCTCTGGGGCCTTGGTTCTGCCAGCTTCAAGCTGTGTGACCTTGAGTGAGACCCTCAACCTCTCTAAGCCTCAGTTTCCCCATCTGTTTGAAGAGAATAATTGCGCCAGCCTCACAACGTTGTCTTGATGATCAAATGAAACATCTGTAGACATGCTTTGTGAACTCTCACCCTCTTTAAACTGAGCTCCACAGAGGAAAAGCAGCTTGCCTGGACTACATAGCTAGTTTATGGTGTACCTGGAACAGGGATCAGGACCCAGGAATCCCCATCCAGAGTTCTTTACGCTCCACTCCATTACTACCTGATTATTCAGGAATACACCTGCCCCGTGATAGGGCAGGAAGTACGCCATTCCTTATTTATGCCCTGATCCTGGTTATTCTTTGTCAGTTTGTAAAGATAGGCAGGTATGCCCAGCTGGATGTTTGTGCTGGGAGACAGTTGGATTTTCCATGTTCCGTCTCATTGTTGTTTACGGGATTTTTCCCTTGTTTGGCCAATGGCATTTGGGAATTGTCACTGTGGTTGTAAGCCCTAGCTGCTTTTCCTGCTTCCCTGTAGAGTGATGGAACAAAGTCCCCAGCTGAGAAAGGGTCCACATTCAGCCGGGGTCTGCTGTCAGGGAGCCTAGGATGTCCCAGAACTTTGGAGGAGATGAGATCAGCAATTGTAGCCCCCTTATCTTATAGAAGAGGCCCAGAAAGACCAGGGACCCACAGATGGTCAAGCTATGACTCCTGGGTACTGTTCCATGGAATTGCCTCTGAGGAGGTCACTGTCAGGATGGTGTCACCTGCCCACTGGCATATAATGACAATTTCTTACACCCACTGACCTTTTACTATAGGCCTATGCTCGGCACACTACACAGATTACTTGCAGTGGGGAGAAGAAGGGGCTTGGTTCCCATCTAGAAGTGAGGGATCAGGGTTCTAGTCCCACATCTCACCCATTCTCAGGGAGGCATCTTTCCCTTGGGCTTCAGCTTCCTTATCTGTAAAATGGGAATCATGATCCTTGTCCTAAGACTGGTTCTGAAGTCATGGAATCCCTAAAAAAATTCTGTGAGGCAGAATGCCAAGGTTCTATTCCTGCCTCTGATGCAGTGTGACTTCAGACAGGAGTCCTCCTCTATGTATTTTTCCTTCTGAAAAAATGAGGGTGTTGGGCCTGTTCTCTTAGGTGCTTTCAGCTCTGACATTTGAGGATCCTAAGGTAATTAAAAGGTCACCTATTTGTATCTACATCTCATCTTACCTGTTAAAAGTGTGCTTGATCACAGAATAAGAGGGAGAATAGATTGAATGCTGTCAGATGTGTGCTGATGATGTTCTGTGGGGTTTTGTAGAAGAGAAACAAAGGGAGAGAAAGGAGTCCAGGAGAAGGCAGTAATTGAGCTGGGCCTCTGTACCAGGCATGTTCTGCCTTTTAAACAAGCATATCTCAGAGATACTGTGGGGTCAGTTGCAAACCACCACAATAAAGCGGATTATCATCTTTTTGCTGTTGGAGGGTCTTGCCTTCAATTTGTAAAAACACAACATCTGTGAAGTGCAATAAAATGAGATATACCTGTACACAGTTTCCCAGAGGGTAGGAATAGTGTGGATTTTAGAGCCACAAACACCTGGTTTTAATCAGTCTCTATCACTCACTGCCTATGTAATCTTGATCAAGTTACTTTCTTTGAGCTTCAGTATCCTCATCTGGACTCAAGATAACCATATTTACAAAGTAGGATTATAGTGGGGATTAAGTGAGAGTATATATTAAAAACACCCAGTATATAGTAGGCACTTAATAAATGTGAACTTTCACCTCCCGATATTATCTGGATCACTTTTTTGTGTGTGAGATCAAGACAGATGCCCAGCCTCTCCCCACACTCCTTATGGTTGGGGTTCTGGTAAAAGGAAAGCACCTTCTGGCTGTTGTAATAAATAATAGGAGTAATCCTCTAATCTCTCACTTGCTGTGTGAGGCATTGTGTAATCTGCCAGGCTCTTTTTCTAACCATTGTTCCTCACAACAGTCCTAGGAGGAAGTCGGAAGTGAAAGGAGTTCTCTATTTCACAAATGAATAAAGGGCCCAGAGAAGAACAGGTAGCTTCTCAGGGTACCTCAGCTTGGCTTTGTTGGGGCAGGCTGGTCCAGACTGGACTTGGCCCACAGCTTTGCTCCAAATTGATTGCTTCTGCCTGATAGCCTACCCCCTCAGGCCACCTTCTCTGGTCTGGCATCTGTTCTGCAAGAAGGGTTTGCTTGACATTTCCCCAGCCTCTGAGCTCATCTCAGATTTAAATGGGACTAACTGGAGGCTGGATGGGGGACTGAGTCACCACCTTCCCTGGTTTTCTCATCCTGAGCAGTAAGTAACCAGACACACCCAGAGGGCCACTGAGTGAGTGAGACCTACTGGTTGTAGACACCACACGGGACAGACTTTCCTCCCTGAGCTGCTACTATGGTGGCTCCATATGTTTTTCTTTACTCCTCAGAGATCTGGAAGCACAAGCCACATTGAGCAGTTACTGGCTTGGCCTTTCCTGCTCCCAGCCTTTATTTATGCTTACCCTTCCTCTATGGTGCTCTCCCCTTTGAGGCCCACGGTGTCAAATGCACCTCCTCCAGGAAGTCTGCTGACTCTGGGTCAGACTGTGAATCAGTCCCGGGTTCGTACTTGCTGAAAGTATGACCTTGGCAGGTCACTTTACCTCTCTGTGCCTCAGTTTCCTCATATATAAAATTTAGATTCCTCATCTTTATAAAATTCAGATTCCTGAGTTCCATTCCCAAAGATTCTCATTTGGCAGGCCTGGGTAGGAATCAGGTTTTTAAACCAACCTTCTGGAAGAGTCCGGTGCTGAGAGTCTGTGGGTTACAGTTCTATAGTTTGGGAAAAGCTTAACTGAGAGTTTCCTGTGTTTGTATCACAGTTGGGCTTGTCCCTACTGTGTGACCTTAGATTGATCAACTTTTGTACCTTTCTTTTCTTCCCTGTCAAATTGGGATAGAAATACCTAGCTCACAGGTTGCTGTGAGGATGAGAACTCATGCAGTAAAAAAGCCCTTCAAGAAATGGGAACTTGTCTGCTACACTGCTGTTCACTGGGTGTCAGGGTCTGTGCTAAGCGGTTTATGGCATTATCTTACTGCTTTATTGCAGCAATCCTATGATATGGGTACCAATGTTATCCCCATTTTACAGCTGAGGAATCTGGCCCTTCGTTATCATCTTTGTTTTGGGCAGGATTGGTTGTTCCAGAACCAAGTTACCCTTCCACTGCTTAACTCTGGCGGCAGACACTCAGGCCTAGCCAGGGTGAAGTCTGTGGAATTGAACACCTGGGAAGAAATGCAGTCCAGTTGTCAGCAGGAATTTAGTGAGGTTGATGAGTGCCTCTCAGGTTCCAGGTTTTCCAGTCCTGGCTGTGGCTGCCTCTTTTCCCTTTACCTGTGTTGGAATTAGCTGGTTCCTCACCCACCACTTCCTGGGAACCAAGGCTACCTTAGAGACAAAAAAAATTCATATTCTAGAACGAAAAGATTATTGTTTCTTATTCACAATAAGGAAGCAGGGAGGTGGCAGATAAGGACATGCCTAGGGTCCCAGATCAAGATGATGCTAAGGCCAGGCAAGAGCCATAGCCCTGCCTCTCCACCCAGGTCTCCCTCATTTCTATAAATCACTGGTCCAGTGGAAAATGAGCACTGAGGTGTGGTTTGGCTAGTGAACAGTTTACTCTTGGGACAAGAGCAAGAGAAGTGATCCCAGCCCTGGCCAGTGTGGCTCGGTTGAGCGTCATCCCACGCACTAAAAGGTTGCCGGTTCCATTCCTGGTCAGGGCACATGCCCAGGATATGGGCTTGATCCCCAGTAGGAGAAGGTATGCAGGAGGCAGCCAATCAGTGTTTCTCTCTTTCCCTCTCTCTTCGTAGCTCTCTAAAATCAATAAAAGTATCTTTTATTTTTATTTTTTAAAAGAAAGAGAAGTGATCCCAAGTGGTCAGAGGTAAACTTGACTCAGTCTGGAGCTGAATTGGGTTTGGAAACCTTTTCTAATCAGGGGCCTCCTCTCCCAGCCCTGGGCCAGGCTCTTTGGGGATGTCCTCTGCCTCTGGGAACTAACTTATGGTCTGACAAGAGAGACAAGGCTACAATTACAAGAGACTGTGTGACAGTCTATAATTAAGTGTCTGGTAAAGAAAAGCATTGTCTGAGAAGGAAGAAGTGAGTGTGAGCCAGAAGAAACGAACGGGGCTAGATTCTAAGAGACAGAGGGTAGGGCTGACATTCTGGAGAATGGTTTGTACAAAGATAGAGGTACAGGCGCTGGAAGGTAAATAGTGAACAGATTCGTTCTGCTGATGCATCACGGCTCTGGATAAAAAATCTGGGCAAGACCAGGAGGTTGTAGGCAATGTTGAGCTTCAGCTGAAAAGCAGAGGCTTTGGGGAGCCATAGAAGGTTTTAGAGCAGGGATGGTACAACTGGATGATTTTCTTCAAGATGAATCAGGCTGGAATTAGAGTGAAGCTTTGCAGGCATCCAGATGACAGAAGAGGATGAGGTTCTGGTGGAGCTCTTGGGAGTGGGAAGAGCCAGTTGGGATAGCAGAGGATGTTGTGCTCCTTCCTGAGGAGAGCTCAGCTGGGGGCCTAATGGGCTAAAAGGAAAGATATTGGGTGTTGCTGCTTTGGGGCAGGAAATAACAGTCTAAGCACATTGCCTGTACACCTGCTCTATGCCAGGGCCTCCGGATGTTCTCATGAAATCCTTACAATAAACCTGAGGCAGGTGGACTTACCACCTCTGTTTTACAGATAAGGAAAATGTGGCTCAGACCCAAGGCTGACTGTCTGCAAACCCTGACTCTTCCCACAGTTCAGCTTTGCTTCTTGGAAAGGAAACTCCTAACCTTAGGGTCCCAGGAATCTAAGCCTTCTTGCCTCTTGATTTGGGGGTATGCAAATATATCTCCTTAAGTCCATAAACCCTGCTTTCTAAAGATCCAGAAGGTTGGGGGTAGGTGCCAGCTTAGAATTTCTTCAAGGTGGGAGAGTCAGGGAAGTGAAGGGCCTTTACATCAGCAATATTACTCACCAGGCAACCTCTATAGTTGGGCCTCATATATGTCCGGTCCAACATTGGGCAAGTCCATGACTGGACTCATTGGGATTCTCAACTAGCCCCAACCAGAGAGGGTGTTTCCTGTCCCAGCCAGAGGAATCAGTCACCAACAAAGGTAGGAAAAGACTTGTCCCAAGGTGCCCCTCAGGACAGGAGAGCGAGGTGATGGAACCCAGTTCCCATTTCCTAGGCTGCAGCCAGGGATATCCATTGGGCAGAGGAAAGGGGAAGGGGACTGGTATGTACTGAGTGGCTACCATGGGAGGTAGCAATGATTGGTCCATTGTGCAGCTAGAACATTGAAGACGGCCAGTCATTCTCTGTGTGCCCCCTGAGCTGGGCCTCATCCTCGGGTAATGAGGCAGAGCAACACATAGTAGTCATAACCTCCATGCTCGCCTCACCACACTCCTCCCTGCCTCCAGTAAACCCTCAGATCCATATGCCAGTCTTCTTTGGCAAATACTCTCTAAGGCTTAGAGTCTAAGCCCAGCTGTGTTCAGAATATGATCGTAACTGCACCCCTGTTTTTCATCCCAAAATCTGGACAAAGGTTTTGATGAGGGATTTTTGTGTTCCTTTGGAATAGACCCAGTCTGAGAAATATCATTCAGACATTGTAACAGTGGACTAGAGCAGCCTGTGCTATCCCTTTCATTTGATTAATTTTACTATTTGCCAAATGCTTTCTCATAAACTTGATCATTCTCCTGTATATTCATTCTTTTGTTTTCAGAACATTGATTGTGGATACTTAATATTTGTTTAGCTTATTTGCAGAGCACTTTTATCCACCTTATTCCAGTAGATCCTTATACAACCCTAGGAAATCATTACTATTCTTATCATCCTCATTTTCCAGAGTGACTTGACCAAGGTCACTCTGGGATTCATTGGCTGAACTACTCATTTATTCAGCTAATATTTGTTACGTGCCTGCAGTGTACTAGGTGATGAGCTGGCCCGGGGGATACAGTGGCAAGAGGAGCTGTCTTAGAGACTTAATTTCTGACTTCCCAGAGTCCACAGTATCACAGAGGCCTAGCCAGGATCCACCCCAGTGCTCCTGAGCTCTCCACCCTGGGTTCCTCCCACTGCAGACCCCTGTACTTTGGGTCTGTGGCTTAGATCTAGACTGTTGTAACCAGTGATCCCTCAGCCTAGAGCAGTGGTTCTCAACCTTTCTAATGCCTCGACCCTTTAATACAGTTCCTCATGTTGTGGTGACCCCCGACCATAAAATTATTTTCGTTGCTACTTCATAACTGTAATTTTGCTACTGTTATGAATCGTAATGTAAATATCTGTGTTTTCCGATGGTCGTGACCCACAGGTTGAGAACCGCTGCTGTAGAGCTTAAGACCATTGGAAAACACAGGTATTTACATTACGATTCATAACAGTAGCAAAATTACAGTTATGAAATAGCAACGAAAATAATTTTATGGTCGGGGGTCACCACAACATGAGGAACTGTATTAAAGGGTCGTGGCATTAGAAAGGTTCAGAACCACTGGCCTAGAGCATCATGGTAAAGCAAGCCAAAGCAGTAGGTCTCTGCAAACTGAACTTCAAAAGTGACAAAAGAAGTCTTCAGTAATGACTTAATTATTAACAAGAAGGTGAGGAAGGGCATCTCAACAAAAGGCCATCTGCTCTTCCTCCCCCAAGGGAAGTTGCCCAAGGTCTGCTGTACCTAAGATCCTGGCCTGAATTTTCTGCAGCCTCCAAATATTTGATTACAGTGTGCACAGGTGTGGAGCCCTGTGGCCATGTGCTGAGCTGGGGACCCTCCCTGCTTACTTGAATATTAAATGAGTTAATAGAGGCAGATTCTAGGATATCAGGTACTACAGAGGACTCTAGCCCCGCCCCGCCCCCTCACTTCCCAAGGGTAGGAATCAAGAGTAGGAGAGGCCCAGCCGGGTGTGGCTCAGTGGTTGAGCCTCTACCTAGGAACCAAGAGGTCACCGGTTTGATTCCTGATCAGGGCACATGCCTAGGTTGCAGGCTCAATCCCCAGTAGGGGGCATGCAGGAAGCAGCGGATCAATGATTTCCCCTCTGAAACCAATAAAAAAAGTATTTAAAAAGTAGGAGTGGAAGGGACTTATCAGTATCACACACTGAGGGATATTCCTTCCCTTTTATCCATCTTATTAGCCTGTCTTTCCCCAGTCCTTCAAGTAGAAACCCTCTCCTCTCAGCTGTACCTGTTCCACGTTCAGAGCCCTTTTCAAATCCTTCCCATGCCTTAAGGTCAAGTTTTTCCCTAAGTTTTCCCTGACATTTCTTACATGCCCAGAACCCTACAGTTTTCAGTCTGGCGGGGGAGTGTGTGGGGGGACAGGGACATACTCTCAGAGGCTGACCACCTATTCTACAAGGCTGGGCCAGCAGTCTTTGAGGAGATGTCAAAATCCAGGGGCCTGAACTCTGGCCCCAGGGAGTCTGATGCTTGAGACCTGGAGGAAGGCTTCTCTGGGTGCATTTTTCTGGAGTTATTTTTGTGTATAAAAATTATATTTTTAGTCTGACCAGTGTGGCTCAGTGATTGAGCGTCGACCTATGAACCAGGAGGTCATGGTAATTCTCTGTGGACACACACAGGTCCATGGCCTCCTTGTCCATGACCGTGTGACAGTCCATCTGTGGATAGACCACTACTCAGTCCTCTACTCAGGTTCATTTAGGTTGTCCCCAGTCTTGTTGCTATGAGCAGTGCTCCAGCAAGCACCCTTCCCCACATGTCTATGTGTGTGCGTGCATACTTGTGGGAGCCATTCCTGCAAGTGAAATTGTTTGGAGGAGTCTGTGCACCTCAAATTTTGTTAGATATTTTCTGATTGCCTTCTTTTGCATTCTAAAAACATATATTTAAAAGTACCTTGCCTCGACCTCTGGATTCAAATTCATTTCCTTGGTTAAGAATCACTATTCTCACTCAGCCCAGAGAGGGGAAGGGGGTTGGCTAGTGTCACTCAGCAGTCCTCAGCCACTGAGGTGTCCCAAGTAAGATGCAGATGGGAAGAAGTGAGGAATGAAGGGAAGAAATGGGCTGAAAGGGCGGCAGGAGTGGATCCAGGATTGGGGGAAGGGGACTCTGTTCCAGGTACCTTGGGACCTGTTTGTGACTTGGTCTCCAGGGAAAGGTGTCCCCCCTCCCATGCTGCATCCTCCTTCCTGAAGTTCTCTGGTTTGTGCTGCACCTGCTTGGCAACAGCTGGGATATGAGCTATTTCATACAGCAAATATTTACTGAGTTCCTGAATCCCAAGGCTGGCTTGGCCACAGTTTCCCTGCCCTTCTCTGACCCTCAGTTTTCCTCATCTGAAAGTTGGGAAGGTTCATCCCTGCCTTTCTCATGTCACCAGGCTAGGAAGACTTGGTAAACCAGCCATTAGTAAAACACCATAAAACAGATTACAGTGGTCTTAACTAAACACTGTGCCAGGCACATAGGGCTAGCAGAGTCTGAAGTTTGGACCAGTCCTGGGTGGGCTGCTGTCAGTCTTAGCAGATGGCTTGGTCAGCCCACAGGCTGAAATTTTTGGGCAGCTGTTGGTGTCTCCTCTTGCAGTGCCAAGATAGGGTCAGGCTGATACCTACAGGCTTCCTGAATTTACTCTTCCTCATGTTGCTGGGACTCCTGGTCTGTTAGGATAAAAGATGTTCAGATGACAAGTGAGAGAGGTAGTCAGGGAGACCAGGAGGGTCTCCACACTGCAGCCAGAGTTTTGCCTCCTCCAAGCCACCAAGAAGGCCCTTTGGGGTCCCCCATGGGTCATTTTTACAGTTCCTTTTCAGTCCTTAGTGGTGGCAGGAATGAGAAAGGGGAAGTTCTATCATTTTTCAAGTTTACAATGACATTTAAAATCACCAGCCTATCAATGGGGAAACAGGCCTGGAGTTGAGGGCCTCCTCCCAAATTTCCCTTATTGGAATTAAAAGCCAGGTGTTCAACTCTTCAGGGCCTTAACTCTCAGCATCTTTGCTATGTTGTCCCAATCTTTAGTTTCACTTTGGGGTTAACCAAAGTGAAAGAAAAAGGCAAAGCAGGAAGCAGCTGCTTCAGACCCAGCCCATGCTGGGGTGGGCACCAGGATTCCCAGGCCAAGCTAGCCTTGCTAGTAGGGGGCAAGCCTCTTCCCCACCTTTGGCTCCTACCCTCATTCTGGAGTCCTGGATGGGGTGGGAGCTAGGTGGAGCCTCCAGGGAGAGGCTCCAGGCTGCAGCCAGGCAGTGGCGTTCTGACCTGGCCCAGTGCTGTCTGGGAGACAGCCAGTCCAACGGGTTCCTGGTGAAGTCAGCTTCACTGGGGTGTGGCCTCAGGTGGGAAGCTACTGCCTTTTAAACTCCCGTCCTTCCGGGGCAGGGCTGAGCTGTAGCTGGGCCTATGTTAGTCTGGGAAAGAAATTCTGGCCTTCTGAATCCAGCTTTCACAGGACAGTTCCACTATCCCTGAAGGTAAGAACTGGTGCCCTGGCTCCACCATGAAGACTTTAAAACTTTCAGTTTCTGTGGGCACTTACCTCAACCCCTGGTGGTTTTCTCTTAAGGACCCAGATAGCTTGAAAGTCTTTTTGCCCTTTCCAGTCCCAGTCTTGGAGAACACAGGGAGAGCAGGAGCCATGGCTTCCTGCTGTGTTGATAGGTGCCCTCAGGCAAGACCCTTTCCAACTCTAGACCTCAGATCCCCACTGTCTCTTGGCAGAAGGGAGTTCCTTCTAGCTCTGCTATTCAGTGGAATTGATTTGGTCCCTTGGAAGCTAGTGAGAGAGAGTATCAAAAACCTGGTTTACTAGTAGTTGACTTGAGTATTTCAAAGATTAGCTGTTATCTAACAAGCTGGGGTCTTAAGTTCCTGTTTCTCTGTGCTTTTTCTAAGGCAGTTCTCAGACTTGCCAAAGCAGATATGGTATCAACGTTGCTTCAACAAATATGATTTTTGTGTACTTCTTTTCTCCTCTCCACAATCACAAGGTCCCCAAACACAGAGCCAATTTGGTTTAAGTCCAGTCCCTGAGGGCACATGCTTGGGCACACAGTGGGTGATCTGGAAGTTGTTGTTGAATGACTGTATTAATGATACACACCTGGCCATGTTGGTCCCTGGGAATGCAGAAAGCTGGCATCCTAATATATATAAAGAGCTAGGTGGCATCACGACCGAACGGGCGACCAGTCACCATGAAGTATATGGAACACTTCTCGGCCCCCCCTTTTCCCCAGCCCCCGAGCCGCTCACCATGAGGGGGCGCTGGTGGCGGGGCGGGACTGGGGACTGTTGAGCGGCGGTTCGCGGGGTGGCTGTGAACTTAGTGGAGCAGTCACCCAGGCAGCAGCGAGTTTCACTAAGCAGTTGTGGGACGGGGGAGTTTCGCGGAGCAGTTGCGGGGTCAGGGAGCCTCGCAGAGCAGTGGCGGGGCAGGGTGAGTTTTGAGGAGCATCCAACAGCGAGCTTCACGGGGCAGCAGCAAACTTCGCGGAGCAGTTGAGGGGCTGTGAGCATTGCGGAGTGTCCCAGGGCGGGGAGCTTCACATAGCGTTGCAGGGCAGCAGAGGCCAAGCGACTGAGGCCAGGCTAGGCCTAGGGACCCTAACTGGGCACGATTTCATGTGCACTGGGCCTCTAGTTTATTTATAAAGCCCAAGGGTCTACAGTTGAGCCAGCACAGGGAGGATAAGCCCATACCCCAAAGGTCATGCAGACCTGTAGTTAATAGCAGAGCTCTAGAGTCATACTGCTGGGGTTCAGATCTTGAGCTGCTACCTAGAGCTGTGAGACCTTGGGCAAGTTGCTTAACCTCTCTGGGTCTCAGTTGATAGAGATGATAGTATTACCTGACATTAGTCTCAGCATGAAGACAAGAGAGAGAATGTGTGTAAAGCACTGAGCACAGTGCCAGCTGCTATTATTGATATCCACAGGAGAAAGAAGAATTGAAATAACTGAAGAATGTCCATGTCCCGAGCCTGTAAAGATGTAGGTGGGCTGAGTGCGGTGTCTGGAGGGGAGCTGGTCATTTGATGGCTGTTTGCTGAATGCGGGACTCTGATTTCAAATATGGAATGAATCTAGGTAGGCTTTAGAGAAGAGGTGACCTTCAGAACCTCAAAATCTGGGTAGGCTCCAGGTGGGTGGAGATTTTGAGGGACAGACACTCTGGGTAGGGGAAAGGAGGATGCTCAGGATGAGGGAGGGATGGCAGGAGTTGGCTGTCCAGAGACCAGGAGAGCTGAGATCAAACTATAGAGGCCTGCCCAGGCCGTTAGAGTCAGCCAGGCACTCAGAGCTGGGGTTTTTCTCTTCAGGGTCATCAGTAGGCCAGTTTCCTGCTGGGGCCTTGATGTGGAGCCCATTGTTGAGTATGTTGGGCATAGATTTGATAGTCCAGCCTCTTCTGGAACTTCTTGTCTTTCCCAGCTTCCCACGCATCATGATGCTGCTCAGGGGTGTGGTAGCAGTGCAGGCCGGGGTAGAGTAGGAGGAGTGGGGCTTGTCTGACAGCACCTATAAAGGCAGGGCCACTGCTACTGCTGCCCCAGCACGTTCCTCAAAGGGGCAGGTGAAGCAGTGTGTGGGAGCAGTCCTGAGGAAGAGGATTTGGTTCATCCCAGTCAGCTCCTCCCCTCCTCCCCACCTCACCTCCACTTCTTCCAACAATCAGCCATTCATGTGCTCAGAGTGCCAAGTGCTGAGCCAGGGAGAGAGTAGGGAACAAGATAGACTTTCTTCCCGAAGCTTCCATCCAGCTTGGAATCCCCATCCAAGCAGGTAACAAAATACTATCAAATCGAGATAAGAGCCCTGAAGGAAACAAATAGGTGCTGAGAGGGACCTATTCAGAAAGGATAGGGAAGGCATCTCAGGGAAAGTGACGCGGAGAGCAGAAAAGAGGCACAGACACTATAGGTAGGGGAAAGGAGGATGCTTAGGGAACAGGATTCAGGACCCTGAGGTGGAAAGTGGTATATTGAAGGAATTAGGAGAGGTACTGGTACATCTGGAGCAGTCTGCAAGGTCAGGAAAGACCTAGTTAGGACTGAGGCAAACAGCTTTGCTCACCCTATAGGAGCCAAAGGAATTAAGAGATGTGATAATGAAAGTGCTACAAGTGATTTTGTTTTAAAATTAACACCAGAACTGCCCGACGGGCGTGGTTCAGTGGTTGAGCATCGACCTATGAACCAGGAGGTCACAGTTCGATTCCTGGCCAGGGCACATGCTTGGGTTGTAGGCTTGATCTCCAGGGTGGGCATGCAGGAAGCAGCCAATCAGTAATTCTCTCGCATCATTGATGTTTCTATCTCTCTCTCCCTCTCCCTCTCTGAAATCAATAAAAATATATTTTTTTAAAAAATTAACAGCAGAACTCCCAAATACTTCTTATTGGTTTTCATACTGATCATAAGTCAGCACTCCCAATTTACTGTTAACTTCCTTTCACATACTACCTCATGGTTTGTAAAGCCCTGTTGCTTCTGTTGCTGAGAGAGGCAGGTTGCAGTTTTATCACTATTGCTGTTCTTAGAGATAATGTAACAGAGAGGCGATGTGACTTGTCCAAAGTCAGCTTAATCAAGAGTTGCGGTCCTAGTTCATTGTTTTTTTCTATTCCACAATACTGCCTCTGTGTAAGAAAGCCAAAGGAGCCCTGGCCGGTTGCTCAGTGGCAAGAGCATCAGCCCTCAGAATAAAGGGTCGTGGGTTCAATTCCAGTCAAGGGCACATACCTTGGTTGCAGGCTCAATCCCCAGCCCCAGTTGGGATGTGTGCAGGAGGCAACCAGTCGATGTGTCTTTCCCACATCCATGTTTCTTTCTCTCTGTCTCTCCCCCTCCCTTCCACTCTCTCATAAAGTCACCGGAAAAAAATACCCTCAGATGAGGATTAACCAAAAACAAATAAAATGAAGAAAGAAAGCCAAAGGAGAATTTTCTATTTCTTTTTAGCAACTCTGCCATTCCAAAATGATTACAGTTTAAAAGTTTGGGTATAGAACAGCCTTGGGCAAACTACGGCCCGCGGGCCGGATCCGGCTGTTCTATCCGGTTCTCTTGCTCTCCCCTCCACTCCTTTACTTTGAATTTATATTAGTTCACACAAACACTCCATCCATGCTTTTGTTCCGGCCCTCCGGTCCAGTTTAAGAACCCATTGTGGCCCTCGAGTCAAAAAGTTTGCCAACCCCTGGTATAGAATGATATAATAGTAATTGCATTGGGGCAGAGGGATTAAAATGACTTTTTCTGTTTAATATATTACAATTATTTTCTTAAATTTTAATATTTTTATCTCCACACAACTCTCATCTAACTTCTTTCCAATATTCTGTGATACTGACACATTTATCACTGCCCTTGTAGACCTCCAGTCTTTTTTAGTTTGTTTGAATTCTTTCTTTTTCTTTTACTTCTGTTACCTGAGTCTTAGTAAAGAGATTGTAGGCAGGTTATAAATTAGCCCCTGCTCACAAATATATTTAACTCAAATCAACTTAAAATATATTTAGATAGGTAGATAGATATAGATATAGCTATAGATTTTTTTTTTTTTTTTCAGAGAGGAAGGGAGAGAGAGAGAAACATCAATGATGAGAGAGAAGCACTGATTGGCTGCCTCCTGCATGCCCCCTACTGGGGATGAGCCCACAATCTGGGCATGTGCCTTGACCGGAATCAAACTGTGACCTCCTGCTTCATAGGTCAATGCTCAACCACTGAGCCAGGCTGACCGGGCTCAAATAAATTTTTTTAAATTAATAAAGTAGTTTTAAATATTTTATTTTGTGAATCTTGGGTTTGGGGTGAAAAAAAATCAAAGCAGTATGGTAACTGGGGCTCATTTTGTAGGAACTCTTCAGTGGAGTCCTCAGCCCATTTTTTTAAAATTGTGGTAAAATGCACATAACAAATTTTTACCATTTTAACTTTTTCAGTGTACAGTTCAGTGGCATTAATTACACTGACATTATTTTACAACTCGCCACCATCCATCTCCAGAACTCTTTTCATCTTGCAAAACTGAAACTCTCTGTTCTTCTCTTCCCTGCCTGTGGGGCAACCACTGTTCTACTTTCTGTCTATATGAATTTGAGTACTCTAGGTATCTCATTCACTAGCCCATTTTAAGGAGGTATATTAGAAAGGGGGAGTAGCCTGGCCGGTGTGGC
Organism: Plecotus auritus; assembly: GCF_963455305.1. NCBI lineage: Eukaryota > Metazoa > Chordata > Mammalia > Chiroptera > Vespertilionidae > Plecotus > Plecotus auritus. Next base: position 60,267,234 of record NC_137782.1, on the reverse strand, counting down.
TCAGTGGTTGGATGTCGACCTATGAGCCAGGAGGTCATGGTTCCATTTCTGATTAGGGCACATTCCAGGCTCGATTCCCAGTAGAGGGTGTTTAGGAGACAGCTGATCAATGATTCCCTCTCATCATTGATGTTTCTATCTCTCTCTCCCTTCCTCTCTGAAATCAATAAAAATATATTTTTTTAAAAAGGGGGGAGGGTGAGTAGGTGGATATCTCTGAATAATTAACTCTTTCAGTGGCGATCAATTCTCCAAGTTAATGTGCACTGCAAATCTAAGCTTTATGTGACAGATTGCCAGAGTTGTTAAAAGACATCTCCTGGGAAGGCTTTCTCCATAGAGACAGTCTAGGCCTCAAAGCCCAGGGTGGCTTTGCATGGAGCCTGGCTACAGGCCCCCTGTGGAAGTGGAGTGATGGAATGGGGAGGACTGTGGACTTAATCATAGGACCTAGGCATAATTCTTCACTTAGCAGCTTACTTGCTGTGGATCCAAGTCCCTCCATCTCTCTCAGCCTCAGCTTCCTCTTCTGAGAAATGGGACAATATTTTCTGTCATGTGTACATCCCAAAATCAGTAAGAGAGATAATGGACTTCCTTTACAGTCTTGAGAATCCTAGCACAGTACTCAAATGCAGTTAAATGCAAGGAAAATGGGGCTCCTGGTCCCCATTTCACAGAAGCATTAGAGACTTAGAAGTGACTTGCCCAAGGTCATTTAGCACTTGTGGTAAAATGGTTAAAACTCAGCCTCTCTCTCAGTCTACAAATTGTAGCTATGTAGGATTCCTTGTTGGTCAGTATTTCTAAGGACAGTATACTATGAAACAGATGGTCGCTTTCCCATGTTACTGAATTTAAAATATTGCTCAAGAAGCTCTGATGTCAGTGGGCCTGCAAGAGAGGACTAGGGGTAAAGGTTTTGGTGAGGGATCTCAAGGATTGTGATTCTGTATTACAGGTATAGGGTCCTAAAACATTTCTTTGTTGCCCAGGGACAACAGATACCTTGCACTTGGCAGTTACTTCCAATATTAGGCCTACAGTAGATAGCACCAATCACAACTCTCTCCCTGAGCCTGAACATGGCTTCAGGACCCTTTTTAACATAGTCAGGCACAACCAATCAACCAGAAGTAGCACACCCTGTGGAACCTGTGCCATCCCCAGCCTTGTACTAAATCCCCAGCTTTTTTTTTTTTTTTTAGACAATTTTAAAAAATATATTTTTATTGATTTCAGAGAGGAAGGAAGAGGGAGATATAGAAACATCAATGATAAGAGAGAATCATTGATCGGCTGCCTTCAGCATGCCCCCCACTGGGGATCGAGCCCACAACCCAGGCATGTGCCCTTGACCGGGAATCAAACCTGGGACCCTTTAGTCCACACGCCGACCTCTATCCACTGAGCCAAACCGGCTAGGGCCAATCCCCAGCTTTTACAGATGGGTGGCTGTTCTGGGAGGAGAAGGGATTGTTTGAGGGGTGATGTCACAAGTCTCTTTGTGAGAGGGGAAGAGATTGTCAGGATAGCCCAAAGCCTGGGAAGGTGATTAGTATGCTTGCAAAAACATCAGGGCAGAACAGCCCTCAGAGAGGTAGAAGTTGTCAAGGTAAAGCCCACTTTCTGCAGGTGCTCTTTAGAATGCTGGCTTGGGCTTGAGGTCTTAGTGAAAGTACATTCTAGCCAGATTCCTCCAGCAGAAAGGAGAGACCAGACTTCTCTTTCACAGTGGCTTCTAAGCTTTGTAGGAATGTGTGTGTTGGTCTTGCTTGTTAGCAAGCTTGTATTTTTGTTTCTTGTGAGACTAGATGCTGTGAAAGTTGAATTCTGGATATTGAAACCTGTAGGGGTTGCTCTCGCTTAGCAAACAGAACATGACTTACTCTGTGATGCTGAGCAAATCCCTCAGTCTCTCTGAGACTGTTTCCTCAATAGCACAGGAGGAGATGGCGAAAACATCTTGTGGGGGTCAAATATAAGGCTGAGGTACAAGGACCTAGGACAGTGTGATTGGGCTACTGTAGTAGCCACCAATTCCTGAGCAAACACTAACATCAATAACTATGACTATTAGCTACTAATATGTTCATTGATTTTTTTTTTTTTTTTTAGGGAGGGAAGGAGGAAGGGAGGGAAAAAGAAACATCGATGTGAGAGGGAAACATAGATCAGTTGTCTCCTGTATGCACCCTGATCGGGGATCGAACCCTCAACCTAGGTATGTTCCTTGACCGGGAATCAAACCCACAACCTTTTGGTGTAAGGCCCATTGCTCCAACCAACTGAGCCACCCAGCCAGGCCTCAGCCAGTTTTTAGAGTGTGCCTAACATTGTGCCATTGTGGGGGCAGGGTTCTATGGATAGGGTGGGGAGATTGGTGACCTTCCCTTGAATAGGTATTCTTTCAAAGATTTCGTCCCAAATGTCAGGATGTTGTGCTCTCAGAGGTGGTTGGGAGAAAAATCGAGTAGAGAGAGGTAGGGGATGTGAGAGAGAAGCCTGTACTCATGACTTGTCTCAGCACCTGTCCTCTGCTTGCCAAGTTGCTTCTTACAGACTTCTCTACTTGCTGCATCCTTAGGATATTCCAGGGGAAAGGCCCTGCAGGATTGTACCTCTTCTGGGGCAAAGTCAAAGATAGGGTCCTATCTCATGTCAGCAGGCATTAGCCTGGGTACCTCTTCTGGGCCAGTATGGAAACCATGTGGATCCTTTCTTCATGGGCTCAGATCTAAAGGGAGAGAGGCCTGCCCTAGCCGGTTTGGCTCAGTGGATAGAGTGTTGGCCTGCAGACTGAAGGGTCCCAGGTTCAATTCCGGTCAAGGGCATGTATTTCAGTTGCAGGCTCCTGGCCCTGGTTGGAGGCATGCAGGAGGTAACCAATCACTGTGTCTCTCTCACATTGGTGTTCCTTTCTGTCTCTCCCTCTCCCTTCCATTCTTTCTAAAAATCAGTTGAAAAAATATCCTTGGGTGAGGATTAAAAAATAATAATAAATAAAAAGGGAGAGGCCTATAAAACAGTGTGATGGCAAGAGCCTGTGGTACATCTAAACATGGGGTATTGACCCAATGAGGGGAACCAAGGCAGGGGCCAGTTAGGAAAGGCTTTTTTAAAATTTTTAATATATTTTTATTTATTCCAGAGAGGAAAGGAGAGGGAGAGATAGAAACATCAATGATGAGAGATAATCATTGATCGGCTGCCTCCTGCATGTCCCCTACTGGGGATCGAACCTGCAACCTGGGCATGTGCCCTGACTGGAATTGAACTCTGACCTCCTGGTTCATATGTCAATGCTTAACCACTGAGCCATGCTGGCCGGGCAGGAAAGGCTTTTTTAAAAATATATATTTTATTGATTTTTTACAGAGAGGAAGGGAGAGGGATAGAGAGTTAGAAACATCGATGAGAGAGAAACATTGATCAGCTGCCTCCTGCACATCCCCTACTGGGGATGTACCCACAACCATGGTATATGCCCTTGACCGCGATCGAACCTGGACCCTTCAGTCCGCAGGCTGACGCTCTATCCACTGAGCCAAACCGAACAGGGCGAAAGGCTTTTTTTGAGAGTGTAATGCTGGACCTGAGACCTGAAGGAGGAGGCAGAATTAGGGAGGTAGTAAAGGCAGAAAGCAGCCAGTGCTGGAAGCTGAGATCCTGGTGTGTTGGCATGAAGAGGGTAGTGGAGAGAAGTTAGAGGGATGCCTGGCAAGACAGGCATGTCAGTAGTCAGCACCCTAAAATATTAGAATTGTGATGCAAGAATGGCATGGAGGGGTGGACGGCTATGGGTCCTCAGGCCAGCTCATAGAGGGATATGATCCCTTATTTCTTCCCCAGCCAGGAACCCACAGTCTCTGGTCTGTGGAGTCTCTTTAGGGCTGGGATTGGGCAGTTGCTCTGTGGACCCCTTGCTAAGGAGATGTGTGGGCCTCTCAAGTGATTGTAATCACATTTCCTCACCTGCCAAGGCCTTTCCTACCTGCGTACTCAAATGATTTGCAGCAGTTCTAGGACAATGGACAGGGCAAGCTAGTATTGTTCACATTTTATAGATGAGAGAAATTGAGGCCCAGGGAACCTAAGTCATACAATGAGTGAGTACAGGAACTAGTGCTTATGCTCAAGGACTCCTAACTTACTGGCCATGCCTGTAAGTCAGCAGCAGGTATTGGGGGAAAGCAAGTATCAGCTGAGCACATATTCTGAAGATTGGTTTATCATCTCAGGTGGGGGGGCTCTGGGCTGCCAGACTTCCCAGAGGAAGGTGTTTTAAGCCCTTACTGTGCTGTCTGAGGCCCTGGTGTTAGTCCTCACATCATTTCCAGTGTCGCTAGGCTGTGTGAACAATTTTCTCTGTCTTTTCTGCCTGTTGATAATTCTTTGGAGGCCAAAAAATAAAAATAAAAGCTTGAATTATGAATGTCACATACACAAAAATGATGTCTGATGTTACATCCAGAACTGGGTGTGAAGTAGGAGGGCAGAGAAAGAACAAACATTTCAGGCCTGGAAGAAGTCTTAAAGATCACCATGGGTGTTTTGTTTGAGTCCATCTCTAGCATCTCCATCATGTTCGTGTCTAGCCTTATCTCCTAGGCAGCTCTGCTTCTTTTTTTTTTTTTTTTTTTTTAAATATATTTTATTGATATTTCACAGAGAGGAAGGGAGAGGGATAGAGAGCTAGAAACATCGATGAGAGAGAAACATCGATCAGCTGCCTCCTGCACACCTCCCACTGGGGATGTGCCCACAACCAAGGTACATGCCCTTGACCGGAATCGAACCCAGGACCTTTCAGTCTGCAGGCCGACGCTCTATCCACTGAGCCAAACCGGTTTCGGCAGCTCTGCTTCTTAGAAAGTGCCTCCTAATAATAAAGCAAAATCTGCTTCCCCTTAACAACCTCCACCTTCCCGTCCCCCCTCTGGTTGTAGTGTGACAATCTATACTATGTGTATATGTGATTGTCTTCTGGGTATTTTAGGACAATAGCCATGCCTTTCTGAAGTGCCTCTCTCTTCTAGACCACTACTCCAGTCTCTCTAAGCCCACCCTCGTGTAAGACTAGGTGTGACTAACAGTGCATGTGTGTCACACCCCATTTGTAGCAAATCTGTAACAGACATCACTAATCAGTCACAGTTCTCTTGTTCAGTCAGTCCCAGGCTTTCTCATGCAGTGCTGCTCCATGTGGCTACACCCAGTTAATAGAGGAGGCATTTCATTGTGGCTTCTGTACTTTATTGTGAGTTTCTTGAGGACAAAGATTACTCACCCTGTGTCCTTAGTGCCTGCCCAGTGCCTAGTGTATGGTTTCCCCTCTGTAAATAAGCACTTGTCATAATGGGATGGATTTGAAACTTCTCCCCATGTGGATTGCCCTCTTCTCATCAGGCTCCAATTTGGCAATGTCCATTTTCCAGAATCACCAACAGTACCCACATTATCCAGAGTTTAGTGGAGGCTGCCCCATCCCTGGTCCTGCACCTTTTTCTGTAGTGCGGTCTCAGACCATGTGTCTGTGGTCAGCGAGAGTTGCAAAGGCATTTTTCCACACATGCTGCCTTCTTTTGTAATTGTCTTACTTGGGGTTCCAAACCCAGGATTTAGTATAAGCTCTGAGGATGAGACCCTGTCCCTTCCTTTGTATCTGTCCCCAGTCCTGGCACCAAGGCACTCAACATTGCCTGTGTTGACCTGAACTGAACTCATGGTTTTCCCCATTCAATTCTGTACTGTTCATTTCATCCCATCTCTGCCCAGGGTTCTTGGCTCCTGATTCTGTCACCCGATATGCCACCTGTCACTCTAGACACAGTGAATGAGCCTGTTAACACCATCTTTCTATTCTGGGATACGCTTGGTCATTCAGAATGATGAAAGGAGCCAGCAATCAGGGTGTGCAGGATCTGGCAGTGTCTGGCTTTGCACACTGGACACAGGGGCCTGTGACAGCTTGTAAAAAGCCAGGCTTTTGTGATCCATCACCAGGGTTTGACACCAGCCCTCCAGAAGTGAGGGTGGTTTTATGAGGCTCTTCTAAATAGTACTTCCCAAACTAGGCTCCTGGAACCATAGGGCTTTTGAAAGGCAGCAACAAGGTCCACATGGTAGAACCAGTATGTTAAAAGCCAAATCTTGCATTCTCACTCCCCAACCCCCTTCCCACTACCTCACTAGTTCAGACAGGGGCTGTATACGTCAAGTTTTGCATTAGACTGGAGCCATAGCAGCCAGTAGTAACTCTGGCCGTCTTCTCCAATTCATCAGCACACTACTAGTAGTTATAGCTGTAATGTATGAGAAAAATCATGATTCAATAACCACAGCTTAGAAACTTCCATCTCTTAAGCTTGGACCCCCAGGGTTGGTGGTAATAAGGTGTCCTGGGGGGTAGGGCAGGGGCCCCTGAGCAGATGGGTCTCTAAGGATAAATAAGATGATGGTTGTGGCAGATTCCAACACAAAATGGGCGAGGGATAAATGTTGCCTGGCAGGTTGCAGTAGTAGTGATTTTTGAGAAACAGAATGCTATTTGGGGACTTCTGGTCAGGAGCTAGAGAGGGCAGGGCTCTCAAGGGCCTTCCTGACCTCTGAAGTCAGGCTGGGAACCTGAAAGCAACTTCCTTCCTCACTGGGGGGGCACAGGGCGCAGACAGGGAACACTCAGAACCCCAGGCAAGGGTCCCGGCTCTGCCACCTGATCCTCAGGGATTTGCCTTTCAGATCCTGGGTTTTCTTGTTTGTACTATGAGGAGGTCAAATTAATCTAATAGATCTCAAAATACCATGTAATCATTCTGTATGGATTTAAAAAGGAAAATGGTGCTGCTCCCAGGGACCTGGAGTACGTGGGAGTTAAAAATCCTTCCCCAGGCCCTTTGAGGGCTTCCAGAACCTGGCTTGAAAATCACTGGAATTACAATCTCCTAGGACAGTGGTCGGCAAACTGCGGCTCATGAGCCACATGCGGCTCTTTGGCCCCTTGAGTGTGGCTCTTCCACAAAATACCACGGCCTGGGCGAGTCTATTTTGAAGAAGTGGCGTTAGAAGAAGTTTAAGTTTAAAAAATTTGGCTCTCAAAAGAAATTTCAATCGTTGTACTGTTGATATTTGGCTCTGTTGACTAATGAGTTTGCCGACCACTGTCCTAGGTGACTGGAAATCCATGTCAGGGGTTTTGGTGTTTCTGGTGAGAAGATGTCTGGAACCACACATCTGAGGAAGGGGCAATGGGCAGCCAACGTCACAGGCAGGACCAGGCACTTTTCTCTTCCATGTGCTCAGGTTCTGGTCCGGGGGGTACCAGGCCTCTGCCCCCATGGCCAGCAGAGACAGAGGCTTCCATCATCTAACTCATTCAGAGAAAATCACCAAACCCAGGGATAGGGGTCCATAGTAGCCCTGACTAGAGAACTGGCCTGGCCAAGAACTCAACCAGATCCTGCTAGGTAGCACCTAACTCTAGCCCTGGGCAGTGTGATGAAGTAGTAGCTAACAGCGGCTGGCTCTGAATCAGAAAGACTGAGCTCAAATCCTTTTTTGTGACGTTAGGCTAGTCACTTCTCTTTGAGCCCCACTTTTCTCCTCTTTGAAATGGAAGTGATAAGCCTAGTAAAGAGTTGGTGAGCTAATATAATTAAATCACTTAATGCAAGGTCAGTTCATTAATTAAAGCACTTAATTCAAGGTCAGTTCATGGCCAGTCCTCAGTCAGGAATAATGCTCTGAAGCTTGTGAAGTCTTTTGATGAGCAGCTCCCCATCCTCTTGAGAACCACCTGACCTAAATGAACTGTAGGGTTCATGTGGGGAGCATTGTTTAATCCCTTCCTATAGCCCCTATGGCTTGAATATGTCAGGACAAAAACCCTCACACCCTTGACCCCAACTGGGGTGTGAACAATGCTTCTGAAGAGCAGCTGACTCTAGGGTCAGAATGTGGCCCTGGCAACCTAGCAGGTCCCTCTTGGGCAGCTGCTCCAGGCCCATGGGGGATGGTCATCTGTGCTCCAGATGGGGCTCTCCTGCCACCTATGTCCTAGTGCCAAGAGCCTGAAACCAGACCTGACCTGCCAACCAGAAGGGGCTTTCTCTGCTTTAACCCAGCTGGACTTGGACACCACCAGAAGTGCCTCCTGACTGCCTCAATTTCAAGGTTCCCAAGGGTCTCCTGCCTTTCCAAGGAAGAGGCTCTTATAGACAGGCTTTCTGGGAGCAGGGGGAGAGGGGCTAGACTAGAGCCTCAGAAGGAGCAAGAAGGTCTGAGGGCAGCTGCTCTAGCAGTCACAAGTTGTGTGCCACAGGCTATGGTAGGTGACAAGCATGGACCTGCACAATATTTTTAAAACTTTGAATTAACTAACTCCATTTTAAAATTCAGAGGTTTATTTTTGTAAGTCCAAAATTCTGGCTTTTTGCACACATTTAGTAGCTCTAACGATGCTGGACCCACATCTCTACATGGCAGCTTTGGGCCAGAAGGGGTTAGATGCCTGGTCTCCTGTAGACATTTAAACTGTGACCTCCATCCAAGGCCAGTCCACTTAGCTTACAGCTGGGGAAACTAAGGCTCAGAAAGGATCAGGCTCTGTGTCAGGTAGTCAGATACACAGCCCACCATGGCCAGTGTTGAGTTTAGAACCTTGCAGTGTGGCCTCACAAAGCAGTTTTGTACATTGCCACTCATCTATAAAACATCAGTGATAAATATCTCCCCTCCTAGGCCTGTGTCTGGAGTAAAGTAGCACCTGGCCCAGGACTCACTCAGTAATGATGCTTTTAAATCTGTACATATGATATGCCTTGCCTGGAAAATGTTGCTGGAAGCACTGCTTACTTTCTATTTCTGCCACCTTTCAGAAATGGTTATTTTTCAAACAACTTCTGATGCTCAGTGGTTAGGATTTGTTCGCCGGGACTGACCAGCAGACCCTGAGCGACGGATGATTACTCTGACACAGGTTTGCTGTGAAAGAGAGGGCTACAGGACTGCCTGACTAGAGGAACCAGAAAGCCCTGTTCGCCTGCCTCTTCAGGCTTTTATTGTAACAGCAGTTTGGGATAAAATTTATCTTTTAGATACAAGCAGTAGGGTAAGTAATCTTGGGAGGACACATGCGTCTGTAGTGTCCTTTAAGCAAGGACATCTAAAGATTAAGCCTAAAGATTCCAGTAAATACCCAAGGGTTTGTCTGCATGTATACAGACTTGTTTGGAAAGGCCAAGGAATAATTAGGGGCATTCACCTTCAGCCAACTCCCCTTGGTTAGAATTTCCTCCTTACAAACTTTCCAACCAAGTCTCGTGCTTCTCTACATTTGTTGAGTTCTCATTCTCACAGTATCACTGCCCAACTTTAAGAAGAATTGCTCAAGGCTCTACCTCCCACCAGATAGTGTGTGTGTGTATCTATAAGTGTGTTGGGTGCTGACCTCAAGGGAGTTCAAAGCCTGAGCCAACTTAAGAGTCAAATGTAAATCATTCCGTTTCCCTGAGTCTCATTTTACCCAACTGTCAAATAAGGATTTGTTCATTCATTCAATAAATACTGAGCCCAGCAATATATTGGGCCTGGTGCTAAGAAGGCATCCTAATTTTAGGTGATAGTTAAGGTCTCCAAGGGTGGGGACCTGTATTAAGATACTCAGGATCCCTATCTGGTAGGCAAGAGAGGCAAAAGACAAGTGAACCAATCAGTTGATCAGTACTTGAGTAAAACAAACAGGATTCTCAGAGAAAGCATAACAGTTTTAGATATGGTGGTCAGCGAGCCCCTCATTTGAGTATATGACATCTGAGCTGAGACTTGAAATCAGGATGAGAATAAGCAACATAGAGACAGACACACACACAGTCTGGTAGGAGGGAGAGTTGAGCAACTCTACTTAAAGTTGGGCATGAGAATGAGAGCTCAACAAACCCTAAGCACTGAGCATCATAAGTTATTTGAAAAACAACCATTTCTGAAAGGTGGCAGAGAGAAAATAAGCATGCAATAAAGGGGGGCGGGGGTAGTAATTACTACAAACAGAGAATAACAGGTACAGAGGTCCTGAGGTAGGTGCGTGTTTGGAGTGTTTGAGGAATAGCAAGAGGCTGGTGAGGCTGGAATGGAATGAGCGAAGGGAAAGTGCAGGAACTGATGCTGGAGAAGGAGGGCAGGGGTCAGTTCCTATTGTAGGCTGAGGTAGGCAATATGGAGTCTCTTCTTCATGAAGTAGAAAGCCTCTGAAAAGCTTTAGAAAGGGGAGGAAGCAATTCAATTTGTATTTTTAAAAATTCCTCTGACTGCTGTTTGGAGAGTGATTATGGGTGGGTTGGGCCACAAGCAAAGCAATGAGGCCAGGGGGTAGAAAGTGGAAGCCTAGACCAGTCTGGTGGGGATGATGTACTCTTGTCTGGGAGGAGGAGGAAGAGGGAGTGCGAATTCCCAGGCTTCTGAATTATGTAACTGAGTGCACGGTGTCCCTCTTGGAGAGCAAGGCCAGTGTGGGGGAGGAGAGGATTCAGATTCATGCTGGACGTGCTTGGCTTGCCATGGCCTTAGTACTTCACCCAGAGCTGCCTAGTGCACTGGGCTATTGAAATAGGAAGTGATAACACCCTCCCAGCTACTGTCAGGTCGCATGCTGTAAAATCCTCTTGACTGCAGGCTAGTTTAGGGGGACTTTATGAGGGATTCTGGGTGCAGAAGAAAGATGCCTCTGTTTTCATTGCCCAGATGGCTCCAGGAAGCCACGGGCCTCGTCTGAGAGGAGGCAACCCTCTCAGGCCTCCTTGCCTCTGTTCCTATTTTCCCTTCACCAGCTAAGTTATCTAACCTCCACTTTGCCAAGCTGTGCCCTGCTCAAATCTGTCTTCCTGTATCTTGGGCTACGCTGCCCTGCTCCTTTGCTCAGAGAGGATCCCCTTGCCTGAAAGCACTGCCTTTCCTTGTCACTCAGTGTCTCTCCTTCCAGACCTAGTCAACCTTAATGTCTTCCAAACAGGCTGTCGCAAGGAGTGATCATTCTTTCCTTCATCCAGAAACCATGGTAACAGGAGTTAACAGGGACCCACACCATGATTACAAAGCATCATCATCATATCTGTCATCTTCTTGGCTCCTACTGACTCACAGCATATTGGATATCTCACCCCATTTGCTGAGTGAAACAGTTAACATACCCAAGGCTGCTGCCTCCATGTGACCCTCACTTGAGTTAATGCAATGGATGGGGTATAAGGTAGTGGTCAGCCTTCAGGCAACCTGGGTTCAAGCCCCAGCCCCAACATTGCCAAGGCTGGGAGATGAGCCAGGGCCAGTTGCTCCACTTCTCTGAACCTCACCTTAAAGTGGGGTAATAACAGACCTGCCTCTCACTTATACCCATTTGGAGGATTCACTTGGCCAAAGTACAGTCATTTCTCATTATTCATGGTAGTTATGTTCATAAAGTCTCAGAAACAGAGATAGCAAATATTGAACCATTGCTCCTAGGGGAAATGTAGGGACCTGAAAGCCTTGATTTTCATCCACCAATCGACATGTAACCTTGTTTTGTGTGTTTCTGTTTAAAGGCATTTGTTTAACGTGTTGTTGATTTATTAACATTAAACTCAGCCAACAACACTATAACTCATGCCTGAACAAAGCTTATCTACTACACATATTTTCTCCATAAGGCACATCACAGCCTTCTTCTACTTAGGAACACTAGACAGCACTTCAGCACTACCCTTGGGGGATGGGGGCATTTTAAACAGAAATCACCAAAAAAAAAAAAAAAAGGCACAAAAATGTGAACAACACAGCACTAAAGAGACCAGAAAAAGAACATTTGCTTATAACTTTAAGCTAAGCTAACTGTTAAGGCACAGTGAGGGATGTAACTTCCAGACTGACACAGTGGGAAAGTGGGGGTCACATGGGCTGCCAACAGGAAAGTGGCTCTGAGAAGGCAGTCTGTCCCTGATCCTGACCTAGCTAATTGAATTCTCTCCCAGCTTCCCCTGCTTTGGGGGAAGAAGCAAAGGGAAAGAGGAAGGAATTTGAGGATGGATGGGAGTCTTCAGTTCTGTTTGTACCATATACAAATGAGTTGCTGGATTTAGCTGTGTGGTTTGACAGGTTATGCAGTGAGAGAGGGCATGTGATCTTATAGGTCCTCAGCCTTCCTCTAAAAAGCCTATTCCTAAGGTTGGCAGAGGCAGCAAAAAGAGTTTAGGGCGTTCTAGCTCTGAGTCTAGCTCTGTCCCTTCATGTGGGGCCTTGAGTGGGCCCCATTGCCTCTTCTGTAAAGCCTGCTGTCATGGCTCCCACAGTCTGTGGTCCCCTGCATCCGTTCCTATTCTAGACCTCTTATTCAGTCCCCTGCCCAGCTTGGCCCCCTGGGAACCAGCAAGCACAAGGGCTATACTGGGCCTCAGGACTACTAGTAAGTCCATCTTGGCCTCCAAGGCACGTGCAGGCGACTAGCTTCCTGGGTTTGCTGTGTCCTCCAGATCTCTCAAGAGATGGAGTCATAGCCACTCTTCTGAACGTCTGAAGCTCTGTTTAGCCATCTTATACACCTTAACATTAAAAAACGCAGAAATTTATTCTGACATAATAAATAGGGTTTGCTGGATAAAATATTGGGGCAGAGGCAGAAATGAGACAAACGGACTCATTAGAAGAAGCAAGGACTTGTACAATGTGGGGCAGGAAGTCTGGGCTGGATGTCTATGGCCAGGACAGGCAGCATGGAGGAGGCATCACACACTGGCTTCTATCTGAACCTTGGCATGAGGGGTTGGCATGGCCACGATGGGGGCAGGGAAGCATGTGGCTCCTGGGAGTGGAGGTTCAGTGTACACATGCTGCTGTGGCTCAGCAATGCTTCACTCAGGATCTTTGAAAATACGCACAAGGACCAGCTGGAGGAGATGGTCACACTGGAGGGATGCTCACCTCTAGGCTTCCAAGGCAAATCTGAAAGTCTTCCAGAGTGAATGGACAAAGAGTTGGACCTATGTGCCAAAGAGTTAATTGCGGCACATACAATGTCTCCCTAGAACAGGAAGGGCCACAGTCACAGTCTGGCCAAGTCCAACATCTTGGGTCTCTGGGGCACTTGCTTCCCTCTAAAGCTTAATTGGCAAATGTTGGTTGTGCACTTTCTGGGCTGGACACTGGTCCACTGACACACACAGGACACACTCTCAGTTGGAATCATGGCCACAGCCCTGAGTGCGCCAGCTGATCCACAAAGAGAGGAAAGGCGCAGACTCTGCCTGAGCCAGAAAGAACCGAGGGTGAAGAACTGATTGAAGTATGATAATCAGAAAGGACATGAAAAAGAATTCTGGCAGAAACAAGTGCATGTGCAAAGGCTTGGGTGCATGAAGAGTGAGGTGTGTTTGGGAAAGTGCATTTGGCTCTCTGATGCTGCAAGAAGCATGCTGGGGAGTGGGAGGACGGGAGATGAAACTGCACAGATAGGTGAGTAGGACCAGACCAAAATGGTCCAAATTTGGGAGGGAGTTAGAACCTTGGATACTAAAGTGTTGGGAGCTTTCACTATGACTAAATAACTGTGACTTTGGGAACCGGGTGCGGGGTTTGTATCAATGATGAGATTAATTTTATTATCAAATAGATATTGAGAGCATTCTATACTTGAAGTATTACCGTTGGCCTGAGATACGACCTGCTGTGCCAAGACAGACAAGAGTTCCCCCAACCGTTCCAGGCCTATAACCATCAAGCAGATCCCTAAATGAGCTAAGACAAATGTGATAGGTGCACTGATGGAGATCCTGAGTGATATGAGAGTAGAGGGCAATCAAAGGAGGCCTCTCTGAGGATGTGACATTTGAAACGTGAGGAGGTGAGAGCAGCTTTCCAGGCAGAAAGAACAACATGTATAAAGTTGGGAAGAAGTGTAATGGGTATGAAAAACACAGAGTGGCTGGAGTGTGATGTTGGAAGGGGCTGGGGAGGCGATGGCCTGTGTAACTAACATTTCACACATGTGAAATGAGAGGTGGCATATGCAGTTAGGTCCCATCCCCTTGCCCTGGGGAGGACAGTGCTCAGAGTCAAGGGATGTCTACCACCCAGGGAGCCCATGAGGCCCCGAAATCCTCTTATAGTCACACTGCCTATCTGGCTGGGACCTGTGCCCCAGGAGACAGAGAATCCAAGATAAGTTCACTTTTCCTCTTATCGCATCTGGCCATCTGGCCTGGCCTCTCTTCTGAGTGGCTGCCTCAGCCAGGGCTCAGGGCCTCTGAGAATACATCAGAAGGACTCTGGGCCTAGACAACCCTGAGAGTGGGATTAAAAAGTTAGTCCTCATTCAGTCCAGACCCCAGACGGTGGGCAACCCCATTGTCTCTTGGAGTTGGGGGGGGGGTTTGCCGCCCTCTTCCACAGATTCCCTAAACACAAATCAATTCCTAAAATCCTCAGTGAGTCCTGGCTTCAGCACTCTGCTCTCAGTGTCCAGTTCTTAGGGGAAACTGCCCCTCAGCTGATCAGAGAACCATCCCATCCTCCCTACCAGTGGCTGGGGAGTGGTAAAATTTGACTCGCACCGCTATAGCAGAAACCAGTAGGAGCCATGCCAGCCCTGGGCCTCTCTGAGCCTTAACCCCTGTGATACAGCCTGTGTAATCACTGTGCATGTATTTAGTCTTTTGTAATTTCATTACATGTGCAAGTTCATGTATCCACAGTCAAGATACAACAGTTCCATCAATTAACACACACAAGGATTCCTCTTGTCACCTTCTTATAACCACACTTACATCCTCACCTCTTGTCCATCACCCTCTCCCCCTAGCCTCCTCACCACCACCAACTCGTTCCCCATCTCTATAATTAGGTGATTTCAAGAATTTTTAAATATGCTTTTATTGATTTCAGAGAGGAAGGGAGAGGGGAAAAGAGATAGAAACATCAATGATGAGAAAGAATCATTGATCGGCTGCCTTCTGCACACCCCACACTGGGGATCGAGCCTGCAACACAGGCATGTCCCTGACTGGGAGTCGAACCATGACTTCCTGGTTCATAGGTTGATACTCAACCACTGAGCCAGGCGATTTCAAGAATTTTTTAAATGAAAGTATACAGTATGTAACTTTCTGAGATTGCTTTTTTCACTCGGCATTATTCACTTGTTGCTTATATCAATAGTTCATTTATTTTTAATGCTGAGTAGCATTCCATAGTCTGGATGTACCAGTTCCTTACTGTTATTCACCCACTGAAGGACATCTAGGTTGTTTCCAGTTTTTGGTGATTACAAATAAAGCTGCCATGAACATTTAGGTTTTTGTGAACGCTTTATCATTCTATGGAATAAATGTCCAAGAGTAAATTGCTGAGTGGTATGGTAATTGCATGCTTAGTTTTAAAAGAAACTGCCAAACCATTTTCCAGGGTGATTATATCTCATTTTACATTTCCACTAGCAGTATGTGTGATTCAGTTTTTCTGCATCGTCGCAAGCATTTGGTGTTGTCACTGTTTTTTATTTTAGCCATTCTGTTAGATTTGTTTAGTGATCATCCATAGTGACAGATGGAGAGATTCTGTGTCTTGTCCATAGCCCCTGTGGCCCCTAGGCCTCGTTTTGTGGGTTTCCATTGGGCCTTCGCCCTCTCCATAATTGGTAGCTCCTTGAAGTCAGGCTTAACCTCACTCATCTGGCTCCTGCTTCCAGCCTGGCCTGGACCCATGGAGAGGCTTGTTCCAGTCCTCATGGGAAAAAGGCAGTTGGAGTTAAGATGCTGAGAAAAACCACTGGATCTGACTCAGCCCCTCACAGCAAGTAGCTCCTGCTGTTTGAAAAGCACCTTCCAGCCCGGCCAGTCTGGCTCAGACCGCTGAACCAAGAGGTCTCCCATTCTATTCCTGATTAGGGCACGTGCTCAGGTTACAGGTTCGATCCCCAGTAGGGGGCGTGCAGGAGGCAGCTGACTGATGTTTCTCATAGGTGCTTCAATCTCTCTATCCCTCTCCCTCTCTCAAAAATACAAACACATTTAAAAAGAAGAAAAGCACCTTCCATTTCAGGCAAAAAGTTCAGCATTAAGAAGCCATCTGTAGGCCTTTGGTGTTTTGTGCCCCTGCTGTGAGCCAGCCCTAGGACACACTGGGAATGGGATTCAAAGATTACATCAACTCCCACTCATGGCAGGTCCTGGTTCCCTGAATCTTGGTGGAGAACAGGGAGTCAGACCAGATGTGATCGTGTCTTGAAGGGAGGCAGACTAGTGTATAGGTTTTCACATAAGAAGAGGAGGTGGGATGGAAATGGCAAGATGGGGAAAAGGTTAGCTGGGCCCTGAGGGATGTGTTGGTCTTTGCTCAGGCATAGATGGGGCATCCAAGTAGAGAGAACAGGGGTAGAGGGAAGGTAGGAGTAGAAGGAAAGGAGTAGTAGCAGGGAGCAGTAGGTCTCTCAGTGAGCCTGAGGAAAGCAAGGTTAACCATTCCTCAGCTGTCCTGACCTTCACTCTGTTGTCACTGCCTCCCCTGTCAGGCTCTGTCACAACCTCTGGCACCATGAATTTCACCTCCTAGCCCATTCCACAGCTAGATAATACCGTTGTGTGTGACTGTGAGGTGGAGGGTATCTTTGGTCCAAGTTGGCTTCCCCCACTAGACTTGGCCTGGGTGCCTAGCATGAGGGTGGCCAGAGTCTATGTCTGTCTTGGTCATTGCTATGTCTAATCCTCATTCTCCTGCTCCAGAAATCCTTGCTGAGGGAACTGCTGAGGCCAGGGCAAGGGCCAGGTCAGGTAGGGCTTCAGACTTGAAAGGGGCTTAAGAGAGTTGGGGGGGTCTCACCTTGTCCCTTGCCCTCCTCTCATCCATCTGCAGGTTCATCATGCCTAGTAGCGTATAAGAAGACCCCACCACCGGTCCCTCCACGTACCACATCAAAGCCGTTCATCTCAGTCACGGTCCAGAGCAGTACTGAGTCCGCCCAGGATACCTACCTGGACAGCCAGGACCACAAGAGTGAGGTGACGAGCCAGTCAGGCCTGAGCAACTCGTCGGACAGCCTGGACAGCAGTACTCGACCACCCAGTGTGACACGGGGTGGAGTCACCTCAGCCTCTGAGGCCCCAGAACCACCCCCAAAATATGCAGCTCTGAAGAGTGAACAAGGGACACTGACCAGCTCCGAATCCCATCCTGAGGCCATCCCCAAAAGGAAACTGTCGTCTATAGGAATACAAGTAGGGGCCCCTTTTGCACTCTGTGTCCTCAACTCGCTCTGTGCACCTGTCTGCGTGTAATTACATCTGGTGAAGGCCCACTACGTCTCCTGGGTGAAAGTGGTTTATCTGTGTATTTGGGGGGATCTAGTCACAAGTGGCCAAATCAAATTCCACCCTTAACCATACCTTCCTTGAGTTTGCCCACACGTGCTGCAAAGTCTGCAACCGTGGGTACCTGTCCTTGCTCCTCCAATGGGTCATCCCAGTGAATGTAGTTGCTCCTCCAATGGGTCATCCCAGTGAATGTAGTTACACTCAGCCAGTCATCTCCTGTCCACTGTTTGTCCACTGTCTGTCTGTCCACTCCACCTTTTGCCCTGCCAGCCAATGCGTGGGAGGCGGGACTGGCCTAACAGTTCTCTAATCCAAGGTCAACTCGGGTGCGGAGGCCACAGTCCCACTTGGCAGTGGGAACAGCGTGGAGCGTAGACACGGATGGGCCAGGGGCCCAGGACCCAGGGCCCTTGAGCCACAGGGGTTACTCAAGGGGAACTTTGCCCAGAGCCCTCTTGGACCTTGGGGACAGGTAGGTGGCTCAAGGCACCAGGCCCACATCAGATTGAGAAGTGTGATGCCATTCTAGATGCCTCCTTCCATGGGAAGGGTCCAGGAATATACAGCTTTCTAGGACCAAGTGGCCAGAGCCAGGTCTGCTCACTGGCTCACTGATCTGCTCACTAGAAGCCCAACTCACTGTGCACCCTTGGCCATGATGACACACAGCAGGGCAGGGTGCACTAGCTTCCCCTCCACTGCTTCACTGCACCTCCTACATGCACCTAGTATCAGTAATCTGTTTCTATTAGCAGAGCTGGGAAAAGTTGGGCCCTGCCTTGCAGTTTTCAAGAGTTGCTCTAAATCCAGATTGAGAGGATTCTCCTTGCCCTGGCTATACCTCCAGACTAAAGTGGAGCACACTCGTCAGAAAAGGAAGGCAGATACAGTGGGCCAAGAGCTTGAGGAGGTGGGACTCCCCCCCCACAACCTCCCACCCCAGGGGACAGTCAAGAAGGTGAAGGTGGTGTGCATTGTGGCTTAGGGTTGGAAGGGATCTCCCTTTTCCCAGCTGCCCCTGAGCAGGGACATGGCCAAGTAAAAGACAAAGCACTAGAATGCCGAAGGAACGTGGTACACAAAGGGGAACTGAATGGACCAAACAAGGCTCACTGAGCAATTTCTTGCACTTGCCTGAAATTTTTCCCCCAAGAGGCAGCTCTGGACTTAAGTTTCTCCGCATATATAAGGAGAGAGTTGGCCAGGAGACACTCCTGTTTTCTGGGCTCCTTCATGAGGGATCCAGCCCCTGCCCTGCACAGTGCTCCAGGAGGGATTCCCAGGAACACAGAAAGTAGCCTCATCTCTGACCATTAGTCCTGACCGCCCAGAGTCTTTGAGAAGCCCCCGCCCTCTCCTGGCCAAACCAGATGCTCTCACCTTTCTGGAAGGTCTGAAGGAGAGTTAGGCTCATCCTTGATTCCTTTATCCAGAAGTACACACAGGGATAAAGACTGTAGTTCTTGGGCCCATCCTGGGCTTCCCCTTCCCAGATTCACCTCTACCCCCATTCCATGCTCTTGTCCAGTGATGCTGCATTTCCTGAGCTTGCTTTTGCTGAAGGAGAAATGTGGCCACATCCCCATGGTGAGAAGGAGCCTGGTACTCAGTCCCCTGCCCCAGAAAGCCTCCCTGGCCCCTGCTTCTTCCATAAAGCCAAGAGACTGGAGAGTCCCCAATTTCCCAGGATAGCCTGGCAACCCTTGTCCCACTCCTTTTGTGCCTCAAGCCCTGGGTCAAGTGTGGGTTCTCCCTCCTTCATGACAATCATGGAAGGGCTGGCCTGGCTACTCCATGGCCACACACCTTTGTCCCAGAAAAGAAAGGCAGGCCTAGGGCATCATCGTTGCTGTGTTTACTTCTACTTTACAGGAGTGCTAGCTTTGCACTTGGCCCTGGCCCTTCCTACTGCTTCCCAGGTAGACCAGTGCTGAAGGTAACCTCAGCCAAGTATGAGTGAGGCCCAGGAATGGCATCTCATAGAGTCCAGGGACCTTGCCATCTTTCCCATTGGTGCCCATTTTCAAACCCAGAACTGCTGTCCAAGGTTTGCCCCTAGTACAGGTACCTTCAGCCTGTCCTTCAGCTGCAGGGTTGAGGTACTGAACACTGTTGCCTCGAGACAGCCCCATCTTCAACTACACCAGATAACGGCTGTGGCTTTGTGTGTGTGTGTGTGTGTGTTTTCTTTCTCTTTCGTCGTCCTTTTTCTCTCTCTCTCTCTTTCTGATGCGTGTAAAGGAGAGGACTAGAAGGAACGGTTCCCACCTCTCGGAGGACAACGGACCCAAAGCGATCGATGTGATGGCACCCTCCTCAGAGTAGGGAAAGCCAGTCATCTCCACCCCATCCCACCTCCTGCCCGCCTCCGCGCGAATGAGCAGTGCCCGGCTTAACCTGGTCCGGCCTTGGGCCCACGTGCAGTGTCCGCATGCCTCGTGTTCGTCTGTCCAAATGTCCGTTTGCGTCGTCCCACTAATGTGAATTTCAGCATCAAGTGTGGTGTTTGTTTTTTATTTTTGTCTTTGTCTCCGTGCCGTTGCTGTCCTTGTCCTTCAATAAGGTTGACTGCATTCAGCCAGTGCCAAAAGAGGAGCCCAGTCTCGCTACCAAATTCCAGTCCATCGGGGTTCAGGTAGAGGACGACTGGCGGTAAGTCGTATGGAGGTGATGGCTGCTTCTCCCCTCTCCTCTTCCTCCCTCTGCTCTCACCTCCCCTGTGCCTTCTCCTCCTGCTCTCCCTAAACCACTTCTCTTTGCTGAATTTCTAATAACCAAGCTGGGTTTGGGGTGTGGGCTGTGGCCCAGGAATGGGAGGCCGGGCAGGCAGGTGGGTGGGCAAATGAGCAGTTGCTCTGTGAGATGAATCAGCCCACAGGGGGCCACGGCTGGGCTGATACGTGAGCTACCCTAATGTTGGTGGTCTTCCTGGCCCCACTGCAGCAAACAGACAACCTTATGACCTTGTCCGTGTGTGTATATGCGTGTGGGTGTGGGCGGGGCCAGGGCTGAGCAGAGAATGAGACGGGGGCTGTGGGACCTGCTTCAGGCGCATGGTGAGCAGATGATGCATCCGTTTCTCTGTCTCCCTTGTGTCCCGGTTGGGGTGGCCTCTGATCTCTGGCCCTCTTGGTGACTCTCATCTCTTCCTGTCCCCACCCCACTCCACCCCCCACCCACAGAATCAGCGCCCCCTCTCACAGCATGTCCTCCCGACGGGACACCGACTCAGATACCCAGGATGCCAATGACTCGAGCTGTAAGTCATCTGAGAGAAGCCTCCCAGACTGTACCCCACACCCCAACTCAAACTCCATCAGCATCGATGCCGGCCCTCGGCAGGCGCCCAAGATTGCCCAGATCAAGCGCAACCTCTCCTATGGAGACAACAGCGACCCTGCCCTAGAGGCATCGTCACTTCCCCCACCTGACCCCTGGCTTGAGACCTCCTCCAGCTCCCCGGCAGAGCCAACACAGTCAGGGGCCTGCCGCCGAGATGGCTACTGGTTCTTGAAGCTACTGCAGGCAGAAACAGAGCGGCTGGAAGGCTGGTGCTGTCAGATGGACAAGGAGACCAAAGAGAACAACCTCTCTGAAGAAGGTAGGTGCTGTAAGGACATTGTCCTGGGGTAAGGGGAGAAGGGATGGACAGCTAGTTCTCCAGCTTCTAACCAGACGGCCTCAAGCCTCCTAGTGGGAAGGGTCCTTCAGGTTCTCTTCTTGCATCAGTTGTGAGCTCATCGCTTATTTTCATTGTTTTTTGCCCATCTATCCATCTACCTAGCCACATCTTTTTCCAGAAAAGACTTATGGCCATAGCTGCCAGTTGAGTAGGCTGTGGAGTCAGCCACACCTGGGTTTGAATCCTAGCTCTTTCCTTACTAGTGAAGTGACCTTGTTCAGGTTACTCTGAGCCTCGGTTTCCTTATGTTATGTAGAGCTAATCCTACTCTCTAGCTGCATAAGCACATTGTGAGGATTGAATGTAAAGGACCCAAGAAAGTGCTGCTGTACCATAATTATGCCTTCCGCAGCTCTGTATTGAGTACCTACTGTCTGCCAAGCACAAAGGATCTGTGGGTCTCAACAGGATTTGAGAAACTATGAATCAGTGAGACAAAAGTCATCTACTTTCCACATGTTTCTATCTATACCAGCCGTGGGCAAACTACGGCCCACAGGCCGGATCCAGCCCGTTCGGCTGTTCTATCCGGCCCACGGAGCCGAAAGAGCGGAGGGTTCTCTTGCTCTCCCCTCCGCTCCTTTACTTTGAATTTATATTAGTTCACACAAACACTCCATCCATGCTTTTGTTCCGGCCTTCCGGTCCAGTTTAAGAACCCATTGTGGCCCTCGAGTCAAAAAGTTTGCCCACCCCTGATATACCATGCCTATTTCTAAATATTCCCCTGAGAAATTAGTTGAAGAAAACTAGAACTATGTAGGGAGCCTAAATTCACAGGTGGTTGATATATAGGAGAGTGGTTTGGAGGCAGGCTCCTGTGGGATGCTCCAGGCCACAGTGCCAGGAACCACACCTGTATTGACCTGGTTCAGCCAAGGCTCCAGTCCTCAGCCCCTTCCGCAGAAAGTCCTAGAAGACTAAGTCTGCAGGGTATCCACAGGGTCGGAGCCAGCATCTCACTGACCCCTGATGGGATGGGGCCTGAAGAGGCACTCTCGGATGACTCAGAGGAGTGCTTCAGAGTCACAGTTTTCACTGTCCTCTAGGTCAGTTCCCATCTTTTTTCTTTTTTTTTTAACTAAAGCATTAGCATTCTTTAATGTTTGTATTGATTTTTAGAAAGAGAGGGAGAGAGAGAGAGAGATAAAAACATCGATGAGAGAGAAACATCGATCGGCTGCCACCAGCACGCCCCCCAACTGGGGGTCCAGCCCGCAAGTCGGGCATGTGTCCTGACTGGGAATTGAACCCATGACCTCTTGGTTGAGCCACATCAGCTGGGTCAGTTCCCCACTGTGTGTATGCAGGGAACTGTTGTGAGATATATACCTATTACTTTTTACAATAGTATTTTAAAAATTGGAAAGGAGGCAAGGATCAGTGAGAGCTAAAAGGCTAAAAGCCATCCAACCCACTGCCCTACCTTAGCCTTATCCACTGTCAGCCTCATCAGCTGCATAGTCTTGGTTTATATTTACCTTCACATTTCTTTTTTTAATGTGATTACCTTTTATTTCAACTCTAAAATTCACTATCATTATATATTGATTTTCTGCTATAATAGATGAGCATTTAGCTCTGTCACCTCCATCTCCTGTCCTACCCTCCATATATTTCATCAGAGTTTTGGGTTAAATAACAACCAATATTTCTGTTTACTATGAGCATGTAAATATTGGTCACTGCAGAGCCAAATAATAGATTATGGTTTATTTTCTTTTTTTAAATTTTTAAAAATATATTTATTGATTTCAGAGAGGAAGGGAGAGGGAGAGATAGAAACATCAATGATGAGAGAGAATCATTGATCGGTTGCCTCCTGCATGCTCCACACTGGGGATCGAGCCCGCAACCCAGGCATGTGCCTTTGGCTGGAATCGAACCTGGGACCCTTCAGTCCGCAGACGGACGCTCTATCCACTGAGCCAAACCGGCTAGGGCTATTTATTTTTCTTACACATTTTGTTTTTCTTAGAATGAATAGTTGCCCCATCTTTCTTATATACTTTACTTTCTAAACTCTTTATTTGTAATTTTTTCACATGCTCCACCAGATCTGCCAACCCTCCAGATGTGCACACATGATTTCCTGTTTTCCCTGCTGCCCTCTTCTATCCTCTGATCTGGCCAGGCTGCTTTCTGGGACTGCTGCCTAGCTGCTGTCCAGTGACTTCCCTTTTGGTCTTGGGACTGCCCTTGGCCACTTTCCCATGATGGACACCATGCTTTTTGGACCACATGTTCTTTTGCTTTCTTGACATCAATCAGTCCCTCATCTTACTAGAGCACACCTTCAACTGGAGGTAAATTTTTGGAAACTGCCATGTCTTTAATTCAGACCTCACACAGTTTGCTGGGTGTAGAGTTGAAAGTAATAAATAAAAATTATACATAAATGTACTTATCTATATGTATATAAAATTTATATATATAAATAAAGTAGAAAATAGTTTTCCCTCAGAATCTTAAGGGCTGTATGTAATGTGTTAGCTTTCATTATTTGTTATGAAAAGTTTGGTGCCATTCCAATTCTCAGTCCTTTGTATTTTTTATCTTGGAAGCTATTAGGACCTTCACTTTATTTATCTTTTGAAACTTCTCAATGATGTTCTATGGAATGGGTCTTTGTGCCAGTAACAAGTAGGCCATTTCTATGTGGGGACTCAGTTCTTCCATTTCTGAGAATAGTCTTTCATTAATTTTAAAAAATAATTTCCTCTCTTCCATTTGTTTTGTTTTCTCTCTGTGAAATTCTTGTCATTCAGATATTGGACCTGCTGGATTGATCCTCAGTCTCTGATCTTTTTCTCCTCGTATCTATTTCTTTGTTCTTTCTAGAAAGCTTTTTCTTTTTTCCCCACACTATAACGACTTGAGCTATCCCATAAAATTCACTCTTTTAAAGTGTACAGTTCACTCCCAGTGTTGTGCAACTATCACTGTGAAAAGAAATCCCATAACTATAATACATGTATGTCTGGCTTCTTTTGCTTTGCATAATATTTTCAAGGTTTATCCACGTTGTAGCATATGTCAGTACTTCATTCCTTATTGCTGAGTAACATTCCATTTTATGGATATACTACATTTTATTTATACAGCCACTTGTTGATGAACATTGGGTTATTTCCATTTTGGGGCTACTATGAATAATGCTGCTCTATGAACATTTGTGTACAAGTTTTGTATAGGTATATATATATATTTTTTAAATATATTTTATTGATTTTTTACAGAGAGGAAGGGAGAGGGATAGAGAGAAACATCGATGAGAGAGAGACATCAATCAGCTGCCTCCTGCACACCCCCTACTGGGGATGTGCCCGCAACTAAGGTACATGCCCTTGACCGGAATCGAACCTGGGACCCTTCAGTCCGCAGGCCGATGCTCTGTCCACTGAGCCAAACCGGTTAGGGCTATATAGGTATATTTTTATTTCTTTTGGATATATACCTAGGAGTGGAAATGCTGCTAACTCTATATTTAACTTGAGGAACCTGCAAAACTGTTATCCATTTAACATTCCCATGTGAGGGTTCTAATTTCTCCACATCCTAACCAACTCTTAATAGTATTGGTCTTTTTTATTATAGCCATGTGAGTGGATATAAAGTAGTATCTCATTGTGGTTTTGATTTGCATTTTCCTGATGGCTAATAATGTTGATCATCTGTGCATGAATAGAGGAATCTATTGAGGTTGGGAATTTTTCTTTATCTTCAAACTCTGTCCATCAAATATTCACTATGGCCATCTAAATAAGAGCTCTTTCTTATTATGTTCCTTTTTCATAACATTTTTATCCTTGTTTTATGGATAGTGCATATATGCATACACACACACACACACACACACACACACACACATATATATGTATACTAGTATATGTGTATATATGTATATACTAGAGGCCCGGTGCATGAAATTCGTGCACTCGGTGGGGGGGTCCCCCTCAGCCTGGCCTGCGCCCTCTTGTGGTCCAGGAGCCCTTGTGGGATGTCTCACTGACGGGTTAGGCCCGCTCCCCGCGGGAAGTGAGCCTAAGCCAGCAGTCGGACATCCTTAGTGCTGCTGCAGAGGTGGGAGAGGCTCCCACCACCGCCACTGCCACCGCGCTCACCCGCTCGCTGTGAGCCTGGCTTCTGGCTGAGCGGTGCTCCCCCTGTGGGAGCACACTGACCACCTGGGGGCAGCCCCTGGTGGTCAGTGCGCATTATAGCAACTGGTCGATGGGTTGTTCAGTCACTTAGGCTTTTATGTATATACTAGAGGCCCGGTGCACGAAATTCGTGCATGGGGGGGCATGTCCCTCAGCTCAGCCTGCACCCTCTCCAATCTGGGACACAATCCAGGACTGCTGGCTCCCAACTGCTCGCCTGCCTGCCTTCCTGATTGCCCCTAACCGCTTCTGCCTGCCAGCCTGATCACCCCCTAACCACTCCCCTGCCAGCCTGATTGATGCCTAACTGCTCCCCTGCCAGCCTGTTTGCCCCTAACTGCCCTCCCTTGCAGGCCTGGTCACCCCTAACTGCCCTCCCCTGCAGGCCTGCCCCCCCCAACTGCTCTCCCCTGTAGGCCTGGGTCCCCCCCAACTGCCCTTCCCTACAGGCCTGGTTGCCCCCAACTTCCCTCCTCTGCCAGCCTGGTCACCCCTAACTGCCCTCCCCTGCTGGCCATCTTGTGGCGGCCATCTTGTGTCCACATGGGGGCAGCCATCTTGTGTGTTGGAGTGATGGTCAATTTGCATATTACTCTTTTATTGGATAGGATAGATACACACACACACACACACACACATATATATATATGATTTACATAAACATTTTTAACTTTTCATTTGACCCTGTAGTGTCTCTATTTCCTTTAGGATTCTTTTTCTATTTGTCTTTTGGGTTAGAGGCTTTTCTGGAATGTCCAGTGATCTTTGATTATTTACTCCTATTTAAAAGTGAGGAATTGACTCAGGAGTAAGAAGGGAAGAAGCAGGAGATTGCTGCTTTTGTTGTAAGCCTAGTGGTTCCACTTGTTTTTTACTTCCATGATTTAAGTTAAAATATAACTTAATTTTAGAGTTTCCAAAAGCTAACTATATAAAACAATAAAAAGAGCAAAAGTCATGGTAATATGCTGTTAATGTTAGTAATAGATGGTAATAACGTCAAAGATGAAGAATTCATTATTTAAGCATCAGGATCAAAACTCTTTAATGGCAGGATAAACGCTATTATGAATAATGTTATGTTCACTTCATTTGAATATATAACTAAGTAGTAATATCCTGACTTTCATTTCTGATGTTAGTAATTTGTATATTCTCTTTTTTTCTTAGTCTGCTTAGCTAAAGGTTTGTCAGTTTTATTGATCTTTTTGAAGAAACAACTTTTTGTTTCATTGATTTCCCAATTTTCTATTCTTTATTTCATTTATCTCTGCTCTAATTTTTATTATCTATTATGCCTTCTTCTACTTTTGGATTTAATTTATTCTTTTTATAGTTTCTTAAGTGTAAGGCTAGGTTGTTGATTTGAAATCTTTCTTTTTTCTTTTTTTAAATATATTTTTATTGATATCAGAGAAGAAGGGAGAGGGAGAGAGCGAAACATCAATGATGAGAAAGAATCATCCATCGGCCGCCTCCTGCATGCCCCCCACTGGGGATGGAGCTGCAACCCAGACATGTGCCCTTGACCGGAATCGAACCCAGGATCCTTCAGTCCGAAGGCTGACGCTCTATCCACTGAGCCAAACCAGACAGGACTTTTTTTTTTTTTTAATGTAAGCATTAATAGCTGTATGTTATCCCCCTTAGCACCACTTTTGCTCTATCATGTAGGTTTGGTATGTTGTGTTTTCATTTTCATTTCTCTCTTAAGTATTTTCTAATTTCCCTTGTGATTTCTCCCTTGATCCATTGGTTATTTAAATGTGTGTTGCTTAATTTCTACAATTTTGTGAATTTTCCAGTTTTCCTTTTGTTATTGATTTCTAAGTTCATCCCATTTGATCAGAGAAGATACTGTTCTTTTTTAAAAATCTTTTGAGTCTTAATTTGTGGCCTGGAAAATGTCCCATGTACACTTGAGAAGAATGTGTATTCTATTGTTGCTGGGTAGAGTGTTCTGTATAAGTCTGTTAGATCTAGTTGCTTTGTTGTGTTGCTTGAAGTCCTCTATTCCCTTACCATCCAGTTGTTCTATCCATTATTGTGAATGGGGTATTTAAGTATCTATTATTGTAGAACTGTCTATTTCTCCCTTCAGTCTGTCAGTTTTTCCTTCATACATTTGGATGGTCTGTCATTAGGTGCATATGTTTGTAATTCTTAGATCTTCTTGCTGTCTTGAATGCATCTTTGATTCTTAAGAACACCTTCTGTATTCAATAGCATAGAGATTTTTCTCATGGTTTCAAAGTTTGTTTGTTTTTTTTGTTGTTGTTGTTGTTTTTTATTGACTTCAGAGAGAGGGAGAGGGAAAGATAGAAACATCAATGATGAGAATCACTGATCAGCTGCCTCCTGTACACCCCCTATGGGAAATTGAGCCTAGGCATGTGCCCTGAGAATCAAACTGTGACCTCCTGGTTCTTAGGTCGACACTCAACTGAGCCACACTAGCCAGGCCAAAGTTTGGGGTTTTATTGATTTTTTCTATGTAGGTGTTTAATCCATCTGCAGTTTGTATTTGTGTATTCTAGGATCTCATTTTTTTCATATGGAAAGCCAGCTGTCACAACACTAGTTATTAAAGTCTCTACTTTTCTCACTGGTTAGTAATACTAGGTCAATCACAACCTCTGCCAAATTTTAACATATGCAGGGGTGTGTTTCTGGGCTCCATTCTGCTCTTCTGCTCTTTTGTCCTTTTCTGTGTTAATACCACTTCAGTTGCCATAGCTTTGTAACATGACTTGGTATCTAGTAAGGTGAATCCTCCTTCCTTACTCTTTTTGTCCAAAAAAGAAAACTTAAATTACATCTTCACTCATCTAAGACTAATTTTAGAATTAGTATGTCAAGTTCCTCAGAAAAATTTATTTATGTTTAATATCTCTATGAAAGTCTTAATATATTTTTATTAGATTTATTCCTTGATGCTTTCTAGTTTTTGATAGTAATAACGTCCCATACACACTCCAACCAAGGATCAAACCCACACCTAGATATGAGCCCTGACCAGGAATGGAAACTGCAACCTTTTGGTGCACATGATGACGTTCCAGCCAACTGAGCCACCCTGCCAGGGCTCATCCTATATAATAAAAGCCTAATATGCAAATTGTCCCCTTGGGCGGTTGCTCAACCAGGAGACCAAGAGTTCGACCGCTCACTCTGATGTGCGCTGACCACCAGGGGGCGGTGCGGAATATGGCAGGTGTCAGCGGTACTGGCAGTGGGCGCGCTGCCAGTCCTGACGAGAGCAGGACCACAGTGGGATGGTGGAACAGGTGAGCAGGTGGTGCCAGGTACGAGCAGGGCCCGATCGCCTGGCCCATCACCCTACAGACGGTGACCAGCGGAGGCTGCAGGGGCTGGAGCCGCTGCCAGTTCCCAGGCGCTGAGGGAGCTGGGCAGGGGGCCTGGCCCTGATTGATCTCCCCACAGGCGGGATGGTAGAGCAGGTGATGGGGCAGTACCAGGCCAAGGCGGGGTGCCAGGTGGGGCTGTGAGGCTGGGGGCACGACTGGGGCCCAATCTCCGCATGCTACCCCGAGGGACCCCACCTGTGCACGAATTTGTGTACCCGGCCTCTAGTTTTTAAATCTTATGTATTCCAATTTGTTATTGCTAGTAGATAGAAATGATGTTTGATCCGTATATGTTGATCTTGTGTCAAGCAGCTTTGAATAACGCTCAGTTCTCTTGGACTCACATCATAAATGATCATAGTGTTTGTCAAAATGGCAATTTTGTGGGTCTCTAATCTTACTGTGTCTCATGCATAGCTTTTCTAACTGCAGGGACTGAAGAACATTGTGAAATAGTAGGGAGAAGTAGCTTCCCTCCTCTGGTCCTAACCTTCATTTATTGAACAGTTTACTGAATACCTACCATATGCCAGGCACTGTTCTAGTTTTGGGGGTTTAGTAGTGAACAAAATAAAGTACTGCCCTCATGGAGCTTGCATGGGTGAAGCAGTGTTGCTATCCCATTTAGGGAGGTCGGAGAAGGCCTTCCTGGTAAGGGATTGGAGCAGAAACCTGAAGGGAGTAAGAGGTCTTAGAGATCTGAAGATCAGATGTAACTGCAGGGGCAGAGAACTCCTATTGTGGGCAAATGATGGACATGTTCCAAGCCTAAGGAAGGTGGCCAGTGTGGCTGCAGCAGTGAGCAGGAGTGACCAGTGAGGTGGAAAAAGGCAATTAGAACCCAACTGAAACAAATCAACAAACGATAAGTGCTGGAGAGGATGCGGAGAAAAAGGAACCCTCGTGCACTGCACTGCTGGTGGGAATGCAGACTGGTGCAGTCACTGTGGAGAACAGTATGGAGTTTCCTCAAAAAACTAAAAATGGAACTCCCATTTGACCCAGTAATCCCACTTCTAGGAATATATCCCAAGAAACTAGAAACACCAATCAGAAAGGATATATGCACCCCTATGTTCATAGCAGCACAATTCACCATAGCTAAGATTTGGAAACAGCCCAAATTCCCATCAGCAGATGAGTGGATTAGAAAACTGTGGTACATCTACACAATGGAATACTACGCTGCTATAAAAAAAGAAGGAATCCTTATCATTTGCAGCAGCATGGATGGACCTGGAGAGCATTATGTTAAGTGAAATAAGCCAGGCAATGAAAGAAAAATACCATATGATCTCATTTATGGATAATAACATTATAAACTGATGAACAAAAATAGATACAGAGGCAGAGCAGCATTGAACAGACTACCAAACTACAGTGGGAAGGCTGGGGAGAGTTGAGGGGGTGCGGTGGGGAGGTAAGAGATCAACCGAAGGACTTGTATGCATGCATATAAGCATAACCAATGGACACAAGATACTGGGGGTAGGGGAGGCCAGGCGAAGGTCAATGGGGAAAAAAAAGGAGACATATGTATTACTCTTTGTAATACTTTAAGCAATAAAATAAAATTTTAAAAAAAAGTCAAAGAGATATCAACACTGACCTCACTATGCTGTTGAATGGATGCCCACTACCACCTACCTCTTGTTACACAAGAAAAACACCCTAATTTGTTTAAACCACTATTTTCTGGTCTCCTTAACTCATAGCTCAATTTAATTCTTAACTGACACAGGAGCTTAAAGAACAAGATAAGATCATTTGAGTCAATGGACTCCCATGTGTCTTTTAGCAAATTAGGTTTAGAGTAACTATTAGGGAGGACTTCTAGGTGCCAAGATAATGGTGGGGGCATCAGTCTGAATCTACCAACATATCCCCCCCCCACAACAAACAATGTTGGCAACAACAACAACAAATCAAATAAAACTCCATCAAACCCATGTCTTCAACATGAAAACAGAGAATGTCCAAATTTCACATTAACTGGAAATAGAAAAACACTCAACCCTAGCCAGTGGCCTCCCGTACTGTGATGCAAGCCTCTAGGAAAATAGGTTGGGGAAACTGCAGAGTAGAGAGAATGGGGAGCTGGTGGTGAACTTAAGAAGATTGATTTCAAATCACTACCAGAAAGATAAAGTCCACCCCAAGCTGTGACCCATAAAAACTGTGAGATAATAAATCTGTTCTTTTAATAAAAATAAAAATAAAAAACCCCAACTGAATGAGGGTTTTAAGAAGGTCACCTGTGTGCTGCTGATGCTGAGGGCATCACTGCAGAGTGAGAAAGTGGGCGGAGGTTTAGGTGTGAGGAGAAATCTGAAATGGTCCTCTGAAGAGTGCAGGGGCACTGAGGGAAGGCTGCAGAGGGAGAACTGGAGTGGGGCAGGGTTAAAACTGGAAAGATTAATCTTTCCTTTCCCTTTGACTGCTTTTTAAAAGTTCCTCTTTGTCTTTGGTTTTACTGTAAATAAGTGTGGATTTGCTTTGGATTCATTTGACTTCCTGACTGGTGTCAGCCATTTCTGGAAAATTCTAAATCATGATCTCTCTGAATATTTTTCTTCCATTCTCTCTGTTCTCTTCTTTTAGAATGCTGATATTCTCCCTCTCTCTTCCATGCCTCTCAATCACTTTCTTTTTTATAGTTTCTCTTTAATACATGTAACTTTTATTTCTTAAAAAATAAGTTGCCCAAGTGCAGTCTTATGGTTAGAAATTCAAAACTCTACTTTAGACCATGCCAGGCACATCCTGCTATCTACGGCAAGGGGGAGGGGGTACTCATTTTATTTTCAGCAGCTTAGCTATTCATTTAATCAAGCAGTTTAAGTGTTTTGCACTTGTTTACCTTGGACTACCTGGTTTTCAGCAGGGTTTACTCGTGTGCTGCTTGTAGCGTAGCCCTTGTTTCTGTGATGACCTGATTTTCTCTTGCACTAGTTCCAGAGCTCATGTTTTATCTCTATTGGGAGCACCTCAATCACTGCTTTGAACTACTGTTTTCACATACTTACAACTAAACGTCATACTTTTCATCTACTCCCTGGCAACAATTTTCTGGTGAATGTTCATTTGCCACTTGCTGTTCCTATAATACCTCTGTTTAGCTCCTGTGTTGGTTCCTTTTCAGTTACTAATTTCTTAATGAGCTCTTGTCATTAGCTCTTTATGGGAGGGCTGCTTACCATGCAAAGACCTCCCCTCCCTCGGTGCTGAACCAGGTTCAGGAAAGCCCTGCTACAGTCCACATCCCCTTTCTTTTTAAAGAAGGGATTATTGGCCTCTCCTTTCAAGGTGTGCTTTTGGAGAACTCAAAACTGTCACCTATATCTGAGACCTTCAACACCCAAGACCTGTCCGTGTGGCTACCAGTGCGTGGTCATGTGGCAGCAGTTCACACTGTGCTCCAGGTTCTATCAGATATGATTTGCATATCCACTTTTTGTTTACTCTGTTTTGCTTTTCAGGGATTTCTGAGAGGAATGGGAGGTAGTATTTCTTTATGCCAACACTTTAAAATTAAAGTCACACTAAAAGATCAACCTGTATTCCTGGCTAGCTCTTCGTTTGGGAGTCTGTTTGCTTTTATCTTATTTAAGACTTTTACATTTATGTTCATAATGAAAATGATCTGTTCTTGGCATGTCCTATCTGCTGTCAGGGCTCCTGAAACTAGTTGTGTCATTTTCTGTCTTTACTTACTCTTTGGAAGAGTTTGACTATAAAACAGATTACTGTTCCTTGAAGGTTTTGTAAAACCTCATCTGTAAAACTACATAGGCCTGGTTTCTTTTTCTGGAAAGATTAAATTCCTCTTTACTGATTTTTGCTTCACTTTTTAAAAACAGTTATTGACCTAATCAGATTTTCTATTTCTTCTTGAGTCTATGAGAGTAATTTACATTTTTCTGGAAAAATTTTCCACTTAAACTGTTTTCAAATTTATTGCCATAAAACGGAGTTCATTTATTGGTATTGTTTGCATTTTTCACAATCAGAATGGATTAATATATAAAATAAACACCAACTGCCATCTATAATAAAGGCATAATATGCTAATTAGACCGGATGACTTTCCAGATGTAGCTGAGGGCCAAGCCCCTTGCACGAATTTCATGCATCGGGCCTCCAGTCACTTAATAATGACTGGTATCCTGCCGAAACCGGTTTGGCTCAGTGGCTAGAGCGTCGGCCTGTGGACTGAAGGGTCCCGGGTTCGATTCCGGTCAAGGGCATGTACCTTGGTTGCGGGCACATCCCCAGTGGGGGGTGTGCAGGAGGCAGCTGATCGATGTCTCTCTCATTGATGTTTCTAACTCTCTATCCCTCTCCCTTCCTCTCTGTAAAAAATCAATAAAATATATATTTTTTTAAAAAAATAAATAATGACTGGTATCCCAAGGTGGGGAAGGGAGATGAAGCCATGACCCTGATCTGCCTTCCACCCAGAAAACCTGTGCTTAGTTCAGTCGGTCTATTCCACCTTCTCTTTCTCAGTCTTAGGAAAAGTCCTCAGTGCTGTGGGCAGTGCCCAGCTACTGATGTCCCAGAAATTCCAGCAGTTCCGGGGCCTCTGTGAGCAAAACTTGGTGAGTGTGATTCTTCTTTCTCCACAGCAGGGCTTCTAGCCTTTGGCAGCCTGCCAGCTCCCTCAGCTGAATTAACCCCTCTAAGCCTCTGTGACCTCCTTGTGGCAATAGAAAGGTGATGACAATACCTAGCACAAGAAAGGGGCCAGGAGTGGTCCTTTCAGATCGCTAAACCTTTTGAAACAGAAAACTGATATAAAAATAGCCAATGAAAGTTAAAGATCAATTATCACTGATTTATTTGTATTAGACATATTCTATATCTAAGAAAACAGTCAAGGTAAGAAATTTTAAAATATCACCACTAGGCTTAATGGGTTTTCCTCTCCCACCCATTCCTGCTGGGAGTGTGAAAACCTCTCTCCAACTCGCCAAGGGGGCTGTGCTCCTAGGGGTGGAGGGCAATGGCAGAGTGTTCGTCTCCAGGACTTGTAGGGGTTTGGCTTGTACAGTCATGATGAGGAACATGATGTCAGAGAACAAAATGATGGGAGGGATCCTGGCTTCTCCCCACCTGACTGTGAGACCATGCCAGGAACTCCTGTTTTCTCCCTGTAAAATGAGAACTATTGTTGGCCTGGCATGCATTAGGAGCATGAGGGCCTTCCTCACTGCAGCCCTACAGTGGTGGCGAAGGCCTCAGTCTCCCATGTATGTACAGAGCCTACTCTCATGATAGGACTCTCTCTTTCTCCCAAAGATCTCCACCATCAGGGCTGGTAGTAACCAGGAACTAGCTTAATTCCCTCATGCAGATACTGACCCTGGGAATAGGAGAGCAAGACTAGGCCCCAAGAGACCCCAACCATGGCCGGGGAGCAGGACAAGCCTCTGCCTTGCTTGTCCCACTGATACCGCTCTGCCCCACAGAACCCTGACGCCAACCCACGTCCAACAGCCCAGGACCTGGCAGGGTTCTGGGACCTGCTACAGCTGTCCATCGAGGACATCAGCATGAAGTTTGATGAACTCTACCATCTCAAGGCCAACAGCTGGCAGCTGGTGGAGACGCCCGAGAAGAGGAAGGTGAGCATGGAGCAGTGCGGAGGGGAAGTCCAGGGACAAATTCCTGGTCGGCAATAACGCTGCCCACATCGGTCAGTGCTGCTTGGCTCCCTTCTCCATGTGTCGTCTTTGAGCTGGGGGCTCACGTCCATCCATGCGTGGGGTCCATGCTCAGCACTCGTCCAGCATGCTGCTCTCTCTCTGTGCCCTCTGAAGTATGCCACCCAGTCCTGCATGTTTAGAAAATGGGGCTCCTTGGAGACGTGCCCACAGCCTTGAACACTAGAATAGGCTGTTGAAACTCCTGGGGCTACGCAGGAGTATGCCAGAGCCAGCCTCTTCTCTGAGGCCCAGGTTTCTTCTGTAAACCAGCAGCACCCAATGACCCCTACGGTTACTGGACTGTGGGCCTTGTAAGTTCTGATCCCTAGAATATCATGTGGCCTAAGAGTTGGATGCCCTGAATTTAATCCCATCTCTGGCTGTGACTCAGATCATTCCTGCCCGAGTCTCAGGATCCCAATGGTCCAGAGCAGGGGCGGAAAAAGGTCACCTGTCCATTCCTTCCTGCTGGAACATACTAGGATTCTAAGCTTGCTTTTTGCTCCTATGCCTGTGCTATTCCCACTATCATTGCTTCTTGTGGCTTCCTGATTCCAAATGTGTGTTGCTTGTGCCCGATGCGGGGAGGCTGGGGTGGAGACTACAGCTGCCAGCATATAGGGAGTAGTAGTGCCACACCAAAGGTGGCACCTTTATTTTATTTTTCTTCCCTCCTCACTGTCTCACTAAAGGAAGAAAAGAAACCACCCCCTCCGGTCCCAAAGAAGCCAGCCAAATCCAAGCCGGCAGTGAGCCGCGACAAGGCCTCTGACACCGGGGACAAGCAGCGTCAGGAGGCGCGCAAGAGACTCCTGGCAGCCAAGCGGGCAGCTTCCGTGAGGCAGAACTCAGCCACAGAGAGTGCGGACAGCATCGAGATCTATGTCCCTGAGGCCCAGACCCGGCTCTGAGACCAGGAAGCAGGAAGCAAACAATTTTCAGTCATTTTAAAAAAAACACACACAAACTAAATACGAATGGAACAGAAAATTTCTCAGCCTTTAGTATGGTTATTCTATCTAGAGACCCTGAGCCAACTTTCAAATTGATGCATACAAGGGCTCACAATTTGGCTTTTTTGGGTCCCTCCCAGCTTTAAGTTATGAAGACTTCACACACACAAAAAGTCAACAAAAACACAAACCTATAAAACTTTTTTTCCTCTTGCTGGCCGTGGTGGACTAGATAGATGGACTTCAGCAACCTCCCCGGCCCAGCCTGCAGATTGCAGTCTTTTTACTTGTTCTATCTAATGAGAACTTAAACTAGCTTGTTTACAAGACGACAGTCCAAGCGCAGCCTTGGGCACCTGCCATGTCCTTCCTTCCTTTCCCAGCTACCCTCGCGCTGACCTCGGAGTTTTCATTCTTACGTTTCTCTTTCCCTTCAGAACTCACACAGGGGTCACCATCTTGGCTGGTGGCTTTCTGGGTCTCGGCCCTCTTTGCGGGGGATAGCCCAGAGGACAGAGAGATGGACACGCGTTCCCTCCCCACCAAGTGCTCACACACAGTCACACATGTGCACACACACAGATGTAGGTTCCTCTCAGCAGAAGCAACCCCCACCCTGTGATCTGCCAGCCCTCAAGCAAGCGATGCATCTCCCTGAAAAGATGAGGAGGGTTTAAGTCTTTGGGAGGGAAATGAGATAAAATCTACAGTATCACATTCCAGACTCCTGCCTTTTTCTTCTCTCCAGCCCTTCTTCTTCCAGCAGAATGTATGGCTCAGTGACTCACAGAGGACACTTGAGAGAGGGACCCCATTTGTCTGTCCCTGGCCAAGCCTGTGTACAGTACCCGGGGGGCAGGTGGCTGTGTCTGTAGTATGTGTACATATGCACATAGACCTTAGAGTGTATATTTAACAAACGCCCATCTGCTCACCCATGCCCACCAGTGCCACCGCTGGCTCTTGGGGCACCTGGCAGGAGGCAGGTGTGTGAATAGCATATATTTTTACATGTACTATATCTAGGTGTGTGTACAAGTGTGTGTAAAAATATATACTTTGTGTGTAAGCAGGCCTTTTTTTGTTTTTTGTCTCCCACCTGCCCAGCCTCTGAGTTTTCTGTTCTGTTCTATTTTTTTACCCCATCCACCCTTCTTTCTCCCCTGCCCCCTAGCCCCACTCCCAGGGTGTCATGAGCCCTGAGCTGCAATGGCCCGGGTCTGTGGGGCGGGATGGGGAGGGCAGGAGGAGGGGAGGGCGAGGCCAGCCTGCAGCAAGCTCAGTGCGCGAGGGCTGCTCTCTACCGGGTGTAGGCTACAGCACTGGAGACATCCTCGTGTCCAGCACTTGCTGCAGGGGCCCCGGGTGAACTGAGGGCCTGTTCTGTGACCTTGGGCAAGTCACTTGACCTCTGTGTGCCTCAACTTCCTCCTCTGTAAAATGGGGACAGTCCCTGCCCCTCCCTACCTCACAGGCATGTTGTGAGAATAAATGAGGTAATGTGTACCAAGGGCTCATGGTGTTATTGCAGTGGGTGGGCCAGGCTGGGAGAAGGTGGGGGGAGTAGACCCCCCAGAAGACTGAGCCAGACCCCCCCACCCAATCGGCAGCTCCATGAAGACAGCAGGCTTGGGCACAGGCCGTGATTCCAGCTGTCATTCACCAGCTCCGTGATCCTGGGCAAGAAAACCAAGTTCTCGATTTCCTCACCCGGAAAACGTGTACAGCATCTACCTTACCGCTTCCTCTGAGAAGTAAATGCGTAATAGCTGTTGTATGGGAACCAAGATGGGCTGCCCTCACTAACAACGTGCAGCCCCATCTCCACAGACTCAACTCTGCATATGTCCTGGGACGGGGTACTCAATACCTCCACCCCCACAGCTGCCTCCACCCTGACAGGCATGTGCACTGAACGTGCTTCCCGAGGAGTTACTTACCAGGCCCAGTGCCCGCAGTTCATTCAGAGCTCACACTCTGGTGGGGAGACAGACCTTGAACCTGAATCCAAGTCTACAGCAGGTGGTAGAAAAGACACAGCGCAATGTCCTGTGGGAACCCGCGACAGCACCACCGAACCTGGCCATGCCAAGAGCACTCTGGTCAGCTGGAAGGACGTGGGTGTTCACTAACTTCTGCGGATGGGGATTCTAGGCAGAAGGACTGGAGGTTCTGATGCCCTGTGGTGAGAACGTGCTTTTTAGAAAGGCCTGGGGCCGGGCTAGGTTGCAGACACCTGGTCTCCCAGTGACTCAGGCCCAGAGGTTGCACAGAACGACCTTCCCAGGAGCTTTACTCAGGCTGCCACCCCTCCCCAGTGGGGCCTCTCAGAGCTCACCCCAATCCTGTGGGCTAGAGCCCCTGTGCTCGGAATGCATGCTCTCATCTCTGGACCGTTAGTGGCGCTGAGCAGTGACCATGGGTAGCTCTGATGAACTTCTAGAACTGGAGCTTTCATGGGCCTACACCTACCCTGAGATGCAGCTGTGGTGACTTAAAGGGTAAGTGAAGGGGTTTCTTGGGCACAGCCAGACACTCAGGGTGTGAGTGAATGCAGGAGACAGCCAGGCTGGATTTAAGGGCAACCATCCAGCTAGCCACCCAGCTTTCCCCATGACGGGCCTGTGGGACCAGGGTGGACTGTTATCCTTCCAAGCATGAGTGTTTCTGCTGCAGCAGGGGAAGGGGAAGGATGCTGCACTCCCTGTATCAGCCCAGTGGGGAGGGAGAAGCGTCGGATTTGCGGAATCTGGGCCCCCTCTCTGCCCCTGGCACAGCAGTGGAGGAACCCCTGCCCTGATTTGAAAGAACAGTATAATGAACACCAACCATGTCCTTGACCAAAAATCACCAATTGTCAACATTTTGCCATATTTGCATTATCCCTCTCAGGTACATACACACAGTTTTCTTGCAGCCATTTGAAAGTAAGCCGCATACGCACGCTCCTTCACCCCTATACAAACACCACACAACTCCTAAGAACAAGGACATCCCTGCATGACCACAATTCCTCTACCACCCTCTAATGTAACAAGTGGTTCCCGAACACCTCCCTACTCAGGAGGACACTAAGGGCCCGACATGAACACCAGCAAAAGCACAGCCACTCTGCCCATGCCCCAGTTACGTCCTCCATGGCTTTTCCTTTGTGTTCTTCCAGGATCCAATTAAGGACCATTCATTACTTTCAGTTATCATGTCTCCTTAGTCTCACTGAATGAAAACAGTTTCTCCACTTTTTGTTTTGTTTTCCATGACACATTTTTTAAGTGTCCAAGCATCTTGTTGAATGTTGCTTAATTTGGATTTAGGTTTTCTTATGACTAGAGTCAGACTGAACAGTTTGGAGGAGAATATGACTTAGATGAAGTCCCATCTCTTATACTCTGTTCTATCAGGGAGGCAGCTGTCACTTCAGGGAAAGGCTGACGGCAGCTTCACAGAGAAGCTGGGAATGAATCCTTGGCTTCTGTTTCCAAGCCCAGTCCTTGAGGGAACAAAAAGGGCCAGGACAGAGAGAGACAGGAAGCACCCTCCTGAAAGCTGCAGGGTGCTGGGAGGAGGCAGAGGGAGCAGGAGACTGAACGCTGCCCCTGGGTCCCTGGGAACCACCCACAGGGCTGGGTCGGACAGCAGGAAAGCCCAGGTTCACTATCTAGACGCCCTGCTCCCCAGGGTCGTGATTCCCCATGCTTTGCGGAGAACCCATGGATTAGAGACCTAAATTTAAGAGCTAAAACTCTTAGAATAAAACACAGATGTAAATCTTCATTAGATGAGGCAGTTGTTTCTTGGGATATAATACCAAAAGTATAAGAAACCAAAGAAAAAAATAAACATCGAAGTTAAAAACTTCCACTTCTAAAACTACCAAGAAAATGAAACAACCCACAGAATGAGAAAAAATGTTTGCAAGTCATATGTCTGGTAAGGGTGCAATAGTATATATAAAGCACCTTTGCAACCCAACAAACAAAAAAACAAAACACCAAATTTCAAAATGGGCAAAACATCTGAATTATCATTTCTCCAAAGAAGATAAATAAATGTCCAATAAGCACATGAAAAGACGTTCAACAACAACAAAAAGATGTTCAACATAACTAGTCACTAGGGAAAATCTAATCAAAACCACACTGAGCCCTGGCCAGTGTGCTCAGTGGTCAGACTGCTGACCTGTGCACCAAGGGTCAGGGATTTGATTCCTGGTAAAAGGCACATACCTGGGTTGCAGGTTCACTCCCCGCCCTTGGTCCAGGCACCTGTGTGTGCAGGAGGCAATCCATGTTTCTCTCTCTGTTTCTCTCACTCTCTCCCTCCCTCTCCCCCCTCCCTCTCTCTCTCTCTCTCCCTCTCCCTCTCCCTCTCCCTCTCCCTCTCCCTCTCCCTCTCCCTCTCCCTCTCCCTCTCCCTCTCCCTCTCCCTCTCCCTCTCCCTCTCCCTCTCCCTCTCTCCCTCTCTCTCTCTCTCTCTCTCTCTCTCTCTCTCTCTCTCTCTCTCTCTCCTCCCCCTCTCCCTCTCCCCTTCTCTCTGAAAACCAATGGGAAAAACATCCTCGGGTGAGGATTAACAACAACAATGGACAAAAAACACTGAGATGCTTAACATTAGTTATCAGGGAAATGCAAATCGAAACCACTTCACCTCCAGTAGGATGACTAGAAGAAAAGTGTTAGTGAGGATGTGGAGAAATCAGAAACCTCACACATTACTGGTGAGAATGTAAAATGGTGCAGCACTGTGAAAAACAGTTTGGAAGTTCCTAAAAAATTTAAACAGAAATATCAAATGAAGCAGCAATTCCACTCTTAGATAAATATCCAAAAAAGGGAAAACATTCACATATAAACTTGTACACCAATGTTCATAGCAGCAGCATTCATAATGGCCAAAAGGTGGAAACCACCCAAATGTTCATCAACTGATGAAAACAAGCAAAATGTGGCATGTCAAGCCGAAACCGGTTTGGTTCAGTGGATAGAGCGTCGGCCTGCGGACTGAAGGGTCCCGGGTTCGATTCCGGTCAGGGGCATGTACCTTGGTTGCGGGCACATCCCCAGTGGGAGGTGTGCAGGAGGCAGCTGATCGATGTTTCTCTCTCATCGATGTTTCTAGCTCTCTATCCCTCTCCCATCCTCTCTGTAAAATATCAATAAAAAATATATTTTAAAAAAAATGTGGCATGTCAAGAGAATGGAATACTATTCAGCAATAAAAAGAATGAAGTATCAACACATGCTACACCATGGATGAACCCTGACAACATGCTAAATGACATAAGCCCATCACAAAAGGCCACATATTTTGTGATTCCATTTACATTAAATTTCCAGAGTAAACAAATTCAGTGACAGAAGTTAAATCAGTATTTGCCAAGGGATGGGAGGAAAATAGGGTGGGGAGGGTGACTGCTGATAAGTTCAAAGTTTCTTCTGGAGGTGGTGAAAAATGTTCTGGAATTTCATAGTGGTGATGATTGTATAACTTTTTACACTTAAAAAGTGAATTATAGCCAAAACCGGTTTGGCTCAGTGGATAGAGCGTCGGCCTGCGGACTGAAGGGTCCCGGGTTCGATTCCGGTCAAGGGCATGTACCTTGGTTGCGGGCACATCCCCAGTGGGAGGTGTGCAAGAGGCGGCTGATCGATGTTTCTCTCTCATCGATGTTTCTAGCTCTCTATCCCTCTCCCTTCCTCTCTGTAAAATATCAATAAAACATATTTTTTTATAAATAAATAAATAAGTGAATGATATAATTGTTATAAATTTTTAAACAGAGAATCCCACAGAATGGGAGAAAATTTTTGCAAATCATATACCTAATAAGGAATATCTGGAATATATAAAGAACTCTTACAACTCAACAACAAAACAAAAACTTGACTTTAAATGAGCAAAGAATTTCAACAGACGTTTCTCTAAAGTATACAAATAAATGGTCAATAAGCACATGAAAAGATACTTAACATTAGTTACTAGGGAAATGAAAATCAAAACCACAATGAGATACCACTTCACACCCATTAGGATATTATTAAAAAAATAAAAAGAAAAACTAAGTGTTGGCAAAGATGTGGAGAAATTGGAAGCCTTGTGCACTGTTGGTGGGAATTTAAATGGTACTGCTTCTGTAGAAAACACTATGGTGGTTCCTCAAAAGAATTAAAAATAGAATTAACAAATGATCAAGCAATTTCACTTGTGGGTATATACCCAAAAAAATCAAAAGCAGGGTCTCAAAAGGTATTTGTAGGGTCCAGTCAAGATGGCAGCATAGTAAATATGGTACTCAGAACCTCCCACCACATTAAAAAAATTACAGCTACATTATAGCACAGCCATCATTCAGAACCACCTGAAATCTAGCTGAACAGAAGAAGTCCTACAACTAAGGATATAAAGAAGCAGCTACATTAGACTGGTAGAAGGGGTAGAACTGGGCTACTCCCACACCCACATGTGGCAGTTAAGGCCAGGGGGACGTGGTGTTCAAGGATTTGGTAAAGGTCATGACGGTAAATTACAACACGCACAGGAAGCTGGGTGAAGGCGCCAGGAAATTTGAGTTTTTCAGCATACCTCAGATCCAATACAAAAACCCTTGGGTGCAGATCATGATGTTTAAAAACATGACACCATCACCCTTCAAGTCTATTCAGATACTGGTGAGCAGGTTCTCGTGGATGTAGAGACCAAGAACAATAAAGAGATCATGGAGCACATCAAAAAAATCCTGGGGAAGAATGAGGAAACCCTCAAGCAAGAAGAGCAGGAGAAAAAGCAGCTTTCTCATCCAGCCCACTTTGGACCTTGAAAGTATTACCTGCAGGAGTGCATCTGTGAGATGGAAGGGCAGGTGCCCCGCCCAGCCCTGGTGCCATTACCCAAGGAGATAACAGGGAAGTACAAAGCAACTCTGAAAGCCAGTGCCCAGGACTAAGGCCCCAGGCCTGTGGGCTAGGGTTACCTTGGCCACTGAGAAGATCCTGGTTCTGTCCCCAGAGAGACTGCAAATAAAATGCTCCTTAATAAAAATAAAAAAATCGGGAGGGATAGCTCAGCTGCAGAGGTCCCCCTGAGGAGCAAGAGGTCCCAATCCCACATCAGAACACCCATCCCAGGGTTCCACTGCCAGGAAATCACCATAACTTCTGGCCGCGAAAACCAGTGGGGATTGTGGCTGAGTAAGACAGAGAGCTGCTGGGAGCCCAGAGGTTCCTCTTAAAGGGCCTGCGCATGGACTTATTGGGACTCACTTGCTCTGAGCTGCAGCACTGGGGCAGCAGCTGAAAGGGCACCAGGGACATACGTAGAGGAACTGAAATGTCTCGCTTCAAGACGAAGGCTGGAGTGGCAGCTTTCTCCCAGACAGAAGTGAGGGCAGAGGCCATTGTTCCTCTTCTAAGCCCTCCCCAAAAAGCTGGCAGACCAGCTACCACATCCGAGTCTCCATCAACCTGGCTAACACTGTTAGTCCCGACCTGGTGATTCCCTGAGAGCCCACCCCATACAACTTGCAGGCCCACCGAAACCATTTTCAGTGGTTTTTCCATACATGCAGCCTCTCTTACATGCTTCAGACTTTCCTAAAATCTCTCAAACAAGCCCAAGTCAATGTGCTCAGTGGTTAGAGCGTCGGCCCACATACCGAAGGGTTTCGGGTTCAATTCCCAGTCAAGGGCATATATCTGGGTTGCAGTTTGCTCCCTGCCTCTGGTTGGGGCGTGTGCAGGAAGCAACCAATCAATGTGCCTCTCTCACATCAATGTTTCTCTCTCTCTCTTTCCCTCCCTCCCACTTTCTCTGAAAAAGCAATGGGAAAAACATCCTCAGGTGAGGATTAAAAACAACAACAAAAACACAAAGCAACAACAACAAAATCTCTCCAACAAGTAACATAGCCTCTGCATACACTATATTTACCTCTTGCTAAGTGGCCCCAGGGCTGGCACTAGCAGCAATCAGCTTCAGTTTGCAGCTTGGCCTCTTCCTGGCATCTCCAGCCCAACACAAGTAGCAGTCATCTGCAGATTGCTCTGTAGCTCATGCCAGGTGGCCCCGGGCAGGGCATAGGTAGTGGCTAACCTTGCACCTTCTGGGAGGCCCCAGAGCCAGTGCACCTGATAGCTTCAGACCATGTGGGATTACAACCATATCATCTTCACAAACAACACACTCAAGGGGTGAACTCAGCAAACACCAAAGCTCCACTGAATCGAGTCGTAATCTGTGGGGGTCAGCCCCCTGCACAGCAGCATCTGCGCTGTAGTCGCAGGCTATCCTTGCAGCAGGTAGGCCTGGGAGTCATCAATTAGGTGGCCACAGAGAAGATCCTGGTTCTGTCCCCAGAGAGACTCTACAAATAAAATGCTACTTAATTAAAAAAAAAAAAATAGGGAGGGACAGCTCACCTTCCCAATTAGGTGTCAAAAACTATAAAACAGCCCTAGCTGGTTTGGCTCAGTGGCTAAGGGAGGATCAACCCACAGACTGAAGGGTACTGGGTTCAATTCTGGTCAAGAGCACATACCTCAGAGAGGAACCAAGATGGCGGCATAGGTAAACGCCTGTACTTGCTGCCTCCTACAACCACATCAAAATTACAACTAAGCCGAAACCGGTTTGGCTCAGTGGATAGAGCGTCGGCCTGCGGACTCAAGGGTCCCGGGTTCGATTCCGGTCAAGGGCATGTGCTGTGGTTGCGGGCACATCCCCAGTGGGGGGTGTGCGGGAGGCAGCTGATCGATGTTTCTCTCTCATCGATGTTTCTAGCTCTCTATCCCTCTCCCATCCTCTCTGTAAAATATCAATAAAATATATTAAAAAAAAAATTACAACTAAAATACAGAACAACTATCATCCAGAACCGCAGGAAAGCTGGCTGAGTGGAAGTACTACAACTAGAGAGGTAAAGAAGGAAGCACACCGAGACTGGTCAGAGGTGCGGAGGCATGGAATGGGCTGGTCCGGCACGCAGGTGTGCTGCTTTTTTAATCAGGAGGGATATCACCTCTTTGGAGGCTGCCTGGAGGAGAAAGGAGTCCCAGCCCCACACCAGAGCCCCAGCACAGGGTCCCAGAGCTGGGGAAAGAAGTCCCTATGGGCCGTAAGAACTACAGACTGTAAAAACAAGTGCGGATTGGGGCTGAGTGACACACAGGCTGCTGGACACCCAGCTGCTCCTCTTAAAAGGCAGCACCGCGAACTGAATTTACAAGCTCCCGCTTGCTCTGAGCTCCAGTGCTGGGCGAGGCTCTGAGGGACCCAGACACATATGGGGAGAATCTGGACTGCCTAGCATCAGGGCAGGAACTCGGGGCAGCTTTCTTCCAGACGGAGGTGCTCGCAGCAGTCATTGTTCCCGTGCTGGGACCTCCTGGGTGGAGGGCTGACTGGCAGACATTACTGTTCACTCTACCCTGGAGATTCCAAGACCCCGCCCCACCCAATTTACAACCCCACCCAAGCTGTGCACAGTGGCTTTTGCATATGAATGGCCTGTCCTTTCTCAGCTTAACCTTGTCAAACAAGCTGCAGCTGGGTCAGGGAGCCCCAAAGCTATCAATAAAAGGCCCAAGGCTGGCACCAACACCAGCCTGCCTTGCTTCACAGCTAAGCCTCCTCTGGGCACTTCCAAACCCGATACAAAGAGGAGGAATCTGCAGCCCCAGGCAGTGGCTGACCTTGCACCTCCTTGGAGATCCAAGAGCCAG
Source organism: Plecotus auritus (assembly GCF_963455305.1). Classification (NCBI taxonomy): domain Eukaryota; kingdom Metazoa; phylum Chordata; class Mammalia; order Chiroptera; family Vespertilionidae; genus Plecotus; species Plecotus auritus. The sequence continues at coordinate 60,222,314 of NC_137782.1, read as the reverse complement.
TGTACCCAGTGGTCAGTTTGAGACCATCCCAGATTACAACTCTTCACATCCATAAGTGACACACTCAGGGGGCAGACTCAGTGAGCACCAAAGCCCCACTGAAGCAAGTCCTGCTCCATAAGGTTGTCTCCTGCACAGCAGCTCTCCCACTGTATTCGCAGATGGTCCCCACAGCCAATTAGCCTGGAGGTCAATTCCTCCCAGTGATACCAACAGCAATCAAGGCTCAACTACAACAAGACTGTGCACACAGCCCACAAAGGGGTGCACCAAGGTCCAACTCAGGTGATTGGGAAGGCTGAGCCACTGGGCCCTATAGGACACCTACTACACAAGGCCACTCTATCAACTCAAGGAGACTTAGGAGCTACCCTATACATAAAAACAAATACAAGGAAGCAGCCAAAATGTGAAGACAAAGAAACATATCACAGATGAAAGAAATGGAAGAAAGCAAAATACTGAATATAGAGTTCAAAACCACAGTTATAAGGTTACTCAAGAAACTTCTAGAAACCTCCGAGGAACTTAGACCTTCAAGGATCTTAGTGAGAATGCCAAAAAAAATGGAAAAGGACCAGTCAGAAATTAAGCATACACTGTCTGAAATAAAGAATAATATACAAGGATTCAACAGTAGACTAGAGGATCCCAAGAATCAAGTCAATGATTTGAAATACGAGGAAGCAAAAAACACCCAACCGGAAGAGCAAAAAGAAAAAAGAATCCAAAAATATGAAGATAGTGTAAGGAGCCTCGGGGACAACTTCAAGCATACCAACATCTGAATTACGGGGGTGCCAGAAGAAGAGAGAGAGCAAGATATTGAAAACCTATTTGAAGAAATAATGACAGAAAACTTCCCCTACCTGGTGAAAGAAATACACTTCAACTCCAGGAAGCGCAGAGAACCCCAAACAAGAGGAATCCAAAGAGAACCACACCAAGACACATCATAATTAAAATGCCAAGGGCAAAAGACAAAGAGAGAATCTTAAAAGCAGCAAGAGAAAAACAGTTAGTTACCTACACGGGAGCACCCATACGATTGTCAGCTGATTTCTCAACAGAAACTATGCAGGCCAGACGGGAGTGTCAAGAAATATTCAAAGTGATGAATAGCAAGAACCTACAACCAAGATTACTCTACCCAGCAAAGCTATCATGTAGAATTGAAGGTCAGATAAAGAGCTTCACAGATAAGAAAAAGCTAAAGGAGTTCATCACCACCAAACCAGTATTATATGAAACGCTGAAGGGTATTAAGAAGAGGAAGAAGAAGAAAAAGGTAAAGATAAAAAATTATGAACAACAAAGTGACAACAAATACATATCTATCAACAAGTGAATCTAAAAATCAAATGAATAAAAAATCTGATGAACAGAATAAACTGGTGAATGGAATAGAATCAGGAGCATGGAAACAGAACAGACTGACAATTCTCAGAGGGAAGGGGGTGTGGGGGTTGCAGGAAGAGATTAGACAAAGATCTTATATGCATGTATGCAGTACCTATGGACACAGAAAATAGGGTGGCAAGGGCCTGGGGTGGGGTGGGAACTGGGTGGAGGGGAGCTATGGGGGGAAAAAAGAGGGACATCTATAATAATATCAACAATAAAGATTAAAAAAAGAAAAGAGCACAGACCTCTGTTGCAGGCTCAGGTGATCAGGAAGGCTGCACCACTGGGCCCTACAGAACACCTACTACATAAGGCCACTCTATCAAGTATGGGAGATGTAGCAGCTCTACCTAATACAGGGAACCCCATTTCTCTAACTTAATTTGTTCTGGAAGGCTGTTCGAAAATCAAATCATTTTTTCCCATTAGAAATAATTTAAATTGAATTAATCCATTCCAGACCCCCAAATGATTCCATCTTTTAACCTTGCTTATACACAGTATATGTATAATGTACTGTTTATAAATAAGCACTTCTTACCTTAAATTATTAAACACCCCCTACTAGCTTTAAACAATTTTTTTATATATCACTGCCTCAGAAATGCTATCACCAGCTAACTGCTTTTCATTTATCCAATCAAAACAGTTTTTCTACCTATTCAATTGCCTGTAATTGTTGTTTTGTGAGCACTTTCACACCCTTTGCAACATTAGCACTCTTGATGGCCTCTTTATGTTTTAAGACTGTGCTAATCATTGATTTCCCCAGCAACAAAAGCATTCTCTCCTTTGTTTGTTGCCTGAGACACTATTTATCATGCTGAGGTATCAGCATGAAAATGTTGGCAAGTTGAAAACCAACCGAAGTTTTGGTGTGACAACCAAGACATTTTTTCTGTGAACTTGGTTGACAACTGAATTGTTCGAGATGGGAGAGGTTTGAGAAACAAGGTTTGACTGTACATAAAAACACACATGGAAAAGCAGACAAAATGAAAAGACAAAGAAACATCTCCCAAATGAAACAATAGGAGAAATCTCTAGAAAAACAACTAAATGAAATAGAGTCAAGCAAATTACCAGATACAGCCCTGGCTGGTGTGCTCAATGGTTACAGTGCCAGCCTGCACACAGAAAGGTCGCAGGTTCAACTCCCAGTCCAGGGCACGTACCTGGGTTGCAGGTTCAATCCCTGGCCCCAGTCAGGGCATATGCAGGAGGCAACCAATCAATGAGTCTCTCTCACATCTCTCTCTCTCACATCTCTCTCTCTCTCTCTTTCTCTCTTCCTTCCTTTCTCCCTCCCTCCCTCTCTTGCACTCTTTAAAAAAATCAATGGGAAAAATATCCTCAGGTGAGTATTAACAAAAAATAATTTTTTTAATGAGTAAAGGATTTTTAAAAATATATCTTTATTGATTTCAGAGAGGGAGAGATAGAAACATCAATGATGAGAGAGAATCACTGACTGGCTACCTCCTGCACATCCCCTACTGAGGATAGAGCCCGAAACCCACACATGGACCCTTGACCTGAATTGAACCTGGGACCCTTCAGTCCACAGGCCTACATTCTATCCACTGAGCCAAACTGGCTAGGGCCAAAAAAAAATGTTTTTAATTAAAATTACCAGGTACAAAATTCAAAACAGTGGTTATAAGGATGCTCAAGGAACTCAGTGTAAACTTCAATAGCATAAAAAAGGACATGGGAACCATAAAAAAGAACCAGTCAGACATGAAGGATACACTAACTGAAATGAAGAATATATTACAGGGAATCAAGAGTGGAGTAGATAAAACAGAGAATCAAATCAGTGATATGGAAGATAAGGAAGCAGAAAAAAAACACACCCAACAGAAAAGAAAAAAGAAAAAAGATTCCAGAAAAATGAGGATAGTATAAGGAGCCTCTGGCACAACTTCAAACCTGCCAACATTCACATCATGGGAGTGCTGGAAAGAGAAGCAAGAGAGCAAGAAATTGAAAACCTATTTGAAAAAATAATAACAGCCCTGACCGGTTTGGCTCAGTGGATAGAGCGTCGGCCTGCGGGCCAAGGGTCCCAGGTTCAATTCCGGTCAGGGGCATACACCTTGGTTGCGGGCACATGCCCGGTGGGGAGTGTGCAGGAGGCAGCTGATTGATGTTTCTCTCTCATCGATGTTTCTAGCTCTCTATCCCTCTCCCTTCCTCTCTGTAAAAAATCAATAAAATATATTAAAAAATAATAATGACAGAAAACTTCCATAATCTGGGAAACAAAATAGACATACAAGTCCAGGGAGTGCAGAGGGTCCGAACAAGAGGAACCCAAAGAGACCCACACCAAGACACATCATAATTAAAATGCCAAGGGTTAAAGATAAAGAGAAACTCTTAAAAGCAGCAAGAGAAAAGCAGTTACCTAAAAGGGAGCTCCCATAAGACTGTCATCAGAAACTTTGCAAGCCAGAGGTACTGGCTAATATATCAAAGTGCCCTGGCTGGTGTGGCTCAGTTGGTTGAGTGCCATCCCATGCACTGAGAGGTCACCAGTTCAATTCCCTGGTCAGGGCACGTCCTCAGATTGCAGGCTTGAGTCCCAGTAGAGAGCGTGCAGGAGGCAGCCAATCGATGGTTCTCTCTCATCAACGTTTCTCTCTCTCTCTCTCCCTCTCCCTTCTGCTCTCTAAAAAAATCAATTTAAAAACACATATATTTTTTTTAAATTCACTCCCTCTCCCCCACCTCAGAATTTGCTATGTCCCTTTATTTAAAAAAGAAAAGAAAAGAAATATTCAAAATGATGCAAAGCAAGGACCGTCCTAGAACCATGATTACTCTACCCACAAAAACTATCATTCAGGACAGATAAAGAACTTCCCAGACAATAAGAAGCTAAAGGAGTTCATCTCCACCAAAGCAGTATTACAAGAAATGTTAAAGGGTCTCCTTTAAAAAGAAGTAAAAGAAGCATGAACTCCCCCTCCCAGGAGTAAGCCCAAGCCTTTCCCTTCCCCCTCTTCCCTCTCAGTCATGCATCTCCTAAACTCTAAGGGATCCTGTAAGATTTGCAACCAGGCTAACCCCAGCTCATCCCAGGCTAACCTCCTGAACCTGTCTCCAAGCCCCACTTTTTTTCTCTCTTCTCAGTGAGCCAAAGCAGCACCATCTAGGCTCTCTCTCCTGTTGTTTCTTCTATTTGAGCCCTTCCTTGCTTCACTGTTCCCAGCTTTAATAAACATGCTCTCAAAATAAAAATATGAACAAAATGGCCATAAATATATATGTATCAACAATTACTTTAAATGCAAATGGACTAAATGTTCCAATCAAAAAAGGCATAGAGTGACTGTATAGATAACAAAACAAGACCCTTACATATGCTGTTTACAAGAGACTCACTTCAGATGGAAAGACACACACAGACTGAAAGTAAAGGGATAGAGAAAGATAGTTCATGAAAATGGAAACAGAAAAACAAAGAAGCTAGAGTAGCAATACTTATACCAGACAAGAAGACTGTAAAACAAAGGCTATAACAAGAGACAAAGAAGGACCCAGTAACTCCACTTCTGGGTATTTATCCAAAGAAACCCGAAACACTAAATCGAAAAGACATATATACATCCCTGTGTTTACTGCAGTATTATTTACAATAGCAGGATAAGGAAGCAACCTAAGTGTCCATCCATAGATGAATGGATAAAGAAGTGGTATGTACAAAGGAATATGACTCAACCATAAGAAAGAATGAAATCTTGCAATTTGCAACAACATGGATGGGCCTAGAGAGTATTATGTTAAGTGAAATAAGTCAGAGAAAGACAAACGCCAGATGATTTCACTTATATATATGGAATCGAAAAAACAAAATAAACAGCCCTGGGTAGGTAGCTCAGTTGGTTACATCACCATCCTGATATGCCAAGGCTGCGGGTTTGATCCATGGTCAGGACTCGCTCAATGAGCCTAGTCAGTGTGGCTCAGTGGTTGAGCATCAACATATGCACCAAGAGGTCATCCGGTTTGATTAGCAGTCAGTCAGGGCACATGCCCAGATTTGGGGCTCGATCCCCAGTGCGGGGCATGCAGGAGAGAAACATCAATGTTTGAGAGACACCTTGACTGGCTGCCTCCGGCACGAACCCTTTGGGGAATGGAGAGCAAACCCACAAGGGAGGTACGTGCCCTTGACCAGGAATTGAACCTGGGGCCCTTCGGTGGGCAGGCTGACGCTATAATCACTGAGCGCACTGGTCAGAGCTGGACAGGTTACAAGACTCTTTCAGCCACTCGCCCCTGAATCCTCATCACCACCCTCCATTTTACAGGAGGTGGGCTGTCACCAGCTTAGTCCTGCCTAACCCCCAACTGCGCCCCTCACCGCAGGGGCCTGACTAGTGGCCTTGGCGTGAGGACAGCGGCTCCTCTCTGACGCGCCTCCTCTCTGGGACTGGAAAACAGCCATACTTGGTCTGGCGGAAGGAAGGCCTCCCCCAGGGATGGCGCCGGGCAGTGGGGCCTTGGGGGGAAAGCGGGGGGGGGGGGGGGGGGTAGGCTCTGAGAACTGGAGGTCCCTGGATGTCTTGCTGGCCTCGCTGGAGAGGGGACGGCCCAGCTAAATCCCCCTCCGCAGGCTGCGGGGAGGAGGGAGGGGGGCACTCACCCCATCACCTCCCCCATCACCTCCCCCATCTCCAAGAGGGCCCTAGTCGCAGGAAGAGGGGTGTGAGGATCACCAGTAGCGCCCCCGCCTTCCAGCCCAAGGGTGGAGGCCAAATAAGGGCCGGATTGGCTGCCCAGGCCCCGCCCCACAGTGCGCACATTCTTCTGCCTTGTAAGGCCCGGCAGCCCGCCCCCACTCAGCCCAGTGCCTCCCCCGACGGCGGCTCCGCACCCGGCTAGCACCCGGCTCCGCACCAGCTCTGCGCACCGAAAGAGAACCTTCTCCGCACCAGGTGGGCGCCTCCCAGGTGGTCTCGAGTAGGCGGTATGACGGCCGGCAGGAACTTGGGGCCGGCCCCATGGATGGGATGTCGGGGAGTCTCTGGGCAGCGACAGCCGTTGTGGGTTTGGGGCTGCGACGTGGCTCGGGTCCCACAGGGATTCTGGCGGGACCGGGCAGCAGGGGACTGTTCTGGGCTCTGGGAACCAGGGGTCCTTTGGCAAAGGAAGACTGTCGGGTCCCTTGGCTGTGGAGTCGCCAAGCCCAGAGCTCCGGTGCCGGGAATCGGGCAGGGGGCTGTGGCTGCAGGTGGTCCCTGCCCTGGTAGACAGTCCCATGTCATGTGTGTGTCGGACAGAAAACAGCCCTGTCAGGCTCCATGAGCTCCCTCCAGAACATATTGTCCTGGGGCAGGGGAGAGGGATGGACGGGGTAACCCCACCCCGTACGCACCAAAGCTGTGTGCCAGGCTGCCCATTTGTGCCTGTTGCCTGGGGAAGGTCTGCCAAGGGCCCCTGTGGGCTCACCCCTGGGGGGCTCAGCCCTAGGGCTGGACAAGAGACTCTGGCCCTGCTCTTCCCCAGCCCTCCAGCTACTCAGTCAGGTAACAGCCCCAGATGAGGTGGGCTCACTAGCGAGGCATCTGGCACTGCCAGCCTCAGGGACCATGAGGTAATGGGGAGCACAGGCCTTGTCTTTGCTGTTATGGGGCAGGTGGCACCTAGTTACAGCCAAGTACCAACTCTCTGATCCCTGGTGTCCAGGACCCCAAGTCGGGGCAGGTGAAGACCCCAGGGCTAAGGGCCCAGCCTATCTCTGACCCCAGTTCTTCAACCAAGCCTAGAAACTGCCTCTGGTCACACAGAGCCCTCAGCTGCCACATGAGCCTCTTAGGATATATGTTTCCTCTGTACTCAGGCCTGGAGGGCACCAAGGGCCATTTGCCACCCATTGACCCAAGCCCAGCCCCAGGGTCCTGGCTCCCTATTGAACTTCACCCCTCTCATGGGCATTCCACTTCCCTTCTTAAGTCTCAATTCTTTTAACTGCATACTGGGGCACCCCGTCCCCCCTTCCCAAGATTGCTAGAATGGACAAACTGTAAAGTTCTGTGCTCTCAGTCATGAAGGCAGAGGGGCCCATCCAGTATCAGAGCTGTGGTGAGCTCCTGGTCATTCCTGCCTCTGGCCGTGGCTCCCTCCTCCTGGCCAGGTCTGCCCTAGAGCTTTGCAGATGTGAATGATGATGACCATCACAGCCGTTGCTGGGTACAGCGGACTTCTCCTTGGCTGCCTCCTGTGGGTGCCATCAAAGTTCCCCAAGAGCACCCGGCTTAGGGAAGGATTGGGCCCCTAAAAGCACTAAACCACAGGAGGGAATGGCACTCCCTGCTGATGGCACCGTCCCACCCATGGGTGAGAAGGGCTCTTGCCTGCCTACCCCGGAGCATGTGAGGGCCAGGTGTGTCGGCCGAGTGGGACACAGCAGCCAGTGTCTCCTGACTATAGGCCTCTGTGGCCCTTGGGTAAGGGCTGGGGTGGCCAGGCTCCCATCTCAGGAAATAAGATCTCCAAGGCCAAAACCCGAGAATGACTTGAACATGATCATAGGACAGAGGCCTGGAGACAGCTCGGGGAGCACTCACAGCCACACAATTTGGGGTTAAAAAAAGGAGGCAGAAAAGGCTTCTGGAGGCCCTGGACCAAGGGGTTCAGCACAGGAAAGAGGAGGCAGCAGCCTGGAGCTTGGCCAGGCCCAAACTGCTCTAGCCGAGAGCCATACAAGCACTTGGCCTTTAGGGGCAGTCCCCACAACCATGACAAGGGTTCAGGGGAAAAGCCCTTTGTTGGGCCTGAGTTTCCCCGTCTGTATAGTAGGGACAGTAGACCAGCCACAGTTGCCCTCACCGTCATTTGACAAACAAGCATCTATTAGCCCCACTGTGGGCTTTGGTGTACACTGGGATTTGCGACAGCCTGACTAATGGTGAGGGAGAGACCTTTACATGCTGATTGGCAAAGCAAAGGTGAGGAACTGCTCCCCAAGGGGTGTCTCAAGAACTAGGCTGGAGAAGAAGCACATCCCAGGGGGAGAGTCCAAGAAGGAAAGTCTGGGGGTACCTAGGGTACAGCTTAAGGTCCAGCTGGGCAGGACCACAGGGGCAGGAGGGACAGTGAGGGTCCCGGGGTCAGCCAGAAAGAAGGGCCTTGAATACCAGGCTGAGGGGCCAGACTTGTTCTGGGTGGTGCAGGAACCTTTGAGGGCTTGAAGGTGAAGTGACAGGTGCAGGTCTCAGTCTGTATGAATGGGAGAGACTGGCCAGAGGCTAAAAGACCAGGTCTAAAGAAGGGGGACAAGAAGCTGGCTTCTCAGCCTGAGGGGGCCTCAGGCCCCTATAAGCATTGAGGAATGAGAATAAGGAGTGGGACCACCCATCTAGGGGCTGGTCAAGTGTGGGCAGCTGTGGGGAGGGAAACTGCCCAGAGCCCTGGCCTTCCAGAACCTCCAGAGCAGGGAGCACAGAGGGATGGGGAGGAGGAGAGGGGAGGAGGAATGTCAGGAATGCAGGGCCACAGATCCAGCTCCTTCCTGCTGGGGGGTGGCAGGGAGCCCCACCTTGTCATTTGAGAGATGAACAGTTTGTAAATGCTATTAGGGATTAAAAGAGGTAAGTATGGAAATGGCTGGCATTGAACCCAATCCTAAGCATTTTACCCAAACAGTCACAGCAAAAATAATGCACTCCGCGCCTGGCACCGTTCCAGGGCCTTCTTGGGCACTAAGTCAATCAATCACTACTTCTGGGCCCTCCTCATGTCCCCAGTCCCAGATGAGGAAACTCACTCAGAGAGACAGAGGAAGTTAAAGGGTCTTGCATGTTTGCTTTGGGGTGAGCTGAGTGGCAGGAGCCCCAAGCCTGTGGGAGGCCTTGAATGCCAGGCATAGGCATGACAGTTGCTCTGGCTGAGTCACAGGCTCTCCCCCTACATGCACTTCCTGCAGGGAAGCCCCACCCACCTGAAGCCAAGATGTCCAGCAAGCGAGCCAAGGCCAAGACCACCAAGAAGCGGCCACAGAGGGCCACATCCAATGTCTTTGCGATGTTTGACCAGTCCCAGATCCAGGAGTTTAAGGAGGCCTTCAACATGATCGACCAGAACCGAGATGGCTTCATTGACAAGGAGGACTTGCATGACATGCTGGCCTCCCTGGGTGAGTAGGGACAGGAGTGGGTGGGGTCTAAGTGGGCCCGGGAAGGTTCTGCACCTGGAGTAGGCTGTAGGCCGTGCATCACTTACGGAGCACTTCCTGTGTAGTGACATGTGGTACCCACCCTGAGAGTAAGTGCCATTACTTTCCCCATTTAACAGATAGGGAAACTGAGGCACGGCAGTTCGGCAGACAGGCTCACTCCAGGGCAGGACTGCCTCAGGCAGATGTGTGGATTGGGCTGCCTTATACCATTTCATTTAAAGCAAGGGTGGAGAACCTTTTTTCTGACAACAGCCATTTGGATATTTATAACATCATTCACTAAATACACTGAGTGGCCAGATTATTATGATCTCTGAACACATAATAATCTGGCCACTCAGTGTGTGTGTATGTGTATGTGTGTGTGTGTGTGTGTGTGTGTGTGTATATATTAGAGGCCCAGTGCATGAATTCATGCATGGGTGGGATCTGGCCAGGGGGAGGGGATATGGGCGGTTGGCCGGCCCGTCTGCTGGTTGAACTCCTGGTTGAGGGGCCAATTTGCATATTAGCCTTTTATTATATAGGATATACCAGGGGTGGGCAAACTTTTTGACTCGAGGGCCACAATGGGTTCTTAAACTGAACCTGAGGGCCGGAACAAAAGCATGGATGGAGTGTTTGTGTGAACTAATATAAATTCAAAGTAAAGGAGCGGAGGGGAGAGCAAGAGAACCGGATAGAACAGCCGGATCCAGCCCGCGGGCCGTAGTTTGCCCACGGCTGGGATATACACTGAGTGGCCAGATTATTATGCATTCAGAGATCATAATAATCTGGCCACTCAGTGTATAATTTAATATAAATTTATGTTGCTATGAAAAAGCTCCTAGATTTATTGAATTTCAAGTCCCGTCTGTGGTTGCCTTGGCAGGACCAGACCAAATGATTTCGTGAGCCTTATAAGGCCTGCGGGCTGGACCTTCCCCACATGATTTAAAGAAAGGGGTCAGCGACTAAAAGAAAATCTGAACTGCATAGACTTCCCATTGTACAGATGGGGAAACTGAGGCTTAGAGGGGAGGCCAGAGCACCTCTGCTCCTTCGGGGGTCACCTGTGCCAGGCTCTCAGAGCCTCTCTGACTCCCGTGACTTCTTCAGAATCAGAATCTTAGAGCTGAAAGGGCTCAGGAATCTAGTTTCACCACTGCTCAGAGGGGGAAACTGAGCCCAGAGGCCAGGCCTCCAGACACCACCACCCCAGCCTGTGGCCCTGCCCCACACCCCTCCTCACATGCAGGCCAGACAGTCACCCTCAGCCCCAGTTCCAGGCGCCCCCTGTTTCCAGATGGGAGCATCTGGGCCAAACACTGGCTGGGGAAGAGGGAGCCTCTGGCAGCAGAGAAGGCAGCCTGTGGTAGTCAAGCCCCTAAGCTCTGGGGCCACATGGGCCTGTGTCATTCCCTGGCACTGCTCCTCACAGCTGGGTGGCCCCACTTGGTGCCTGTGGCCCTCATGCACCCACAGTGTTGTCTGGTGGGAGGACTGGGCAACCCTGAGTGGGAAGGGTGACATCAGACACTGCCCCCACCCTGGGCGCCAAACCTCTCCCAGCTTCCGGCCAGACTTACTTGAAGGTTCCCTCCCCAAGGAGGTCACCTGCAGGGAGGAAGACGGAGGCCTGACAAGGGGAGGGGCTGTGGGTCCTGATGTCAAAGCTCCTCCCAGGCCTCAGCCATCCCTGGGGACACAGCAGGGTGAGCGAGGCTCAGAGGAAACAGGGACACGAAGCTTCCTTCCCACTTATGAGAAGGGCCCTGAGCCCCAGAGACTTGCTGACAGCCCTGGGTGTCCACACAGAAAAACCCACTCCTGTTCGCAGCTCCTGTCAGTGGGTCCCCTGACCGGTCACCGCCTTCTGGTTAAGAACATTGCCCTCAGGTTAAAAAACAAGAGCAGCAAATAAAATAAGAAGCAGCAGCTCTGCAGGTATCAGAGTGTAAATTTCAAAGCAATTCTATTGAGTAGATGTGACCGTCATTCCCACTTAAACGAGGAAACAGAAGCTCAGAGAGGTTTAAGTAATTTGCCCACAGTCACACAGCTTCTAAGTGGTAGAGCTGGGATTTGAACTCAGCAGTTGATTAGAGTCCACAGGACTGTGCTAATTATTACGTGCATTTACAACCATTGCCTTCCTCATCTTCTTAATTCTCCTAAGAGGCAGGGGAAACTGAGGCATGGAGCCTTTGTGACACCAAACCTCACTGTTTTAACCACTTTTGAAACAGTGCCTAGAATCTGGGGTCTGGCTGCCTGGGTCCGAATGCTGGCTCCACTCTTTCCTCGCCGTGTGACCAAAGTCACCTCACCTCTGTGCCTCAGGTTCCACACACGTGAAGTGGGTGTAGGAATACTTGATCGTACAGAGTGATGCCAAGGTAGATGCAATATGGCAGGTGAAGCCCCAGACACAGTGAGCAGTCAGCAGATGGTAGCTCTTACATGTTCGAGAGCATTCCCGATCTCAGATATCCAGCCCAGAGGAGGAGACTCATCAAGGCCCCCATGAGAACCCCAAAGAGAGAGCAGTCAGACAGCTGGCTGCCCAGCGAGATGCCTACCAGTTTATAAAACTTCCTTTCACCTGTCTGTAGGACTCACACACTGGGCCATGAAGAGAGGGCCAGGGAGGCGGGAGGGGACGGGCGATGACAACAGGCATGAATGCCTCACCCGCCACAGGGAAGAACCCCACGGATGAGTACTTGGAGGGCATGATGAGCGAGGCCCCTGGACCCATCAACTTCACCATGTTCCTGACCATGTTTGGGGAGAAGCTGAACGGCACGGACCCTGAGGACGTGATCCGCAATGCCTTTGCCTGCTTCGACGAAGAGGCCTCAGGTGGGCAGCCTCCTGGAGGCCTGGACAGGGCTGGGGCCGCTGCCCCCACAGAGAACAGAAATCACCCTTCTGCTGGTTTTGGCACCAAAACTCTAAAAGACACATTGTTCCCTCTCCAAATGCTAAACCCAAACAGTCCACATCCACCAAGGCTTCCCACTTATTAGTTCACCTGCTGGCCCAACACACTCTGTCTCTGCTGTACATCTTTCCAGAAGCCAAACGATTTCAGGCCCTTTGGGCCAACAAGGTACAGACACCAGCCCACATCCTTAAATCTTCAGAAGGACTTCTTGTCCCATAGCTAGCTTTTCCCAGGGACAAGCCAGAGTGAGGCTGGTGGTGGTAGTTTCAGCAGTTTCTTGGGGACCACAGGCCTAAGTGTGCTCAGAACATTTTCCTGACTGCCTTCACAGCACTGTTTTCATCCCCATTTTCCAGTTCAAAAAGGCACAGAAGAGAGGGTAAGTAACTTGCCCAAGTCACACAGCTAGGAAGAAGGGGGATCAGCATTCAAACTCAGGCAGTAGAACCCTGGGGCTCATGCTCTAAAAGCAGGACATACCCAGTCCCCCACACTGAGCCCCAAGTTTCCCACAGAAATACCTCCCAGACAACGCCACTGCAGAACTCTATCTTCTGGGGCCCTGGCGAGCTAAAACTGACCAGAGGCCAGGGCTGTGTCATTTCCTGCAACCCCCTCCACCCCAATCGGCTACAAGGTCTACAAGGACTGGTGGGAGTGCTGAGGGGTGGGGGATGTTGGCTGTGTCCCAGCGTGAGTCCCTGTATCTCATGTACCTTGACCCCACCCCCAGGTTTTATCCATGAGGACCATCTTCGGGAGCTGCTCACCACCATGGGTGACCGCTTCACAGACGAGGAAGTGGACGAGATGTACCGTGAGGCACCCATTGACAAGAAAGGCAACTTCAACTACGTGGAGTTCACCCGCATCCTCAAACATGGTGCCAAGGAGAAAGACGACTAGGCCTCCCAAGCCCCCCATGTGCAGGCCCCTGTCCCTGTCACCTGCTCCACACACACACACAGTCTGCACCTGCTCATGCCCAGGGGACCCACTCAGGGAAGCCTCCCTCTGAGGGGTTAGGGCCCAGCTCCCAGTGGGGGAAACAGGCCAGAGAGGCAGTGCCAGGCAAGGATCACAGCCACTGTGAGGCAGGTGTGCCCACTGTGACCCTCCAAGAAAGGATCATCTAGGGAGCTGGGCCAGAGGGCTGGGCCTGAAGGTGCCAAGGGAAGGTCCCGAATGAGAGCCCAGGCTCAGCTGTTGCCTGCCCACCCCCGGGCTGTCCCCACAGGAAGGGCCTGCACCACTTCAAGGGCACCCCATGCGGGGCATGAAGCCCTTTCCCAGACACTGCCACAAACTCACGAACCTCACCACACACGGTCCTCCAGAGGGCAGGGTGACAGAGCCCCTTCTGCCCTGCCCCAGAACACCCCTACCCACGGGGAGTGGGCTTCTCTGGGAGGCGGAGTCTAATAGAAGGCTGAACACTGCTCTGGTCCGTGTGTCTGTGGTCTGTGAAATTAAGGGTCCAAGAGACTCCAAACACCCTCCCACCCTCTCCCATCCCCAATGGCTACTCATTCCTCCCCTCCACCCCCAACTCCCAAGGTCCAGCTGCGACCAGACCAGCATCGGGGAGTGGATAGAGGTGCTGAGGGAAACAGCCTCCTGGGAGGTAGAGGGCAGAGTGGGGAGGAACTACCGGAATCACCATAGTAAATCCCAGTGGAGGTTCTGGGCCCCTGCGGGGTCAGGGGTCAAGGTCATATGGCCTTTAGGACTAGAGCCTGCATCTCCAGGATCACCTCAGTGTTCCTGGAAAAACAAAGTCTTTGGAAACTGAGAGGGGCACAGTGGCTCAGGGATGGAGGTGGGAATGAGCTGCTGTTTCACAGATTGCTGAGGTTAGCTTCAGGCAGCCACCAGGGGTGCTCTGTACTGCACCCGCCATGGCTAGAGGGTCATTTCAGTCACGTGAGTAGCAATCCAGCTGGCACAGCTTTTTGCACATGCGGTGAGTCTGGCAGAGCTGGTATCCCTCTTGATTTGAATGATGGGGACACTGACAACAGTGCCTGGGGCTTAGGAGGAATGGAAATATTGCCAGAATGAACCAAGAACTAAGAAGGGCAGGGACTGCCTAAGGTCACCTAGTGTAAGTGGGGCATAGGGAGGGCTTGACCCCACCTTCGGGACCCTCCAGGAGGCTCAGGCCAGGACTGGACATATCCCACCTGATCCCAGCAAAGGTCAGGGAGCAGGTGAGGGCCTGCCTGGCTTAGTCCTACTGCCTTTCCTGAGGGTCACTCAGAGCCATTCAGCCACAGCACACAGTAAAGGCCGGAGATCAGCACCAAGGGAGTGCTGAGCACTAAGGGGACCCCACCCTGGCCCAGGAGGCCCTAACCTCCTACAGCCTCTGCTCTACCTCAGCGCCATGCCCTAGTCAGAACCCCACGAAACCCCTCTTGCCTCCAAAGTGAGCCCCATGAGTCACTGACCTCAACTCCACACAGAGCCAACTCCAATCAAGTTCCAATTGGGCCCCAAGTACTACCCCAGGTTCAGTCCCAGCCAAACCCTTGACCCTGGCCCTAGACTATGTGCCCTGTGTGACCCTCAGCCCAACCCAGTGCTGAGCCTGACTACCCACTCACTGCAGCCGGCCCTGAGGGAGTCCCAGATCACTGGCCACACAGGCCTGACACCAGGGTCACAGGTCATTCTGCAGAGCCACTGTGGAAACCAAAGGCTTTCCTGGAAGAAGGCAGGGACATGTGGTTCCATAACCACATTGGTGGAGGGACAGACAAACGTATCAATGGAATGGAGAGTCCAGAAACAGACACACACATTTGTAGAACTTGTTATATGACAAAGGGATCAGTGGGGAAAGGAGGGACTCACTAAATGGAGCTGACACCCACTGAGGGGGCTACAGTGAAAACATCCCCAATACCAAGTACTGGTGAGGGTGAGAATGGGGAATACCTAGAATTCTCACACACTACAGAAGGGGTACAAACAGGTACAACCACTTTGGAAAACTTTGGCTAAAGCTGAACAGACATCTACCCTAGGATTCAGCAATTCCTCTGCTAAGTATGTATACACCCAACAGAAATGTGGACAAAAATGCTCACAGCAGCACCACTATGATAGCCTTAGACTAGACACAACCCAATCTGCCCAACAGAATGGACAAAGGAATGACAATGAACCACAGCTCCGTGCACCGGCACGGATACATCTCACCAACATGTCAAGTACAAAAAGCAGGCACAGGATTCAATCAAGAGAGAGAAACCACACTGGTTATTTCAACAGCGATTACTTAATATAGATAACTGGTAACTAGGTATAAAGTTTAAGTTAAGTAACAAAGTGTAAAAAAAAGAACACAACACAAGCCTTTTGAAAATATGGGTGGAAGTACAAGACACAACAGAAAATTTGAATAGAGTGATCCACACAAAGAAAGTGAAAGTAAAATATTTGCAAATCATGTATCTCATAAGACACTTGTATATAAATCACTCACAAACTCAATAAAGAGAAATAACCCAATTTAAAAGGGCAAAGTATATGAAAAGTCATTTCTCCAACGAAGATATGCCAATAAGCAAACAAACACAAAGATGCTCAACATCGTTAGGCATTGGGAAATGGATGGCAATAACAACAACAACAACAAAAAGTAACTAGTGTTGGGGAGGATGGGGAGAAATCAGAACCCTCCACACCGCTGGAAGAAATGTAAAATAGTACAGGTGTTTTGGAAAATAGTCTGACAGTTCCTCAAAAGGTTAAACAGAGACTTTCCACACGACTCAGCAATTCCAAAAAAAGAAAAGCATACATCCACACAAAAACTTGTACACACAAATGTTTATAAACGCATTATTCAAAATAGTACCCCCCGCAAAAAAAAATAGAAACTACTAGATGTCCAGCAACTGATGAATGGATAAGTAAATATGGTAGTGCCACACACTGGAGTATTATTCAGCAGCTAAAAGAATGAAGTACTGATTCACACTACTACATAATATACCTCAAAACATCATGCTATGTGATAAAAGCTCTTAACAAAAGACTACATGCAGTGTGGGGCAAAAGTAGGTTTACAGTTGTTTATGGAAGATAATACAATAATCCTATCTAATAAAAGAGTAATATGCAAATTGACCATCACTCCAACACATAAGATGGCCACCACAAGATGGCCAGCAGGGGAGGGCAGTTGGGAGGGATCAGGCCTGCAAGGGCGGGCAATTGTGGGCGATCAGGCCAGCAGGGGAGGGCAGTTGGGAGGGACCAGGCCTGCAAGGGAGGGCAGTTGTAGGCAATCAGGCCAGCAGAGGAGGGCAGTTGGGAGGAACCAGGCCTGCAAGGGAGGGCAATTGGGGGCGATCAAGCCTGCAGGGGAGGGCAGTTAGGGGTGACCAGGCCAGCAGAGGAGGGAAGTTGGGGGCGACCAGGCCTGCATGGAAGGGCAGTTGGGGGGGACCCAGGCATGCAGGGGAGGGCAGTTAGGGGTGACCAGGCCTGCAGGGGAAGGCAGTTAGGGGTGACCAGGTCTGCAGGGGAGGGCAGTTAGGAGCAATCAGGCTGGCAGGGGTGCAGTTAGGCATGAATCAGGCTGGCAGGGGAGTGGTTAGGGGGTGATCAGGCTGGCAGGAAGAAGCGATTAGGGGCAATCAGGCAGGCAGGCAGGCAGGTGAGCGGGTGGGAGCCAGCAGTCCTGGATTGTGAGAGGGATCCCAGATTGGAGAGGGTGCAGGCTGGGCTGAGGGACACACACACCCCTGTGTACCAATTTCGTGCACCGGGCCTCTAGTTAACTATAAGAACAAACCTGTGTTTCAAGTACTCACAGCTGTTAACCTACGTTAGCCCACCCTGTATTGCATGATACTATTGATATGACATGTCCAAAACAGGCAAATCTATGAAGAATAAGGGAGACTAGTGTTGGCCTATGGCTAGGGTAGGGAAGGCGCAGAGGGCCAGTAAAATTCGATTGTGTTGATGGTTGGGCAACTCTTTAAATATGCTAAAATTAACTGAACTGCACACTTTATTTTTGTTAAATAAATCTTTATTGTTCAGATTATTATAATTGTTCCTCTTTTTTTATTCCCCCATAGCTCCCCTCCACCTGATTCCCTACCCCACCCCATGCCCTGACGCCCCGCCACTGTCTTCATCCATAGGTGTAAGATTTTTGTCCAATCTCTTCCCGCACCCCTCAAACCCCCATCCCCTTGAGAATTGTCAGTCCACTCCCTTTCTATGTCCCTGATTCTATTATATTCAGCAGTCCATTCTGTTCATCAGATTTCCCATTCACTTGATTTTTAGATTCACTTGTTGGTAGGTATGTATTTGTTGTCATTTTGTTGTTCATAATTTTTATCTTTACCTTTTTCTTCTTCTTCCTCTTCTTAAAGAATACCCTTCAGCATTTCATATAATCCTGGTTTGGTGGTGATGAACTCCTTTAGCTTTGTCTTGTCTGTTAAGCTCTTTATCTGACCTTCAATTCTGAATGATAGCTTTGCTGGGTAGAGTAATCTTGGTTGTAGGTTCTTGCTGTTCATCACTTTGAATATTTCTTGCCACTCTCTTCTGGCCTGCATAGTTTCTGTTGAGAAATCAGCTGACAGTCGTATGGGTGCTCCCTTGTAGGTAACCAACTGTTTTTCTCTTGCAGCTTTCAAGATTCTCTCTTTGTCTTTTGCCCTTGGCATTTTAATTATGATGTGTCTTGGTGTGGTCCTCTTTGGAATCCTCTTGTTTGGGGTTCTGTGCACTTCCTGGACTTGTAAGTCTATTTCTTTCACCAGGTAGGGAAAGTTTTCTGTCATTATTTCTTCTAATAGGGTTTCAATATTTTGCTCTCTCTCTTCTTCTGGCACCCCCATAATTCGGATGTTGGTACGCTTGAAGTTGTCCCACAGGCTCCTTACACTATCTTCATATTTTTGGATTCTTTTTTCTTTTTGTTTTTCTGGTTGGGTGTTTTTTGTTTCCTCATATTTCAGATCTTTGGTTTGATTCTTGGGGTCCTTTGATCTACAGTTGAATTTCTGTATATTCTTTATTTCAGACAGTGTATGCTTAATTTCTGACTGGTCCTTTTCCATTTTTTTGGCATTCTCATTAAGGTCCTTGAAGGTCTCACTAAGCTCCTCGGAGGTCTCATCAAGTTTCTCGGCGGTTTTTAGAAGATTCTTGAGTAACCTTACAAATGTGGTTTTGAACTCTATGATTCAGTAGTTTGCTTTCCTCCATTTCTTTCATTTGTAACATGGTTCTTTGTCTCCACATTTTGCTGCTTCCCTGTGTTTATGGAGTGGTTTTCTGTGGTAGGTGACCAGTGGTTCAGCCTATCACCTGAGGTGGACACTCTTGGTTACACCCCTTTGTGGGCTGAGTGCAAAGTCTTGGTGTAGTTAAGCCTTGATTGCTGTTGGTACACTGGGAGGAATTGACCTCCAGGCCAACTGGCTGTGAGGACCCGCTGTGTTTATAATGGAAGAACTGCTATGCTGGAGACACGCTTATGGGGCAGGACTTGCTTCAGTGGGGCTTTGGTGCTCACTGAGTCTGCCTCTTGAATGTGTCACTTATGGATGTGAGGAGTTGAAATCTGGTGTCGTCTCACACTGACCACTAGATACACTGGCTTCTGGATCTCCAATGGCATGCAGGTCAGCTACTGTCTGAGGCCACCCAGCAGGAGCTACAGCGAGAACTACAGTTTTCTCCTCTTTGCTTGGGGTTTGGAGGTTTTGGAGCTGTCTGACCAGAGCTGCAGTTTGTTAGGTTATGCTGCAATCAGGCAGGCCATTTATATGCAAAAGCTGCTGCGTGCAGCTTGGGTGGGTTTGTAGATTGTGTGGGGCGGGGTCTCAGGGAGTCACTAGGCTAGGGCGTGGCAAACAGCGATGGCTGCCAGTCAGCCGTCTCCGCGTTTCCAAGTCCCTGCATCCCGCGCCCCAGTGCAGTAAACAATGATTGCTGCGCGCACCTCTGCAAGAAAGCCACTCTCACTTTCCAACCCGATGGCAGACAGTCCAGTTTCTCCCGGTAGGAGTTTGGGTCCCCAGCGTCTCCCCAGAGACTGGAGTTCAGAGTAATCGGGAGCTTGTCTCCCTTTGGGTTAAAAAAAGCAGCGCACCCAGTCGCCTGCCACCAGCCCGACTTGCGCACCTCCGTACCTCAGCTTTTCAGCGCTTGTGCACGTCTCAATGCTCTTTTCTCTTTCCTTCTAGTTGTAGAACTTCCGCTCAGCCAGCTTTCCCGTGGTCCTGGGTGTTAGATGTTTTGTCTTTTAGTTGTAGTTTTGAAATTGTTGTGCAAGGCAGCAGTTTAGGTGTTTACCTATGCCGCCATCTTGGTTCCTCTCTGAACTGCACACTTTAAATGGGTGAATTTTATGGCATGTAAATTACATATCAATAAAACTGTCAGAACAGCCAAAACCGGTTTGGCTCAGTGGATAGAGCGTCGGCCTGCGGACTGAAAGGTCCCAGGTTCGATTCCGGTCAAGGGCATGTACCTTGGTTGCGGGCACATCCCCAGTAGGAGGTGTGCAGGAGGCAGCTGATCGATGTTTCTCTCTCATCAATGTTTCTGGCTCTCTATCCCTCTCCCTTCCTCTCTGTAAAAAATCAATAAAATATATTAAAAAAAAAAACAACTGTCAGAACAAATAGTAACTAGTCCTAAATAAATAAATAAATAAATCCCTCCTAAGCCGACATTTTTGTAAGGTTTGGGGTTTTTTCTCCTCAGAG
Source organism: Plecotus auritus (assembly GCF_963455305.1). Classification (NCBI taxonomy): domain Eukaryota; kingdom Metazoa; phylum Chordata; class Mammalia; order Chiroptera; family Vespertilionidae; genus Plecotus; species Plecotus auritus. Next base: position 60,202,036 of record NC_137782.1, on the reverse strand, counting down.
GCTAGTACATTTGTACTCTTAGAGCTTCAGTGTCAGAGAGAATGTCAGTGAGTGCGGTGAGCAGCGGAGGGGCCTTCTCCTCCAGGCCCTCCGCCCCGGCCCTCGGAGGCCCGGCAGCAGCCTCCATCCCCGCACACCCAGAACCCTACCTGCGGGTGCCCACTGGCCAGACCCGGGCTCAGAAACAGCAGGAGCCTCTCTCCCACCCCCACCTCCATCTCCACCACCTGATGGCGGTGGCCTCCCCCAGGCGCATCCTGTGGACCGCAGGGTCTCCAGGCCTGACTCGGGACCTAAGTGGAGCCCCCGCCAAGCCCCAGGACCAGACCAGCCCCCTGGATGAGCGGAGCCCCCATGCACAGAGGGAGGCCGTTAGGGCCTCGGAGGCTGAGAGGTGGGACTGCATGGACACAGCTCGCCCACCCTCAGGACTGGGCACCTGAGTGGGCGCCTGGGGTGACTCCTCTGTCCCAGTTGGAGGAGACCTCACCTCGTCTTAAACATGATGGACAAAGGCCTTAAGGGCCAAAGGTTAGCAGAGCCCCATCTGTGGCAGGTGGAGCGGCTAGCGGGCCTTCGGGCGGTTGGTCTTCGTTCCACTATAAATCCTGGTGTCGGAAGAGAAATGGCAGAAGAACATGCCACATTTGGCTACTAGGAAGTGCTCACCACCCTTTGTGAGGATTCACTGGCCCTTTGTAGGCGCCTGTGTATATAATATGAAAAGGCTGCTCTCAACTTTCCCCCTAACATTTCAAGAGAACTTTGCTACATCTAGGCCTTATAATGAATGATAAAGTAGAGTTAGAAAAGCACACTTCTTGCAAATGCCCATTTTTTAAAAGAAATGTCTTCTGGAAATGACTTTGAGATGGAATTGTCAGACCACCTCCAGAAACAGCATGTGACATCAGGAGTGACACACATCCACGTTTGCCCCGTGGGTTAGAAGACCTGGAGAGAAGACCTTGAGGAGGAAGAAAAGAAGGTTCAATGCCAGACTGGTCATATTTAGAAGACATTTTCATATTATAACCATTGTTTTATGTGTGCATTTTATTCCTCACTATTGTATAATAGTTGACAATGCCAAGTACTTCTTTGAAATATGTATCTTTCTACATGTTCTCAAAAGCCTGATAAAAGCAAAGGTAGTAGTCCCCCCTGGCCAGTGTTGCTAAGTGGTTAGAGCGTCTGCCCAGGCACTGAAGGGTCACGGGTTCGATTTCCAGTCAAGGGCAACTACCTGGGTTGCAGATTCATCCCTACCTTATCAATTTTTCTCTCTGCTTCCCACTCTCTCTGAAAAGCAATGGAGAAAATATCCTTGGGTAAGGATTAAAAAAAAAAAGTAGTGGTAGTAAAAAGACACTTTAGAAAATATCTTCAAAAAAAAAAAAAAGCTGTGGTACACACGATGGAATACTATTCAGCCATAAAAAATGAAGGAAATCTTACCCTTTGCGACAGCATGGATGGACCAGAAGAGCATTATGCAAAGTGAAATAAGCCAGCCAGAGACAGACAAGTACCATATGATTTCACTCATATGTGGAATCTAATGAACAGAATAAACTAACAAATAGAAACAGACTCATAGAAAACAGACTAATATCTGTCAGAGTGGGGAGGGAAGGAGGAAAGTAAAAAAAGTGAAGGGGTTAAGAAAAAAACCCCAAAATACATACATAGAGACAGCAGTATGGTAATTACCAGAGGGAAAAGGGATGGGGGGAGATAGAAGATGGTAAAAAGGGGATAAATGGTGATGGTAAGAGACTTGACTTAGGGTGGTGAACACACAATACAATACACAGAGGATATATTATAGAATTGTATACCAGAAACCTATATAATTTTATTAACCAATGTCACACCTCAATAAATTCAATAAAAAGAAAAAAAAAAAAAAAAAAGGAATGCCAAAACCGGTTTGGCTCAGTGGATAGAGCGTCAGCCTGCGGACTGAAGGGTCCCAGGTTCGATTCCGGTCAAGGGCATGTACCTTGGTTGCGGGCACATCCCCAGTAGGGGGTGTGCAGGAGGCAGCTGATCGATGTTTCTGACTATCTATCACTCTTCCTTCCTCTCTGTAAAAAATCAATAAAATATATATTTTAAAAAAAAAAAAAAAAAAAAGAAAAAAAAAAAGAAAAAAAGGCACTTCCATGTCTTTATTTTCTGGAAATTTTTATATTTCCTTATATTTATGTAAGCCCCATTAGCTCCAATAAACCAAACAAACCTGCTTAAATGTAAGAGATGTTACAATTTCACTTACTAATTAGCATACTATGGAGGTAGGAATATTTCAGACTCATACAAACACAATGAAAACTTTCAGCTTCAGCTCTACAACCTCAGCCTGTGCCAAAGTAAACCAAGAAACACAAAAACTCACTGGCCCAAATCTCAGCGGGCTGTTCTCCTTTCAATGCTTCCTAATTCTATTTCTCTCTATATTTTCTTAATTGATTTGAGCTCACAAATAGACAAGCTATCAAAAAAACACTAACATCCGATTCTCATCTCCCAACTGATAAGAGAATAGACGCCCCACTGTCCCTGAAAGACATCAACAAATAGACCATAAAACCAATTGTCAATCATCGCTGCCAGCATTGGGAAATAGCAAGGATAACACCAGCACAGAGTCAGAAAATGGGAGAGAGGGAGATGGCACGGGGCGAGAAACAGTCAGTGAAGGTAAAATTTTATTGATGCTTAAAATTCACTCCATGGGCCAGAAAAAGGTGTGCCTCAACAGCCCATGAGACCCCTTCACAGACAGCACTTTCCTTGGCTCTGGCAGGTCAGTCCACTGAGCATCACAGCGGGATTTCCTCCAAAGCTCAAAGCATAATGCTCAAGTAGACATGACTCGGGCATTCCACAAAATACCTAACCAGTACGCTTAAAACTGTCAAGGTCATAAAAAAAAAAAAGTGGAAACAAGGCAAATATCCTTCAAACAGTAAATGGATAAGCCAAGGTAAGCTAACTGTGGTACATTCATCCTCCATCAATAAAAAGTAACCAACTGCCTACAGGTATACAACATGAGTGAACCGTAAAGACATTATGCTAACAGAAGCGGAATCAAAAGGCTATACGCTATGATTCCATTTATATGAAATGGATATGGCAAAAGTATAGGACATCAGAGATGCCGAGGAAGGGAATCCTCACACACTGCATGATGGGAGACAGACGCCAGGCAGGACAGCACCGGACAGCACCTGTGAATGAGTGAATCCCTCATGACTCAGCCCGTCTACTGTAAGCATGGCCTGGAGGGGCAGGACAGCACGTTCACTGCAGCGGCATTGATGGCAGCAGGGTGTTGGAGGAACCTGAGAGACTGTCGCCAGGGGAATAAATAAGTGAAATGTGATAATGTTATGCATGCTTGCTGTGGAATGCCATGCGGCACTCTGATGCAATGAACGGAACATTCAATGGTTAGATATTAAAAACAATGTATGTGGCGGGGGGAGCCAAAGAAAACATTTTAGAGTGGATCTGTGCGAAGCTTGGTGGGAAGGGGGATATTCCAGGACATATTTTATACATCAAAATAAATCTGAGGAAAGAAATGTAAACAACTCGTAATTCTTCATATGACACCCCATTTTACAGAAGAGGCTTTGGGGGCCCATGGTCACCTTGAAGAGGTACTGGTGTTCAAACCCGAGTTAAGTGGGGTTAAGTTCTCCTAATACTATCATACTTGCCCTGGCTGGTGTTGCTTGGTGGTTAGAGTGTCGGCCTGCAGACCCAAGGGTTGTGGGTTCAATTCCTAGTCAAGGGTACATACCTGGGTTGCGGGTTTGTTCCCCAGCCCGCTCAGGGCATGTGCTGGAGGCAACCAAATGATGTCTCTCTCTCACATTGATGTTTCTCTCTCTCTTCCTCTCCCTCCCCCTCCCTCTTTTATTTATTTATTTATTTATTTATTTATTTATTTATTTATTTATTTATTTATTTTTAGTGTTATTATAGTTATTTTATTTTATTATTTTTTAAATTTAATAAATCTTTATTGTTCAGATTATTATAATTGTTGCTCTTTTTCCCCCCATAGCTCCCTTCCACCCGGTTCTCACCCCACCCTCTGCCCTTACCTCCCCCACACTGTCCTCATCCATAGGTGTATGCTTTTTGTCTAGTCTCTTCCCGTACCTCCCACACCCCTTTCCCCCCAAGAATTGTCAATCCATTCACTTTCTATGCCCCTGATTCTATTATATTCACCAGTTTATTCTGTTCATCAGATTTTTTATTCACTTGATTTTTAGATTCACTTGTTGATAGACATGTATTTGTTGTTCATAATTTTTATCTTTACCTTTTTCTTCTTCTCCCTCTTCTTAAAAGAATAACTTTCAGCATTTCATATAATACTGGTTTCATATAACTCCTTTAGCTTTTTCTTATCTGTGAAGCTCTTTATCTGCCCTTCAATTCTGAATGATAGCTTTGCTGGGTAGAGTAATCTTGGTTGTAGATTCTTGCTATTCATCACTTTGAATATTTCTTACCACTCCCATCTGGCCTACATAGTTTCTGTTGAGAAATCAGCTGACAATCATATGGGTGCTCCCTTGTAGGTAATTAACCGTTTTTCTCTTGCTGCTTTTAATATTCTCTCTTTGTATTTTGCTCTTGGCATTTTAATTATGATGAGTCTTGGTGTGGTCCTCTTTGGATTCCTTTTGTTTGGGGTTCTGTGCGCTTCCTGGACTTGTAAGTCTATTTTTTCACCAGGTGGGGGAAGTTTTCTGTCATTATTTCTTCAAATAGGTTTTCAGTATCTTGCTCTCTCTCTTCTTCTGGCACCCCCATAATTCGGATGTTGGTACACTTGAGGTTGTCCCAGAGGCTCCTTATACTATCTTCAAATTTTTGGATTCTTTTTTCTTTTTGCTTTTCCAGCTGAGTGTTTTTTGCTTCTTTGTATTTCAACTCTTTGACTTGATTCTTGCGATCCTCTAGTCTGCTGTTAGGTCTCTGTATAATATTTTTTATTTCAGTCAGTGTATGTTTAATTTCTAGTTGGTCCTTTTTCTAGGAAATTCTTGAAAAACCTTAAAACCGTGGTTTTGAACTCTATATCCAGTTGTTTGTTTTTCTCCATTTCTTTCATTTGTGATCTGTTTCTTTGTCTCTGCATTTTCACTGCTTCCCCAAGTTGGTAGAGTAGCTTTGTGTGGTAGGTGTCCTCTAGGGCACAGTGGCTCAGCTTCCCCAGTTACCTGAGGTGGACACTCTTGGTGCACTCCTTTGTGGACTGTGTGCTCAGCCTTGTTGTAGTTAAGTCTTGATTGTTGTTGGTATCACTGGGAGGAATTGACCTCCAGGACAACTGGTTGTGAGGATCAGCTGTGTCTATGTTGGGAGAACTTCTGTGCTGGAGACACTCTTATGAGACAAGACTTGAAAAATTGCAAAAGCCTCTGTGCTCAGCTTGGATGGGGTGGAGTTTCAGGGCAGAGCAGACAGCCTTGGTTTCCAGTCAGCCCTGCCCTATGAGACCCCTGGGTCTCAGTGTCCCTCGGTAATTGCTGCAAGCACCTCTGAGAGAAAGCCGCCCTCAAGTTTCGCCCGCTGCCAGACAGTCCAGTTTCTCCCCGAATGAGTCAGGGTTCCCAGAAACTTGCCCGTAACTGGAGTTCAGCGCAGTCAGGAGCTTCTGTCTCCCTCCCGCTTTAGAAAGCCAGATGTGTTGCCGAAACCGGTTTGGCTCAGTGGATAGAGCGTCGGCCTGCGGACTGAAGGGTCCCAGGTTCGATTCCAGTCAAGAGCATGTACCTTGGTTGCGGGCACATCCCCAGTGGGGGGTGTGCAGGAGGCAGCTGATCGATGTTTCTCTCTCATCGATGTTTCTAGCTCTCTATCCCTCTCCCTTCCTCTCTGTAAAATATCAATAAAATATATTAAAAAAAAAAAAAAAAAAAAAGAAAGCCAGATGTGCACTCAGCCGCCCATGCATTCAGCGGTCAGTCCTCTCTGCGCGCGCGCACACACCTCCAGACCTCTGCCTTCCGCAACTCCCGGTCTCAGTGTGCTTTCTCTTTTCCTGACAGTCCAGATTCCCCTCGAATGAGTCTGGTTTCCCAGCGTCTGGCCTGGAACTGGAGTTCAGCGCAGTCGGGAGCTTCCTTCTCCTTCCCACTTTAGAAAGCAAGCCGCGCGAGAAACCAAGATGGCGGCATAGGTAAGCACCTAAACTGCTGCCTCGCACAACAATTTCAAAATTACAACTAAAAGACAGAACGGACACCATCCAGAACCACAGGAAAGCTGGCTGAGTGAAAATTCTACAACTAGAAGGAAAGAGAAAAGCTCACAGAGAATTGGAGGTACGGCAAAGGGTCTTTGTGCGTGCAGAGAGGAAGGGCGGCTGAGAGCCTGGCTGACTTTCTCTGGCGGAAGGGGGAAGGAAGCCCCCGACCGCACTGAACCTCAGATCTGACTGCACTGAATCCCAGTTCCGGGTGAGCCTCTGGGGACCCACGCTCTTACGGGGGGAGTCTGGACTCTCGGGCGGAGACTCAGGAGCCGGGGAAGGCAGAGGTCTGAAGGAGCACGCGTGCCAGTGCGCACAAAGGCTGCGGAGATTGCCACAGGCTTTCCCTAGTGGAAGGGAGTCAGAGGCTCCTGACTGCACTGGGCCCCAGTTCTGACTGCACTGAACCCCGATTCCAGGCAAGCCCCTGGGGACCCACGCTCTTGTGGGGGGAGTCTGGACTCTCAGGCGGAGACTCGGGAGCTGGGGAAGGCAGAGGTCTACGAGTGCGCGCAAGGGCAAGGCTGACGGGAAGCCAAGACTGTCTGCTCCGCCCTGAGACTCCACCCCATCCAAGCTGAGCACAGAGGCTATTGCAATTTGGCAAGTCTAATCCTATAAGGCTGTCTCCAGCACCGAACTTCTCCCAGCATAGACACAGCTGATCCTTACAGCCAACTGGCCTAGAGGTCAATTCCTCCCAGTGATACCAACAACAATCAAGACTTCATTACAACAAGGCTGTACACACAGTCCACAAAGGGGTGCACCAAGAGTGTCCACCTCAGGTTAACTGGGGAGGCGGACCCACTGGGCCATATAGGAAACCTAGCACACAAATTTACCCTACTGACTCAGGGAAGCAGTGAAAATGCGGCGTCAAAGAAACAGATCACAAATGAAAGAAATGGAGGAAAACAAACGACTGGATATAGAGGTCAAAACCACAGTTATAAGGCTTTTCAAGAATATCCTAGAAAAGGCCGATAAATTTAGCGAGACCCTCGAAGATATGAAAAAGGACCAACTAGAAATTAAACATACACTGACTGAAATAAAAAATATTATACAGAGACCCAAAAACAGACTAGAGGAACACAAGAATCAAGTCAAAGAATTGAAATACAAAGAAGCAAAATACACTCAACCGAAAAAGCAAAAAGAAAAAAAAAAAAATCCAAAAAGTTGAAGATAGTGTAAGAAGACTCTGGGACAACTTCAAGCGTACCAACATCAGAATTATGGGGGTGCCAGAAGAAGAGAGAGAGCAAGATACTGAAAACCTATTTGAAGAAATAATGACCGAAAACTTCCCCCACCTGGTGAAAGAAATAGACTTACAAGTCCAGGAAGCGCACAGAACCCCAAACAAAAGGAATCCAAAGAGGACCACACCAAGACACATCATAATTAAAATGCCAAGAGCAAAAGACAAAGAGAGAATATTAAAAGCAGCAAGAGAAAAACAGTTAATTACCTACAAGGGAGCACCCATACGACTGTCAGCTGATTTCTCAACAGAAACTATGCAGGCCAGACGGGAGTGGCAAGAAATTTTCAATGTGATGAATAGCAAGAACCTACAACCAAGATTACTCTACCCAGCAAAGCTATCATTCAGAATTGAAGGGCAGATAAAGAGCTTCACAGATAAGAAAAAGCTGAAGGAGTTCATCACCACCAAACCAGTATTATATGAAATGCTGAAAGGTATTCTTAAAGAAGAGGAAGAAGAAAAAAGTAAAGAGAAAAATTATGAACAACAAATACATATCTATCAACAAGTGAACCTAAAAATCAAGTGAATTAAAAACCTGAGGAACAGAATAATCTGGTGAATATAATAGAATCATAGGCGTAGAAAGGGAGTGGACTGATAATTCTCAGGGGGAAAGGGGTATGGGGGGTTCAGAAAGAGACTGGACAAAAATCATACACCTATGGATGAGGACAGTGGCGGGGGAGGTAAGGGCAGAAGGTGGGGTGGGAACCGGGTGGAGGGGAGCTATGGGGGGAAAAAGGAGAAACAATTGTAATAATTTGAATAAAGATTTATTTAAAAAAAAAAAAAAGCAAGCCGCGCACTCAGCCGCCCATGCACACAGCCGCCCATCCTCTCCAAGTGTGAGTCTCCGTACCTCAGCCTTTTGCAGCTTCTCTGAGTCTCAAGGTGCTTTCCTCTTTTCTTCTAGTTGTAGAATTTCCACTCAGCCACCTTTCCTGTGGTTCTGGATGGTGTCCGTTTTGTCTTTTAGTTGTAGTTTTGATACTGTTGTGCGAGGCAGCAGTTTAGGTGTTTACCTATGCCGCCATTTTGGTTTCTCTCCCTTCCACCCTCTCTTAATGGAAAAAAATATCCTTGGGTGAGGATTAACAACAACTAATATATATATATATATATATATAGTATCATATTTATTGGCTTATGAGTAAGATACACAAATACGTAAGATGCATCCCAATATTACATGGAAAGTTCTGGGGAAATAATTTTGAGATCAGAAGTAACACAACGGAAGAATTAAGAGAACAAAATTAGGCTACAATCCTAGTTCTGCCATTTATTAGCTCTGTGAATTTGAGCACACTACTTATTGTCTTTGAGGCCCCGTTTCTCATTTATAGATGGGGATAATAACATCCACCACACAGAGCTGTTATAAGGATTAAATAAGTTTATAGTTATAAAATATATAGAACAGTGCCTGGTACACAGATAGGGCTACTTTTTAAAAAGTTATTACATAAAATGAAATCTAAAATACACGTATCAAATCTAATCTTAACTGGTTTTATAAGAGAAGAACACTTTTGTTATGTAAATACAGTTTAGAGAATTCTAATAGAAATTCAAAAGCTCTGGAAAGGACAAAAATCCCAAAAGAATGACATCAGTGAATAGTAACACACTGTAAGTAACAAGACACACTGGACTTGCTGGTAAATGAAGGCCTTTTGATGCACACAATGATATAAAAGAAAAATGCCAAGACTGCATCCAAATTAATAAAAAGCATGTCATAATGCAAAAATATACTGAAGGAATGTTTATGTGGTACCTGCAGCAAAAGGACCAGCTGAAAACCCATCGTGCCAGGATGGTGTGTTATCACACTTCCCCACTAGGGGTCGCCGAAGGTCACCCAGAGAATTTGAGAGGAAGAATTCAATGCCCAGCCCAGTCTACTTTCCTGGACACCAGCTGCCTCTAGGACCTGCAAGATGCCTCCTGGTCCAAGATGCTCAAGGATACTCTGATTTCTCTTCAGACCACATAAAACTTTCGCCTTTTACCAAGATGCTCAAGGGATCAGTGGACCCAGACCCATGGAGTGCTCAAGCGCTTAAATGAAGGGAATCTTCAGTCTGGAGTGCCTAATAGCCACACTTTGCACCATCCCCTTCCATCCACAACATGGGCACATTACAAGCTAACAGGGAAATAACTAACTGCATTTTTTAGGAAGGGAGAAAGGGAGCAAAAGTCACATGTGGGCAAAAAGAATGTGTACCCATTTTACAAGTAAAGAAATTGGGGCTCGTCATAATTACAATGGCAAATTTTTTTTAAATAAATCTTTATTGTTCAGATTATTACATGTGTTCCTCTTTTTTTATTCCCCCATAGCTCCCCTCCACCTGATTCCCCACCCCACCCCATGCCCTTACCCCCCCGCCACTGTCTTCATCCATAGGTATAAGATTTTTGTCCATTCTCTTCCCACAACCCTCACACCCCCTTCCCCCTGAGAATTGTCAGTCCACTCCCTTTCTATGTCCCTGATTCTATTATATTCAGCAGTTTATTCTGTTCATCAGATTTTCCATTCACTTGATTTTTAGATTCACTTGTTGGTAGGTATGTATTTGTTGTCATTTTGTTGTTCATAATTTTTATCTTTACCTTTTTCTTCTTCTTCCTCTTCTTAAAGAATACCCTTCAGCATTTCATATAATCCTGGTTTGGTGGTGATGAACTCCTTTAGCTTTTTCTTGTCTGTTAAGCTCTTTATCTGACCTTCAATTCTGAATGATAGCTTTGCTGGGTAGAGTAATCTTGGTTGTAGGTTCTTGCTGTTCATCACTTTGAATATTTCTTGCCACTCCCTTCTGGCCTGCATAGTTTCTGTTGAGAAATCAGCTGACAGTCGTATGGGTACTCCCTTGTAGGTAATTAACTGTTTTTCTCTTGCTGCTTTTAATATTCTCTTTTTGTCTTTTGCCCTTGGCATTTCAATTATGATGTGTCTTGGTGTGGTCCTCTTTGGATTCCTTTTGTTTGGGGTTCTGTGCGCTTCCTGGACTTGTAAGTCTATTTCTTTCACCAGGTAGGGAAAGTTTTCTGTCATTATTTCTTCTAATAGGGTTTCAATATTTTGCTCTCTCTCTTCTTCTGGCACCCCAATAATTCGGATGTTGGTACGCTTGAAGTTGTCCCACAGGCTCCTTACACTATCTTCATATTTTTGGATTCTTTTTTCTTTTTGTTTTCTGATTGGGTATTTTTTGTTTCCTCATATTTCAGATCTTTGGTTTGATTCTTGGGGTCCTTTGATCTACAGTTGAATTTCTGTATATTCTTTATTTCAGACAGTGTATGCTTAATTTCTGACTGGTCCTTTTCCATTTTTTTGGCATTCTCATTAAGGTCCTTGAAGGTCTCACTAAGCTCCTCGGAGGTCTCATCAAGTTTCTTGGCGGTTTTTAGAAGATTCTTGGGTAACCTTATAAATGTGGTTTTGAACTCTATGTCCAGTAGTTTGCTTTCCTCCATTTCTTTTATTCGTGACATGTTTCTTTGTCTCCACATTTTGCTGCTTCCCTGTGTTTATGGAGTGGTTTTCAGTGGTAGGTGACCTATAGGGCCCAGTCGTTCAGCCTTCCCTATCACCTGAGGTGGACACTCTTGGTACACCCCTTTGTGGGCTGAGTGCAAAGTCTTGGTGTAGTTAAGCCTTGATTGCTGTTGGTACACTGGGAGGAATTGACCTCCAGGCCAACTGGCTGTGAGGACCCGCTGTGTTTATAATGGAAGAACTGCTGTGCTGGAGACACGCTTATGGGGCAGGACTTGCTTCAGTGGGGCTTTGGTGCTCACTGAGTCTGCCTCTTGAATGTGTCACTTATGGATGTGAGGAGTTGAAATCTGGTGTCGTCTCACACTGACCACTAGGTACACTGGCTTCTGGATCTCCAATGGCGTGCAGGTCAGCTACTGTCTGAGGCCACCCAGCAGGAACTACAGCGAGAACTACAGTTTTCTCCTCTTTGCTTGGGGTTTGGAGGTTTTGGAGCTGTCTGACCAGAGCTGCAGTTTGTTAGGTTAAGCTGCAATCAGGCAGGCCATTTATATGCAAAAGCTGCTGCGTGCAGCTTGGGTGGGTTTGTAGATTGTGCGGGGCGGGGTCTCAGGGAGTCACTAGGCTAGGGCGTGGCAAACAGCGATGGCTGCCAGTCAGCCGTCTCTGCGTCTCCGCGTTTCCAAGTCCCTGCGTCCCGCGCCCCAGCGCAGTAAACAATGATTGCTGCGCGCACCTCTGCAAGAAAGCCACTCTCAGTTGCCAACCCGATGGCAGACAGTCCAGTTTCTCCTGGTAGGAGTTTGGGTCCCCAGCGTCTCCCCAGAGACTGGAGTTCAGAGTAAACGGGAGCTTATCTCCCTTCAGGTTGAAAAAAGCAGCGCACCCAGTCGCCCGCCACCAGCCTGATTGGCGCACCTCCGTACCTCAGCTTTTCAGCGCTTGTGCATGTCTCAATGCTCTTTTCTCTTTCTAGCTGTAGAACTTCCACTCAGCCAGCTTTCCCATGGTTCTGGGTGATAAATGTTTTGTCTTTTAGTTGTAGTTTTTGCGAGTCAGCAGTTTAGGTGTTTACCTATGCCACCATCTTGGTTTTCCCCCAAAATCCACAATGGCAAATGTTAACGACAAGGAGAGAACCTTAAAGGTTGCAAGAGAGAGACAGAGGGTTACCTACAAAGAATCCCCCATCAGAGCCCTGACCGGTTTGGCTCAGTGGATAGAGCGTCGGCCTGCGGACTGAAGGGTCCCAGGTTCGATTCCGGTCAAGGGCATGTACCTGGGTTGCGGGCACATCCCCAGTAGGGGGCGTGCAGGAGGCAGCTGATCGATGTCTCTCTCTCATAGATGTTTCTAAAACTCTCTATCCCTCTCTCTTCCTCTCTGTAAAAAATCAATAAAATATATTTAAAAAAAAAAAAAAAAAGAATCCCCCATCAGATTATCAAATGATTTCTCAACAGAAACACATCAAGCTAGAAGGGAATGGAAGGAGGTATACAAAGGGATGCAAAACAAGGAACTGAATCCAAGAATACTCTATCCAGCAAGACTATCAATCAAAATTGAAGGGTGCTTCGCAGACAAAAAAATGCTAAGGGAGTGTATCACTGCCAAGCCAGCAATGCAAGAAATGCTAAAGGGACTGCTGTAACAAGAAGATATAAAAAGGTAAGAAGAAATAAAAAGGTAAGAAGGAACATAGGCACAAAAAATAGAAATGGCTACAAACAAGTACCTTTCAATAATAACTTTAAACATAAATGGATTATATGCTCTAATCAAAAGACATGGAGTTGCTGAATGGATAAAGAAAAAACATGACTCATATATATGCTGTCTACAAGAGACCCACCTCAGAACAAGGACTCACACAGACGGATGGTGAAGGGAAGGAAAAGGTTTTTCAGGCAAATGGAAATGAAAAGAAAGCTGGGGTAGAAATACTTATATCTGACAAAATAGACCTCAAAGTGAAGGCCATAACAAGAGATAAGGAAGGCCACTTCATAATACTAAAGGAATCGATACAACAAGAGGATATAACCCCGATAAACATATTTGCACCAAATGAAGGAGCATCCAAATACATTAAAAAAAAACTCCTGCAAGTTATCAAGGGAGAGATTGATAACAATACAGTCATAGTAGGGGACTTTAATACACCACTGACATCACTGGATAAATCCTCTAGACAAAAAATCAGCAAAGAAACAGCAATCCTAAATGACTCACTAGATCAGATGGACTTAATTGACATCTTCAGAACATTTCACTCCAAAGCCATGAATATATGTTCTTCTCAAGTGCACATTGGACATTTTCAAAAATAGACCACATATTGAGTCACAAGCAAAGTCTCCCCAAATTCAAAAAGACTGAAATCATACCAAGCATTTTCTCAGACCACAATGGCATAATATTAGAAATAAACTACAATAAAAACAATCCAAAAAACTCAAACATTTGGAAGCTGAATAGCATGCTATTAAATGAATGGGTTACCAATGAGATCAAAGAAAAAATTAAAAACATCCTGGAAACTAATGACAATAAAAAACACAACAATCCAAAATCTATGGGACACAATGAAAGCAGTCCTGAGAGGTAAATTCTATAGCTCTACAGGCCTACCTCAAAAAATAAGAAAAAAGCCAAAACCGGTTTGGCTCAGTGGATAGAGGTCAGCCTGCGGACTGAAAGGTCCCGGGTTCGATTCCGGTCAAGGGCATGTAACTTGGTTGCGGGCACATCCCCAGTAGGAGGTGTGCAGGAGGCAGCTGATCGATGTTTCTCTCTCATCGATGTTTCTGACTATCTATCCCTCTTTCTTCCTCTCTGTAAAAAATCAATAAAATATATTTAAAAAAAAAATAAGAAAAAATGGTAGTAAATTATCTAACTCTACAACTCAAAGAATTAGAAAGAGAGCAACAAGAAAAGCCCAGAGTGAGGAGAAGGAAGGAGATAATCAAAATCAGAGCAGAAATAAATGACATAGAGACCAAAAAAACAATACAAAAGATTAATGAAACCAAGAGCTGGTTCTTTGAAAGGATAAAGAACCTCTAGCCAGGCTCACCAAGAAGCAAAGAGAGAGGACCCAAATAAACAAAATCAGAAATGAAAGAGGCGAAATAACAACAGACTCCACAGAAATACAAAGGATTGTTAAAAAATACTATAAACAACTCTATTCCAACAAACTAGACAACCTGGAGGAAATGGACATATTCCTAGAAAAATACAATCTTCCAAAACTCAATCAGGAAGATTCTAAAAATCTCAATAGGCCTATAACTATGGAAGATATTGAAGCAGTCATCAAAAAGCTTCCAGCAAACAAAAGTCAAGGGCCAGACGGCTTCACAGGAGAGTTATACCAAACATTCAAGGAAGAACTAAAACCTATTCTCCTCAGACTATTCTAAAATTCAAGAGAAAGGAACACATCCAAGCTCATTCTATGAAGCCAGCATCACCCTAATACCAAAACCAGATAAAGACAACACAATGAAAGAGAATTACAGGCCAATATCCCTCATGAAGATAGATGCCAAAATCCTCAACAAAATTCTAGCACATCGGATCCAGCAGTACTTCAGAAAGATCATACACCATGACCAAGCAGGATTTATCCCGGAGATGCAAGGATGATGCAATATCCGCAAATCAATAAACGTGATACATCACATAAACAAATTGAGGGATAAAAATCACAGTCATATCAACTGATGCAGAGAAAGCATTTGAAAAAATCGAACACCCTTTCTTGATAAAAACTCTCAGCAAGGTTGGAATAGAAGGATCATACTTCAACATAATAAAAGCCATATATGATAAACCCACAGCCAACATCACACTCAGTGGACATAAACTAAAACCATTTCCCCTAAGAACAGGAACAAAAGAGGGATGCCCACTCTCACCACTCCTATTCGACATAGTACTGGAAGTGCTAGCCATAGCGTTCAGACAAGAAGAAGAAATAAAAGGCATCCAAATTGGAAAAGAAGAAGTAAAACTGTCCTTATTCGCAGATGACATGATACTGTACCTAGAAAACCCTAAAGACTCCATAAGAAAATTATTAGACTTAATTAATTAATTCGGCAATGTAGCAGGATACAAAATTAATGCCAAGAAATCTATGGCATTTCTATACTCCAATAGTGAACTTAAAGAGAGACTAAAAAAGCAATCCCATTTCCATTGCATCAAAAAAATTAAGATACCTAGGAATAAACTTAACTAAGGAGGTAAAATACCTATATGCGAAAAACTACAGGACACTGAAAAAAGAGATAGAGGAAGACATAAACAGATGGAAGAACATACTGTGTTCATGGATTGGTAGAATCAACATCATCAAAATGTCCATACTACCCAAAGTATGAAATCCCCATTAAAATACCAACGGCATATTTCACAGACCTAGAACAAACTTTCCAAAAATTCATTTGGAATAAAAAAAGACCCCGAATAGCTGCAGCACATCCTGAGAAAGAAGAACAAAGTAGGTGGTATCTCAATACCAGATATCAAGCTATATTACAAAACCACAGTTCTCAAAACAGCCTGGTACTGGCACAAGAACAGACATATAGATCAATGGAATAGAATAGAGAACCCAGAAATCGACCCAAACCACTATGCCCAATTAATATTTGACAAAGGAGGCATGAACATACAATGGAGTCAAGACAGTCTTTTCAATAAATTGTGTTGGGAAAATTGGACAGATACATGCAAAAAAATGAAACTAGACCATCAACTTACACCATACACAAAAATAAACTCAACTTACACCATACACAAAAATAAACTCAAAATGGATCAAGGACTTAAACATAAGACGGGAAACCATAAAAATACTAGAGGAATCCACAAGCAGCAAAATCTCACACATATGCCAAAGGAATTTCTTCACTGATACTGCTCCTAGGGCAGTGGTCGGCAAACTGCGGCTCGCGAGCCACGTGTGGTCCGCGAGCCTCGGTTTGCCGCTCTGTTGACTAATCAGTTTGCCGACAACTGGGATAGGGGCTTAATCACAAGGAACAACAACAGCCTGTAATTATTGGAATCGTGAGTCTAGGTCAGTGGTCGGCAAACTCATTAGTCAACAGAGCGGCAAACCGTGACCTAGGGCCGTGGTCGGCAAACTGTGGCTCGCGAGCCACATGCAGCTCTTTGGCCCCTTGAGTGTGGCTCTTCCACAAAATACCATGGCCTAGGTGAGTCTATTTTGAAGAAGTGGCGTTAGAAGAAGTTTAAGTTTAAAAAATTTGGCTCTCAAAAGAAATTTCAAACGTTGTACTGTTGATATTTGGCTCTGTTGACTAATGAGTTTGCCCACCACTGATAGGGCAATGGAAACTAAAGGGAAAATAAACAAATGGGTCTACATCAAAATAAAAAGCTTTTGCACAGCAAAGGAAACCATCAACAAAACAATAAAAAAGCCCACTGCATGGGAGAAAGTATTTGCCAATGTTATCACCGATAAGGGCTTAATCTCCAACATTTACAGAGAACTCATACAACTTAACAAAAGGAAGATAAACAATTCAGAAAATGGGCAACGAACCTAAATAGAAACTTTTTCAAAGAAGACAGAAGGCCAAAAAACATGAAAACATGCTCAAAGTCACTAATTATCCGAGAGATGCAAATCAAAACGACAATACGGTACCATCTCACACCTGTCAGAATGGCTATCATCAACAAATCAACAAACGACAAGAGCTGGTGAGGATGCAGAGAAAAAGGAACCCTGGTGCACTGCTGGTGGGAATGCAGACTGGTGCAGCCACTGTGGAGAACAGTATGAAGTTTCCTCAAAAAACTAAAAATGGAACTCCCATTTGACCCAGTGATCCCACTTCTAGGAATATATCCCAAGAAGCTAGAAACACCAATCAGAAAGATATACGCACCCCTATGTTCATAGCAGCACAATTTACCATAGCTAAGATTTGGAAATAGCCTAAGTGCCCATCTCCATCCATGTTGGTGCAAATGGTAGGAACTTCTTTTTTACCGCTACAGAATCCGTTTCTGCACTCAACCAGGGCCCCTGAGGCCACTCATAAACGCTCATCTTCAGTGCTCAAATGTGAGCTGATTTCCTCCCTACCTAGCCTGGTCCCTGCTCTTCCCCCAATGTCTCCTCTCAGTTTCCCAGTCTCTCCTCAAACCTTGTCAGTTCTACAACCAGAATCCCACTCAAATCTCTAGACTTATTCCACTGCTCCCAGCTTGGCCTGGAGCCCCATTCTCTGGCCTCTGGGCTTCATGTGCACCACGGAGATAGTCTTATATTCTCATATTTAAAAACCTATCCTTATTAACTAATCACCCCAATACATTTTTATAAATAAAAATATATTTTAAAAAAAAGAAACATCAATATTGTTCAGCTGTCTCATGCACACACCCCACCAGGGACCAACCCCATTAACTAGGGCATGTGCCTGGACCAGGAATTTTATTGATTTCAGAGAGGAAGGGAGAGGAGAGAGATATAGAAACATCAATGATGAGAGAGAATCATTGATCGGCTGCCTCCTCCACACCCCCCACTGGGGATCGAGCCTGCACCTGGGCATGTGCCCTTGACTAGAATTGGACCCAGGACCCTTCAGTCTGCAGACTGATGCTCTATCCACTGAGCAAAATCAGCTAAGGGCTACTTTTTCTTTTTCAATCCTCAACTAAGGAGTGAGGATATTTTTTTCATTGAGTTTTCAAGGGGAATGAGGAAGAGAGAGAAACATTGATGTGACAGAGATACATCAATTGGTAGGGCTCCATAGGGAGCCCAACCTGGGACGGGGATCAGACTTGCAACCCAGGCGCATGCCCTGGACCAGGAATTGAACCCGAGACTTTCCGGTGTGCAAGCCCATGCTCTAACCACTGAGAATGCTGGTCAGGGCTAAATGCTTACTTTTTAAAATATATATTTTATTGATTTTTATAGAGAGGAAGGGAGAGGGATAGAGAGTTAGAAACATCAATAAGAGAGAAATATTGATCAGCTGCCTCCTGCACACCCCCTACTGGGGATCAAGCCTGCAACCAAGTTACATGCCCTTGACCGGAATCGAACCTGGGACCCTTCAGTCTGCCGGCCGACGCTCTATCCACTGAGCCAAACTGGTGAGGGCTATGCTTAGTTTTTTAAAAAGAAGGTTTTCAAATCAATAACCCAACCTTCCACTTTAAGACACTGATAAAGAAGAAGAGCAGAGCAAACTAAACTTGAATCAAGGAGGAGGAAAGATATAATAAAGGTCAGAGCAGAAATTAATGAGAGAGAGAATAGAAAAACAGAGAACATTAACAAAACCAAGGTTAGGTTTTTGAAAAGACTTTTTCTTAGGAATTGACAAGCCCTTAGCTAGCCGAACCAAGACAAAAAGGGAGAAGACTCAGAACTACCAGAATCAGAACTGGGAGAGGGGACATTACCACTGACCTTGGTAGCGTAGGTAGCTAGATGTTAACTTAAGGAGGAAGCAAAGGGAATCAGACACTATTAAACATAAAGAAACTGGGGAGCATGAGCCTGTTGGCTTCACCATGAAGCCACAGCTTCCCATACACTCCAGGGCTCACAGCACTGTCTCCAATGGGCTAGCATCCCTCCTTCCCCAGCCTCAGCACCAGATTGGGAGGGTGAGGAGGAGGGAAGCACATGTGCAATAGAAGTAAAACGTCGCAGGGAGAGTGCTTGACCAGAGAGGCCTGTCAGTCTAGCCTGGGGAAACAATGGATATAGGTCAGGGGGTGAATCCATCAGAAGCCCGGAAAAGCTTGGGAAGTTGATTGGTTATTTTTTTTAAATATATTTTATTGATTTTATACAGAGAGGAAGGGAGAGGGATAGAGAGTTAGAAACATCAATGAGAGAGAAACATCTATCAGCTGCCTCCTGCACGCCCCCTACTGGGGATGTGCCCGCAACCAAGGTACATGCCCTTGACCAGAATCAAACCTGGGACCCTTGAGTCCGCAGGCCAACGCTCTATCCACTGAGCCAAACCGGTTAGGGCTGATTGGTTATTTTGAGAAAGCTCTTGGTCCTTCCCAAATCCAAGAAGATATAATCCCCAAGGACACAAAGAAGAGTTCTCTCGCCCACCCAGTAACGCACTGGCCGTTTGTTCACGCTTTCTCTCTGGCCCGGGAACACGCAATCATGCTGGTCTAGCAGCCAACCGGGGCCCACAGCAGATTGTGCAGGCTCCGAAGGACTAAGCTTTAACAGGAAACAGAAACTCCTGACCCTGGTCTTTGTTTTGGTCCTGATGAAGACAAGATTAGACGGAGACTGGACACTGAGAACTCGGGGGCAGCCTTCCAGAATAAACCTTGCCACACCACAATCTCCCCTGCATGTGTCCCTGAAATGCTTTTCTCACAAGCCTGTGAAAGAGCATCATTTCCGCCAGCAACAAACTTACAGAAATAAAACCTTATCTCCTCCAATGACCAGGTTACCTGCCTCCATTTCCTCTACTCTTCAAAAGGTATTTTTCTCAAATGGTTATGAAGAATAAACAAAATAATTTATGTCAAGTATCTAGTCAAGATCAATTAATCACTGCCATTCCTCCAGTTGCTTTTCCTCACCCAGTCCTTCAGCCATCTGTTTTGTTGGCTCTGCCTTCAAAATAGAACCAACTGCTTCTTCCCCTCGTCTACCTCATCTCAAGTTAGTCCAAGTCACCATTCTCTCTCCCTGCATTAGGTCACAGCCCTCTAACTGTTGCCTCCTCCAACTGTCTGTTCTCTACAAAACCACCACTGCCATGCTTTTAAAACCTGGTGATGCTGTGTCTCCATTTCCCTATTCTCAACTCTGCAATGATTTCCCATTGTTTGTGGAATAAAATGTGTGCTCTTTGCCATGGCCTACCAGCCCTGGTATCTGGCCCCACGTATCACTCTCCCCTTTGCCTGCAGGGATCCGGCCACACTGTTCTTGTTATTTCTCAAACTCGCCCAACTTGTTTTCATCTCAGGGTCTTGGCTCTTTGTATCCTCTGCTGGAACACCCCCCACCTCTAAAGAGCTACACATGGCTGGAGTTTCCAATTCATTGGAGAGTCTACGCAGTGACACCTCCCAAGATGGTGCTCCTCTGGCCAACTTCCCTCCAGTAGCTCAGACTCTCACAGTCCATGCCAGACTCTGCTTTCTTTTTCTTCCCAGTACTTACCACTCTATGACATTATCTGTTTATGGCCTGTCTCCTTTCGCTAGAGTGCGCTCTCCATAATGGCTTTATATGGTGCTTTTACCTCCAATGCCCAGGTCAGAGCCTGGCACATGGAATGTACTCAATAAATATCTACTGAAACAGAAGTGAAAGCTCAGCAGTAGGACCCACAGAAAAATGGGATTTGTATTTGGTGTAGGATCAAGTTGGCATAGCAAACTAGCGGAAGAAAGGCAGACAAGTCAACACAGATGTTGGGACCATTGGGAAGCCATGTTTTGGGGGGGGGGGCCGCACCGGGGATTTATCACAGGCATGTAATTTGGCTTCCTCTTGAAATGCTACTTTCAAAATGCATAAACCCACAAGAAAGAGAAGGGAAGAGGGGATGACAACAAGATTTTTGAGGGTAGAAAGTAAATGAACAAATACTATCAGACAACGAAGCCAAGTGGGCAATAAGGGAAAATTTAACCTGATTTATACCTGAATCTTTAAAAGGCTCAGAAATTTTAGAACAGGGCTGAAGGTGAGGTGAAGGGGAAGCTGCTATAGGAAGGAAGATTAGAAGAGGATTTAAAAAGCTTACAAAATAGCCCTGACTGGTTTGGCTCAGTGGATAGAGCGTCGGCCTGCAGACTCAAGGGTTCCAGGTTCGATTCCGGTCAAGGGCATGTACCTTGGTTGTGGGCACATCCCCAGTAGGGGGTGTGCAAGAGGCAGCTGATTGATGTTTCTCTCTTATCAATGTTTCTAACTCTCTCTCCCTCTCCCTGCCTCTCTGTAAAAAATCAATAAAATATATTTAAAAAAAAAAAAAAAGCTTACAAAATAAAAACAGTAGAATCCTAGATCTCCCCCTCCCCTCACCATACCCCCGCATCCCCATGATTGCAACCCAGAACCTGGCAGATCAGAAATTTACTTTTAGGAGAGGGCAGAAGGAGGTCCCTAGACAGGTGGACACTAGACACAGGAGACAGAGAAGATACCAACAACAGAGGCATTTTACCAAAGTTCACGTACTAACTGTTGAGGATGTCAAGACCCTCAATCCTTTTCCACCATTCAGCTCTGGGAACATTGCCAGAGAGGCATAGCGCTTATAATACTAAACTGT
Organism: Plecotus auritus; assembly: GCF_963455305.1. Classification (NCBI taxonomy): domain Eukaryota; kingdom Metazoa; phylum Chordata; class Mammalia; order Chiroptera; family Vespertilionidae; genus Plecotus; species Plecotus auritus. The sequence continues at coordinate 60,180,599 of NC_137782.1, read as the reverse complement.
AAGCCTCCACCCCCACTCTAGGCTTTCATCCCCAACTTGGTTCCCAGAACTCCCAGCACAATGGGAAAAAACAGACTCCTATCGGGGCATACTATCAAGAAATTCCAGCCCAACTGGTTTGGCTCAGTGGATAGAGTGTTGGCCTGCGGACTGAAGGGTCCCAGGTTCGATTCCGGTCAAGGGCACATGCCCCAGTTGTGGGCTCGATCCCCAGCAGGGGGTGATTCTCTCTCATCATTGATGTTTCTGTCTCTCTCTCCCTCTCCCTTCCTCTCTGAAATCAATAAAATATTTAAAAAAAAGAAAAGAAATTCCAGTTCATGAAAGATAACAGGAGATTCTAGAAAGTCCTAAAGAAGAAAAATTAGCTCATATACAAAGTATCAGTATTCAGAATGACTTGAGACTTCCCAACTGCTGAAAGCTGAGAGACAGCAGAACAATGCCTTCAAAAGCCTATGAGATTTCTGGGTCTATACCCCAAAGAAGGGAAAACAGAGACTAGAACACCCATATTGACAGCAGCATTATTCAAAAGGTGGAAACTCAGCCCTAGCTGGTTTGGCGCAGTGGATAGAGTGTTGGCCTGCAGACTGAAGGGTCCCAGGTTCGATTCCGGTCAAGGGCACGTGCCTAGGTTGCGGGCTCGATCCCCAGTAGGGGGCGTGCAGGAGGCAGCTGATCAATGATTCTCTCTCATCATTAATGTTTCTCTCTCTCCCTCTCCCTTCCTCTCTGAAATCAATAAAAATATATATTTTTTTAAAAGGTGGAAACTCAGGTGTCTAATGAATGAGAGGACTTAAAGACTGTGTTATGTACACACAATGGCTATTATTCAGCCTTAAAAAGAACCTTATGACACAGGGTACAATACAGATGAACCCTGAAGACATTATGTAAAGTGAAATAAGCTAGCCACAGAAAGACAAACACTGTATGATTCCACTTATATGAGTTACCTAGAGTAGTCAAATTTATAGATACAGAAAGTAAAATGCTGATTTCCAGGGCTGAAGAGAGAGGGAAATGGGGAGTTACTGCTTAATGGGCACAGAGTTTCAGTTTGAGGTGATGAAACAGTTCTGGAGATGGATGGTGGTGATGGCTGCACAACAAAGTGAATGGACTTAATACCACAGAACCATGTATCTAAAAATGGTTAAAATGGTACATTTTACGTTATGTATATTTTTCTTTTCTTTTTAAAAATATATTTTTATTGATTTCATAGAGGAAGGGAGTGGGAGAGAGAGATAGAAACATCAATGATGTGCCTGGCTGGTGTGACTCAGTGGTTGAGCATGGACCTATGAATCAGGAGATCACAGTTTGTTTCCAGTGAGGGCACATGCCCGGGTTGTGGGCTCCATCTCCGGTAGGGGGCATGTAGGAGGCAGCCGATCCATGATTCTCTCTCATCACTGATGTACCTTTACTTAAAAAAAAAAATTGTTATTGATTTCAGAGAGGAAGCCAGAGGTAGAGAGAGAGAGACAGATGGGAATGGGACCATGACCTCCTGGTTCATAGGTCAATGTTCAACCACTGAGCCAAAAAGGCTTGGCTATATATTTGTCTACAATTTAAAAAAAAATTTTTTTCTGAAAAAAATATTCCAACCTAAACTTTTTTCATACATTCTCAGGAGTGCCAACTGATAAGTTATCCTACAATTGTACTCATGTGAAATTATATATGTACTAGAGGCCTGGTGCACGAAATTCATGCATAGGTAGGGTCCTTAGGCCTGGCCAGCCAGGGCCTTCCTTCCCCAGCTGTCACCCGCCAGCTTGGGCCTTCCTTCGTTCCATGCCACCCCCTGGTGGTCAGCGCACATCATAGCAAGCAATCAAACTCCTGGTCAAACTCCTGAGGGGACACTGCATATTAGCCTTCTATATATATATAGATGAGGTGATTACAACTTTGTTTGTGATAGCAACACTGAAATCAACCCAAATGACAATCCACAGGACAGCAGCAAGATACAGTAAGAGATAATTGCTGAAAAGAATGAGGAAGCTCTTCATGTATGAAGATAAAAAAGATCTTTAAGATATATTCATAAGTGAAAAAGGCAAAGTGAAAAACAGCCTAAAGTATCATTTACTTAATGACTCCTTTAAAAGTGTCAAAATCAGCCAGGCTGGCATGGCTCAGTGATTGAATGTCGACCTATGAACCAGGGGGTCACAGCTTGATTCCTAGTCAGGGCACATGCCTGGGTTGCAGGCTCCACTCCCAGTGTGGGTGTGCAGGAGGCAGCTGATCAATGATTCTCTCTCATCACTGATGTTTCTCTCTTTCCCCCCCTTCCTTTCTCTCTGAAATTGAAGCATGGTGGCAATCATCTTGGGTAGAAACTGCAGTTTAATTTTAACTTTAACTTTAACCCTGCTGTTTTGGCTTCTGTACGTATTTGCTTGCTAAAACAATAGAAAAGTTATTTTGATTTTCTGAACTTATGTATGCTATCCCAATCGACTGAATACTCCATTGTTGGTGGTTTGAATATCCCATTGATTGTGATCTCACTGGTTATCGAAGCACATTCTTCTGTACCTGGAGACCAGGACAGCGCAATTACCCTAAATTGCCTCAGTGGCTCCAGGTAATGTGTTTCAGTTGACTCAGTGGTCCCAAAACCCAAAACTATAATTAATCTTTATAGATAACTAACTTGCTCAATTTCACTTCTGTAACTGCTTTGTGCAAACCAGGTTCCTCATTCCAAACCCAAAGATGTACTCGATACCTTTGTGATATTCTGCCTATATAAGCCTGATGTAGCCAGCATTTCAGGGTTGTGAGATTTGAAGTGCTTTTGCCCCCTCATAACCGCCGGCTTTTGAAAAATTACTCCATAATTGTGAGATTCGTGGGTACACTACAACAAAATCAATTAAAAAAAAATACATTTTTAAAAGTGTCAAAATCAGGGTAAAGGGCAAGAAGTTTTATTGTCTAAGAGGCCAGGGGGACAAATTATAAGCAGATCTTCTGAACGAATAAGGCTTAATCTTTGCCAGGATACTTATCCTAAGGGTTGAAGGCAGATCCAGGTTTTGTGGAACCTGAAACATATAATTTGGGAGGCCTTCATTAAGAAGAAGAATGGCCCTGGTTGGAGCATTTGGTGTTGTCCCATACACCAAAAAAATTGCAGGTTCAATTTGGGGCACGTTCGAAGGGCAACCGATTTATGTTTCTCTCACATTGATGTTTCTTTCTTTCTCTCTCTCTCTCTCTCTCTCTCTCTCTCTCTCAATAATCCTCACTCAAAATAAAAGCATAGGGAAAAAAAGAGAGTATGTAGGTGAATAGGCTTTGATCACTGGTATTCTTTCTGAGGCTAAAAGCAATAAACATCACAAAGATTGACATTTAACCAAGTGAAAAGTTTAAACATTAAAAAAAACACAACAGTTTAGAAAGATGTAAGGCAAACAATACTAGTAATCTTGGTGGGAGAAAACCTACCTGAAACAAATATGACAAACAAGGGTTAATTAAGCAGTCTCACTACTAAAAAGGGCTTGCAAGTCAATGGTGGAAGGGAAGGGTGGTTGGAGGACATCTTCCGGGCCATTCAGATTATTTCAGGCTGAAAAAAATTAAACCCCAACAAACTCAGGCAGAGTTTGGCATGTTCCCCCTTTCCTGCCTAAAGACATTCAGATGGCAGGGAATCTTAGCATATTCACCTCATAGTGCATATGAATGAAGTGTGGCAGACAGGGAGGAGCCACGCAAACATCTGTACCATAGATTCCCCTCTGTGTCATTGTTTCTGGGTGACTTTGCAGGAATTTGTTTGCCAAGTGTTTGCTTTCTCATCTGCCTATGAATTGCCTGCCTCCCCCTCCTCAGTCCAAAATGACATATATACCTCATTTAGCCTCACTCCCTCTGGAACTTTCAAGCTTCTGTCAATTCCCCATGAAAATATATTAAAATTTGATTTTCTCCTGTTACTCTGCTCTATGTCATTTGAATTATTCTACCAGTCAGAAGAACTAAAGGGGTAGGGGAAAGTTTCCTGGCCGGACATCACGAAAAAAATCATGCTGGGTGTGGATCAGTGGTTGAGCTCCGACCTAGGAACCAAGAGGTCACGGGTTTGATTCCAGGTCAGGGCACATGCCCGGGTTGTGGGCTCAATCCCCAGTGTGGGGCGTGCAGGAGGCAGCCGATCAATGATTCTCTCATCATTGATGTTTCTATCTCTCTCTCCCTATCCCTTCCTCTCTGAAACCAATAAAAAATATTTTTTAAAAAACCTCATGAGGACTTCAAAAGATATGAAGATAACTCAGGTGACAAATATCCAAGAATTATTAAATTTTAAAATATTCAATCTCACTCTGAAAGGCATGCTCAGTGGTTAGAGCATCAACCCATGAACAGAATGTCTTGCGTTCAATTCCCAGTCAAGGGCACGTGCCTGGGTTGCACATCAAAGTTTTACTCTCTCTTCTCCCTCTCTCCCTCTCTTCCTCTCTTCCTCCCTCCCTCCCTCCCTTTCTTCCTTCTCTCCCTCCCTCTGTCCCCTCCCTTCCACTCTCTCTAAAAAAATCAAAGGAAAAAATATCCTCACTCCTTAACTGAGGATTAAAAAACATATACATATTCAATCTCAGTGATAATTTTAAAAATGCAAATTAAAAATAAACAAAGGCCCTGGCCAGTTGCTCAATTGGTTAGAGATTGGTCCCAATATGCCAAGGTTGGAGGTTCGATCTCCAGTCAGGACACATACAAGAACCAATGAATGCATAAATAAGTAGATCATGAAATCAATGTTTCTCTCTCCCTCCCTCTCTCTCTAAAAATCAATTTAAAAAATTTTTTTAAAAGAACCAACAGAAACTCTTCTACCACCAAATAAGCAAAGATTAACTCAAACTTGTACCACTTGATGTGGCTAAGGACTGAATGAGAAAGGCACTAGAACTCTGCAAATGCTGTCATGGAGAGCACTTCAGTAATATGCCTTTAAATTATTCATTCTTTGCCCCAGTAATTTCATTGTAGAGAATCTATTTCAGGAGAATGTCAGAATTGCAAAGATATTTATGTAGAAAATATTAATTGCAGCCCTGACGAAACTCGAGAAGAATGTAAATAAGAGGAAAGAGAGAAAACTCTCAGGCTGCATGTATATTTGCATGTGTGCACATGAACACGGAGAAAGGTGAGAAAGAACATATACCTGTTATCACGGCTAATGCTGGAACATGGGAGTGAGCAGGGGGATATTTTTTCTTTATATACTTCTGCATTTTTTCACTTGCCATAATTAACATGGTGTATTTGCTTTTGTAATTAAAAAATACTCCAGAGATAAGAGAATTCTCACATAGAAAAAAGATGAAACCATTCCAAAGGGAATTTGAGCCCCCTCTATCCTATCACCCAGACTCTAATAAAAACAAGGACTTAAAATACAGTCATTAAGTCTCCCAGCGAAATAGGCAACTCTGACCAGCTGGTTTCTATGGCTGCTTGAGTAGCTGTAACTAGAAGTGCCAGTACCCAGTGGCTTATGGGCAGGAGAGCAGAATGCCAGAAACTCAAAACGGATTTTTTAAATCCCCAAATTAAAAGCACAATATTCTCTATTTAACCTATGGCTAGAAAACAGAAGACATCAAGAAAAGCGACTGTGTATAGAGTTTCCTCAAAAAACTAAAAATGGAACTCCCATTTGACCCAGTAATCCCACTTCTAGGAATATATCCCAAGAAATCAGAAACACCTATCAGAAAGGATATATGCACCCCTATGTTCATAGCAGCACAATCTACAATAGCTAAGATTTGGAAACAGCCTAAGTGCCCATCAGCAGATGAGTGGATTAAAAAACTGTGGTACATCTACACAATGGAATAATACGCTGCTATAAAAAAGGAGGAATTCTTACCATTCACAACAGCATGGATGAGACTGGAGAGCATTATGCTAAGCGAAATAAGCCAATCAGAGAAAGATAAATATCACATGATCTCACTCAATTGTGGAATCTAATAAACAACATAAACTGATGAACAAAATTAAATCCAGAATATATGTACTACTACATGTAATACTTTAAACAATAAAAAAAATATTTAAAAAAATAAATAAATAAATAAATCCAGAGACAGAGAAGCATCGAACAGACCATCAAACTTCAGTGGGAAGGCAGGGGGGGAGGAGGCATAAGAGATCAACCAAAGGACTTGTATGCATGCATATAATAATAACCAATGGACACAGACACTAGGGGAGTGAGGGCTTGTGCTAAGGGGGCGGGGGGGAGGGGTGGCCGGGGAGAGGCCAATGGGGGAAAAGAAGACATATGTAATACTATATGTAATACTTTAAACAATAAAGAATTTTTAAAAAAAGAGTGACTGTGGCATCCCTACCTGCGGGTCACTACCACATCCCTGCCACACCGACACCCCTGAGTTAGTATGCCATAACTCAGGCCCACATGAAATAAACTTTTCATTCCAACTGTTTACACAGGAAGAAAATTTGATAATTAAGCATAACTAGACCATAGCTTAGCCTGGCTGTTTAAGAGAGTCATGCAGAGCAGACATATATAACTTTTAGGTAATATTCCTCACCATTTAAACCAGCAAAGATAAAATAAAGATAAATACCAGTATTGCCTAAGCTGTGGGCAAACAGGCATTTACGTTTATATACAACTAGTGGCCCGGTGCACGAATTTGTGCGCATTAAAAGGAAATTAATTAGAAGAAATATTTTAATATCACAATTAGCCCTTTCTCTGTAAGAGAAGTGTCAACCAAATTCATGATCAACAATGACAGATCAAAACACACACGGGTGAATGGCGCCAGCAAGAGCTTTATATGTATCGCGCATGCGCGAGTCAACTTAGCCTTTTATAGCTATAGAATAAACTTGCTTAATTAGACCTGCTTTCTGATTTAGCTAAACTTTTTCCAACCCAGTGAAGCACCCCAACTTCTCTTTCAGGTAATTGCCAGCAACATAGCAGTAAATATCAACATGAAGCAGATTATTATTGTAGATCATGCAGGGAGAACAAAGGGTAAAATATTTAACTGCAGCAGTGTTTGACAATATTCTATGCAATGAGAAAACCTGAAGTCATTTTCAAGGTCCACCATTTCTTACTTCTTTTCAGTCATGTCAAATTTCTAAGCTTCCTAAATCTCCATTTTCCAGCTAATGAAAAGAAAACAGGATTTCACCGAGTCTCCTATCTACCTACTCCAGGACTTCTGTGAAGATCAAATGAGATGAGGCATGGGAAAATGCTTCACAAACATTTGTTTAAAGTGTAAAATATGTGCACCTGGCTATAAAGCACATTGTGTTCCTGGGCTGAAGAAACTCCAAGGAGGCTAGTGGCTAGGGAGAGGAAGCCGGGCGTTGCTACATGACATCATTACCCGGCGCCCACAGCGACCGTTTCTGGGCTGGGCTGGGCTGGACTGAGGGCCGCATTTTGTGCCATGGCAGCATCGGCTGCGATTTGGCTGGTTGTCGCTCCAGGGTGGTGGCGGGGCATGTGTCCCACTTGGGAGAAGCTGAGTGTTGCTTTGTCGATGCCAGGTCCGTGCTGACATTTCTCTGTAAATGGCCAGTGTGCATCATGGCAGCTCCTGTGTTGAGCATCTACCCCCTGGTGGTCAGTGCATATCATAGCAACCGATTGGACCATGAGAGGGACGCTTAGCATATTAGCCTTTTATATGCATAGATTACTTTAAAAAATATATAAGGTTTAAATGACAGAATGTGAAAGAAGAGACCTTTAGGATTATCATGTCCAACCCTCTCATTTCTCAGCTGAACTTTACATCTGGAGACTGTTTTGTAACTGCCAATTTATACTTCTTTTTTTTTTTTTTTAAATATATTTCTTTATTGATTTCAGAGAGAGAGAGGGATAGAGAGATAGAAACATCAATGATGAGAGAGAATCACTGATCGGCTGCCTCCTGCACGCCCCCCACTGGGGATCGAGCCCACAACCCGGGCATGTGCCCTTGGCCGGAATCGAACCTGGGACCCCCCAGTCCGCAGGCCGACGCTCTATCCACTGAGCCAAACCGGCCAGGGCCAATTTATACTTCTTAATCCATTCACCTTGCCCAAACCCTTCATGAATGGTCTAGCCCAGGGTGGGCAAACTTTTTGACTCGAGGGCCACAATCGGTTCTTAAACTGGACCGGAGGGCCGGAACAAAAGCATGGATGGAGTGTTTGTGTGAACTAATATAAATTCAAAGTAAAGGAGCGGAGGGGAGAGCAAGAGAACCGGATAGAACAGCCGGATCCAGCCCGCGGGCCGTAGTTTGCCCAAGGCTGGTCTAGCCAGTGGGTTCCCCATTTTTAAACACACAGCCTGACACACACTAGGCACAAAGAACTATATGAATGAGTGCATACCCAACACTAGGGGCAAGCCAAGTGAACTGTGGTTGGCTAACAAGATATTACGGGCTTTTAAGATACTGTCAAGCTGAAAGTCACATTAGATGAAAATGCAGAACCTCATGTGAGAAAGCCACAAATCTCCCAGATCTTAGAGATAGGACTCCATTTGTTTAGCCTTAGTTACCCAGAGCTGCTTCACCTGTTCACCTTACCTCCAACCTCTTCCTACCTTTCCCGAGGCACCATCTCAGGACACCCATAGGAGCCCCTGCAGGCCAACTGTCCTAATAAATATACCTTGACCATCCCCCAGGTTAGTGTGCACAGACTTACCCCATTGCAGCATCTGGTTGTATGGAGGTCCCAGAGTTGCTGTGAGCTGTCACCTCCTGGTGAGTGGCATGTAGTTGCTTGCAATTTTCCCCCAGAATGAAGAGTGCTGCAAAGAACAATCTTGTATAAGCATTTATCTTTGGGCTGAGATTATTTTTCATGAGAGAGTCCTAAGTGCACACATTTTAAATTCTGATACTATTTGAGAAGCTTTACACGGTAATTCTAAAACTTCATGTATTTAGGCTTTACCTGATGGATTTGTTTACAATGCACAATCCTAACAAACAACAAGTGCTGATGAAGATGTGGACAAAATGGAACCTTGTGCTTTGTTGATGGGAATGCAGACTTGTGCGGCCATTACAGAAAACAGTATGGAGGTTTCTCAAAAAATTAAAAATAGAACTACTGTATGACTCAGCAATTCCACTTCTGGAACACTAATTCGAAAAGATATATGCATCCGTATGTTCATTGAAGCATTACTTACAATAGCCAAGATATGGAAGAAACCTAAGTGCCCATCAACAGACGATTGGATAAAGAAGATGTGAGGAAGATATGTATTCATATATATAATATTCCATAATGAAATATTACTCAGCCATAAAAAATGATATCTTCCCATTTTCAACAACATGAATAGACCTAGAGGGTATTATGCTAAGTGAAATAAGTCAGACAGAGAAAGACAAATATCATATGATTTCACTTATATGTGGAATCTAAAAAACAAAATAAAATAGAAACAGACTCATAGATACAGAGAACAAACTGATGGTTGCCAGATGCAAGGGGGGTAGGGAGATGGCTGATAAATTGGCACTTACAAAACAGTCATGGGGATGTAAAGTTCAGCATAGGGAATATAGTCAATAATATTGTAATAACTATGTATGGTGCCAGGTGGGTACTAGACTTATGAGGGGATCACTTCATTCATAAGTTATGTAAATGTCTAACTACCATGCTGACACCTGAAACTAATATAATACTGAATGTCAACTGTAATTAAATTTAAAAATCTTTTTTTTCTTCTTATATCATTTATTCCCCCTATACCCTCTTCTACCTCCTTCCACCTCCCTTTCCCCTCTGGTAATCACCATACTGTTGTGTCTATGAGCTGTTGTTTTTTGCTTAATCGCTCCATCATTTTCACTCTGCCCCGCAGCCCCCCTCCCCTCTAACAGCTCAATCTGTTCTCTAAAAAAAAACTTTTAAAAAATGCAAAGTCCTGACACACTAACAGCCTTGCTCTATCTTCCAACTCCCCTCCCCCTCCAGGAAGTCTGGGGAGGGACTCCTGAAACTTCTGGCTAAGGGGGAAAAGGAGCTACTCCCATTTGCTCCAATGCACCTCATCTAGCATGAGACTGGAGATGCACTGGCCGAGGGGGCTGCTTCTGGTGGCCAATTTTCGGGGAATGTCTCTGGGTTCAAGCCCAGGTCCCCAGTGGCTTCCCCAAAATGGAACAGTCTGTCTCTCATGCACAATGCCTGGCTGCCTGGCATGCTAAGTGCCAGAGAGAATCGTATCTCCAAGGGTCACCTGGGTGCACCCCTGTTTTCCCTTCTAGGTCCCCCCTTCTAAAGGTCCCTGCACCACACATTCTATGATCCTACTGATCAGGGTCCAGTGGTTTTATCTGTCCTACCTGAGACTCTCCAAGCCTCTCTTTTCTTTCTCAGAAAGCTGTGGACCAAGCACCACTTCCCCAAGGTATTATTTGGGGCCTCCTCTCTGGGCCTCAGTTTCCTCACCTGTGAAATGGAGAACACTGGGTAATGGCACTGATACTTGGGTGCTGCTGTGAGGAGAGCAGTGCGGCATCTAGGTTTTAAGCGTTTGCAGGGAAGTGTGGCTTCAATGGGAAATTCAGGTGCATCTTAACAGCCACTTAATCAGCATTCTGACTGGCTTAGGGCCTATTTGGAAAACATTCGATTTTTGTTCGAGTTCTCCATTGCTAAAGAGCAATTAAGACCAAAAGCCATTTCAAGGCTCCTGATTTCCAAGCTCAAGGGTCCTAAATGTCTGGATCCAGATGAGGAACCGGAGGCCCAGAAAAGGTTTTGACCAGTTTTAGGCTGACTCTGTGCTGGGTAGAGGCCAAGAGCTGGGTTGGGGAGGTAGCATACAAGGTATTCCCGAATCCTCAGGTCCTAGGGGGGATTGGTCAACAGGTGTTTCACAGTACAGAGATAAAAATTAGCAAAGAGAGTACTGGCAGGCAGAGTTGGGGAAGACCAAGGGAAACGTCCTGGAGTTGGGTGCAATGGGCAGAGGAAAAAGAAACCAGCCAGGAGCACTGGAGCTCCTGGACGGGTGGACTGCCTCTTTCAAGGGCCTGTCTCAATGGGGTAAAGGCCATGGCTCCAGCTCCGCTGTGGGATCCACCTGGACTGAATGACACTGGTTGACTGTATGACAAGAAGCAAGAGCCTCTCTGAAGTTCATGGGCAAATCAGGGACTGATGTATATACTAGCACCTACCCCAGAAGCCGGATTAGACGGGATGATACACCTGAAGTGCCTCGCTCAGCGTCCTCGCGTCGTTACAAACACTCCTTCGGAATTGGTTGTTTTGACCTCTAGCCGCCACTTGTGAGCTAGACCTTAGGGCTACATGTTTTACGATGGTGTCAGAAGAAGCCTTCTACCCGATTCGATGGGCCCTTGTGGGCAGAACAGATGTTGCATTCAGAGCCGGGTCCTTACCAGCTGGGGGTAAATCCCGGGACTAACTGGACCTCAGTTTCCTCTCTGTGCAATGGGAATAATCACACTGCCGGCGGGAAGATCTTAGTGAAGGGAGGATTACAAATGTCGGAATTTACATTTATTTCTCCTCCAAGCAATGGGCCCTCCCCCCCACCTGAAGCACACAGTAGGCGCCCCGGAAATGCTCTCCGAAAGGAGGCTCGGGCCACTTCCTGCCCCCAAGCGCACTATCCCGAGTCTGGGTTCCCACCACTCCTCCAGCGAGGCCATGTGGCATTCCTGAGGTGGGGGGAGGCGCAGGAAGAAGGTGCCCTCCCGGCCCCGCCCCCTCCGGGCGCGGTGGGCGGGGCGAAGCCCCTCGCGGCTGCCGGCACGCCCCGCGGGGGGTGGGCGTAGCTCGCAGCGCTCAGCACGAAGTTTGTTTTCTCCCTCCGGGCGGGTGGGGGAGGGCGAGCAGAGAGAGGGGGCAGGCGGGGGAGAGGGGATCTGACGTCAGGCCGCGAGGTGCTTTCCAGCCGCGAGCTGTCAGGCCGAGTGTCAGGCCCGGCAGGTACGCGGCGCGCTCCCCCAGCGCCCCCCGCCCCCTGCCAAGACGCCGCGGACCGAGCCCAAGGCCGCGTGGACGGAAAAGCCGCTCGGGAAAGTCAGTGCGGGGCGCAGGAGCGGAGTTGATTAGGGGCGGGGGGCGCGCGGACAACTTGGAAAGTTTTTTTTTTCTGGGCCGGAGGGGGAGGTGGCGTCGTCCTGGCGCGTGCGATTGTGGGTGTGTGAGCTCGGGGGTGTTTGTGAGTCCCGGCCGCAGTGTGCTGGCGGGGGCCGGTAGGGGGTGCCCCACCCCCCGGCAGAAAACTCGTTTGGGGACCTTTTGAGGGACCCAGCTTCCTAGGATCCCACCATGGCAGATGGGCCGCCCCTGGCCCTGCCGGGGTGAGCGCGCGGGGGCGGGTTTGTTTGGTTTCAAAAGTGCACGTTGCTAACCGCCGGCAGCCCCCCCGCCCCCCACCGCGGTGTGGCGGAGCGGGCGAGGGGGCCGCTGAGAGTGACAGCTGCGGGTGGGGGCAGCGGGAAGGGCCCGGAGCTGGGAGGGCCGGGGAGCCCGCGCGAGTTCCCCTTTCCTTTGGAACAAAGGAAAGTCTGTCTCTGAGGCATCTGTCACTCCCAGGCGGGTCAAGGAAGCGGGGCTCGGGGGGCTAGCGACCCAAAGAAAGTTTGTGCGCGCCGGGACCCTCAGGCAGGCCGAGCGTGAGCCGAGCCTCCAGCGGGGGAAACACTCAGTCTCCCGGGTAGGGGGCGGCCAACATGGAGTCTGGGCGCAGGTCGGGGGGGGGGGGCGGTGCGGAGGTGGGAGCCCAGCCCCCTCCCCTCCCCTCCCCTCCCCCTCCGGGCCGAGTTCCGAGCACAAAGCCGAGCGCGCAGGCTCGGCCGGCCCCGCGCCCCGAAGAGTCCGTCAGCGCTGAGCCGCGGGGGAAGGGGGTGGGAACCAAACTTTTTCCTGCCCCGGGACAGACACGTGAGTTTTTCTTCTTCCAGAGCCCCCGCCCCACCGGATTGCGGGCCCGCGGATGAGCTGGAGCGCCCATGCTGACGCGGGGTGTGGGGGCCGAAGGGTGCAGGCGCCCCAGCGCAGGCCGATTCCCCGCCGCCCCGGGAGCCATGTGCTCAGACTCGGTCTGGGCCGCGGGGGAGGCTGCGCGCTTTGTGTGAACTGCTGGGAATGCAGCCGCAGTGCGCGGCCCGGGGGAGTGTCCCGCCCGGCCGGGGAGTTGTCAGAAAGTTCGTGCGGGAGTGACTGCAGGTCCGCATCCTGCAGTGTGTAGTAGGGTGCACCGGGTGTTAGGTCGCGAGCTTGCTACCTCAGGCCAGTTAGGATAAGAACTGATGGCTGACGTGATGACATCTGGAGTTTTCCTAGCCTGAGAGATCGTGGGTGGGCGGGTCGGGTAGGTTTGAGTTCGTGGGTGGGCTTATATCCAGGAGTTGGGCTGGTAATGTGGGTACCAGTTGATCGCGCTAGAAGTGGGATCTGTAAACTGAGTGTGTGCTGTATTGTCGGTGAAATTTATGGGGATTGCAGGGGCTGAGGGAGTTGGTGCTGTTAGGAGAGTTGTCTGGTGTGATTGTGGGGTGTATATTGGGATCCCTCACCGATTGTAAGTGGGCTGAGGTGCAGGACACCATGGTGGAGAGGTCTGTGTAGACTTGAGGGGTCGTTCCACCGGCCGACCCTGGAACCCTACAGTCTGGAACTTGGCTAGCAGCCAGGGTGGAATTTGTACAGATAACCTTGAGTAAACTCCCAGCCTGCCAGGGCTTCATCCCTTAACCCAGATCCCAACTGCCCTAGCCAGCTAAACTTCAGACACCTGACTTCACAAAGCAGTCGGATTGTTGGTACTCTCTGAGGAGTGGCACCTCTAATCAATGCCTGTCTCACCTCCAGGTGGCCTGGCTGGGAGGGTGGACCCTTCCCTCGAAAGCCTGGCCTACCCAGCCCAGTTATCTGGGCTCTGGCCCAAGTTGAGGAAACAAAACCTGGGAAATGCCAGAGTCTGTTGGCCCAGCCTCCTGGGGAACTGTTAAAAGGCTGAGAAGGGAGGAGTCTTGAGATTCTGGCATCAGCTTGGCCTGGAACTTTTGGTTTAAAAATGTAAATCTCTTTTGCATGTGTGAACAAGAAGTTTGTCAGGGGGCTGAGCAACTGAGTTAGGTTGTCTAGGGGAAACACCTTCTTTCATTTGATGTGGGGGCTCAAGCCTAAGAAGGGGAGGGAGGACATTTGCCCAACGTTAGGTAGCCAGGTTGGAGGGACCAGAGCCCCTGCCTTGCTCATTTATTACAATTTTTTGAGGAGTTTGTTCTGAGACCAAGCCAGGAGCTAGATCACAAAGGAGAATGTATGAGAGACAACCTGTAGGGATAGCTCAACACTCTGCAGGGCACACAATAGGTGCACAGTAAATGTTACATGGATTGCTATAGGACCATGGTGATTAATAGTTTCCTGACATCTTGGGAGACCTGGGAAGCAAGATGGTATGGAGTAAGGGTGGGGGACCAAACTACCTTGGTCCAAACCCACTATCCTATATATGCTATATCCTGGATGTGAGTTTTCTTTTCCATACAGCTTTATTGAGATAAAATTCACGTACCGTAGAACTTGCCAATTTAAAGTGAACAAGGTAGTGTTTTTTAGTACAGTTGAAATTTAAACAACCTGGGTTTGGACTGTGTGGGTCCACTTATGTGTGGAATTTTTTCATAAGTACCTGGCCCTGGCTGGGTGGCTCAGTTGATTGGAGCATAGTCCAGTACACCAAAGAGTTTTGGGTTTTATTCCTGGTCAGGGCACATATCTTGAGTTTCGAGTTCGATCCTGGCCCCACATACAGGACCAATTTTTCTCTCCCTCTTCTTTTTCCCTCCCTCCCTCTCTGCTTCCCTTCATCTCTTTCTAAAAGTCAATAAAAACAAATCCTCAGGTGAAGGATTTAAAAAAATAAATACCATACTGTCTTCCATCTGTGACTTGAAGTCCATGGATGCATTGATCTACACCATCTTATTAGGGGACTTGAGCCTCTGCCAGATTTGGGTATCAACCAATCTGTAAATACTGAGGGACAGCCAAGTTTTGGGGAAGTCAAAAGTTATTTGCAATTTTTCAATTGTGCGGCTTGGCACCCCTAACCCCCACATTGTTCAAGGGTGAACTATATATTCACAACTATCCAAACATCACTACCGTCAATTTTAGAACATTTTTATCTCCTCAAAAAAAAACTCCCAACTCCCTTTAGCTATCACCCTTCTATTCCCTCCCAGCCCATTCTGGACATTTCATTAACATGAAATTATATAATGTGTGTTCCTTGTAATGCGTTTCTTTCACTTAGCATTATATTTTCAAGTTTCATCCACATTGTAGCATGGATCAGGACTCCAGTCCTTTTTATGGCCAAATAATATTGCACTATATGGATAGACCTCATGTTATTTATCCATTCATCTGTTATAGACACTTGATTGTTTCCACCTTTTGCTTTATTTTATTTTATTTACTGATTGATTTGAGAGAGAGAAAGAGAAGGGAGAGAGACAGAAATCAACATCAGTTGACTCTTATGAGCCCTGACCGGTATTAAACCCGAAACCTTTGGCATATCAGGTTGACAGTCCCAGGGGTCCTCAAACTACGGCCTGCGGGCCACATGCGGCCCGCCAAGGACATTTATCTGGCCTGCCGGGTGCCGCTGCCTGTCCTGCTTAGCAACCGACTCGTCCCGGGCCCGCAGTGTGCATAGGAATTTGATCATAGGTTTTGTTTTTTTTAACTGTAGTCCGGCCCTCCAACGGTCTGAGGGACAGTGAACTGGCCTTCTGTTTAAAAAGTTTGAGGACCCCTGGAACCCAACTGAATTACCCAACCAGGGTTCCACCTTTTGCTATTATGAATAATGTTGTTATAAACATTCGTGTACAAGCTTTCATGTGGATATAGGTTTTCATTTCTTTTGGGTAGATACCTAGGAGTGAAATTACTGGGTCACATGGTAACTGTTTAAGAGCCATAGTGTCTTAGGTGGCTTTCTTAATCTCTCTGGGCCTTGGTTTGCTCATCTATAAAATGATGATAATAGTAGTGTCCCCCTTACAAGGGCTTTGTGAGGATAGAATGAGATAATAAATGGAAAATGCTCTATACAGATCTCAATAGTAACTAATTATTTCTAGGCTGGTACTGCTTATTAATGAACTGCCATTTACAAGGAACATGTTGTAAAGTAAATGATTGTCTAACCACTATGCTGTACACCTGAAACTAATACAAAGTAATATTGAATGTAAACTAATTGGAGAAATTTTTTAAATTTAAAAAAAAAATGAGCTGCTATTTAGTTCAGTAGTCATCTAGTGAAATAGAGGCATTTTGGACTCATCCCTTCTAGGTTACCTAGGCTGTGGTATGGCCTGAGGCTTTGAATTGCAATTTCCTCATAGTTCTGGTGTCCGAGGCTCTAATAATGGTGTGTTTAAAGAATATGAAGAGGTGAGAGGCAGTGCATGGTAATAATATAATGTCCCCATCCCCTTTGTCCCTTGTTCCAGGCTTGCCTGAGATCCAGCTTAGCCCTTAGACATCATGTCAGACAGTGATCTGGGTGAGGATGAAGGCCTCCTCTCCCTGGCAGGCAAGAGGAAGCGCAGAGGGAACCTGCCCAAGGAGTCAGTTAAGATCCTCCGCGACTGGCTGTACTTGCACCGCTACAACGCCTACCCCTCTGAGCAGGAGAAGCTGAGCCTTTCTGGACAAACCAACCTGTCTGTGCTGCAGGTAAGGAGGGGGGCAGCAGAAGACCTGGGTTCTAGTCCTATCCCAGCCCTATCACTGACTCACTGTGTGGCCTTAGGCTGGTCGCCTCCCTCTCTGGGCCTCAGTTTCTTCTTTGGTCAGATGAGAACACCCAGTCCCCCTGCCACAAAGGAGAACAGTGACATGAGGTCATTGCAGCTAGATTTCAGATTTTTTTTTGAGAGTTCTGAAGAGGCAAGGAATTGTATCAATGTCTAGGTGTCTCATTAACATGGGAGGCCGTGGGAAGGTGAGAATGCATTGAGTGTCTGGAGTTGGGCCCCAGCCCAGGGTGATGCTTGGATAGTGACTTGGTTGCAGGGGACAGCTGGTGACCTGCAGTGTGGTTAAAATTGGGTTGGAATCATGGTCAAAGAAAGGAAAAAAGTCAGAGATTCTGGGTTCAAAACCCAGTTCTGCCACATAGAAGCTGTGGACCACATCTTGATTTCCCCGTCTATAAAGTGGGGGTTCCGATCCTCTCCTGCCTGACTGAACTATTGTGAGGAACAGATTCAGAACTGGATGTGAAGGTGCTTTGAGTACATTCATAAGATATTTGTCAAAGTGCAAGATATTGCCTCAGTTGCCGACGTGTAGGTGTTTTGTGTAAGTGCTGAGGCAGGACACCCCGGTCTGCCTTGCCTCCAGTTTGGCTCTCACCTACCTGGGAGACACAGAGCAGGGCCTCAGCCTAGCAAAGGCCCACCCCCCTTTCCACTTCTGTCCTTTCCTAGACCACTTCTCCAATCCATGATACGGTTTCTCCCTCCTTCCCTTGCCCCACTGTGAACCTCCCAGGTTCTTCCCAGCTCTTGTCCCTCCTCCATGAAGTATCATGGTGAGTATTCAGTCCTCAGAACTCCTGTCACCTGACTTAACACTCACTGGGCAGCGGTTAATTTGAGTCTGCCTACAAGAAAGGCTTTAGCGTTACAAACCCTGACTCAGATCCCATCTTCTCCACAAGAGGTAGCTTTGTCCTGGGCCATGTCACTGCCTCCTCACTGAGCCTCAAGTTTCCCCTTCTGAAAAGGGGAGGTGATTGTAGCATTTTCGCAGTGTGTGAGAAGGAGGGACAGAGAAGAATTCAAGGCGCACTGTGAGGTGTTTGGCAGAGTCGGTGCTTCTACTTCCCTTTTTCTCCTCATCTCTCCTAGATCATAGGTCTTGGACTGTCCCCAGGTGTCTAGCCATGCCTAGCTCCTTACAGTGTACTGCCAAGCACTCCACTATGCCCATCTCTATGCTGGACAGAGTTGGGATCCCAGAGAGGAACCAGGCTCATTCCTACCCTCAAGGAGTATGTATTCTTGGATGAAGTAGCAGGAAAGACTTGGTCACTGATGTTTGCAAAAAGTGATCACTGCTGGGACAGAAAGCAGCAGAGAGCCAGGGCAGGACTTCTGAGCTGCCCTGGAGCCTGAGAACCAGTATTACCTAGATAGCCTCTTTGCTGGTCTTCCTGCCTCCAGCCTTGTTCCTTTAAGTCCATTCTCTTGAACATTAAAGTGCAATTCTGATTGTGTCACACACTCCACAGACCCTACTGACTTCAGGATAAAGTCCAAACTCCTTAGGGTACTCAGCAGCCTCATCTCTCAGTTCTTCCTGCCCCTGGAGCCCTCTGGGCCTCCAGGCCTTCTCCGTTGGTTTCTTCCTGACCTTTCTGATCCTGGTTCACTCCATTTAAGCCTGTTCTTTGGAAAGCATCTGCTTTTCCCAGCCTAGGTGTGAGGCCACTGCTGTGTGTTCCCACTGTGCCTCATCCTGCACTGTCAAACCACTGATCACACAGTAATGAAATTGCTTTTTGTCAGGGACACCGTTTCCAATTTAAAGAAAATATTTTTATTATCACATCACTTAACTATGTACAAATTGAAAACTGGGTAAAAAATGTCTTGCTTTTGCTCTTATACACAACTATAAAATACACAGTTTTCCAAAGTAAATGAATGTAAAACCAGTGAGATTCCATCTAACTGCATTATTATAAACGGATGGTGTTGTGCTGACTGGGCTGTGGTATGTGGTGTGACAGAGGCACTGACTGGGGTTGAGCAAGTCTGGGTTGCCACAGGCCATGGTGCTCCTGCTCATAATCCCAACAGAAACACAAAGTCACAATGTTCTTGTGGAGAACCAGTGGATCCCTAGGACAGCATATCCCCAGATCCCACTTAATGTAGGTCTGGGGCAAGGGTTAGCTGGAGACTTCTGATGAAGGTGTAGGAGGAGTTCCAGTGGCCACCCAGCACTAGAGTCATGCCCAGAGTTCAAAAGCAGTGGGAACCACCTAGCACTCCTTGATGGAAACTATACTGTGAATCCCCAGGGTACACCTCTGCTTGGAGGTCTTACAGGCACCTTACGTTTCCTTGATAACTGATAACATCTCCAAGCTGGCTCTTTCCTTTTAGAAGGGCTCCCCTTGATAGCTCTTTCTCAGCTTATGTAGTCCGTCACCAGTTCCTATACATACCCCTTAAATATTTCTGGAATAAGGCTTCTTTTCTATCTGGTCCAACTTATCCTTGTCTGATCACTTGTCACCCCTCTACTTAAGATTAAAACCCTTCAATGGCTTCTGCCAACCTAATGACAACATCACCTGCCCCTATCTGCAGAGCCGGCTTCATCCGGCTTGAGCTTCTGTGTAAGCCTTTCATATTCTTACCACACCGATTGATACCCCAGACCACTTTGCTCCCATCTGACCAGGGAGACTCCGGACCCGTGGAGGACCCCTGCCTTCCCACAGCACTAGGACTGGGTCAGCATTTGGATCCTTGACTGTAATTGCTTTTTACAACACACTAAACTCCAGAGGCCTGGTATCATTTATCACTATGTCCCAGTGTTTAGCTCAGTACCACGTATCTGGTAGGTGCTTCAGAAATAATTATTGAAGTGACAGAAATTGAAAATAAGTGTTGGAAATGTCAACAGGCATGACCTCAGAAGTAAGGAAATGTGGCTCATCAATCAGGAAAAATGGGCTTAAGTTCCTGGAGGCATCTCTTTCCTGTATTTAATTGTTTGTTTTTAAGTGCCCTTTTCTTTTTCTTTCTATTTTTTTTATTGTTTAAAGTATTACAGATGTCTCCTTTTTCCCTGATTGATCACTTGTCACCCCCCCACTCCTCAGGACAAGCCCCCACCCCCCAGTGTCCGTGTCCATTTGGTTATGCTAATATGCATGCATACAAGTCCTTTGGTTGATCTCTTACTCCCACCCTCACCACCCTGCCTTCTCTCTGAGGTTGGACGGTCTGTTCAGTGTATTTAATTTTTAAGACTTCATTATTTTAAAAAAAAAACCTTCATTATTTAAAATATTTGCAAATACTGTATCCATAAAAAGAGAACCCTTGGTACCAATCACCTGGCTTCAACAAGCATCAGCATTTTGCCAAGGCCTGTTTTCCTCTTTCCCTGGGGACATCTCTTTTGATTGTCTCTTTTAACTGCCCTGGAGCTGTCTCATTAGCAAGTCAATGAGTCACTTAACTAACTGGTTTGCTGGTACTTGCCCAGGGCTAGGCAGGTGGGATGGTGAGGCCAACTAAAAGGTCATTTGCGAAGGATTTTTCAGTGGTCCCTGTGACACCCCCTCTGGTCTAAGGGGCTGTGTTGGGGAGGGAAGGTGAGTGTAGCAGGGAGGTTCTGGCCCCATTCCTTCACTCTGCAGTACTGACTGGGGGTATGCTCTGCTCCAGGCCCAGTGCTGTGTGCTGGAAACTCCCTGCCCTTGGCTAGCCTCAGGGGAGGGAGGAGAGGAGGGAAGACATTATTTAAAAGACTAAGAATTTAATGCAATTAAATACCAATTTGGTGTGTGAAAGGCTTCTCTCAGGAAGCAGCATGTGAATGGAGTCCTGACAGACTTGAAGGAATGGGGAGGTAAGGGCAGCAGCCCCTTGGGTATGGGGAACCAAACAGGTAAGAAAAGAGCCTGCTGTAGTGGCCTGCTCTGTGGCAAGGTGTGGCCTGGCCAGACACTCAGCAACACCTTACCCTTCGAAGCTGCTCTCCTTACTCTGATGCCAAAGCTAGCTGCCTCCCGATTCTTCCTACCAGCAACCTCGTCTCCCCACCGCAGGGCCTTTCATCTGTACGTATATCTTTGGAGCTTCTGTGTAAGCTTATTTGCTTAAATAAAGGGCTCGACCCACAAGGACAAGTTACACCAGGGGGTTAAACCATTGGTTCCTAAGCCTGAGTGGCAGAACTCTGGGGAGCTTAAAAACACATTTCTGACTTGCCCCCTTCCCCAACAGATCTATAAAGCAGGTGAGAAATAGCTGTTTCTTTTCTTTCCTTTTGATTTTTTCTTTAGAGAGAGAGAAAAAAACATTGACTTTGTTTTACTTACGCATTCATTGGTTGATTCTTGTATGTGCCCTCACCAGGGATAGAACCTGCAACCTTGGCGTAGTGGGATGATGCTCTTAACCAACTGAGCTACTCGGCCAGGGCCAAAATAGCTATTTCTTAAAATTACCCTCAAGGTGGTTTTAACAAAGCCAGCCTGCCCTTAAGAGCACTTGAATGTGGTGGTCACAACACAAATGGAGGTACCATGAAGTTTGGGAAAGGTCTCTCCATGTCTTCACTTCCCTCTCCCCCCTTTTGCTTCTGTCTTTCACAGCTGAAAACACATTAAAATTAAAGCACTGTGTTGCCTTGTCAAATGCCCTGCTCTGATCCTCATGGCCTTCATCCACTTCCTGGCCCCTCCCATTCACATTTGCCACAGTGATTCCTCCCTTGTCCTTCATCTCAGCCACTGATAAAAAAGAAAAAAAGACTGACAGGGCAATAGCCCTTGGGACAGGGCCCTGTTTTATGGTGGAGACAGGCTTTCAGGCACCCAGTCTGTTTTGCCGTATCAATCACAGAATTCACCTTGGCATTCTTCCTACTACCTTCTCCCCAAGGACTTAGAGTTGGAGTGAGTCACATGCTCTGCAACTGGCATTGGTGGTGCACTCAGGCCTCCTGGGCTTACCCAGCCCCCCTCAGCTGTGCATTTCTATCGGATGAGAAGATAAAACAGACAGTAGTCTGCCAAGTTTTCTGCAGATCGAGGGGAATATGTTGCGGGTGTGTGTGTGTGTGTGTGTGTGTGTGTGCACACGCGCACGCGCATTTCTGCTGTTCTCAGAATTATAAGCCAAAATGGGAGGTGCAACTAAGGGCTAGATGCCCTCGCAGCTGTGAGAACACACCCAGATTCCCTTCCCCAAGACTTCTTTCTCAACAGAAATACTTATCCTTATCTCCCTTGACCCAGGTCACTGTGATCTGTTTCCCCTACATACAGGGGAAAAGTGGAGAGGTGCAGTGCTCTCCCGTAGCACAGGTAACTAAGGAGACGGTTGTGGACAGAGGGATGGAAGCAATTGAACAAGGAGAAAAGGCCTTAGGCTGATTCTCTTCAGTCCTTTCACCTGCCTGGAACCAGGCTGTCTGGACCAGATCTGTTTGCACAGGTGACCTTGAGCAAGTTCCTGAACCTCTGGTTAGGGTCTGTTTCTTCAACAGTTCAAATAAAATGGAGATCTTCACAGAACCTGTTCCATAAGTTGTTGAAGATTAAATGAATAATTAGATGGGGAATGTTCAGAGAAACACCTGACATGTTTTGGTTCAACAAGTGTTTGCTTTTTTTTAGGATTATAATAATGATTATCCCGCTATCTGTCCCTCTGGTAAAACAAAGCAAAGCAGAGTAAGAAGAGCATTAGGGACCTTAAAGCCAGGAGACCTGGGTTTGAATCCCAGATTTATACTTGGGAGTCTGTGACTTTGGGCAAGTTCTTTCTTCTCTTTGAGTTCTAGTTTCCCCTTTGGTGCTTTGGCGACACTGCTCACTACCCTTCCAGGCTTGTATGCAAATTAATAATGCAAGTGAGATGGCTGGCATGATAACCTGGTGTCCAGAGTGCTTAGTTAGTTCTCTCCCTTCATTGCACCCAGTTGTTCAACCTGATCCTTGGGGATCCCTTGCAGCTCTTGCCAGGATTCAGCGCAGCCAGTGTCTGAGAAGGACCTGGGGAAAATGGTAGGGGGTTGTGTGTGCTCAGTAGTACTGGTTGGACCATGGAAGTGCAAAGGGATAAGTGAGAAGACTCTGCCCTGCCCAGGAGCTATCCCATCCTGACAGAGCCAGGGCCCTAGTACTGTCCTTGGATCACCTGTGGAATGGATGCAGCTATAGTCTGCTGGGCAAAGACCCATGCCAACTCCAGGCACCAGCTCTTGTCATAGCCCTTCAGTTGTGTAGAGACAAAGTTCATAGGAAGATGGTAACCAAGGGCTTGCCAGGGTATTGACCAAGAAAGATGATGGTCAGGGATAGAATTGATACAGGAACCCTGAGGAGAGCTGGGCCTTTGATCCATTCTGTGAACATTAGAGGAATGTTTGGAGCAACATCATGCATTGCTGCAGCCCACACAGTTCCCAGTATCCCAGCGCACAGGAGGTGAAGGGGGAGGGGTTCCCATCTTTTCTTCCTCCTGGTGCATGCTCTGTGTGTATCGGTGGATAAACAGAGAGAGGAGACAGGACCAAGAGAAGGACCTAGCGTGGAATTCAGGTCAAGCCACTGTTTAAGCCTTTAGTCTTTTTTTTTTTTCCTTTGGAGAGGGAGACAGAGATAGAAACATCGATGTATTAATCGGCTGCCTCCTGCATGCCCCCTACTGGGGATCAAGCCCACAAATTGGGCATGTGCTCTGACTGGGAATCACTGGGCCCTTTAGTATTTTACCATGGTGTTCTGACCTAGTGGGATCAGCCCTGCCTGCTTTTGTCAGTTTCTTAAGCCAAACCCTTTCCTGCCTCAGCACCTTGACATTTGCTGTTCCCTCTGTCTAGAACATTCTTCTCTCAGCTTTCTTATAAGGCTGGCTTTTTTTTTTTTTTCTTTTTAATATATTTTTATTTCAGAGAGGAAGAGAGAGCTAGAAACATCAGTGATGAGAGGGAATCATTGATTGGCTGCCTCCTGCATGTTGGACTGAGCACGCAACCCAGGCATATGCCCTTGACCAGATCGAACCTGGGACCCTTCAGTCCGCAGGCTGACGCTCTATCCACTGAGCCAAACCAACTAGGGCAAGGCTGGCTTTTTTTTTTTTCTTAATATATTTTATTGATTTTTTACAGAGAGGAAGGGAGAGGGATAGAGAGTTAGAAACATCGATCAGCTGCCTCCTGCACACTCCCCACTGGGGATGTGCTCCCAACCAAGATACATGCCCTTGACTGGAATCGAACCTGGGACCCTTCATTCCCCAGGCCGACGCTCTATCCACTGAGACAAAATGGTTAGGGCAAGGCTGGCTTTCTTATCCTTTAGGTCTCAGCCTTCCCAGACCGCTTGTCTCTGGTAGTCTCTCTTATCTTTATATGCTATGCTTTTATTCCTGTCTGTTTCCTCCCTGACACTTATTGGTGTCTCTCGTCATATTTGTTCATTGCCAGTCTCCACAACCAGGTGGACTACAAGCACCACAGGGCAGAGTGCATGTCTGTTTAATTCACAAAGGGATCACCAGTACTAAGAACTAGGCCTGGCACATAATACGAACTCAAATAAGTATTATCTGAGTAAGCATGAAGCCTTGAAAGGGAGAGCAATAGGAAAGTGAGAAGTTCTAACCTGTTTTAATGAATAAAGTAAGATGGGCTCTGAGGCCCTGTGACAGCCTGAGGGAGGTTCTAAGAAGAGGGGCTCCTACTCCTCCAGGTTCAGAGGCCCAGGCTTGGGGATCCATGGCTAGAGGTGGACACTCCTGCCTGACTTCTCCAGGCTGAGCTTTACAAATATTCATCAGTAAAATAGGAATTGATCAAAGTCATAGACGTGATGTAATTATGAGAAGAAAATTTGTAGATGTTTAGTGCTCAGTAATTGGAAGCTATTGGAAAACTCTTCACAGAGAAAGTTCTCAGAAAGATGCCCAAATCTGTGGATACCTTCCTACCAGGCCATGCCCACCATGCCCCACACCCAATATCCATAGTCTCTAATGTTTCTTCTCTCCTGCTACCTCTGAGATAGCAAGAAAGTTATTAAGCTGCTTTTCCCCTTTGGTGACCCCTCCAGTGGAGGGCAAGAGGAAGAAGGACTTGGGGGAATGCTAGGGGGTTGTATTTGCCTACTTAAGGAAAGGGTTAATATTTTAAAACAGGTTTGTTTTTATGACCCTATACCAGTCTTGAAACTAACAAACTATTTTCTAGTCTAATCCATAACTTTTAAAATAATGCTCAGATGAGCTGTTGTAGGATCTGTCTTGCCACTTTTCCAGGCCATTGGGAGTAATTGAGAGAAAAGAGGATATGGGTGGTTGATCTTTTAGATCAGGGATGGAGAATGTCCAGCCCGCAAACGTGTCAAGCCTGCGAAATCATTTGGTCTGGCCCTGCCAAGGCATTAGGGGTGAATTAATTAAATGTTTGACCAAATATAACAGGCTAATTATTAAGTTGATAATTTTGTATGGCTCTCAAATGAAGTTATAAATCTCCAGATGGCCCTTGACAGAAAAAAAAAAAAAACGGTTCCCACTCCTGTTCTATTTTTTAAAATATATATATGTTTTTTTATTTCAGAGAAGAAGGGAAAGGGAGAGAGTTGGAAACATCAATGATGAGAATCATTGACCAGCTGCCTCCTGCACACCCACCACTAGGGATCAAGCCTGGACATGTTTCTCACTGAGAATTGAACCGTGACTTCCTGGTTCATCGACGCTCAACCACCAAGCTATGCCTTTTTTTAAAAATCCTCACCTGAGGATATTTTTTTCCCATCGGTTTTTTAGAGAGGGTGGAAGGGAGGGAGGGAGAGGCAGAGAGAGAAACACACCGATTGGTTGCTTTCTGCACTGGTTGTCTCCTGCACATGCTGGACACGCCAGGGATTGAACCCACAACCCTTTGGTGCCTGGACCAGAGAGGTGTTTTGAATCCATTTCCTCTCCTCTGGCCATATTGCTGATATCTTAGATCAGCTAAAGCTTAGAGGAGTAGCCATTCTCAGGTGGAAAAGAGGATACTTCAGAAAAAAGAAATGTGATGTGCAAAAGGCATCATGGAGCTATTTAAAGAAAAAAAAAACAAACAGCACAGGGCCTGATGAAGGTCTGGTGAGCAATTTCACATGCTAAAGAATACAAGGAAATAGAGGCCATGACAGGGGAGGATTTAACACCAGGTTCGGGTGTCTAGACTTGACCCTGTAGGCAGTCGGAAACAAATGGCAGTTTTCTAAAATAGGAATAACAGTCATTGCATTTTATTTATTTATTTTTATTATTTTTTAAATCCTCATCCGAGGATATTTTTTTCCATTGATTTTTCAGAGAGAGGGAAAGACAGAGAGAAACATCTATGTGAGAGAAACACATTGATTGGTTGCCTCCTGTACGCACCCCGACCAGGGCCCAGGCCGGGGAGGAGCCTGCAATTGAGGTATGTACCCTTGACTGGAATCAATCTGACACCCTTTGGTCTGCAGACTGATGCTCTATCCACTGAGCCAGACCGGCTAGGGCAACAGTCATTGCATTTTAGAAAGAGAAGTGACAACTAGTGAAGAGGATGGGTGGGAGAGCCATGAAGCTGTTAAAAGGATGAAGTCAGGGCACTAGATATGTCTTGGCTTTGCAGCATAACTCTTAACGGTGAGAAACACTTAACAGTGAGAAATTTGATGCCTCATGCATAGGTCCAAAGAGATTGATCTAAACAGTGAATTAGATGGGAATGGGGTCAAGGTTAAATGGGAGTTTTCTGAGCAGCATGTATAAAAAAAGACTTAAGGATGTTGGTTGATTGCACATTCAACTGGAGCCACTGATCCTAGTTTTGCCTGGGAAGAGTCATTTTCTTCTATCTGACATTCTCTGGTGTCTTTATAGAAATTTAGGAGTGAATCACCTTGGCACCAGGTCCTCTCATTTCCAATTTCCCAAATAGAACAAACATTTGTCATCTCATCACACCACCTATAGCAAGTTGCTCTTTTGCTTAAAACCCTCCTACACTCCCCATCACCCTTAGAATAAAGAACCAAATCCCCACTATAGAGGTAAGCTCTAGTTACCACTCTTAGCTCCAGCCATTGGAGCTAAGTTCTTCCTTGTCTGAGCTCCTCAGGCACTCTGCTTCCACCTGTTACAGGGTCTTTTCAGATGTTGTTCCCCCTAAATCGAACATTCCTCTCCCTTCCCACCTAAACTACTCATCCTTCAGATCTCAATTTAGGAGCCATTTCCTCAGAGAATACCACCCTGAGTCCACAAAGACTAGATTGGGTCTCCAGCAGCACACCATTGTACCTTCCCTTCATTGGATAAATCATTGTTGCAATTTTATATTCATTTGTATGATTTCTTCTTTAACTCTCTTCCCAACATGAACCTTTCTGAGGACTGTGATTGTGTGTATGTCATTTGCTGTTATATTATGGGGCCTGACATAGGTGCTTCATAGCTGGTTTTAATTGAGTGAACTGATCATAGTCTCTTTTTTAAAAAAATATATTTTATTGATTTTTTACAGAGAGGAAGGGAGAGGGATAGAGAGTTAGAAACATCGATGAGAGAGAAACATCGATCAGCTGCCTCCTGCACACCCTCCTGGGGATGTGCCCGTAACCAAGGTATGTGCCCTTGACCGGAATCGAACCTGGAACCCTTGAGTCTGCAGGCTGACGCTCTATCCACTGAGCCAAACCAGTTAGGGCTGATCATAGTCTCTTGTATTCATTTCAGATATGTAACTGGTTCATCAACGCTCGGCGGCGGCTTCTCCCAGACATGCTTAGGAAGGATGGCCAAGACCCCAACCAATACACCATTTCCCGCCGAGGGGGCAAGGCCTCAGATGTGGCCCTCCCCCGTGGCAGCAGCCCCTCGGTGCTGGCTGTGTCTGTACCAGCCCCCACCAATGTGCTCTCCTTGTCTGTGTGCTCCGTGCCATTCCACTCAGGCCAGGGGGAAAAGCCAGCAGCTCCCTTCCCACAAGGGGAGCTGGAACCCCCCAAATCCCTGGTGACCCCTGGCAACACTCTCACCCTGCTGACCAGGGCTGAAGCCGGAAGCCCCACCGGTGGACTCTTCAACACACCACCACCCACACCCCCAGAGCAGGACAAGGAGGACTTCAGCAGCTTCCAGCTACTGGTGGAGGTGGCACTACAGAGGGCTGCTGAGATGGAGCTTCAGAAGCAGCAGGACCTGTCGCTGCCATTACTGCACACTCCCATCCCCTTTGTCTCTGAAAACCCCAAGTAGGCATCTGCCCACAGGGGTGCTCAAGGCTCGAGCCAGCTGTCCTGGGTTTCTGTTTTGGTTCCCTTTCATACAGAGAGTTTTCTTTGGTTCACTGCCAAACATCAGGATCATCTCCTCTGTCCAGGATCTTCAGCAGGAAGACACTAACTGGTGTCACTGCACTGTGATGGGGACCTCTCCTCTGTTGACTGCCTTTCTCCAGGCCTCCTCAGGTGATGAGACCAAGAGAGCGGAGACAGGCATGGTGCTGCTACTTCTCCAGAGAACCCACAGGACACCTTTGTTCCAGCTGCTTCCCTGGGCTGCGCACAGGAAACCTGCCGAGTTCAGACCTATGTGTGCTGGGTCCAGGTTGCCCCTGAGCCGGCTGCTCTGTTAAGCAAAGTGTGGACATTCCTAGTTCATAAGTGTGAACAAAAGAAAAGAGGAACCCAGCAGATATAACAGAACGGACTCCAGTTGAATATTCAGGTTTTTGTCAAACTTGGTGTTCATTTCTCCCTTTTCATTGTGGTTTGCATTCATGGGGGCAGCAAGCCCAGGTGTGGAGAATAAGAGTGCATTGTGTGACAGTCTGATGAACTGGGAATGATCCACCACTACAACAGGTGATTGTTTTACAAGGAAGGAGTGTTTTTGTTTGGGGGACCAGTTAAATCTCTGCAAAATTCCTAATGGTTATTTTATTGTTGGTTTGGTTTACCCAAAAAAGGAGGAAAAGACTTTACAGGCTTTGGCTTTTCTGGCAGGAACCGAAGGAGGATAAAGCCAAAGCCAGCAAGAGGGTCCAACAGAGAATCTGACCAAACTTTCTAGGCACAGAGCAGAGAAGGATGATAAAACTGGAGAGGTGTTTTTTATATTTCTGTTTTTACTGTACTTTTGGGGGTGGGGGGAGAGATGTAAGCTAGACTGAGGCATTAGGGTGTTTTGTTTGTTTTTTCTCTTTAATGTTTTTCCCTTCTTTATCCTTGAAAGTTTTGCCCTGCAGCCTTGGAGTCCTTTAGGAACTTGGATTAGTGGCCAGAATGTCAAAAGCTCCATCTACTGGCAGCTTTTCCCACGGTGGTGGCAGGAACTATTCCTGGAGGAAGCAGGGAATTTTCCTGCCACAAGCTGCCTGAGGAGCTGTCTTCTGAGGAGGCTGGGGCTGGAAATTACGAAGCCTGTTCACCGTGTGTTTTTGTGTTGCACCTTGCTTTAAATTGGAGTTGCAGAGGCCCCTGCCCTAAACTTCAAAGCGAAACAGATCACAGTTGGTCTTGTTCTCCACCTTCCTCCCCGTTTTTTATTTTGCTTTTTCATTGCTGACAGTGCGCAACATCAGTATACCCCATCTTTATATATCCTAAGAAACACTAATCCTAGGTTATTATTAGCCAAAAATATTTTTGTTCTGAATAATATTGTTACTGGGCCAAAAGACAGGTCAGGAGCCCCAGCCTGTAGTTCCCTGAAGTTTCCAGGTCAGGCACAAGGGGGAAAGTTACTTGGTGTTGGCTGACTTGGTTAGGTCTGGCCAGGAGAAAAGGCAGAAACAGGTTATTCTGTCCTTTCTGGGCTGATCTCTGAAGACTTCAGGAAGGCATCCTCGTTTCTGAGTGGTTTAGCCCACCTCTTGGTGTGAGAGTGGGGATTAGTATTTACAGAAAGGGAGCTTTGCTCTGAGTGGGCAAGTTTCCTAAGCTCTCTTGTGCGTGCTCCCTCATCCTGTGCCCTCTTCTTCCATGCCCTGGGTAGGTGGGAAGGGGATCAAGGATTCTCACCCTCCTCTAGCCCAGCTAGGGAAAAATGAACATGAACGTGGCAGCTTCAAGATTAGTTGACGCCGCTGTTTGCCCAGCCTCTTCTACCCCACCCATGTCTGTGAGCCCGGGTCTGGTGTAACTGTTTTAAGATGCTTGTAGCAGGGGACTTTGGAAGCGTTTTGGGCTGGGGTGGGACTTTTCCTTCCAACAGTGCACTGAGCAATGGAGGTGGTGAGGGTGTGGGAGCCATGCTGCTGAATTCTGGTTGGCATTCCCCTCTCCCCTTTGTGCAAGATAGAGAGGCTAGGGGTGGGGCAGCCTCTGCTTATTTGGTTGTGAGATAAACCTGGAGGAGAAGCACAGTTATCCCATTGAAATAATTTGAACAGAAAACTACTGTAAATAAGTTTCGTTTTTGTCTTTTGTCAAATAAAATTGTTTTCGGTTTTGTTTTGTTTTTGTTTTTCAAGTAGAAACAGATTGATCCACTGTGACCCAGGGCCCAGCCTGGAGATGGGGCAGTTGCTGAGTTCTTACTCTGCATTACCTTTTACCCTCTCTAGTAATCACCTGTAAGTGTACATTCTGTAGCCTTACTTCCTTGTCCTCAACCCTGTTCCATATCCCATTCATCACAGTGTGCAGAGGGCATATGCATCCCAAGCTGGACCAGTCTTCCCTGGGATCAATAATGAGCTTTGGATTTGCTAAGAGGTGAGGGGACTCAGGGAATTGGCAACTTTTTCCTCTCCCTCTCCCAATACGGAAAGAACATGGCTACAGTATGAGGCTAGCACAAAAGCAGAGATGAGATGGATGTAGTAGTCATATCTGAAACCAGTACCACTCGGGACTTCCCAATTACGTAAGCTAGTAAATTCCCTTTTTTAAATAAGCTAGCTGGGGGTTGCATTTCTGTCATAATGACTATACATTATAATTACAGCCCAAACAGTACAAAATCTGCAAGAGTAGTAAACAGTCTTGCCATATCCCTGGGTCTCTGCTCTGTTCATTCTCTTAATTTCTGTATGCAAACACAAGAAGTGAGATGCCCTTCTCATAGGTAAAGAAACTAGGGATTTGTTATTTACCCACCTATTGGTGTGGGATTAGTATTTACAGAAAGGGAGCCTAGGATATGAATTCAAGTCTGCCTTGTTTGAAGTTACCTTGAGTTTTACCCAGACCTTACTTGAACCAGTATTGGGCAACTCAGCCTACTGGCATCCAGCTATCTAACATGATTTGGGCTAAGCCAGTGTTCGGCAAACTCATTAATCAACAGAG
The DNA here is from genome assembly GCF_963455305.1 of Plecotus auritus. Taxonomy (NCBI): domain Eukaryota; kingdom Metazoa; phylum Chordata; class Mammalia; order Chiroptera; family Vespertilionidae; genus Plecotus; species Plecotus auritus. The sequence goes on along the minus strand of NC_137782.1, from coordinate 60,149,398 downwards.
CCAAATATCAACAGTACAACAATTGAAATTTGAGAGCCAAATTTTTTAAACTAAACTTCTAACACCACTTCTTCAAAATAGACTCGCCCAGGCCATGGTATTTTGTGGAAAAGCCACATTCAAGGGGCCAAAGAGCCACCTGTAGCTCGCGAGCCGCAGTTTGCCGACCACGGGGCTAAGCACTAGAAATTTCTTCTGACTACTGAACCAAATAGGCTTTTCTGATTTCTCTCTAGTACAACTGGATGAAGGATATCAAATCTCCCACAGGTCATGCTCCTTTAGGAATTTGGAGACAACTTCACTGCTCAAGTTCTGGAGATTAAAGAGCCCCAATTTAGCCATTCATTCACCCAAGGTCCTGGTTTCGCCACTTCCCTCTGTCAATATCTCTCAAATTGGACACTTAGTCCTGAGGCTTGGCATATTAGGAACATGCTAGAAGTGCTCTTCAAAGTAAGTTTCATTCTCATTTTACATCTGAGAAGCAATATTCCCATAAAAGGGGAAGTCACTGAGTGGTTCATCTGCCTCGGGAGAGATGGCTTACAAATTCAAAGAATGAAACCAAAGTGTCTTCTGCATTGAGCTTCAAATTGATGAGCTCTGGGTGAGTAGGCACTTAGGTAATGAAAGTTGGCAGGAATAGCGTGGCTAGGGCCCCTCTTCCCTGAAGCTAGAAGTGTTATATAAGAACACCTACCTTTCCTGTAACAATCTCATTGAAGAAATAGCTTTTAAATGCATTTCTACTCTCTGGTCTCAAGTCCTGATGTTGGGTTGGCTATATATTACCAGACCCCCTCTTTATGTCCCTATTCTCAACAAAGGGGCCAGTGTGATGCTTCAAGTCCTTGGGTATCAATGTAAATGTAGACCCTGTATACAACAGTATAAAAGGGGGGTAGTTAAGGACAGACAATGGGGAAGTTCCTTTAGATTAATGGTAAAGGAAGGCCTCTTCCTCCCCACTGTTCTTGAAAGTGGTAATTGCTCCATGGAATTCACTGGGAAACTTCTCCAACTCAGCCTCATAAATAGGAATATCTAGGGTAGGAATCAGAACTCTGGATTTAAAACATAGACTCCAGTTTGGAAGCTGATAATGTGAAGGCTCCCAGAAGACAGGGCCCACATCTCTGGCTGTAACCTCACCATGCTGGAGCTATAGAGGAAAAGGTCTGAAACTCAGAGGGCATGTGGAAATAATTGAGTCACTGCTCTCAATGTTATTGGTTTCCAAAGCAATCTCTGATCTAAGCCTGGGTTCAAATTCTGGCTCTGTCACTTCAATAGCTGTTGTGGCCATAGGCAAGTCAGTTTACTACCCCAAACTTCAGTTTCCTTATCAATAAAATGGGAATATTCACCTCCTAGGTCGATTGTTATTATCTGGCCTCTCAGCCCTGTGCTGAGAGTAAAACAAAACAGTTAAAATAACTTGCTTCATACCACACAGCATTTAGGTGCCAGAACTGGTACTAATTACCCAGAGTTCTCCAGCCTCAATATGCATCAAGATCATCAGAGAGCCCTAACCGGTTTGGCTCAGTAGATAAGAGCATCGGCCTGCGGACTCAAGGGTCCCAGGTTCGATTCCGGTCAAGGGTATGTACCTTGGTTGCGGGCACATACCCAGTGGGGAGTGTGCAGGAGGCAGCTGATCAATGTTTCTCATCGATGTTTCTAACTCTATCCCTCTCCCTTCCTCTCTGTAAAAAAATCAATAAAATATATTTAAAAAAAAAAAAAAAAGATCATGAGGAGAGGTTACAAATATGCATCAAGATCATCAGGAGAGGTTACAAAGCTGCAAAATTCCCAGACCTCACCCCCAGAGAGCCCAGGAATTTGCACTACTCACTGATGCCACAGGAGAGTCTCATGCTATTGCTCCAGAGCCCCCATCACTTATAATCAGGACACTGATTTATCCCTAGAAAACTGCTGAGTTGGGAACACAGCATCTTATCTTTCAAAGTAAAGAGGTGAGAGGAAGAGAGTACTACGAAGTAGTCTCCTCAAACCTTTGACTTCCCCTTAAGCCCCTCAGGAGTCTATGGAGCTGAAAGTACCGCCTCTGAGACTATCATTTTAATTACATAAGTACCCTAGCCAGTTTGGCTCAATGGGTAGAGCATTGGCCGTGGACTGAAGGGTCCCAGGTTCGATTCCGGTCAAGGGCATGTACCTTGGTTGCGGGCACATCCCCAGTGGGAGGTGTGCAGGAGGCAGCTGATCGATGTTTCTCTCTCATCAATGTTTCTAGCTCTCTATCCCTCTCCCTTCCTCTCTGTAAAATATCAATAAAATATATTTTAAAAAAAAAAAAGTTTGAGGACCTGTTTAGAGCATACCTTTCTCTCCAAATCCTACTACCAGCAGCTGGCAATAGTATAGAGGCATTCAGCTGAGAAGACACAGAGGTATACCTCACTTTATTGCGCTTTGCTTTATTGAGCTTCACAGATGCCGCGTTTCTTACAAATTGAAGGCAAGACCCTCCACTAGCAATAAGATTACAACTCATTTTATTGTGAGTTGTGGTGCTCTGGAACAAGATCTCAAGGGTATGTCTATACTCACTCCAAGGCTTAGATCATATGTTTGCGTGGTGCTAAGAAGCCCCAATCTGACAAGGGCAAATTTTTCCTAATTTCAAATGTCTCTCTCACTTCCAAATCTGACTTCATCAAGTTCTTTTCCATATTAGACCACCCAGTATGTTTATTTTAACCAGATGGATGCACTGGGATTCAGCCAGATTCCCTACTTCCTAAGAGAAGGAAAACCTTGGGTGAAAGCAAAAAGGGAACAAGGCACTGTCCTACAGATAACCTACTAGACAAGGGCTCTCCACCACAGCTCCTCCACTTGGCTTTTTCTGCTCCTAGAAAGCTAAGAGGAAAACACAGATCACATTTCGATTGCCTGTTGAACCTCTAACTTGCTATATGATCTTGGGCAGGAGTGTAGAATCTGAGGTCCCTTCCAAATATGACTTTCTGTTACACCCTCCTCCCATGAAAACACAAATTTAATGAATCTCAGAGTTAAGGTCAGAGCTTCACATTATGACATAAAGAATTAACTCTTTTTGGGAGTTGGGGGATAAAATGATCTCTGCAGATGATATGATCATAGATGTAGAAAACCCTAAAGAACACACACACACACACACACACACACACACACACACACACAAAACTGTTAAACTAATAAATGAATTCAGCAAAGTTGTAGGATACAAAATCAGTTACACAATAATACTGAACAGTACAAAATGGAAATTAAGACAATAATTTTATTTAAAATAGCATTAGCCCGGCCAGTTTGGCTCAGTAGATTGAACATTGTCCCATACATCAAGAGGTCACCAGTACGACTCCCAGTCAGGGCACATGCCCACGTTGCGGGCTCCATCTCCAGTAGGGGGCATGCAGGAGACAGCTGGTAGATGTTTCTCATCTATGTTTCTATCTCTCGCTCTCCCTGTCTCTCAAAAAATCAATAAAAACATTAAAAAGTAAATAAATAAATAAATAGCTGGTTTTTCTCAGTGGTTACGAGTGTTGGCTCACAGACTAAAGGGTCACGAGTTCTATTCTGGTCAACGGCATGTACCTCAGTTGCAGGCTCCATCCCCAGCCCAGGGTTGGGCCAGGGTGTGTGGGAAGCAACCAATTAATGTGTCTCTCTCACATCAATGTTTCTCTCTCTGTATCTCCCCTTCTCTTCCACTCTCTCTAAAAATCAATGGAAAAAATATCCTTGGGTGAAGATTAACAACAAAATAAAATAAAATAGGATCAAAAAGAAAAAAATACTTAAGAATAAACTTAACCAAGGAGGTGGAAGTTATATATACTGAAAACTACAAAACATTACTGAACAAAACTGAAGAAGATACAAATAAATGGAAAAACATTTTGCTTTCACAGATTGGAAGACTTGATATTGCTGAGATATCAATACTACCCACTACCCAAAGCAATCTATTGGTTCATTTCAATCTCTATCAAAATCCCAGTGACTTTTTTTTTTTTTACAGAAACAGAATAACTCATCCTAAAATTCATATGGAATCTTAAGTAACCCCCAACAACCAAAACATTTTGAAAAAGAAGAACAATGTTACAGGACTCACACTTTCTAATTTCAAAACATACTACAAAGCTATGTTAATCAAAACCATGTGGTACTGGCATAAAGACAGACGAATACACCAGTGGAATAGAATAGACAGCCCTGAAATGAGCCCTCGCACATACTACCGTGTTTCCCCGAAAATAAGACAGTGTCTTATATTAATTTTTGCCCCCAAAGACACGCTAGGTCTTATTTTCAGGGGATGTCTTATTTTTCCATGAAGAAGAATACGGTACACATTTATTGTTAAATGAAAATAAAGGAAATTTATTACCTGTATACGGTACGGTAGTACAGTAGTTGTCAACACAAACCAGACAAACTGTGAATCCTACAGTATCAAGAATTTACTCATTTATTCAATGACAATCATGTCATCATCTTCTGGAACATCATCATAACAATCCAATTCCTGAATTTCCTGGTGAATTTCTTGTGACTCCATTTCTTTCAGAATCAGTGGACCAAATCTCTCATGTTTAGCAATAGCACTGTCTTTAAATGAGTACTTCTTGTCAAGGTAGCCTGCTCGCAGTGCATTTGCAATGCAACTGTCAGTGATTTTCTCCCATGAATTCTTCACCCAAGTCACAACTTCTTGCAGTTTAGGTTTCACAAAGTTTCCACGCTGATTTCTCTTCATTCTATTTTCAATGTAGTCATTAATTTCCATGCGCAAATTGTCTTTGAATGGCTTGTTTATTGCAATATCAAGAGTCTGGAGATAGGCTGTCATTCCTGCGGGAATCATTATCTGATCTATTTTTCTTTCGTGAAGAAATGTCTTCATGTCTTTAGCGTGGTGAGTGCTGGCTGCATCCCAGACTAGCAGACCTCTTTGGCTCCCTCGTATAACAAGCGGCAGCATTAAATCGACCCACTTCCTTATAACTGCTTGTATGGCCCAGGCTTTTTCAGTTTCAGGAATAAAAATGCCCAAAACACGTTCAATCTTTTCCTTCTTGCCCTTAGAAATGATTAAAGGTGGGATTTTAGTGCCATCCAGACGAATTGCCAAAATACAGGAAACGTGCACTTTCGTAAGCAGTGGAGGGAATGTACGCTAAGGAGGCACCCCACTGTTCAATTGTTGTTTGAGATGATTGGCCCATAAACACTGCAGTTTCATCCATAGCAATCATGTTGGAAAGACTGTATTTAGAGAAGTCAGCATCATCAATAAAGGACTTGAATGCAAGTGCTCGCTTAATAACTTGAATATCTTCCAACCTACACAATGTTGTAGATCTTCTTAAAGACAGTTCACTTCGCTGAAGGAAATTATCCAGCCAGTGTTGTGATGCTTTGAAGTCTTCGGGGGCTATGTCAAACTGTGGTGCCATTGCAAGGGCAAATTCTTGAATCTGAGCCCTATTCACAACCAAAGCCTTTGCTCTCCTGTCAACAACCCATTCACAGATCAGGTCTTCCAGCTTGGAAAATAATGGTTGCCGACCTGATCCACACTTGCGCTTTTTAGCATTTCCCTTGTCCACTTGTTCAATGAGGTTACCATACTCTGCTCGCCATTTTTGGACCAATCGGATCCTCAACATCTTCTCTTTGCAGAAAGCAGTAAGATTTTGGCCCCAAGAGTGTTCCACGATTCCTTTCTTGTACTCCACGGAGTAGCTTTTTCTTTTTGCGCTCATTTCTAGGGGTAAAAAAAAAGGAATTGGGGTATCAAGGTGGGGGGAGGGGGATCACTCAAAATGACACAGGGGGGATCAGAGGGGGGAATCAAAATGGCACAGGAGAATCAGAGGGGGGATTACCATTTTAGTAACCCCTTTTGATCCTCCTGTGTCATTTTGATTGTCCCCTCTGATCCTCCTGTGTCATTTTAAGTGATCCCCCTACCCCCACCCCTGTGCCACTGAACACCTTCACCAGACATCCCCCCTACCCCTTTATCAGACATTTACCCCCTGGGGCCTGCCTGGGGACTGTCACTGGGCTTGCTGGGGCCTGGATCTGGGCTGGAGCAGGGTCTGCCACTGACTGAGAACCTTCAGTCATCATGAAGGCGGCCGCGAGCATCAAGTAGTGTCACCAGAGACAGACCAGCACTCACCACCTTCACCGCGTCCCGTCCGCTCTAATCCTCCTGTTCTTCTACATGCATCTGCGAAAGTCTCCTCCTCTCTCCCGCCCCGCGCTCACCGCTCACTCCGACCTCCTCCGCTCCACCTCCACACAGCAGTGACGTCAGGACTCCGCGTAACATCACTGGTTGCTAGACGCCAGTCGGGGCGGCCCTAGCGACCAGTTTACGGTAAATTAATTTTCATTCTGAGACAGAGCCTGGGGGCCTTATTTTCGGGGGATGCCTTATATTTCACTCAGAAGGAAACCTGTAAGTGGGTCTTATTTTCGGAGGATGTCTTATTTTTGGGGAAACACGGTAGTATGGTCAAATTGAAACAGCACACAAATCACCTGACAGCCTAAAATTGGTTCTGCTCCCTTAAAGCAGATCCATGATTAATGCAATCCTTGAGTCAGTTTACAGAGAGCACTGCACACATGCCACCTCTGTCCTCAAGCTGCACCCAGAACCAAAGGATGGGGACATGATAGGAACTTGAACACTGGAACCCTTACCATAAGCGGCAAAGTTCCAAGGTTCTAATTAATTGGAACTTGCTCCTAATCCCTTAAAAACCTGTCCTGAACCCTAGATCTGGGAGACTTTTGAGCCTTGTCTGGTTGCCTGACAAATCCTTCTTTTTGCGAAAAACTTGTTGCCTCAGACTTTGGCTTTTCTGGTGCCACAGGCAGGCAAGGGACCGACTGACTTTGTTCAGTATCAAAATGATTTTCAACAAGGGTGTCAAAACCACTTGATGGGGAAAGGAACATCTTTTTAACAAATGGTGGTGGGGAAACTGGATATCCACATATAAAAGAGTGAAATTGGAAACTGACCTAACACCTTATTAAAAAATTAATTCTCAAAAGGGTTGGTTTTCTGTCTAAGAAGCACAAATTGCTAGTTATAAAAATAGTCAAAGGGATGTAAAGTACAGCATAGGGAATATAGTCAATAATATTGCAATAACTATGTATGGTGCCAGATGGGCACTAGATTTATCAGGGTGATCACTTCATAAAGAATATAAGTATTGCCCTGACCGGTTTGGCTCAGTGGATAGAGCGTCGGCCTGCGGACTCAAAGGTCCCAGGTTCGATTCCGGTCAAGGGCATGTACCTTGGTTGCGGGCACATCCCCAGAGTGGGGTGTGCAGGAGGCAGCTGATCGATGTTTCTTTCTCATCGATGTTTCTAACTCTCTCTCCCTCTCCCTTCCTCTCTGTAAAAAATCAATAAAAAATATATTAAAAAAAAAAAAAGAATATAAGTATCTAGGCCAGCTGTGGGCAAACTACGGCCCGCGGGCTGGATACGGCCCGTTCGGCTGTTCTATCCGGCCTGCGGAGCCGAAAGAGCGGAGGGTTCTCTTGCTCTCCCCTCCGCTCCTTTACTTTGAATTTATATTAGTTCACACAAACACTCCATCCATGCTTTTGTTCCGGCCCTCCGGTCCAGTTTAAGAACCCATTGTGGCCCTCAAGTCAAAAAGTTTGCCCATCCCTGACTAGGCATTAGAAATGAATATAATATTGTATGTCAACTATAACTGAAAAATAAATTTAAAAAATTAACTCAGCCCTAACCAGTTTGGCTCAGTGGATAGAGCATGGGCCTGCGGACTCAAGGGTCCCAGGTTCGATTCCGGTCAAGGGCATGTACCTTGGTTGCGGGCACATACCCAGTGGGGGGTGTGCAGGAGGCAGCTGATCAATGTTTCTCTCTCATCGATGTTTCTAACTCTCTATCCCTCTCCCTTCCTCTCTGTAAAAAATCAATAAAAAATATATTTTAAAAAAAATTAACTCAAAATGGATCAAAGACCTAAACATAAGAGCTAAAACTAAAACTCTGAGAAAAAAATAGATGAAAAGCTTGATGACATTGGATATAGCAATGATTTCTTGTACATGGCACCAAAGGCACAGGAACAATAACAAATTATACAAACTGGACTTCATCAAAATTAAAAGCTTTGGTATATAAAAAGACAATATCAACAGAGTAAAAAAGCAATCCACAGAATGAGAGAAAATATTTGCCAATTACATACATGATAAGGGATTAAATACCCAGAATACATACAGAACTCCTAAAACTCAACAGCAAAAAACCAAATGACCAGACTCAAAAGTGGACAAAAGTCTGTAACAAATATTTCTCCAAAGATATACAAATAGGCAACAAGCACATGAAAAAATGCTCAACATCACTAATCAGTAAGGAAATAAAAATTAAAACCACAAGGAGATACCACTTCACAGCGCTTGTTTTAAAAATAGAGAAAACAAGTGTTGGCAAGAATGTAGAGAAACTGGAACTCTTGCCCTAGCCGGTTTGGCTCAGTGGATAGAGTGTCGGCCTGCGGACTGAAGTGTCCCAGGTTCGATTCCAGCCAAGGGCACATGCCCGGGTTGTGGGCTCGATCCCCAATAGGGGGCGTGCAGGAGGCAGCCGATCAATGATTCTCTCTCATCATTGATGTTTCTGTCTCTCTATCCCTCTCCCTTCCTCTCTGAAATCAATAAAGAAATATATTAAAAAAAATAAAAAAAAATAAAAATAGAAAATAAAAAGAAACTGGAACTCTTGTGCACTGTTGGTTAGAATTTAAATGGTGCAGCTGCTATAGAAAATAGTATTGAGCCCTAGCCGTTTTGGCTCAGTGGTTAGAGTATCTGCCTGCAGACTGAAGGGTTGTGGGTTTGAATCTGGTCAATGGCACATACCTCAGATGCAGGCTGGGTCCCCACCCCTGTTGGAGGACATGTGAGAGGCATGATGTTTCTCTCTCCCTCTGTCCTCTCTGTCTCTCCTCCTCCCTTCCATTCTCAAAAAAAAAAAAAAAAAAAAAAATCAATGGAAAAATTTCCTCAGGTAAAAACAGTATGAAGGTTACTCAAAAAGTTTAAAATAGAACTGTCATGTAATCCAGCAATTCAACTCAATTCAACTCTGGGTATACACCAAAAGAACTGAAAGCATGGACATGACAAATTATTCACAACAGCAAAAAGGTGGAAGTAGCCCAAGTGTCCCTCAGTAGTTAAGCAAAATGTGGTATATACATACAATGGATATTTAACAAAATTTAACAAAGTTATTATTCAGCCTTAAAAAGGAAATTCTGGCCCAGCTGGCATGGCTCAGTGGTTGAGCATTGACCTATGAACCAGGAGGTCAGGTTCAATTCCCAGTCAGGGCACATGCTGGGTTGTGGGCTCCATGCCCAGTGAGCGGCATGCAGGAGGCAGCCTATCAATGATTCTCTCTCATCATTGATGTTTCTATCTCTCTCTCCCTCTCCTTTCTTCTCTGAAATCAATAAAAACATATTTTAAAAAAAGAAATTCTGACACATGCTACAACATGTATGAACCTTGAAGATGTTATGCTAAGAAATAAGCCAATCAGAAAAGAACAAATACTGTGTGATTCCACTCTTATAAGGTACTTAGTCAAATTCAGAGACAGAAAGTAGAACGGTCATTGCCAGGGGTTGGGGGATGGGAAAAATGGGGAGTTAACAGATTAGAGGGTACAGAGTTTCACTTTTGCAAGATGAAAGGTTCTTAAAATGGATGGTAGGGATGGCTGCAAAACAAAGTGAATATACTTCACTGTGCCACTGAACTATATATCGAAAAATGGTAAATTTTGTTATGTATATTTTACAGCAACATAAACAATTTTTAAGTTAAAAAAAAATTAACTCCATTTTATTCCAATTTTCTCCATCTTCAGTGCCCCACTAAATCTCACCTGAATAACTTTCAGTCTTTAGTCTCTCACTCTGATCCAGTCCTCCAAACTGAGCCAGAGTGATCCTGCTTAAGATGCAAACCAGAAAGCTAAAGTCCTTTAGGCTTCCTCCTCCCCTTTGGGATAAAAACAAATTTCTCAACATGACCCTCCCTTCTCTTTCTCATTTGTGGCTTTATTCCTTATCATTAACCCTCATGGTTTTATCTTCTGAAATGTTCTCTGCTCTTCCCCCCTGTCTTCCCCTTCATAACTCCTACTCTTCCTGCAGAGCTGTCTTCCTTAACTCCCATCACAAAATAAACCTGTACCATCAAACCCAGCAGACTGAAAACTTACCTTTTTTTGTATTTGACCATGGGCTAGTCTTCCAGTATTCTCTGAGAGGGGTCAGTCTGTCTCACCAGGGAGCCTGTAAAAGAAGTTTTATGCCAATGGTACACTTTCTGACTGGAGTGAGCTTGTTAGGCTTCACCATAGTTTGCATATGGGAGGGAAAGGGGTTCAGAAAAGAGGTAGGGCCCAAAAGAACAAGATCCATGGGCAAGTAAGGATAAAGGTGTACACCCAGGTCAGGTCCAGACAGAGTAATGTCTAATTGCCGTCATGTAGCACCTTTGGGGTCCAGCTCCACTCAACCTCCTCAAACAGGATCTTGGGGTTAGATTGTGGTGCAAAACCCCAGCTACGGAATTCTGAAAAAGCTCTCTAGGAGATTGTGCTGCTACCTAAGGTGGAGAACTACAGTGAATGAATGTTAACAGGTATGCAAAGGCTGTTTTGACCTTATTGTTATTTTTTAAAACTTAAAGCGTAGGGTTAAAAGTTCAAATTTTAAAGTCAGACAAACCCAGGTACTAGTTGAATGATTCTGGGCAACTTAACTTTGCCTCCATAAGTCCCCTGCACACAAGTGTTGTGTCTCGGTCTCAACTGAGGGTGTAGCACAGTGCACGGGGCACCGCCTGGAGGGCTTATCAAAACGCTGACTACAGGCCCGCCCCCCGAATTTCTGAGGTCCGAGAATTTACATTTCTAGTCAGTTTTCCAGGTGATGTGGCTCTGCTGGTCCAGAAACACACTTTGTGGACCACTGACCTAGCACATATTGAGGACACTACAGATATTCTGATATCTATCGAAGTACTTTCTCCACTTCAACCCCGTGAGGAGTCCTCAGCTGGTTCCAATTTGCTCTACAGCTTAGAAAATCATTTCTCCTTTTTGGGTCTCAGGGCTCACTTGCCAAAAGAGGGTGCTGGGCAAGATGAGACACTAAGTTATTACAGACAAGAGTTAGCATCCTGAACAAGGGCCTACGGAACATGTATTAGTAGAGTTAAGGAGAAAACGAGCAGGGGCTACATAATAAGAGGCAGCGTGAGGCTCCCGGGGAGCAAAGTTTGGGCTAGAAAGGACGCCTGGAGAAAGGCAGGGTCGTGTTCTACCCCGCTGCTCGAATGGATGAGCTGTGGCGAACTGGGAGACGCTCAACTCCAACCTCCGCTCTCCCTTCCATTCTTCAGCCTCCACAGCGCCGCCTCGCGCTCGTGTCGCTCCCCTTTCCAAGATTGTCCCTTCCGTCACTTCCGTCATGCGTAGAGCTTGCCGTCACTTCCGTCATGCGTAGAGCGCTTACGCGGAGACCACGGGTACTTTTTTCACTCGGGCGGCTGCACGGCCGCCGATTGGCTGCGTGGGCACGTCGCCGGGAGGACGCACGGCGCTGCGTTGCTCCTCCCTCCGCGGCACCTGGTCTCGGCCGAGCGAGTTGAGTCGACTGCTTGGCCAAGTGCGAGTAGCTGCAGCGCTCCCCTGAGCCAGTCTGCGGAGCCTCCACTACTTCCCCGAACGCTGTGACCCGCGACCCCAGACCCCGCCTCCTTTTGGCTCGGCCCGCGCGCCCCAGGCCCGGTCCGGGGGGCGCGACGATAGGATGAGCGGCGGGAGGCGGAAGGAGGAGCCGCCTCAGCCGCAGCTGGCCAACGGGGCCCTCAAAGTCTCTGTGTGGAGCAAGGTGCTGCGAAGCGACGCGGCCTGGGAGGACAAGGTGAGGTGGATCTGGTGAGGGCGCAGGTTTGAGGAGCCGGCTGGCACTTGGGGACGGATGGACCGGCCCGAGTTTGCCCCCCGTGTACCGCCGATCGTTTGGGGTGGTGGGGCGGGTGGCCAAAGGGTGGCGAACTCGGCGGGCCCGGCCTGAGAGCTGAGCTAGGGGCTCACCGCGGAGTAGCCTAACGGTCAAGCCGCCTGGGTCACTCGAGAAGCAGCGTGGAGCGGGCAGAGAAGGTGTCACTCGCGGGCAGGGCGTGTGCTTGAACGGCGAGATTGAGCTGAATTCGATTTGACCTCCGCCTTTTACTCCTAGTAGGACCTTCTGGGACTTACCTTCTCCGAATTAATAGTTAACGTAGTCGTTAGCACGAAAAGTAACGGCAACAGACATCTGACTGAGCACTTTGTCAGGTGCTCTCCATGTGTTTGCAGAACAGCTCTGAGCTGGGGTACAGTGGTGCATTAACGAGGTAGCACATAGTGAGGCTCACTAAAGATGAGTTGCCATGCCCTGTTTGGCTCAGTGGATGGAGCGTCGGCCTGGCCTGCGTACTGAAGGGTCCCAGGTTCGATTCTGGTTAAGGGCATGTACCTTGGTTGCCGGCACGTCCCCACCCCAGTAGGGGGTGTGCAAGAGGCAGCTGATCGATGTTTCTAACTCTCTACCCTTCCTCTCTGTAAAAAATAAAAAAAATAAAAAGTGAGTTGCCATTACCTTACTGTTGAGTGAGGAAAACCGAATACCTTACGTGTGAGAGTTGTGGGGAGACTGAGACCACCTTGCAAGGAGGGAGAGGTAAGGGAGGGAGGAGAGAGAGAGAGAGAGAGAGAGAGAGAGAGAGAGAGAGAGAGAGAGAGAGGGAGAGGGAACATATATGTGAGGAATGGTTGGGCTTCAAGATTTCCTTTTTCTTACTGGTCACACACATTCAGATCTGAGTTTGGGCACTCCCCAACCATGATCTGGAAGGGAACATTACAGACAGCATGATTCCAGTTGACTTGAAAACAATGTTATATTTGCCGTCTTTTTTTTGCGGAGGGGGGGGGGTGGCCTGGTGAGTTAGGTTTTCCTTCCTAGAGCTCCAGTAAGAAGGGGTGGGAGGCACTTCCTGAAGGTCCCCCAGCTCCTGTAAAACCTTTCTGATCTGCTGTGTCATTGCTTTCTTTACTTCTCTAAGGACTGGTTCTGCAATCTAGGGCAGGTCAGAAACCTGAGTCTTCCCTGTCCTTGTAGGGTAAATAGGTATGCTGGCACCTGCCTCCAACACTTTTGTTTCTGATCTTTTCTATCTTTTGTGACTTATTCAAAACTTGGTGTGCAGGAAGATAGTGCTGAATAGGTTGACTGTCAGCCCTTCTTCCTGGGGCTAGTGTGTCCAGGTCTCCTCAAATGAGAGAAGCGTTATCAGTGTCCAGGATCACAGTTACTAACAGCCATTTCATCTTTGCAGCTTCTCAAAAAAGGTAAATGGATTTTTCTAAAATTTTTATTTAGAGCACAACCCTTAGAAGTCATCACTCAGGGCAAGTATTGTTTTGTGTGTGTGTGTGTGTGTGTTTACCACCTTTTAGCACAAGAAGAGGTGGAGATGCGAGAGCCTCATTTCTTGCTTTTGGGGGACAATTCCCTGGAAGATACTTTGGTTGGAAGCTTTTCTGTTCCTCACCTATTTTTTTTTTAAAATATATTTTATTGATTTTTTACAGAGAGGAAGGGAGAGGGACAGAGAGCTAGAAACATCGATGAGAGAGAAACATCGATCAGCTGCCTCCTGCACACCCCCCACTGGGGATGTGCCCACAACCAATGCACGTGCCCTTGACCGGAATCGAACCCGGGACCCCTCAGTCCGCAGGTCGACGCTCTATCCACTAAGCCAAACCGGTTTTGGCTGTTCTTCACCTATTACAAGAGGTTCTACTGTGGCACCCGCTCCAGATAATGCATGCAGTTTCTCTTTTTTTCTACAGGATGAATTTTTAGATGTGATCTACTGGTTCCGACAGATTATCGCTGTGGTTCTAGGTGTCATTTGGGGAGTGTTACCATTGCGAGGTTTCTTGGGAATAGCAGGGTAAGTCTTGGGTATCTTGCAGTTTCATGATATCATTTCTTTTTCAAATAGGGACTTTATTTTCATTTTATGGGAAAGACTTACTACATTGGAGGGTTTTTAAATTATTATTTTAAATGACTCTCTCTGTGTGTGTGTAATGATTAAAGTAAAAAGTTGGCCTCAGGGTGGCACTCTGGGTCTAGTGTAGCACTCCTCAGTTCATCAAGCCCAGTAGCATCTTAGGTCAGGTATGTCACCTTCCTGAAGGTTGGGCTAGTCCAGTGGTCGGCAAACTCATTAGTCAACAGAGCCAAATATCAATAGTACAACGATTGAAATTTCTTTTGAGAGCCAAATTTTTTAAACTTAAACTTCTTCTAATGCCACTTCTTCAAAATAGACTCGCCCAGGCCGTGGTATTTTGTGGAAGAGCCACACTCAAGGGACCAAAGAGCTGCATGTGGCTCGCAAGCCGCAGTTTGCCGACCACGGGGCTAGTCCATTCATTCATGGGTCCAAAGTGACCTCATGCAAGAGGATACCACATGCCTGTTGGTGGCAGGCATCTTCTAGTTCTAGCATGACCTTTGTATGGAAGTTTGGAAAGTGGAAGAGCTTCTATACTTGATGACCACTCCCTTGTGCCTGGCACTATTCTGGATATGCTGAATCTTGGCTTTTTCAGTTGTTTGAGGTCCTTACATTTTAGAGACAGTGAAAAAGTGGAAGGTTTGGCCCTCCATCTTCTACTGTGCTTCTGTGGCCAGTGGAAACGATTGACACTAGCCCCTGGTTATGGCTCTGCTTTTTTTTTTTTTAAATATATTTTATTGATTTTTTACAGAGAAGAAGGAAGAGAGGGAGTTTGAAACATCGATGAGAGAGAAACATCGATCAGCTGCCTCCTGCACACTCCCCACTGGGGATGTGCCCGCAACCAAGGTACATGCCCTTGACCGGAATCGAACCTGGGACCCTTGAGTCCGCAGGCCGACGCTCTATCCACTGAGCCAAATCGGTTAGGGCGGCTCTGCTTTTTTTTTTTTTTTTTAAATATATTTTTATTGATTTCAGGGAGGAAGGGAGAGGGAGAGAGAGATAAAAAAATAGAAACATCAATGATGAGAATCATTGATGGGCTGCTTCCTACACGCTCCCCACTGGGGATCGGGCCTGCAACCCAGGCATGTGCCCTAACTGGGAATCGAACTGGTGACCTCTTGGTTCAACCACTGAGCCACACCGGCCAGGCTAAGAAGAATTTTGATTTATGATACTGAGTAAAACATTTGTACAAGGAAACCAGTAAGAGTTTAATCTCTGCCTGATTTTGACGGAGTGCACACTTGATGAGGGCTGATTGGGGATTAAGAGATATAGGACCTGGTGGTCACAGAGGTTTTCCCAGGTTGGAGGTGGTTATAGATGATATTTTTAGAATGTTGGTCACCCCATTTGAGCTTTCTATGAGAGAAAAGGCAGGCATTTTTCTCTTATCTAAGAGAAAAATACCAGAGAAGGGGGAAGATGATCTAAAAGCTAGAGGGACTTTCTCATCTTCCCACAGCCACTTGCTAAGAGAGGTGCAGAGCCCCTTGTACCTATTATGTCTTGTAGGATTCCTAAAGGATTTCTCTGAAGTCACCAGCCTGCAGTAATTAACTAGCACCAGAGCTAGTCTGATATACCTTGTGGCAGAAGAGTTAAGCCAAACAGACCTTTTTTTGTTTTTTATTTTTAACTTCGTAGAAAGTTCTGAATTCAAGTTCTAGCTTTGCCACTTTTAGGCTACATTAATTTTGGGTTCAGCTCTATGAGACTCAATTTTCTAATCATTAAAATGGGGGCAATAAGCCCTGGCCAGTGTAGCTCAGTGGTTGGGTATTAACCTATAACCAGGAGGTCACAGTTAGATTCCCAGTCAGGTCACATGCCCAGGTTGCGGGCTCGATCTCTAGTAGGGGTGTGCAGGAGGCAACCAACTCATCAATGATTCTCTCTCATCATTAATGTTTCTCTCTCTCTCTCTCTCTCTCTCTCTCTCTCTCTCCCCCCCCCCTCACTCCCCCTCCCCCCCTTCCTCTCTGAAATCAATAAAAATATGTTTTTTAAAAACGGGGCAAAAAAATGCCTGCCTTATAAGATGTATGAATTAAATGAAATAATTTAAGTAAATTGCTGAATATAGTGCTGAAGACCTCCAAGGCACTCCATAAATGGTTCACTGCAATTACTATATGATTAGCTTTACAAAGAATGGTAAAATACGGTTTTCTGGGGTACAGTCCCACACTGTCCTGCCAGAGCCAAAACTTGAATCCCTTCTCTCCTTTGGTTGGCACATTTTCCCCTGCTCTTGGAAAGGACCCAAGGACATTGATTTTTCTGCTCACATCTCCTCTCCTCCATCTGTCTGACCCAGCTGCCTAGACTTAAGGGCAGACCCGCTCTGGTGCTCAGTTCTGGTGACGCTCCTCCCACTTCTGCCTTAGCTGCTCTCTTTTTTGACCCCAGCTTGTCTTCTCCTTTCTGCTGGGGTCACCAGTTAGGGCCCATTAAGGTAAAATAATTTCCTCAGCTCTCAATTATAATTTGCGTGAGAACTGAGTGATGGTTCTGTTGTGTCTGCTGAGGTTTTGCATGATCAGAAATGGGCCCTGTCCATCCTTTCCTGTCTCTCTCATAGAGCTTGGAGCATATTAATGGGTGCTCAGTGAATGCTTGTTAAATTTCTTTTTAACAAGCATTCCCATTGACCATTGAAAGCAGGGCCATACATTACTGTTGTCATGTAGCCTTCCATCCCTGAAGTCATCATATTTGTTAGAGCCATTATTTTGTTAAATGATGACAGGAGTTTTTAGAATAGAATTTCAATTTATTTTAGAGAGAAGGAGAGAAATATTGATTTGTTGTTCCATGTATTGATACATTCATTGCTTGGTTCTTGTATGTGCCCTGACCAGAGATTGAACCCACAGGATGATACTCTGACCAATTGAGCTACCCGGCCAGGGTGTAAGATAGAATTTTTAAAAACCTATATGAAAGTCAGTCTTTTTTAATGTTCTTCTCCAACCCCCAATCCAGCATGTTCATTTCTTTGTCTATACCAAGCATGTCAAACTTGCAGCCCACAGGCCGCATGTCTTGTTTATTTGGCCCGTATTAGCCTTTGAGTTTGACATGCTTGGTCTACACATTAACTGTGAGTTTCTTGCCCTCATTTACAATATAGAAATTATGCCCATCTTTAAGCTCACTTTGAGTCTTTTTTACTAAGTGTGTAGCCCTTAGAAGGAAGGGTTCATGCCAACCCTTTCTTTCTCCCTACCATTCCTTATCTCACCTTTCCCTTGTATTTCCCTCTCATCTCACCAATCAGCCACTCTTACAGCTCATCTCATTTGATGAATTTCCAGTCATTCTCTAGCCCTAGCTTATTAGCTGAATCCCAGAGTGCCATTTTTAAAAAAAATATATTTCTTTATTGATTTCAGAGAGGAAGGGAGAATGAGAGAGAGAGAGAAACATCAGTGATGACAGAGAATCACTGATCGGCTGCTTCCTGCACGACCCCCACCGGAGATCGAGCCTGCAACCCAGGCATGTGCCCTTGGCCGGAATCAAACCTGGGACCCCTCAGTCCGCAGGCCACTGCTCCATCCACCGAGCCAAGCCGGCCAGGGCACTAGAGTGCCATTTTTAAGTCCCATTAGTAGTCTGTCTGGAGCCACAAACTCAGCCTGCCCAAAATGCAACTCTTGTTAGAGGGAAGTAGCCAGATCATCCAGGTCCCAAGATTTCTAGGAGAAGATAAGGATGTGGTCACAATATAACCAAGCCCAAGGACTATATGTTTTAGGTGAAATCCAAGAAAAACCTTCGTTCTTCCTGACTCCTTACTTCTGTTACTGAAACCATTGTACTTCCAGGCCCTTAGGCTCCAGCCTTTGGGACATCTTCCCTCCCCATCCAGCCGCTGTCCTAGTCGTTGTCCTCAAACTTTATTTGCACTCTTGTCCTGAAACATGGTAGAGGTCTAAACCAGTCTCCCAGCTCCAGTTCCTTCCACTCAGGAGAAAGTTCGCACTTGCACTACCTAGAAACTAGATTTCCTGAAGTAAACACACCCTACCTCGCCCCCACCTTGCTCAGGCTGCCTCAGGATCCCCCCCCTCCTTATATACTAGTTTACATTACTCAGCATCATCTAACTGCCTTGCCCTACATCAGCTCACACTTCATCCACTAGGAGGAACCAGTTATCTTTGCATATTTCTACCTCAGTCTCCAGAAGGAATGGAACTTAAGACATATAGTCCCCCATTAGATTAGATATTATAACTGGAAAGATCAAAGTCTTGATCACTTTATAAGTTACTTTTACCTGATGACCATACCAAGAGAGCAGTGGAGCAGGGCGATGTATTACTACTCACTGCATTCTAATTCTTCCATCAGTTAAATAATACATGATGGGGCTGAGACCTTCCTAGAGGCGCTTGCAAACCTCTGGTTTCAATTCCACTCTCACTACTGGTATTATTATTATTTGTTAATCCTCACCCAAGAATATTTTTTCCCATTGATTTTTAGAGAAGGCAGAAGGGAGCGGGAGAGACAGAAATATCAATGTGAGAGAGATACATCGATTGGTGGCCTTCCGCAAGCACTCCATCCGGGTTTGGGGATCGACCTGCAGTGGAGGTCTTGACCAGAATTGAACCTGCGACCCTTCAGTCTAGGGGCCAACACTCAATCCACTGAGCCAAACCTGGCTAGAGCTATTAATTTGAGAGAGGGAAAGAGAAACATCAACGTTGAGAGAAAAACATGGATCTTTGCCTTCCTACAACCTGGGCATGTGCCCTGATTGGGAATCAAATGATGCTCCAGCCTACTAAGCCACACTGGCCAGGGTTTCACTGCTGTTTTTTGCCCCCTAGTAGATGGCAAGCTGAGGGCAGGAACTGTCATGTTCACATCTGCATCAAGTGCAGTAGCAGACAGTGGCCATCCAGAAATGGTCTCCCATTGGAAATTATGCATGGGCTTTTTTAGTATATGCCCTTGCTTGCTCAATTAGGCATGAAGCAGCAGCTTAACGTGTGTTTATCCCATGGCCACCCCACATCCCAGCAGGAGCTACCTAGAGACTCCAGTAAAAGACTGGTCCTACTGAGGACCAGTCTATCTTAAGGGTGCTTGGAGAATTTACATCTGCTTTTTAATTTATTTTTTGCTTTGGCTGGGCAACTAAAAAGAGTTGTTCCTTCATTAAGTCTCTAGGTCAGCCAAATGGGTAGCTCCTTTGAGGGCTGAGGTGTTTTCATGTATTAGTTCACTTTCCCTGATAATAGAGGTAGTTAACTGTGTAACCGTGCGTACCTTGATAGAGCTGAACCATGGTGGTAGGAGTCTTGAGTCTTCTATTTTTGATGATTGTCCTCCCTCACTCCAGGTTCTGCCTGATCAATGCAGGAGTCCTGTACCTCTACTTCAGCAACTACCTACAGATAGATGAAGAAGAATATGGTGGCACATGGGAGCTCACAAAAGAAGGGTTTATGACATCTTTTGCCTTGTTCATGGTATGTGTACCTGATAGTTTTACAGCAAGTAGTGTCATTTCATGAATCACTCAAGGGGAGCCTACTGATTCACACTGTGATTGGGGTACCATTTTTTAAAAAGTTCATGAGGCTAGAGGGCTTGTCCACTCTCGAGTCATGTCCCAAAAGTGTGATATACTGTACAGTCTTGTTGTGCAAATCCAGAGCCCATCATCAGTTTTACATCTGATTGTCAACTCTGCTGCATATTAGAAACAACTAGGAAACTTTTTTTTTTTTTTGTTAAATATATTTTATTGATATTTTACAGAGAGGAAGGGAGAGGGATAGAGAGTTAGAAACATCGATGAGAGAGAAACATCGATCAGCTGCCTCCTGCACACCCTCTACTGGAGATGTGCCCGCAACCAAGGTACATGCCCTTGACCGGAATCGAACCCGGGACCCTTCAGTCCGCAGGCCGACGCTCTATCCACTGAGCCAAACCGGTTTTGGCAACTAGGAAACTTTTTAAAATATATGCATAGCATTATTCATAATAGCTAACATGTACGAAGTCATCATAAATAAAATGTACATTCATACAGAATATTATTTGACCATAAAAAGGAATGAAGTACTGATAGATGCTACAACATGATGAACCTTGAAAACATGCTAAGTGAAAGAATCAAGACAAAAGATCTCATGTATGAATCCATTTATGTGAAAATTCGAACAAAAAGTTAGTGATTACCAGTGGCTATGGGGAGGGGGGAGGGAGGAAAATAACTGATAATGGGAACTTATTTTCTTTTGATGATGATGAAATGTTACAGAACCATTTATATGGTGATGTTTACACACCTCTGTGACTATACTAAAATCTTCTGAATTGTGTGTGTTTTTTAAATGGATTCAGTAAGAAAAATTTAAAAACACCAGAAAAAAACCCTCAGAATTGTATACTTTATGGAATATAAATTATACCTCAAAGTTTTGTTGTTGTTTTATTATTTATATGCTTTTATTGATTTCAGAGAGTAGAAGGGAGAGGGATAGAAACATCAATGATGAGAGAGCATCATGGATCGGCTGCCTCTTGCATGCCCCCACTAGGGATCAAGCCCACAACCCGGGCATGTGCCTTAACTGGGAATCTAACCATGAACTCCTATTTCATGGGTCAACACTCAACCAGCAACACCGGCCAGGCATTGTTTTTGTTTTAATTTATAGACCCTAGCCCAAACCAATAAAATAAAAACCTCTGGGAGGTGGTACCTGGGCATTTATATACTAGTTAATACTTTTAAAAGTCCTAGATGAAATGGGCAGTTGGTTTTGAGAATCTGTGCTTTATTTGATAAGGCACTGACAGGGTGTAACAGTGATTTTGTTTTCACATTTATGGCTAATCCTAACATCTATTGGAAGTACAGTCAGCTTTACCTGTTTCGTTTCTACATTTATAACTCCACTCCCCGGTGTTTAGTTTGCTGTATGGTAGGGTGAGAGGCTTTTCCAGGGTCCCTTTGTGGGCACAGGTGGGTGGTCCTAGGCTGTTAGAGACAGCTTGATTTCAGTGAAATTATGCATTGGGTAGCAACTGGGAAGCCCGCTGTGCAGACATTCTTATCTGACATTTTTGTTTTGTGGAATAGGGGCCTACTTTGACCAGGTGACCTATGATCATTGCTTGTCTCCTCTCTAGGTCATCTGGATTATCTTTTACACTGCCATCCACTATGACTGATGGTGTACAGTCCCCACCTGCTCCCTGTTGGGTCCAAAGGACCCTCTTAGTTACAGCATGAAACATGATTATAGGGGCACCTCAGCCACATGGAACCTGGAAGACCCATGTTTCCTGGACCGAGAATCAGTGTGTTGGGCGTCAGTGTTTTCTGCAAGGGTTGTGACCTGAAACTTTTTAAAGAACCATCCACCTTTGGGAAAGCATTTCTTATTGTCCATCACCAATCATTTCTTCTTGGATACCATCATGAAACACTTGTTTGCAGATTGAAGCTGTCATTTAATTTGATGCATCTCTGGATCCGGATGAAACATTAAATTGTCTTCCTCACTTCTCCATCAGGTGTACAATTTTTAAACTGTCAGTGGCATTTCAAGTCTTCCAAAAACAGTATGGCAATATGTGCGTGGTCCATAGCACAGTATAAGCAGCATCTGGTAACAGTTTCCATTGTAGAATGTTTTCAGATACTTGAATAAATCAGATCTTTAATTGACAACTGTTGATACCTGGTAAAGCCTTTTCCCACCTCACCTCTAGCTTGAGAACCTAGTCGGAACACTAGAAGTGGTGCCCTCCCATCTCCATCCTCTTCCTCTTCCTGCTTCTTTCCCTTTATGGGTTAAGGCCAAGGTCTTAGCTTTGTGGAGAGAGGGCTTACCACTTTCTGATGCACTAGGGCCCCTGCCCAGCACTGAGAGCCACACATAACTGATCTCATCACAGTGTACTAGTCTCAGAAGGTGTCATTTTGCATTGGGCCACTAGATGGCAAGGCCAGTAAGGCTTAGCAAGGTCCCAACGATAAGCTGCAAAATGAAATGAAATCTGAGAGCTACAACTGTCCAGAGAAGGGGCTTGATGAGGACAGTTAAGGACCTGGACTGTCCGACGTCCTCTTTGCTCTAGGGTCAGGGGGAGGCTGGACAGCCCAGGTTCTGTTGCTTTGGTGAGCCATCTAGTCCCTCTGCTTTCCTGCCCCTTGTAAATTTTCTTAAAATGCGTTTTTTTTCTTGATGCTACTGGTTGTTTCTACCTTGTGGGTGGGGCTGGGGACTGGTTAGCAGGGTGGGGGAGGGTTTTGAATGGGACTCAACTAGCAGGGGAGGAAGATGTGCTGGAATTCCCAAACTTGGGCACAGACTACATCAGACCCCAGAGGAAGTTTAGGATCTTTGGAGCCCTGGCCTTGCTCTCAACTGGTCTATCCTTGAACTAGAGGTTGCAGGCAGGGCCATGGCACTGGGAGGAGGTATATGACTTCTTAGAGCTGAGAGGAAGGAACAAGGTAAGAGGTGGGACCTTGAATGTGCCTCTGTATCCCTGTTCTCCCCTCACTCAGTATAGTCTTGCCTGTGGGGTGCGCAGTTAGGCTGAGCTGCCTTGGGATTCTAGGTGCTACAACCTTGGTTCCCCTTTTGGCCTCTGGGCTTTGGCATCGTCCAAGGAGATGTCATCAGTCAGGCTGATGTAGGAGCTGAGGGCCTCCCGGAGTCCCTCACTGATGAGAGACGCCTCCCCTGTGGCAGGTGCTTCAGAGAACAGGAGGGAGCTATGGAGAGTGGAAAAGAGCTGGGTCAAGGAGCCGTCTTCCCTGCATTCACCACACAGTTCACCGTTTTTAATTCACTCCTGCTAAAAAAAATTCACAGTGGCTCTCTGTTTCCTATCAGATCAAACCAGAGCTTGACTTCTTCACTCAGGACTGGTACTCTTTGTTCTACCTTATCTTATCTGACTTTCCTCCCATTTTGGCCACCTTCATGTCCAAACTGCCCATTTCATGCCCACTTTATCCGCCCTGCCATTGCCCCTTACCCACCTGCTGAGCCTAGGCTGGCCTCTAAGAGCTCAATCAATGCTCACTGGTCCCCCAGTAACCCTGAAGTTTTCAGGTTCATTCTGGGTTTTGGGTTCCCGGGGGTAAAGCCTAACTCTCCCTTGTTCAGCCTTCATGTCCCAGGGTTCCTCTCACCTGTCCAGCTCTTTCCAATTGAGGGGTGCCCTCTGCACAGTCACAGGTAAAGGTATGTCCTTGCCAGGGACTGGGCCAGCTCTCCGCAGGGCACAGGGCTTCTTGAGGAGGCAGCAGATGTCATCCGCCAGCTCTGAGGAAGAGACCTAGACCCTTGACATGGGTGACACCAGCTCTGCTTTCCTCCCAACAACCCCTACCCTCACCCGACAGCTTACACACTTGGCAGATTGGGGCATGGTCTAAAAAGAATTACAGCGCAAGAGTCCCAAGTGGTTCGTCTCCTAGAGGCTGAGATGCAATCAAAAGTCATTCTGGGCTAGGTTCTGGGAGACTTAATTTACTGTGGTTCTGGGTAAGTTGATGGACCTCTTTGAGTCCAGTTTCTGACTAGGAAAGCACTTCAGGAAGAAAACTAAGGCATGCTCAGTATCCATCGCATGAACAACCTTCCAGCAAACCCCTGATCAGTTTTCCCAGTTTTATTCCCTCTACATCCTCCAGTGCCTGTTACTGCAACAGGCACCAGAAAATGCTAAGAATCAACTTGAATTCCACAATACAACAGATCTGGGCCTAGTTCCTGTAGAGACAACTGTGCTTCCTGCTGGAGCTTTGACTCAGAACTACAGCAGTGGATGAGTTAGTGGCCTGCACTCACACACGGGATAAAGATAGGACTGCCTTGCCTGGCTGGTGTGGCTCAGTGGTTGAGCGTTGGCCTATCAACCAGGAGGTCATGGTTTGATTCCAGGTCATGGCATATGCCCAGGGTGTGGGCTTGATCCCCAGTGTGGAGCATGCAGGAAGCAGCCGATCAATGATTCTCATTATTGATTTTTCTATTGCTCTCTCCCTCTCTTTCCCTTTCTCAAATCAATAAAAATATGTTTTTTTTAAAAAAGATACAGCCGCCAGCCTGTGTTTCTTGGCACAGGGACTGGCATGAGGGTAGGGGAGGCTCTTCTTCCATCTGTCTGGATATTTTTTAGCAGGTAAAGTATCTAAGGATTCTCTGACCCCTAAAAGTCACATCCCAGTCTACTCTCATGGAAGCAAGGAAAGGCCATACCAGAGTAATGGTCCACTAGGGCCTGGAGTGAGGGGAAAGTGAAGCGCGGCGAGATGTACAGCCAGCCGTTGTCAAGGTGTTGGATCCTGTAGTGTCTGATCCGGTCCCAGGATGCAGGGCGGCTGAGGCGGACTGACAAGGAGTAACAGCCTGAGGAGGAAAGAGTCCAAGGTGGGACTGAGGTCCTGCTGGGACCTGGCTCTGGCCCACGTTGGCAGGAAGAAGAGATGAGGTGGCCACAGTGAATAGTCCTGGGTCCAGGCAGAAGAAAGAGGCAGAAAAGGACAAAGTCTTGTTCTCTTAGTCATAAATGACAATACATAATAGATAGGGCTCTTGTGAAATGAGATCATGGATCATTAAACCTGGTACAGTTTAAATGAGCATTAAGTGTTGGCTGTTAAGAAGACTCAAGTGGGCAGAAGAGTTAGAATGTGAAAATGTGTCAGTAGATGTCAGCAAGGACATGGAGAAAGAGGAACCTCTTACCCTGCTGGTGAAAAGATGAATTAGTACAAGCCACTTTGGAAGCAGTTGACATTAACGGGTTGAGCTGACCATGCACCTACCTCACAACCCAGCAGTTCCATCCCAACATGTTACCTTAGAAATGCACGAGCAATATTCATAGCATTGTTTGGAAAAGCCCCAAATTGTGAACAGCCCATAGGCACTCAGTAGAATGGTGGATTATATAATGTAAGACTATAGAGCAGTAAAAGTTAATAACCACTATACATTTAAGCACAGATAAACCTTAAAAATAATGAGCTGAAGCAGGAAGTCACAGAAGCATACATTCAGCATGATTCTATTTATATAAAGGTCAAAGGCAGTCAAGACTACTACACAGAGATACGTGTATGGCAAAGCTATGAATAAAACAACAATGATTAACAGTGAAGCATGCAAGGGGCTTCTAAGGGATTGTACAATTTCTTAAGCTGGTAATTGGACACCTGGATGTTGGTTTTCTCATTAGTCTTTAACTTATATATGTACATTATATACATGGATGTAACAGAATTTTTCCATTTTTGTTTTTTTAATTTTTAAAATCGACTTTATTGATGTCTAACATATAAAATGCACGTGTTTAAAGTGCACAGTTTGATAGGTCTCAACAGAAATTTTAATTTAAAAAACTGTCTAAGCAAAGAAAGCATATGTTTGAAAAATGAATATAAAAAAAAACACTGTAAAATCATTATACTACGCAGATCTCTAGTAGTTTTTCATCAGATGGGGATGTATATGAGATAACTTTATAACTGTAAAGTGGGGTTCATTTCTTAAATCAACACTTCATCAAAGACAAATGGAAAGAGGATGCTTAGTGAAATAATAATCTGTTATTACTATCACTTAGTGATCTAAAGCTATCTGTAGCTTTCATTTATTGAGTATCTACTATATGCTTTATATGGATTATCTCATGTAATTCTTATAACTACCCTATGAGGTAAGTACAATTATTCCCTCTTTACAGATGAGAAAACTATGTCACAGACAACCTGGAAGAAGAGGCAGTAACCCTGTCACTTAATCTTTTCCTGTGGAATGCTAACAAAAGGTGGGAACGAATCCCAAACAATAGGTACTATAAGTTCTAGGAAGTGTTTATTTTAAGGAAGTATTAAATGCTCCAATTAAAAGGCAGAGATTTTCAAACTGGATTTTGAAAAAGCAAGATCCAACTGTATGATAAAAATACTTTCAATGTTAAAACCCAGGCTAAAAGTAAAAAAATGTATCATGCAAACATTAATCACAGGAAAGCTGGAGTGGTAATATTAATATCAGACAAAGTAGAATTCAAGATCAAGAAGATTACCAGAGATATGAGGGACATATCAAGAAGACATAAAAATCCTGAATTTATATGCACCCAATTGCAGAGATTCAAAATATATAAAACAAAACTGACAGAATGGACAGAAAAAAAATAGACATCCATAATTATAATTGGAGATTTCAAACATTCCTCTTTGAGTACTTAATAGGACAGAAAATCAATAGGAATATAGAAGACTTGAACAATACAATAGACTAATTTGACTTAATTAACATAGAACACTGCACTTATCAACAATATACATTTTCTTTCAAGTTCAGATGGAATATTGAGATATACTAGACTGGGCCATAAAAACAAATTTTAAAAGATTGAAATAATTAAAGGTATGTTTGCTGACCACAACAGAATTAAATTATAAATTATAATAAAAAGACATCTAGACAATTCCCAAATACTTGGAAATAACCCAGGTATCAAAAGAAGAAATCACAACCAAAATTAGAAAGTATTTTTAATTAAATAAAAACAACTTGTGAGTTCAGCTAAGTCAGTACTTAAGGATACATTTCTAGTTTAAATGTTTACATTGGAAGAAAGGTATAAATAAAATACAATAAGCTTCCACCTTAAGAAGCTATAAAAATAAGTAGAACCAATAACTATGGAAGAAATTGAAGCAGTCATCAAAAAGCTTCCAGCAAACAAAAGCCCAGGGCCAGGCGGCTTCACAGGGGAGTTATACCAAACATTCAAGGAAGAACTAAAACCTATCCCCCTAAGACTATTCCAAAAAATTCAAGAGGAAGGAACACATCCAAGCTCATTCTATGAAGCCAGCATCACCCTAATACCAAAACCAGATAAAAGCAACACAATGAAAGAGAATTACAGGCCAATATCCCTCATGAACATAGATGCCAAAATAGCAAATCGGATCTAGTAGTACATCAGAAAGATCATACACCATGACCAAGTAGGATTTATCCCGGGGATGCAAGGATGGTACAATATCTGCAAATCAATAAACGTGATACATCACATAAACAAATTGATAGATAAAAATCACATAGTCATATCAATTGACGCAGAAAAAACATTTGACAAAATCCAACACCCTTTCTTGATAAAAACTCTCAGCAAGGTTGGAATAGAAGGATCATACTTCAACATAATAAAAGCCATATATGACAAACCCACAGCCAACATCACACTCAATGGGCAAAAACTAAAATCATTTCCCCTAAGAACAGGAACAAGACAGGGATGCCCACTCTCACCACTCCTGTTCGACATAGTACTGGAAGTATTAGCCATTGCAATCCAGACAAGAAGAAATAAAAGGCATCCAAATTGGAAAAGAAGTAAGACTGTCCTTATTCGCAGATGACATGATACTGTACATAGAAAACCCTAAAGACTCCATCAAAAAAATTATTAGACTGCCAAAACCGGTTTGGCTCAGTGGATAGAGCGTCAGCCTGCGGACTGAAAGGTCCCAGGTTCGATTCCGGTCAAGGGCATGTAACTTGGTTGCGGGCACATCCCCATAGGAGGTGTGCAAGAGGCAGCTGATCGATGTTTCTCTCTCATCGATGTTTCTGACTATCTATCCCTCTTCCTTCCTCTCTGTAAAAAATCAATAAAATATATTTTAAAAAAAAATATTAGACTTAATAAATTAATTCGGCAATGTAGCAGGATACAAAATTAACGCCAAGAAATCTATGGCATTTCTATACACCAATAATGAACTTACAGAAAGAGAGACTAAAAAAGCAACCCCATTTACCATCACATCAAGAAAATTAAGATACCTAGGAATAAACTTAACTAAGGAGGTAAAAGACCTATACACAGAAAACTACAAGACACTGAAAAAAGAGATAGAGGAAGACATAAACAGATGGAAGAACATACCATGTTCATGGATTGGTAGAATCAACATCATTAAAATGTCCATATTACCCAAAGCAATCTATAGATTCAATGCAATCCCCATTAAAATACCAATGGCGTATTTCACAGACCTAGAACAAACTCTCCAAAAATTCATCTGGAATAAAAAAAGACCCCGAATAGCTGCAGCAATCCTGAGAAAGAAGAACAAAGTAGGTGGGATCTCAAGCTGTATTACAAAGCCACTGTTCTCAAAACAGCCTGGTACTGGCACAAGAACAGACTTATAGACCAATGGAATAGAATAGAGAACCCAGAAATTGACCCAAGCCACTATGCCCAATTAATATTTGACAAAGGAGGCATGAACATACAATGGAGTCAAGACAGTCTCTTCAATAAATGGTGTTGGGAAAATTGGATAGATACAGGCAAAAAAATGAAACTAGACCACCAACTTACACCATACACAAAAATAAACTCAAAACGGATAAAGGACTTAAACATAAGACGGGAAACCATAAAAATACTAGAGGAATCCACAAGCAGCAAAATATCAGACATATGCTGAAGCAATTTCTTCACTGATACTGCTCCTAGGGCAATGGAAACTAAAGAGAAAATAAACAAATGGGACTACATCAAAATAAAAAGCTTTTTCACAGCAAAAGAATTCATAACTGTAATTTTGCAGACCATCAGAAAACAGAGATATTTACATTATGATTCATAACAGTAGCAAAATTACAGTTATGAAGTAGCAACAAAAATAATTTTATGTTTGGGGGTCACCACAACATGAGGAACTGTATTAAAGGGTTGCGGCATTAGAAAGATTGAGAACCACTGCTCTAAAGGAAGATTTCTTTGCCTTCCAGTTTCTAGAAGCCACCCGTATTCCTTATATCCTGGCCCTTTTCTCCACCTTCAAAGCCAGCCGTCGTCAATCTCTCTCAACTTCTCAGCCTCCTGCCTCCCCCTTGTAAAGACCCTTGTGCTTTCATTGGGTTTATCTGGATAACCCATGATAATTTCCCCATCTCGAAATCCTTAGCTTAATTACATCTACAAACTTCCTTTTTGCAGTGTTAGGTAACATATTCACAGGTTCAGGGATTAGGAACTGGACATCTTTGGGGGCTATTATTCTGCTCAACTGGACATAGAGCATCTGAAAATTCTATAATGATTCTAAAAGAAGAATTATAAAAAAAAGAATTCTAGAAGACTTCTAGAAGAATATGACAAAGACTGAACTTTTCCTTCTAAGATTGGTGTGAACTGCAAGAAGGAAGCTTTATTTGATATGAACCCCAAGAAGAAATATTTGCTGAAATGGACTCCCCCTGGTCAATCAAGGGCTCATCTATATATATAAAAGCCTAAGTGACCCTTAAGACTGGACGACCAGCCGGTAGCTATGACATGCACTGACCACCAGGGGGCAGACACTCAACCTCCCGCGGTCCCTCCCCCTTGGCTGGCTGGCCCAGATCAGGACTAGGCGAGACAGCCCCAATGGCCCCAATCACTGGGCAGGCCCAGGACCCAACCTGTGCATGAATTCGTGCACTGGGCCTCTAGTATTTTATAAATAAGAGCATAAGGGCCATTTGCCGACAGGGGCTCCTCACTTACTCGGTAAACTGGGAAGAACCTCAGCCTGAACTCTCAGTTTCCCACACTATGCCTGCTTATTTACACAGAATCAACCACTGCAGAGAACCCCTGGTTTTGTCTTTTAACCAATGGACTGAAACCTGCCCTGTCCAATCAGAATTGCACAATTAGCCCTAGCTGGTTTGGCTCAGTGGACAGAGTGTCAGCCAAACTGAAGGATCCTGGGTTTGATTCTGATCAAGGGCATGTACCTTGGTTGCAGGCTCCATCCCTGGTGGTGGTCTGGGAGTGCATGCAGAGGCAACCAATTGATGTGGCTCTCCCACATTGATGTTTTTCTCTGTCTCTACCTCTCTCTTTCACTCTCTCTAAAAAATCAATGGGAAAATATCCTAGGGTGAGGATTAATAATAAACAAACAAACAAATAAAAAGAATTACACAGCCCTGACCGGTTTGGCTCAGTGGATAGAGCGTCAGCCTGCGGACTGAAAGGTCCCAGGTTCGATTCCGGTCAAGGGCATGTACCTGGGTTGCAGGCACTTCCCCAGTAGGAGGTGTGCAGGAGGCAGCTGATCGATGTTTCTCTCTCATCGATGTTTCTAACTCTCTATCCCTCTCCCTTCTTCTCTGTAAAAAAATCAATAAAATATATTAAAAAAAAAAAAGAATTACACAATTATATCCTCCTTTGCATCTATACCAACCAATAAGAACTGTCCTATAATGATTATTCAACATTCAAAACACACAATACTGACCAATCAGAACTGCATAATTCAGACCATTCAGAACTGTATGAATTTGGAAACCTAATTTGCATAACATTAGACCAATTGGGAACTTTCTCAATAAAAGGTGGCCTCCTCTTTGTCTGGGTAGAGTGAACTTTCAGTTTCCACTGGAGCCTGCATTTCTCTGGTTTGCAAACTGTTTCACCTGAACAAAGTCTCTCCTTTCCTGCACTTTTCTGGATATTTTTGATGACATTGGGAATATAGCAAAAATGTTCTCACCACTTCATTCATATTAGAGGTCCTAGTCGTAATATAAGGCAAGAAAAAGAAATAAAAGACATATGGATTGGAAAATAAATAAACTGTATTTATAGACATGGTGATCATATAGAAAATCCTAAGGAATCTACAAAAAAGCTACTAGAACTAGTAAGTGAATTTAGCAAGGATACAGGATACAAAGAGAAGTGTGGAGTAGGATCCCGGCTTCCTTTTCCTTGTTCTCTACATGATTCTAGAAGCTCTTTCACCTCTGTCCTTTTAGGAATAGTCTCTTCTGGAGCTATGCTGTGACCCTGAAAAACCCTGTATTTGGAAAGGGCTAAATATCTGAAAATAGGTTCCAGAGGCCAACCAACCCACATAAACTAAACGCCCAAGTCCCTACATCCTCTGCATGCTTCTTCAGCAGCCCCACTCTGGCCACTATCACCACAGTTACTAGAACCAGAAAGGTATAATAAGCAAGCTCTGTCAAACCCATGTGAGGCTTTCAACACCATTGTGGGGACAGGTCACCTACCAAGGTCATCTGTATGTGGCCTCTGTGCCTGTTATCCCATTGTTCCTTTTCACTGCATGTTTCAGCCAGTCCCAAATGCCTACTGCTCTCTCCCAGTCCCAGAACATCTCCTTTTTAACTCAGACTCCCTGGTTTAAATTGCACACACTTTACAGCACATTATTTGACCTCTCAGATCTGTTGCTTCATCTGTAAAGAGTGATAATAATTGTCCAGTCTGACCAGATCACCATGAGGATGCAGGTGATGAAGCAGGTAAGGCATTTAGCATGTCTGGCACGTAGCAAACACCCAAAAACCCTTACCAGGCCCCTGGCCCTTTGCTTACACTGTTCCTTCTATATGTAACACCTGAGTAACCCCATCCTTCCCTTTACAACTCAGTTCTGCTCAGACAACTCCTCCAGAATGCCTCTGCCTAAGAGAAGCCCCAGCTCTAGGCCTGCCCAGGCACAAGTGCTTTGTGGCACCAAGCGTCCTGCTCTGCCATCATCTGTCCCTCAACCCTACCCCTCACCTGCCCCAACACACATAACCAACTGTGAGCCTCCCAAGGGATGGTTCTGATTTATCTTCCCACCATCTTCCCATCTCAGAAAACAGCAGCATTATTATTTTAAAAAAATATATTTTATTGATTTTTTAGAGAGGAAGGGAGAGGGATAGAGAGGTAGAAACACTGATGAGAAACATCGATTCAGCTGCCTCCTGCACACTCCCCACTGGGGATGTGCCCGCAACCAAGGTACATGCCCTTGACCGGAATCAAACCTGGCCAATGCTCTATCCACTGAGCCAAACTGGTTAGGGCACAGCAGCATTATTTACCCATTACTAAGCTACTAACCCTGGAGTCATCCTTGACTGCTGCCATTCTTTCAAACCTCACATGCAGCCCGACAGAAAACCCTAATGACTACATTGAGATCACATCCAGAATCTGACCACTTCTCACCCAGATGGAGCCTGCAGTGGCTTCCCATTTCTACCTTACCCCCTGCCAAATCCTCTCTTCACAGCAGTCGAGGGATCAGGTTATGTCACTCTCCTACTCAGAACCCTCCCTGTCACACTTAAATCCAAAGTCCTCACCCTGGGAACACTCCAGAAGGCTTAGCCAATGTCACACCCTGGCCTGCAGAGACCTCTGTGGTCAAGCACCATGTTCTCCCAGGTGTTCTAATGACAATGCCAGGAGTGGGGAGGGTGGAGGTTGGGATGGTTCACAGTGGTGAGAGGGGTCAGATTAGGAGCTGTGTGGGGGACGTAGACCTAGCAGGATCCTCCTGAACTTCCTCGGCTGAGGTCTCTGAGAAGCCTTGAGGAGGATGCTGAACCTTGGACTCTCCACTGCCTGAGCCTGAGGGCAGAAACCATGAGTTAACAGCCCTGACTCCCAGGAGATGCTAACTGACAGAATGGACAGAGGTGAGCCCCTCAGTAGCAGGAAGCATGTCTTGCTAATCAATCACCTTTACAGTGTCCAACACAGAACAGACACATAGTAGGACAGCAGGAAGACAAGGGGGTGATACTATTGGGGCCTGGCCCTGACTTCTGGAACAGTCCTATGATCTCCACAAAGTCTTCAGTGCTCCTTCACAGACCAAAGTTTTGGGCCTGACTTGGGCCCTGCCATGGCTTTCCCCTGGCCTAGAACACAATCAGGTATGCCAGAAGGAGTCTAGAGAAAGGAAGGGGGGATTTCTTTCATCTCTGACACCTCTATTATAGAGAAAGGGCAAATAGCAATATTAAAATATTTCTTCTAATTAATTCCCTTTTAATGTGCATGAATTTTGTGCACCGGGCCACTAGTATAAACATAAAACACACAATCTCTTATTACTTAAATCTGGGTTGCCTAGATTATACGTGTATTTTCAAACTTAAAAGAACATAAGAAGAATTGGGGCGGGGGAGGGTGGTGAAGGGAGCAGATTTTGATCTCGGTGCCCAATAGTCTGATTCAGTAGGTCTGAGGTGGGGCTCAAGAGTCTGCACTGTCAAGAAGCTCCCCTGACAGTTCCTGTACACTCAAGTCTGAGAAGCACTGCTCTAGGATGTCACTCGGGCCCCTAAAGCTGTGGTGTCAAACATTTTTTGACCACAAACGACAGTATGAAATTTTACACTATGACCCAGTACACAAACAAAAGTTTGATGAAGCAATATTTTCCCCAACCCCAGTGATACACTCTTAAGTTTTCTGCTATATTTCATTTCACTCACTGGTCCAGATCCACTACATCAGTGGATTACAGGGCCCTGGATTTTGACCCTGGCTGCACATCAGAATCACCTGGGGGCAAAGCAATAAATAAAAAAGACATGTATCCATATATTCATTGCAGCATTATTTACAATAGCCAAGATATGGAAGCAACCTAAGTGCCCACGAATAAATGAGTAAATAAAGAAGAAGTGGTACATATATACAATGAAATAAGACTCAGCCATAAAAAATTTATAAAAGAATGAAATCTTGCCACTTGCAACAACATGGATAGACCTAGAGGATATTGTGCTGAGTGAAATAAGTCAGATAAAGACAAATGCAATATGAGGAATCCAAAAAACAAATAAACAGCACACCAGAAGGGAAAAAAAGTTATCTGGAGAGTTTTTACATATTCCAGGGCCCAGGCCATACCCTTGAACAATTAAATCAGAAACTCTGGGGGTGGGTGCAGGAATCAGATGATTTCAAAGTGCAACCAAGGTCTAGGTCAGCGGTTTTTAAAGTGTGGTCCCCAGGCCAGCAACAGCAGCCTCATCATCTGCGAATTTGTTGGAGAGGCAAATTCTCAGGCCTTGCCCGGGACCGTCTGAATCAGCGCTGGGTGTGGGGGCCAGTTTTTTGTTCTAATAAGCCCACCAGATGATTCTGAGGCCCACCCAGTTTGAGACCCTCAATAACAACAGAACTAAACTGATTTCTTGGCCTACAAGACCCATGGTCTCCAGTTTGACAAACTGTCCAAAAGGAAGCCCAGATGAGGGATTACAAGGTAATACCAGGGAAGCCTTTGCCTTTCTTGCAGAGTTGGCAAGCCTCTTCCTTTTCTGATACTGAGAGCCGCATCCTGATCTACCCCGTGGTGTTGGCCGTGGGGAAGCTCAGAGTCCAGTCTAAGCTCAACCCCAGTCACAATGTGGATCCTTACCTGCTTTCTCCTGTATTTCTCAGATATTTCCCTGGTATATGTGCCTTCTTAGGAAAGGGGCAGAGTGACCATAAGGGGTGGTCAGGGTTGAACGAGGCCAGAGAAGGGTGGGCACGGGAGCTGAGCACAAAGCACTTCCTGTGGCTTTCAGTGCTCACTGAGGCCCTGTCTATGAGCCCCTGACCCAAGTCAACACCATCGCTGTGGTTTCCTGTTTGCAGCTGCTGCACTCGGACCCAGCCCCACCCCACCACCCCCAGGAGGGAGATTGAGGAGATAACAAAGGACCCTGACAGCCCATCATAGTTGTTTCTAATTAGGGCAAGAACAGGAGGCTGGTCCTCACTTCTGAATATCTCCTCCCTATCCCACCCACCACTGTGCTTGTAGTTCTACCATATTGTCAATGTGGGCCTTTCCTGGGTGTCTAAAGTGAGATAAACTCTGGCTGGGTTTGAATCCCAGCTCTGCACTTCTTAGCTGTGTCTCCCCAGGCAAATTGTTTCTCTCCTCTAAGCCTCAGTTTCCTCTCTGTAAAATGGGTACAACAGCAGAACAACCCCCACAGGAGTGTTTGAGGGCACTGAAAGGGCCTAAGCACAAACGTGGCTGCTGCCACTCCTTCAGCGTCCCTCTCTGCCTCTGCTGTAAGGGACTCGGGTCAGCAGCTCAGAGGGAGGAAGGGGCATCAGAGACAGACTCCATCAACTTCATGTTTTGTTTGCAAAGGCCCTGTACCTGAGGTGGGAGAAGTCTCATATGAATGTGCAATGTGACATGTCCCTATGCCTCCTTAGGCCTCTTTCCCCATCTGAACAGCAGAGAAAGGAAGGTCATGAGATGGCTTCCAGTGGGTTTTCTGGCTCTGACTGGCTGGTGCCCCAAAGCACGGAGACTTTGTTAACTTGTGAACTTTTTGCTAAGAGATAGGATCATGTCTGGTGTCTTGGGGAGGTCAGGGAAGGATATCCTGTTGGATCCCTACTGAGGGCTGCTTACACCCTGTTAGAAATGCAGGTTAGTGCTCAATGGTAATGGGCTCTCATGGCAGCCAGTCAGCTAGACTGCCTGACTCCAGCCCTTTGCACTTCACCTCTGACCTCTGCCCCCAAGTCAAGCCCCAGTAGGGCTTACCCACCTCTCCTGGTCTGGCTCTCCCGAATGAGGAAGGCCCCTCCAGGGTTTCCAGGCAGCAACAGCAATTCCTCAGCTTTCTCCCGGCTCAGGCCCTCATACAGCCACCTGGGGAAGAAGCAGACAGGGGTCAGCCTGGGGGTGGGTGGCCCCCCAGCTTTGTCCTCCTGGTCCTGGCTCCAGGGGTCTCTGAGGACAACCTCCTGGGGTCAGCCCCAGCCTTTTCTGCCTGGAGATCTCATTCCCAAGAGCCCAGGGAGCTGGGAGCAAGTTGGGAGATCCTGGCCTCTCTTCTACCACAGCCCAGCCTCTACCACCACTATGCTACTCACCTGTCCAAGAAATCGCCCATTGCATTTTGTTTGTTTTAAAATTTTAGTAAAT
Source organism: Plecotus auritus (assembly GCF_963455305.1). Taxonomy (NCBI): domain Eukaryota; kingdom Metazoa; phylum Chordata; class Mammalia; order Chiroptera; family Vespertilionidae; genus Plecotus; species Plecotus auritus. Next base: position 60,113,383 of record NC_137782.1, on the reverse strand, counting down.
ATTTTATTTGGGCATTTTAAAGATTAACTTTGTAGCCAAAGGTACGCAGGCGAACCTTTTTTCATTATCACAGAAATATAACTCGCAACGAAGCTGATTTGTGGACAGACAGGCTGGAACTCAAATGTTCAAGATGCCTAAAAATTTTGGAAAATATCATGCAGCCCACTGGTCACCATACGTGCCTCTCAAAGCACAGCCCTTCTACCACCCTGCTCCCCGATGCCTCTCTCCATGCTGGGATTTTGATTACTCTGATCCCATATTTTTCTTCCTCTTTTCCCTTAATCCCTCACCTATATATCTATATGAACTTAATTGTAGTGGGAAGTTCAGGGTGGTTCTGCAGGAATTTTCTGGTCCTAGGCCATCAGCCTCCTAAGTCCCCAGGGTCATGCCCTGTGACCCCAGGCAAAGCCTACAGAAGCTGATTGGATGGAAATGCTGTCTCCGTGTCATTTTGTGAAATTCCACAGTCAAAGCCAGAGTCAGGGTTGAGATGATTCCAAGTAAATTAGAGAAGCTTTGTCTCACTAGGTGCCGGCAGCAAACATAGACTCGTTTATAGTAAATAAAACAAGTCATTCTGGTTGACTTATAAAAACTGTCATGTCTTATGAAAACAGGATGTAAAGGAAGGAGTGGCAAGGGAAGGGCACTTCTAGAGAGAGTCAGTGTCCCATGGCTTACCCTTCGTGCCATGCTGTGGATGTAAAACCTCCAACCAGAAGGCCCAGACATGAGAAAACACATGGCAAGGTGGGTTCACCTGGCTTGCAGACAACTCTGAGAGCTGGCCCTGTGCGGTGTCCACATGTGCCAGGATCCCTGTGTGACTCTCATCAGAGCCAGACACACCCTGAGCCCCAGAACACGACGGCCATGCAGTGCTGCAGCCCTGCTTTCGCCAGGAGCTGAAGAGTGGAGGTCACAGCTTGCACTTGCGCAGGGACACGTTCCTGGCCCGGTGCTGTTCAGGGAGGTCTCACCCAAAGGCACTGCACTGCCTTCCTCTCTCCAGGCACAGAATTGGTTCTGGAGTCAGTTCCTTTTGTCACTCCCTTTTGGCAGAGAGATGGCAGTGCTCTGTGGAGACCCTGTGTCCCGTGTCTGGCCCTCCCTCAGAGGCCCTTGTTTTCTTGCCTCAGGACATTTATTCAGGCTGCTCCATCTCCTGCAAGTCCCCCTTAGCATTCTCTACTAGTACCACCACACTGCCTGCAAACCACCTCCTCTGGGCTCCTGAGGGCAGAGCCTGGGCCTGATTCTCCCCCGTCCCCAGCTTTGCTCAGCATAGGACTGGACATAAAGGACTACGCTTGTGGGAAGTGAAAGCAAGAAGGTCCCCTAAAGCAGGGCCTGGAGTGGAAACTCACCCATGGGAGATTTTGGCCACATGGATGCTAGGGACGCTGTACTCTCTGCCTGAGCCCTCTGATAGCACCGTCCACCAGTCTCCGTCTCTGCAGAGAGAAAGGAGGGAGATCCCTCTCAGAAGGCTCTTGGAACGGCTCATGTGAGATTTACAAGGCCCTTCCAGGCTGGATCCCACCTGAGTTTCCCTTGCACCAACTAATCCAGGTACCCCCTGGGCAGTAGATGGCATGATTCAGGGCCCCTGAATGGCCTGCCCACCCAATGCTTCTCCCTGTAGGTGTGTCATGCTGCCTGAAATCCCAACATAGGGCCACACGGGAGCTCGGCACCAAAGGCCATGCATGCTCTTTTCTCCTGGGGGGAGTGGCCCTTCCTCCCATCAGTGCATCTTCAGGTATCAGGGGGAGGGAGCAGATCATCCCACACAATGCCCTTGGAATGACTTACTCAGAGATGATGGTCAGTGGCTCCCCCAGTCTCAGTGACAGCTCTGCCTGCTCTCCTACTGGGAAACTGCCCAGGGCCACGGCTGTGGCCTTTCTCCTCTCTGGATGGAGGGACAGAGATGGTTACCCTCTTGGCCAGCCCTGTCTCCAGATGTGAGATCTAGGAGTCTGGGATCCCACCATCAACCCTCACACAGGCATCCTGGGCTGGTTCCTATATGTCTGTGGTGACCCCAGATAGGAGCTCCTCTGAGCCTGGGGTGTTTTCTTTCTCTGAACTGTCCGCAGCACAGGGCCTGGACATCCCATGGTGCAGGGAAATTCCTGATGCCTGAATAAACAATGCAAGCAAGTCTTGTGGAGGGCATCCTACAATAAGGGTCAAACCAGGTTCCCGGGGAGGGCCCCTCCCCCTTCTGGAACCCTGGCCATGCACCTCTAGGAACTGCTAAGCTGCATATGTTGTCCCCTGGATTGCTCCTCTCCACCTGGCTGACTCACCTGCACCCTTCACTCCCGCCTGAAATGTCCCTTCCTTAGGGAAGACTTCCCTGACAAACCTCTTAGCAGACACTCTTGGTCAGAGTCTCTAAATCACATTGTTGCCAAAATCTAACACAATTGTAACTGATTATTGGTTAAGCACCCATCTCTGGGACTTGGTTGTCCCTGAAGGCAGGGACTGTGGTCTCGTCTACTACTGTGAACCCTGGTTGTGCGTGCACAAGGCCTGGCACAAAAGCCTTAGCTTTTGGATGGATGTAAGTCTGATGCATAGATAACTCACGGAACGGGTTGCCCAAAAGCCATGTTTCTGCTGTGAGCAGAACTAGACCTACCGAGAGAGGCCTGTCCTTTTCCTGGAGACCCTGGCAGAGGAGGGAACACGGCCCTGAAGGCAGGACACCTGCATGGGGGCCGGGAGATCCAACCCCGCCCGCGCCCCCTCCCCCCCACCCCCCAGCAGCCTGGGCATGACTCAGAGCAGCCCTGGGGCTAGATTCAGAGGAAATGAGGTGGAGGTAGGTCTGTGTGGTTTCCAGGTCTCTTCCTTAGAGGCCTGCTGGGCCCCAGGCTCTCTGTGCAGACTGGGTGGCTACAGGGCCTAGGGCTTTGGGACTCAATGGCTGGAGAGGCTGGTATTAGGGAGATGAGGATATTGGGGGCAGGGGCTGAGGAGAGGGAAGGAAGCCCCAGACATTGTAAGGGAGTTTTCAGACTCAGACAGATCCTGCCTCAACACTCATATGCAGACATTTGGTTCTGCTGTCTCCTAGTTCTGTTTAAGTGTGTTTTCCATGTCCTTCCTCCTAAAGGTGCCACTTGGTCTAGAGTAATCCTGTTATCTGTGATGGTTAACTTTATGTCTCAATGTGGCTAGCCCACAATCCCCAGATATTTGGTCAAACACCAGTCTAGATGTTCCTATAGAAGCATTTTTTATATGAGATTAACAGTTTAAATCAGTAGACTCTGAATAAAACAGATTACCCTCCATAATGGGCATGGCTCTTCCAGTCACTTGAAGATGTTAAGAAAAACAGACTGAGGTTCATTGAGGAAGAGGGAATTCTGCCTCCAGACTCAACTCTGGAATTCTGCAGCATCAGCTCTTCCCTGGGTCACCAGCCTGCCGGCCTGCCCTACAAATTTGAGACTTGCCAGCCCCCACAATTGCATGAGCCAATTTCTTAAAATAAATTCTCTCTGTGTCTACACACACACATACACACACACCAACACCTTATTGGTTCTGTTTCTCTGCAGAACTCTGATGAATACATTATCAAAACCCCAAATCAGGATGTGTCTTGAGAAAGGATTTGTGGGCTATTTTGGGAAACAAGAAACAAACTAAGGGCAGTAGCTTTGATATAAAAATATTAGAATTTATTTTGATTGTCTAATTGTCCTAAAAAGTAGCATTTTTATTCAGGACTACCTTAGAAAATAACAGCTATAGGTTCAACATGTTCATTGTATATGCCAATTTTTTTCCAATTGTCAAGCTCTAATTTCGCTTCAAGTATTTCACAGCACCTCTCAGGATAAGAGGAGAGGCTTTCACTGTCTAGTAGAATTTTATAGATAGAAATGATGATGGAAATGTTCTATAATTTTGCTGTCCAATTAAGGTAGCCAGTAGCTATAGATGGCTTTGAGCATTTAAAATGCAGCTAGTGTGACTTGAGGAGCCGAATATTTAATTTTATTTCATTTAAATTAATGTTAACTTAAATTTAAATAGCTTCACATAATTAGAGAATATTGTAACGGACAGTGCAGCTATGGAGAGCTGCAGAAGTGGGATTGGTCTTAGAGTTGCCAGCTCAGTCTCCAAATAAATTGGTTGAGGAGGAAGGAAGCCTTGGGAAATGCCTGGAGGACTATCCCCCAGCCTGGTTAGCACCTGTCACTCTCTTAGATGTTCTCCTGTACCTGGTTGTTTAATGTTGACTGCAAAAATGTAAGCTCTACAAGAGCAGGGCCCTGCCTGTATGGCTCACGGGGAGGGCCTGGTATACAGCAGGCACTCAATGACACTTGAAGCTGTTTGGAGTGGCTGGTCAGGAAGGCCCTGTGCAGCCTGCTGGTGCCTGGGAAAGACCTGGCTGTTCTGGGCCCCGTAGCTTACCTGGTTGCATGGGTACAGGGCCCTGGTCTTGGATGGAGGGACTTGAGCTTGGGCTTGTCAGGGTTTTCCCTCTGCTGGGCTGACTTCCCATTGCTCTTCAGAGAAGAACTCTCAGAAGCACATCATGGAGAGAAATCTGAAAGAGATGCTGTGATGGGACAGAACTGTGGCTCCAGGCCTGGTGCGGCCCCCTCCCTCCCTGGCTCTGTCCTACAACCTTGCTGATGCCTGCAAATAATCTCCCTCCCATCAGGACCAGGCTCCGGATTGTGAAGGTCTCTTCAAAGTGGACCCGTTTTCTCCCATCTTTACTGTGCTGCAGCCATGCTGTTCTGTTTCTGGGCCTTTGTGTGTGTGGTGCACCCTCCCATTGGCTGCAATACCCTATTTCCCCTTCAGGGCTGTCTTAATCCCACCCTATCCCAGGAAGCTTTCTCTGAATTCCCCCAGCCCTTGCAGTTGATTCAGATGGCCCACTCAGAACCATTTCCTGACCTAGGATCATATTTTGGGTGACAGGGGACAATGATAGGTCAGAGTTCACTCTAGGCATACCAGAACCCATGGCTAGGGTTAGAAGTGGACAAGGGGGTCCTAGCCAGTTTGGCTCATTGGATAGCGTGTCGGCCTGCGGACCAAAGGGTCCCAGGTTCAATTCCGGTCAAGGGCATGTACCTTGGTTGCAGGCTCCTCCCTGGTCTGGGGCCCTGGTTGGGGTGCGCGCGGGAGGCAACCAATTGATGTGTTTCTCTCACATCGATATGTCTCGGTCTTTCCTTCTCCCTTCCACTCTCTCTAAAAGATCAGTGGAAAATATCCTCGAGTGAGGATTAACAACAACAAAAAAGTGGACAAGGGGGATCTGGTGTCACAGCAAGCTAAGGTGAAGTAAACTGGGCAAAGTAAGATGACTAAGAGACTGTATGACACAGTGATGACTTGCAAGGCTTTGGAAGACTGGTGTGCCATTTCCTCTCTGCCTCCATTTCCTCATCTGAAAAATGGGGATAACAATACTTAACATACGGGTCCTAGAGATAAACATGTGAAAAGCCTGCTTTTCCTTTACTGTGCCTTGAATGTCACTTCACCAGAGCCTTCCCTTTTCTGTCTTGGCTCCCTGTTGTGTTCATTCCTGTTTTATTCATTTATTAAAGCTTTTGTTTATTTAATACTAGAGGCCCGGTGCACTGGGGGTGGGGGTGCGGGGTCCCTCAGCCTGGCCTGTGCCCTCCCTCGGTCCAGGACCCCTCGCTCCTTACTGTCGGCCTGCTTGCTGCTCCCTACAGCTCGGCTCACTGCTCCTTAGTGCTGCCTCGGAGGCTCCTGCCACCACCGCTGCACTCCCCAGCCATGAGCCCGGCTTCTGGCTGAGCGGCGCTTCACCCTGTGCGAGTGCACTGACCACCAGGGGGCAGCTCGTGCATTGAACGTCTGCCCCCTGGTGGTCAGTTCATAGCAACCAGTCATTCCACCGTTTGGTCGATTTGCATATTAGGGTTTTATTATATAGGATGCCATTATGCTACAGCTTAATGAAGATGGGACCTCTCCTTATTTGCCTGTTTTTTCAGCATTTTGTGAGGCCCTTGGCCCATAGAAGGTGGTTAGTACATATGAACTAGATGGATGAATGTAATTATTAGTTCTTTGGACAGGTGTCTTAAAAAAAAAAACTGATGGGAGAGGGAGAAGGAGAGGGAGGGGGAGAGGGAGAGGGAGAGGGAGAGGGAGGGGGAGAGGGAGGGGAGGGGGTGGGAAAGGAGGGGGAGGAGGAGGGAGAGGGAAAGGAAAGGGAGGGGGAGGGGGAGGGAAGGAGAGGGAGGAGAGAGAGGAGGAGAGGGAGAGGGAGAAGGAGAAGGAAGGGGAGGGGGAGGGAGAGGGAGGGAAAAGGAGAGGGAGAGGGAGGAGAGAGAGAAGGGGAGGGAGAGGGAGGGGAGGGAGAGGGAGGAGAGAGAGAAGGAGAGGGAGGGGGAGAGAGAGAGGGAGAGGGAAAGGGAGGTGGAGGTGGAGAGGGAGGGAGAGAGAGGGAGGAGAGACTTGTTCCACCCATTTATGCATTCATTGGTTGATGCTTGTATGTTCCCTGACGGGATGGAACCTGCAACCTTGGCTTATTGGGATGAGGCTCTACCAGGGGTCCTCAAACTTTTTAAACAGGGGGCCAGTTCACTGTCCCTCAGACCGTTGGAGGGCCGGACTATAGTTTTTAAAAAAAACTATGAACAAATTCGTATGCGCACTGCGGGCCCAGGACGAGTCGGCTGCTAAGCAGGACAGGCAGCGGCACCCGGCGGGCCGGATAAATGTCCTCGGCGGGCCGCATGTGGCCCGCGGACCGTAGTTTGAGGACGCCTGCTAGTAACCAAATGAGCTAGCTGACCAGGGCTGGTCAGCTGCCTTATCCTTAAAGTGATTTAAATTCCCAGGTTTCCAGGGTAATGCTGATTTTTCTAAACACTATTTTAAAGTGTTTCAGGGAGGTGGTTTCATTCCTTTCAGCAGAGATGCATAATTACACTAGTTTGTGATATAGCAGGCTCAGTCCTTACCCTTGAATCTTAACACCAAGCCCGGGTGAGGACAGGTGTCTGTCACCATCATGGACTGACTTCTATGGCCTCACAGGCCAGTCCTGTCTGGAGTAAAATCCTTGCAACTACATGTGCAAGGGAAGTGCCCTCGGTTCTGCCGTCTTGTGTCATCACCAGGGGCTAACAGTGCCTGTTTCTGCTGCCTCCCCCTGGGGTTTCAGGATTCATGGGACAGGCGCTCTTTAATACAAAACAGGCCCCATTAGGAAGTGGCTCCTGCTGACTTTGGGCTTCTGAAGCCTTGGTAGCCTAGATGGTGCTGCTGCCTCCTCAGGTCTCCGACTCCCTCGCTGCTAAGGCGCCCCTTCAGGTCAGGTTTTCAACATTCCTGCCGCTCCCCAGCCTTTCCCCTTGAGTATGAGGTGTGGGCTCTATGCTTTACTGTGCAGAAAACCCCAGGGGAGATCTTTCCTAGGTGGCACGAGGGATTAATGCAGGCCAACCAGGCTGGAGCTGTGTGACCTCAGAAAGAGCATGCGACCTTTCCGTCTCATCTGTGAATTAGGGATAACGCCGAGTCCACAGGGCTATGGGGGAGTCGAGGAGCCTGGCACAGAATGGGTGCTCAGTAAAGGTTAGTTTCCTTTCCCCTCCTTCAGCAAGAAAAGTCACCACAGTCACCAACTGCGCTAAACCCAGAAACTTCTTCCCGCAGCAGGTGGAGCTGGGGGATGGGCCGAAGGAAGTGGAAGTGCACTCAGACTGGAAGCCCCCAGCACCCTCTGCTAGCTCCCTTCACCTGGTGGGGCCAGGAAGCCTCCTGGGAGGCAAAATGAAGACCATGGGGTGGGCAGGCCTAGGAGGAGAGGGGTTGGCCAAAACTTTTAAAACAGAGGAATTAATAATATAAGCATTTGAGTAACTTACTGTGTGTCAGGGGACCTGGGCCAGTGGGTGGAAGGAGGCAGTAAAAAGCAGCTGAGATCAGCACAATGCCCACAATTGTTTTTATATCATCTCACCTGATCCTTTGAGAGGTCTGCATTTGAATCCCACTCAGATACAAGAACCAGGACCCACAGAGCCCGACCTCATGCTCAGTCACACAGCTGGTCAGTGCAGAGCGAGGTCTGCCATTCCTGCCTTGGTGTTTTTGTGCTTCCGAGGGTAATTTCTCAGTGGCGGAGTAAGAGTGGTGAATTTGGATTGAGCTCCCTCTTTCAGCTGAGAAATATCACCCTTTTGAGAGGAACTGACGGTACTAGAGTTGAAAGTGTCTTCAGAGATTATAATCCCGACTTCTCTCATTCACTGAAGTTGGAAAGCTGGGGCCCAGAGTGGGTCCCGAAGTCACACAGCAAGTTGGTAATTGAGATGGGACCAGATGAGGCATGCAGACAAGCTGGAGGGCACAATGTAATTCTCCAGAGGACAAAGGTGTAGGAGGGGGGCCTCGGTTTCTTCAGAACCCTTAGAAACCACCCTTACCCTAAGTAGAGACCTCCTTCTCGAGCTTTCCCCCAACTATAAAGCCCATTCCCAGTCTCTGAGGGGCCCATCCTTCCCCAGAGGCCCAAGGCCATCGGAAAACAAAACAAGCATACTTACTGTTTTCCTGTCACCAGAGGCTTCGAATGGGGGCTCAGCTGAGACACATGCTTTGGCTGGAGAGGTTAGGGCTTTGGGGGGTCCTTCTGGAAGCCTGTCAACATCCTTAGTCCTAGGACATCCAGGACCCTCTTGGCCGGGGAGAATTTTCAGGGAGAGGCCCTCGATATGGCTTTTGGTAGCTTGGTTTCTGCCTGTGGTTGGTTACCTGGGATGGGACAGGAGCCTGGACTGGGTGAGCCTCCCAAGCACAGGTGGGCCAGAGAAGGAGGCCCAGAGCTCTCTGAGCCTGTGACAGAGTCCTCGGGGCTCCTGGCTCACATCTGCAGACTCTGTGGTTCTCACAACCACCCATTTCCTCTGACGGCATCACAGACCATCAAAGAGCCACCTTCCCCAAGTTCCTGTTTCCTGGGCAGAAGCGGCTGCCTTGTCATGATCCTGGAGGGAGAGGTTTTTTTCTGTCTTTACAGCTTGGTCTTGCCCAAGGAACACAAAACGGAGGCAAATGAGCAGGAGTTTCCAGGTTTACCCGATTATAATATTCACCTGAGGGGCTTGTTAGTCTCAGAATCCTGGGATCCTCCCACATTTGAATGCAAGTCACCAGAGGAGCAGCCTAGGACTCTGAATTTTAAACAGGTTAAGAGATCCCTGTGACTGGCAAGTCCGGGAAGCACTGCCTTGGAGTGATGTGCCCCAACCTTCCATGTGTATAGGAATCACCCAGGGATCTTGTTAAACAGCAGATTCAGGTAAGTGAGTCTGGGGTGGGTGGGGTTCAGATTCTGTATTGCTAACTACTCCCAGGTGACACCCATGTTGCTGGTCTGGGGACACTTTGAGTAGCAAGACCTTTGGGTAGCGCTTCTCCAAGTGTGGTCCCCAGACTGGCAGCCTCAGCATCATCCAGGAATTGTTAGACATGCACATTCTCGGGCCCTATCTCAGATCTACTGAATAAAGACTCGGTGGTGGGGCCAACAATCTCTCACAAGCCTCCCAGGTAACTCTGATGCACACCCCTCGCTTGGGAATCACTCAGCCGGGATAAAGAATCTCTGGTATAATGGCTTTTGATTATTGTTACCTTCAGTCACAGAAACGTAAATAAAATTCCCAGCTTGTTAAAATCTCAATAACCAAACCCACTTGCAGCCTTTCCATTAGGGGGCTTAGTGTTACTGCGGAGATTTTTTTTAAAACACCAAATGACCCACTGCTCTGATATAGCGGACTCCAGCTCAGATTATGCAGCTTCTGGGGGGACCTGGTCAGCTGGCGCACACTCCAGCTCAGGTTCTCCATTTCTGCTAGGCAAGGTTGGTCTGGCATGAATTCCGTGAGCACTTGACACGGAGAGCTGAAGGAGCCAGGGCGGAGGTGCACTCTGCTAGAGCCTAGATCCGACGCTGAGTAGCTTTGTGACCATTTCTCATCCATAAAATGGGACTAGCGTGTATCTCACTGGGCCAATAGAAGGAAACATATAGGAAGATGCTAAGGGCCCAGCCTGCAGTAGGTGCTCAATAAAAGGCCGAAAAAAATATGAAAATACATTGATTTTGGAAGAACTAGGAACTTTTTCTAGTGAGGTGACCTTGGCCAAATCACTTAACTCTCCTCAGCTGTTCTCTGTAAAACAATCCACTTTGCCTTGTGAACTGGATAAAATGATTTGGAAGAGAGCTTTTGAAAAAAATATGTATTTTTATTTATTTCAGAGAGGAAGGGAGGAGAGAGATAGCTGCTTCCTGCACTCCCCCGCATTGGGGATCAAGCCCACCACCGGGACATGTACCCTGGGAATCGACCTGTGACCTCCTGGTTCATAAGTCAATGCTCAACCACTGAGCCATGCCAGCCGGGCTGGAAGAGAGCTTTACACAATCATCACATATAGTACCCCTGGCCACTTTCCTTACCTCCCACAAAGCAGGCACCCAAGATTTTTTTGGACTGAACAGGAAGAAAGAAAATGAAAACGAGAAGAGGAAAGTGGGCAGTTAGGGCCAGTATGGTGCATTCGGTTAAGGCCTGACTCCAGGCACAAGGCTAAGGTGGGAAAGCAGGCAACCATCCCTGCCAAGTGGGGCCAAAAAGGCTGCAGCAGTGTGGGTTTTAAGAGGAACTGTCCATCAGACCTCCGCCAGCTCTGGAACTCTGTGTTGGCCTGCGATGTTGGGAACTCAGCTTGGTGACCTGTATCTGTCCGCGTGCATTTGTTTCATCTCCTCTACCAGAATGAGCAGGGTCCGAGTCATTTTACAAGTTTCTCCCACAGACATAGCAACCTTGCTGTAGTATGGCTGTAGCAGCTCCTGGATCATTCAAAATTAACCTGAGATGGTGGCCTCCTGAAATTATTCTTGTGGGTACAAAGAGAGCCATTTCCGGAGAAATACAGCCTGGTCTGTTAAAAACCAACAAGTGGTTGTAGATTATTGCTGAGGGGTGGCACTCAGCAACCCCACACAGACGGAACACCTTTCCAAGACCTCAGCTTCTCCTCCATCACAAACCATGGTTGGACTTCTCACGATTTTTGGTTTGGATAGAGGATGTGTGAGACAGACTTGGGCTTCTGCTACGACCTTAGGCAAATTATTTATCCCAAGACTTCATTTCTTCGCTGGTGGGATAATGATCAGGGATGTGGAAATGCCCAGCACAGAGCCCATATACAGTAACTTGGTCCCTCCCTGAGTCCCAGTGAGTGGCTTAGGAGAAATAAGACCAGCAGTTAGGTAACAATCAGACATATACAGCTTTATTTAATAATCTGTAAAAAGTCGTACTCTGGCCGAGGGACGCATTCCCTATCTTGGCAGGAAGCGAATACGACGAGGAAAAAGCCCCTTCCCAAGATTTGGAATTGTGCCGCCCTGTGTTTACATCTCGGTGCTCTCAACAGCTGGGCCCTGGCTGTGTGGCAGCTGGTTTCACCCTCCACCCAGCGAGACTCACATCACAGTAGACTGAACACAGTTTTACCTGGACAGGCTGCCTTACAGACTGACCCCTTCCCTCCTACAAAAGAGAGTTCGCAGAATTAAGAATCTTCCTGAGAAATGAGTTCTATCTCAACTTCACTTAGCTTCCATTAAGTGTGCTGCAAAAAAGACTATACTTATTAAATAGGATATTATGTTAATGCCAGTTCCTCTTCCCACTGCCATTTCCTCACCACCTACGTAATTTTCAGGCCACACCTCTCCCTTTTTAGAGGTGGAGAGTGATTCTCCATCTCAGACCTGGAGGCATTCCTTGCACATGTCTGGTAGTAGTATCAGACAGTTTTGCTCCAGCAGAGTGAATGCCTGGCATTTAGTTTTCAACCTTCCTGTTCTAGTAAGAGTCCAATAATTAAGCCACGCCCACTCCTTGGAAACTACTCCATGTTGCACCAGAACCTCATTATTCATGGGCTTCTAACAGTACATATCCCTCCCTTTTATTTATAGAATAGTGTATGAAAATTCATTTGGACAGGGGGAGGTGGCTGGGCACCCTGCCTGCTTCTCTATATAATAGGCTCCCTTCTATTGGTCACAATCAGTCAAGAGTCCAAAGAGTAATTATGATCGTCCACATTCCTCGGAGCTGCTCTCTTCAGAAGTCACCTTGCAAATCTTGTTGACCAATTTGGAACCAAAAGAGAATGTAGTAACCTACCCAATCTAGAAAGCTGTTCTGTATATTTCCCCTAAAAACACCATTGAAAATGCAAAAAAAAGGGTCCCTTTTTTGTTTGTTTTTTGTTTTGCAGAAGCTCTACAAGAAAGCATGTCTAAAACCACAGATCTACGCACACACGAACACAGACACGCGTGCTCACACACATACATCAGGATTAAAGAATCTTATCAGATATGTAGTTGGGAAAGCATGGAGAAAAGCTGGCAAGAGAAGATATGGAGATGTGATCAGTTAAAGATGTTGGAATGTTACAGTAATGGCATGGAAGTGGTTCCTGGTACATACAAAAAGGGGCGTGGGCAGGCAGAGAATGATAAATCCAGGATACCAGAGAGAAAGAGTCAGTGGTCATGCAGGAGTTAAAGATAGATGCCGGTTTGCTGGATGAAATGTTATATTGCGGAGTGGTCGTTTGAGGATGGACTTGCATGGTCCAGGGGAGAAGCATCTGCTTAGCAGGACACCTCCATGGTCTGGTGTCTGTCCAGAACATCAGGGGACTCAGAGGATTCTTGAGTTCCATCTGACTGATTGCTGGTGACAGACCGGCTGAAGGCACTTTCTCCAGAGCCGATACTACTTGAGGTTGAGTGGGTTCGTGATCGGACGAGTCGGGTCATGCTGGCAGATGGTACTGTAAAAAAGAACCAAGAGGACTAGAAGATGGAGCCCTGGTTAAACTCACTTAATACAGAAGTTTCACCAAAGGCTTTATATTTAGCTTTCCCAATCCATTTAAGGTGACACCCAGGACAAGATAAAGCCATCTTCACTTTGCATTACTTGCTCTAGGTGAGTAGCTATATGCAAGGCTGCTTTAATCCTCTAGATCTGGAATCTTAGTTGATTCTTGTCCACAGCAGAACAAGGAGAAACCTAAGTCCAGAGTATGCCTCTTAGCTATGCCCACACCATTCATAATGAATAGTTAAGGAGGAAGCTTTGGGAACCCACACAGGTAACCAAAACCTGTAGTGCATGCAAGAATAAACTAAAAAGAAAGACAAACCACACAAGTATGAAGGTGTTTCACAAACACAGTGCAAGCCCGATACAACAAGACTAACACCCATGTCCACAGGTTACCTTGCTACCTGGGGAGGAGACATGTAGGAAGGTGTGGGTTAGAGAGGGCTGGAGGGCCTGAAGCTGGTGGCTGCCTGAGCGGGAAGGGCTCTGAGGGTGGGTGTTTAACTCAGACTCCTGTTCTGCCACTGCTTTGAGCCTAAGGTCCTCCACTTGGCCAGAACAGGGCCTTACCTGGCATAACCTCTCTGCCTATCTTCCTGAAGCACCAGCCATTCCCTCCGGCTGTTACTTCAATGCTGGGGTCAAAAGATGCCATCACCGGCAGAAATTTCTAGGCACAGGTTCTGATGGTCCTATTTAGAATCAAGGCGGCCCTTTGATTCCTGCGTCTGGGAGTTAATACACGATCCAGTAGGTAATGGGGGAAAAGGGCCCTGCCTATAAGGTTTCAGTGCTCCTGTAACTTAACTTAGGATGATAAGAGGAAGCGCTATTACTAGTAAAACCCACCCCTTTCTTGCTTCCTGGGGGCCCAGGGCTAGACCTGCAAGCTAACACTCTGGGGCACAATGAACCACGTTCTATCAGGCTCTCACTGCACAGGAAAACTGCGGACATGCTGCAGGCAGCCAGTGCAGCCAGGAGAGCATGGCTGGGAGGCGGGAGCAGGGCCGGCACAGAGGAAGGTACCTGACTCGGTGCTCAGGTGACCGAGCTGCACATACGGGACTGGAAGCAGGTGGACACAGGAAAAGGCAGGTTAGTGACCTGTGAGTGCCAAGTGACAACCTCAGCTGCCTAGCAGACACTGACAGAATACTCTTAAGCCAAGGATTAAGTTTTTGTTTTTTGCTTTTTAAATATGTTTTTTAAAAAACGATGTTAGAGGTAAGAGGGAGTGAGAGAAACATTGATGTGAAGGAGAAACATCAATTGGCTGCTCCAGTACCTTCCCTACTGGGGATCAAGCCTGCAACCCAGGCATGTGTCCTGACCCTGAACAGAATCGGCAACCTTCTGGTGCATGGGATGACATGCAATCAACTGAGCTACATTGGCCAGAGTGCTAGGGTTGAAGTTTTATCTCAGACAGGTGAGGCTGATGGATGCTCTATAGAATCTCAGATGTTACTTCTCTCAACCAGTCAAAGTTATTAGTCTTCCCCTTCACTATAAACAGCCATCCCTGCTTTGGATTAGAAATGGGCTGGAAGGCCCAGCTGGTGTGGCTCAGTGGTTGAGCACTGACCTACGAACCAGGGGTCATGGTTTGATTCCCAGTCAGGGCACATGCCTGGGTTGTGGGCTCAATCCCCAGTAGGGAGCGTGTAAGAGGTAGCCGATTAATTATCCTCTCTCATCATTGATGTTTCTCTCTCTCCCTCTCTCCTCCCTTCCTCTCTGAAATCAATAAAAATATATTAAGAGGGAAAAAAAAAGAGAAAGAAATGGGCTGGAAGATCGACTGTTTTCTCGGAGAAGGATGAGAGAACTGGCTAGGAAAGGGGCTCCTGTCCCTCCCAGTGACCCAGAGGGACAGGTGTGGGCTTGGTTGGCAGTACGTCACAGACGGGATCACACAGCCACTCCAGACAACACATACATGCTCTGTCTGCCAGGTATCGGGGGCCCAGCTGCTGCCCAATGGCCATTATCCGCACTAATACCCAAAACAGGAGAAAACCACCCTCCTAGGTGAACAGCTCTGTACCTGGGCGGAAGAGTTTTTCTTAAAACTCCAAGAAAGGGGCAAGTGTGGATAGTCTGTGACAAATGAGAAAGCTCAGGGGTCTCACAATTCGAGATCAGGACAGTGGCACGTGCTATGGACACATCCTTTGACTCACTCTAAAATACTCTAAGTTCACCTCCTGCTGTGGAGCAGATTTACTTGAGGGCACTACTCTTTTCTTCTCTAGTCGCCCTTTTGTTTCTCTAGGCCAGCAGTCCCCAAGCGGTGGTCCGCGGACCACTGGTGGTCCGTGAGGTCAGAAAGGTTGGCGACCGCTGCTCTAGGCTAGGAGTCATTAACCAGCTGAGTTTAAACGCAAATCATAATTTCAGATTTACAGCTAGGCCAGCCTAAGCTTCAGTGGTTCAACGTGGGGGCTCTGCAATCAGACCGCCAGGGTTTGAACATGGCTCTGTGGCTGAACTGTTACACTCTGGGAAATGTGCTTAGCCCCTTTGAGCCTTAATTTCTTCTATAAAATAAGACTAATAGCAGAACTTACCTCTTAAGTTTATAAATACAGAGTGCCTGGTATATAGCCTCTAATTGCTTAATAAGTGTGTTAGCTTATCATACACACACACACACACACTGCAGAACTGTTTGGGTTTCTACTTGACTTCAGGCTGGCTAGCACAGAGAATTGTGGGTTCCCACAAGATGTCAAAATGATCCCAACACCAATAAATGTTTGCTAGATAGAAAATTGTATACTACTCACTGTATCCCATTCCCTGCAAAAAGTACTTGAAGGCCTCAGTGAGTTTCCCGGGCTAGGGTGACAAAATAAGAAGGCATTAATGTTTGTACAGGCAATGAGGCAGAGTCCAATAGTGCTTTAAAAAAAAAAAAATCTCCTTACCTGAACTACTTGGGGCAGTCCACCACAGTCTGCCATCTAAAAGAGGAAAAATATGTAAGTCAGCTGGAACTTACACTTAAGGGAAATGCTCTGAAAATCCACTAGTCCTTTAAAACAGGATAGGATTGAATTTTAGGTTCCTCAACTTAATGTTTAACTGCGTCCAAGTATACATCTCCTCAATGCACTCTTATACAAAGACTTATATTCTAGCAATGACCTGGTACATAAATCTGAAAATACTGTTACTTAATCAGTAAGGTGCAAAGCCTCGCTTTCAGGCCCACAGTGGGACTTTTCTGTTAGGGGTGGCGGTGAAGTTAACCACCACCATCAACCATGGTTCCACCTCCACCTGAAGGAATGTTACTCTCAGAGTCCTCAGTGTAACCCTAACTTCTCAGGGTTCCGTGTGTTCCAAGTTCCCTCTCAGCTGTATATTATATTTATCCCATGCCTAAGGGGATTCTCAAATCAGGAGCTGGCTCCAGCCGGTTTGGCTCAGTGGATAGAGTGCTGGCCTGTGGACCAAAAAGTCCCTAGGTTGCAGGTTCCGCCCTGGCCCTGGCTCTGGTCTGGGCACATGCAAGAGGCAACCAATTGATGTGTTTCTCTCACTTCGATGTTTCTCTGTCTTTCCATCTCTCTAAAAATCAATGGAAAAATGCCCTTGAGTAAGGATTAAAAAAATAAATTAAAAATCAGGTGCTGATGTGGATTCGGCCAACTCGCTTGGTCAGCCACTTTCCTGCTATAGCTAGATTTGGTGAGGCTGTCTCTCACTTCATTAATCTTTTTTTCTTTTTTAAAATGTTTTAGCTGATTTTTTTTTTTTTTTTTTTAGAGAGAGAAAGGAAGAGGAAGAGCAAAACATTGATCAGTTGCCTCCTGCATGCACCCCGACTGCGGATCAAACCTGCAACCTGGGTATGTGCCCTGACTGGGAATTGAACTGGCGACCTTTTGATGTACAAGATGACAACCAACCAACTGAGCCACACAGGTCAGGGCACTTCATAAATCTTTACATCTGATCATTCTCACTTGTGTAAGGATTTCTAGGGTTCTGTTAGCATGCACTGGAGTTACCTGGAGGACTCATTAAAACTCAGAATCTTGGGTTCCTGCTCTAGAGATTCTAGGGTGGGGTCAAGAATTTGCATTTGCAACAAACTCCCAGGTGATGCAGATTCTGTCAGTTTGCAGGGAATACTGTTTCTAGGGCATGATGGCCAACCAAGAGCCCACCCTCCTCCTTCCCCTGTTTTGCATTTGGTACTCAGACAGTATCCTATTCAGGCTGACTGGCATTTAAAAAAAAGATGTGAACCCCATGGTTTCTATTCACTAGCACCGTGGTCGGCAAACTGCGGCTTTGCGAGCCACATGCGGCTCTTTGGCCCCTTGAGTGTGGCTCTTCCACAAAATACCACGGCCTGGGCGAGTCTATTTTGAAGAAGTGGCGTTAGAAGAAGTTTAAGTTTAAAAAATTTGGCTCTCAAAAGAAATTTCAATCGTTGTACTGTTGATATTTGGCTCTGTTGACTAATGAGTTTGCCGACCACTGTACTAGCACAAAAACTTTCCTTAAGGGAGGGACTATTATTTAGCACATGGGATACTACAGACAGTAAAGAAATTTGGGGTTAATAAGGAATAGTCCCCTGAAAATTACAAGAATAAGAGCAGGAACAAACATGATTTAAGTATAAAACAGACCTAACTGGCACAGGTTATATTTTTATGATGTTTAGGAATCAAAATCTGATTAGAACCATAAATCAGTTGCCATATGCAGAGAAAGAATATTGGGAGAAACTATTTCCAAGCTTGACATCTATCAAATAGTTGGAGAGTCAGTTCACTCATGGGGTTGGAGATGGGCACTTTTGCCCACATCTATGGCTACTGCAGAGTTCACTTTTCTGTTTCTGGAGTATGGATTCAAACCTGCAGGGAGAAACTAATTTGAAACCACATACTTTAAAAACATTCATATTTTAGACTAGTTCATCAATCACCTGGGCCCCAGAACACTTAGTTTTGTCACCTCTGAGTATTAACCTCATGCTATATTTCCAGGAACTATGGGCTGCTTCTGGTGACAGCACTTCCTTTTCAATCACACTTCAAAGAGAAAGGGAAGAAAGCAGGTGTTTCAGGCTGAGAAGGCAGCAGTAAGCAACATAAAATCAGCACTCATATCTATAGTAATCCAAATTCGAACCAAAGGGTTAGTCCCTAAACATTACACTAGAGGTGCTAGAAAAAGCAAGAGTAATGTTCTTGCCTGGAGTTCAATCAAAAGGGGGAGAAACTTGATAGTAACCCTAAAAATTTAGTACATGAGCTGTTCTCTATTTGCCTAAAAGAGAGGTTATTGGGAGCTTGCTTTCTAATACAATAGGATTTAGCATATAAAGAATTTCTATCCATTATCTTAATTCTCACAAAATTAAATAATGCTTATCTATAATAATAAAAGCCTAAGCAACCATCACAACTGAACAGACGACCGAACAGGCTGCGTGGGGCGACCAGGCCAGCAGGGGGGTTAGTGAGGGGTGACCAAATGACTGAGCAGCAGGCTGCATGGGGTGACCAGGCCGGCAGGGGGATTAGTGAGGGGCGACCAAATGACTGAGCAGCAGGCTGCATGGGGTGACCAGGCCGGCAGGGGGGTTAGTGAGGGGTGACCAAATGACTGAGCAGCAGGCTGCATGGGGTGACCAGGCCAGCAGGGGGGTTAGTGAGGGGCGACCAAATGACTGAGCAGCAGGCTGCATGGGGTGACCAGGCCGGCAGGGGGATTAGTGAGGGGCGACCAAATGACTGAGCAGCAGGCTGCATGGGGTGACCAGGCCGGCAGGGGGGTTAGTGAGGGGCTACCAAACGAATGAGCAGCAGGCTGCATGGGGCAACCAGGCCGGCAGGGGGGTTAGTGAGGGGCAACCAAACAATCAAACAGCAGGCTGCATGGGGCAACCAGGCCTGCAGAGGGGGCAGTTGGGTGTGACCAGGCCGGCGGGGGGGGGGGGGGGGCAGTGAGGGGCAACCAGGCAGACGGGGGGGGGGGGGGATGGGCAATTGAAGGTGACCAGGCTGGCAGGAGGGGCAGAAAGGGGCAACCAGGCCGGCAGGAGGGGGCAGTTGGGGGTGACTAGGCTGTTAGGTGGGCAGTTGGGTGTGACCAGGCCGCCAGGGGGGGCAGTGAGGGGCAACCAGGCAGGCGGGGGGGAGCAATTGGAGGTGACCAGGCCGGCGGGGGCGGGGGGCAGAAAGGGGCAACCAGGCCGGCAGGGGGGGGCAGTAAGGGGCAACCAGGCCGGCAGGGGGGGCAGTTGGGGGTGACTAGGCCAGCAGGGGGGGCAGTTAGGGGCGTTCAGTCAGGTAGGCAGGTGAGCAGTTAGGAGCCAGTGGTCCTGGATTGTAAGAAGGATGTCTGACTGCTGGTTTAGGCCCCATCCTCAGGATCGGGCCTAAACTGTCAGTCGAACATCCCCCGAGGGGTCCCGAATTGGAGAGGGTTCAGGCTGGGCTGA
Source organism: Plecotus auritus (assembly GCF_963455305.1). Classification (NCBI taxonomy): domain Eukaryota; kingdom Metazoa; phylum Chordata; class Mammalia; order Chiroptera; family Vespertilionidae; genus Plecotus; species Plecotus auritus. The sequence goes on along the minus strand of NC_137782.1, from coordinate 60,093,919 downwards.
GGGGACCCCCCATGCACAAATTTTGTGCACCGGGCCTCTAGTGAAGTATATAATGACACGGGAAGATGCTCATGTCAAAAACGTTGAGGAAAACAGGGCTAGCCTAGCTGGTTTGGCTCAGTGGATAGAGCGTCGGCCTGTAGACTGAAGGGCCCTGGGTTTGATTCTGGCCAAGGGCACATGCCCGGGTTGCAGCTCGATCCCCAGTAGGGGGTGTGCAGGAGGCAGCCAATCAATGATTCTCTCTCATCATTGATGTTTCTATCTCTCTATCCCTCTCCCTTCCTCTCTGAAATCAAAAATAAAAAACAACAACAGTGCTATAAATATCCTATAGTCTTAATGATCTAAAACTGTATAGGAAAAAGACATCAATATTTTTACCATAGGTTGCCTTTGGGTGGTGTAGGATCATGGATAATTTTTACTTACATTATTCTTTCTACTTTTCTCTATTGTCCAATTTTCTACAAGAATATATTAAGGAAATTTTTTCTTAAAAAAAAAAAAAAGAATAAGAGAATTTCAGAGAGCGAGAGAAAGAAGCTTTCCTTCTTTCTGGGCAACTATTCCAGAAATACAGTAATCTGAACCATGTATAAAATACTCTGATATGGTTGGCAATAAGGAAAGAAAATGTATTACCTTTAGCAAAGTTGTATTTATAGGATTCAGGCGAGAATTGCATTCAACCTAAAAAAAAGGAGAAAAATTTAGGAACTACTAGAAATAGAAGAACTAGCTTGGCATGAGAATGATCTTCCGGGATCAACAGCTCAGTCTGGAGGTGGCTGAATCGGCCTAAATAAATAAATGAATAAATGGGAGATATATTTATATGATGCTCTTTATATCTGACATTTCTGAATAGATCTAAAAATCTAGCTAATTTCACTACTGAATCAGTTACAAGTAGACTCTTTAAAGAATCACATGTTGAATTTAATTCCTTCTACCACCTTATATAACATGGGGCAAATTACCAACTTCTTTAAAAAGTAAACTGGACCTGTGGCCATGATCACCTGCTGTGGTCCTGATGGCTTCCCAGACAACTGACCCTGGCTGAGCCCTGTGCACCTCCTCTGTCCATTTCTTACCTTTGTCCTATGCTCTGGAGGTAGTGGGTTTGCCATTCCTTGCACCCAGACTCTTTTGTGCCTTAAGGTCTTTTTGGCTGTCTCATCTAAAGTTGAACCCTCTATGGTTTTTCTCTCACAACAGTCATCATAATAAACAATTATAACCTTGTGTATTTACATATTTGGTATCTTGTACTCCTGTATCCACAAAGGCAGGGACCTCAAAAAAATGTTTTGGGGAGATAATCTCTAGATTTAGCAATGTTTTCTGGCCAATCTGATCAACTGGATCCCTCACCTTTTACACATCTGCCAAGCACAGACATACAAAGCACTGTACACTGTTTGGAATCTAGTGTGGTGAAGACATAATACAAGGCAGAATGACATCACTTTAAAATTTCACAAGCGAGCTGAGTGAGTATAGAAGAATGACTAGACTTTCTGGAGATACAGTAGAAGTAGTGGGTGTTTGAAGGTTTCCAGAGTCAGGGGGGAGCATAAACAAAGACCCAGGGGACGTGAAGTGGATGAACAGAGCACGTGTAGTGCTTCAGGGACAAGAGTCTTATGAGGATTACGCAAGTGGGTTGAGACTGGAGAAGCAGACTGACGATTACCACGGAAGGCAAAGAGCCACGGCAGGTTTCTGAGGTGACGGGGTGTGAGCTGTTTAAAGAAAGTAACCAGCAGTGGCCTGTATGACGGATTGCAGAGGCAGAGAGACAGTTAGGTTTTGAAATTACCAAGGAAAGAACCAGTAATCCAGCTGAACTTTTGCTCTGGGCAGGTACATACAAAACGCTTATAAAATCAGGGGATGACTGAAAAGCTAGGATCATCAAATCAAAGTTTTTACTCTATACAAATAACAATACAGGCAGTGATAAATAAACATACTAGTTTACTACAGAATATGCATTAACCCTAAGGGGTAGAATTATTTATTTTAAAAATGTTTTTTATTAATTTTTGAGAGAGAGGAAGGTAGAGGGAGAGAGAAACATCAGTGAGTAAGAAACATTAATTGGCTGCCTCCTGCATGCTCTCCCACGGGGGACTGAGCCTGAAACCCGGGCATATGTCCTGACTAGGAACGGAACCGGTGACCTCTTGGTGCATGGGATAAAACTCAACCAACTGACCCACATCAGCCAGGATGAATTTTTTTTTAAAGAACTTTATTGATTTTAGAGAGAGGAAGGGAGTGGGAGAAAGAAACATCGATACATTGCCTCCTGCACACCAGGGATCAAACCTGCAACCTGGGTGTGTGCCCTGACCAGGAATCGAACCTGCCACCTTTTGGTGTGTGGGACAATGCTCCAACCAACTGAGCACAATGGCCAGGGCCTAAAAGGTAGGATTAAAACACTGCCAGGCACAGTGCTTAGCATACAGCAGATAGGCAATACGTATTTTCTAGAAGAATACACTCACAAGTCCAGTTTAATATAACAAATCATGCTTTCCTCTGGTTCAACAATCTGTAATTTCTATGTCTTTGTAAGAAGTCTCCATATCTGGTAGGCTAAGCACAATGGTTATTTTTTGACACGTTTACTCCCCAAATGCAGAGTCTCCATCTTACTCTTTTTTGTATTCTCTATAACATCAGGCAAATAAGAAAAGCTCAAAAAATGATTCTGAATGAATGTGAGCAAGAATAGCTAGTAACAGTGCTCACTTTGGCAGCACATATGCTAAAAACAATAGCTACCAACCGTGACCAGAACTTGTTTGAGTTTCTTCTTGCTCTTCCATGCATAGACAGGCCTCTCTGTTCTCTACCAGCTTGTGGGATTAAAGTGCTCTGCCTGGGGAGCTAGATCTGAATCTGTCTAGAACAGCATCTACTTTGTGGCACATATAGGGCTAGCAATGTTCTTCTCTATAAACATGAAAGGTGTGAGCCCCACCCACCAGGCTCTGAAGAGTGGTTAGAGCGTTGGCCCACTACACCAGAGTGGAGGGTTTGACTCTTGGTCAAGGGCTCATACTTGGGTTGCAGGTTCAATTCCCAGCCCCAGTCGGGGCACATGTAGGAGGCAAACAATCAATGTATCTATTGATGTGTCTCTCTCACATCAATGTTTCTCTCTCTCTCTCTCTCTCCCCCCCCCCATTCCCTCTCCTCCCTCCCTTCTACTCTCCCTCTCTCTCAAAAAAAAAAAAAAAAAATCAATGGAAAAAATATCCTCAATGAGGATTAACAATAAAAAAAAAGTATGAGCCCTGACTGGTGTAGCTCAGTTGGTTGAGCATCGTCCCCTGCAGCAGGTCACTGGTTCAATTCCTGGACAGGGCTCATGCCTGGGTTGCCAGCTCAATTCCCAGTAGGGGGCATGCAGGGAGGCAGCTGGTTGATGTTTCTCTTTCACAAAGATGTTTTTCTGTTATTCCCCCACTCTCTAAAATCAATAAAAAGATATATATATATAAAGTAGCCCTGGCCAGTTGCTCAGTGGTTAGTGTCAGCCCAAGGACTGAAGGGTCTTGGGTTCAATTCCTGGTCAAGGGTATGAATCTAGGTTGCAGGTTTGATCCCTGGACCTGGTTGGGGCACGTATGGGAGGCAACCAGTCAATATGTCTCTCACACATCAATGTTTCTCTCTCTCTCTCCCCCCCGCTTATCCCTTCTTCCCACTCTCTCTCTCTAAAGATCAATGGAAAAAATATCATAGGGTGAGGTTTAAAAAAAAAAAAATCAAAGGTGTGGAAATCAGAAAAGCGACCTTACCTTTATGAGCCAACCTAAAAAGCCTTGAAAACATTGGAAATGTTGCATAAAGTCTATGCAATTTAAAAAAGACAAAAGCCCTAGCCAGTTTGGCTCAGTAGATAGAGCAATGACCTGTGGACTGAAGGGTCCTGGGTTCGATTCCGGTCAAGGGCATATGCCTGGGTTGCGGGCTCAGTCCCCAGTAGGGGGCATGCAGGAGGCAGCCGATCAGTGATTCTCTCTCATCACTGATGTGTCTATCTCTTCCTCTCCCTTCCTCTTTGAAATAAAAAATATATTAAAAAATAAAAATAAAAAAGACAAATAATTCAGCATTATTAGGGAATTCTAATTAAGGGTATTTTCTTTTAAAAATATATTTTATTGATTTTTTTACAGAGAGGAAGGGAGAGGGATAGTTAGAAACATCAATGAGGGAGAAACATAGATCAGCTGCCTCCTGCACACCTCCTACTGGGGATGTGCCCACAACCAAGGTACATGCCCTTGACTGGAATCGAACCTGGGGTCCTTCAGTCCGCAGGCCGATGCTCTATCCACTGAGCCAAACCAGTTAGGGCTAGGATATTTTCTAAAAACAACACTATTTTTGTTTTAAGTACACATTTATGAAAAAAATGTGTTTCTAAATCCTCACCTGAGGATATATTTATTGATTTTAGAGAGAGGAAGGGGGAGGGAGAGAGAAACATCAATCATCAATGTGAGAAATATAGATTGGCTGCCTCTTGTACTCGCCCCAACCAGGGATGAAACCCAAAGCCTAGGTATGTGCCCTAACCACGAATCAAACCCATGCCCTTCCAGTGTACAGGACAATGGTCCAATCAAGCCACACCAGCCAGGGTGGAAAAATGTTCTTGATAGATGTTTTCACAGAACCTATCTCTACCTTTTCGGCCAGAAAAAACTGACCTTCTTGGTGAACTGAGATCATCACTATAATTTTACTAGGGGCCCAGTGCACAAATTCGTGTATGGGTTGGGTCCAGTCGGCCCGCCCCCCGATGGTGTGTGTGTGGGCGGCAGGGGTCTACTGGGGGCGGGGCCTGCTGGGGGGAGGGGCAGTTGGCCAGCCGCCCGCCCCCCCCACCTGGTCAAACTCCCAGTTGAACTCCCTGTCGAAGGGACAATTTGTATATTAGCCTTTTATTAGATAGGATTACCTTTTGGGGGAAATTTTTTTTTTTTTTGGATGTGAGGGTCAGCTGCCTATGTGCTCAAGCCATGCCATATATTTTATATGAGAGATAGACTGTTTTACAGGGCAATACAGGGAGATGTGAATATAATCTATCATCAACTATATCTCACCCTATAAACACTCCCTCTCTCAGCCCCACCTTTTTTGCCTATGTATACACTCCTGATGAGTTATTAGGTTCCCTTTCTAAAAAGCCTTACTCCCTAACATTTTCCTCTAAAAAGGGCAAAAGTGAAGGCTGCCAAAGAAAGCCAGGTAACTTCACACAGGTACTTTAAGTTATATATGCTGTGGGAAACACAAGCAAATGCTAACAGACATGAAAAACTGTCACTTCATTTGTAACCAAAGAAGTGCAAATTAATTAACCTACCAATTAACTAATAGAATTTAAAAATCTAGTGCTGGACAGGCATTCTCAAACATTGCTGGTGGCAACACACTGATGAGTCCTTTTTGGAAAGGAATCTGGCAAAATATATCAAAAATCTTACAAAGGTTTATGAAACACTTCTGGATAGCCATCCCAGGAAAATCAAAGATTCAGGCAGATTTTATAAAGATGTTCAACAGCAACATATTAATGGGACAAAATCAGAAATAATCAACAGGAGAATGAGGTTAAATAAACAAAGGTACATTTATAAGACTGAATTATACAGATATACTGACTTTATACTATGAGAAAATGCTATCAATAGTATTAAGTAATCAAGTCCCAACACCTTTAAAGTAAAAAAACTTATTTAAAATAAAAATTTGCCTTTAGGTAACTGGATCATGATTTTTCCTCAAATTCTTCTATTTTCCATTTTTTTCATATTTTCTGCAATGAGCATATATTATTTTTAACAACATGCTATGTGCTTAAGAAGGAGGTAGAGAAAAGCATACAGGCTCCAGCAGCCTTCCAGCCTGCTGATTCAGTTCCAGATTTATGGTGGCTGTAGAACACCGAGGCTGCTAGCAATCTGACTATAAGCAAATAGTGTTTAGTTGAACTACTTGACACAAAGTGAACTGATCCCTTCTGATGAAACCTAGTGATCAAGGAGGAATTCATTTATAACAAAGAGCAAGAACTTATATTTGTAATCAGAAATAACAAAAACTAGTATTTACAAACTGTTCCTAGCACATCAGCAGTGTGCTATATACATTTTATTACATTTTAATCTCATTCATCTTCACAACATCAGGACATACTTACCACAGCCTCAACTGCGGGTGAATTGTCCCCTACCACCAATAAAGTGGAACACCTGCAGAAAGCCAAAATAAGAGGCGACACTCAGCAAGCAGAACATAAGCTCCACTGAACCCTGAATTTGTCTATGAAAGGCAAAGATATCCAGCAATTTAGAGGGGAAACTGAGGGACTTACTTTTTTAAAATTTATTTTTATTTTATTTATTTATTTTTATTAAGGTATTGTATGTGTACATATCTTACCATTGCCGCCCCCCCCCCCCCCCCACTCGGAGGGACTTACTTTAAAGTCTTTGATTTGTTATCGTTTTGGCCCAGCATGGGTCTTTCAATCTCCAGGTCTCTGCGTCTAGAGAAACAAAGGAAGCAATGCCCTTTTTCAGGTAAAATCATGACAACTCAGGTTATTTCCTGGTCATGAAAACCAAAATATTTCAGGGAATGTAAAAACTATCTCTCTTTCACACCTGATGAGGGAAGGGGCCTTTATGTGGTTTGTTCACAAGTAGCCATCCTGAATGGTAGAGCAGGAACAAGGTTCCTAGCTCAACCCTGAAGGACTAAGTGGGATGCTAAAGGAGGCAACTGTAAAACTCAACAGGAACGCTACTGAAATCCTCAAGTCCTAAGGGCACTTAATTTTCCAACTTGTTTATAAAAGAATAAATTCCTTTTAAGAGAAGGGATTTTTTTTTTGGACGGGGGGAAACGTTTTCCTTGTAACTAACATAATTATTGACTAAAAAGAATGAGGTTCTGTTCATGTGTTACTTCTACAAGATGTCAGCAAAGAGAAACTGAATCAAGGCCCAAGATTCTATTATTTGTCCCCCCAACATGCACTTTTCTGTGCTACCTCAAATTGTGTGTTTTTATGTGTGTACATGACTTTAGGTACTTTTAATCTCAAAACACCTAAAAACAACTGGTACTTGAACTTGCACAAAACAGCTTTCAGTTCATTCATTCTTCTTGATAGATGTTTTCCTGTCTAAAAGCCCTTCGTGTTCTATTGTGGTAGGTAAAACAGCACAAAAACAATCCCATCACACATTAGAAGAAGCAGTTCATTTCCCCTTTCCCTCCCCCTAAAAGTCCATTATGTTTTTAGACCTGGTCTGCATTTAAGTAAATAGGAAACAACTGTACCCGTTATAAGAACACAGGAAGAGCTGTAGGTTTTCTTGGTTGATATCTTGGGCAATATGCAGTCTGTAGGTTTGAATCAGGTCCAGGTTGGCCTGTAACTCTTCCTAGAACAATGGAAAGACGCAGTAAACTTCTGAGTTACAGTATAAGCCTCCTGTGTTTGGTTTGCAATATCAATGTCCGAAACCAAATCTCCCTGTCTGATATTTGTATCAGACTGGTTCAGTGCCACATTCTGTGTTGGATGAGGGCACCAAAGGATCTGTGATGGAAAAGGATGGTAGCCAACTCTAGGTCAAGCGCAAAAACTTGGGAATATGCTGACTAACACCACCTTCCGCTCAGTGGAAAACTGCCCTAGATTTGGATTTAAGTACTATCTGTGGAACTCAGGTCACCTAACCTTTCTGAACCTATTTCCTTATTTGTGTTTTTTTCATGTTGTGCCATTTCTCATAAAAACAGAGACAGTATCTGTAAAATGAAGATAATAACCAGTTACAGGGCTGCTTTAAGGATTATATAAGAAAAGTTATATGAACTGTAAAGTTAAAATAAATGGAAAGTAACATTTCTCTTAATAGCCATAAATCTGCATAATTTACCTATATCTTAACTGACATAACCAGTATATTACTATTTATATGCTATCATTTAATAATATACATTATAGAGTAATATATTACATTCCATTTGATATCTTACTAAGTCAATTTATAATTTAATCTTATTACCAACACTATTAATGGTATAAAACTCAAAAGAAACAAAATGGCATACACAGTAAGAAGTGAGTCTCCCTCCCTACCACCCATTGCCCAGTGGTCCTCTTGCTGGCCTTCTCGGAGACCATCAGAACAAGTTGCCAGATTCTTGGGTACAGAAGCATATATGTACATATGTGTACGTACACACACACACACACACACACACACACACACACACACACACACACACCAGTAAGCAGTTTTAAGCAGAGGGAAAATGTTTGTATTAGAGGGAAAAAATGCATCAGGAATAGCAAGAGAATCACTTAATCTAGGGCAGTGTGTCACGGTCACCAGCAATCCTTGGGAGAGAGATAGAGATAAAGACAACATTTGTTTGCCTTCTCACTGTCATATGGGTGAAGTGAGCCAAGAATACAGTTGGAAACTGACCAAATGGATCAGTCTACCTGAAGCTGAACTGCACTGGAATCACTCCAAGGAAACTTGGTCAATACTAAAGGTATTATAGTAAGAAAAGTAAACAGTAAATGAAGCACACAATAATTAGAGATGAAATTATCTCCAGCTCCCCTTTGAAGGTCTGGAGAGGAACTTGAGTAGCAAAGTTGGAGATAAAAAAGGGAAGAAATGATACTGATATAAAAGAAGTAAAACTGGCTTAAGTGCTAACAGAACTTCTTAGGCAAAGCTGTTATGTATAAATTGACCTCCACCCACCCACCTTTTAAAAAAACACAAATTGTTAGACTTATTATTTTACACACTGCTTTTCCACTTAAAAGTATGGCAGGGGTCATTCCTTATTAGGACATTTGGAGCTGTCTCATTTATAAATGCTACCTGTTTCCCCACAGGCCTGGCTAGTACAAACAATCACTCTTTAATTTTTGCTAATATGATAGATTAAAAAAGGGGGTATCACTGTGGTTTTTTTCTATTAGTGAAGATGAGATTATTCATGTTTAAAAACCTTATTTGTTTCCATTTCAAAGCAATACCAACATTCGCTTACTTGAATTTTAAATGAACTATTCAGCCTTGTGACAACCCATTGCCTATGACCTTACACGTTTTTAATTAAACACACATTATGTATGTGCCCAGCCGGCGTGGTCCAGTGGTAGAACCTCAACCTATGAACCAGGAGGTCATGGTTTGATTCCTGATCAGGGCACATGCCCGGATTGTGGGCTCTATCCCCAGTGTGGGGCATGAAGGAGGCAGCCAATCAATGATTCTCTTTCATCATTGATGTTTCTATCTCTCTTCCTCTCCCTTCCTCTCTGAAATAAATAAAAATATTAAAATAAAATACAGTTTAAATACACATTATGTATATATTGTGAGGATGTTCCTGCTTTACAGAAATTATTAAAATTCTGGTCTTGCCCTAACCGGTTTGGCTCAGTGGATAGAGCATCGGCCTGCGGACTGAAGGGTCCCAGGTTCGATTCCGGTCAAGGGCATGTACCTTGGTTGCAGGCACATCCCCAGTAGGGAGTGTGCAGGAGGCAGCTGATTGATGTCTCTCATCGATGTTTCTAACTCTCTATCCCTCTCCCTTCCTCTCTGTGAAAATCAATAAAATATATTAAAAAAATTTTTTTAAATTCTGGTCTTAGCTTTCCCTATTTAAAACAGTGTTCCTAACATATTCAAATGAAAGCCTCAAAGCCTCATTCTTCCATGCCAGGCACTGTTAGAAGACCTTAGAAGTAACTGCTTTCCCTAATCAACTGCTCACAGGTATCCTAGAAGTCTGGCCCCAGGTTACTTAACACCCCCTGAATATGTCTTATAATTTCTTTCTTATTACTTTTGAGCAAACTATTCCCACTTCTGGAATGATCTCCTTCCTTCCCAAATCTAAAATGTTGAATTTTATCCACCCTTCAAGACCCAGCTGGGATACTTTCTCTACATTGAAGCCCTCCCTGATCCCAAAATCAGAAGTAAACCTCTCCTGCCTTTGAATTACTCAGGTGCCTCACACTGCCTCTCATTAAGGAACCCTGGGATGGTAGAAAGAGAAAAAGGTCAGATTCAGGCACACCTGGCTTCAAGTCTCCTCCTAATATGTTACTAGCTGCTAACCTTGTGTAAACCAATTCATTCTTCATCTGTAAAGTGGGAATAATACAATACCCATTATGAGATTACTAGACTGAATTTATTAATGTAGATGAAACATCTGAAATTTGAAGGTGCTCAATGAAATGTAGATCTTACTACTTATCCTTTTTTACCCATGCTATAATAGTATATGTGTGTGTGTGTGTGTGTGTGTGTGTGTGTATGTATATATATATCCTCTTCCCACAGGGTAAACTCCTGGAGAACAAGGGCCATATCTTATACACCTCTGTCTACCCCAGTGCACTAAGAATAGAATTTTGTGAAGTCTGTGAACTGGTTTTTAAAGTCTACAGTCAAAACCAAACATGCTATGTCTTCAGGAAAGTAACTACACTACCCACCATTATGTAGTGCAAAGATCATGATATTTGAGAATTCTAATTAAAGATGTTGGATTAAAATACAGCTTTACTCCTTTAAGAAAAATAAAAAAATTTTCTATCATAAACTCATAAGAACAAATAGGAAAAGTGAAAACAGCAATAACATTTTGAAAGTGGGAAAGCAGAAGGAAAACTAATCACTCATTTAGCAGACTCGATTAAAAATCCTAGAAGAAAACACAGGCAGTAAAATCGTAGACATCTCACATAAGCAGAATTTTCGCTGATACATCTCCTAGGGCCGTGGTTGGCAAACTGCGGCTTGCGAGCCACATGCGGCTCTTTGGCCCCTTGAGTGTGGCTCTTCCACAAAATACCATGGCCTGGGCAAGTCTATTTTGAAGAAGTGGCGTTAGAAGAAGTTTAAGTTTAAAAAATTTGGCTCTCAAAAGAATTTTCAATCGTTGTACTGTTGATATTTGGCTCTGTTGACTAAAGAGTTTGCCGACCACTGTCCTAGGGCAAGAGAAAAATAGAAAAAAATAAACAAATGGGACTACATCAAACTAAAAAGCTTCTGCACAGCAAAAGAAACCAGCATTAAAATGAAGAGGGAGAACCAAGATGGTGGTGTAGGTAAACACCTGTACTTGCTGCCTCCCACAACCACATCAAAATTGCAACTAAAATACAGAACAACTGTCATTCAGAACTGCCTGAAGTCTGGCTGAATGGAAGTCCTAGAAAAGAAGAAAGTGCATTGCCCTAGCTGGTTTGGCTCAGTGGATAGAGCATCAGCCTGTGGACTAAAGGGTCCCGGGTTCAACTCTGGTCAAGGTCACATGCCTGGGTTGCAGGCTCGATCCACAATAGGGGGTGTGCAAGAGGTAGCCAATCAATGATTCTCTCTCATCACTGATGTTTCTATCTCTCTCTCTCCTTCTCCTTTCCTCTCTGAAATCAATAAAAATAAAAATATTTTTTTTTAAAAAAAGTGCATTGAGATGGTTGGAGAGGCAGAGGTATGGAACAGGTTGGTCCGACACCCACATGTGGCATTTCTTTAATCAGAAGGGTTATCTCCAAGGCCTCCCATGAAAAGCAGGGGTCCCAGCCCCACACCAGACCCCAAGCCCAGGGTTCCAGAGCTGGGAAGAGAAGTCCCCATAAACTTCGGGCTGTAAAAGCCAGCTGGGATTATGGTTGAGTGACATGGAGGCTGCTGGATTCCCAGGTATTCCTCTTAAAGGGCTGGCACACAAACTTACACTGTCCAGCTTCCTCTGAGTTCCAGTGCTGGGTGGTGGCTTTGGGGGAATTCAGGGACATATGGGGAGGAAATGGACTGTGTGGCATCTGGGCAGGAACTCAGGGAGGCAGCTTTCTCCCAGACAGGGGTGCACGCAGGGTCACTGTTCCTGTGCTGGGACTTCCCAGTCACAGAGCTGCCATCAGAGTAGCCCACACTGTTCTCTGCCCTGGTGATTCCCTGACACCTGGCCACATTCAATTTGCAGCCCTACCCAAGCTGTTTGCAGCCGCTTTTCCAGATGAATGGATGTCCTGGGTCAGATTTCAGACTTTGCTAAAATCTCTTAAACAAGCAGCAGCTGGAGTCAGCATACCTCAAACCTATCAATAGAAGACCCAAGATCCAGCAGTAGCACCAGCCTGCCTTGCTTCACAGATGGGCCTCACCTGGGCACTTCCTATCCCAATACAAATAGCAGCAACCTGCAGATCTTTCTGTAGCTCCTGCCAGGTGGCCTTAGGCAGTGGCTGACTTTGCACCTCTCAGGAGGCCTGAGCCAGTGCACACAGTGGATAGCTTCAGGCCATAGCAGATTACAATTCTACACATCCACAAGTGACACATGCAAGGGGAAGACTTAGTGAGCACCAAAGCACCACTGAAGCAAGTCCTGTTCCATTGGGGTGTCTCCTGCATAGCATCTCTTCCATTGTAGATGCAGCTGGTCCTCACAGCCAATTGGCCTGGAGGCCAATTCCTCCCAGTGACGCCAATAGCAACCAAGGCTCAACTATAACAAGACTATGCACACAGCCCATATAGGGGCGTACCTAGAGTGCCCAGCTCAGGTGACTGTGGAGGTTGAGCCACTGGGTCCTACAGGACTCCTATTTCACAAGACTGCCCTACCAATTCCAGGAGAATTAACAGCTCTACCTAATACATATAAATAAACACAGGGAAGCAGTCAAAATGCGGAGACAAAGAAATATGTTGCAAATGAAAGAAATGGAAGTAAGCAAGCTACTGGATACAGAGTTCAAAACAATTGTTATAAGGTTAATCAAGGATCTTAATGAGAGCTTCAAGGGATTTAGTAAGACTTTCCAGGATCTAAGTGAGAATGTCAAAGACATATAAAAAAGACCAGTCAGAAATTAAGCATACACTAACTGAAATAAAGAATAATTTACATGTCCTAGCTAGCTTGGCTCAGTGGATAGAGCATTGGCCTTCAGACTGAAGAGTCCTGAGTCCAAGCCTGATTCCAGTCCAGAGCACATGCCCAGATTATGGGCTCGATCCCCAGTAGGGGGCGTGCAGGAGGCAGCCAATCAATGATTCTCTCTCATCATTGATGTTTCATCTCTTCCTCTCCCTTCCTCTCTGAAATCAATAAAAATATATTTAGAAAAAAGAATAATTTACAGGGATTCAATAGTAGAGGATTCCAAGAATCAAATCAATGATTTGGAATATGCGAAAGCAAAAAACACCCAATCAGAAGAGCAAAAAGAAAAAAGAATCCAAAAATATGAAGACAGTGTAAGGAGTCTCTGGGACAACTTCAAGTGTACTAACGTTCACATTATGGGGGTACCAGAAGGAGAAGAGAGAGAGCAAGATATTGAAAATCTATTTGAAGAAAAAAATGACAGAAAACTTCCCCTATTTAGTAAAATAAATAGACTTACATGTCCAGGAAGCACAGAGAGCCCCAAACAAGAAGAACCCAAAGAGGCCCACACCAAGACACATTTTAATTAAAACTAAAGGCTTGGTACACGAAATTCATGCACTCGGGGGCGGGGCGGGGGGTCCCCTCAGCCCGGCCTGCACCCTCTCGCAGTCCGGGAGCCCTCAGGGGATGTCCAACTGACAGCTTAGCTAAGGATGTCTGACTGACAGCTTAGGCCTGCGAGGAGCGGGCATAAGCCGTCAGTTGGACATCCTTAGTGCTGCTGCGGAGGCGAGAGGCTCCCACCACTGCTGAGCAGTGCACTCCTGTGGGAGGGCACTGACCACTAGGGGGCAGCTCCAGCATTGAGCATCTGCCCCCTGGTGGTCAGTGCGCATCATAATGACAGGTCATTCCACAGTTTGGTCGATTTGCATGTTAACCTTTTTATTATATAGGAGGCCAAGGAGAGACTCTTAAAAGCAGCAAGAGAAAAGCAGTTAGTTGCCTACAAGGGAGTGCCCATACAAATGTCGGCTGATTTCTCAACAGAAACTTTGTAGGCCAGAAGGGAGTGGAAAGAAATATTTGAAGTGCCCAGTCAGCATAACTTAGTGGTTGAGTGTCAACCTTTGAACCAGTAGGTCATGGTTCAATTCCCAGTTAGGGCACATGCCCAGGTTGAGGGCTCAGTCCCCAGTATGGGGCGGGCATCAATCATTGATGTTTCTATCTCTCTCTCCCTCTCCCTTCCTCTATAAAATCATTAAAAATATATTTAAAAAAAAATGGACAAATGACTGGAATAGACACTTCTCAAAAGAGGACATACAGATGGCCAAGAGACATATGAAAAAATGCTCAATGTCACTAATCATCAGAGAAATGCAAATTAAAACTAAAATGAGGTATCACCTCACACCTGCCAGAATGGCTACCATCAATAAATCAACAAACAAGTGCTGGTGAGGATGTGGAGAAAAGGGAACCCTAGTGCACTGCTGGTGGGAATGCAGACTGGTACAGCCACTGTGCAACACAGCATGGAGCTTCCTCAAAAAATTAAAAATGAAACTGCCTTTTGACCCAGCAATTCCACTTCTGGGAATATATCCTAAGAATCCCAAAACACCAATTTGAAAGACTATACTGGTATGCACGCCTGTGTTTATAGCAGCATTATTTACAATAGCTAAGATTTGTAAAGAGCTCAAGAGCCCATCAGCAGATGAGTGGATAAAAAAGCTGTGATACGTTTACACAATGGAATATGACATGGCTATAAAAAAGAAGGAGCTGCCCTAACCGGTTTGGCTCAGTGGATAGAGCGTTGGCCTGTGGACTGAAGGGTCCCAGGTTCGATTCCGGTCAAGGGCATGTACCTTGGTTGTGGGCACATCCCCAGTAGGGGGTGTGCAGGAGGCAGCTGATCGATGTTTCTCTCTCATCGATGTTTCTAACTCTCTATCCCTCTCCCTTCCTCTCTGTAAAAAAATCAATAAAATATTTAAAAAATAAATAAAATAGAGAATAGAAAAAAAAATGGAGAAAAGTATGTGAAACCAAAAGTTGGTCAGTTAGACTGACCAGCAAAAACAGAGATAAGACTCAAATCACTAAAAACAGGAATGAAAGAGACATTACTGTCAGCGTTACAAAAATAAAAATAATTATTAAGGGACTATTATGAATAATTACATGTCAACAAATTAGATAACTTAGATGAAATGAACAAATTCCTAGAAAGATTTAAACTATGCATCTAAAGAAGAAATAAAAAAAGTGTGACTAGATCTATAACAAGAGATAAAATTAGTAACATAAAAACTTTCCATTAAGAAAGCTTTGGTCCAGATGGCTTCAATGTGAAATCTACCAAACATTTAAAGAAGAATCCACAGTAATCCTTCCCAAATTCTTACAAAAAATAAGAAAACACTTTTCAGCTCATTCTATGTGGGCAAGTACTACCTTAATACCAGACAAAGGCATCATAGGAAAATTACAGACCAATATTCTTTCTGAATATAGACACACACACACAAAAATACTAGCAAACCAAATGTAACAACATAGAAAAAGGATTATATTATACACTATGAACAAACAACATTTATCCAAAGAATTCAAGGTTAGTTCAACATACCAAAAAAACATACGTAATATACCATATTAAAAGAATAAAGCACAAAAGTCACACATATATCTCAACAGACACAAAAAAGCATTTGACAGAACCCAACACACTTTCATGATAAAAGGACTCAATAAACCAGGAACAGAAGAGAACTTTCTCTACCTGATAAAGGGCATCTATGAAAAATTCACAGCTAACATCATACTTAATAATGAAAGACTGAATACTTCCCCTGAAGATCAGAAACAAAACAAAGATATCTACTCTCATCACTTCTATTCAACATTGTACCAGAGGTTCTAGCAATGGCCTAGAAAGTTCTGTTTAGGCAAGAAGTGAAATAAAAGGTATCCATACTGGAAAGGAAGATGTAAAACTATGTCTATTTGCAGATGACATGAAAACAAGTCAAGCTAATTAATTAGTTCAGCAAGGTTGAAGGTTATAAGATCAATATACAAAACTTAATTGTATTTAGGTTAATTCACTGGAAATGATGAAATACAAGGTCTTTGATCTGGTAGACTACAGGCTCGGGTATCAGGTGATATACAATGCTGAAAACAGGAGGGTTTAGTGAAAATTTAAAGCCTGAATGTTGAGGCCCTGTCTTTTTCTACATTTGGGTGCAAAAATACTAATGTGTCAGGCGTGCAATCTCAAAGTTTATCTGAGGAATCTGATTAATCCTGCAGAAAGATCTAAAGATATCGACATCAAGTTGGAATTTGGGATTTTCTCGCTGTTTCTGGTCTATGAGGTTGTTTCCGAGCTACATTGTAGCAATTTTGAGCATCATCTTCTGCTTGAACTCTTTGGGGACAGAATCTAGGAGGAACTTCAGGCTGTGACTAGACTTCCAGTGGACTCACCAAAGAAGCTTGACCCCCGAGTTTTCTCAGATGCCCGGTGAAGAAGATTCAGCTGGCACTCAAGCTGTCTCAGAAGTACTAGCAAAGAAACTTAGTAACTTGTCTCTCAACCCTAGTACCAAATTACCTTCCCTTCCACCAAAATGTTCACCCCAAAAGCAGGACAGAGAAAAAAACTTAAAGGGGTCTGGACTGGGGCTGAGTCAAGTCATGCTCTACAAGAGGAGACGGGGAGTGAGGACCGTGGAAGTGTTTGGAAAGAAAGGACGCAAAGGCTGATTCAAGTTATTACATACCACACCATGTGTCTGCTTAAAAAAAACCCAGAGGAGAGGAAACTTGAGATTCAATCAAGAAGCCAAAGATTTACATGTAGCTGCAGTTATTGCCTATTAGATGGAGATCCTTCTGATATTATCATTGAGAATTATGATTTAGTTATAAACTTTATTGTTTCTTATTTGAGTTGTAACAAATTTTTGGATGTGCTATTTCAATATTTAGTAGCAATTGTGTGTATAGGGCATCCTATTAAATGGATGTGCTATTTCAATATTTAGTAGCAATTATGTGTATAGGGCATCTTATTAAAATTTGAGGCCTGAGACAGTAAGAAAAATAAATAAAGGTACTGACATCAGGGTTCGCCAAAGAAATGGCCCAGTCTGATCACCCACAGTGGTAAGCCTCACCTGCAAACAGGCCTTTTAGTGATCCACCCTTACTAAATATGGACAGCCAGCCAATGGGATCAGTAGCCATTTGGGAAAAGCTCCTGTGACAGTTAATCAATTTCTGGTTTCTCACCTCAGATCTCCCATTCTTCGTAATATAGAAGATAGACTGCATGAACACTTTCCTTCTGCCAGTCCTTTTTTAAAAACTTAGCACAGGAGCCAGTAGCCAGATGTCAGGAACCTTCACAGACCAGCTGCAGTTACACCCTCAGTCCACACTCTCCCCACCCAACTGCAGCTTCTATATAGCAGCTCAGACCTTGTTTTAGACAAATGTCTCCCCCATATGGTAAGTGGCTCTAGGGACCAGTTATGGCCTTCATACTCAGGCGAATTTCTTCACTAGTGGTTGGTTGTGTTTTCTGTGGAAACCATGCATCCCTCAAAGAAGCATGACTTTCCAGCTTGGTGGTGGAGGCTCAACTAAGTCAGTTCCTTCAGTGTCCACGCTCCCTCAGCCTAGAAGTAGCAGCTACTTTTAGATCTTTTTTTTTTTTTTAATATATTTTATTGATTTTTTACAGAGAGGAGGGGAGAGGGCTAGAGAGTTAGAAACATCAATGAGAGAGGAACATCGATCAGCTGCCTCCTGCATACCTCCTACTGGGGATGTGCCCACAACCAAGGTACATGCCCTTGACCGGAATTGAACCTGTGACCTTTCAGTTCGCAGGCCGACGCTCCATCCACCGAGCCAAACCAGCTAGGACTACTTTTAGATCCTTTGGAGTCTTCTTTTACCCCTCTGAGAAATTAAGCACCTTTTAGTAGTTAACAATATTTTATTTAAATTTTCTTTGCTCAAAGTATGTGCTTTCTGTCTCCTAACCAGACCTCATAGAAACAGCCCACAGGATGGAAAGTGTGACCTGGAGACTGCTGCGGTGTCACCAGGAAACTCTGACTTATGTCTAAATTAAAAACAAAAGGGCCAGACCCTGGAGAGGAAGTGCTTTCCTCCCATTGTCACCTTGCAGTGTCCCTCCCATGTCCTTTATTTATAAACTAGAGGCCCAGTGCATGAAATTCGTGCGGGGGGGAGGGGGTGGTCCCTCAGCCCAGCCTGCACCCTCTACAATCTGGGACCCCTCAAGGGATGTATGACTGCCCGTTTGGGCCCGATCCCACTGGATCGGGCCCAAACAGGCAGTTGGACATCCCTCTCACAATCCAGGACTGCTGGCTCCCACCGCTTGCCTGCCTCTGCCTGATTGCCCCTAACCGCTTCTGCCTGCCAGCCTAATCACCCCCTAACCACTCCCCTGCCAGCCTGATCAATGCCTAACTGCTCCCCGGCCAGCCTGATTGCCCCTAACTGCCCTCCCCTGCAGGCCTGGTCCCCCCCAACTGCTCTCCCCTACAGGCCTGCCCCCCCATAACTGCCCTCCCCTGCAGTCCTCGTAGCCCCCAACTGCCCTCCCCTGCAGGCCTGGTCCCTCCCAACTGCTCTCCCCTACAGGCCTGCCCCCCCACAACTGCCCTCCCCTGCAGTCCTGGTAGCCCCCAACTGCCCTCCCCTGCTGACCTGGTCCCTCACAACTGCCCTCCCCTGCAGGCCTGGGTCCCCCCCAACTGCCCTCCCTTGCTGACCTGGTCTCCACCAACTGCCCTCCTCTGCTGGCCTGGTCACTCCTAACTGCCCACAACTGCCCTCCCCTGAAGGCCATCTTGTGGCGGCCATCTTGTGTTCACATGGGGGCAGGATCTTTGACAACATGTGGGCGGCCATCTTGTGTGTTGGAGTGATGGACAATTTGCATATTACTCTTTTATTAGATAGGATCCTAATACCATCGACTGGTAAAGGAGAAATGCTGGACAGAAAAAGAATGCAGTCATGGCTCAGCACTAAATAATATTTACATAGGATGACAGTGTAAATATTGGAAATTGATCTAATCCCAAGTTATGTTACATTGGGAGGTTGGAATGGTGGGAAATACAAATGTGTGTCACGAGGCCAAGTATGTAGGAGAGAAAAATCATTTTCCATAATGGAAAGCCAAAAGAAAATGCCTACAGCTAAAAACTCAACAAGTGGAAATATATGCATATTTAAAGAGGTAGGCAAAGGGAATTGAGAGCATATATCTAAAAAGAGATGTATGAGAATGTTCATAGCAGCTTTTTATTCATTACTAACACACCCCAAACAAAACTAGACAAAACCCAAATGTTCATAGGAACATTTGTGGTATTGCAACACAATGGACTGCTACACAGTAATAAAAAGAATGAATTACTGATACACAGAATAACATGGATGAATCTCAAAGACAATATATTGAAAAAGAAGCCAGATCCAGAATAGTGTACAAGGTGATTCCATTTATATTACACACTGTGGACAGATCACGAGAATTCTCGTGTTTTCTGTTCTAAGGCTTGTGGCCAATCACAAGAATTCTTTAAAAAGATATTAGCTTGTAAGAACATGTAATAAATAACTTCAAAATGCAATGGGTATTTAATTTTAAAGAGTGCCTTTAACATTTATGTAAAACATTTTCTGTACTCATTCAATAGAAACTTATCTGGCCACTGGTTAAAGCAGGGGTCCTCAAACTACGGCCCACGGGCCACATGCGGCCCGCTGAGGACATTTATTCAGCCCGCCGGGTGCCGCTGCCTGTCCTGCTTAGCAGCCGACTTGTCCCAGGCCCGCAGTGTACATAGGAATTTGTTCATAGTTTTTTTTTTAAACTATAGTCTGGCCCTCCAACGGTCTGAGGGACAGTGAACTGGCCCCCTGTTTAAAAAGTTTGAGGACCCCTGGGTTAAAGCTAGCAATAAAACTACTGGTCCGCAATGTGTTAAGATTAAGAACAGGCAAACTAACCTTTAGAGCTAATAGTAATAGTGAATAAGTTGTTCGGGGAGGGGTATTAGTGAGTAGGAAAAGGTAATAGAGACCTTTTTGGGATGATGAAAATATTTTATATCTTGATTTGGTGGTGGTTACATAAGAGTATCCTATATAATAAAAGCCTAATATGTTAAGTGTCCGGCCCTCTGTTCAACCAATAAAAGTGTAATATGCTAATGACGAGAGGCCCATTGCACGAAATTCATGCACGGGGGGTGGGTGTGTGTCCCTCAGCCCAGCCTGCACCCTCTCCAATCTGGGACCCCTCGAGGGATGTCCGACTGCCCGTTTAGCCCTGGTCACCCCTAACCTACCAGGATTGGGCATAAACGGGCAGTCGGACATCCCTCTCACAATCCAGGACTGCTGGCTCCCAACTGCTCACCTGCCTGCCTTCCTGACTGCCCTTAACCGCTTCTGCCTGCCAGCCTGATCACCCCCTAACTACTCCCCTGCCAGCCTGATTGATGCCTAACTGCTCCTCTGCCAGCATGTTTGCCCCTAACTGCTCTCCCCTGCAGGCCTAGTCCTCCCCAACTGCTCTCCCCTGCAGGCCTGGGTCCCCCCCAACTTCCCTTCCCTGCAGGCCCGGTCGCCCCCAACTTCCCTCCTCTGCCGGTCTGGTCACCCCTAACTGCCCTCCCCTGCAGGCTTTATTGCCCCCAACTTCCCTCCCTTGCAGGCCTGGTCCCTCCCAACTGCCCTCCCCTGCTGGCCATCTTGTGTCCATATGGGGGCAGCCACCTTGTGTATTGGAATGACGGTCAATTTGAATATTATTCTTTTATTAGATAGGATAGAGGCCTGGTGCATGGGTTGGGGCAGCTGGTTTGCCCTGAAGGGTGTCCCGGATCAGGTTGGGGGTTCCCTTGGGGCGTGGGGCGGCCTGGGCGAGGGGCCTGTGGTGGTTTTCAGGCTGGCCACGCCCCCCGGCGACCCAAGCAGAGGCCCTGGTATCTGGGATTTACTTATCTTCTATAATTGAAACTTTGTAGCCTTGAGCAGAGCCAAGCCTCCTGCTTGCTCTGTGGCTGCAGCCATTTTTGTTGGGATTTATTTATCTTCTATAATTGAAACTTTGTAGCCTTGAGTGGAGGCCTGGGCCCGCCAGGGTGTGTGGAAAGCTTGGCTTCCTCCATTGCCAGGGAAACCCAAGCCTCCTGCTCGCTCCATGGCCGCAGCCATCTTGGTTGGGTTAATTTGCATATTCGCTTCTGATTGGCTGGTGGGCGTGGCTTGTGGACAAAGCAGAAGTATGATCAATTTGCATATTACTCTTTTATTAGATAGGATTAAAAAGAAAGCAATATGGAGGCAAAGCCCAAAACAGCCAAAAGGACCTAAGAAGCAGGAAATAGAATGGGTGGCAGATTCTTTGTAATAAACTCTGTAGAACTTCTCTACTCTAAAAGATATGTAGAATTTGTAACTTTGATAAAATATAATCTAAATAACAGAAAGCCCAGCCGATGTGGCGCAGTGATTGAGTGTGGACCCATGCAGTCAGGGCACATGCCCAGGTTTCAGGCTTAATTTCTAGTACGGGGCATGCAGGAAGCAGAGATAGATGTTTCTATCTCTCTATCCCTCTTCCTTCCTCTCCCTCTAAAATCCATAAAAACATATTTTAAAAATTGAAAAAAAAAAAGATTATTAACTTTGGAGTTAATCTGACCTGGATTCAAACCACTTCTATCTGGATAATAGTGGCAAGTTATGTTCCCCCTCTGGCCCTCAGTTTCTCCATCTTAAAATAAATCTAATAGGCCCTAGCCGGTTTGACTCAGTGGATAGAGCTTCGGCCTGCAAACTGAAAGGTCCCAGGTTGGATTCCGGTCAAGGGCATATGCCTGGGTTGTGGGCTTGATTCCCAGTCGAGGACTTGCAGGAGGCAGCCAATTCATAATTCTCTCTTATCATGGATGTTTCTATCTTTCTCTCCCTCTTCCTTCCTCTCTGAAATCAATAAAAATATATTAAAATAAATAAATAAATAAATAAATAAATAAATCTAATAGAACTATGTGAAAAATAACTGAGTTTGTACCTTAAAGTACTTATCAAAGTGCTTTGCACATAATGAGTACTCAGTAATGCCAGTTTTCTCCCCATCTATCGTTTTCCTTCCAACACAGAGACTACAGTTGAGAGTACATTACTCCTACTTATTTTTTCTCATCTCCCCATTCCAGATACCTCACAGTTTCCCAACCTTATTGCTCTTTATTCCCTCACTCCTTCCTAGGTCACCTGTGATATTGGGATTTATAATAAGAAAGATATTATTGGTTTATATTCTGTCCCTGGCACAGAGCTCCTAAACCCTAGGAATTTCAGAAGTAAAAAGAGCAAGTAATGTGTATTGTTATGTTAATAAAGTGACTAGGAAAGCCCCTAAGTAACTGCTGGATGGGGGCTGGTTGCCAGGGAAACCAATCTAGTGAACTTTTAGTCTCACCCCCTGACCTCTGGGGAGAGAGGTGGGGACTAGAGATCGAGTTCCATAGATAATGACCAATGATTTAATCCATCACAACTGCAATGAATCCTTCAGAAACCCTAAAAAGACAAGGTTCGAAGAGCTTCCAGGTTTGTGAACATGTGGAGGTTCTGAGAGAGGGGCGAGTTCTGAAGAAGGTATGGAAGCTCCTGGCCTCTTTCCACTTACCATGCCCTATGCATCTCTTCCACCTGACTATACCTGAGGTATATCCTTTAAAAATAAACCAGTAACCAAGAAACTAAAATATTTCTCTGAGTTCGGTGAGCTGCCCTAGCAAATTAATTGAACTCAAGGAGGGGGTTGTTGGAACCTATGACCTATAGCTGGTCCATCAGAAGCATGGGGGACAACCTGGACTTGTGTCTGGTGTCTGAAGTAGGGGTGAAGAGGGGCGGTAGTGCAGTCTTGTAGGACTGATCCCTTAAGCTGCGAGATCTGACAATATCTCCAGGCAGATAGTTTCATAATTAAGTTGAATTGTAGGAGACTCAGCTGGTATCTGAGAATTGCTTGGCGGTGTAGGAAAAACACACATTGTAATTGCTGTCGGAATTGTATTTTTCAATTCACTTCTCTCTCTGAAAAGAGAACTGGGACCCCTCTCCGTTATCCATGTAATTTCCTCTGGAGACTTCAATTTCCTCACCAGTAAAACATGGGAATTGAACAAGACAACCTCTAAGGTTCTTTTAGCATTAACATTTCTTGGTTTCTTTTTTCTCTGAAATTTCTATTTCTGTGAAGCCTTTCCCAGACCAACTTATGGCTCTAAAGATGTTTGGTGAGGCACGTGATGTTGTCAAACATTTACAGATGGCATGCTGCTTACAGGGAACAAGTAAGTGTGTGGGAGGGTGGGGGGGCTGCCTTCACTCATCTCTCTCCAAATGCCAAGAACGATGTGGCATTGAGTTACCTTTTTCTTTAAGACTGGACTTTCCTGGGTCACATGCATCTCACACTGCACTGGAAGTGTCACCACTAGGATCAGGTGAATTCTAAGGCACCCTTCTTTCCTGAGGTAAACCCCTTCTTTGCATGCACGCCAATAAACACAGCTCTCCTGTCCGGAATAGGCACTTACCTGCCCAAAGTGATGAGCCAAAATAATGTCCACAACATTGGTTGTCAAACCTGAGATCTAAAAGGAAAAATTTGTGTCAAGGGTGTAAGTATATGAACAAACTTATCAAGCTGTCCACTTAAAATCAGTGCAATGTACTGTATATGTATTATTCTCTAACAAACAAAACCACAACTCAGTGTCACATATTTTCTTTAAAATATGTTTGTTTGTTTTTTATTTTTAGAGAGAGAAAGAGGGAGCGTGAGAGAGAGATAGAAACATCAATGAGAAAAAATAAATGACCAGCTGCCTCCTGTATGCCCCCTATTGGGGATTGAGCCTGGAATCTGGGCATGTGCCCTGACTGGGAATCAAACCAGCAATCTCTCGGTTCCTGGGTTGACGCTCAACTGCTGAGCCACACCAGCCGGGCTCACATATTTTCATGAGATGGTGCTTTCAATACCCATGAAAACAAGAAACAAGTCAGGAAAAAATGAAGTGTCTCCTAGAGTAATAATATAATCTTATTTGAAGTTAGCGACTGGAAGAAATGGGGCCATAACTTCTTTGAAAATTTAAGACCAAGAAGTCACAGCTATTAGTTACTTCATTCCTGCCTGTATTTTTGTATTTACACTGGATTTATGGATAATAAAAATTGACTTACAACCACTCCCAAGCCATCCAAGAGACAGAAACAAATTTATTTCTTCCAGTTTTTGTTTGTCTTAGTTTCAGGGAGTGAGAGGAAACTGCTGTTTATTGAATGTTCTTGCATTTTCAACATTTTTCTCCTAATTTTTTCCATTTCGAAACAATACTTATCCCTTTTATCTCTCTGGTTGTTTTTTTTTTTTTTTTTTTTTTAAATATATTTTATTGATTTTTTACAGAGAGGAAGTGAGAGGGATAGAGAGTCAGAAACATGGATGAGAGAGTAACATCGATTAGCTGCCTCCTGCACACCCCCCACTGGGGATGTGCTGGCAACCAAGGTACATGCCCTTGACCGGAATCAAACCTGGGACCTTTCAGTCTGCAGGCCGACACTCTATCCACTGAGCCAAACTGGCCAGGGCTATCTCTCTGGTTGTTGTTGAGATTGTTTATATTTGTAAGGTCATTAGCATATCCTGTAGCTTTCTATCTCTAAGAGATATTAGAATTCTATCTAGATAGCAAATACCTTCATTTTTCAGGTAGCAAACATGACAATGCACACATCTTTGATAGCAGTAGCACAGGTTAAACTATTTGGGTTCATTGAAGAGAGTGGCTCATTTATTAATTTCACTCATTAGAGTGAAAATGTGCCCTAGTCGATTTGGCTCAGTGGATAGAGCATCAGCCTGTTGGACTGAAAGGTCCTGGGTTCGATTCCAGTCACAGGCATGTACCTTGGTTGCAGGTTCTCTGGCCCTGGTCAGGAGGCAACCAATCGATGTGTTTCTCTCACATTGATATTGATATTTCTCTCTGTCTCTCCCTCTCCCTTCCACTCTCTCTAAAAAAATCAATGGAAAAATATCCTCGGGTGAGAATTAACAACAACAACAGAGTGAAAATATAAACCATGGATTGGGAGAAGAGATTTACATGCACCCAGCAAAGGATTCATATGTAGAATATGCAAGAAACTCTCATAGATCAATAGGAAAAAGACCAGCAAACCAATTTAATAAAAAAAAAAAAAAAAGGGGGTAAAAGATTTGAATAGTCACATCATAAAATGATATTCAAATGGCCAGTAAGTTTTAAAAAAGATGTTTGACATAATGGGCCCTTAGGGAAATATAAATTAAAACCCAGTTTTGCCCTGGCCAGATGGTTCAGTTGGTTGGAGCGTTGTCCTGTACACTAAAAAGGTTGCGGGTTGGATTCCTGGTCAAGGCACATAACCAGGTTGAGGCGCATATGAGAGGCAACCCATCAATGCTTCTCTCTCACAGTGTCTCTCTCTCTCTCAAATCAATAAGCATATTCTCAGGTGAGGATTAAAAAAGACAAAACAACCCCCCCCCCAAAAAAAATGTTTTATTTACCCATAAGCACAGCTTAAAATTTAATAGATGCTACAATCAAAAACTGTTTAATAATGAAAGCTATTTTGCTTTTGGATACCATATAAAAACAAATTAATACTACAAATAAAAATGCTCATCTTTTATAAAAATTAAAAGGACTATCCTCAATATGCCAAGGTTTCAGGTTCTGGTCAGGGCACATACAGGAATCAACCAATGAATGCATAAATACATGGAAAACCAAGTCGATGTTTCTCTCTCTCTCTCTTTGTAAAATCAATCAATAAGTTAAAAATAAATAAATAAATAAACTATCAAATGTGGGGAGTATGTGAAATAATGAACTTTCATGCATTACTGATATGTAAATTGGCCAAATACTTTGGAACATTGGCAGTTATCTACTAAAACTAAACAGACAATTGCCCTATGACCCAGCAATTCCATTCTTAGATACAGATCCAAATGAAATGAATGTGTATGTCCATGAAAGACAGATAAAAGAATGTGTACAGGAGCTTTATTCATAGTAACCACATAACAATTCACACAACAGACTTCTAAACAACAATTAAAAAGAACTGCTACACACAACATAAATGAGACCGACAATAATGAATTTAAAAAATTAGATACAAAAGAATACATTATTTGATTATTATATGAAGTCTAAAAATAGATAAAGCCTGCCTGGCCGGTGTGGCTCAGTGGTTGAGCATCAACCTGTGAACCAGGGAGGGGGGTCACAGTTCGATTCCTGGTCAAGGCACATGCCTTGGTTGCAGGCTCGATCCCCAGTAGGGGTTGTGCAGGAGGCAGCTGACCAATGATTCTCTCTCATCATTGATGTTTCTATCTCTCTCCCTCTCTGTTCCCCTCTGATATCAATAAAAATATATTTATAAAAAAAAAAAGAATAGATAAAGCCAATCTATGGTGATTGAAGTCAGTTATTTTGGGGAAAGAACAGAGCTGGAATTATTCTGCATATTGATTGGGTGTGATTACAAATGTAAACATTTATCAAGTTGTGTATTTAAAACTTCTTGCCCTTAACTGTATATCCCTCAATGAAAAAATAAAAATAAAACAGGTAAGTCATTTTGAGAAGGGACCAAGAGATAAGTCAACAGACACCATTTGGTGCTTACTTTGGAAGCTGCCCAGTCAATCCAGCCTTTAGCACAAGGGTCAACGTTAATGAGCACAAGGCCTTCCACAAGCTCTGGATAATTGAGCTGAAAAAGACGACAAAGACAACAGTATGAAAGTTCCACTCCCAGCATTCTTCCAAAAATAATGGAGCATGGTTAATTAATTTTTATTATGCCTTAATGCAGATTTGAAAGTAAGACTTCTGAGAGGTGTAAGGGAGGCTATTCAGAAAAATAGGTCTTTAAATCTGGCTTAGCACCTGGAAAACCAGTTTCTTAAATTGCTGTCAAATAATCTTGCCTTGCAAGGATCCATGGAGAGACATAGATTTCTACAGCAGAGGAAGGCACCTGGTATCTCTGCAGTTGATTAGCTCCTGGTAGGTCTTCCCGGCTGGGGGGAAGTGCCCTTGGAACTACCTGGCATAAGGGGCTGATGAGGCTTAAACTGGCTATCTCACATTCATATACCTTTATTCCCAAAAGGGGCTTCTTAAGGTGTTTTTTTAAAACACATGGATAGATGATATACCATCCCCAGAAGATTGTCCTCTCACCTAGGAGGCACTTGAAAAAAGTTTCTTAAATAAAAATCAATAGGAACATTTCTATGTAAACTCAAAACTCTCTAGCTTACTTTCCCTCCTCTGATTACACTGATTATGCACACTATGGAAAATTTGATAAACAGAAAAATTATAAAAAGCAGGAAACAAAATTTCATATTATCTTACCATACAACCTCAAACCCTGTCAATATTTTGGTCTATTTCCTTCTAGTCCTTTCCTATGCATATGACAAATTTTATGTGAACCTATATTTTAATTTTAACATTTTAGTATATGTGAATCACATAATTACAAGCTCTTCTTATAAAATTTTAATGGCTATACAAAATTCTATCATAAGTATTCTCTAAAAATTACTTTTTATTAATGATGTACTGCCCTCATTTGTGATTTTTCAGGTACTATAAACATGAAGCAAGGCTTTATACAAACTGCATCTGGAGCTGACAAAATTTATTTAAAAACTGACATAAGATAAGCAATAGTACCTGATCACTTAACACAGCAGTAAGAGCTGTGATCTAGGCACTGTTTCAAGGGTATTGAGACTAATCTTCCATGTACTTACTGCAAATTTGCTGAGGATGTAAGCTCCAGCTCCAACTCCAATCCCAATGATGCTTTTCACACTGAATGAAACACAGAAATATTGACAGGGTTAACTCACTCGAAGTTAGCATGACAAATGGAAAAGAATACAACTGGGTTCAAATCCTGGCTCTGATGCTTATCAGATATAGAATTTGGTCAAATTTCTTTACTTTCTGAGCCTCAGTTCTCCATCTATAAAACAAAGATATGACCATTTACTTCGAGGCTGACTTTAAGGGTTAAATGAAATGACTAAAATCTGGCTGGGAGTCATCCTTGACAGCTCACTTTCCTGTCACCTCCATATCTAACCCATCAAGTCCAATAGAATCTACCTTCAAAGTATTTCCATCTGTGTCCCCTCCACCCCCCAATGTTCAGTATCAAGCTTGGTTGTTATAATAGTTTAACTAGTCTCTCTGCTTTTTCTTTCATTTCTTTCCAATCCATTTTCTCCACAGCCAGAGTAATCCTTTAAAAAAAAATGCAGCCGAAACCGGTTTGGCTCAGTGGATAGAGCGTCGGCCTGCGGACTGAAGGGTCCCGGGTTCGATTCCGGTCAAGGGCATGTACCTTGGTTGCGGGCACATCCCCAGTGGGAGGTGTGCAGGAGGCAGCTGATCGATGTTTCTCTCTCATCGATGTTTCTAGCTCTCTATCCCTCTCCCTTCCTCTCTGTAAAATATCAATAAACTATATTTAAAAAAAAAATGCAAATAGCATTATTGATGCTCTATTTACACATCTAGAGAGGTCATTTAAAAAGACCAAATTAGATTATCACTCTCCTGATTAAAAGCCTTCAGTATTTTTTCTTTGTCTTTTGAATAAAATCCCAAATTCTTACCTGATCCGTAAGACCTATGTAATTTGGTCCTGGTCTATTTCTCAAATTTCACCACATCCCTTTCTCCCACTTGCTTACTTGGTCTAGGACTTTTGGACATAACAATCCTTCAGTCTGAACTCCTCTTGTCTGTTCTCCAAGTCCCAGGCTAGATGATACCTTCTTAGAGAGGCATTCCCCAACTAGCCTTATCTATGTAGACCCTGATACTATTCTCTATCACAACACCCCCACTGACTTCACATAGTAGAACGTCCTTAAAAACTGTACGAGAGGTTCTGGCCGGGTGGCTCAGCTGGTTGGAACAGCATTCTGTGCACAAAAAGGTTGCCGGTTTGATCCCTGGTCGGTACATACAGGAAGCAACTGATCAATGTTTCTCTCTCTCTCTCTCTCTCTCAAAAGAAATCAATAAAAACATATCCTTGTGCGAGAATTAAAAAAACACACACAAAACAGTGTGAGAATGAACCTACCTTAAGTGGGTAAGAACAGAAGGAAGCATTTCAGCTAGCTCATCCATTGTGGGGTACTGGTACCTGAAATGCAGGAGGATAACATCTGAATTAGAATGCACCCACGTTTTCCAATTACAAGAACAGCTAAAAAAAGTACAGCATTCCTAGATAAAAGCATTTCCTTTACCAAAGGTTCAAAGGAGGTGATGTGGAGTCTGGAAATGATTGTGGCATGATATGTGACTCCCTATGTCTGCCATGCTAAACAGAAGGTTAGAGAACCCACGTTTCTATATCCTCAAGAGCAGTCTCTCGGATCAGAGGAAGCCATTTGAAAAGAACAGGTATTATGGCTCTCTCTCTCAGAGTATTTCCAAATCTCTAACAATCACTTCAATTGGGGTTCAGGTTCAGTAAACTTCCAGGAGTAAGAATCAATTCAGGAAGTAGCTCTTGGTCTGCTGCTTATGTCTAGGCAGCTAAAAATAAAAGGAAACAAAGCTTTACTGGGCCTAAGCATAGTCATATATTATGGACTCCTCATTATGAATGCTGTTTATTTCACTTAGGCATAGGATAAGGTTCCTTTATTGCCTTCAAATTTGGTTCATGATATGAACCATTGGATTCTAAAATGATCAAGCATGCCCAGGAATGGATTCAGACTTGGAATTCGAGAAAAGTAGGGAGCAACTAGAGATTACAGAATCAAGGATCCTCTGCTTGAAGCACAAACCAGCGATTTCAACCAGGGTGCTGCAAGAATTTTTAAAACATGTAATACCTGATTATTTAGTCAGGGGCACTGACCTTGTTTCCCTTTGATTGTCAAATAAAAAATTACAACAGCCAACACAATAATAGCTGTCCATTGTTGACTAAATCAAAATTATACCTATTTTGCCCTAGATGGTTTGGCTCAGTAGATAGAGCATCGACCTACAAACTAAAGGATCCCAGGTTCGATTCCAATCAAGGGCACATGTGCAGGTTGTGGGCTCGATCCCCAGTGGGGAGCATGCAGGAGGCAATCAATGATTCTCTCTCATCATTGATGTTTCTATCTCTCTGTCCCTCTTCATTCCTCTCTGAAATTAATAAAAATGTATTTTCAAAAATTATACCTATTTTTGGTAAGATCAGTAAAAATATATATATATTTTTGGTGTGCTGCAGCATTTTAGTAATTAGTTTATATATACCATAAGATTAAAAAGGTTGAAAATTGCTGCTTTAAGTGATGAAGTGCTTTTTAGCCATTTGTACACAAAGTAGAAAAAAGGAATGGGATCCAAGTCTTACTGGATATGAACTGGTCGTTGGCCAATTTGTGTTTGAGAAACAGAATAACTAAGACATAGTCAATAGCATGGATTCTGGAGCCAGACTGCCTGGGTTAAATCCCTGCTCTGCTGCTTATTTGTTATAGAATCTCGGCCAAGTTACTTACTATCTCTAGGCCTTAGTTTCCTCACTTGTAAAATGGTAGTAATAGTAAACCTAACCCAAAGTGTTGTAAAATGACTTAATAAGTGTGAAGTAAAGCAGTGTCAGGAATACTGTTTAAGTACTATATAAGCATTAGCCAGTATTTGTCTGCAATGGTCTATTTCACTGGCAAAGGTAGCTCTGCAGATGAGTAAAGGGAGGTGGGATGAATTAGCTTTCCACAGCTTGTGCTTTCATTCCTCCTCCCAAGGTCTTCTCCATAATCATACTGTGCAGGGAAGAGTGAGGGAGACTCTGGTTCCGCCACACAAAGCAGGTTTAGGATGAGGCTGAGAGCTCCAAGTCCAGTAAAAATGCACCTCTATCTGATAGGGCAGATTCTCAGAATAAATGGCTATACAGATATTCAAATTCCTGTCACCAGACTGGGAGGTAGAGTGGGGAATACTCTTTGGAAGCTCAGAGGGATCTGAGTTTGGGCCTAGGTAGTTGGGGATGAACACAAAATGACAGATTTAAAATAGACGGAAAGGAATAGATAAAAGACAGTGAGAAATGGCTGTTCCAGACACTTCTGCCTACTAATTACAGGAAGACAGGTTCCCATCTTGGAAAGCCATTTCTGGATATGGAAAAACATGCAGTTTTCCTCAACACATTGTATATAACAGTCCTCTCAGAGCAAGGAGAGGGAATATGAGAATAGTTGGTTGATAAGTACAACCTGTAGACTGTGCTAAAATCAGCAGGGAAGGGCCCTGGCTGGTGTGGCTCAGATGGTTGGGTGCTGTGCCGTACACCGAAAGGATGTAGGTTTGATCCCCCGTTGGGGCACACGGGATGCAACTCATCGATGTTTCTCTCCCACATTGATGTTTCTTTCTCTCTCAAAAATCAACAAAAAATATACCCACATCCTCGAGTGAGGATTTAAAAATCCAGCTAGAATGCAGTCATTTGTTTTTCTGAATGCATATCTTCCAAAAGATCTTGCTCATGGCCTTACCCTGTTGGGAAAGAGGGTGCACCTTCCTGTTGGCCTGGGGCATCCACATGACAGACAGCAAAGTGCTGAGTGATCTCTTGCATATCTTCAAAGTTAAAGAACGCATTGAAACAGGATTTATCTGCAAGAGTAAAAATGCTCATAAGTCACAGGCTTTCCATTTGTCCCCAACTTTCCACTCCAGATCACAAAATTACGTATCATCATCCCCTTTCACTGCCTTTTAATCACTGACCCACCAAAAGGTGTCTGAACAATCTGATTCAAGCTGCCCTAAAAGCTGAATACCAGACATCTCAATGACTTGAAAATAATTAATTCTCAATACTTCACAATATCTACAAAGTGGAAACCAATCCTGGTGCTGCACAAGATAATCTTATACCCATAGTGCTGTCATTTTTCAGGTACCTTATTCTTCAATCTGACATAGAAACACTAATATCCCAAGAACCTGGCTAGAGTGAGTATCTTGGGCTGCTTACATTCATCATATGAAAAACTGTGAGCATTCATCTTGAAAAAAGGGTTGGGGTGAAGAGAGGGGCTGCTGCTTCAATTGCCAACCTGTTAGTATAATGATTAAATCACTTCTTTAGAAAAGCTCTAGCACTAGACTGTAGCCTCAAATGCAGACCACCTCTGAAAGCCAGAGAAATGAAAGAAAATATATAGAGAGACTCTGCATGCCTGTGCCTGGGGCCAGAATCTTATTCTACCATCTAGAAAAGTCCACTTAAAGTCACTGATGACAGGCCATAGCAAGAATACTTTTACCGCCGAAACCGGTTTGGCTCAGTGGATAGAGCGTCGGCCTGCGGACTGCAGGGTCCCGGGTTTGATTCCGGTCAAGGGCATGTACCTGGGTTGCGGGCACATCCCCAGTGGGGGGCGTGCAGGAGGCAGCTGATTGATGTCTCTCTCTCATCGATGTTTCTAACTTTCTATCCCTCTCTCTTCCTCTCTGTAAAAAATCAATAAAATATATATTTAAAATAAATAAATAAATAAATAAATAAATAAATAAATAAATGTCCTCAGGTGAGGATTAAAAAAATTAAAAAAAAAAAAAAAAAAAGAATACTTTTACCGCCGAAACCAGTTTGGCTCAGTGCATAGAGCGTCGGCCTGCGGACTGAGGGGTCCCGGGTTCGATTCCGGTCAAGGGCATGTACCTTGGTTGCGGGCACATCCCCAGTAGGGGGTGTGCAGGAGGCAGCTGATCGATGTTTCTAGCTCTCTATCCCTCTCCCTTCCTCTCTGTAAAATATCAATAAAATATATTTTTTTTTAAAAAAAGAATACTTTTACCAATTCATTAAAGAGTTCACCACTAAGTTAAATTCAAACCCTGGATTTTCTAACTTGAAATATGAAAAACCAAAGAAGTATAGACCAAAAAAACCTGACTTCAGTTTTACTTTCTTAACCAGTTCATTATATAACCTTAGTTCTTTAGTAAATCTGACAGAGGTGAGATATAATTCCAGTACCCCCCACGTGCATTCTCCTGCACATTTCTGGGGAACTTGAATCCTGCCATTAATGTGAAGAGGGAAGGTAAAGGCAGAGAGAAGAAAACCTATGTTCTAATACTAGGATCTTCTTATGTATATATTTAATATACAAAGATTAAATATTGTAATACAAAGGGAAGATATACATTCAAATACATACGATTGAGGCCAATGTCATGATATGTCAGAATAACTGGTCTGTTTCCCTTCGGTAGGCCTCTTATGGTGACATGGACCATACCATGAGGAGTTTCTATATCATGTTCCTGTAACAAGAGAATGTAGCATCTCAGCAAAGGCAGAATGGACTTCCCAGGTTGCTGAAGTTTCACCATATCTGATTCACAGCTATTTCCCACTAGCTGGGGCAGGACACATCTCTGAACTATAAGCATACCAGA
Organism: Plecotus auritus; assembly: GCF_963455305.1. NCBI lineage: Eukaryota > Metazoa > Chordata > Mammalia > Chiroptera > Vespertilionidae > Plecotus > Plecotus auritus. The sequence goes on along the minus strand of NC_137782.1, from coordinate 60,060,209 downwards.
GAGATGTTATATTATACAGAATAGTCCTACTTTCTAATTACTTTCAGATAAACAACGAACAAATAAATGAGAAAAATACCTATCTTCTTATCCACAAAGCTCACTTCCTTAGGTAGGGGAAATCAGGGATCCGTTGGTAATATATTTGCAACTGGCTATGGAAAGGTGTTCAACAAGTTGAGTAAGGAGCCAGTAAGACCCATGGTAAGCAAAACTAAGGAAGCAGAAGATGTAAAGTTACTGGGTAAAAAGCCAGAGACTTTAGAACCTCTACTAGTAAATGTACGTTCAGCAACTGATAAGTTCAGCAGACCTATGGGGTGTGTGCCTAAATCTCTCCCCTTTCCTAGGAGCTGCCCTGCAGTGTCACCATGCATTACAGGAGTAGCTCTTAGCTGCCAGGTTTATAGACTGTAACCGTATGGCCACAACTAACTGGAGTCAGATGGGCATATGGTCCATGCTGGGTCAGCTTCCTTCCCTGAGACTTTGTAATTGGCACTAAGAGATTCCACCCTCAGCTTGGTTTTTCTCTAGAAAGGGATGTAAACTTGAGAGTTTATATTAGGCATTCTCACTACTCTAATTCCTGGTTTTAGCTTAATCTCAGAGACATCCCTGGATTGTCTCTGGTTTAAGCTAGTTTGGATCCTAACCAAAGCAATGAGTAAAGCTGAGGAACTGAACAAAGCTGGAATAAAATGCTGCTAAGACCAGCACTAAGAGTGGCTGGGTGGGGAAAAAGAGACTGTAGATAAGTTAACAAATTTACTCTAGTCTTCTTCAAAGTTTGTATCTTTCAAAAGTAAAAAATTATCGTATTTAGCCTAGTGAATTTTTGCTGACAAAGTCATCCACACCTATCTCAGAAAGTCTTACACTATATAAGACAAGATTAACTCTGTCAATAAGAATCCCAACAAAGCAAGGGCCTTCCAACTTAATTTCCTTTGTAATAATGAATCTCATCAGAGTGTTGGTTTCTTCTCTGATGTAGGGCACAGAACAATCTTAGGCTAAGTGATGAGCAATGTATCTCAAATCATAGGCCCCAGGCTAGAGCAGATATTTCTATCAAATCAAACCATGAGTGACTCAATATCCCTGCTATTCTCTACTATTACTACCTCCTATTCAAAGGATTGAAAAGGGGAAGAAATGAAGGAGAGAATCAGGTACTGTGTACTAACTGGCTATGAAATGAAGTATAGGGTGTAGATGAAAGGAATAGAAAGATAAATTCCTGTTACTGTATAAGCATTTCTCTTGTAGTAATGTCAGACTTATTGAAGAACTCCCTCCGCCACAATCAGGCTCATTCATTAAACAACTATTTATTGAACTCCTACTTCCAGAACTTGGACTGAGCTCTGGGGATAAAACAGTGAATAAAAGAGACATGGTCCCTGCTTTCATAGAGATTATGTTCTAACAGGAAGGCAGACAATAAACACACAAATCAACTGACCCATAATAATAGCTTGTGATAAATGCTATGAAAGAAATAAACAAGATGCTATGATAGAAAATTGAGAAGGAAGACATTAACTCTATTATAAGCAGTCAGAATAGTATAAACTAAATCAAAGAAATGTAATTTCAGACACACCAGAATGGCAACACTTTTAAAGTTAGATAATGCCAAGTGTTTTCCAAGATGTAAAGAACTAAGGCTCATACACTGTTGGTGGGCACGTAAACTGGACCAGCTATTCTGGTAAACGATTCAGTAATTTCTAATAAGTTTTAGAGATGTCTACCCTATAGCAGTTTTACTTTTTGGTATAATCTTAAAGAAATTCCCAAATGTGGTCAGACATATACAAAAATATACATTGAAGCCTTATTTATAATGTAAAAAAAAAATGAAAACAGCCTAAATATTCATCAATAGGGAAACTGATAAATGAATTATGACATATTCATATAATAATACAGAAAAAATGAACTAGAGATATGAGCATTAATACATAGAGAAATCTTAAAAACACAATGCTGAATAGAAATGAAGAAAGTTATGTGTATAATATACCACAGATTTTTTAAAAAGTAGCACTAAATAGACTATATATTTAAAGTGTAAGAACTTGGAGGAGAAGGAATGACACTAACATTAGAACTTGTTTCCTCCCGAGAGATGATAGATTTTAAAAGGGAACACAAGGAAGCTTTGCGCGCTCTCTCCTCTCTCTCCTCTCTCTCTCTCTCTCTCTCTCTCTCTCTCTCTCTCTCTCTCTCTCTCTCCCATTTTATTTTTTGAGAAAAAGAAAGAATAAAGAGGGAGAGAGATGCAGCCCCTGCCAGATGGGTGACACTCAGGAGAAACCAAATTGAAGAGAATGTGCAACAATTTGTCATTCTGACAATCTAGTTGCTGGAGACTTCCTTCTGTCCTATCTTCCTTCAGTAGAGTCTTGTTTAAATATTCTGATTTGGCCTCAGCTGTACTACTGAGACCTGAGGGAAAAACCGGTTTACACTTTGGCCCTTAGGTTAGCAGACCTCCTAAGGCCAGGTAATTGATGGGGGTAGTGTGTGGGCGGAGGGGAGAGGGGAGCTGTGGAGGGTGTGGAATGGGATGGGGGATAGTGAGCTGTGAAGGAAGTTCAGAAGAATGATGAAAAGGGAGATATAACAGATGGGTTAAAAGTAGGTGAGGGAATGGGGCAAAGTAACTACTTTGTCATCATTTCATGATCTAGATGAAATTCAGAGTTAAAATTGACTAACAAAACTTCAACTTTTCAGAGACCTCAGCTCCTACCTCCCATATTGTGTAATTGTGTAATGACCAAAGTATCTAAGGGTCAAGAGTGCTTGAGCAATTCCTATAGATTTTCTTCATTTCAAAGTTTGTGAATGTAAATGATATTAGAACAAAGAATATAAAAAGGAGATACTCACCTCCCTACAGACTTCTATACATAGCCTTTGGGGCCTTGAGTGTGAAGAGCTTGAAGTCTCCATCTAAAGATGAGTGTGCAGAGACCCTGGCTACAGAGCTGACTCAATAGACAGGCCATACAGAGGTGAAGCTGCCAACACCTTTCCACTTCAGTCAACGATCATGCGTTCCACAGGCTGTTTCTGCAGTTCCCTCACCCTGCACCCTAGTATTCTACAGGGTATGACTACACAATGAGTCTGTGCTCAAGGGCATAGCCCAGGTAGCATCTAATAGGCTCTGGTCATAGAGCGTTTCCAGTATTCTCTGATTCTTTACTGTTTCCAAGGTTGTGTACTTGACCATGGTCCCTTTATTCTCCAGGCTTATAAAACAACCTGAAATCATATTGGTCCCCAACACACGTCTCCATCCTAGACTGTCTCACCCTTAATCAAAGATGTAGTTTAAGAGTCTTTTTTAAGAATTTAAATGTTTAGGATATTACCATTATTTGATAATAATTAACTTTCACCTTTTTTCTGAGTCATCTTCCTTCAGCAAAATGTGCTATCACCAGAACTATTCAATCTGACTTATCATATCTCTCTAACTCAGTTAAATTTTGATCACTTCCTGCCTGTTAGTACTTCTTCCTCTCTCTGGCCAGTCTGAAAGAGGTTAGGTAAACTTGTATGACAACATATTCTTAGAAATGTCAATGTTTTTATTAGAATGAAATTTTCTTCTGCATCTAGTAAGCAGTTACTATGAGCCTTTGGTATAGTTTTTATTATTATATAGGAATTTTTCATGCAATACTCCCACCATTACCTTACCTCTGTGTAGTGGTATAAAGTTCATTTCCTCATTTAATCCCCTAGTAAAAGAACCCGCCTTCACAATTACTTAGTCAGCCTTCTACCTATCAGAACACATTTTTCTTTTTAAAGTTCTACATTACATTTTCTCTGACTCTATCCTCAGTTCTCTCCCCTCTTGCTCTTTTATCTTTCAGCCTCGTTCAATCAACACCCATTCAGAAATCTTTTACTTTCCAACTACCCACACTCTCAACCTCATAAATCATGCTCTTCATTGGAAGCTTCTCTTGCAATATGTCAACATAAAATCTATCTTTTCCTCCTTCAATGCCAACTCCAATATCTTTTTCACATAGCCTTTGATGACAATAAGAAGAAAAAGAGTGAGTGGCGATTTAACCCACACACAATAGCCCAGGACACCTTCAGAACATGGACTCTCTAGGAAAGTGCAGGTGGGAAGGGGTCCAGGTATGTGCATGTGACACCCGCCCCCCCCCCCCCCCATGACCTGACCCATCTAAGTCAAGATTCCTTCCCTGACCTTTTCCCTAGAATTATAGGTAAAGATCTTCTCTTCCCAGTAAGGTTGCTAAGCTAGAAGAATGTGAGTTTGAGGCAGTTGGCAGCCATCAAGCCCATGATGAAAGAGAGATTGTCAGAGAAATAAATCCTCTAGTGACAGGAGAAAAGGGAACTGAGATTGGGAGTGGTGATTATTAAAAAAATAAACTAATCTTTTTCTATAAAATTCTTTTTTCCCCTCCAATTGAGAATAAAGTCACCTATATCCTTAGAACTTAATAATCAACCTTTCCCTCACTCCCCCAAAACCAACAAAAGGTGGAGGGCATCTCAAGGGCAGGAACTATGAACAGAGGCCATTAAGAAAGGAAAACTGCAGAGCAGAAGCAGGGGTAGATCAGTAATCATCCCAGTTTTCCTGGGCGTGTGTGGGGCACACAAAGGGAAGCAGTGGCCAACAAGTGGACTGGGACCACATTTGCATCCTTCAAGGCCAGGGGAGGAGCATGTAACTACTGATCAAAATCTGTAACAGATTGCAGCAGACGGCTGAATCCCAGCTGTCCCCAAACACCTCTTTTCTATGGAAGGAACGTTCAGGATATTTATTTCACTTAATCTTATTTTTGAAAGAGTCCCATTCAACAAGTGGATTGGGAAGAGTTTAAAGCTGTTTAAAACCCTTTAGAAGAGGACGGTCAGATACATTCGAATTATGGTACTAAAAACCATTTCTCACACTTGGGTTCTATAAATCAGTCCTCTAAAGAGAGATGGCATTTAAAAAAAAGTATTTTCTTATCTATTGGACTATCTCCTTTTTTTAAAAAAATATATTTTATTGATTTTTTACAGAGAGGAAGGGAGAGGGATAGAGAGTTAGAAACAGCGATGAGAGAGAAACATCGATCAGCTGCCTCCTGCACACCCCCTACTGGGGATGTGCCCGCAACCAAGGTACATGCCCTTGACCGGAATCGAACCCGGGACCCTTCAGTCCGCAGGCCGATGCTCTATCCACTGAGCCAAACAGGTTTCGGCTATCTCCTTTTTTTAAAAATAAACTTTTATTGATTTCTGAGAGAGGAAAGGTGAGGGAGAGAGATAGAAACATCAATGATGAGAGAGAATCACTGATTGGCCTTCCTCCTGCACGCCCCCTTCTGGGGATCAAGCTGGCAACCCGGACATGTGCCCTTGACCTGGGACCCTTCTGTCCACAGGCCAATGAGAAGCTACTGTATTTTTTAAAATGTGTTTTTAAAATTGATTTTAGAGACAGAAGAAGGAAGAAGAGAGAAACATCGATCAGTTGCCTCCCTGGGCATGTGGCCTGACCCAGAATCGAACCAGCAACCTTTCAGTGCACAGGATGACACTCAACCAACTGAGTCACACCAGCCAAGGCTAAAGAGCTAACACATTTAAACAGCCAGCATGAAATTATTCAGCCGTTGGCCATGCCTGGATTATCCTAGGAGCAAGAATTCCATTCTCTTCTATGAGAGTGATATATCCTGGCAGGCAGCAGCTTTTCACTCTCCATTAGTATTTACTGAGTAACCCTCTGGTGGAAGTGGAAGGCAATTAGACAAGATATGCCAAGGCCCTTAAATATGTTCATTCCAATAATTAAACTAAGGAAATAACTCAAAGTGTAGATAAAATTTATGCACTAAAATGTTCAGTGAAGATATAATAAGCAATCTAATTTCAAAAAATAATGAAATACTTATATCATGGCATAGCTATATGGTTAAATAACAGACAGCCATTAGAAATTTTTATGAGTTTAAAACTATGGAAATGAGATTGTGTTCTAATATTGTCAGAAAAGGAGATACAAAATTGTATATCCAGTATAATCAACTAAAGAAATTTAAAAATGATTTTAATATTACATATACACATATGTTTCAACACTATATTAACAGGGTTGTCCTTGGGTTATGGAATTATGAGTTTTTCTCCAACTACTTTATAATTCTAATTCTCTGTGCTTTCCAAATATTCAACTATGAGCATGTACTCTTTTGATAACCAGAATAAAAAAGTAAAAACTGGAAAAAATATGATAAAATATGGTTATCTCTAGGTAACAGGATAATAGGTAATCTTTATTCTTATACTTTTTTGAATTTCCTAAATTTGTTTCTGATCATACACAGGATAAGTGTTATTCTTTTAAAGCAATATCATATACACAGAAGCAACAGCATTTGTTTCAGCTCTAATTCGAAGCTTTTAAACAGTCTCACAAGGAGAAGAGAATTAAGCAACACTGAAGTAGACAAATGGACAATGAGCCTGCTGATTCATTGTTCCAACTGGCAATAGGTTCATTTCTCCTTTCTCATCAATTCTAAGCATGTCACCTCTAATCACCCATTCCTTCACTACCGTTATACACAAATATAACTGCTGTTTGCTTCAGAGGAGCTATATAGCAATGAAATCACATGGGACAATCAAAACCAAGAGAAATGGTACACTTTTAATTACATTTTCAGTTATTGAAAAAACATACACAAACACGTAGTTGATTAGTAAGGAAAAATTGGTTCAGACTGAAGTTGTGAGCTTAACTGATGATGCCAAGATAACTTCCTGAGATATCATCAAAGATTCCTTTAAGATTTTTGAGGCAAGACAGATCAGAAGAAGCCCACAGTTATGCTAATAGACAACACCAATGCCAAGGCTGAATGCCTTTCCATTTAGTGACAATGCCAGCTTTATAGATTTGTTCTGCTTTGTCTCTTAGGAACGTCCAATGGTTTCTGAGAAACCTTCAGGCAAATTAGGCACTCTAGACTTCCCACATCACAGTTCCCAACTCCTAGGCCTTCCTTCAATCAGCCTGTTGCTAGACTCCTAACCCAGCTGCCACCAGTCTCTAGAACATCACATAATCCTTTAACAAAGAGACAGATGAGAATGGTGGTAGGAGAGCATTCCTGAGTTCTGGACAGAGGAAAAGAGCCTATGTTTTTTTTTCTTTTTTAAAACCCAAAAGAGCTGTACATTAAAAAACCAGTGATGCTCTAACTGGTTTGGCTCAGTGGATAGAGCGTCGGCCTGGGGACTGAAGGGTCCCAGGTTCGATTCCGGTCAAGGGCATGTACCTTGGTTGCGAGCACATCCCCAGTGGGGAGTGTGCAGGAGGCAGCTGATGGATGTTTCTCTCTCATCGATGTTTCTAACTCTCTATCCCTCTCCCTTCCTCTCTGTAAAAAATCAATAAAATATATTAAAACACACACACACACACACAAAAAAACAACAACACAGTGACACACATTTGCCACCATTCTATTTATATCAGAAATGAATTAAAAGTTGTATTTCATAAGGCCAGAACATGTTACTAAAGCTTCACCCAAAATCAAGATCTTTTAAGCCTTAATATTAAAAAGTGATTTATATTTATATTTCTAAAACTCAATTCCATTTATATCTAAATATATGTATGCATTAAAAAATCCTAAAGGCTATATTCTAAAATATTAACACTGATGAAAAAACAAGTGATATTTATTTATTTACTTTTTGGTATTTTTAAAATCTATTTTGCAATGAGCTTGTAAGTTTTTATATTCTAATTTTCTCTTTTGGGGAGGGGATATCCAATTTGATGAAAATAAATGCTTCCACACTTTTTGGCAGGAGTTTACAAATACTATTTCTGGAATTCCTCACCTTGAATTTTACTGTCCCTCTCTCAAATGATTTCCTTCTAGGTAAATTATATCAAATATTAACAGCAATCAAGTTCAACAGGTTCAACCTAGGATCCAAACCATAGGTGAAATTAAAAACACTAAACCCAAACTTGACTGCTACCATTTAAAAAGTAATATGACTTCTTGTTTTTGAGTAAAGGAATATAACAAATGATTTCCTACCAGAACTAGGTTGATTACATTGTATATATAAAGCACCAAAGAGTCACACTAAGAGGTATCTGACACTAGGATTCAGAAATCTGTAACAACACAATGAGCACACTGCCCCTTACAAAGTGAGTCTCATGTATCCTGCCAAGGAACCGCAGCTTTTCATATAATTCAACTCCTTGTAACATCTCAGCTTTGGACACTTACAGGTGGAAAAGAACAAGAAATGGATTCAGGAAGAATGGGGTTTTTCAACCCCAACTTCACTCAATGGCAAGTTAAGAAACCTGATTCTCAATTTCCACATCTGTAAAACAGGGATAATAAAAACCACCTTGTGCCCAGCTCAACCACTGCGCCACACGACCCATGAACCAGGAGGTCATGGTTCCATGCCCAGGCAGGGCCCATGCCTGGGTTTTAGGCTCCATCCCCAGGAGGAGGCAACCAATCCATGTTTTTCTCTCATCATTGATGTTTCTATCTCTCTCTCCCCCTCTCCCTTCCTCTCATTGAAATAAAAACATATTAAAAAACACACACACACACACACACACCTTGTGATATTGTTCCAAGAACTAGAGATGACATGTTTAATATCTATAATAGTTACACCATAAATTATGATATAACTTGGTTTGCCTACGAGATAAATATTAGTCCTTCCTTTTGATGCTAATGCTATAGATTTCAATACAGTTAACATAAAATGAATATCTGAAAATAACTGTTTGCCTTTGGGTATATGGGTTGGTGAAATCCTGCAAGCAAGGAAGTTGGTTTCCCAACACCTTCCTTTACTCCCTAGTACCCTGTGAGTTTACTTCACGCTGCTTCTGACAGCCACTGCTCTGACATCATCCCCAAAACAGGAGCCGGGACGCATGGGCTTATAAGATTCCCATTTCCATGTACTCATTCCTTCCTCCCATTTCTTTCAGGGCCAGTCAATAGAGAAAGTAGATAGATCAAGAGTTGCTGGTTCATTTTTTTAATTTTTAAATTAGCAATAGAGCTACAGGGGAAAAAACTAACCAAACAAAAAAAAAAAAATAGACTAGGAAGAGAACAGTATCATTTAAGAAAATACTAATGAGTCAGGTTGAATTTTGTATTTCTAAATATAAAGCTAATAGAAACCTACATTTTCTATTAATAACACTTGTCTTTTTTTTTTTTTTAAGAAAAGATTTTGTCAGGTTTCCTCTTCAAACTACCCTTCCCCCACCTTTGCTGCAGTGAGGTGACAACCCTCCATTTGACACCTGTGACTGGGGTTTCCAGTATCATTTGAGGAAAGGAGATCTTAATCACACAGACACAGTAACCTACAACCATAAAAACAGACCCTGGCAGGCAAATTTTGAATATAACAGCAAATTATTTTAAAGTAATTTGATATAATAACTAAAAGAACATGAAGGAGCCGTGACTGCTATGAAGAGAGATCCACTTCTCCAGACCACCAGCACAGGGAGGGAAGCACTGCAGAGAACCGGTACACAGACCTCCTTGGTGCTTGTACAGTCCTTACCTGACAGTCAAAGTCCTGGAAGTTTCGTGTACCATTCTGTCAACAGAAGGCAGAAAACACAGTCAGTTTCCCCATGTGGCTTCCCCAAATGTGCAGCAAATTCAGTTCACAGTGAAAGCAGTGCATGTGTAGCGTACTTGTTGCCATAAACTAAAATGGTTCTTTCTCATAAAAAGTCTTCAGAGGCAGGGTAGGTTCCTAACATGTGTTAGTAAAAGGTGAGTTTTTAGAGGTGAGATTACACCTTGGTGGACTTCCTAAGAATCTATCCTATATAATAAAAGGGTAATATGCAAATTGACCCTAATGGCAGAATGACTGGTCGCCATGATGTGCACTGACCACTTGGGGATAGATCAGGGGTGGGCGAACTTTTTGACTCGAGGGCCACAAAGGGTTCTTAAACTGGACCGGAGGGCCAGAACAAAAGCATGGATGGAGTGTTTGTGTGAACTAATATAAATTCAAAGTAAAGGAGCGGAGGGGAGAGCAAGAGAACCGGATAGAACAGCCGGATCCGGCCCGCGGGCCGTAGTTTGCCCACGGCTGGGATAGATGCTCAATGCAGGAGCTTTCCCCTAGTGGTCAGTGCACTCCCACAGGGGGAGCTCCGCTCAGCCACAAGCCAGGCTGATAGCTATGAGCGCAGCGGCGGTGGCAGAAGCTTCTCCCACCTCCTCGGCAGCGCTTAGGATGTCTGACTGTGGCTTAGGCCCTGGGGAGTGGGCCTGAGCCGCAGTCGGACATCCCCCGAGGGGTCCCGGACTGAAGAGGGTGCAGGCTGGGCTGAGGGACCCCTCCGAGTGAACGAATTTTTGTGTGCTGGGCCTCTAGTCCTATAAAATAAAGAGGTAATATGCAAATTGACCCTCACGCCCTCATAAGATGGCTGCCTACGACCAGGCTGGCAGGGGGGTTAGTGAGGGATGACCAAACAACTAAACAAGCAGGCTGCGTGGGGTGACCAGGCCAGCAGGGGGGTTAGTGAGGGCTGACCAAATAACTAAACAGCAGGCTGTGTGGGGCGATCAGGCTGGCGGGGGGTGGGGGGGAGCAGTTAGGGGCAACCAGGCCAGTGGCAGGGGGTGCAGCTGGAGGCGATCAGGCCAGTGGGGGGGGGGATGCAGTCGGGGGCGACCAGCCCATTAGGGGGGGAAGTTAGGGGCGACCAGGCTGGCAGAGGAGGGCAGTTGGGGGTAACCAGGCTGGCAGGGGGGGCAGTAAGGGGTGACCAGGCCGTGGGGGGAGGGCAGTTAGGAGCAATCAGGCCGGCAGGGTGGGGGCAGTTGGGGGTGACCTGGTCGGCAGCAGGTGGCAGTTAGGCGTGATCAAACCGGCAGGGGGGGGGCAGTTAGGAGTGACCAGGCCAACACGTAGAGGCAGTTGGGGGCAACCTGGCCAGCAGCGGGTGGCAGTTAGGGGCGATCAGGCAGGCAGGCAGGTGAGCGATTAGGAGCCAGCGGTCCAGGATTGTGAGAGGGATGTCCGACCGGCAGTCGGACATCCCCCAAGGGGTCCCGGATTGGAGAGGGTGCAGGCTGAGCTGAGGGACCCCCGCCCCGTGCACAAATTTCATGCACCAGGCCTCTAGTGTGTGTGTGTGTGTGTGTGTGTGTGTGTGTGTGTGTGTGTGTGTGTGTGTAAAAGCTTAATATGCAAATAGACCGAGCTGCGGAACAACCGACAACCGGTCGCTATGACGTGTGCTGACTGCCAGGGGGCATGCACAGAACATGGCGGGCATTGGTAGCAGGCGGCAGAGTGTGGAACATGGTGGGTGTCGGCCGCGGAGGGATGGTAGAGCAGGTGAGCAGGGGAGCCAGAACAAGGTGGGGCACCAGTTGCTGTCATCTGGACAAACCTCTGGTGTTTACTGAAAATTCTTTGCTCCTGCATGCTGCAATCCTGCCCGGCATTCACACCTGCTGCTGGCACTGGCCCCACTCACACTTGCTGCCGGTGCTGAAGCCACTGCTCTCACTTGCTGCCGGTGCCAGGACCCGATCACTCGGCACTGTCAGCAGATGCAAGCGGCAGCTGCCGGCCCCATCGCCCCTCAGGGCTTCTCCACCTCCCTCTGCTCCTGAGGGGCAATCAGGGCAGCAGCCCCCACTCGTACCTGCTGCTGGCGCAGGTCCCAATTGCTCTGAGCCGTCAGCGGGTGTGAGTGGGGCTGGCGCCATCAGCACATGGGAACAGCAGCAGCGGGAGTGGGGCTGCGGGCAGACAGGAGATGGGGGCCATGGAGGGAGGGACCGGGAGGGGGCGTGGAGTATGGGCCAAGACCTGCCCCTGTGCCCACCGCAGCCTCACAGCCCACAGTTCCTTTCAAGGTACATGAATTCTTGCACTGGGCCCCTAGTATAAAAGAAAGCAGCCTGCTTTCCCAGTTAAGCTGATAACTTCTTGCCTCCCTATCTAAGAAGAGCAGTGAGAACTTGTAGGAAGAGGGTAAGACATGGATCAGAGTCTGAGAGCAAACTTATACTCCACAAAGGAGCACCTGGGAGGAGAGGAGTTCCTGAGAGGAACAAGGAAGGCAGTAGTGCCTAGAACCAGGAATTAAAGAAAGGATTAAGGAGAGAATAAAGATATAGATGGATTGGAAATGGAAGACTTGAAATTGAATGAGGAAGAAAGTGTCACTGGAGGGAAAGAAAAACAAAACAGGATTCCTAATCAATGACCTATCTGTTGCATTCCATACTGCTGATAGGAAAAAGGACACACCACTGAATCATTTAAAAAGCAGAACATAGTCAAAAGACTGAAGGGGAATTCACCAAGCTTCTAAAAAGAGATTATATCACAGTAAAGTTAGATTTAAAAAAAAAAGTCAATGGGAATGACTCAGAGGCATTTTTGTAGCATTTTAGATGCCAGAGTCCAAGAGTATGATGTAAGAGTATAAAAATGATAATGAATGATGTGTTTGGGAGGGGGGAAAAACCCTTCTAATTTGATTTTTCATAAAGTAAAGCCCCTCTCCTGAAAGAAACCTCTCTTTATTTAGAAACTATGTTATCATAAAATATATATTCTGCCTACAATGGTTTCTAGAAGGTGTGGAGCTGCTAATAAGCACCTTCCCAAAAGCTGTCCCTCCAGAGATCTAGACAGCTGGTCACTAAGTAGTCCCATCCCCCCTTCAAGGTCCTCTTAGCCCTGGCCAAAGTGGCTCAGTTGGTTGGGCATAGTCACATGCACTGGAAGGTTGCTGGTTCAATTCCCAGCCAATCGATGTTGCATTCTCACATCAATATTTCTCTCCCTACCTCCCTCTCCCTTCCTCTCTCTCTAAAAATCAATAAAAAAATCCTTTGCCCAGCTGGTTGAGCATTGACCCAGAAACCAAGAGGTTACTAGTTCGATTCACAGTGAGGGCACATGCCTGGGTTGTGGGCTTGATCCCCAGTAGAGGCAGTGCATGAGGCAGCTGATCAATGATGTTACTCTCTCATGGATGTTTCTATCTCTCTATCCTTCTCCCTTCCTAAAAAAATTTAACAAATATATTTTAAAAAAAAACAAATAAAATGGTCAATTAAAAAGAAGAAGAAGAAGAAGAAGAAGATTCTCTTAGAACCAGTTCTGTATCCCACTTCTAGCAGGACAAAACAGAGATGTTAAAAACACAGCCCAGAATGGTATAAAAAACCCCAAAGAAACAAAATGTCCTCTACTAGAGGAACTAGTAGATCTACAGCAGCACTATCTAATATGGTAGTCACTGGTGACATGTGGCAATTAAATTTAAATTTTACAGTTTCTCAGTCACATCTGCCACATTTCAAGTGCTCAGCAGACACACATGGCTAGTGGCAACTATATTATTCGGCAGCAAAGATTAAAAAAAATTTCCATGACTGCAGAAACTTCTGGACAGTACTGATCTAGATTCAGAAAGCTTTTGAAGGAATAAGGCTATGGATAAACAGACCTTAGTTCTCCAAAGGTGGCAGTAAAATCACAATAGATTACCAACCAGAGAGACTGCAGATGATACCGAGAACAGGAAAGGGTGATGGAGACAGCTCGTCTGAAGTATTATTCCTGGCATGAAACCAAGTTCACAAAATAAAGTCTGATGCAATCAGAGCTTGGAGAGACAACAAAAACATGGTGCAGATGGGATGGGTAGCATATTTCTAAGGAATGCTGCTATTGGTAAAAAGGATTATATTCCACGGCTCCCACTAGCCCCATAATATGCCTGAGAACTCCTTCAGAGAAATCATTGTGTTTAATTTCTTTTTTTTTAAATACATTTTTATTGATTTCAGGAGGAAGGGAGAGGGAGAGAGAGAAACATCAATGACTGGCTGCCTCCTGCATACCCAACACTGGGGATCGAGCCCACAACCCAGGCATGTACCCTGACCAGGAATAGAACCGTGACCTCCTGGTTCATAGGTCAACACTCAACCACTGAGCCACACTAGCTGGGCCATTTTGTTTAACTTCTAATTAACTATGAGAAGCAGAAAGAAGGGCCCTCTTATATACTAGGGTAGATGGTTTGAGCAGAATATAAATGACCAGACATTGAGCCTCTGATTCCTGATTCAACTTGCACCTTCCCCCAAATAAAGCACCAGTCATGAGGCATTCTGTGAAGCCCTGAAGCCTCTGAGATGAGCACAAAGGGAAATGCCAAAAATGGAAAGAGATAATTCTTTCTAGAAATCAAAGCGAGGTTCTCTTTATTGAATACGTAGCAAAAAACAACTACGTGTTCTTAATCCAATGTACACAGCTAGACTCCCAGAAGAAAAAGTACTAATAATTGAAAGAAGACTAATACTTGTTTTCTTGGCATTTTTTTTAAAGAGATGCCAGACCCTCTAGGAGAATGGCTTCAGGCTTCGTGAGTGATCATCTTAGAGAAAGGATATGACTGGGTTTGTTTGACAGTATTTAGCATCCAGAGTTTCTGAATGGAGGCCATTAGCTGGGCCCTACTCAATCTGTGGTCAAGTGAAGCAAGTGAAGACATATTATTCGAACTCGTTAAAAATTTAATAGTGGTCATTGGGTATATTCTGGAAGGATAAAGACTTCCCTGGGGCCCTTCCATGAGGACTTAATTGTCTCTGATATTTGAGGTACATGATTCTACTCTAACAAAACTTTTACAAGTTTCAAATTCTGTGTATTTTCTTTTTTATTTCTGTACATTTTAAAGATACCATTAATTCCATGTTCAAAGAGATTCTTGCACTAAGCAGACTTAAGTAGATGAAAGGGATTCAAGAAAAAAATTAAAATAATATAATAATTGGGGAAAAGAAAAAGATAAATTATTACTGAAAGTTGCAGTCAAGGTAGAAACCAGCTAAGAGGAGAGTTTCCTGGTAGAACCTCGTGCCAGGTGTAGAAGGTAAGTGAAGCAGCTCCTGAAGGTAAATTAAAAACAAATAATTCTCTCAAATACAAGCCTGGAGAATAAGCAAAACGCAACTAAGAATAGGTCAGTGAATAAAAAGAAGTATGAAAATAAAAGGGGGAGGGGAGAGAAAGTTTTAAAAAGTTAAAAAAACACACAAGTAATTGCTAGGGAGAAGAAGACAGATGTAGTTTCCCAACATGACATCTAGTCAAGAGGAATATATAGTTTCAAAAGACAGAAAGCAACAGATATAATGGGAAAGAAGACAAGATAGATAAGACCACAGAACCAACTACCAAGAGGAAGATTTGAGGTAAATCTGCCAGTTCTGTGAACTTGAAGGGGGCAAGATTGTGTCTGTTTCACCATTATATTCTCAGTCCTAGCACTTAGTAAATGCAATAAACTTCATTTTGCATAGATTATCAACATCCCAAAATAGACATACTCAATTTGAATAAAAATATGGAAAAGGAAGGATTATATGCAAATGATGTGCTAGGAATTAAAGTGGGGAAAGGGAGTTGTTTTAAAAGTAAAATTTTAGAAACAATTAAAAAAAAACGATTAGAGAATAAAATATGGCATTTCTATTAAAAGAGAAATCTGTTCAAGCTATAATTCAGAGACAAAAGTGAAAGTTCTACATATATGTGAGTATATGTGTTTATATGGCTGTATGTGTATATACATTTTGATTATCTATATTACTGGGCGGGGAGGGCTGTCCCTCAGCCCAGCCTGCACCCTCTCCAATCTGGGATCCCTCTCACAATCCAGGACTGCTGGCTCCCAACTGCTCGCCTGCCTGCCTTCCTGATTGCCCCTAACCGCTTCTGCCTGCCAGCCTGATCACCCCCTAACCACTCCACTGCCAGCCTGATTGATGCCTAACTGCCCTCCCCTGCCAGCCTGTTTGCCCCCAACTTCCCTCCTCTGTTGGTCTGGTCACCCCTAACTGCCCTCCCCTGCAGGCTTGATCGCCCCCAAATGCCCTCCCTTGCAGGCCTGGTCCCTCCCAACTGCCCTCCCCTGCTGGCCATCTTGTGGCAGCCATCTTGTGTCCACATGGGGGCAGGATCTTTGACCACATGGGGGCAGCCATCTTGTGTGTTGGAGTGATGGTCAATCTGCATATTACTCTTTTATTAGATAGGATAGAGGCCTGGTGCATGGGTGAGGGCCAGCTGGTTTGCCCTGAAGGGTGTCCCAGATCAGGGTGGGGGTTCCCTTGGGGCGTGGGGTGGCCTGGGTGAGGGGCCTGTGGTGGTTTGCAGGCCGGCCACGCTCCCCGGCGAACCAAGTGGAGGCCCTGGGATCTGAGATTTATTTATCTTCTATAATTGAAACTTTGTAGCCTGGAGTGGAGCCAAGCCTTCTGCTCGCTCCGTGGCGGCAGCCATTTCTGTTGGGATTTATGTATCTTCTATAATTGAAACTTTGTAGCCTTAAGCGGAGGCCTGGGCTGGCCAGAGTGTGCGGAAAGCTTGGCTTCCTCCATCGCCGGGGGCAACCCTAGCCTCCTGCTCTAGCTCCATGGCTGCCGTCATTTTTGTTGGAATTTATTTATCTTCTACCATTGAAACTTTGTAGCCTTAAGCGGAGGCCTGGGCCGGCCAGGGTGTGCGGAAAGCTTGGCTTCCTCCATCGTTGGAAAAACCCAAGCCTCCCTCCTGCTCTCTCCGTGGCCGCAGCCATCTTGGTTGGGGTTAATTTGCATACTTGCTCCTGATTGGCTAGTGGGCGTGGCTAATGGGCATGGCTTGTGGGTGTAGTGGATTGATGGTTAATTTGCATATTACTCTTTTATTAGATAGGATTACCTTAAAAAAATACTAATTAAAAAACTGAGACTTCCTAAAGAAACTTATAAAGAGGTCAGACACTTAGATAACCATCTGCAGACTGATGAAAAAGTACAATTTCAATAAAAACCCTGTGGGCACCAGGCTAAGTTGTGGTTAAGGCTTGGGCTCCTCCCACCAACTCCTTCTGACCTTGTAGCAGGCTGAGCACTGTCTACCACAGTGGCATCATTACTTTCTTGGGAACTCATTTCCTGCTCAAGTCCCATCTAGAGAATTTCTGACAAATGATGTGACAATCACCTCTTAGTTAGCATGTTAAGGGACACCCACCCTCTAGTGCACAGTAGATGTAGAACTTCCCGAATATTCTTTAATGAAAATGTCCATAAATTTTAAAAAAAATTTTTTAAAAAATATTGACACTAGCCCTTTGCCTGTTTCTACTGTTGGAAGGTTATAAAAAAAGCTAATCCCTGAGTTCTCTCTCCTACCCTCCTCTCCTCACATTTCTATTTCTGGTCTCTGGTAGAAGAGAAATCAAACTGTAATAGGGTCTACCTCAGTTCCTACTGTAACAACAACCAAAACAAAGTAAATAACTTGTTTCTGTTCTCCCAACCAAATATTTATACCCCTTCTTGTTATTTTCTCAGTTCTGCAGGGCCCCCCTACTGATTTTCTCAAGTTCAGCCGCTGGCTTTCATCAGACTCAGTAATATCTGAACCAACAGTAGGGAGAGGAGGGCAGGGAAAATGAAGCAAAACCCAGTCAGCTCTCCTGCTTGTTATAAGGTCTTTTGGGTGAGAAGTGGAGAGTACCAGCTACAAGAGGCAGCAGATCATGGGAAGACCTCTAGACCCCTGATTCAAGTTGAAATCAACAAATGTGGGATCTAGTCCTGGCTTTACCACAGTACTAGACACGAACGTTGGACATGTCATATAACCTCTCTGAGCCATATCTGTAAAACAAAGCTAAAAATACCTTTAACTACTTATTTTACGAGAAGTTACAAGATTTATTTGATATTTGTGAAAATGGTTAAATGCTATTTTTAAAAAAATCATTTCACATGGTTGTGCAATTTCTGCCCTCCCAAAGCAAAGTGCTAGTGGGTGCTTCTTTTCATCACTGGAGCCAAAACAAGCACAAAAAATTATCCACTTCTTCACAATTCTGAGCCGAGAAAAGCCTCACTTAACGCTATTTTGAGAATGCTTCCTCATAGTCATCTCAGGACAAATTTCTCCATATTAGATTGGGTCTAGACTTCCTTTAGCTCCCTGAAGCCAGGAGGAGTCTAGTGATGTCTTTGTATGAGAATATATCTATGAGGAGAATGGAGAGAAAGATGAACTGAAAGAGACAGGGCAAGCCACAGAGCTGATGCCAAAACACCTACAGAGTGAACATGGTGGAAAGGCCTCAGGTTTTGGAGTAAGAAAGATGTAAGTTTTAGTCCTGGCTCTGCCACTTACTGACTGGGCAAGCCACTCTTTCAGTCAGGTTTTCATCTGCTAAGTGAGGAATAATACTATCTACTTCAGAGGGATACTCTAATAATTAAAAGAGAGAAGGTATGTAAAGCATCTGGCACTAAAAGGTACTTATAGGTTAAAAAAAACAAAAAACTCCCCCCAAAACAAAAAACTCAAGACATCTATCTATACCTATTCAAACCTGAAGGCTTATCCTTTAATAGCAATGGCTCTCAACTGGGGAGAACTTTGCCCCTCAGGAGACATTTGACACTATCTGGAGACATTTCTGACTGTCACGACTGGGGAGGTGCTTCTGCCATCCAGTGAGTGGGTAGAGGCCAAGGATATACCCTACAATGCACAGAACAGTCTCCCACAATAAATAATTCTCCAGCCCAAAACAGTAGTAGTGTTAAGACTCTGCAGAAGGCATTCTTACTCAATCAGAGTAAGCCAGTTCACCTCTCTTAGCCTTAATTTCCTCACCAGCAACATGGGAATAGTTGATCTGTGTGTCCTACATCACCAAGCTATTGGCAGGATGAAATGAAATAATGGGTAAGCAGCATTATCATTATGCCGTTCACAGGGTATGCAAAAGCACCCACTTGCTCGGCAAAAGCAGAAGCATTGATATATTGTGGGGGTGGGGGAGGCGCTAACTGGGGTGGAATTCTTTGTTTGGGAATGCCCCCATCCAAAGAGGACCTCTTGCCAATCTACTTCTAAAAAGCTTCACTGGAGCAGGGGACTCTCATGCACAATGACTGGATAGGAGCACTTCTTAGGGAGAGAGAGAGCATGGGAAGTGGGTAGGAACGGCACAGGCATATCCAAGAGGAGCTAACAGATGTTAGGAAGTGAGGCATCTTGCTGTGTCCTCAAAAAGTAGCCATCTCTATCTCTCTCTCTCTTCCTCTTCTTAAAAGGCCACCAATCCTATTGAAAGAGGGCTATACTCTTTTGAACTCATGTAACCTTAATTACCTCCTTAAAGGCCTATCTTCAATAAAGCCAATGGGGGGGGGGGAGGTTTCAACATATGAATTTGGGTAAGAGGGGCACAATTCTGTCCACAGAACTTGGGCACACATCAGACACAGCCAAGGCATCATTGTGGCCTCAGAGAGGAGGATCCAGAAGTTAATTCAATGCTTTTCTATGGTAACAGTCACTTTTCCATATACTTTCTCTATGAGCTATCTAGTCAATCCTGCAACCCTTTTGTACAGGTGCCTCTTCAGGCATCCTGTGGACTTCCAGGGTTAGGAAAGGGTCCTCCTCTGATTTGTGTCCCAGTCCTCAAATATCTGAGACCCATTAGGTCATGGATTTCCTACATTGGCTAATCACTTTAGGCTCGGTTCTCAATTATGGGAGGTTTTTTTTTTCCTTTTCTTTTCTCTTAATCCTCACCTGAGGATATGTTTTTATTGATTTTTTTTTTTTAAGAGAGGAAGGGGAAGAGAGAGAAACATCGATCAGTTACCTCCAGTACGTACCCCAACTGGGGTTTGAACTTGAAACCTAGGTATGTGCCCTGACCAGGAATCAAACCTGAAACCTTTTGGTGTACAAGATGGCACTTCAACTAACTGAGCCACCAGGGCAGGGCAATGATGGGAGGTTTTTAAAAAGCTCAACCACACCGCAGAACAATTCAATCAGAACCTCTGGAGGTAGGGCCAACACATTGGTAATTTTTAAATCTCGCCAAGTAATTCCAAGAAGCAGGAACACTGATCACAGAGGTGTAGGTGTGTGTGTCCCATTCTCCTCCCCTCAGATTCCAATTTAGTTGGTGTAGAGTGGAACCCAGCAATCTGTATTTTTAAACAATTCCCCAGTTGATTCTGGTGATCAGCCAGATTTAGGATAGACTACGATCTTCCAGAAGCTAAACTGGCTACCTACCTGCCTTGTAACTCTTCATTTCTGTGGCTATGCATAAACTTTACAGAAGATTTTATTTCCTTCCTCCTCTTTGTGGCACATCATTTTGGGGATAGCCCTTCATATGCACCAAAAGACAGTACTTAAAGGAGGTTGTTTTTTTAAAAAAACATGAGGGGGAAGCAGCAGAATAAACCAAAGGTGGCTAAACTAAGTGTATAGTTTGTCAAGGGAAAGAGCAAAAAACCTGGTGAAAGATAAAGGAAGGAATGAAGTGGAGATGGAAATGATGTCACAGGAGAGAAAATGGAGCTGATAAGATTCAACAGCAAACTAATAAAATGCATAGTAAGTCATCAGCCATAGAAGTTGTAGGTGAAGGGCCTTCCTTTCAGCAAAAAAAAGGTAATAGGCAACAACGTCTTTTGGTGTACCCCTCATCCCAACCTCACCCATTTTACTCTCACTATTCATCAATACTTTCCTCAGGAAAGAATGCCATGTAGTCAGTCACACCAAGCTACAAGAGTATTTTAATAGGGGACAATGACAATAAACCAAAAGAGGGTTGAAAAAAAGGAATTTCAGGCACATTTACTGAATGGAGTGGGACT
Source organism: Plecotus auritus (assembly GCF_963455305.1). Taxonomy (NCBI): domain Eukaryota; kingdom Metazoa; phylum Chordata; class Mammalia; order Chiroptera; family Vespertilionidae; genus Plecotus; species Plecotus auritus. The sequence continues at coordinate 60,039,360 of NC_137782.1, read as the reverse complement.
GGAGAGAGGATAAGCCTTTCTTAGCTTTTTGGTAACTTATATCACACTGGTCTTTAGTTTGTGTACTTCTCTAACACTAAAATAAAAATGAGGCATATTCCTGACATCCAGGCATCCCTGGATGAAAACCTCCACATTGGCAGAAGGGTCCCATCATATACTTGACAAACTGTAGGGAGAGTGTTGTAGCCTATGCACTTCACTGGCCGTGGATGTTAAGTTTTCCTTACAAAAGCTAAAACTCAAGCCCTAGGTGGTTTGGCTCAGTGGATATAGCATTGGCCTGCAGAATGAAGAGTTCTGGGTTCAATTCCGGTCAAGCCACATGTCCAGGTTGTGGGCTCGATCACCAGCAGAGGGCGTGCAAGAGGCAGCCCATCAATGATTCTCTCTCCCTTCTTCTTTCCTCTCTGAAATCAATAAAAATATATTAAAAAAAAAAAAAGAAATTGAAACTTAAGATACTTGTATTTTAAGTCAAAGCCCACTCTCATACTTTCTACTTAACTTTGCCTTATTATTTTTTCCCTTAATATCTCTATCTGAAAAGCAGGAAAATCTCAAGGATAACATGATTCAATTTGGCCAGTGGAAACAGAGTAGAAGGAAAGAAAAATGTGGAAAGGCACAAAAAAGATGGTTAAAAAATATATTTTAAAAAGTATTCCCTCCATAGAAAGTCAAGCTAACTATGTTTTGAGTTAGTTACTATTTAGATAACATAGAAATGAATTAATCGCAGAAGAATAGATATTTTAGTGAAAAGAATAGTCTCTAAATTTTAGTGAAAACAGAGCAGTCTTTACCTTATCATTTAGAAGTGGTTTGATCTCTGTGAGTTGAACATCCTGAAGTTCATCCATGAGGAAGATGAAAGTAGAGGATTCTCAAAAATAAATCAGTAACTCTGGAACAGAAGAGAAGGAAGTGAAGAAAAAGGCTTAAACTAGGAGGTGGGACCTGGTCAGGTAGTTCAGTTGGTTAGAGCTTCCTGCCGATACACACCAAAGTTGCAGGTTCTATCTCTGGTCAGGGCAGATACAAGTCAACCAATGAATGCATAAATAAGTGGAACAACAGATCTCTTGTGTGTTTTTTTCTTTCTTTTCCTTTCTCTCAATGAAAAATATTTCAACCAGGAGTTGGAAATATAATAGTCCCATTACTTCCATTCATTCAAATGTTAGAGGTTAGCATGAGTCATGCACTGCTCAGGGTGCTGAAGACACAGGAAACTAGATAGTATGGCAAACAGACTCAAAGTGGCGTCTATGATCTCTGCCTCCTGATACTCACATTCAACCCCTTTCTCCCCCGAGTGTGGGCAACACCCATCCATAACTTCTATCATTCCTTCCAAGGACCCAGAGAATGCCAAACATGAACACTCTTCAAACTATGGACCCCACATGCCAATCATAAGCATCCCAGACATTTGTGCCACTTAAAGAGCACAAGCCTGATGATAATTTAAGTTTCCTGTAGAACATGATTCTTTTCTCAGATCCCAGGCATCCTATAAACTTGATTAAGCTACTGAATGCTCAAAAGCTGAAAATTTTAGTTTGTTTTTAAACTGATTTTTTAAAAAGTGTTTTTATTGATTTCAGAGAGGGAGAGGGAGATAGAAACATTGGCTGCCTCCTGCATGCCCCCTACTGGGGATTAAGCCCATAACCTGGGCAATGTGCCACAACTGGGAATAGAACCAGTGACCTTCTGGTGCTTGGGACAATGCTCTACCAAATGAGCCACGGTGGCCGGACTTAGTTTGTTTTCTACCAGTTACATTTCAAAAGGAGGTGGAATGGCTTGAATCTTTTATCACAAATTTCAGCCAGCATCTACAATTCTCTCTTTTGCAGTGATGCTTTGACCCAGTTAACTCTAAAAACATTGGCCTACCTGCTATCTACTTGTGTGTTTATTAATCACACTATAAACTGTGGCTACTTTTCAATTGGACTTCACTGGTTACCAATAATTTAAAATGGCGATTTTACGCCCTAGCTCAGTGGTCGGCAAACTGCGGCTCGCGAGCCACATGCGACTCGCGAGCTGCGGTTTGCCACTCTGTTGACTAATGAGTTTGCCAACCACTGCCCTAGCTGGTTTGGCTCAGTGGATGGAGCGTCAGCCTGCAGACTGAAGGGTCCCAGGTTTCATTCCGGCCAAGAGCACATACCCGGGTTGTGGGCTCGATCCCCAGTAGGGGGGTTGGGGGAGGCAGCTGATGGGTGGTTCTCTCTCATCATTGATGTTTCTCTCTCTCTATCCCTCTCCCTTCCTCTCTGAAATCAATAAAGAAATATATTTTTTAAATGGCGATTTTAAAGTTCTTTTTCCTATTATAAAAGCAATACTATATATGCTCACTTTAGAAAATGTGGAAACCACAGAATAATGAAAAGATATTTTACTTAGTCCTTCCATCTAAAGACAACTACTGTTAAGATTTCATCTATTTCCATTTGTTCTTTTTTCCCATGTAAAATGGTGATTTCCTGAAAATGTTTTTCCAACCCACCTGCTTTATTCCCTACTTTAACTCACTCACTTGCAAGCAGGATACTTCAAAATGTTGATAACTCAAATGTGACTCTATAGAAGGCCTGTCCAAGAACCTTGGGAACAGAGGGAAAGCCTGAGCTGCCCTCAGGTCCAAAGTGACTGGCATTCACTGTGTTCCCATCCAATTTATAGATTAAAAAAAAAAGTGATGATGTGATGTTTGGGCCAGGACAAACACTTAAATAAAGGCACAAATTAAATAAGAAGGCTGTCCCTATCAGCTGGGTCCAGTGCAGACTTAATGCAGGACAGGAAGCTGCTAGAGTGTGACTTAGGAATTGGCAATAAGACAATAGATGTTCACCTTCCACATTAAAGGGGACCTAAGGCATTCTTCTAGAGACTCAATTTTTGCTTAGTTCTCATTGTTCTGAGCCCTTGCCAATGAACAGCTTTTTAACACCTATGAGAAAACTAAGACCACATGGTGGAAAATTCCATCTCCAGATCTCCCAGCAACACAGACTGGCTTCCTCCTGGGGAATCTGAAGACTGAGGTTCCCTTTGCACAAATGATATGACTGCCAGATCCATCCTGGAACTAAGGGATATTTTTAAAAAGCTAGTAGAAATTTTATAAATTCAGTAAATAACAAAATGTTAACCCTCTTTCCCAGCTTTATGAGGTAAAGGGAAGTCTGAAAAGTAAAAGCCAGCCATCCTTGAACTGAAGAAGTAAGCCTGATACCAAATAGCTAGGGGGGGGAAAAGGGGGCGGGGACTATAACCTAAGCACCTTATGTTTAATCCTCATCACAGTCTTCTTGGGTAGATATCTTCATTTCTTAAAGCTGAGAAACTTAGGCTTAGAGAGAAGTTAAGTGACTTTTCCAATATCCCACATCTAAGTAACAAGGCAAGGATTTAAAAGCCTTTGCTTTTCCCACCATAATGTCAACACCAGGCTCTATCTACTGGCTGTAGAACCCTGGGCAAGTTTCTTCCCCTCTAGTCACAGGGGCACCACCTCCTGGAAGTAAAGGTAATAGAAGCCCAGAGCAATTCTGTAACTCAGATGCCTTAGAATGAAGGTTTGAGTCATCACACCAGCAAAAAAGCCCTCAATATCTCAGCAGTTAGCTGAGGATTAGGAGAACGAGTAGGGAAAGAGAGACAAAATTCCAGCTATTACTTGGTAACCAGTTTTAGAAACAATGGTTATTTCTTGCTTGTTGTTAGAACAGTGAGCCTCAAACAGACAATCACCTGGATATCTTGTTCAGGATCTTAGGCATAATCAAGCTTTGAGTAATGACAGTCCAATAAGTAACCTCATCATATGAGGAGTGAAGATCATTTGAGTTGAAGAGATGAAGAACAGAAAGGCTAGATTATTAGCACCCATCAATCCCTAATAGAGATGAGGAGAATGGGACAGAGAAAGACTATTAATTTAATTTTATCCTGCCTTCTAAAAACGATTTCAGATGGGAATTCAAAAAGATTCAACAGCCGTCCCCACCTCCCCCCTCCCCCCAAAAAAGAAAAGATTCAACAGACCAGACTAATTAGAAGGGAAATGTACTGGAGAAAGATAGAGTTTAGTACTTTAGTACAGAAATCTAGTTGATGGGAAGTGGAGGAAGTCAATGGGGGAGAAAAGGGAAACATCTTTAATACTTTCAACAATAAAGATATGTTGAAACAAAAGAAAGAAATCTAGCTGGCAGGTGAAAAGAGCCTGACCCCGTTATTCAAATCACAGATAGAAAGAAAGGAAATCGGGGGTATAAAATTGATAAAAACATTGTGAGGTCAGAGAAGTCAGATTTTGCCAAGGTTTTGTAGGGGTTCAGAACAAGCCACCCCAAGATGTGCGTAAGTAGTACATGGATTATTTCAAGCTCCCCTGCCCCCAACTATCTAGGAGCCTGGCCCACATTAAGAGTTATCACAAAAAAATAAATAAATAAATAAATAAAGCCTGACCAGTGTGGTTGAACGTCGATGCATGAACCAAGAGGTCACCAGTTCGATTCCTGGTCAGGGCACATGCCAGGGTTGGGGCACAGAGTGGAGTGAGATTTAGTGAGGAAAATCTGAGTAGGTGCTAAAGGAGAGCAGAGCTTGCCAGCCCAAAATATGCCTCTTTGGAATATTGATTATTTCAGGCTGATTAATTTTAAGAAACAGCAGACAAGGGAAAAGCTCTGAAAACCAAGTAGAAGGACAGTGTAAAAGGACATCTACATCTGTAGAAGGGTACTTCCATCTGTAGAAGTGTTTTCCTCACTATACCAGGCCTGCGTTTACTGACAATGATGAAGACATGGACTTAACTCTACACAACAATCTTATTCTTATTTATTGTGCTTTGCCGGGTAATTTCCCAGAAGTGACTCTCCCCCCCCAATACCTGTTGTCTTTAGCTGAAGGTGGTATTTAAGGTGACGGCTGACATTTTGGAGAGTTACTCATTAGTTTTCCTGGATCTCTCCCATGTATACAGGAGATGTTCATTTTATTAAACTTTGTTTTTCTCCTGTTAATCTGTCTTGTGTCAATTTGATTATTAGGCCAGCCAGAAGGGTAGAAGGAAAATTATTTTTCCTCCCCTACAGCACTCACCAAACCAGAGACGTGCAGGAGCTATAGGCCTTGGGTTCTTCGGGAAGACAACTCAGTGACAGAAAAGAAAGCAGAACCAATAAGCAACAAAGAAAAAATGCTCAAGAGATGCAAGAGGTAATGCCGAAATACAAAGTCAAAGAAGTGAAGGGAGAAGAGAAGTTCACATGAAAGGGGAGAAAACTGTCAAATACTGGAGGAAAGGAGGCGGGGGGGAAGGAAGACGAAGGAGACATTATCTTTGACAGTGGAAGTCAATAGTATTAAAACCTAGGAAAAATGAGGTTCAGTTCTCCATGCTAAAAAGAAAAAAAAAAAAAAAAGCCCATGACTATTACCTTTTAGAAATACAGAAACTGACATTTCTGAATTGAAATGTAAGCAAAAATGTTCTTAGGATGGTCTGAAACTTAGCACTTGAGAGGACCTTTAAAGATCAAAACTACTGAGTTTTAATTTTTGCACCAAAACTCTGAAATAGAGAACAGAAAAACATGTAGGGGCACTGGTTGAAGTGATGAGACAGCTAGGGCTCTGTAGAACACAGTTTAAACAAAGTCCAACAATATATTTGTGGACAAAAAGGGGCCACATGCTAGCTACCCTGATAAGCTCTGGGAAGGCCTGCGTGGCAGCCTTGCAAACTCACAAAGACCTAAAGTAACCACAAAGTATGGTATGAAATTAAAACTTTTAAAATTAAAAAGTAGTCTAAGGTGGGTAGTTCTGTCCTAGGCCTGTATCAACTTTGATCTTAATTGAGCCTATTGTCTTTTTGCGTCTAAGATAACATACCTTTGGTATGTCGGAGTAACTTCCCTTTTTCCGGACCCCTCGGGGCACAACCAATGCACCAGGGGGGAGACCACAAATCCCCTCACTGTTATTGTGTAACTATCCTGTACCCACCTATGTAAAAGAAGCATGTGTCTATCATTTTACTTTTTATTTTTTTAATAAATTTTTATTGATTTCAGAGAGGAAGGGAGAGGGAGAGATAGAAACATCAATGATGAGAGAGAATCACTGATGGGCTGCTTCCTGCACGCCCCCTACTGGGGATCAAACCCGAAACCTGGGCATGTGCCCCTGGCCAGAATCGAACCTGGGACCCTTTAGTCCGTAGGCCGACGCTCTATCCACTGAGCAAAACCGGCTATCATTTTAAAATATATATATATCTTTATTGATTTCAGAGAGGAAGGGAGATATAGAAACATCAATGATAAGAATCATCAATTGGCTGCTTCCAGCACACCCTCTACAGGGGATCTAGCCAGCAACCTGGGCCCTGACTAGGAATCAAACCGGTGACCTCCTAGTTCAATGGTTGTCAACCTTTCGGACCTCACAAACCACCAGTGGTCCATGGACCACCTGTTGGTGACCGCTGTCCTAGTTCACAGGTCAATGCTCAACCACTGATCCATGCCAGCTGGGCTATCATTTTACTTCTTATCCAATCCACCTCCCCGCTTTGCTTTCTCCCACTTCCCTAATCTATCACCAATGGATTTCATGTAACCCACTTACGTCTCCTTTTTTTTTTTTTTTCCTTTTTTCAATTCCTTTATTAAGGTGTTACATATGTGTCCTTTTTCCCCCATTGCCCCCCCCCCCCCACTCCCCCCACTCATGCCCTCATCCCGCTGTTGTCTGTGTCCATTGGTTAGGCCCATATGCATGCATACAAGTCCTTTGGTTGATCTCTCCCCCTTACCCCACCCTCCCCTACCTTCCCTCCGAGGTTTGATCGTCTGATTGATGTTTCTCTGTCTCTGGAACTGTTTTTGTTCATCAGTTTATGTTGTTCATTATACGTCTCCTCTTTTGATTGTAATGTATAAAACAAGGTGAAAAACTGCCATTCTCCGGAGCATTATCACAATACTTTGAGATTCTGCTTCCAGGCAACTGTCAACAGTTTGGCTCAAATAAACTCACAAAAATTCTTTACAGCAAGCATGTCAAACTCTCGGCTGGTGGGTCACATGCCTCAAACAAGTTTGATATGCTTGCTTTACAGGTTTGAATGTTTCTTACGTTAACATATTTCTGCCCTGGCCAGTTTGGCTCAGTGGATAGAGCATTGGCCTGTGGACTAAAGGGTCCTGGGTTCGATTCCGGTCAAGGGCATGTACCTTGGTTGCGGGCTTGGTCCCCAGTGCGGGGCTTGCAGGAGGCAGCTGATCGATGATCCTCTCTCATCACTGATGCTTCTATCTCTCTGTCCCTCTCCCTTCCTTTCTGAAATCAATAAAAAAATATATATATTAAAAAACACACACACATATTTCTGAGTTCAACCTTTGCCCATGCAGAAAAAAATGGGTGCCCAGATTCTTCCAGTCAAGGAAAGAGCTCTTAAGCACATCAGATGTGGACTCCAGACCCAGGAGGGCCCCTACCTAGCTGAGTGGCACTGGGAAAAGCATTTTTCCTTTCTAGACCTCAATTCCTCCACCTGTCAAGGGAAGAGGTTGGGCAGGATGACCTTTTGGCCCCTGACAGGGCTGACATTCTGTGACCTAGAAGCTCCCTGTAAATGTAGTGTTTTGATTTTACATTCTCCCCCAGGGTAAGAGTTCCCCGGTCCCCTACCTCATTTGATTCCGTACTGCAATCCTAAGAGGTCACTCAGTTATCAACCTGATTAGGTTCAAAGACGAGCTGAAGGTCACTTGCAAATCAGTGGGAAGTTGCACATGGTCTGACCCCAGGGATATGAGGGTGTCAGGCTTTATCTCACTCTGCACTGTGTCCATTTAGTCAGAGAAAGCTCACTGAGATTTCCCATGCTTAAAAACACTGCTTTGTTACTGAAAAAAGGCAATAAGGGACTATATATACTATTGGCTTTCTAAACTACAAGCTGTCTTGTTATGTAGCTTTCCCCGGACGAAGGTAATTTGTGTGGTCTTCATCAGGCTTTGCCAGGATGTACTTGATGCCAGGCCACTCGTTTGTATTCTAGAGGCAAAGTCAATCACTTTTGGTTTTGGCAAGAATGCAGAGAGAAAACCAAAACAGGATGAAGGCTGTAAACAAAGAGGCATACTGAGAAAATGAGCTGGACAGGGCCAGCTGAAGCTGGTGCTGAAATAGTTATGGCTGAAAAGCTGCAGGAAGAGGCCAGGGAACTGACAGAGAAGGTAGACAGTGGTGCTCCTACAGCAAGCTGACGCACATCCTCTCTTTTTACCTATAAACCAGTGGCCAAATGAGTAATTAGTATAGCACTTTACAATTTACAAAGCACCTTTACACCTGACCTCTCATTGGATGATCACGAAGGTACTGTGAGGGAAAACACGGGGCACTGGCATCTGTTGCAGCGATAGGGAAACTGAGGCTTAAAGAGGTTGAAACGGAGTGACCGAAACAATGTAACTAATAAATGCAACAGCTGGGACTGACACCAAATTTTCTCCTGATCCCAATGCTTTCTCTATGTCCTGTATCATACTGCCTCCCAGGTTATCACAGATTAAAAGACTTGGGGGTAAAAAGGAGAGACATTCAGCAGATTGCCTCACTGCACTGCACCCACCCCACACTGAGGACCTCTTTATCTCTGGTCCTAAATTACACTGAGTGGTTAAGATCAGGCCACAGGCTCGAGGATTAAACCCTAATATGAAATTAATAACAAGAAAGCCAAGATTTGGGACTGGAGTTTGCCTTCACCCATTAATTCAATTAAATAGGGGAGATTAAGTTTATAAACAAACCACTACAGTTCCAAGCAAACTCGAAGGCAGTTTCTCAGCCTCGGCAGCAGTGACATTTTGGACCAGATGTTTTGTTGTAGGGGAGTGTCATGTACATAGAATGTTTAGGAACATCCCGGCCTCTACCCACTGAATGACAGTATCACCTGCCTCCAACAATTGTGACAACCCAACATTTCTCCAGATATTACCAAATGTCCTCTGGGGGGCAAAGCTGAGGCTGAGTTGAGAATCACTGCTCTAAGGATTATGGAGGTTTAGGGCAAAAGTCAGTTAATACAGTTGTAGATGCAGAGAAAAAGATTCATGGAGGAGGTAACATGTGAACTGGACCTTGAAGAATAGATAAAGTCCTGGTCCAGTGTCTAAATTGTTTGGAGCATTTTCCCGTAGACCAAGGAGTTTGCGGGTTCGACTCCTGATCAGGACATACCTAGGATGATTCCCAGTCAGGGCCAGTAAGGGAGGTAACCCATAGATGTTTGGATGTTTCTCTCTCTCTCTCCCTTCCTCCCCCCACCCCCGTCTCCCCACCATAAACTCCCACCCCATATCCTCGGGTGAGCATTAAAAATAAAAAAGTGTAGATAAAATTCCTGTAGGTGGGGAGGGTAAGACTACGAAGGAATTCTAGAAAGGGAGGGTAACTTAAACACAAGGAGATGAGAAAGTACAGGTCTGCTAGAAAATGATCCAGTTTGATCAGAAGAGCAGAAGGTTGGAAATAGGAGATAAGGCTAAAAATGCCCATTGAAGTCAGGTCAGAGAAAATTATTCATCAGCTAATATTTACAAAATATATTTACAGGATATACACACATAATGAGATAGCCAACAATACAAGGTATCGTGTGGCTATTTAATAGTGTAGAAGTCAAACCAATGGCACTGCCATGTGTCCCACCTCCCCAAGAGGACAGAATGTTGCTTTAGTATCACATCTTACACTGCATCTACTGTTCACTGCATTTACTCAGAGCTAAACAAAGCTTGGAACCAGGGTAGAGGTGGGAGAAATAACTGAGGACTGGAATGGTCAGGAGTTCCCCAAAGGAGATAAGAATGATGGGCCTTGAATGGCTATGTTTTGGATTGTTATAAGGGAAGAGGACATTCCAGGTAAGGACATCAGAGGTGGGAAAAAACCAAATGTACAAAATATATCCAGGAAGACATATCCAGGAAGACACCAAAAAGATTAATGTAGCTGGGAAAGAAGACAAGACTGGTCAGAACACAGAGCACATAAATGGGACTTTATGTATGAACAACCACTGAGGGTTCCTGAGCAGAATGACACTATTGCTTAATACATAGTCATCTAACCTGGTAGTTCTTAGCTACACGTTAGAAAGACTGGGAGCTTTGAAGAAGAGCAATACCCAGACTCCAACTCTGAAGATCCAATTTAATCGGGCTAGGGTAGGGCCCTGGTATTGTTTTTAAAACTTCACAAATGATTCCTACATGCAACTAGGACTGAGAACCACTGGCCTACAGTCATGCCCTCATCCTCAGATGCGAAAAGAAGCCTAGAAATTTAAGCTATTTGCCTAAATTCACACAGCCGTTTAGGTGAGGGGCTGGGACTGGCATCTGGCCTCCTATTCCAGGCTCTGAAATATCTCAGAGTACTGGGCTAAATTCCATACATCAGTCTATAACAGTGGTCAGCAAACTGCGGCTCTGTTGACTAATGAGTTTGCCGACCACTGGTCTATAAGAAGCACAATTACCTGATGACTTCACTCTCAAGTTTTGCCAGGGTTAAAGCCTGAATTAATCCTATATAATAAAAGGCTAATATGCAAATTGTCCCCAGGGGCAGGAGTTTGACTGACCAGGAGTTAGACGTGCACTGACCACCAGGGGGCGGCACGGAACATGGCAGGTGACAGTGAGGCATCACTGGCAGCGGGCAGCAATGTTGGTATTGTCAGCCCTGATGAGAGCAGGACTGTGGTGGGATGGCGGAGCAGGTGAGCGGGGGCCCAATCACCCCGTCGGATGCCCCACAGATCGGCCCTGATTACCGGCCAGGCCTAGGGACCCTATCTGTGCACAAATTTCATGCACTGAGCCTCTAGTCTAATCATAAAACTACTGGCTTAAGCATCCCCACAAGCATCTAGGGCAGTGGTTCTCAACCTTTCTAATGCCTCAACCCTTTAATACAGTTCCTCATGTTGTGGTGACCCCCAACCATAAAATTACTTTCGTTGCTACTTCATAACTGTAATTTTGCTACTGTTATGAATCATAATGTAAATATCTGTGTTTTCCGATGGTCCTAGGCTCTACAGCAGCGGTTTTCAACCTGTGGGTCGTGACCCACAGGTTGAGAACCGCTAGCAGGGTCGCCTAAGACCATCGGAAAACACAGATATTTACATTACGATTCATTAACAGTAGCACAGATATTTACATTACGATTCATTAACAGCAGCGGTTTTCAACCTGTGGGTCGTGACCCACAGGTTGAGAACCGCTAGCAGGGTCGCCTAAGATCATCGGAAAACACAGATATTTACATTACCACTCATTAACAGTAGCAAAATTACAGTTATGAAGTAGCAACGAAAATAATTTTATGGTTGGGGGTCACCACAACATGAGGAACTGTATTAAAGGGTTGAGGCATTAGAAAGGTTGAGAACCACTGATAGGGTAATAGATGTTGGTTTCATTGCTGTCTCCTGGAGGCCCTTAGGAAAGGAAAGGGTCTCAGGAGACTCCCCAGAAAGCATAATAAACGAGCCAAACCACCCAACTCCATGAAAGAAGCAATGACTTCTTAAAATACAACTCGCTTAGTTTTTGTACTACATAAAGGGAAGTCTGAGTTCCTCTTCACCAGAAGAAATACTCTCAGAGATTCTATTCCATAAGCAAAGGTGGGGAGGAAAGTGATTAAAGGTATTTGCTAAAGCATGCTTACAGACCCTCATTTTAACAGGAAACAGCCATTCTGGTCCACAGCCTTGGATAAGGGCCATCCACACCTTGTGTTTTTCTGAAAAGGGCAGCAGCAGCACCATTTACAACAGGCCCGCCTTCCCACTGTGTGATTCCTGGATTCTGGCAGCAGGTGGTAAAAAGGAAGTTTGCAAAGATTGCCAAGCTGGAAAACTGAGTCTGTACTATACTATATTCATCCTATCCAATACTGGTACAAGCAACTACTAGAACAAAACAATGCCCATCCAGGGGTCTTCTCAAAACTCCAAACACTCATCAACCAGCGGAAGCCCTAACATGGGGGTCATAGTAAAGGAACTCTAGAAGCAGAAGCACTACCCTCCACCTTCCACTCTTGAAAAATGCAGCTCAGGATACTAAGAAAGCGACTGCTGGCAAGGCCCTGGTATGTGCTCTGGGTTCCTACCAGCTATAAGGCAGAATCCCTGAAAACAATTTGTTCTTTAACACAACCCGAGTGGAGGTAAAGAACAACCAGAGTCCTAAAATGCAGTACTTAATTCTCATACTAGCTTAATTTATTAAGCAGTTCCTATATGCCAGATACCATGATAAGCACTTTACCCATTCATTATTTCATTTTATTTCCAACACACTTGTAAAATAGGTACTGTAATTGTAATCCTTCCTGTTTTATAGAAGAAAAAACTGATACTTGGAGAGGTTTTGTAATAGGCTAAAGGTCACATAGCTAGTGGACTGCAGAATAAGGATGTGAACGTGAGCAGCCTAGAACTTGGGCAGGCCTCTATAAACAACTTTTCCTACTTGATGCCAACTAACCATTAATTCTTCTACTTATTTTTTCAGGTTTGGCTACTGGAATTTACCAGGATCTTATTGAGCAAGTAATTTTGAAACTGAAGAGCACCATATAAAGTTCAGGTATCATTAATACACAGTTGGGTATTATTAGGTATTAGCATTATTACTTTAATTAATAGGAGAGAACTGCACCTATCTGGGGGTATTTGAAAAGCAACACTGTGGGCTTCCTAATCATCCAAAGTCACATTTTAGTCAATACCCTGGTTAAACCCACCTTTCAACACAAAGGTTTACAAGATGGGACATCTTCAAGTAAACAGGATACTACCAGAGTTAAAAGATTCGACATCCTCAAAAATTGAAGCCCTGGCCGGTGTTGCTCAGTTGGTTGAGCATCGTCCCATGCATCAAAAGGTTGCTGGTTTGATTCCAGGTCAGGGCACAGGGTTTCTGGCTTGATCCCTGGTGGTGGTGGGGGGGGGGCATACAGGAGGCAGTCTATCGATGGTCGGCTCTCACATTGATGTTTCTCTTTCTCCCTCTTCCTTCCCCTCTCTCTCTAAAAAAATATATATATATATTTAAAAAAACAACAACTGAAGAATGGCAGGAGGGGTCCCGTCCCCAAAGCTTTCTCAACTGCAGGGAGAACGAGACAATAGCCTGATTCCTCTTTTTTTCTCTCTGCTTAGTATTATGGCTTCACATAACGAGTTTTAGAGCTAAAATGTCACAATTTTAAAAAGTATTCCATTTTAACCATAAGATGAAAATTCAGACTTAAAAATGTAGAAGCATTCTAAAGATGAAACTGTCATTTTAAATAAACAACCATGTCTATTTTAAAAGCAAATAGTATTTCTGGAAAAATTATCATATGACTGCTAATCTTAGGTTAGCATTATAGATGGGAAGCAACTTCACACTGTGTTTATGAGTGACATACAATTTATTCCCCTGATTTATTATGTTTGTTTTTAGATGATCACTCTGCAAGTTCCCCCCAAATAACAGCTATAGTCTTCAAACCTGAAACATTATCTATAAAATAATAATAATAATAATACTGCCCTGACCAGCTGCTCAGTAGTTAGAGCGTCAGCTTTTGGACCGAAGGATCATGGGTCGATTCCTGGTCAAGGGCACATACCTCGGTTGCAGGTTCCATCCCCAGTCTCGAGTGCGGGAGGCAACCAGTCAACATGTCTCTCTGACATCAATGTTTTTTTCTCTCTCTCTCTCCCCTCACCCCCTATTTCTTCCACTTTCTCTCTAAAGATCAATGGGAAAAAATATCCTCGGTAAGGATTAAAATAAAATACTGAAAAACATATAACAACAAAAAAAAATCTTAATAAATAATAAAATCAAGTGTGAAGAGTGGCTGTAGCAGAAATTTTCACTTGATCACTTGAAAACCCCAAAGTGTAGACTATAGGTCTTTCTGGTGGTAAAGAGATTATAGTCTAATAACACAGCCCAAGCCTGGAGTAAGCCACACACCCACTTTGAGAAATTAATTTTCGTATATTAAACCTCCGAGGAAGATAAAATGCAGCAGCACCTCCACACAAAAAGTTAGGGAGAATGCCTACTCCATATTTCACATTCCTTAATAGCAATCAAGTGTAACAGCATAGCCTGTTTGATCAAGTAAATAGTATCTACATAGCATTCAACTCAGAATGCAACAAAGCCATATTTCCTCCAGAGTACACCCCATTCAATTATCAACAATGGACATTTACTTGGGACTGATAATGTCAAACTCTGTGAGGCATTGTGAGAAACATGACAGAATTTTGAGTCACTATACCATTCCTCTCAATGAAAAGGTAAGATCAAAAGACATAATACAACGCTTTTTTGTCTGGTATTTAAACATTCTCCACGTATCTCAGTTAATTTCACATATTAAATATTTAATGGCCAGATTGTAGGTAAAGGGTATAAACACAGCAGAATTAGCACTGTGATTAAAGAAAACACTTTCCCGGGCTTGATCCCCAATAGGGGGCTGGGTGCAGGAGGCAACCTATCAGTGATTCTCTCTCATCATTGATGTTTCTCTCTCTTTCCCTCTCCCTTCCACTCTGAAATCAATAAAAATATAAAAAAATAAAATACTTTAATTTAGCAAAGAAAGCCCTGAAATCTAACATGTACTCATAAATCTAGGTTTAGTTTCTATGTGCCATTTCCAAGCATCTCTTTAAAAAGGGATGGGTTGGGGAGGGTTTAAAAAGGCCTTTCAGTATGGATGACTTGACATCCAGTTCTGCAGTAAAATCCAAAATGCTATCATTTTTTGGACCTGCAAGTCCTTGACATACCTCTTCCTTTCAACATCCCTCTTCAGACTTGTCAATTTTTCCTCCAGAATCTCCCATTTGTCCTTCTTTCTGACTGTCCTCACTTCTTGTCTGGATTTGCTCATTCATTCATCATTTACCAAATGTCTATTATCTGCCACCAACAGAGCTAAATCTTCATCCTTACTCTTATGAAGCTCACATGATATTCAGTAGAGCTGTTATCTGCCCATCTCAATCACCAGACTGCAAATTTTAGCAAAGGTTTTGTATTTCCAGATCCTAGCAGCATCTGGCATACAGCAAACATTCTAAAAATGTTTGTTGTGTGATACCAGATTACTTTAGCAAGCTCTTTTTTAATCCATAAATATTTTAGTACAGTATACATCTTCAAAAAGGACTTTTGCTTTTTTTTAAAAATACAAAAGCAATATGTGCACAATGCAAAAATATAGAAAGGTATTAGGTAAAAAGTGAATTCTCCAACCACCTAAAAAAATCCCATTTCCAGAATTGACTACTAATACAGTTTAGAATGTGTATTTCCAGAACTCTCTTATGCTGGTATATAACATGCACCTATACACATGCATGTGCACGCACACACACTTTTTTTGGAACAAGTTCTTTGATAGTTTCTGTTACTACCTTCTCAACCTTCTAATCTAGTGATTCTCAAAGTGTTGTCCCTGGATTAGAAGCATTAGCATCATCAGGGAACTTGTTAGAAATACAAATTCTCGGGCCCCACTCTAAACCTATGGCCTGAATCAGACATTGTGGGTTTTAATAAACTTTCCAGGTGATTCTGAAGTGCACTAAAGGCTGAGAACTACTGCTCTCACCCAGTCAAGTCACCCTGGACGACAGTTCCTTAAGCACATCAAGCATTGTTATCTTCAAAATGCTTTCCTTGTCCTTTTGATTAAGTCTGACCTTACCAATCCGTCAAAGCCCAGAAAGTCCTAACTCCTCCCCAAAGTGTTCTCACTGCCACAGCTAATCCCTCCTGCACCTCTTCCAACTCCTATGCCACACCTAGGCCCTCTATCACAGGAGTTAACAATTAGGTACACACTGTCTTCATTAGCAGAGAATGGTTCTTACTATTAAAAAGGCCTTTCATAATAGATTACCTGACACCCAGTTCTGCAGTAAACCCAAAACGCTATAAATCTTTGGACCTGAAAGTCCTTGACACACCTATTACGACCTGTTGGAGAATATTTTCCCAAGAGACCATAAACTCCTTGAAAACATGAATCATATTTTTGTTATCTCTTCCTCAACTCTGCTCTAAGCACATAAATGGAATTTTCATAGGGTTGCTGGTTAATGCCTTTAAGGATGAATTCACTGAAATATTCATAAACCTTTAATGAATAAAAGTCTAGATTTCAAGTTTGAGCCCTGGGTCTGTGAACTCGAACAAGTTTAGCATGAAGGCTGTAAAAGTGAGTTTGAACTCAATGACTTGATGCCTCCTTTCGGCCTGAACAATGTATGATTTTATGAAATGTTCCCATGTTGGACATCTTATTCCATTATACTTTCACTAGAGGCCTGGTGCACAAAATCTGTGCATGGGTGTGGTCCCTAGGCCTGGCCAGCGATCTAAGCGCGAGCCTCTGGTGTGGAAGGGCAGGTCCCAGCTGACCTCTGGGCCCTGGGCAGCACCTGGACCCTGAGCCCCCACGCGCCCCCCTCCACCTGAGTCACGGCGCCCAAGTCCCCATGCGGAGATGTGGTAAGCGCAGCCGGACACTGTGGGCCAGGGCGCAGCGTGGGCCTCTGGGCCGCCAGGCAGGCAGCACGCTCTCCCCCGGCTGGCCTCGCAGACTGGCTCCTGCGCGAACCCACGGGGAGCCCGACTGGCCCCTGTGGTCCTGGTGGCTGCGGCCCGGCTCACTTGGAAGAGGCTGCACGGGTGCAGGGCGGGCTGCTTATGGGTGCCCGACACCTGAGCGCAGAGGCTTCCCCGGTGCATGAGCCCTGGCGTCCCGGGGAAGGGTAGCAGGAGTGAGAGCGAGCTTGGTGGACAGCCCGCATTCTCACCAGCCCGCATTCTCACCGTGCCTCCGTCCCAGTGCCCTCCGTCCCCAGGTAGCCAGCGAGAGGTCCCAGAGCGTCACCAACGCTCGCCATGTTCCACAACGCCCCCTGGTGGTCAGCACAAGTCATAGTGAGTGGTTGAACTCCAGGTGGAACGATCACCCAAGGGGACAATTTGCATATTAGGCTTTTATTATATAGGATATTGCTTTGCTTGTAATGCTATTATGGCAATTTTTAGACCTGACTTGAGTTTTATGATATGGTGTTTCCCAGTTAGCTAGCAAGCTCTTTCAACAGGAACCATGTTTTTTAAATGGTGAATCTTCCACCATTCCTAGCATAATGTCTTCCACATAAAAGCTTAATATATTTGCAGAAAATTATTTGGAAAAACTCTTTTTAAAGCCTCATTTATGTAGAGAACCTATGTACAGATATGCTGTCTCCCCAAGGACCCTTTTGAATATTTATTATTACAAATACTATGAAATGATTTATGGTAAAAATTGTGATTACTCTGGTAGCACCAGGGGCAGTCAGCCACCAGAGGCAAAAAATGTAAAAATGAATCTAAGCATTTAGAGAGAGACTAAAAGACCACAAGCCTCAGGCTACCTTTCTATAAGATGCAAATATAAACTGCTCTGTACACTTATATCAACTCCAGTGTTGGGGTTAATAAACAGGCTTGTTGATGCAGCACTCTTATCTGCAAATTTTCAGAAACAGGGTGGACTAGAAACCTTTGAGTGGTGGATCTAAAAGGAAGGACATCACAAGAAAAAAAAAAAGGTTCCCTTTTTTTCCTTCTTTCTTTTTATTATATCTAAGAGAAGATAAATGTTAGCTGAACCTACTGTGGTAATCAATTAATAATGTATGTAAGTCAAATCATCATGCTGTACGCCTTAAATTTATACAGAGATATATGTCAATTATTTCTCAATAAAACTGGAAAAAATAACACAAAGGCAGGGACAGCAAAGAGAAATTAAAGGGCAAGTAGGAAGTACAGAAAGGCAGCAAGAAAACATCACTCGGAGTAACGAAATGGAGTAACAAAAATTCACCGAGTCTTTACCAAAGGCCTACTATGAGCTACTAAGCACTTGAAGCTGCAAAGATGGTCCCTGACCTTAAGGGGCTAATAGTTTTATTGTCTTTGTGTGCAATTCTAATTGGGAAAATCAAGCAAGGAAGGCTCCACAGAGAAGCTGGTGAGTCAGTAGAACTCTGAAGTGTGTTAAGAGGAATTTACTAAGGAAAAAAAAGACAGTTTGAGTTTGAGTTAGTTATTTTTGGGAGGAAGCATTCACATGCATTTACAGCTGTTCCCTTTGGGACTTTAAATCATGGTAGCTTCTTATATTCAATGGCACTCTGTCAATGCTCTTTCTCGTTTTAATTTAAATACTAAGATGTTCAAGCCCAATGCTGGACTAGAGCCAGAAAGTCCCAGAATGAGGTGAGTGCTCGCCAAATCTGCTCTGTCACCTCCACATCCAGCCAGCCCAGCTAGCCGAGTCCTGCTGTCCTGGCAGCCAGAAAAGGAAGGCTAATTATATCCTCTGGGGGCCAGGCTAGGGGGGAAATCTGGATGCAGGCATACCAGGCTTACCCCAGTTCTGCCAGTAAGCCACCAGGGGAGAGCTTCCCTACTGCAAGCCATAAGGCTCCTAGTCTACCTGTGACAGGGAGGCCAGCTCCGCAGAAAAAAAGGTGCATGAAAAGAATGCAAGGGACACACTGGATTGGGAAATGCTGAGGTTACTGAGATAATCTTAATGAAATGTTTAGCAAGATCCCTGGCTCTTATTAATAACACTACTATTATTACAGCAACACCGCAATTGTACTTCAACAAGAAAATACTGTTTTTGCAGTCTTTTATGACGTTGAAGAAGCAAATCCAGAGATAAGTGTATTTCAAATTATTTTAAAGGTTCAAGATCAAATTCCAACTGTCCTGGCCAGAGACCCTGAGGCAAAAGCCAGTCCGTGCCTCTTGCCAGCCGCGTGACCTTGGGCAGGCACTTCACCTCTGTCTCAGTTTCCTCATCTGTCAAGAGGGGTGACGAAGCCCCTTCCTCGCGGGGTCGTCGTGGGGTCGCGCCACAGGGGATTCTTTGCTGCATGGGGGGACGCACGGGTGTAAAGGGAGCTCACCGCCCATCTCCAAGCCTCCTTGGCTCTGGAGCGGCCGGGATAGATGGTGCCCGACACCGAGGCACACCGAGGCCCACCGAGGCCCGCCGGCAGAGCAGGAGCGAGAAAGGGGGTCGCGCCTGCGGTGGGTGCCTGCGACCGAGGGTGTGGGGCGCCGGAGGCTCAGCCCTGCTGCCTGCACGCTGTCGCCCGCGGCTCCTCCGCAGGGCCCGCAGCCTGAGCTCTAGGAGCGCCCGAGGGAGGCCGGGCTAACCCCAGTGCGGCGAGCTGGGAGGGAGGGGGGCACCGGGGAGGACCCGGAGAAACCCAGCAGCGCGAACCGGGGCCCCACCGCGCAGCGGAGAACAGGTGGGGAAGAAAGAGGCAAGGGTAGCGACACCCCCTCAAGCAGCGCACCCCCGCGAGCAGTGCCGCGCGTCCGGGCGGAAGCGCCCACTCACCTGAGGCGCGGGTCCCCGCCGTCAGTGCAGTAGCGGCGGCGGCGGCGGCGGCGGCGGCGGCGGCGGCGGCGGCGGCGGCGGCGGCGGCGGCGGCGGCGGCGGCGGCGGCGGCGGCGGCGAGGGGCGGGGGAGGCTCTGCGGCCGCGCAGGCGCGCTGGGGCCGCCGGGCCGCGGCGTGTGGTCCCGCCCACCTCGGGAACTACCAAGATGGGGCTGGGCCGGGAGCGCCTCGCGGTGCCATCTTGGATGTAGTTTCTCTGGCTGAGGAGTCTCCTCGGAGAACCTTAACTAGGACTACCCGGAGGGAAAGGCGTTGAGTGCTGCCCCCTGCCTTCCACAGCTCATCCTTGCGAAGCCCCGCAGAGCCCTTGTATAAGAGCATGGCATCCTTTCACTTGGGCCCAGAGCATTGTTACCCAAGGTCACATGGCACTAGCACAGTGCTTAGCACGGGGAAGGGGCTTAGCAAATGATGGTGAATGAGCACAGTACTTTAAAGAACAATCCAAGACTCAGTCCTCCATTGCATCACTATTACAACTGCCTGCTGTACCTTTTTTGGGTACAACATGAGAAAATGACATATTTTTTTCAAAATGATAACACATAGTAAGCTTCAATGACCCAACAATGTAAGTAATACCAAAATGTGCAGGGCTAAATCCCTTTCCCAAAAGAGTTTATAATTTAGTTAATCTTGTGATAATTAATAAAGGGAAACCTCATTTTAAATGACGTGAGGAATGCCAGAAGGGGAGCCCTCAGACACCACCTTTCAACATTAAGTACAGATGCCAACTGGGAAGAATCTTCAATTACCAACCTCGACAGAAAGAGATGCACCTTGCAAATTGATATTACTGTAAAAAAAAAAATTCAACCAAGTAAATGTGGAGAGCTAACTGGCTTTATTAAGTGGTTCATGAATCCAGTAGCATCCCATCTAGCAACCAGAATACTCTATGAGGTTGTACAAAATGGAAGATTTTTATAGGAAGAAGAGTGAAGCAAGGGAGCTATTTAAAAGAGAAGAGGCCTGCCGTAACCGGTTTGGCTCAGTGGATAAAGCGTCAGCCTGCGGACTGAAGGGTCCCAGGTTCAATTCCAGTCAAGGGCATGTACCTTGGTTGTGGGCACATCCCCAGTAGGGGGTGTGCAGGAGGCAGCTGATCGATGTTTCTAACTCTCTATCCCTCTCCCGTCCTCTCTGTAAAAAAATCAATAAAATAAAAGAGAAGAGGCCAGCCAGTGTGGCTCAGTGGTTGAAGTCAACCTATGAACCAGGAGGTCACGGTTGGATTCCCAGTCAGGGCATATGCCGTGTTGTGGGCTCCATCCCCAGTGGGGGGCATAGGGAAAGCAGCCCATCTATAATTCTCTCACATCATTGATGTTTCTATCTCTCCTCCTTTCCTCTCTGAAATCAATAAAAATATATTTAAAAAAAGAAAAAAGAAACGTCAATGATGAGAATCATCAATCGGCTGCCTCCTGAATGCCCCCTACTGGGAATTGAGCCTGCAATCTAGACAAGTGCCCTGACCAGGAATCAAATTGTTAACTCCTGGTTCATAGGTAGACACTCAACTACTGAGCCACGCCCACTGGGCTAGATGTCTTATTTTTAAGGTCAACATTACATTCCTTATTAAGTATCACTGATTAAAAGTAAAATACTCTTAAATTAGGGCAAATGTAACAAATATTATCAAATATCAAGGCAGTAACTGTTTACAATATTGTTTTTTGTTCTTTTAAATATATTTTTATTGATTTCAGAGAGGGAGGGAGTGAAACATCAATGATGAGAGAGAATCACCAGTCAGCTGCCTCCTGCACGCCCAGTACTGGGCATCAAGCCCGTAACCTGGGCATGTGCCTTTGTCCAGAACCGAACCCAGGACTCTTCAATCCGCAGGCCGACATTCTATCCACTGAGCCAAACTGACTAGGGCTATATTGTTATTCATCAAGCACAATTACCTGAACCAAATTTGGGGAGAGGGAAAATTAATGTTAAATGAGCACAGCCTTTTATTATATACTAGAGGCCCGGTGCACGAAATTCATGCACGGGGTGGGGGGGGGGGATGTCCCTCAGCCCAGCCTGTACCCTCTCCAATCTGGGACATCCTCTCACAATCCAGGACTGCTGGCTCCCAACTGCTCACCTGCCTGCCTGCCTGGTTGCCCCTAACCCAGTGGTCGGCAAACTCATTAGTCAACAGAGGCAAATATCAACAGTACAACGATTGAAATTTCTTTTGAGAGCCAAATTTTTTAAACGTAAACTTCTTCTAACGCCACTTCTTCAAAATAGACTCGCCCAGGCCATGGTATTTTGTGGAAGAGCCACACTCAAGGGGCCAAAGAGTCGCATGTGGCTCGCGAGCCGCAGTTTGCCAACCACAGCCCTAACTGCTTCTGCCTGCCAGCCTGATCACCCCCTAACCACTACCCTGCCAGCCCGATCGATGCCTAACTGCTCCTCTGCTGGCCCGATTGCCCCTAACTGCCCTCCCCTGCCAGCCTGGTCGCCCCCAACTGCCCTCCCCTGCTGGCCTGGTTGCCCCTAACTGCCCTCCCCTGCTGGCCTGATCACCCACAACTGCCCTCCCCTGCTGGCCATCTTGTGGTGGCCATCTTGTGACCACATGGGGGCAGCCATCTTGTGCAAGGGCGTGATGGTCAATCTGCATATTACCTCTTTATTATATAGAACTAGAGGCCTGGTGCATGGATTCGTGCACTGGTGGGTTCCCTCAGCCTGGCCTGTGCCCTCTTGCAATCTGGGACCTCTCAGGGGATGTCAGAGAGCTGGTTTTGACCCGATCCCCGCAGGCCAGTCCGAGGGACCCTGCTGGTGCGATTCTGTGCACTGGGCCTCTAGTATGCATATAAGATCTTTGGTTAATCTCTTCCCGCCCTCCCCCCTTCCCTCTGATTCATCAGTCTGTTCCATGTTTCCATGCCTGCTGTTTCTACTCCTGTGTTGAGCATCTGCCCCCTGGTGGTCAGTGCACGTCATAGCTACTGGCCGGTCAGTCAGCCGGTTGCTTAGGCATATATATATATATATATGATTGATGTTTATTCATTAACACTTATTAAGTGCAAAATTAGTTCTAGTTCACCCTCCACTACTATCTATATATCCTTGGTTAAATTAAGCCTCTCCAATCTTGACTTCATCTATAATGACAAAAAAATAGAAGTTATGTCATAAGGCTATATAGTCTATATCAGGGGTGGGCAAACTTTTTGACTCGAGGACCACAATGAGTTCTTAAACTGGACCGGAGGGCCGGAACAAAAGCATGGATGGAGTGTTTGTGTGAACTAATATAAATTCAAAGTAAAGGAGCGAGGGGAGAACAAGAGAACCCTCCACTCTTTTGGCTCCGTGGGCCGGATAGAACAGCCAAACGGGCCGGATCCAGCCCGCGGGCCGTAGTTTGCCCACAGCTGGTCTATATTCAAGTAAAATGTTTGTAACTTATTATTTTTCTATGCTCTCTCCTGTTTAGCTATTGAAGACAGACTAAAACACACTTCTTATGCTTGAGTTTGAGCAAATTCTTATAAACAAAAAATGCAATACAATGTAATAAACAAATTGGAGGAAAGTACAATCAACTTTAGAATTGATTTATCTATCCCCATTCTACAGATGAGGAAAATGGGGATGAGATGAACATTCATTTCAAATTCTATACTTTTCCCATTATACAATTCTGCTTCTGAAAGTGTAGGAAATTAACACCACTCTGATTCTTAAAAGCCCCAGCTTTCTTTGGGGCTGTCCAAAGTTTCCCTTCATGCTCTACTCTGGACATTATCTACTCTTCCAGGCTTCAATAACTGCCTATCAGTGACTTCCAAATTTTATCTCTAGTCCAGATTTTTCTTCCCGGTTTTCTACCAGTATAATCCAATAGTCTAGTTGACTTCTCCATTTAGTATCCCAAATTGAACTACTAGCTCTCCCATCTCATCAACTGTTCTATTATCCACACAGCTTTTTAAGCTTTTACCCTCCATCATATTGATACCACTGTTCTAAACTTTTATTTCATCTAATCCTCATAGCATTTCTGTGATACAGGTTCTGTCATTCTCCTAATTTTACAGTAAGTGTTCAAAAGAAAACCACAGGCCCAAAATGGTGTCACTCATGCATATTACCTCTTTATTATATAGGACTAGAGGCCTGGTGCATGGATTCGTGCACTGGTGGGTTCCAAAAAGCCCAGGCTACCAAATCTACATTTAATACCTGATCTAATTGCAGCTTAAATCTCTCCCAGTCACACTGACAGTTAAGTTTGTTGTTGTTAATCCTCACCTGAGCATATTTTTCCATTGATTTTTTAGAGAGAGTGGAAGGGAGGGGGAGAAAGAGAAATATCTATGTGAGAGACACATGGATTGGTTGCCTCCTACATGCACCCTGATCAGGACGGGGGATTGAGCCTGCAACTGAGGTACATGCCCTTGACTGGAATCACATCCACAACCCTTCAGTTCTTAGGCCTACACTGTCCACTCAGCAAAACCCACTAGGGCAAGCATGTCAAACTCTGCATGCAGCCCACAATGAATATTTTTGCGGCCCAGCCAATATAACAGTATGTAAGAAATTTTTTTTTGTTTTTTTTTAAATATCTTTATTGCTTTCAGAGAGGAAGGGAGAGAAACATCCATGCTGAAAATCATTGACTGGCTGCCTCCTGCACGCCCCCTACTGGGGATCGAGCCCGCAACCCCGGGGCATGTGCCCTTGACTGGAATCAAACCCGGGACCTTTGGTCCGCAGGCCAACGCTCTATCCACTGAGCCAAACCAGCTAGGGCTGTAAGAAATGTTTTAATAAAAATTTCGTAACTTAATTTTTACAATATCCTTTTATACATAATTATTAATAACAAACGACGTTAGCTAATGACTGATTACTATAATCATGTTGCATTCATTTCCCTTATGTGCCTTACGCGCAGGCACACCATTTCTCTCTGCTAATACTAGCAGCAAATATTTTAGCAGCAAATTGCCACGTCATTAGTCTTGGACTGACTTGTTTGCTGTGTGCAACAGGAAATATTTCGCTTTTGGAGAACAAGAAAAATAGGTTTATTTGTGTTACACTTATTAATTTGTGCAGTTATTCAGTGTCTGTTAACGTTCAAGAAAAAATATTTTTATTAAAATGTTCTATTACTTTGTTAGCAATTACTCATTTATTTCAGCCCTTTGTATTCAGCATGTCTCTATCGAAATAAACCTAAGTTTCTATGAAAATCGAAGCTTTTGTTTTTTTGCAGCCCACAGAAACTTAAATCTTGTTTATTTGGCCTGTGTTAGCCTTTGAGTTTTGAGTTTGACATGCTTGCACTAGGGCTTTTTTTTTTTTTTTTTAATCTTTTTATTTATTTTAGAGAGGAAGGGAGAGGGAGAGAAACATTGATCGGCTGCTTCCTGCATAGCCCCTCCTAGGGACTGAGCCTGCAACACAGGCATGTGTCCTGACCAGAATCGAACCAGTGACCTCTTGGTGTATAGAACGATGCCCAACCGAGCCTCAACTGTCAGGGTGACAGTTAGGCCTTTAACATATAGGTTACAATGCCTACAGTATTCCAGACACTCTGAGCAATTCACTCCACTCACCCACTGCCAACACCTAGCACAGGCCATCATTTCCCAATAGACTGGGGTCTCTCACATCCATACCTTGCTTGCTTCTATCTATTCTCCATATAGCAACAAGAATGATCTTTTAAAAATAAAGTTCTGATCCCATCTTGCTCTTAAAACCTCCTAATGACTTTCAATTCTTTCTCAGGTGGCTCTTCCACTGACATTCAGCATTCCTGCTTTACTGGGCTTTTTCTTTAGCTTCATTCTCTCCCTCCTTTGGAAATACTGCTCCTTTTGCCTCAAAAATTTGCCCTATTTAACTCCTTCATTCTTCTAGAATCAACTAAAACATCACTTCTGCAGAGAACTTGTCCCTTCTTGTTCCCTGTGTGCCCATTAGACTGTGAGAATCATGAGAGGAGGTCCCATGTTTGTTTTTGTTCTTTGCTGTCTTCCCACTAACTAGAATTGTGCTTGGCATATAATAGCAGGGTCTCTGTAAATATATGGAAGAATAAGGAATACTACAGGTCTCATTAGCTGTGCTTAAGCCAAAGTTTAAGACTTAACATTATAACTAGGTATTTAAATGAAATAGGTTTTATCCTACTAGGTCGGAGGATCAGAGAATAAAACATTAACAATAAATTGGTTGGTATTTTATCTAACTAATGCTGAGGCTTATCTCTACACTACTGTTAGCTTTCACACTTGGCAAAGAATCTTATTTTCTAAGACCTCCCTAACTTTTAATTTTTTATACACTCAAAATACACACAGACAAGGGAAAACTTTTAATTATGTACAATTTTATAATGCAGATTATTAAATACAGAGAACAATGAATCCAAGATTTAGGATGTTGACTCAATACTAAAAACTGAAGCACATTATGGGCAGAACATAGAGAATGGGTAGTATTTCCTCAATTTGGATATCCTGTGAAGTGATATACGTATCCACTTGATATAATCAATGCCCACAACGTTTATACCTAAAATCATCCTGAGTCACACTAGAAAATTAGTCTCATTCTTTTACAACTAGAACCCAATTTGACCTCTAAAATGTTTCATTAGATTTGATCCCAAATGACTTTGGATGTTTCAAAACTTGAAAAATATCTACACAAGATGAAGAGATGTGATCACAAAGAATATTTAAAACACTAGACTACTAATTCTAAAGGTCATTCCAAAACAGAAATTTTAATTATCTTGCACATTCTTGGAAAAAGTGTCCATACAACATTCTTTTGGATACAAAAGTGTTGTAACTCATTTTTAAATTGATTTTAGAGAGAGGGAGGGAGAGGGAGACAGAGAAACATTGCTGTGAAAGTGAAACATCCATCGATTGCCTCCTGTACACACTCAGATTGGAGATCAAACCTGCAACCTGGGTATGTGCCCTGACCAGAATTGAACCCGTGACCCTTCAGTGCACTGGATGATGCTCCAACCAACTGAGCCACACCAGCCAGGGCAGTGTTGTTACTTTTAGAAAAACAACAAAGTGCTCTTCAGTCAGCCAATTATCCTCAAAGGCAACAGGCAGATATCACCAGCTTAGATTGCCACGCAATCACCATGCGCTGGAGCATTCTTTCCATGTCTCTCCTCTAGAGCACCTTGTGGCACAAAGATGCATAAGGTCACTGACAAGATTTAGAACAATGTGCGGTAGGCAGGTTTTGGAACTGAAGCTTGAGCAGTTTTCGAGCTGGTGAAGAATCTAATTGTTGCGTACTCCTCTTGCCTACACAGGAAAGGAGCCAAAAAATAAATTTCAGTTGAATTTAAATAAGATTTATTGTAAACTTACTGCATGAACACTGTGCCAGACTGAAGGGCATTACAATGACAAATAAGAATCTCCGTTCTCAAGGAGATGACAGCTGGTAGGAAAGCCAGCTATAATTACAACCAAAATACATTGTAATAAAAAAATGAAGGTATGTATAGCAATAATTTAGGGCTGGAGTAAGTAAGGGCAGTGTCAGTGAATTTTTGAGGAATGAACAGGGGAAAAAAAGCAATGGGTATTTCTTAAATCTCAGATTTACTAAAACAAGATGGTGTGTGGGAATTTAATTCTTGGTCTACTGTGTTTCTGTGGAATTTCCCATCAACTACGAGTACCCACAACATAATAGTTACTGTAAAAGACGAGGAGGGGGAACAAACCACTTGATGTGGTCTTACCCTCTGAGACCACGTGCTAAGTAAGGGCAGTTTAAATCTGAAAGGTTATTCCTCTAGTCCCCTCAAGAGATACTTACTGAGTTGTACTGACATCTTCTGGAAGCACTGGGTACTTTCGTCCATAAAGGCATGCAGCTGCTTCACTGATCCTTGCAATTCGTCCATCTGCAGATGAAAGACAGCTATGAGCCAAAACCGGTTTGGCTCAGTGGATAGAGCGTCAGCCTGCGGACTGAAAGGTCCCAGGTTCGAGTCCGGTCAAGGGCATGTAACTTGGTTGCGGGCACATCCCCAGTAGGAGGTGTGCAAGAGGCAACTGATCGATGTTTCTCTCTCATCGATGTTTCTGACTATCTATCCCTCTTCCTTCCTCTCTGTAAAAAATCAATAAAATATATTTAAAAAAAAAAAAAAAGAAAGACAGCTATGAGCTGTAAGGGTCCACGGCTTCTTTGATGTTCCTCAAACACACCAGGCAAGTCCTGCTTGGGAGCCTTGCTTTTGTTGTCCTTTCAACCTGGAATGCTTATGTCAGACATTTTCTGTTTGCTCCTCCACACTCCACTCCTTCACACTGTTCTATGCCCCAGAAGGCTGACCGAGATAACCTCTAACAGGATCCCATGTCCTCTGAGTTCTGGGTGGGCTTGGTGCAGAGGGAGCCCAAGTAGGGGGGAAGCTGAATGAGGTCTGCGTATTTTTGCCCAGGCCTGCTCAGGAAAGGATCATTCTGAGTTAGCTGTGTCTCTTAACTGAAGGTCATGGCTCTCTCGAAACAGCCCACTATGTGACTTTCTCCCCTCAGGTGCCACAGTAACTCTTTTTTTAAAAAAATTTATTTTATTAATTTTTTACAGAGAGGAAGGGAGAGGGATAGAGAGTTAGAAACATCGATCAGCTGCCTCCTGCACACCCGCCACCGGGGATGTGCCCGCAACCAAGGTACATGCCCTTGACTGGAATTGAACCCGGGACCCTTCAGTCCGCAGGCCAATGCTCTATCCACTGAGCCAAACCGGTCTGGGCACCACAGTAACTCTTCCTCCTCTCCTCCCGCAGGCCTAGGGGTAGAGCTCAGCTGCCCCACGTTCCTTCACTAACCCTTATGATTTCCCAATATGTACACTCTATACATAGCCCCTTATAAACTCTCCTTGAATTACACTTTATCAACTACTTCCTGCTGATACTTGGAACAATAAAATACTATTCTCCCAAATGTCCTCATGGTTCACTTCCTCATTTCTTTCCAGTATCTGTTAAATGGCACTTTAGAGGGACTATCAACAACTGCTCTGTATAGTATCCTGCTGCCCGCCTGTACACTGTCTCCCTTACTCTGCTTTATTAGCACTAATCACCACATATTATTTGTTTCTTTTAATTGTCTCTCCATGTTTCACCAAGGTAGAGTTAAATATACTTACCTTATCTTATTAAACATATTCTCCGATCTTTTAATTTCCAAGGATGAGAAGGTAGCAAAGTTGGATAACTCAACCAAATATAAACATGAGCCAACTCACCACCAATTCCATACAATCAAAGACTTTGTTCTGTCTCTGTAATATTTTCCGGTAATCAGGCTTTGTATTAAGGACTTCATTCTGGGAAGACCCAAGATACGCTGTAGGTTCAACTTCAGTCATTTTTGTTTCAGTTGATCCTCTAAAAAAAGGGGGAGCTTTTAGAGAATTTTTATAATCACTTTCTGGGGAAAATAATGAAAGATCACCTAGGGAAAAAGCCTCCAATAAAACTTCATTAACCTGAAGCAATATTCTTCTTATTAACAGTGGGATCCAAAACCATTAACTGGTATTATTTTTTTTAATAAAGAAAATTTGATTTTATTAATTTTTAGAGAGAGAGGAAGGGAGAGGGAACGATAGAAACGATGAAAGATGAACATCAACATCAATCAGCTGCCTCCTGCATGCCCAACTGCTGGGGATTGAGCCAGCAACCCAGGCATGTGCCCTGACCAGGAATTGAACCTGCGATCTCCTGGTGCATGGGTCAACACCCAAACACTAAGCCACACCCGTCAGGCCAGTATTAATTTTTTTTTTGGAGGAAAAATTAAACCTTATTTATTTTTAATTTAAATTCTTTACTGTTTCAAGTATTACATATGTCTCCTTTTCCCCCCATTGACCTCTCCCCGACGGTTCCCAACCCCCAAACCTTATTTGTTTTTTAAAGCCAGACCACTGGGAAAATATATCACAGTCCTGAAACAGCAAACAGACAGGCTATATTATCATTTCAAGTAATAAGTTGGTAAAAAGACAACAAGGTCCTTATCAAAATTGTAAGGTGCTAGAGCTGAGGTAGGAATACTGCAGGCCCAAGGCAAAAGTGGTATTTGGTAATGGGGGGTTGCCCCTCTTTTGCTCTAATGAAGCAACAACTCACCCCTGAGTTGCTTACTTTTTCTCCTTTAACCTTCCTGTTGCCAAAAGATCATCTTAGTAGGGCTCTGTTATTTGAGGGGACTAAGTAAGCAATACTGGGTTTAGGTTTCATTCCTGAAAACCAGGTTTTTCTTAAATCCAGTACTTCATAACTCTTTTTTTAATACTAGGGGCCCAGTGCATGAATTCGTGCACCTTGAAAGGAACTGGTAGGCACTGGGTCAGAGAGTTTTTGATACCTTAAATACTGGCAGCGGGTACGAGTGGCAGCTCCATCACCAGCAGTGGGTATGAGAGGCGGCTGCTGGCCCCAATCTCCCCTCAGGAGCAGGGGAAGGTGGAGAAGCCCTTGGATGATTGGGGCTGGCAGCTGCCACTCACCCTGATGGTGCCGAGTGATCGAGGACAGTGCTGGGTACCAGCAGTGGATGTGAGTGGGGCCAGTGCCGGCAGCATGTCTGCTCCCATACCCAGAGTGACATTGCCTCTCATGTTTCTGTAAGGTCTCCGAGCTGGAAGATGTAATGTGTGAGCATTTAAGAAGTGCACATCCACATCTTGGGCAGAAACGGATTTTTCAAGTTTTTATCCAAACTACCTCCCCCAACTCCACATCCTAAATCAACTTTATGCCCTTGCATATAAAACAAAACCAAGCAAAACCCATCCTCTGTGCCCCTGGCTGGCCCCTCCTGCCACAGCCCCCAGTCCCCTGTCTGCCGGCAGCCCTGTTTCTGCCACTGCTCTCACACGCTGATGGCGCTGGCCCCGCTCGTACCCGCTGAAGGCGCAGAGTGATTGGGGCCGACACCAGCAGCAGGTGCGAGTGGGGCCGGTGCTGTCAGCGGGTGTGAGCGGCAGCTGCTGCCCTGATCACCCCTCAGGAGCAGGGAGAGGTGGAAAAGCCCTCATGGGCGATCAGAGCTGGAAGCTGCTGCTCGCATCCACTGATGGTGCCAAGCGATCCATTAGGACCGGCACCAGGCACTGGCAGCAGGTACAAGAGGCGGCTCCATCACCAGCAGCGGGTGCAAGAGGCAGCTGCTGGCCCCAATCTCCCCTCAGGAGCAGGGGAAGGTGGAGAAGCTCTTGGGGTGATTGGGGCTGGCAGCTGCCATTCACCCTGATGGTGCCGAGTGATTGGGGACAGTGCTGGGCACCAGCAGTGGGTGTGAGTAGGGCCAGTGCTGGCAGCAGGTGTGAGTGCAGGGCAGGACCGCAGCATGCGGGAGCAAAGAATTTTCAGTAACCACCAGAGGCTTTCCCTGATGACAGCGACCAGTGCCCTGCCTAGGTCTTACACTCTCGCTCATCTGCTCCATCATCCTGCCGCGGCCAATGCCCGCCATGTTCTGAGCACTCCCCCTTGTGGTCAGTGCATGTCATAGCAACCAGTTGTTCAATTGTTCAGTTGTTCTAGTTGTTCTGCCGTTCGGTCTATTTGCATATTAGCCTTTTATTATATAGGATATTTTATTGATTTTTTACAGAGAGGAAGAGAGAGGGATAGAGAGCTAGAAACATTGATGAGAGAGAAACATTGATCAGCTGCCTCCTGCACACCTCCTACTGGGGATGTGCCCGCAACCAAGGTACATGCCCTTGACCAGAATCAAATCTGGGACCCTTCAGTCCACAGGCCAATGCTCTATCCACTGAGTCAAACCAGTTAGGGCTACTGCCTATCTCTTAATGAAGCAGCCAACAGTTCCTCCTTCACTGTTCATTCCTAATATTGGTATATGGCACAATCAAAACCCCCTTTCCCTTCAAGATAGAGTACCACTGTAAGATTGTCCTGTCACTCTGCTGCAGACAAGCTTAGGACCCATCATGACAGTCAGTGAGAAAGAAGGTCTGCTCCCATACCCAGAGTGACATTGCCTCTCATGTTTCTGTACGGTCTCCGAGCTGGAAGATGTAATGTGTGAGCATTTAAGAAGTGCACATCCACATCTTGGGCAGAAACGGATATCCAAAGAAACCTTTTCAAGTTTTTATCCAAACTACCTCCCCCAACTCCACATCCTAAATCAACTTTATGCCCTTGCATATAAGACAAAACCAAGCAAAACAAATACGCAGAAACCGTTTTTTCCACTTCTAAATTAGTAGCTCATGGATTTTGTTTCACAGCTTATAGAAAATGGTGTGGTAATGCTTCTGGTAAACAGGAGGTTGCAACAAACAGAAACACCTCTCCTCAGATTCTACTAGATCATTGGCAGGCTAGAGGAAACTGTCAGCCTGTTGGTACCTCAGAGGGCTCTAGCTTGATCTGAGAGAAATGCCTATTGCTAGGATAAGCATTTGCCACATAAAATTTAGGGTATCAAAAACTCTCTGACCTAAATTTTAGCACCAGTTTTTTCCATTTCACTTTCTAGGATTAAAACATAAAAGAACCGGTGTCCAGAGGCAAGTGACACATGCTTTAAACTTGCTGCCATCATTAATTTCTTCATCTATAAACTTTGCTTAAAAGACCAAAATTCTCATTCTTCATTTTAAATAAATCCCTGCCCTCATCCTCAATAGCCAATGGCAAAGACTTCTCTATCTAAATGGATGAGAGAGACTCCTTCATTTTCTTGGTCATGGTTGGAATGAAGTTCATATGGTTATCCACACACTTGGTCACACAACCCTCCAGCTGCTGCTTCACCTGACGCTCTTTACTCCCTGCATCATTGAATCTGGCTTTGTCATTGCAATGCATAGTGCACCGGGCCAGGCGGTCCCGGAACATCTCCAAATCGCTGGTAACCAGGGCCTGGGCTTGAGCCAAAGGTGCGTGGAAGCACTCCATGCACCGGTGCACCTGCTGCATGGACGTGGCTGTCCTCACAACAGCCAGCACTGCACTGGAACATGAGGCCCTGCATCTTCCGGATTTTCTCTTTCCAGACTCTTCACCATGGTGTCCAACCCCTCCTGCACCCAAAGCTGCTGCAGGTCCGCCTTGGCGATCCTGTGCTGCACTGCGCCTTGATGGCGTCCACATGGACTCCATTAACTCTTTTACACCACTGAACTCCAGGAAATGCTAGAAGCTTCATGTCAGTTAATCTCATTTAACAGTAAGGTCCATTTACAAAAAGAACTACAGTTGGGGTAGAGTAAAGCCAAAGCTTGCTATCCTTAAGTCAATGTCTATGATCTTTCACCAAAAAAATGCTAGGATACCTCAATTATCTAAAATAACTGAATATAATGGAGAGTTCATGAAAACTGATGACTCTTTAATAAGAGCAACTACTACAATTTACTGAATGCCAGACATTGCTAAGCACTTTCCATTTAACCTCATTTAACACTCACAATAACCCAATGAGATAGGTACTAATATTATCTCCATTTTTTTAAAGGTATTTTTTATTATTGATTTCAGAGAGGAAGGGAGAGGGAGAGGGAGATAGAAACATCAATGACAAGAAAAAATCATTGATTGGCTGCCTCCTGCACGCCCCACACTGGGGATCCAGCCTGCAAGCCAGGCATGTGCCCTGACTGGGAATCAAACCGTGACCTCCTGGTTCATAAATCGAAGCTCAACCACTGAGTCACATCAGCTGGGCTTATCTGCATTTTTAAATGAGGAACTTCAGGCTTAGAGATTAAGTGGCTTGCCCAATATCACAAAATGAAGTAGTATTAGGATTTGAACAGAAGCAGTCTGCTTCCAGAAGCATTCCTCTTAACCAATAAGCATGCCCCATCAAAATTGTTTATTTTGGCCGAAACCGGTTTGGCTCAGTGGATAGAGCGTCGGCCTGCGGACTGAAGGGTCCCAGGTTCGATTCCGGTCAGGGGCATGTACTTTGGTTGCGGGCGCATCCCCAGTGGGGGGTGTGCAGGAGGCAGCTGATCGATGTTTCTCTCTCATCGATGTTTCTGGCTCTCTATCCCTCTCCCTTCCTCTCTGTAGGGAATCAATAAAATATATTTTAAAAAAAAATTGTTTATTTTGAAACTGCCATATCTTATACATTATGTCTTCATAAAGAGAACATGTCAGGGCTGAATAAAGTAACTGATAACCATCAATGCCTGCATTGGGGAAGGTTTTCAAACCATATTCCTCAAAGTACCTCTCTACTAAGAGGCCACTTTTGCAATTAGAGTTTTAGCTACCATTTTATAGTTGGGTTCCTTCCTAAGATTCTGTTTGGAAAAAAGCTTAAAAATCACTAGCTTAGATGGCCAACTAAATAAAAATCTAGCACTTTCCCACTTTATTGTGCCTTTAAGACCCAAAGATCCTCTCTTTCCATCACCCCCTTTCATGTCTTTGCATTTCCACAAAGGCCTTGGCCAGGCTTCTCTCCCACACCTGCAGCTCAAAGGCCATGTGCCCACTAAAGTCCCCTGACTAAAGTTTTTGGCCCAGCCCAGGATTCCAGGTAAAAGGCAGAGATGTGCCTGTCTCCCCCAGGATGTAGAATGGCAGCCAAAGACATAGAACACAGGCAACTCTGTTGACTGAACATAGTGATGCCAACTCCCTTCCTTTCCTTGACTCTCCATTTAAGGTCAGAGAGTGCTAATAAATATTTTACAGCGCTTTGATGAGTTGATTAGCCTATGAGATAAGATTCGTCATTCAGTGGGAAGGCAGGGGACGTTGGGGGGGTTGCTGTAAGAGATCAACCGAAGGACTTGTATGCATATAAGCATAACCAATGGATACAAGACACTGGGGGCGGGGGGCAGGTAAAGGCATGTACTGGGGCGGGTAGGGGAGGCCAGGGGGAGGTCAATGGGGAAAAAAAAAAGGAGACATATGTACTACTATTTGTAATACTTCAAACAATTAAAAATAAATTAATTAATTTAAAAAAAAGATTCGTCATTCAATTTGTGTTAATGAAACTAACATCAATTCAAATCAAACTCCACAAAGTGAAAAGATAGCTTCTGAATTCCAGTTGTAGATCTAACCTGGATAAGAACTCCTCAGCCTCCTTCTGATAGTGCAGCAAGAGCTGATCCCAAGTCTGACGTTCTAAGGAAAACCTATAGGATCAGAAAAAAAATTCTGTTAATTTTTTATTATCTCATTCTGAATCACTCAGGGCACCAATAGTACGTTAGGTATCTACTGCGGTTCTAAGATGTGAATAAAAAGGCCATTAAAGGATTAGAAACCATGACTGATTTAGAGGATATTAATTTAATAAAATCAAACACACATTCTTAAAATTAAATTAACATCCTTATTCCCTAGACTCCATTCTATGAAATTGGCCATAAGCACAGCCCTTAAGATCCCAATATGCAGCTAACTTCTAGTGTTGCTACACTAGTATTGACACTCAGAACAGGATGTTTATTATTCATGTTCCCAAGTTTAATTATTTTCCCCAACTGAACTTAGATTTTTTCAACAAAGGTTCATTCATTTTCACTTACTTTGTTATGTATTCTTTCATCTCAGCCACTGATGCTTCCAGAGACAAATCTGATGCTTTTCTGGAATACAGATAGTATTGTGTGATAAACACAAATCTTTCAAGAACACTTGCTTTTAATATGACAACTTACATAATTTCAATGGCAATAAAACATGTTCAGAATTTATCTTTTGCCCTGGACGGTGTGGCTTAATTGGTTGAGCATCGTCCTGTTACCAAAAGGTTGCAGGTTCCATTCCCAGTCAGGGCATGTGCCCAAATTGTGGGTTCAGTCCCCGGTCGGGGTATGTGCGGGAGGCAACCAACCTATGTTTCTCTTTCCCATCAATGTTTCTCTCTCTCTCTCTCTCTCTCTCCCTCTTTCTCTAAAAATGAAAAAAAAAAAAAAAAAAAAAAAAGAATTTATCTTTCGCCTGGCTGGTGTGGATCAGTGGTTGAGTGTCAACCCATGAACCAGGAAGTTAAGGTTCAATACCTGGTCAGGGCACATGCCCGGGCTGTGGGCTCAATCCCCAGTAAGGAGAATGCAGGAGGAAGCTAATCAATGATTTTCTCTCATCACTGATGTTTCTATCCCTCTCCCCCTCTCTCTGAAATCAATAAAAAAATAAAAGTATTTTTTTAAAGTTCAAATCTTAAAAAATAAAGTAAAATAAAAATGTTATATTAAAAAAAGTTTATCTTTCAACAAATATTTATTTCTTAGCCTCTCACTTTTATTCTAGGTCTCTTCATCTTTTCTCTCTCCCATCAATTCCAATTCACACATGGCCAGAAGAACCTTTCTTAAATATTCCTTTAATTTCTTCCTTGCTTAAAAAGCCTGTGACACTCTACTGCAGTGGTTCTCAACCTTTCTAATGCCGCGACCCTTTAATACAGTTCCTCATGTTGTGGTGACCCCCAACCATAAAATTATTTTTGTTGCTACTTCATAACTGTAATTTTGCTACTGTTATGAATCATAATGTAAATATCTGTGTTTTCCGATGGTCGTGACTGACCCACAGGCTGAGAACCGCTGCTGTAGAGCCTAAGACCATCGGAAAACACAGATATTTACATTATGATTCATAACAGTAGCAAAATTACAGTTATGAAGTAGCAACAAAAATAATTTTATGGTTGGGGGTCACCACAACATGAGGAACTGTATTAAAGGGTCGCGGCATTAGAAAGGTTGAGAACCACTGCTCTACTGTATTCAGAAGAAAAAAGCAAAACCTCCTTAATCTGGCACTTAAGGATCTCTGTTCTCGCTCCATCCAGCTCATTAACTTTGATTCCTACTGTTACCTTTTATCTATTCTGTCCCATATAATCTCACTCACCCTGACTCTGAATATCTGGGGTTTTCAATCTCTAAACTTCTGTTCACATCAGTTTTTAGTGTCTTCCCCTTCCACCAATCAAAACCTTAACATTTTTTAAGGCCCAACATACTTTTTCATATGACTGTCTTGTCTTCCTCCTTAAACGGAAGCTATCGCTGTACAGGGGACTTACACCAATGGCTCAGCACAGCTGAGTGACTAATCCTAATGGAAAGAAGCACTGAAAATGACAAAATTTTGCAGATGTACTTGGTACTCCACCTGACAAAAACAAATGAATTGTTCTACCTTTCATGTTTTTCTACCAAGGCCTATGACACACAGCCTCTATCAATGCTGGCTGAGATGCAACAGCTTACGGCTTAAATACACTGCATTAAAGGAGACACTATGTTAAGCCAAATTTTGTTTGTTTTTAGCACTCAGAAAGCCTTTATGTTTTTATTTAGCTTTCTGATTCTGTGCTTGTGCCTTCAACACTTTCTTAACAATTTTCTGCTCCTCAATAAGGAAAGCACGCTTGACAGGTCACAGGCAGATTTAGCACACATGGATCCACCATAAGCCCTGCTGACATGTTTTTTCGTTTTAGACAACCTCATTAGAACTTTAGTTCTCATAGCACGAGCTCCACAAAGTTGCCTGGACTCACACCATGTGCAGATTTTGGTGCTTTCCCAACCTTCTTGGTATAAAGGTAAACAATGTCTCGGGGTTTGGGACAGCCTAGTTTTGTTAGAGGCTGTATTGTAGAACCATCTCTGGTGGTATGTCAAAAGCTGGACCATTCTGAATGCCTAAAGACTCCATCCCCAGAAGAATGAGTCAAATATTTTTCATTACCCAAATACCAATGTTAAATTTAAGGATAGGTAGAAAAGTAGACATTTGCAAAGTCAAAACTAAAAAGTTTATGATGTAAGCTCTAGTGACATGATTTATTACAGGGCAGGGCTCCACCCATATAGAGGAACAAGTTTAGGGGTGGGATTTCTAAATTCTCTTAATATTCTTGCTTGTAAACAGCTAAAGAACATAAGTTTACAGTGGAACCTCAGTTCTCCAACTTAATTTGTTCTGAAAGGTTGTTCAAGAAGTAATTTAGTCAAAAAACCAAAAATTTTTCCCATCCTGAGGTGGAGGGTTGGGGTGGGCTACAAGGGGTCAATGGGGAAAAAAAGAGGACATCTGTAATACTTTCAACAATAAAGATTTAAAAAACTGCTTTTAATGATTCCCTATTTTAACCTTTTTTTATATACAGTACCTGTCTAATGTACTGTTTTTCTGTTTGTTTGTTTGTTTGTTTGTTTTAAGCGTCACCTGAGGATATTTTTCCACTGATTTTTAGAGAGAGTGGAAGGGAGGGAGAGAGGCACAGAGAAAAAAAGAAACATCAATGTGAGAGAGATGCATGGATTGGTTGCCTCCCGAATGTGCCCTAAAGTATGTGCCCTTGACTGGAATCTACCTGGGACCCTTTGGTCCGAAGGCCCGAACTTTATAGAGAACCAAATTGTTTGAGATGGGAGACATTAGGAACTGAGGTTTGGTTGTTGCATGGCTAGCAAAAATTAGAAGAATGCTTTTCCTTTCATCTTTCCATAGCTGGTTCCTTCTCACCATTCAGGTCTAATAGGTCTCAATTCAAAGGTGAATTCAGTAGAGGTCTAGCTAACCTACCCCCTCAAGTCACTATTAGTGACTTCTTAGATCACTATCTTAAATCATTATATTTGTTTGACCTGATCTCCTATTAAAGTATATCAGAACAAAATACCTTGTTTGACTTAGTTATTTATCACTATTATCTCCAGCATCTAGAAGAGCCTGGTATGTAGAAGATGTTGAATAAATTCTTGATGAGTGAATGAACAACTGTCTAATTATAATAAAAAGCCTTAATTCAATTATAATTTAGGACAGAAGGGCAATTGAACTTACCCCTTTGAATCTTCAAAACATTTCTGTAGAGTCCCATTACTTTCCAGTCTGTCTGCAAAATGTTTTAATTCTTCAGAAAGAGAAGATGCTAGAGAGAATAAAATTACATATTATAAACAGAATATAAATTTTCACAGGAAGCGCCGAAACCGGTTTGGCTCAATGGATAGAGCGTCAGCCTGCGGACTGAAAGGTTCCAGGTTCGATTCCGGTCAAGGGCACGTACCTTGGTTGCGGGCACATCCCCAGTAGGAGGTGTGCAGGAGGCAGCTGATCGATGTTTCTCTCTCATCGATGTTTCTAACTCTCTATCCCTCTCCCTTCCTCTCTGTAAAATAACAATAAAATACATTTAAAAAAAAAAATTTTTTTTCACAGGAAGCTGCTGACAAGTGTTAGGGTAGTCTCAGCGCTAGGGTCCCGTCACATTCTGACACTCTCACCTATTCAAAAAAGTGGTATAAATATGCAGAAAGATTGTATCTTTTTTTGGGGGTAGATATAGATAAAATGTAAGACAATTCTTCTGAATGACATTTATTGATAGTGTTTTTTAGATCTGACTGGTGAAAAAGCAGTTAAAAAGATATCTGCACTGACATTTCATTCTTTTCAAGAGATTTGAACTGCTGGTGCTGAAAGGAAATATATCATAGAAGTCAGGCAACAGGAAAGTGTTATAAAAAATGTTGGAGGCAAATAAAGCATTATAAGCATAAGGTAAAAACAGTTCTCTGCTTATACCTGGAAGAGTCCACAATTACATTCAGGCGAAGGAAAAGGGTGTTAAATAGCTATCAAGATAACCTTGACATATCTACTCTAATTATGGTGATGGGTCCAATTCTGAGATAATTTTAATTAACAAGTAAGTCTGAGTTCATGTATTTTCTTGGTTTTTAAAGTGGGTAACAGCCGAAACCGGTTTGGCTCAGTGGATAGAGTGTCAGCCTGCGGACTGAGGGGTCCCGGGTTCGATTCCGGTCAAGGGCATGTGCCTTGGTTGCGTGCACATCCCCAGTGGGAGGTGTGCAGGAGGCAGCTGATCGATGTTTCTCTCTCATTGATGTTTCTCTCTCATCGATGTTTCTGACTCTCTATCCCTCTCCCTTCCTCTCTGTGAAATATCAATAAAATATATTTTAAAAAAATAAATAAAAAAATAAAGTGGGTAACATTGAGTATTTTGACTCTGGATGATTGTGTAGTTACTGGAAGGAAAACAGCTACTTCCTAGATAGCTGAAAACTGACTTCTGGGAAAGAATATTTGTAACTTATATCACTGATGAACAGCTAATTTCCTTAACATATAGAGTTTCTACAAATCAATATAAGCACCACATGCCAACTTTCAAAAATGAACTAAGGATATAAACAGAAAATGAAGCACCTATAGTTCTAAATAATATTTAAAAATGTTTATCCTCTTTGAAAAACAGATTAAAATTACAAAATACCTTTTATCATCTGTAAAACATCTGAACTGTTTGATAAAACTGTATTGGTAAATGTGAAAAAACAGATATGCAAACAAATATATTTGCATATTTGCTGGTGAGAGAATAAAATGAAACAACCTTTCTGGAAGGCAATCTGGTAATTTTTATCATTTTGTTTGACCTATTTTATTGCAACTCTAAAAATTTATTTTTACTTGTAAATGTGCCAAAAGGCATGTATAAAAAGGTATTTGCCCTGGCTGGTGTGGCTCAGTTGATTGGAACATTGTCCTGTATACCAAAAGGTCTTGGGTTCAATTCCCAGTCAGGATACATGACCAGATTGTGAGTTCAATCCTTGGTCAGGGTGCATATGAGGTAGCCAAATGAAGTTTCTCTTTCTCTAAAATCAATTTAAAAACATATCCTCAAGTGAGGATTAGAGAAAACAAAAAAGTATCCATTACCCTATTCATTGTAATAGCAAAAGACTGAAAACCCTAAAAGCCCACAATAAGAAACTGGTTAAATAAAATATGGTACAATTATAAAATGGAATATCATGTGGCTACTAAAGTGTCAAGACAGCTCTACATGTGCAGTATGGAATAATCTTACCTAATAATAGACAAACATGTAAATTGACTGTACATCCACCACGCCCACAGCCAATCAGGCATGAGTATGCAAATTAACCTGGCAAAGATGGCGGGTTAATTTGCATAGGCAGGCGTGGAGCGGCCAGGTGGGACGCTTGCTATGAGGGGGAAGAGGGGGCACGGAGGGAGCTACAGGAGTGATGCTCCGGCTGGGAGCGAGGACTTGGCGGCTCCCGGGTGGCCGGGAGCGAATCCAGGGTAAGGAAGGCCTATTCTTGCACAAATATCGTGCAAAGGTCCTCTAGTCTGCAATATAAACTGTTAGGTTAAAAAAAACAAAAGACAAGGAAAAGAACAGTGCAGAGAGTATTATTTGATTTTAATGTATAATTGTTTGCAAATGCTGTATCTCTGCAATGATACACAAGAAGCTGGTGGCTGTGGTTGTCTCTGTGGAGAGGAGCTGCGACTATGGTTTGGAGTGGAGGGCAGGCTTACCTTCTGAACTTCATTAGCATATATTATTATTATTTTCTTAACCCTCACCTGAGGATATGTTTTTATTGATTTTAGAGAGAGAGGAAGGGAGAGAGAAACATCGATCGGTTACCTCCAATGTGCACCCCAACTGGGAATCAAACCTGCAACCTTTTGGTGTATGGGTCGATGCTCCAACCAACTGAGCCACCCTACTAGGGCAGCATATATATATTTTAATGCCAATCCAAGGGGGGCTGGTTTTGTAAGGGAGCAGCTCTTGTAAATGGGGCTCCTAAAAGTGGGGCTTCAACTGACTTTAACAGAAGGTACAGTTCAAGGTCAAAGCTCACTTGCCTGTTCTTAGCAACTTACCTTTGGCTCGAAAACTCTCAAGACTGAAGCCCTCAGTGCCCTTTAGGAAAGGTTCAAGTTTCTGAACAGAGAACTAAATAAAGAAAAGCATTTTTAGTACAACAACCACAAAGCTCATATAATTTTACATGCTT
Source organism: Plecotus auritus (assembly GCF_963455305.1). Lineage (NCBI taxonomy): Eukaryota > Metazoa > Chordata > Mammalia > Chiroptera > Vespertilionidae > Plecotus > Plecotus auritus. The sequence goes on along the minus strand of NC_137782.1, from coordinate 59,997,791 downwards.
AATAAATGTGAAATAAACATGATTTAATTTTCATACCTAAGATTTTTCATATAACAAATAAATAGATCAGGATAAAACTATGTTGGTAAGACTATACATTTTGATTTTTGGTTTGAGAAAAAAATGGTCATTTAATTCACACAAATGAATTGCTTATCTAAACTAATCATCAACTAGTCATATAATACTGACTTAGTATGTAGTCAGACATCCAATGTCTGTTTGAACTTAGATTTGGACCTACTTTAAATTACCATTATTCCCTGTCATTTGCTGCCAATGGCAAGAGATATTAGATTGGGGAAATCTCTCACTCTTAGCTGCTCAGTTAGCAGCAACAGTACCAATGGGATAGAGAGCCTAGTCCAGACAAAATCAGCTGCTAGGATTATATCTGGCTTTTAAATTAATCCAAACTAGAGAGAAACATCTTTTAATTTTAACAGATGTATTACACAGTTTTGATCTCTCTTTGGGACTCTCACAGCAACAGCTTAAAAAGAAGCATTTCCCAGTCCCGAGAATCTCACCTGGAAACTGGAAAGCAGGAGAGAGCCAAGCCGTTTGCTTTCTGCTAGGTCGACGCTGATGGATCTGCTGAGCTCTAACATAAAAATATCAATTTAAGGAGTGGTATACTCACAATTATCAAAATAAAAAACCTGAAAAATTTCCTCTCTCTTGATGCAGTCCATTTTAAGGCAAGAATGCTCAAGCAGCCTTCTTTATTTAAGGGAGAATTCATATATAGTCACATCTGATTTTTTTCAGGACCACCGAGGAATAAAACTTACCAATTTGTGCATTCTAGCTTTAAAAAGTTATAAGAACCTTATATGTATTACATTAAAACCTTGTCTTATTAAACAAGATAGGTAAATAACTTTTTTTGATGTTTTATATTCACCATTCAAAGAAAGGAGATGGAAACATTTGAGCATTTTTATGACAGGTCCTGCAGTATGCTTTAAATACATTGTCTTAAGAATCCTCTTATAAACTATGAGCTCCATTTTACAGATGGGGAAACTGAACCTCAGAGGAGAGATGACTTGTTTGAGGCCAGAAATTGGTGAAATAAGAATTCAATCCCAAGTCTGTCACCAAAACCTGTTTTTCCCAGTAATACCATGCTGTCTTCTACAATGAACTAATAACATTAATAGTAATTTGTTGAACACTTGTTATGCAAAAGGCTTTTTATTAAACACTACACATACTTCCTTAAAACTTGAGGCAAATATCTTATCAATTCCATTTTACAGATGATGACACGGAGGCACAAAGACTAGGTAATAGGTAACTTGCCAAGGTCACATGGTGAGACAGCCTGAATTGGATGGGCATTTTACATAATCATGTCACTGAATCCTCAAACAAGTACAGGATGCAGACACTGTTTTTTCAATTACGCCCATTTAAAAACATCAGTTATTACACAGCAAAGGAAGTTTGCTTTGAGAATTTGAGAAATACATGTCTTTTCATCCTCTACCTTTAGCTGGTTGTATTTTTAAAGTTCTTTTGTCTCTTTTTTTGATAAATTCTCACTGCTGTTAGTTAAAAAAAACACAACAGAATACCTTCTGCCTATAACCAAAGAAATCTGGCAAGTGGCCAGGAATAACAAGGACATAATCTTATTACATCAGTGATTTTCTGTGATACAGAATTTTAGGTTCACATTCTCTGGAACAGAGATAAAGGTTGGGGTGACTTTAGGGAACTGCTGATGCTTTCTTGGCACACCTATGAAATACATGAGCATAATTGGGGCAGCAATTTTCTGATATGCTAAGTGGCTGTTTTTATCCTGTTTTCCTGTTAGACATAGGCCATCTGGAAGTGAGATAATATCTTTAAAATAATCACAATAGCTTAACATTTGAGCTATTTACCATGTGCCAAGTATTGTGTTATAATCAATTCATTTTTTCCTCGTATAATTTTATAAAATAGATATTATTTCATCCCATTTACTGATGAGGAACATAAGACAAAGGAGGTTAAAGTAAGCCGCTTAAGGTCAGTTTTTCCTGAAATGTGCTAGAGACTTTCCATGTTAATCTTGTACTTCAATAAACTGAGGCTCAGAGAGGTGATGTGATTTACTCAGCCACATAGCTGTTAAGTAGCAAAGTCAAGTCTGTCCCACTACACTCTTTCTGCCAAGTCAAGTCTGTCCCATTACGTTCTTTCTACCATACCTCACTGCCACATCTTATCTGAGCTGCAACTCCACATCTTATGTGTGCAGCACCCCACCTGTGATGCCCTGATGAAAGGGAGGCAGTGACTTCCGCCTGTTGATTTCTTTCATACTTGCTCGCCGCCAGGATTGCCTTCTGTCTCGATGATGGGCAGACTGTTCTTGGGGAGACAAATGAAGAGACCTGGGCTGAATTCCTTCCTCGTGGCTGAGATCATAACACTCCCCTTTTTTAGGGCTACAATCAGCATGAATTCTTTCCTTTGAAACTCCTTGAGTCATCTCCAGGGAAATAGACGATTTATTACACACTTCCACAGGATTGGCATTTGATTCCAATTGATGATCATGAGTCTTAGATGTCACTGGTTCCTCTTCTATCACTTGTTATAAAAAAGTCAAAATATAAAATCAAACCCACAACTGAGTATTTGTGCAAAAAAGTGGAAACAGAAAATGTATGCCCCAGATCATGGAGACACTGAGGAAGTACCTGTGCAAATACATGAACATGTGATTCCAACTCCACCAAGAGCCAGGAAATCATTTGAGGATAGCTAAGAAACCTGAACCCAAGGTAAAAGGTATAAAACTCACCTTCCACAGTCTCTGATCTAGTCACTGAAGTCATCCTGGGTGGAGAACCCTAAAACAGGAAAATGAGGTGATCTGTTCTTCACACTTCAGCCCCAGTCTCACTGGGGTTTTACTACACAGGAACAGGCCTTGTGCTTTCCAGCCTCTCTGAATTGCCCATCTCTTTCCCATGAAATTTACCTATCTGGCAAGGCCCGCCCAATGCCACCTCACCCACCACATCCACAGAGACCATCAGCAGGGTTCATCATCTACTGTTCTGTATTTCTATAGAACTTATCACTAGAAATACTCATATCTCCCTTAACACATAACCTATTTTATTTCCCAATTATTTTGTGTTTAACTAGTCCCTAATTTCCTCAGTTGATGGCATTATGACCTACATGGTCTTCCAAACTAGAAAAATCACATCCTTTACCTTTTACTCTTAAAATTATCCAGGTCTAAAATTCCATCCATTCTACCTCTAACAATCTCTACATCTTTTTTTTTTTTTTTTAATATATTTCTTTATTGATTTCAGAGAGGAAGGGAGGAGAGAGAGATAGAAACATCAATGATGAGAGAGAATCATTGATCGGCTGTCTCCTGCACACCCCCTCCTGGGGATCAAACCCGCAACCCAGGCATGTGCCCTTGGTTGGAATCAAACCTGGGACCCTTCAGTCTGCAGGCTGACGCTCTATCCACTGAGCCAACCTGGCTAGGGCTCTACATCTTTTTTTTTTTTTTTAATTAAATTTATTAGAGTAACATTGGTTAATGACACTATATAAGTTTCAGATGTACAACTTTATAATCCAACATCTGTATACTACATTGTGTGCTCATTATCAGAAGTCATCTCCTTCTGTCACTATACAGGGTGGGGCAAAAGTAGGTTTACAGTTGTTAAAAAAAATAGTACAATAAATAATACAAGAATAAACTCTGTTCTGCATACTCACAACTATAAACCTACTTTTGCTCCACCCTTTATATTTGACCCCCTTTACCCTTTGTCGTCTCCCCACCTCCCTTCTCCTCTGGTAACCACCACTCTTTTGCCTGCATCTATGAGTTTGTCTCTAAATCTTTTCTCCACTTCCACTTCCTAGTTTAGTTCAGGTCTCATAATCTCCACCACCTCCCATCCCATCCACCCAATAATCCTGTCCACTAGTTTTCCTATATCCAGCACTGCTCCTCTCCTAGCCATTCTTTAGACAGCAGCAGCGATTTTTCCAATGCATTCAACATTTTTCATACGCTATTCTCAACCTACCCATTTCTGCTCTCCTGCTACGTGCATATCCTGCCACCACGTTTGAATCTTTGCATATACAGCCTGTAAAACTTATTTATCCTTCCCAACTTAGCTCAAAAGTTAAGCTTTCACACCACTTCTTTCCTAGCAAGGGGCTGTAACGTCTGTTTACATGTCTGTCGCCCCAGACGCACTGTATTTGTATTCCTAGTGCATGTCAGCAAGGACTGACCGGAAGACAGCAGGGACCAGACTGAGGCATCTCTACATTTGCCATACTTACCCCTCACTCCCATAGGAAATCTATACGGGGTAGGGGGTAGGGAGGGAGTAGGGTAGTGATAGGTAAGGAGAAATGAATATATCTGGAGGGACGACACAGAAAAGAGAACAAGACAGATATAGGCCATGGATATAAATCCCCGCATTTATAACAATCACAGATTCAAGCCTGGAAATAACAGCAACAACTGTCATTGGTTAAGCTGCTTGTTAAGCACTTACTATATGCCAGGACCTATGTTATATGTGACCGCTTTATTTCCATCATTATCTCTTTACCCCATTTAATCCTTTCCACAGCTCCATAAGTACTGTCGTTCATCCCTCCTTGCAGATAGAGGAACTGAGGTTCAGAGGGCAAAAGCCTGTCCGGGGACAGAGGCGGAATTCTGTGACCCACCCCAACCCTAGACCGCTGGCTCTGCACAGGCCAAGGGAGAGGCGCGATCATCCTAGGGTCTCCTCTCACCCAGGAGGCCGCAGCGCCTCGGAGCACCCCTAGTGTACGCTGTCGGGGGGCGGCGACCGGCCTGGACTGGGCCGAGGTCCGAAGCCAAAAGGCGGGTGCGAGAGTGAGTGGGGCCGCGTCCCGGGAAAGGTATGCGACTTCCTGACCTCAGAGCGACGCCCGTTCAATCCGAAGCCTCCGTTCTTAATACAAGACCGCAGGTCACTCTCCGCGGCCACGAGTCAACCCTGGACCCCCTGCACCTCTTATTTCTGGTCTAGGTCCGGTGCGCCTTCCACGGACCACGCCCCGCGCTACTGCTGCCGCCGCAACCGAAATCTCCCGCCAACTAAGGGCGCATGCGCAGCCGGCGGCCGGCGGCCGGCGGCTCGGGCACGCGCACGCGCACGCAGAGCGCCTGCCTCCTTCAATGCGCATGCGTAAACTGGTCTTTCCCTTCTGGCGAGCCCCGCTGCCGCCGCCGCTTTCTCCGCCCTGAAGTGGCCACGTTAACGTCTCCCTGCGATGCCACGTCCGGAGAGGCCCCTCCTGGGACCTGCCACAGCGCCCTGACCTTTTGGGCCCCGCGGCCCAGAACCCATCTAAGATGGGGAAACTGGGGCCTAGATACTTGCCAAAGAAATACCTCAGCATCTGAAGCTCTGCCCCTGTTGCCAGACTAGTGGTCCTCCTCCCTATTGCTGCTTCTTCATCTTCTTTTTTAATTTATTGACACTATTACAGATGCCCCACATTCCTCCACCCACCCCACGCCCCACCCCTGCTTTGCCCACCTCCACCCAGCCACCACGCCCCGCCTCCTGGCCATCGTCGGTGTCCATGGGCTATGCATATACAGTATGTTCTGGCTAATCTCTTCACCTTCTTTCATTCAGTTCCCTCTACCCCCTCCCCTCTGACAGCTGTCAGTTTGTTCATCTCTCCAGGCCTCTGGTTTTATTTTGTTCCTCAGTTTACTTTGTTCATTAGATTCTACATATTAGTGACATAATATGGTATTTATCTTTCTCTGACTGGCTTATTTCCTTTAGTATAATAATGTCCACGTCCACCCATGCTATTTGCAAAGGGTATGAGTTCCTTCTTTTTTACAGCTGTGTAGTATTCATTGTGTAGATGAATGTACCACATCTTTTTTTTTTTAATATATTTTATTGATTTTTTACAGAGAGGAAGGGAGAGGGATAGAGAGTTAGAAACATCGATGAGAGAGAAACATCAATCAGCCGCCTCCTGCACACCCCCCACTGGGGATGTGCCCGCAACCAAGGTACATGCCCTTGACCGGAATCAAACCTGGGACCCTACAGTCCGCAGGCAGACGCTCTATCCACTGAGCCAAACCGGTTTTGGCTCACATCTTTTTTATTCACTCATCTACTGATGGGCACTTGGGTTGTTTCCAGATCTTAGCTATTTTAAATAACGCTGCTATGAACATAGGGGTGCATACATTCTTTCTGATTGGTGTTTTGGGATTCTTAGGATATATTCCCAGAAGTGGGATCACTGGGTCAAAAGGTAGCTCCATTTCTAATTTTTTTAGGAAACTCCATACTGTCTACAATGGCTGCACCATTCTGCATTCCCACCAGCAGTGCACTAGGGTTCCCTTTCTCCACATCCTCACCAGCACTTGTGGTTTGTTGATTTATTGATGGTAGCCATTCTGACAGGTGTGAGATTATATTTTATTGTAGTTTTAATTTGCATCTCTCTGATGATTAGTGATGTTGAGCATTTTTTTTTTTCATGTCTCTTGGCCATCTGTATGTCCTCTTTGGAAAAGTGTTTATTCAGGTCCTTTGCCCATTAAAATGTGGACCGTGTCCCAGGGAAGACTGGAGCTATGTACTGTTTGCTTCATCCTATTCTACTCCTCCTGCTTCAGCACTTTTTCTCCTCTGTGGCCCTTTCAATATATGGCAAAGTTCAAGAACGCTGTTTTGCAGTCTCATTACAGGACACCCTCTCCCCAATTGCCGGATGCTCCTCTGCCTACTCCCATTGCTTTAAAATTTTTGTTGATTTTAGAGAGAGAAAGAGAGGAACATCGATTTGTTGTTCCACTTATTTATACATTCATTGGTCGATTCTTGCATGTGCCCTGGCCAGGGATTGAACCCTTAACTTTGGGGTATCCAGACGATGTCCTCACCAACTGAGTTACCCGCCAGGGCTCCCGAAGCTTCTTGCCTCTGCTCCTTTGATTGCCATTCCTTCTACCTGAGAAGACTTTCCCTACTTTTTCCTGGAAAATTTATCTAATTTTAACTCTAAGCTGAGGATTCATCTCTCAGAGCCTTCTCTAAGGTCCCAGGCTGAGAACCAGATGTCCCTCCCTTCTGTACTCCCAAGAGCCCAGCCTGTGCCTTTTTCACTATCCCTGTTGGCCCCAAAGAGCAGGCTGCTTCCTCAGTACCTGGTATGACGCCATGAAAAATGTCCCCCTGCATGTGTGGTCCTTTCAGACCTGCAGTCTCTAATTGTTGAATTATGAGCAGTCCAGAAAGTCTGAACGAGAGGTTAGGGAGTGGCAGCTGGAGCATGACTGGTCATCCTTCCATAGCAGCTGTGGTTATTGGAATTTTTTTTTCTGATGGGAGGCAGAATCCTGCCTTCCTGAAATTTCTACCATGTGTTTTCAGCCTGCTGGCTCCAACAGCCATCTGAAAGCAGAGATTTGTCCTGGCCGGTGTGGCTCAGTGGTTGAGCATTGACCTATGAAACAGGAGGTCATGGTTTGATTACCAGTTGGGGCACATGCCTGGGTTGTGGGCTCTGTCCCTAGTGTGGAGTGTGCGGGAGACAGCCGATCAATGATTTTTTCTCACCATTGATGTTTCTATCTATCTCTCCCTCTCCTTTCCTCTCTGAAATCAATAAAAATATTTAAAAAAATAAAATAAAAGCAGGGATTTGCTCTTAGTTCCCTGAATATCACTTTCTGGGAGTCAATGGTACCCAGTTCCTTCTGTGTCCACCTACTCTTCCAGCTCCTCATTTGTCAACATCCCAAGAACAGAACACAGTGTTCTTTTTCTTTTAAATATATTTTTATTGATTTCAGAGAGGAAGGGAGAGGGAGAGATAGAAACACCAAGGATGAGAGAGAATCATTGATTGGCTGCCTTCTGCATGTCCCCCACTGGGGATTGAACTCGCAATCTGGGCATGTGCCCTTGACCGGAATCGATCCGGGACCCTTCAGTCCACAGCTGACGCTCCTATCCACTGAGCCAAACCAGCTAGGGCCAGAACACTGTTCTGATCCAGGGCTGGTCATCCTGGAGCACAGTGAGAATATAGCTTAATGGAATCCAGACCCAATACTTCCTCGGTCTCCTTTCCCTGCTCTCAATTCTTCTACAGCTCCCCAATGTCTACAGAATGTGGACATTTGTCCCCTCATAAGGCACTGTGTGATCTGACTCAGCCTCTTCTTTTATCGTTACCCATTCCAGTGACATAAAACTTCTTACAGTTCCCCAGTTCTGCTCTGCTCTTTCTACTAGGCTTTCACACGTGCTGTTCCCTCTCCCTGGAACAATCTCCCCTCAGTCTCTTGCCTGCAACACACCACCATCCTCTTCGTGTGGTCAACATCTCAACCTTCAAATGTCCTGTCCTCTGATAAGCCTTTCCTGATTCCTCTAGGCTCCCTGAGTGCCCTGTGATTGACATCTGCTTTCCTGTCTTCTAGGCCCATCTCTTGCATTCTCAATGCCTAGCACAGGCTGTTCTTAGATCCTCAAAACAATTTTTGTGGTCAGCTTCCAAGATGGCCCTCAGTGGTCCCTGCTTCCTCGTGTTCATGCCTACTGTAGTCCTCTCCCGCACTGCATAGGGCTAATCTGTTTAACCAGTAAGACATTGCAGAAATGGTAACGTGATTTTTTTCAAGGTTTAGTCATAAAAGACATTGTGATTGCTACCCTGCTCTCTCAGAGATCACTCACTCGGGGAAGCTAGCCACCATGTTGTGAGAATACTCAAGCAGCCTCGTGGAGAGGTCCACGTGGGAAGGAACTAAGACCTCCTGCCAACAGCAAACACTGACTTGCCAGGCATATGAGCCACCTTACAAACGGATCTTCCAGCCCCCGGCAAGCCTTCACATTACTGCAGCCTGATTGACATGAGACCCTGAGTCACAATTACCCAGCTCCTGAATTCCTAACCCACAGCATCTGTGATATAATAGCTTTGGAATAATTAATTATACTGAAATAGATAATTAATGCATTCTAAAGTGTCCTTCTTTTCCCATAATTAAAAAACATTTTTTCCCCATGATAATTTTTTTAAGTCTTTTGTAGAAAAGTTCAATTCCATTTTTGAGCACTCTGCATGTTCAGTGGTCATATCCCATTTCAAGGGAGACTCTGAGATGCCAGCAGTCAGCAGCAGGGAACACCTGGTGGCCCCAAACCAGCCAGCTGGCTGTGGCATTCCCAGGGATCCCTACTTTCCAGACAACTAGGGGCAGGCTACTGTCAGGTTTCAAATCTGCTGGGGGCTCCACCCATCCCACAAGAAAAATCAGAGGAGGAAAGTCCATGGAAACTGTTCATATGACATACTTTATTTCCAATCTACAACCATTAAAAACCTTTTGTAAGTTTACACTGTACAGTTATTCTCATGTCTGAAATAAGACACAGGGGCAGGGAGAGCTGGTGGATTGGACCACAGTCATCCTAGCACCCAATCCATCCTGGGAAGGAGCCTTAAAAGATAGGAGTGAGCAGAAGAGAACAGTGGACAGGAGAGGCAGACAGTTTGGCCCAAGGATGCCCTTGGTTTCTTTCCTCCTGAAGACCTTTCCCTGGGCCCTCAACTGCAGGACCCTCACCAGGAAACCAGGCTGGGCAGTAAGGGGGCTTCACAGTATGGCAGGAGTTGGGAGGGGCAGGATGGAAAGGAAGGACAACTTCCGGCTCTTCCCCAGTCACTGGGGGTTGGAGCTGCTTTTTGGCACAATCTGCAAGATCTCCTTGGAGGTGGGAGGAGGAGGAGCTGGGGATTTAGGATTCTTTTCTTGAGTTAGGTTTCTTTCCATTTGAAGAGAGGCCATGAGCCTATGGTGAGGTTCCCAAGGGATAAGTGGTCAGGGTCTTTTTTTCTCCTGCCCCAAAGACTGCCAACCCCCGCCTGGCTTGTACAACCTACATAACCTTTTGTAAAACGCAGACAAGTGGGAGAGGTGAGCAAAGCTGGAACCAAGCCGGGGCAGGAAAAGGAAAAATGTGTGCCTTCTCCCTGTCCTCCAGCTTCCAGGGAGGACATGGGTTTTGTTGGGGTGGGGGTGGAGGGCAGGTGGGGAGAGTTCCCAGTCTCTCAGGAGTCTAGAGTTGGTGTTTCCCACCTGTTCCTGGTCTGGGCCAGCCTCAGTCCCTCACCAGGCTGCACTAATTGCTAGTATAGGTCAGCAGTTGGCAAACTCCTGTTTTATCAGAATTATCCAGAGGGCTTGTTAAACCCCAGCTTGCTGGGCCCCAGCCCAGAAGTTCGAATTCGGTAGGTCTCGGGTGGTGTCAATACTTTACATTTCCATCAGTTTCCAGGTGATGTTCCAGCTGCTTTGAGAACCCCCAGGTACCCCATCCTCAGCAACCTGGCAAGGCCCAGCCTCAGAGGCACCAAATACCTGGGAAGCTGCAGGAATCGTCTTGTGGTGAATCCCCTGTGCAGAGAAGTAAACTAAGGCACAGAGATCAGGGGCTGAGCTGAGAGAGGAGCCAGGATACCAGGGTCCAGTGAAGAGAGGATGGTGATGCAGGACCCCAAAACATGAGGGATGCCCTAAGGCCCTAGGGATCATCCTAGTTCTCATCATAACATTATACAACCAGCTAAACTCAGGGAAGTTAAGAGGTCTGCCCAGACCTGAGGCAAGTCTCGGACTCCTGACTGAGGTTTCTCCTCACGGAAGCAGTTTGAGTGGTGTCAGAATGGAGTGTGACAGGGCAGCCAGGCCTGATTACCTTGGCCCTTCAAGGATGCTTAGAGGAAACTAAAGCTCCTTTACTTGGGGTCTGGGATCCAGAGGGCTGGTGAAGGGCAGGAAGAGACAGGAGCAGGGTCAATAGGATAAATAAGGGATGGTCCAGGGAGTATGAGGGAGGAGTGGGGAGGAGCCCTGGGCACAGACAGGACTCAGGCCCAGCGTCATGTCTCCTTCAGTTCTTGGGTCTGTGGACTTTGCAAACTGCAAGCATTTGGGGAGGGGGGAGGGGCAGAGCCAGGGTCAGCTACAGGTTCAGCCAGGATGAGCTAGCTGTTCTGGAGCTGGTGAGGCCCAAGGGAGAGCAGAGAGTGGTGGGGTGTCAAATGGACAGACATGGACAGATGACCAGGGAGAGAAGAACCCAAGCCAGGCTGCATCTCCTCAACCAAGGCCATGCCGGAATGGGCAGGGTAGATGCCACACTCTTTCTCTCTCTCCCAGTGGGAAATGCTGGGGTCCTCTGGAAGGCTGTGGATAGAGAAGATAATGTGACTCAAAGATGGGACTAGGAGATGTTTCTGGACTGGGGGTTGGCTGGGGCCGAGCCCAATGAGAAGGGCTGGTAAGGCTGATGCCACCTAAGGCATTGGGGAAAGGTGCCCCCTTTGGTGTGAGAAAACACAAAATAAAACAGAACCCAGAAAACACTCCCAGATCTGAAAGCAAACATGAGTTGGAAGACCACAGCCTAGGGCACTTCCCTGATAAGACAGGAATGTGAGCCTGGGGACACGGGGAGGGAGGGTGTGAGGTGCTGAGGTTACAGGGAAATCCATGAGAGGGGAGTAGTACTGGGGAGACTATTCTGGGAGGGCTGAGGGATGGATGCTACAAGTAAGCTCAGGGTCCGAAGAGGAAAACCTGGCCATTGGCCAGGGCACTGGGTCTGCGGATAGGAACCAGCAGAGAAGAGGAGGCAGGGGGAGGGGAAACTTTGGAAGAAGATAAAAGAGAGGATGGATGAGAGGTGGAAAGTGAGCAGATAGCCCAGATAGAGGAAGAGGCACAACCAAGATCACAGATGCCAAAACCTGGGTTCTGGTCCTGGCTCTGCCTCTAGTTTGCTGTGTAAACTTGGGTGAGCCATTCTCTTCTCTGGGCCTCATTCCTCATCTAAAAAAGTGAGATGAGACACAAAATGGCAAAGAGTGAACAATTCCACTTATACGAGGTACCCAGAATAGGCAAATTCATAAATAGAGTAGAGTAGAATAGAGTTTACCAGGGGCTGGGGGGCGAGGGGGAGTGGGAAGTGTTTAGTGGATGGTTTCAGTTTGGGATGATGAAAAGTTTTGGAAATGGACATTGGTCATGATTGCCCAACACTGTGAATGTACTTAAAATTACTACTAAGTTTTATGTTATGTAAATATTTGCTGCAATCTTAAAATAGTGAACAGGGATGGTTCAGATGATCATTTGGCCCCCTTTCTACTTACTGAGAATAGTGAGGGGGATGTCACGCCCAGGGTCAGGTCACTGAGGGGCTGGCCTAGGGACAATGAGTGTTATGGGACCACTTCACATTTGAATAGAATCTTATGCTTTTCCAAGTAGACTTGCAGGCACAATATTGTATTTGGTCCTCACCACAAGACATGTGAGGTAGAAGGACATTATCCCCACTTTATAACTAGGGAAACTGAGGCATAGAGTAGCCACATGATCTGAGTCCAAGGAGGTCATTCAAGTTGGTAGCAGTTTGTGGTTGTTGTTTTTTTAAGTCACCTGGAAAACATCCTTACACCTTAGGTTCATCTGTTGAAATATCAGTTTGTTTAGTGGTCTCTGAAGGACACATGCTATAAGTTAATAGTATGAGAGTTGTCTCCTGGGTCAAATATGCTTGCCTCCCATGACTGGATAATCAGACTGATGGAACCTGATGTTTCTCTTTGTAGTATGGATGCCAGAAAACTCAAGAGTAAATTTTAATTGCATGGTTATGAGAATTACATCAGACAGATTTGGGGAATGATAATTCTTCTTGCTTTTTTTACTTTCTACTTATGTTGTCTTATTAAACTAAGATTTTAAAAGATTCTATTTCTGCTGTATTATGCCTCTGATTGTAAGTTACCTCTGATGGGTCTTGGAAATTCTTGGGGTTATTAGGCCAAATCAGAGCTGGGTTGAGGATTAGTTCCCTAATTCCCAGCACAGTGCTCTTTTTAAGATATAGGATTGTGGTTATTGGTTAAAAGAAAGTGGCATACTGATCAGGGCTGTGAACACAAAAAGGGGCCATTGATGCTCAGGATCTCCCTGGGAGTTTATCTAACATGTAGGGTCCTGACCCAGAAAGCTGGATTTTGGACATGTCCTCCGAGGATCCTGATACAAGGGGTCCCCAGACTACCCTCTGGAACACACAGGTCCAGCGAATCAGGGTGTACTGCTTTCAAGACTGGGTTGGGCAATGGCATGTTCTAGGTGTCCTGTATCTGCACAGAGCCTCCAGTAGGGCAGTGGGTTTGCACAGCAAGCAGGACAGAGTTTGGGCTGGGGATCCAGTGGACTGAGGTTCTAGTCTAGACTTGATGATTTCCCAATTACATGACTCTGGGATGAGACCTGCACCTGTTTCTTCATTTGCAAAATGGGAACACTAACCCCTGTCCTGTCAAGGCTGCCTCCCAGAGTTGGGGGAGCGATTTCTAAATAGTGCTCTAGGGAGACTGTGTAGGGGATCATCATCATTATTAATGAAGAGGCAGTGGGAACTTGGCAGAGGGTGGGTGGGTGAGGCTGGAAAGGGGGGACATTCTGGATGGGAAGGGAGAAGGAAGAAGAGCCTAGAAGTTGGGTAGGCAAGAAGAAAACAGACCGAGTGACGAAACTATAAAGGTGCATGGGGCAGGCATGATGGAGCCACATGGTGGTCAGGGTGTAAGAGGGTCAAGTTTTGAGGTCCTCAACTGTGTCACCTGGGAAAGCAACCTGTAGGGGAGGCCATGGGGTCAGCCCATTTTGAGTTCAGTGAAAGTAAGAACTCTTTTTTTTTTCTTTTTCTTTTTAAAGTAAGAACTCTTGATAGTGTTTTGAAATTTGTCATCTTTTGGTGGAGAAAGAATTGGGGGGAAGGGGTTGCCAAAGATGGGGAACTGGATTCTGCTGCCTTGTGCATACAGGGTCTAGAGCAAAGTGGTAGGATTTTCATTTCAAATACAGACATCAAGGACCCTAGGAGCGTCTAATTTGGCTTTGAAAGAGGTCTCAGAAGAAACATAAGGTCGCCCACTTTAGGGTCAACCATGTCAGTGGTCTTCCATTTATCCCTACCAACTCGTGCCAACACCATGGGCCCAAGCCTAGCAGTCTGTAGGGGATTAGGACCCCAGGGTTCCTTGGGACTTTGGTTGAAGAGTAGAGATGGGGAGAAAGGAGGAAGAAGACTAGGAGAGAAGGAGGAGGAGAAAAAGGCAGATGCTAGGAGTAAAATGGTGGAGCGATAGCAGGAAGGGGAAGAGGGTAGTGTTCTTTCCTGGACCCCAATGTTCCAGGGAATCCCCACTGTGAGTCAGGCAGTTTTCTGCTTTGGGAATGTTACCAAGGCTTAAAAGACATTTGAAGAAACAAACAAACTTAGAAATTACATTCCAAAAGAGTAGAGTTTTTACAAACCAAACCCTCCCACCCCCCAAAAAGAAAACACAGTTACTAATTAAAATGCTAAAAATCAAACCAAATGAATATTTACATACAACATTTTCAACCCCATCAAGCCCCATGTCCAGAGGCTTCTGTAGGAAGAGTGATGAGTGACCTTGCACAGTGGCATGCAGAAAGTAGAAACTGGGACTTTATTGAAAACGAAGATCTGGAGCGTGTGACACCGGCTGGGGGCCGGGTGGCCAGGCGCTGAGACAAGGATGGCAAGGACAATCTTGGACAAGGACGATGGTAAGGCTGAGCGGTCTGTAGGCTGCAGGGTTCAGGTCTCATGAGGATTTCTCTCCAAGGCTGGGGGTGCAGACTCCCTGGCCCTCTGCAGCTTGGGGAGGTGGCAGAAGGCCTCTGGTGGCTTGTGGCCTGTTGTGAATCTCCTCATCTGGAGATAACCCTGGAGGGGCCCCTTGACCTTTGTGGTGGGAGCACCACATTCCAGAGGGGCCTGGCCCATGGCTCCACTGGTCTGCCTACTCTGCCCATACAGGTCACTATGCGACTGGTTGAACATGACCCTGGTGTTCTTCTGGTTGGGAATGGAGATGAAGGACTTTGGGTAACTGGTCCAGATGACCTAAAAGGGCAGAACTAGAAGCAGGTGGGAGAGCAGAGGCCTCTCCTGAGTCCTGGGGGCAAACTAACCAAGCTGCTGGCTTTTGGTCTTCCTCATGGGGAATTCCACAGACAAACCATTTCATCCTGGTGTTTCCACTCTGGACATCCAGCCAGTTATAGGAGGGCCACACCTCTGCATGTGTGTAGCCAAAAGGGGTTCACTGGCACCAAGGGGAAGGCCACCTGAGGCCTCTTCGCCATACTGCAATGAGCCACGTCACAATCTATCCAATGGCTCGGGCAGCTCACTTGGGACGTGGGGGAGGGTGGGCAGTGGAGTTGGGGCTCGGAGAAGAGCCATGAGAGGTCATAAGGCTAAGAGAGGCTGGTGAAAAGGCTGGCAGGCTGGCAGACACTCTCAGATCCATGTGCAAAGCTGCAATAAACAACATTCTCGAAGTTCAGTCCTGTTTTCCTGCGAATTCTCACTTGGGGAATTTGGAGAGGTCTCCATGCTCTTGAGAGAGTCTTAGTAATCCATGTTTGACTCAAAAAAAAAAAAGTGTCAGATCGGGGATGGGGGGGTTGGGGAGAGAAAATGAGAAGGGAAATGGAGAATGTTTGGGTGATGTGGGTCCAGCTCTCCAGCTGGTCAGTGAGCATTTACAGACTGGTTGCCAGGGGCCAGGCAAGTACCAGATGTTGAGTGAAAAGCAGTGCTCTGAGGCCAATGATCAGGAATGTTGGGGGAGCAAGAGAAGGGCTCCAGCTCTGGAGGGGCGGGGCAACCCTGACCAGGAGACCAGAGCTCAGCTGCTGAGCTGTCTTGTCCACATGGGGGACCCCACACCTGTCCATTGTGTTCAAAGCCTTTCATTATCCCAGCGGCAAGAATACATGTCTTAATAGCCAATAAATTACCTTAGGGACTTTGGGGGTAAATTAAATTATTAAAATAAAGTAAAACCACCTTAAATATTTATAGTAAGAAAAATTCAAATAAACAACCTAGGCAAGAAATGTGTTACCGCTATGTCCTGGGACACCAGCCTCTTGGAGTGCTCCTTGGCCTGGCCTGGCCAACTGGGAGCCTCTTACTGGGAATATCTTTGCCCTCCACCAGCCACAGGGTGTAAACACAGTGGAGATGTGGTGCCCCTCCAGGGTGCTGGGGAAAGAGGCCCCAGTGATCAAGGCAGTGGGCATTAGGCATTTATCTGTGCACCAGATCTTGAGAGTGACTCTACCTATTTCTGTCCTCAAGGAATATCCTGGGAAGGGAGGCAGTTCCAGTGGCTCACCGGCTCTGAGCCCCACACCTTCTCACCTTCTAGTCCTGCTGTATGCAGGCTCTGGGCAGGGAGATCCAGAGCACCAGGATTCCAAGCAGGTTCTTGGCCCTGGCTACTACCCTATCATACCCCCTACAGTCACAGCGGTCCAAAGCAGTGGGGCTGGGAGGAGGAGGCAGTGGGGGAAGGAAGGGATGGGAATCATGACCAGCCCAGCTCCACCAAGAACCCCAAGCCGAGTCCTAGGTCAAAACCTGTGCTTCTCATTGGGGTTTCCTCCCCATGAAGGGGGTGTGATTGGCAATGATCATCTCCATGAGCCCTTTCCCTGAGGAGTGTATCCTTTCCTCAGCTCTTCTGAGAGGTGGGTGTGGGCAGAACCAGGCAAGACTCTCCTTAAAGACTCAGGGATAAGCTCTCAATGGACCTCTCTGGAGACACTTGGAAGCACAGTTTTGGTCTTTCTCCTATGCACTGCCTTCCCCTGAGGAGCCAGAGATCGCCACCCCATGGTCAGCAGGAGAACCCACTTTACCTTGGGGATTGAAAGCTGTTCTCTAGCAGTGGTGTAGCTGCTATCCCCCAGGGCGAGGTGACGCTGGAGGGCATGACCCTCTTCTCTGCTGGTTCCCTTCCGTTATCCATGCACTGGGCTGGTTGAGGCAGGGAGCTCAGCTGCTGTCACTCGCTGGGAGGGGCTGCTTTCTCTTCCCCACCCCAGCTGGACTCTGAAGGGTGCAGCCGGCACTTGGAAGGAGAGTGGCGAATGGCAGAGCGGGAGGGCCGGGCGAAGCAGGAGGTGAGAGACTGGGTGCTACAGTCACAAACAGCATCCTAGGAGGAGGAAGAGAGGAAATCAGGAGGAGCCAGGAGGCACTGACCACCCAGGGGTTGGATGACCAGCCAGGCAAAGAGCTGGCTCAATCATGCCAGGGACCAGGTCCCACGGACTGTAGCCCCTCTTTGGACAATTTTTAAAAATTGTTTTTCTCCTATTAGAACAGTAATGAATGTTCATAAATAATTTTCCATAATGTAATACATTCTGGAATATACAGAGAAGAAAGTGAACATTGTCCGTGGTCCTACACATCAAAGTAAATTCTCACCAAGTTGCACTCACATACATTTACCGAAATGACCTTACCTCTTACAGCCTATGCTGCAATTGCAAAACATGAACACTTTTTTGTCACTGTATATGTCAAGCTCTTCTTTTTAATAGCTATCTACTATTCCATTGAGTGAAAATACCTTAATTCATTTATTCTATTCATATTTGATGTGCATTTAGGTAGTGTCTATTTTTTTAGTGTTACCAACACATAGGGTCAATGGTTAAAGTGCTGTTACAGGATTAGAATGCTTGGTTCAAATCCCAGCCCTGTCACTTCCAACTGTGTGTTCTTGGATAAGTTACTTAAATCTCTGGGCCTTGATTTCCTCCTCTCTGGGGTGAGGACAGGATACCTTTTTCAACGTTGTTGTGAGAGTTAAATCACATATGATATGTAAAGCTTTTGCCATAGTGCCTATTAAGTACTAAAAAAATGTTAGCTATTTTTATTAATAATGCAATATATTTCTTTTTTTAAAAAATATATTTTATTGATTTTTTACAGAGAGGAAGGGAGAGGGATAGAGAGCTAGAAACATCGATGAGAGAGAAACATCGATCAGCTGCCTCCTGCACACCCCCCACTGAGGATGTGCCCGCAACCAAGGTACGTGCCCGCAACCAAGGTACATGCCCTTGACCGGAATCGAACCCGGGACCCTTCAGTCCGCAGGCCGACGCTCTATCCACTGAGCCAAACCGGTTTCGGCTGCAATATATTTCTTTATACACATATGCGTTCCCACCTCTGTGAATATTCCATAAGCTACATTCTAGAACAATTGGTCAATTTTTATATACTGCAAAATATTTGAATCAACGTTCAAAATACAGCCAGCTCTGTACCTTTGTTTCCTGATGTAGGTGTGGTTATATGGGTGTGACAGTGAACTTTATGTGTCAACTTGACCGGGTCACAGGATGCCCAGATATTTGGTCAAACATTACCCTGGGTGCTTCTGTGGGGACGCTTTTGGATGAGATTAATATTTAAATCAGCAGACAGAGCAAAAGAGACTGCCCTCCCGACTGTGGGTCGGCCTCATCTAATCAGTTGAGAGCCTGAACAGAATAAAACGGCTGATTCTCCCTGAGTAAGAAAGAATTCTTCCTGCCTGATGGCCTTTGAGTTGGGACATCGGCATTTTCCCTGCCTTCAGGCTCGAACGGAAGCATTGGCTCTTCCTAGGACTCAAGCCTGCCAGCCTTCAGACTGGAACTACACTAGGTACATATACCTTACCAGAACTACACCATCTCCTCTCCCTGTTCTCAGGCCTTTGGACTCAGATAGAACTAAACCATTGGCTTGCCTGGGTCTCCAGCTTGCTAACTCATCCTGCAAATCTTGGGACTTAGCCTCCATAATGGCGCAAGCCAATTCCTTATAATATTGGTGTAAGCCAATTACACACACACACAGCCTATTGGTTCTGTTTCTCTGGAAAATAAAACAATGGGTATGTATGCAGTTTGTGAGAATTCAGTGAGCCCTATTCTTATGATGTGTTCAGTATGTACATTAAGTTAAAAGTTTTTTGTAAGTTAAGAAGTAGAAATAAATATTTCAGAGATTTTGTTTTAAATGCGGCCAGCTAGGTGAGAGTACAGAGAAGCAAAGCACTCACCATGCAATGGGGGCTGTAGAAATCGAACAAACTCTTTTTTTTTTTCTTTTTCTTTTTCTTTTAATCCTCACCTGAGGATATTTTTCCATTGATTTTAGAGAGAGAAAGACAGGGAGAAACAGTGATGTGATAGAAACACATCGATTGGTTGCCTTCTGCAGGAGCCCTGACCAGGGCCCGGGCCTGGGAGGAGCCTGCAACCGAGATACGTGCCCTGGACGGGAATCAAACCTGGGACCCTTCAGTCTGCAGGCAAACTCTTTTGAAGGCGATTTGGCAACATTTATCAAATACCTTTAAAAATTTATATTCTTTTATACTGTAATCCTATTTCTGCAACTCAGACCTAAGGAAATAATCTGACATGTGGAAAAATGTTTTTGCACCAAGATGTTCACCACAGAATTGTTTATAATAGGGAAAAACTAGAAACCACCTAAACATACAATACATACAATTGCGCCAATCACAGCCTACCTCATCTCTGTGCCCCCACATGTAACCCTCACTGAATGTACTGCACATCACATGATACCACCCTGACTGGACCAAGGGAGTACATTGCACTTGAGTTGGACCAGTTTCTTTCTTCCAAAAATGTGGAACTGGGACAGAGGGATTTGAATAAGTTTTGCTTAGGTGCTTAAACTAGAAGAGGTTATAAAATCAGAGCTAGGAGAGCCCTCCTGCCCATATGTAAATGCAAGAGAGAGAAACAGAAGAAGGAAGAATGAAATATACATACTGAGCACATTATCGGAGAAAATGAAGCTCAAGAGAGAAGAGAGGGAGACAGAAAGAAGCAGCTGAGGCCTTTGGGTCCCTGCCCTCGGGGTTCTGTATGATACTCCACCACTTCCCTTTCTGCAAAGCTAATGCATATGCATTCTTTTACTAACGCAAATAATCCCTAACAAAATCTAAAACTGACATCAGGAGTGAGGTATGCAGGCAAAAGATTCTCAGAGAAAGTGAGAGCACTCAGGCATGGAGTCTTGGTAGGGTGGAGGCAGTGGTATGCTGATAAATACTTAATAACTAGTTTTTCCGGAGTGAGGGGAGGGGCTCTGACTTGTGGCACTTGCCAATTTTCATCGTGTAAATTCTCCCACTATGGCCGATCTCAAGGTACCAAGGTGATGTCACTGAACACAGAGATGGCACAGCTGACTATTACAAATCACATGGGCAGGCTCCAGCACACCATTGGTGGCAGGAGAGATGTGAGCACACCCCTTCCCTGTGGGGGATGCTGGCAATCTCTAGTACTCACTAGTCTCTTGGTATCCGACCATGTGTCATTCCAGGTCTGGGGCCTTCCAAACCCTGTCTCAGATTAGCACAAGAACTTTTTGAAACAAATTAACTATATTTCCTGAAAACCAGAAGATCTTGGACCTTATAAGCCAACCCCACCTCCCAAGGAAAAGGGCAACCCCACCCACCTACCTCATTGGGAAGGACTGGGGTTCCATCTGCGTCCCGGAGGATACCATCCTTCCCCACCTGGGGGAGTACAGAGAGTCTGGCCTCCTCGCTGTTGCCTGACTTGGGTGCCTTCTTGTTCAGGATCCTAGCCATGCCCTCTGGCTGATGGTAGCTGGCCGGGGAGAGGGGCTCCGGCTTCTTGGTGCTCTCCTCCCCTGCCACTGAGGTGGGGCTGGGGGCCCGGCCACACACGTTCCGGAAGAACTCCTGCACGATGCCGTACTTGGGAGGCTCGGGCTTGGCCCGGGCCTCAGACATGCCCAGTTTCCAGACGGACTCTGTGCTCCCCGAGTGCTCCACCACACTGAAGAGACTGGACAGGCCGTCATTGATATTCCTCAACACGGGGCTGTCCCGCGTCGTGGTGGAGCGGGCCCAGGCCGAGCCATTCTGCTTGCCCTGGTGTAGGTTCCACAGGCTGCGGTCCTTGGCACTGTCCAGCTTGGACACAGATCGCCTCTGGAGCTTTGGCGAGCCATACTTGGGCGAGCAACATGGCCGCTCGATGCGTGAGTGCACCTTGTCCAGGGAGGAGGAGATCTGCTTGCTGCGCATGGACACGAGTGAGGAGCTGCGGGGTGACCAGCTCTTGCCATGGAGGCTGCTGCGGGGCGGGTCGGTCTGCAGGCCCACGCTGACCATGCGGGTGGTCTGAGTGCCCACACTGGCCAGGCCCACCGTCTGGCTGGACGTGCTCTTCACTTTTCTTTCCAGAGAGCCTGAGCGCATGGCCTGGCGCACACAGTTGGTGATCTCCTTCATGTCGTCACTCATGTTGCCTGACATCTCCAAGTTGTGCAGGGCTGCTGGGAATCCAGGCCCTGCTGCCGGGGAACCGCCCCCGGAGCCCGCGTCCAGGCGCTGCCGTGAGAAGTTGCACAGCCACCGACCGTAGGAACTTTCGGCCAGCCCATTGGCCTCTGCCGACTCTTTGGGCTTGGCGGTGGTGAAGAGGAAGCCGGGCTCGATGATGATCTTGCCCTCCCTATCATGGACCACAGGGACACCCAGGCGCCGGGCCACAGGGGGGCTGTAGTAGACACGAATGCCCGTCTTGTCGGGAGCCGTGTAGCTGCGCTGCATCTGCCTCCCTGCCGGGTCCTGGCAGGCCAGGGCACCCAGGCGGCTGCAGTCCCGTGGCTGTGCCTGGGCATCCTTCTCTGGGTCCACTGGCTGGGTGCCCACAAAGGCAAAGGCAGGGTTGTTGGGCAGCTTCTTGCCCAGGGCAGCTTCACTGGCAAGGTAGGGGGAACAGTCAAGCAAACTTTCAAACTCAGACATGGAGGAAACAGATTTGGTCCTGGGGAGAGCAGAGGAGGAAGAGTGGAGTTAGTGGAAGATAACATGCCCCAAGGAAGGCACTCTGGCCTCCCTCCCTTGTGCTGCCCCAGGGCTGGGACCACAACCACCCTGCTCGCCTCTTGTGGAAGTCTCTGTCAGCGCCCTGCCCCACATTCCGTATGCACTCACACCTACACACCCCGCACTGCCTGCTCTGAGCGTCTGAGGGCTTTTTCTTCTGACTGCAGCACACTTGGCTTCCACACAGAGGAAGCTGGAAAAAGAGTTTATGCTCCTAAATGTAGCCCTCAACAAACAATGGGTGGGAGAACTCTGAACTGCAAGCTCTGCTCTGGCTCTCATAGTTCTTCACTGAAACTGAGTTCAGGTTGTCCGTGGAATGATAACACCCCCTTTACTGGCTCCCTCCCCACCCCTCCCCTCCCCTTCCTGTCTCACTTCCAGGTGTTTCCTGGAATCCACTCCCTTGTCTCAAGGTCTCAAGTCCTTGTCTTTGCTTCGGGGGAACCCAAACTAAAACTTCACTAAATATCCAGCATGGACCTGGCACACATGTTGCCTGATGACTAAAAATGCTGGGCATACGTAAGTGCATCTCACATGTCAGACCATTCAGTCCTCCAATAACTGCAGGAGGCAGCTTCTATTATCTCCACCAGCTAGAGATGGGAAGCAACACCCAACGTCAGAGCTGGAGATGGCAGAACTGGAATTCAAAACCCACACTTGACTCCACAGTCCACCTTCCTGGTCCAGGCTGCTCCCTCTGGGGCTCTGTTGCCCTCACTCCTTCCATGGGTTTCCTAACGACGGTGACATGGGCTTGAGAGCCTGAGGGGCTCAATAATCCCAGGAATGGGAGTCCAGCTTGACTCTCCCAACTACAGACACAAGAAGAAGAACCTCAACAAGAGCTAGACAACTTCTTTCCCAGCTAGGATTTGCAGGTGCCCCAGTTTTCCATGTCCAGAATCAAACAAAACATCATACACAGGAATTATCGCTCCAAGTTTCCCAGCTCCTAAGTGGCCTGGGTTGCATAGAAACCACATGCCTGCGTTCTGCCAGCTCGTCTGAGGTGCAGAGATGGGCACATGGGGCATGGAGAGAAGAAAGGCAAGGTGCGTTCTGCCAGCTCGTCTGAGGTGCAGAGATGGGCACATGGGGCATGGAGAGAAGAAAGGCATGGGCAGGTATAGGGCAGAGCAGGGGGTGAAGCCTGGAGTGTGGAGCAGGGGGTGGGGCTGCAGGGGGAAGTGGGTGGAAGGGATGCCAGCACCTCTTTAAGCCAGTTCCCCCAAGCTCAGCTTCGGAAACAGCCTCCTTGTCGTGGATCTTTTCACTGCGTGTCTGTCAAGGAACAGAGACAAGAAGGGTCAGTTCTGGTCACCAACACCCTGAGGGAAGGTGACAGGAGGTCACTCTGGGAACTGACCCCACCTGAGTCTCCTCTTGTGGAGCAGGAGTGATGTCAGCGCTGACCTAAAATGCCGATTGGTCAGGTTCTGGCTATAATGCACCTCCCCTCTCCATAGGTATGTGATCCAGGCTTGGCCAATGGGAGCTCCAAGAGAGAACCCCAAGGAAACAGAGTCTGTTTAGAACTTAATCTGCATGTGGTGGCAGCTTCCAGTGGCTGCTGTTCAGTTGGCAGCAGTGATCTGGAGGTTCCTGCTCTGGGCTTGTCTCACCCTGGTTCCAAAGCAGGTCCCCACTTTTCTGTACCTGCATTGCCAGCCCTCGGGAGCCCCTAATAAATCCTCTCCTATCTCAGTTCCCCAGAATCAGTTTTCGTTGCAGCCACTGACTAACACACCACTTCCTCAGGCTGTCGTGAGAATTACATGGGATGATGGAAAGGACCTGTCCATTCCCTGTTTGGTTACTCGACGTGTTGCTATAACGACAAAGCAGCTGAGGCTTAGGAGCAATCTTCACCCGTGTGACCTAACTGATCTCCACAACCATGGCTGGGCCAAGGCAGAGAACATGATTCTCATTTTACCAATGCGGCCATGGGGGCCCAGAGAGGGAGAGTGACTTGCCCAAGATCACATGGCTATTTAGAGGCCATGCTTTTCAGAAAGGCACATATGAAATCTAAAGAGGGCCAGGGGCCTGGCCAAGAATACAGACACCCAGCCCTTCTCTCAGACATGGAAGGATGGAGCTGGCAGAGGGTCCTTCCAAGTCCCAGACCATAGGCTTGGATGTGACCTGTGCGACAGGGTGAGCATCCTCCTTGTCACATCCTCCCCAACTGAGGGACTTCCCAGTGTAGCCAGGAGCCAAAAGAACATGGATGGCTTGCTACCCTACTCACCTCTTTCCAACTGTTGTCCTGCTTCTCCAAGTCTGAGTGCTTCAGGACCCAGGGGTCAGCAGCCTTCTGCAGCTGGGCAAGGGTGAAGAGGGCGGTCAGTGGTGGGCACAGCTGGTGAGTAGGGCCCTGCTCTGTGCTGGGCCACTCCCCAGGCTCTGCTGTACATCTTGGGGAACCCAGATCATGGACTAGAAGCCACCTTCACAGTGGGCAGCAGCTCTGAGTCACCATCAAGGTGGACTTGAGAAATGACCATAAAAGCAACCACTGATGGAAATCCTTATAGATGACATTATATTTAACTGGAAGCCCGGTGCACGACATTCACACACTGGTGTGTGTGTGTGGGGGGTCCCTCAGCCCAGCCTGCGCCCTCTCGCAGTCCAGGACCCCTTGGGGGATGTCCGCCTGCCACAGAGGTGGGAAAGGCTCCCGCCACCACGGCTGCGCTCACCAGCCATGAGCCCAGCTTCTGGCTGAGGCTCCCCCTGTGGGAGCCCACTGACCACCAGGGGGCAGCTCCTACATTGAGCATCTGCCCCCTGGTGGTCAGTGTGCGTCATAGTGACCAGTCGTTCTGCCGTTCAGTTGATTTGCATATTACGGTTTTATTATATAGGATACTATACACTGTAATACAGTTGTTACTACAATGATAATTCATGCTACAATTTCTGAAACAGCTAAACAGCAGCTGCATCACATCAGGGTGGTGTCTTTCTGCCAGGAATGCTAAAGAGCAGATAAACTGAATGACAACAGCCTCTACACCCTGTTGTGAACAGCTCTCTATCAAAGAGCCAAAGGGTAAACAATGTGTACATTACGATTTAATTAATGATTTAAAAATATAAATTTAGCAAGAAAGGGAGGGAGTGGGTTGGAATAAGCTTTTGTGATATTTGGGTCTTATATAAAGATGAAGTCCTGATTTAGGTAATTAAAATAAAAAGTAAAGCAAAGGAAAAAACCAAAATAAAGAGGGGAGCATAGCAGCCCGCTAAGCTGGATGCATGATGTGAACTGTAGTGGGCATAATGTTCAGCGATTGCTTTTCCTATCTCCCTCTTTGGGTCGGAGGACTCCAATTTTCCCATGGGGGCCCCTTCCCTCTTGGTTCCTGGGTTTTGGCAGGCTCCAGGGATGGGCACATGACTCACACCTAGCCAATCAGAGCCTTGTGGGAAAGCACAAGTCTTTCCACTGCAGTCACTAAGCTGTGAGGATATGAGCACAAAACTAACAGTGGCCATATTTGAGGACAGCTTGCTTAAGAAAAAAACACAGAGGAAAGCAAGTCTGAGAGACTGGCAGAGAGAAAGACCCAGTTCCTACTGTGTTCTCTGAGCACCTGGATGCAGCTCTGCCTGAGGGAGCGCCTACCCCAGGCCTTTCTCCACAATGACTGCCCCTGTGGCTTGAGCCAACTTGGGCTAGGACAGGCCTTACCTGGCTCAGGCGGTTCTGCAGCTCCTTTACCTGCTGCTCCACCTGCTGCTTCTCACCCTGAAGCCGTTCCACCAACTGTAGCTTCTCCTGGCTCCAGTTGCGCTCGCTGACCTGCAGCTGCCGCGTCAGCTCCATGACAGCACTGTAGGACTCAGCCAGGAGGTGCTGCTGCTCCTCCCGCTCCCTCTGGAGGGCGGCCTTCCACTCGGGCCCTGTCCGTTCCCCAGCGCCCTTCCCAGCCTTCAGCTCTATCTGTGGAAGGAAGAGCAAATTGGACGCTGGCATCAGGAGGCCCCACCTCTCTGCTCGCCTGCCCTCTCTCCCTCCAGGACACCAGCAGGGGAGAGAGTTCCCTGGGAGGACTCCTCACTCAGAACTAACCCCTCCTCCCAAGCAAGGCTTGTAGAACTCTTTCTACCCACCCAGCTCAGTGCTAAGGGCTTTTCAGGCCTTTATTATCTCAGTACCCGCATGCAAACTCGGCAAATGACTACCACTTCCGATATTTTACACAGGAGGAAGAGGTTAAGTTACTTGTCCCAGTTCCCATAGCTATAAAATGGCAGGTTCCTAGTTATTGCTTCTCATACTTCACAACTCTTACCAGCGGTACAGAGTTTACAGTTAGTGGGGACATGCACCCAAAGTCATGTCATGAATGCATGCAGGAATCCCTCTAGTGTGATGGCTTTCTCAGCCTCAAACCTTGGGGTGGCAGGAGGTGAATAGACAACCTTTAGAATTAAGGCACCCCACACCCCCCAGGCTGTGTTCTGGGATCTTAACCCTCATGGGGCCAGCAAGGTTCCCAGTGGAGAGGAGCACCTAAAACGGCTGGGTTAGGAGGGGGAGGGGTTGGCACAAACAGTGGACACTGTGCAATGTGCAGATGGGGCAGGAGCTGTGAGATCTGCAGGGAGGGTCAGGAGGAGAGCATGATGGCTCGGGACAGCCAGAAATCTGAGCATTTGGAACACGGGTCCTCAAACTTTTTAAACAGGGGGCCAGTTCACTGTCCCTCAGACCGTTGGAGGGCCGGACTATAGTTTAAAAAAAAACAACTATGAACAAATTCCTATGTGCACTGCGGGCCCGGGACGAGTCGGCTGCTAAGCAGGACAGGCAGCGGCACCCGGTGGGCCGGATAAATGTCCTCGGCGGGCCGCATGTGGCCCGCGGGCCGTAGTTTGAGGACGACTGATTTGGAAGGTGAGATCATGATCATGGGAGTCAGGAGGGGTAGAGGTTTGGGGAGTGAGGGTCAGATCTGCCCCTGACTAGCTGGGTGACCTTGGGAAAGAAACTTAACTCCTCTATGCCTGTTTTGTCACTTGTCCAGCAGAGATAATGAGTGCACTCACCTCCAAGGGGCCCCGACACTGGACGGTAGCCTGCAGCAGGGGCAGGCTGGAGGAAGCCGGACCCTGCAGAGTTGTGGCAGGGGCTAGAGGTGGTTAGAGCACTCTCTCTGGGTGGCAGGAAGTCCACCCCGTCACTGCAAAAACCAGAGTGGGGCAGCAACCTGACTCCAGGTACACAGCAGAGACCAAACCCCCAGAGCTCCTGGTTAAGGCTCCTTTGGTCATGCTGGGTTGTGGGGAGAGGAGCCCCTCAGTTTGAGCAGAGGAAACAGAACAGAGCCAGGAAGCAGGGGGTTAAGGGGATCCTTATGAGGAGAGGAAGGGAAGAATGAGGACAGCAGGCAGCGGAAGTCCAGGTGTGTGTGTGAAGGATGTCACCAGGTACAGACAGGCACTTACGCTTGGACATCCTGCTCCCAGATCCCACAGCTGAGGGCTGCGCTGAGACAGGACAAGGGGGACATGTCTCTGTCAGGCGGGAGACTCACCTGGGTGGTATGACTCTTGAGCTCTGCACGCTCCGTCTCCCAGGTGGCCTTGGCCTTGGCAAACTGCTGCTGAAGCTCCGTCAGACCACGGCGTTCATCCCGGAGCAGCCAGCACAGCTCCTTGAGTGTCACCTTCATGTCGGCCAGTGTCTTAATGTACTCATTGGGCTGCAGACAAGGGCGAGGCCTGAGTCAGGAGCGTTTAGAGGGGCTGCGAGGGGAGCCTGGGCTGGGAACACTCACCCAAAGTCCGGACTGGGACCCTACCAGGCCTCAGGCAAGTCCCACACCCTCTCTAGTACATCTCACCCATGAAAGTTTAGCCCTAAGATTTCTGAGCTGAGTCATCTCAACCCTGGCCACCTCCTAGGCCAACATGTGTCCCAGCCTCACATAAATAAAAACCCTGCAGTTAAAGCCATAATTACTCTGCCTAAATCTGAACCAGGCCCTGGCGTCTCTGAGGCCCTGCAGTGTCTAGGTCCTGGATCCTTCTCCTTGCCCAGGATTCTCTCTGACCCACTGCGGGCCAGATAAGGGGTCCGAACCATGGAGCCTCCCTGAATGCCTGATTCGGTCCCAAACCTCTTCTCCTTGGCCCATGGCTTGTTTCCCACCCGTATCCAAGCTCACTGTGTGTGCCCTGGGAGCCTGACCCCGCTGTTCTCCCTACTCCTGGCTTGATTTGAGAGTTCCTGACCACAGACCACAGGGTCCATCTTCATATGACGCCAGCCTGATGTCCTCATCTCCACTATGTACATCCCAAAATGCAAGGAACCCCAGAATACCTTGCCACACCTCTGCACAAACTGTTCTCTTGGTCCAGAATAGTCTTCCCCTCATTCTCTATTAGGCAAACACCTATTCATCCTTCAAAACTCACCACCTAGCCCTAGCCAGTTTGGCTCAGTGGATAGAGCGCCGGCCTGTGGACTGAAGGGTCTCAAGTCCGATTCAGGTCAAGGGCACATGCCCAGGTTGTGGGCTTGATCCCCAGTAGGGGGTGTGCAGGAGGCAGCCGATCAATGATTCTCGCTCATCATTGATGTTTCTCTCTCTCTCTCTCCCTCTCCCTTCCTCTCTGAAATCAATAAAAATATATATAAAAAATACCCCCACCACCAATAACCACTTCTCTGTGACACTGTCTACTACACTCCAAACAGAATTAATTGTTCTCTTGCCTGTGACCCCACAGTCCACCATCTGGCCCTCTGTCACCGCCCTGGGATGACGTATATACCCCATAACACTGAGCACCTGAGGCCAGTGACCAGGCAATAACCCTCTGCAGCCCTAGTGCCCAGTACAAGATAGATCAGAGAAGGTAGCAGGAAGTGGTCACTAATCAGACAAAGGAAGAAATGGACAGGGCAGGACTGGGAGCAGGCTGAGAACAAACCGTGTTTTGGGTCCAGCTGTCCCCCATGCAGGTCTTGTTATCAGAATGCTGGGCATTTAATTCCTCTTCTTCCATTAGCAGGTACAGCTCCTTCATGCTATTTACCTAGTTTAAAAAAAACACACAAACACACTCATCAAACGGGGGGAAGGCATCATGCCTGGGGGTCTGACTAGAGCAGCCAGCACAGCTCCTTGAATGTCACCTCAGCAGGAGGGGATTCAGGCTAGTGGCCCAGACAGAAAGTGGACTGAACAGCCAGACTGGAAGGAAGAACAAGATCTGAGGTGCAGGATGGCTCAGAGGCATCCAGCTGAGCACCGATTCCCCACATTTCAACTTCGACCCCTGGGCGCCCTCTAGACCGGGAGCACAGCTGGAAAGTCAGGCACTTCTGGCCTCCCACCATCTCTCTACCTCAAACACCATGAGGCGTCTCTGAAAGCTACTCAGAAATGACATGCTGTCAGGCCGGGTCAAAGTAGGCACAGTGGCTGGAATAAAAAAGACACAGGTACCCCATGATTATAGAAAAGGGAGCCAGAGGTTCAGGTTGACAGAAAGGAGATTTCCAGGGCTGGCCAGGGAGACCAGGGTACTAGTTCAGGATAGGAATGAAGCAGAAGGAGCCACCTCCTGTCTGGGTGCACATTCATCATTCATTCGACAAATATTTATTGAACTCCTGCCATGTGCCAGGCTTTGTGCTCAGAACTGGGGATACACCAGTGAGCAAGAGAGACAAAAAGCCCACGTTAGCTTCCAGTAACAAGAAA
Organism: Plecotus auritus; assembly: GCF_963455305.1. Lineage (NCBI taxonomy): Eukaryota > Metazoa > Chordata > Mammalia > Chiroptera > Vespertilionidae > Plecotus > Plecotus auritus. The sequence goes on along the minus strand of NC_137782.1, from coordinate 59,968,122 downwards.
ACAAACAAATATGTGAAATGTCATTAAATATGTGGAATGTCACATAATAACAGGCGCTATGGAAAAAAGAGACCAAGAAAAGGAGCCAGGGTGTGCTGTGCCTGGGTGGTCAAGGAAGGCCTTGGAGACAAGGTGATACTTGGGCCAAGTCCTGAAGGAGGCCAGAGAATAAGCTGTGAGCTTAACGGCAGGTTGAGAATTCCAAGAAAAAGGACAAAACCAATGCAAAGGCCCTGAAGGGGGAACACGTCTGTTCGAGGAAGGGAGAGGAGTACAGGGCTGGCGGAGCAGGCCACGCAGGAACGCTGGCTTCTTCTCCGGGTGAAATGGTAGCCAGGGGAGGAGCAACACTGGCCTGACTTCCACTTTCACAAATCCCTCTGGGTGTCACCTGGAGATGTAGGGCAGCAACAGAGCCCCATCTCACACAACTCCCAGGGCACCATCCACATGGAGTACATGCTGCCTGGGACCTCCCTGGACCCGTGTGAATAGAAGATGCTTGGTGGAAGGGTACAATGGCAGAAGCAGGGAGCCCGTGAGGAGGCTACTGTGACAATCCAGACAAGATGTGATGATGACTCAGATGGGGGGCGGGGAGGGGAAGTGCAGCTGGGTCAGATTCCGAATAGATTCACAATGTGCAAGAACAGCCATGGAAGCCATAAGCCTGGATGAGCTCCCCCAGGGAGTAAGTGTAGGTGAAGGAGAAATGCCGCCTGAGGGCTGAGTCCTGGGGACTCTGACGTTCAGAGGTCAGGTCAGGGAGAACAGGAGGGTCCAGCCAAGGAGATGGAGAAGGAGCAACCAGTGAGGCGAAGGAAAAACGAAGTGCGTGTCCAAGAAATCACATGAATAAGGGTTTCTAGGGTCAGGAAGGTGCAGAGGCTGGAAAGTGTGTGTTGGGGCGGGGGCGGGGGGGGGGGTGGGGGAGACAGGGCCTGGATAAAGAAACACCCCAATTCTGTCCCCAGCCACGAGTATTTAAATATACAATCTTCTATCTATACACACAGGTACACAACTCTTTCTCTGAAATCCTTGGGGTCAGGTGTGCTTGGAATTCATAATTAATTGGGATTTAGAAGAATAACATGGCACCTACACTCTATCCTCCTAAATAATAAAAACCTAATATGCAAATTGTCCCCTCAACCGGGAGTTTGACGAGGAGTTCGACCAGGGGGCGGGGCCAGCCAGCCAACCACCTGTGGCCCCTCCCCGCAGCCGACCCAGCCCTGGCCAGTGGTGACAGCAGGCAGCTGGGAGAAGGGAGGCCCCAGCTGGCAGCCAGCAGCCACTAGGAACCCTACCTGTGCATGAATTTTGTGCACTGGGCCTCTAGTATTGTGTAACAACCCTGGCAAAGTCTGGTGTAACACCCTGTGCTCCAAGACACTAGTATTTCCCCTATAAACATATGAATATTAACATGAAATGGAATAAATAAAGGTTTTTCTATCAAATGAATGTCAGGCAATTTTTTTCCAAGCTTGGGCTAGACCAGAGGTACCTGTACCCAAAAGGCCAAGGTAAGCAGTGCCGACTCAGCTGGGTGTGACTGAGGTATGATGTCCTTATGTGCTCCCTCCTCTCGGCAATGTTAGCGCTGACGATGGGGCACAGGGGCTTTGAGGAACAAAGGATCCTGCACAGGCTGAGGGCCATGGGAGTCCTTCCCAAAGTTCCACTCCTCATGATTCCTGCTATATCCAAATACTACCTCTACTCTCATGAATGTTTTTAAGTCAACCTACTTTCTAGTTAAATAAACATGTCTAAAAAAGGCAAGTATTATTACTAAAAATGGAAAGCCCCATTGCTATATATTGAAGGTAACATTAAAAATAAAATAGGTATATTCATAAGTCAAACATAAACAATAAAAAATGAACTACTTCTATATGCAAAACATGAATGAATCTCAAAACTTATAGTGAGCAAAAGAAGGCAGACACAGAAGACTACCTGCATTGATATAAACTTCTACAATAGGCAAAAGTAATGATGTGTAAGAAATCAGAACTGTGCTGATTGCTGAGGTGGACATATTGACTGGGGCACTAGAAATGTGCTCTATTGTGACCAGTGGGGGCTACACAGGTGTACACTATACAACTTCATCATGTGTAACTTAAGATCTGTGCACTTTACTGTGTGTAAGTTATACTTAAACGAGTAAAAAACATTAATGCACACTAGCATATAATGGAATATCAACAGAACTAGATTATTAAAATCACCTACACACTCCTGCCTGATGAAGACTCTGAGGTTTGTTAAAAAGGGAAATGAACAAGAATTAGAGACCTACCAGCCCCCCAAGGAATTTTCTCCTGCTGAGGCCAGAACATCTTCTTCACCCCGGTATCCCCAGCACCTGCCACAGCACCCAGTAAAGAGCTGGCTCTCACAAGCAGATGCTGAATGAAGCCTGCGAGCTGATGGCTTGTATAGGAGCCTCAGGGCTGTGCCGATGCCAGCTGGGTGTCCCTCTGGTCCTATCAACCCCATACCACCCTCGACCCGGTCCCAGTCCCAGAGGAAACATACCTCAAGGAAGTCATCCCCCTCGCTGGGCAACACCTTGCCCTGCCGCCAGCGCTTGAGGAACCACCTGAGCTTCATGAAGAGCAGCAGGAAGTTGTGCTTGAACTGCTGGGACTCCTGCACCAGCATGTTCTTCTCCTGGCTCCAGAATTTCTGCTCCAGCCTGCGCTGGAGACTCAGGCTCTGCAGCTCAAACTCCCGCCTCAGGAGCGCCCTCTGCTGGTCCTCCTTCAGCTTCGAGGTGAACAAGAAGAGCATGAGCAACCCAGCTGTCCTCCTGGGCACTACCCCACCCCATTCCAGGCTTTTGACAAGGGCAGTGAAGAAATTCTGGGTGGTGTTCCACCACTAGCAGCTCATTCTGTTGAGCTAAACACTGCCCTCTGCTACTCCAGGGAAGAGGAACTCATAAAGTCAACAGCAATCATTTACTGAATCAGTGAAAACAGCTGGGATTTGAATTCAGCTGTTTGATTATAAAAACCATGACATAATCTAATAAGCATGTACTTCGTGCCAATGTTTCGCGTGAACTCACATTTAATGAGGAACTTGGGAGGGTGAGCAATGAAGGCAGGGAGGGGTAAGGGCATGCTGGGAGTGAGGAAGACTGAGCACATGTAATATCCTAGGACCCAGAGAAAGCAATGCCATGTCATGGCTAAGAGGGAGCCAGAGACCTTGATTAACATCCTAGCCTCACTTTGCCTGGATGTGCAACCCTGGGCAAAAAGTACTTCAGCTCTCTGGGAATCAGTTTCCCCATCAGTAAAATGGGGACACAGCATAAGAGAAGACCTGAGTATTAAAAGACATAATGTGTGGAAAGTGCATTACACAGCCCTGATATACAGGTACTGCAAGGGCTTAATAAATGCTTTCTATTAGTAGGATTAACATCTTGATTACCAGCCAGACCTATGGCCTTTCGGCTACAGATTTTCAGCTCTGATGGGGGTAGTACTTCATAGACAGGAAATTGAGATTCAGAGACGAGACAGGAGGTCACAAAGGCAGCCAATGACCAGCCCCGGATTCCAGCCCGGCACAGCTAATGTGTGATCACATGTGCAGCGACACTCCACAACCATGGGGCAGGAAGACTCAGGTTTCCCCTGACATTCTTGCCTTCTTAAGACTTGTGGACCTCTGAGAATTCTGCCTTCAAATCAGGGAAGGGAGGATGGAGTACGTGTAGGTAGGGCATTGAGCACCACGCACCTGGACCATTTTCTGGTTGAAGTTGTCAGCCTCCTCCTTCCGTAGCTGCCGCTCCTGGGAGAGCTGTTCTTGCAGGCCCCGGAGGCTGTCGTGGGCCTCGGCTAGCACCAGCTGCAGCTCCTTGATCTGGGGTAGGGATGAGGGACATGAATAATGAGGAGGGAGAGAACAAGAAGAGGGGAGAAGCTGTGGTCAGAGGACAATAGTCGTAGGAGAGCAACAGCAGTAAGTCAGACCCAAGCTGTCCTTCAAGTACAAATCGGGCACAATGGCTGACCCTACCTCAGCGGTTCATCATGATGAAACAAAACAGTGTACATCAAATCTAGCTATTACAATTTTAACTCGATAATGTGTCTTTTTAAAATTTACTTGAAGAAAATAATATACTGTGGAAACTGAATTTGATTTGCAAAAATGTCCACTATCTCATTGTTTATAACTGCAAAAGTTACAAACAACTTAGATAATAATGATGAGAATCAATATATGTGTTAAAGGGGTCTATACATATGTAAAATCCATTAACGATATCCTTAAGGATGGTGTCCTTTATTGTATGTACATTATCCTATTATTATGTGTACTATGTGATATTATACTTCAATAAAGAGTTTTAAAAGATATATCTCAATAGAAAAACAGGAAGGGCATGGACACACACTAAATGTTAACAGTAGTTAACTACGTGATAATCTTATGATCTTGACTTTCTTCTTTGTATCTTTATGCAATGGTGCTTAGGGACTTTGTTGTAGCTATTGGCTGCTATGTAATAAAATCTTAAGAAAAAGACAATAAAATTACATTTGCACGGGACATTGTGCTTATAAGTATTTGTAGCTAAACAGGCGAAACTAACCTATTCTGTTAGAAATCAGGATGGTGACCGGAAGAGGACATAGAGGACTCCCGGCAGGTCATGCTTGTTTATTCATCTGCTTGCTGATTACACAGGCGTGTTCAGTTTGCGGAAATTATTTGAGCTGTCCACTTACAATGCAAGTGCTTTTCTGTATGTATGTTACACTTCACTTTAAAATGTTTTATGTATTTCTAATAACCGAGGGAAATGTTTATGGTGTCATGGTAAGCAGGAGGGAAAAAAAGGAAATGTCAGTTCCACCCTTACACAAAACCTTCCCAGGCATGGCAAGATGTCCCTCCTCTATGAAAAAAAAAACAACACATTTTTTTATCTGGCCAATAATGTGGAAATTTGGCAATAGAAGGCACTGACTTGAGGTTTATCTTATACTCCTGTTTTGTATTAAAAATCCTTGTAGGGCTAGATCTGCTGTCTCTAGGATTCTAAGTGAACTCAAGTACCCAACACAGTGCCTGGCAAATGGTAACTGATCAATAAGAAGTGGTTGGCCGAAACCGGTTTGGCTCAGTGGATAGAGCGTCGGCCTGCGGACTGAGGGGTCCCACGTTCGATTCCGGTCAAGGGCACGTACCTTGGTTGCGGGCACATCCCCAGTAGGGGGTGTGCAGGAGGCAGCTGATCGATGTTTCTCTCTCATCGATGTTTCTAACTCTCTATCCCTCTCCCTTCCTTCCTCTCTGTAAAATATCAATAAAATATATATATATATAAAAAAAAGAAGAAGTGGTTGAATGAAACAATAATTGAATGCGTGCAGGACATCATTTTCTCTGCAGGTGAGCTGGCCATTTATTTCCTTTCCTCAGAAAATGAGAACCAAGTATCTCCTGATTCCGCCCCTCCCCCTTTTGGCCACGGCTGCTAGGAAACTCTAACCACTTAGAGTATTTGATCTTTCAACTTCAAGGGAGCTACTCACTCTGCATAGATTGCCTATTGGCCTTCCTGGGACTCCAAAGTGCCTTCCCAGGAATGCTCAGCAGAAAAGAATGCTCAGGTTAGGGCACACACAGGGCTCTCCACGGTTCGGGACTTTCAGGCAGGTCGTCCAATGCAGTCTATCGGACCCTTTTCTTTTCTTTTTAATTCTTTATTGTTGAGAGTATTATGTATGTCTCCTTTTCCCCCCATTGACCTCTCCCAGCCTGCTCCCCCCTCCCACCACAGGCCCTCACTCCCCTATTGTGTGATAGGATCCTTCTCTTGCAGGTTTGGGAAGGGCTTGGAACCACTCAGAAGTCCTCAAGGATCAGAGAATCCTAGCAATTCTACAGCCACTACCAACTTGAATCCTCCCATGTTACAGACGGGAAAGCTGCATCAGAGTAAGACCATGTCCTGCCCAAAGTCACACAGTCACAATATTAGGTCCCCTGAGGCCCAGTGATGTGTCATCCTCCTCCTCCTCACCCAGCATGGACCAGGCTTAAGCTGAGGCTTTTTGTATATTTAATACTTTCAACACACTACGAGGGATCGCTTCATTTTAAAGGCGAGAAATTGAGGATCAGAGAGGTCAAGTGATTTACAGACAGTATACCGTGGACCCACAATTTGAACCCAGTCGCCTGACAGTAGACTGCTGCCTTCCTGTACATAAATTAGTGGTTCCATTAAATGCCATAAATTATTGAGTTTAAAAGCTTCCTTTTATCAGGCCATGAGAATGGCCTGAACTTCCTTATTTCCCTTTTTATCCTGGCTTCCAGGAAGCTTGAAACCAAATGGAATACTCAAAACCCATATCACCACCAGCTAAGATTCCCCATGGATCCTGCTGCATTTGGGAAGCCCCAGACACTCTCTTCCTACCCACCCCGCTGCTTGCTCAGGGCTAGGCCCACCTCAGAGGCGTAGGAATCATTGTCTTCAGCTCGGTAAGGCCTAAAGCTCCGGCTGGGGTCGGGCTTGGAGTCCAAGTCACCAGTGCGGAAGGCCTCTCGTATCCTGGGCTCCCATTCCGGCAGGTCCCTGAAGTCAGGTGGCTGCACCTAGAGGCACAGGCAGAAGAGACCACAATAACCATGGGGATGAGCCCGAGGGGTGCCAGAAACAGCCCCACCCAGGCCTCTGGGCTCCACAAGAGGCTCTGACCACCCACCTGAGGGCGGGGATCTCTGGGGCCCAGACCTAGCTCTGGTTAGGGCACTGCAACACTCCATGAATGTCTGTTGACAGGATGAACGACTAGGTAAATGGAAAGTGAAACTCTGATTCTGTGAGTGTCTGTCCTGTGCATGAATCTCTGAGGCAGCCTCAACTATCCTACTACATGTGCAGTCCCAGCTCGTTCCTACCTCAAAAAGAACCAAGAGGGGGACCTAACATGGGGCAGTCTGCTTGCTTAAACAAGCAACATCAACAGGACACCGATATAATAAATTATGGCACCACTACAACGATGTAATTGTGAAAAAGAAAAGAGCCAAATCTCTCCGTATAGACATGGCAAGACCCATCCCATTGCTCTTAGGATGGAGCTCAAACCTTCCCGATGCTCTCTGCAGTTCAGCCTCATTCCTTCTCTTAGTTCCTGGACACACCATGCTCTGTCTGGCCACGACGCCTTGGCACAGGCTGTTCCCTCTGCTCAGAACATTCTTCCCCCGGTAACCCACACTTCTGGTCTCAGCTCAGATCAGAGGCCTTCCCTGACCCAGGGTCCAAGTCAAGTTCCTTGTTCATAGAACCAAGTACTTTTCCTTGAAAGCCCTCACCTCATCTTTTTATTAACATCTCTCTTCCCTACTAGATGGTATGGGCGGGGGGTGGGAGGCAGGACTCCTTTCTGTTTTTGCTTAACATGGCACCTCCAACGCTGAACACAAAAAGTGCATGAACAATAAATACAGCATTATAAGTAAATGAACCAGCAGATACATGGCATGAGACAAATAAGTTGTGTGGTAACAGCAGGTATAACAAAAGACAATATGGGTGAAAAAACAAATATATGAGTCTATGTAGAGAGAGATTTAGAAGGGCCTGCTGTGGTGATTGAGTATTATAGATCTACACTCCTTGACACATGCAGCTACTGAGCACTTGAAATGTGGCTATCACGACTGAGGAACTGAATTTTCAATTGTATATAATTTTTATTCATTTAAATTTAAGTAGCCACATGTGGCTAGAGGCCACTGTATTGGCCAGAGCTGTTCCAGACTGTGAAAAGCAGACCCCTAGGGAGTGAGAAGCCGCAAAGAGGAGGCTTTCATCTTTTTTTTTTAGTATGTTTTTTGTGTGTTTTTTTAGGCAGAGAGGAAGGGAAAGGGAGAGTTAAAAACATCGATGATGAGAGAGAATCATTGACTGGCCACCCCCTGGGGACTGAGCCGGCAACCCGGTCATGTGCCCTGGCTGGGAACAGAACCTGCACTCTGCAACCTCTTGGTGCATAGGACTATGCTCAAACACTGACCCACCCCGGCCGGGACGAGGCGTTCATTATTTACTCAGGTGCTTCTGAAACGCTTTGAATGTTTATGAACTACTTTGTCAATAATGCTTTTTAGGGGGACAAATACATTTGCTATTTTAATTTTTCTAAGTAGTATTGTGTGGACATCCAAACATACAAGTTCATTCAATATCTTTAGAAAGCCACGTTTCTGGCCTTGGCATATGACCTGAAGAAAAGTTCTTTGTTTTAATAATACTCAGTTTAAAATATAAAATTGTGAAAGAAACAAGAAGAAAAAAAGGCAGGGCCTCAGAATCAAGCCCTATATCTATCAATAGTAAGTGAGTAAGGAATTTTGGCATATTCACTCAATGAGATTGTATCCAGTAAAGAGAATTAACAAACTCTTGCCACATGCAACAACGAACACGTGGTGAGTGAAGGAAGCCAGGCACAAATGTGTACTGGATGAGTCAATTTATATAAAGTTCAAAGACAGACCAAACTAAATCAGGAGGCTACCCTTGGCAAGGGGCACTGTGACTGCACAGGGGCATGAGGAGGGGTGCTGGTCATCTTCTCGTCCTGGTTCTGGGCAGTGCTTGTATGAACACAGTGACCGTGTTCACCTTGGGAAAATCCTAAGCTCTACGCCTGTGCTCTGGGTACCCCTCTGTATGCTGTGGTTCAGTAAAAGAGGTTCTATCAAAAAAAGCAACAGGGGCCCTAGCCGGTTTGGCTCAGTGGATAGAGCATCGGCCTGCGAACTGAAAGGTCCCAGGTTCGATTCCGGTCAAGGGCACATGCCCGGGTTGTGAGCTCGATCCCCAGTCGGGGACTTGCAGGAGGCAGCCGATCCATGATTCTCTCTCATCATGGATGTTTCTGTCTCTCTCTCCCTCTTCCTTCCTCTCTGAAATCAATTAAAAAAATAAAAATAAATAAATAAATAAATAAATAAATAAGCAAGCAACAGGGCCTGTGACTTGGACCTCTTACCTGGAAGTCTGAGCCAAGGTCTTTGGCCAGAAGAATCTCCTTGGAGGGCCCCTGGGAGCCCAAGGGGGTCAGCGACGAGAAGGGCTCTTGCGCCTCCTTGGCAGAACTCCCAAGGACCGCGTCTGCCTTCCGCGTGAAGGCGTTAAGCTCCTGCTGCAGCATGCTCAGCCGAACCAGGATAGCATGGATGAGCTTGGTGTCCCTGGGGCCCTCACTGTTGTCGGGGGCCTCATGCAGCCGAAAGTCGGCACACTCGTTGTCCAGATAGAGGCGGAGGCCAGCTGAGAAGCCGTTAGCATCGGCCACCAGGATGTCAATGGCCTTGCTGACCAGGGCGGCCTGCTCCCTCAGACCAGGCAGCACCTCAGCCTCCCTGGCTCTGCAGAGCCGGGTGGCATGGGGGCCATGGGCCTCGCCAAGGGCAGCGGGCACGCACTGGGCAGAGTCCCCTGCCTCAGCGTCCGTCTCCAGCATTGGCCGTGTTCTCTGGCAGGAGGCAAGATCGCAGCGCTGCAGGTTGGACAGGAGCACACGGTTCTCATACTGGAGCTTCTTGACTTTGCCACTGAGCTCACCGATCTGCAGTTTGGCGGCCGCCAGCTCCTCCTGCGAGGGCTCGCTGAGCACGGAGCAGCTGTCCTCTGACAGCGTCACGTCCAGCTCATGCTCTGAACGGTATTTGGCCAGCTCACTCAGCAGCAGTTTGTTCTGGTCCTCGAGTTCAGCCGAGGAGCGCCGCAGCAGCTCTGCCTCCTCCTCCACGAACTGCAGGTGTCGCCGCAGTTCTGCCAAGCTCTCCCCACACTCACTGCCACCCAGCGCAGAGAAGGCCAGGCGTGCCTCCGGACCCCCACCGCTGCCACCGTGATCCTTCATGTCATCCATCTCGGCCCGCAAGCCTCGGTTCTCCACCTCCAGCTCCACGATGCGGCGGCTCAGCAGGTTGGCCTCCTCCTCCACCAGCTTCAGATGCACCTTCAGCTCGGTCTCCCGCGAGTGGGGTGCATCTGCCAGCTCCTCGGCCGACAGGGCGCTGTCTAGATCACCGTAGAGTGAGCGGTACTTGAGCAGCTCCTCCTTCATGCTGTCGTTTTCCTTGACCAGCTTGGTGAGCTTCTTGCACATGAGGGCCGACTCCTCCTTTGCAAAGTGCAGCTGGCACTTCAGGTCTGCACTGTCCTCCTGGGGCCCGATGGGCACAGGGACAGAGAGGACCCAGGAAGATTAGTGTTAGGAGGCTCAATACCAGCCATAGCATTTCTGGGAGCACCAACTATGTGCTGGGGACACAGGAATAAAGCAGAGGAAGCCCCCACCTTCAAGGAGCTGGGGTCCAGAGGGAAGCAGAGAGGGGAATACTGATAAAGCAGCAACGATAGAGCACCACACGTAACCTGGGGCATCCAGGAGAGCTTCCTGGAGTAGGCAACATTTTTTACCGAGGCGACTATTGCTGTTACTACCACTACTAACATTCCTACGACAATGTCCTCACCTATAAAATGGGACAATAACACTCCCTCCCTCACAGAGCCATGGAGAGGATTAAATGAGATAATGTATGAAAAACGCCTGGCACCCTGATAATCCAGCACCAGAGGCTCACGGTATCCTGTGCCTGACCTATGCTACATATAGCACTTATCGATCTGAGTGTGTGAGAATCACGGGTTCAGGGCTCGGTTTTGGGAAATGAAGTGGACAGCAAAGCTAAGAAAAGGAACAAGGGGAGGATGGAATAAAAGCTAGAGAGGGGTGAGGATCTCTGAGAAACCCCCAGGCCACCTGGAGTTAGGCCTTAAGACTAAAACCTGCCAGCAGGGGCTACACTGGGGTCTGTGGGGACTGCTGGGAAGTACCTGTACCGAAGGCTTCTTGTCTGTCTTTCCCAAGGAACGCGTTCCTCTTTTCTTCAAGGAATGCTGGAGGGAGATGAAAAAAAAAAGTCAGCATTGAAAGCTCAGGAGGGTGATGTGCATCCAAGAGAAGTCACAGAGCCTACAGTTTCACTGAGGGCCCCCTTCTCCACCCAGCCCAGCCCAGCCATCTCCAGGCCTTGACCAGCACCAACTGCTGAGCCAGAGGGACTCTCAAGACCACCCAGTGGGTTGCAAATGGGGGACAGGCCAGAAGCACTTCAGGAGATGATTCTGAACACACCTGCCCAGGGTGCCTCCCCTCTCTCCCACCACCACATTGGATCCAGTTGGCCTGGCTAAGACCTGGATATCTGGGTTTCTGTTCTTGATAGTCATCCACCAGACTTCCTGAGCACCTATTATGTGCTAGGCACAGACAGGTAGAGAGAATACAGCAGGTGCCAAGACAGACGGGTATTTGGGGCAGATGCTCCATCCAGATCCCCCTTAGAGGACTGGAGCACTCGTCCTCCCCCACTACTAAGACCTCGACATTTAGTCCCCCTCCCAACAATGGCCATTGACTGAAGGCAGCCCACATCCAATGACTGGCTCCACTGCCTCAACTCGGGGCAGCTCTAAAGGGCCATCCAAGCTCCAGAGCTCCCCATGAGATTGGCTGAGCCACTGGTCTGAAGGCTCCACAGCCCACTTCTCCCTCTGTTCCCTGACGGTGTTATTCCCAAGAGGACCCTTCCAATAGTCTCTGCATGTAAAGCTCCACCTCAGAGCTGTCCTCATGGAACTGGCATTCTAGAGGGACTTTAATTCAGAATGAATGAATATGGGTGCAACAAATCATAATCCACAGGAGCCTTGGAAATGATGAGGGACTGATGTCAATTTAAATTGTAAAAGTCTGCATGCAGATGAAAGGAAAATAAGACTATAACACATAGTCATGACTCAAAAATCCAGAAGTGATAGGGGAAGAAAATTGATACATTTGATCAGATAAGCAAAATGGACATGGAAAAATAACACATCTTAAGAAAAGTAAAAATATAAATGACAAACTGGGAAAAAATATTTGCAATTCATAACACTGACAAAGGGTCAATATCCTAAATAGGCAAAGAGCTTCACAAAATAGAGAATTAAAATAGCCAACAAACCTACAGAAAAAGGGGGTGGTGATATGAAAAACAGTTCTCAGTGGCTCCTAAGCATAGGAAGATGCTTAACGCTGCTCAATAGAGAAATGCAAACTCAAACTATACTGAGATACCATTTCTCACCTATCAGATTGGCAAAAATCCAAACATTTCACAATACCTTCTACTGAAGCTACAGAGAAACAGGAAGGCTTATACGTCTATGCATGGCAAGAATGTGAAATAGCACTCGCCCAGGGGGTTTCGAGGGGGAAAGGGTACAATAATCATTACTGAAGTTTCGCCGTGTTTAAGAGTCATTCAGTTAGATGCATGATTCCACCGAGCACGTCTTCCTACGAAGCAGGATGATTCACTCAGGCTGCTTCTGACTTTTTGGGTTGGGCAGGTATATTTTGAGAATGCTCTCGTGTGGTTTGAATACATGAAGGGGAGAGCTACTGATCTAATCCAATCCCTCCCTTTACCGCAGGTGAGAGCGAGGTCCCACAGCAAATCCACAGCTGACCTGGGACCAGTTCTTGAAATAGCTCTAAATCTAGTTCCAAGGACTTGGACGGAGAAAATGGGCCTTCTTTGATGAGGTAGCTGGTGGTTCGAAATCTGGGTGTACATGAGAATTACCTGGGGAACTTACAGAAAAAAGAAAAAAAAAGCAACAATGCCCAAGGTCCCACCCACCGAGATTCTGATATAATTGGTCCAGGGTAGGTCGCAGACATCAGTATTTTAAAATAGCTCCCCAAGTGATTCTAATGTGCAGCCCAGGTAGAAACCACAGAGCCAGGAAGATGAACTCCAGATGGGCTCCTGAGTATATCTTCAAGTCCAATCAAATCCTAGACACCTTTTAAAATGCAAATGAGGCAGGTCTGCAGAGGCTAATATTTCAGACGCTGGGTACCAAGACTTGTTTTGTGGGGTGAGAGCCACAAAGCAAGTCCCTCCGCAAACAGCGCCCCCCAACTCACAAATGGGACCCAGGAAGGGTTGCTCCGAGGTGGAGTCCCATGTGGAGAGGTTGAGGTGAGGGCGCTAGGTTGACAATCTGAGCTTGCTTATCAACAAGCTAAATGGGAGGGGCTGTGGCTTCGGCAGGAAGCTGAACTCTGGGAACCCCACAACATTGCATTTGTGATCCTGGGTGAGCTCATTCTTCTCCCAGAAGCTCTATTTTATCATCTATAAAACTGAGCCATGGATTCGGTGACCAGAACCTCCTCAAGCACTGCAGACTTCCTGGGGGAAGAAAGTAGGTGACAGGAAGAGGAGCCAGGGGTCTCCAAAGGCACCCCGAGGTCCCAACCATCACATACACATAAAGGAATAAGATAGCATAAAGCCTAAAGCTATTAAGAGGGATGGAGAGACAGTGAGATTCACTGACTTGGTAAAGACGTCTTGTAAAGGAAAGAAAGAACCTGCTAAACAAAATCTACAACCCAAGTGTCCACCAACTGATGAAGGATAAACAAAATGTGGCACATCCACTCAAGGAAATATTGTTCAACCACAGAAAGAAATGAAGTCCTGACATAGGCTACAACATGCATGTACCTTGAAAACATCACGCTAAGTGACAGGAGCCAGTCACAAAAGGCTACATAGCTTGATTCCATTTACATGAAATGTTCAGAATAGACAAATCTAGGCAGCAAGTCGACAGATGAGTGGTTGCCAGTGGAGAACAGGGAGTGACTATGCTGGGTCCGGGGTTTCTTTTCGGGGTGATGAAAATGCTCTGGAATTAGAGTGGTGATAGTTGTACAGCTCGGAATCTTCCTCCAACCATAGAACCGTATACTTAAAAAAGGCCAACTTTATGGCATATAAATTATATCTCAATAAAGCTGTTATTTAAAAAAAGAAAGCAAGTTATCATTTTTATAAAAATAAGATGTATACATGTGTGTGTGCACCCACATGGGGGGCAGGGGGGAGACAGTCTGAAGAATATACAGTAGGCTGTTAACAATGAGGATATAGAAAACTTGCATTTTGCACTTTTGTTCCCCCATGTTTTTGTTTTTTTGTGGGGTTTTTTGAAGGGAGGAGATGGTCCTCCAGCATTTTTGTGTTTTTCTTTTTAACTTTATTTTTTTAAAAGTTAACATACAAAAATACATTCTCACTGTCAGTCTTATACCATGCTGACAGAGAAGTCCCCCTGAGTACCCCACCCGTTCTCCTACCCAACCTGAGGGTGACCACGGCCGCTGGAGCGCTTTCCTGGCCTCCGGCTCTGTGTTTAAATACTGAAATAGAAGGTGCTCTTTCAGGCTTTCCTTCCTTCCCATGTCTACTTGACTCTGTGATCTTTGACTTTTATAATAAGCACCTCAGGCAGAAGAAAACCCCAAAACACCCAGCATTTTAAAACAACAGTCTGTGTTCGTGCTACATTATTTTGTATATTACAGAAACTGTGCATATAATATAATCCCATCTTTATTTTTAAAAAATACATACATATATATATATATATATATATATATAGAGAGAGAGAGAGAGAGAGAGAGAGAGAGAGAGAAAGAGAGAGCAAGAGATGCAATGTCTGAGCATAAAAAGAGGCTCAAAAAGATACAAACAATGAAAAATAATTCTTTGAAAGATACAAACTAAACTGCTCATTTGAATCAGGAGCAGAACTGAGGGAGGTGGTGAGGGGAGGATTTCTTCTTTTCGTTTATGTGTGGCTGTGATTACTTCTATTATCTTTTTGGATAATGCATTCAAACTTCAGAAAGTACAGGAAGGAATCAGTGAACCCCTCACCAGTTCTCTTGCCCAAGGCAACCAGTGCAGCCAGAATCTGCCTATCCACCCTCAGAGGTATGCCAGGCATGCCTTTATGTTTTTTTAAAATGCTAGTTTTGCTTCACTGAGCTCCTATTAACTTTTTAATTTAAAAATTCACATATACAGCCCTAGCTGGTTTGGCTCAGTTGATAGAACGAAGACCTGCAGACTGAAGGGTCCCAGGTTGAGTCAGATCAAGGGCACATGCCCGGGTTGCAGGCTCAATCCCCAGGAGGGGGAGTGGGGGAGGCAGCCGATCAGTGAATCTCATCATTAATGTTTCTCTCTCTCTCTCTCTCTGAAATCAGTAAAAACATATTTTTTAAAAATGCATTTATACATATACATTTCAATGTCTGTGTACGTATAAATAGAAAAACTATATTGAGAGTACATATAACTCTCACCCAAACAGTAATTGGTAATTAGAGTAATTTCCTCTGAATATTGAATTAGGTGAATTTTTTCTCCTTACATCGTTGTATTTTCCTGTCTTTCTCTACTAAGCATATTTTACCTGTTGGGCGGAGGAGGAAAGTTCGTAGTAAAATGTTTTCAAAACGTACTTTCTCCAAGAAAAGTCACTGAACACATTCCAACAGGCAGACAGGGAGCTCTGAGTGGCTAGAACCTCACCAGAAGGTAAGGGCAGTGGGCGGATCAGAAGGGCCGAAGCAGCAAACCTTTTCAGGGCCAAAGGGGTTCCAGCCTTTGCCGCTGGAACTGCCCCTTCCCCATCCCACCTAAGCCATGTGGGGACCCACACTGCTCTGCGGCTCTGGAGGGAAAACAAGGCAGACTCACAGGGCACGGCCTTCCTCCCCTCTGCAGGGCAGCAGCTGGCCAGGCAGCCTCGGGGGTTGTGGTGTCCCTCAAGGGACAGAGCCCCATGGTGGCGCCCCCAGGGGCAGATGTTCTGGCCCTGGGCCTTGGGAGGGTGAACAGGGCAGTGCTTGGGTACCAACAGGAATGCCAGTCCCACTGCCAGACCCCAAGAGCACACTCTCTGACCTGGCACGTAGCAGGGCTTCCCCACCCACCAGCAACTCAGGAGGCCGCCTTTGAGCAGCCAGGGTGGTGCCTCTAAATATTCTTGGTCTAACAACGGCTCTTAGAAGCATGAGTTATGTTTTCCCTTGTTCTGCAGGAGACTAGTAGAGCATGTCTCCGCCCTCCAGCCCACAAAGACGCTGCCTGAGCATAGGTCTGGAGGGGCCTCCTGCTCTCTAACACCTCCCATGCTTCCATGTTGCCAGGGAACAAAGACCAACCTTCAAGGAATAAAATGAGCCGTCTGCCAAAACAGCTGGGTAGATTTTCACCAAACTTGGAGGGGATGTTTGGAACGGTCTCACTGAAAACACAGACTGTGCTATGTGTACAAAATTTATTCTGAAGGGCGGGGGGGACCCTGAGGTGGGGGTCCCGCTCAAAGACTGAGGCATTCTTCATCCAGAGCAGCTGAAGCACCTGGACAGAGAGGCCGTGTGGCTCCCGGCTGGAGGAGAGCACTGGTGGGGTGGGGTGGGGGGCTGAAGGAAACAGTGGTGTAGGCATGAGCCCCAAATCAAAAGTCACTGGGACAGATGCTGCCAACTGCTGGTGCTGATTCCCAATGTAACCACTCCTTCCAACTCGCAGTTAGGCATGAGGCACTCCTTCCAGAGATGCAGGAACACACTTACCAAAGGAAAGACTTCTCCAGGCATTACCCTGTGGGTAACGATCACGGCGATGGATATTTACCAAGTCCCTAGTCCCGGCCTAGGGCTTTTTCTGCTTGTCTCCATTGATTCTCACAAACACCTCTGAGGAGGGGTTGATAGTCCTATTTTATAAATGGACAGTTACACGATTTGCCCAGCATTACAGTTATTTGCAAATAAGTGACAATGTCAGAATTCAAACTCAGGCCCCTGTGACTCCATGTTCATGTTCGCCACGTACCACACAGACCAGAGCTAGGCTGCATCAGACGACAATGCCAGCAGAACTGAGATTTGAACCCAGGTAACCTGACCCCATGGTCAGCGCCCTTCCTACCCCATCAGAGTGGGATTGGGCACAAGAAGCCTGTGCCAGTTGGGGGTGAGAAGGCTAACCCCTATTTTGTGGAACTATTGTTTGGAATTCTCTGCTATTTTTTAGACGGCCTCTTATTCTAAAAAAGTAACTTTGCTTTCTAGCCTGCTTTAGCCTGCTTGAATAATGAGGAAGATAAACTTAGCTGTCTGACCTTGTAGGCCAGAGACTAGATACGCCCATACTCTCAATGCCATGCCAGGTATATTTTTTAATTGGATAGAACTGTGTAGCTTTCAAGGCCACCAGCAAGCTAACCACTAAGCACACATAGGGCTGGATCTTTTATAAAAAGGGAAGTTCTGCCCTAACTGGTTTGGCTCAGTGGATAGAGCGTCGGCCTGCAGACTCAAGGGTCCCGAGTTCGATTCCAGTCAAGGGCATGTACCTTGGTTGCGGGCACATCCCCAGTAGGGGGTGTGCAGGAGACAGCTGATTGATGTTTCTCTCTCATCGATGTTTCTAGCTCTTTCCCTCTCCCTTCCTCTCTGTAAAAAAATCAATAAAAAAAAAAAGCTCAAACCTCACGTGGTGCCCCCCTTTAAAAAAAAAAAAGGGAAGTTCTGCTTGTAGCTCTGCTTAGAATTTGAATTCATTTTCTCTAAGCCCGCCGAGGTTAATAAAGCATGACTCCAAACTCTCTGAGCATTGCTTGATTTATTCCGGTTCTCTGTAACAGGGGTACTCAGTGGAAGGAGGTTCTGAGAACACAGCAGAGTCTTTGCAAGGCCCCTGGATGGGGTAAGGAGGGCAGGGGCATCATTGTGAGAGTAAGTGTGGCTTTGGGAAGCAGAGAGCCTTGTTCCCCACCCTCACCCCCCACCCAGTCCTGTCTGTATACATCAAGTCTGCTCCTGGGTATATAACCCAAGAGAACTGAAAACATATATTCACACAAAAACCTGTACACAGTGTTCATAGCAGCGTTATTCATAACAGCCAAAAAGGAGAAATAACCCAAAGCCCCATCAACTGATAAGTGGATAGACAAAATGTGCTATATCCATACAATAGGTTATTATTCGGTCATAAAAAAGAATGAAATACTGATACATGCTTCAACACAACATAGATAAACCTTAAAAACATCATGCTAAGTGAAAGAAGCCAGTCACTAAAGCTCACATATTTCATGATTCCTTTTGTGTGAAATTTCCAGAACAGGCAAGTCCATAGAGACGGAAAGTAGATTAGTGGTTGCCATGGGCTGGAGGGAAGGGGGAATAGGGCATGACTACTAACAGTGACAGGGGTTCTTTGGGGCAATGGAAATGTCCTGGATTTGCACAATATTATGAATATATTTAAAAACACTGAATGGTAGACTTTAAAATAGTGACTTTCAGCACATGTGGATTACACTGCAATATAAAAATTACCAAGAAGATTACCAATTATAAAACGGGACAGCGCTACGCACATTACGTACACTGGGAGCTGTTGTCACACAGCGTGAGGATGCACACAGACTGCTCAGTGTAGTGCCTGGTACAGAGCAAGCCCTCAGGCATAGCCGCTATGTTATAATAAGTCATGTCAACACCAATACTGGCTTTCTTCCTGTAATTATTAGTACAATACAAGAAGGGGGGGTGCTACTGATGAGGGAGAGGCTAGTGTTATGATTCTTGAACTGCAGCCCAGCTGGACAGCAGCGCTACCGCAGAGCATGGCTAGAGCTGGCCACCCTCCCTTTCCCCAAGTGAAGAGCAATATCCATGGCAACCACATCAGCCCAGTCCAGGGGCTCCTGTTCCCAGCCAGGTGACAGCATCGCCACAGCAACCTGTCAGGATGGCAAAGGCAGATCTTGATAATGCCCTGGCAGAAGAATTGCTAAGGGACCATCGTCTCCATAGAAACCATGACAGGAGCAGAGGGAGGAAGGAGGGGGCAATCAGCAAATAAACACAGGGCCACGTCTCCTTGCCTAGATCCTGAGACACCAGGGGCACATCAGGGAGGGCTAGACCAGCTTTGCTGACATCACCTTCAAAAAGGCAGTGAACCAGTGTTTCTTGAGCACCTACTGTGTGCCAGGCACCACAAAGGGCCCTTTACATGCTTGACTGCATTTAAAATTTCACAAGTAATACTCAAATACATTCTTATTAAAAAACAACCAACCCTAATTACAGGACTAATAGCATAAAAGCAAAAATTATTCTCCACCCTACTCCCACCCTTTCTAATTCTTCAATTCAGTGGGTTTTTCTCCAGACTTGTGTTCTGCATTTGCATGCATAAATATATGTACATATATATACACACACACACACACACACACACATATATATATATATATATATATATATATATATAGAGAGAGAGAGAGAGAGAGAGAGAGAGAGAGATGCTTCAACACCAGTTTGTTTTGTATGGCTTTTCAAAATGATTAGTGGGATTGCACAATATGTATACTTCTATAACTTTCTTCTCCTGTTTAACTATGTACCTTAGTGATTGTTCCATGTCAATACATACAGTGACACAGTTGGCCCTTGAATAACAAAGGGGTGAGGGGTACCAACTTGCTCCCATGCAATTGAAAATCCACATATAATTTTTGACTCCCCCAAAATCTTAACTACTAATAGCCTCCTGTTGATCAGAAGCCTTACCAATAACAGAAACCATCGATGAACACATATATTGTATGTTATATGTATCTTATTGAAAAAAATCATGTATAAATGGACCTGAGCCATTCAAACCTGGGTTTTTCAAAGGTCAACTGTAATATCTACCTTATTTATTTTTATTGTGCCAAGTATACATAATATGAAATTTACCATTTTAACAGTTGTATCTTTTTTATTGTGGTAAAATATACATTTTTAGCCATTTTCAAGTGCACAATTCAGTAGCATTCAGTACATGCATATTGTACTGAATTCACCACCATTCATCTCCAGAACTTTTTCATCTTTCCAAATTGAAACTCTGTACCCACTAAACACTAACTCCCACTCCCTTTCCCTCCAGCCCCTGGTAACCAGCATTCTACTTTCTGTCTCTATGAATCTGAGCACCCTAAATATCTCAATAAGTGGAATAATATTTGTCCTTTTGTGTCTGGCTTATTTTACTTACCATCATTTCTTTAAAGTTCATCCATGTTGTAGCCTGTATCAGAATTTCCTCCCTTCTTACGGCTGACAAATACTCCATTGTATGAATACACTATATGTTTCCCATCGACAGACATCTGGGTTGCTTATACCTTTCAGCTATTGTGAATAATGCTGCTATGAACACAGGTACAAATATCTGTTTGGGTCCCTGCTTTCAATTCTTGGCTATATATCCAGAAGTGGAATTGCTGGCTTATTTGGTAAATCTATGTTTAACTTTTTCAGGAACTGCCACACTACCTTATTCTTTTTAACTTCTTCATATTATGGTTACCCCAATCTTATTAATAATCATGAACAATCTCGTAAACTGGGTACTGTTATTATCCTGATGTCACAGAAGAAGAACTGAGACTTAGAAGTCTCAGCCACATCTCTGCCAAGGAAAGGCTGGGTGGACTCGGGCAAGCTGCTGCCCCTTGCTGAGCCTCAGCTTCTCTCCACCACAAGAGAACAGTCTCACCTCCACGGCACTTTCTCAAATTGTCTCCCCTTTTCACTACCAAGGATGGCAGCAACGAGATGTATGAAGATGATGCCCTGTATTCTGGGCCAGGCGTTGGGAGGCAGGAAGGCCGCCTGAGAGAGGGGGCCTCCCACCCAGCCCTGGAGATGGGCAGGGCCACACAGCAGCCCTTAGCAGCGAATGCCCCGTCTGCACACCGAGAAGCTGTTGGCACATCACACCAACACGCTCTGCGAATAGGGCAGCTGAAGGGCGGCTCAGGGCTGTGGTATCTCAGTACTCCTGGAATGCTGGCATGCCTGCCCTCAGGGAAGGTGAGGAGTGTGCCCGGAACAATGTGTGATCCTAGGATACTTCATGAGCAGCCAGACAGCTGAGGCCCAGCCATGCCTCTGGAGCCAGAAGCTGCCTGGAACACAGACCCCTGGAGTCTGGAGGATCCCAGCCCTTAAGGGTCACTTAGGCTGATGGTTTCCAACCGTCCTTCTGCAGAGCCCACTGGGCCCTGCGTGACCGTGAGGACATCCATCCCTGTCTCAGGGGCTGTTTCCTCATCTATAAAATGGGTAAGATCATAACCTCACTGGGCCTTTATAAAAATTGTTAAGATAAAGTGTCCAGCATGGTGCCTAACAGCAGGAGGAAGAAAGGACATGCCAGGTGGAGGGGCTGGCATGATCAAAGACAGAGAAGCAGGTCTCTGGGGGTCATATTCAGGAAGTGTCTAGTGTCCCGATCTCTACTGACACACTGGCCAGAGGCCCAGCCCCACACTGAGTGGCAGTGCCTGGCAGTCCCTGGCAGTCCCTGAAACATGTACACGTACGTTATTCCAGCCTGTCCTCACAATGCCTTGGGGCATTATTGTCCCACTTGATGTATGAGGAAACTAAGGCAGAGGGCCAGCCCATGCTGGGCAAGGCTGCATGTTTCCTCAGTTAATCGCCCCCCAGGGGTGGTTCTGTGATGAATGACTGTCTCCTTCATTAGGCTGTGGGCTCCTTGAAGACAGGAACCGAATGTCTTTCACTCACCACTGTGTCCTTAGTGGCCAGCACATAGTGTACACAGTAGGTGCTCAGAAAACATGTGCTGGAGGAATGAGTGAATGAACAACTCTGCCAGGGACGCCTAACTGCGCAGAGACACTGGCTGGATGGGGCTGACACAAGCCTGCCACCCCCCACCTGGCCCTAACCAGGACGGACGGGGTCCTCACCTCTCTCGGCCGCTCCAGCTCTGTCTGCAGCACCTGCTTAGCCAGCTCGGTCTCGATGAGCCGCTGTCGAAGCTCCTCGTTCTCCTCTTCCAGGCGCACCCGTTTCTTCTCCACCACCTCGAGCTCCTTATGCAGCCGCACGGAGATGTCCTTAGAGACCTGAGCAAGGGTAGGTGATGAGCAGAGCATGGGCATGCTCAGGGGTCATCCCATCTGGGCTACAGAGCAACCCCAGAGCAGGCAGCTTCTCTCATTACCCCCACTTAGCAGATGAGGAAACAGAGGCACAGAGAGGTTAAGGAACTCACCAAGGGTCACACAGTCAGGAAGTAGTAGAACTAAAACCCAAACCCAGGCACCCCATGTTCCTTATGTCTATGTCACAGTTCAGCCCCCAGAAAGCTATAAAGGCCCTTCCTGTTCTTAGGAATACCTTTTCATTTAACCCGGGCTCCTTAATGCTTCCAAAAGTCTCTCCTAGCCACCCTCTTTTTTTTTTTTTTTTTTTATAAATTCTGTTTTTTTTTAATGTTTTAATGTATTTTATTGATTTTTTACAGAGAGGAAGAGAGAGGGATAGAGAGCTAGAAACATCGATGAGAGAGAAACATCGATCAGCTGCCTCCTGCACACCTCCCACTGGGGATGTGCCCACAACCAAGGTACATGCCCTTGACCGGAATTGAACCTGGGACCTTTCAGTCCACAGGCTGACGCTCTATCCACTGAGCCAAACCGGTTAGGGCTCCTAGCCACCCTCTTGCCAATTCTCACAAGAGCCTGTGGCTGGCACCAGAAATTTATTTTAAAGAAAAAGGAAACTCAGAGCAAGATGGGCAGCCCCAGAACCATTTACATCCCATCTCTGCCACATGATCCTGGGCAAATCATTTCCCCACTCTGTGCCTCAGTCTTCTTAGATACAAACTGGGTGCAATAATAATAGACCAACCTCAAAGGCCCAACAGGAGGACTAAGTCAGCTGTTGCACAAAGGTCTGGCCCGCTGCCTACACAGTGAGTGCTGGGTAAATAAATAGTGGCTGCTTCTTCGAGAAACAAGCCCAGAAACGGGCAGGACTCGGTGGAGGTCACTGTGTGACCCCCAAGGCCTATTTCCAATCATCTGGGATATAGAACATGCCTCCAATGACAAGGCCTGGCCGGTGTCCAAGTCATCCCTGCAGAAAGGAGTTAACAGAGCTACAAACTCCAACCCTGGCTGCAGGACTCTGCAGCAACAGCACCCGTTTCCTCGAGGACACCCTCTGACCTGTCTTCTGCCGGCCGGGGGTGAAAGGCCAGGAAAGGAGACCTCTGGGAATGAGGAGGGCCCTTTTGAGTTCATAAATTACAACCAGCCCTGAGTGGGCTGGGCACTACCATTGGTTGAATACCTACTGCGTGCCAGATTCATTCATCTTTACCCCAATTCGGTCCCCATTATACTGACAAGGGATCTGAGGCTTAGCGTGCAAGTGACTTGCTCAGGATCACATAAAGCTATTGTGGGCTGAGCTCGGGGGAGCCCTAGGGATTTGGTTGAGGGGCCAGCATGGCCAGGCCTCCACAAGGGGTACAATGTGTTTGCCAGCAAGAGTGAGGTGGATAGCCCAGCTCCCATGCCTGCCAGTCTCGGAAATGACCATGGCACCTCCTCCCTGCCGGAAGGGAAGAGGGCCCTCCCTGGCTCTGCCCGCTGCCTGGGCCCAGGCCCAGCTCGGCACAGACCCCTTGGCAGTGTGCAAAGCAGGCCAGGAAAAACAACGGCCAGAAAGGAAATTCAGCACTGTCTTCCCCTCCCTCCGGTGCCCACTGCCTCTCTCTGTCCCTGAAGATCTCCAAAGACAGCTAGAAGCTGGCCCATGAGAATCCTCCCACAGCCTTTCTAGGCCACCAAGCTTTCTTCATCCACAAAGTGGAGTGAGCAACCCCTCACTATCAGAACCAGGACTCTGCAGATGGGAAAACTAGATTCTAGCCTGATTCCAGCACTCACTGAGTGTGTGACTCAGGAAAAGTTAGTTAACTATTCAAAGTCTCAGTTTGGTTATCAGTAAAAGGGGGGTGATTTAGTCTAGTCATGAGCGCTATTGTGAAAAATAAATGATACAGTGCTTGGGCTGGTGGCTGGAACATAGTAGGTGCTCAAAAAAATAGAATTTTCAATACATTGTCAAAATTACTGCTTTACCTTGGTACACGGATTTTATCTGATTAGGCCCTATACTCCACAGCCTCCCTTTTAAGTTTGATGGCAGGGTTTTTGCTGGAAATGTTCAGCCCCAGGCTCCTTAGGTTATCCAGTGAACTCCTGTCCTGATCACGAATTCATTCATTCACTCATTCATTCACCCTGCTGAGGCCTGGGGGCAGGAGTGGTGGGGCAAAGGTCAAGGCCCCAGACCACGCCTGAGCTCCTTCACATCTCTGTGCCCCAGCAGTGGCACAGGGCCTGGCACACACTAAATGCCTAATAAACCTTTATTGGGTGACCAAGCAAATCCAAGACTACACCAAGCAAGCAAAGATGGAGGAAGATGAAGGAGCGAACAACTGAAATCTGGGAGCTGCACCTGCCCTAGCTTGGCTGGGGATACTCCCCCAGCCACCAACCCCACCCACTCTTCAGGGAGGGCTATGTCCCTGGCTGGGGACCAGGGCTCCTCTCCAACTGCGCTCCTACCTGGACCAGCTCCTCTCCATCTGGTGGGTTGTTCTGTCCCCACCATGGCCTCAACCTGAGGAGGTGACCGGCTCTTCATCAAGTCATGATCCATGTGGATTCCTGGATCCTCTTGGGTTCCTGAGTGACTCTATAGATTTTGTCCCTTCCACGAGTCCCTAGTTGTATTCTGCTCTATTCCGCATGGGATCCCCTTCCAAATGTGCTCCCCCGGCTTGAGGGATTCTATGTTGAAAAGCCCAATCCCAGGCAGCTTACAGAATTCCAATGTGGACACAGAGCCCTTAATCTCAGATCCCAGAGCCCCAATGACAGCCTATGGGAGCAAAGAGCACCCTGGCCTGAAGGGCAGGAGCCTTGTAGCCTATGTTCCCCCCCACACCCCTCGAATCTCAGTGGTCCTGGGCCCCCCCTCGGCCCCCATAGCTGTCACTTCCTGAGCACCCATCATGGGCCTGTCACCCCCTTAGGAAAGGCTTTATTAGTCCTACTCTGAGGCTCAGAAAGGGAAGATCACTTGCCCAAGGTCACACAGCTAGGAAGCTACAGACCAAGATTTTAAAGGAGATGAGTCAACTCTAAAGTCTTACTCTTACCCTGCCCCTGCTGTTGGCCTGAAGCTGGATGACACATTATATTAATAGCAACAATAAGAATACCAATAGTAAGCCCAACAGTGGGCTCACACGGTCAGGTTCTCATAGGACCCCACCTGCCAGTCTCATTTGATCAGTCTCCTGATACTCCTGACTCCACCCATGGTAGGGGGCTGAGATACTCTGGAGGCGAAGCAGCTGCAGCTTCCGGAAACCGGGGCAAATTCCCAAAGCACAAACAAATGCCCTCAGTCATGAGGTCACTGTTTACAGCACTGGGACCTGGCTCCTGCCAAATGCAACCAGCAGCCTCCAGGCTACAGCAGTCCTGCTTGCTGGCTTGCTCGCTGATTGGCCCATCTGTCCTCAGCTCATGGGCCCCAGGGTGTCTTGGTCATTCTGAATCCTCAGGGAGGAGGTAGGGAACTCTCACTAAGGAAGTCCCCTGCAGGGCAGCATCGGAGAGGTGTGACTAAATTCTCCCAGGAACCCTGGGAGGATGGGAATGTCACCCCCATTTTGCACATGAAAAAACTGAGGCAGCTGCCGGGTCACCCAGGAAATTAAAACCAAAGCCAGAACTTCTTCTCCAGCAACATCTGTTTCTAAGAAAGGAAACATTATACTGGTGTGTCTTGGGCCTCCCACAGGAGTCCCTCCAGGGGGAAATTTAGATCTCGGATTTAGGAACCTGATACTCTGCATAGGCTTCCCAGGCTCTGAGGGCGGGCCCTGGGAATCTGCATTGTGAACAAGCCTTCCAGGTGATTCTGGTCCAGCCAGGGCAGTTGAAATTCTGGCCCAGGGGTCCTCAAACTTTTTAAACAGGGGGCCAGTTCACTGTCCCTCAGACCGTTGGAGGGCCGGACTATAGTTTAAAAAAAAACTATGAACAAATTCCTATGCGCACTGCGGGCCCAGGACGAGTCAGCTGCTAAGCAGGACAGGCAGCGGCACCCGGCGGGCCGGATAAATGTCCTTGGCGGGCCGCATGTGGTCTGCGGGCCGTAGTTTGAGGACGCCTGTAAATCTGACCTTTCCTTCCTCATGCTTGCCCCAGCCACTTGTCCTATTCATTCAAGCCTTAAAATTCTACTGAACAACACCACGACCAACATTTGCTCATCTGCTGAGAATCCAGAGCCAATCTGTGTGCATAGCATTGTCTTTACTTGAGTTATTTCATTTTATCCTCACAAAAATCTCTACAGTTTTATCTCCATTTTCCACATGGGGAAACTGAGGCTCAGAGATGTGAAGAAGCTTTCCCAAGGCCACACAGCGAACAACAGGCAGAGCAGGTCTCTGGCCCCTGACCCTGACCTCCTCATGCCAGGCAATGTTCCCACTAAGATTCTGTGGGTCCTGTCAGCTGTGAGGACCAGCAGAGAGTGAGAGAGCCTGGCAGGGGATGAAGAGCTGGGGGTGGGGGTGGGGGTGGGAGTTGGGGGAAGAGGGGGCACCAAGGCCTGAGGTTTCATTCATGACGACCTCACCAATAACCCACCTGTTCAATGAAGATTCGGTTGATCTAAGCCCTACATTTAATAGAAGGGGAAACGGAAGCCCCAAGACCCAAGAGGTGGGGGCCAGTTAGGGCACTGGCCAAAGAGGTGGCAGAGCAAGTCACAGAGTCCCCCTGGATACCTTCCTAGGCAGCCCCCGGACCCTCCCCACCTGGGTCCATCAGCTTTCCCAGGAGACGCAAGGGAAGTCAGGATCTGAGGACCTTAAAAACACGCCACAACATCCCCAGCACATGGGGCGAAGTGAGGTGGCCAGAGGCATCCAGCCCAGGCCTGTTCCGATGAGCTCAGAGCTCCAGCTGCAGGGGCTGGGAGAGGAGGGAGGGAAGGGGGCAAGGCTAATGCTGATTGGCTAGTTCAAATCCCAACAGAAGGGGCTGCTCCCCTCCCCTCGGCCCAGACTGCAGAGGCCCCCCTCTCACCACTGTGGTGTGTGCTCACTCAGGCTGCTCTCAGCTCCTCCCATAGAGGGCCCTGGCAACCTAGCTAGCCTGCTCCCAGCCCCAGATCCTCTACCCTTCCTCAGCTCTCTTTCTGTCTCTACCTGAAATCAACTACCTGGGTCCAAACTCAGATTCCTCTGAGTTTCCCCAGGCTCTTCCTCACCCACACGCTCCCAATCCAGTGCCTGGCACTTGAATATCTGGGTCACCATTTGTCCCGGGAGCTGCCCTCTCAGGTAGAGGTGCACTTTGGACTCGGAGACGTAACTTTTCTGAGATCAGTTTCCTTACCATCATCCCTCTGTGCACGTAAGACAACGGAGCTGCCAAAGCCTGCATGGGACTGGCAGTCACTGGTCACCTCCCCTTCCCCTCCAGGGACCCTTTCTCCAGCATTCCTCCTTCACCTCCTGATTCATGCCCCCTCTCCCTCAGGCTTCAGCTCAGATGTCACCCCTGCAGGAAGACTCCCCAGCTACCCTTCTCCCAGTTCCTACATCCCCCTGGTCACACTATACTGAGTTCTGAGAGCAGGGAGCTGAATCCTCCCTCCACCAGGTTCTCAGCCCCTGACCAGGGCTCACACAGGCAGGGTGGACCTCTCCTCTGGAGGCCCCAGCTGCCAGCCTCCATCCCATCCTACTGCCCTACCGAGGCAGAGGGAGGAGGTTAGGCAGAGGTATAGGAGACTGAAGAGCAGGAGCTCTGCCACATACGCACTGATGGTCACATGACCATGGACAGGCACTTTCTTTCTCTGAGCCGCACTTTCCTCATCAGGAAAATGAGAATAATAATAACAGCTAACATTTGGGGGTGCTTACAGTGACTTTTTACCCACATTATTTCACTAATCCTCATAGATCCCTATGAGGCAGGGGCTGCCGTTACACCCATCTTACAGATGAGGAAACTGAAACGCAGGTGACTTGCTCGACATCACAAAATTAGGGCATATGAGAGTCAAGATTTAAACCAGCCTGATCCAACTCCAGGCCTTCATTACGCTCCATTAATTAGTGCAATAAAGAAACCTCCATGGAACTGTGCACCAACAACTGGGAGCCCATCACCAGGTGTGTGGCTGCTATTCAAACAGTAGCTGCTGTTAGGAGGATTCATAGTATACCACTGGGATATCCCTGGTCAATGGCCTATCAGTTCACCGGGGATCCCCACTTTACAGATGAGGAAGTTGAGGCCCAGAGAAGTGATGCAACTTGCCCAAGGACACACACGGAGTGAGCTGCAGGCTGACCTGGGTCCTGCTCAGGCGCATAGTCCCACCCCCAACAAGGGCACCTGTGAGGCTTAGGGAAGGCCCTGGGCTTACCTTGACGTCCTGCTCCAGGCCTCGGATGAGCTCGCCGTCCACCTGGCCAGTCTGGGCAGCGCGGAGGCTGCGGCGCTCGGCCTTGCGCAGCCGGTACTG
Source organism: Plecotus auritus (assembly GCF_963455305.1). Lineage (NCBI taxonomy): Eukaryota > Metazoa > Chordata > Mammalia > Chiroptera > Vespertilionidae > Plecotus > Plecotus auritus. Next base: position 59,939,644 of record NC_137782.1, on the reverse strand, counting down.
CAGGATGCGGCAGGTCTTACTGGCCTGGTCCAGCTGCTGGCGCAGTTCCTGTAGTTGGTACACGTCCTCCTCCATGTAGACGTCCCGCATCTCCAGCATCTCTGCCCGCAGCTCCTCGATCTCATCCTACAGGGAGAAGGGGCGATCCGGTCACTGGGTCCTGTGCATGAGTGCAGGCCACACCCAACTTGGTCCTAGGCACCTCGGGGGGCCTGGGTATGGTAGACTGAATAATGCCCCCTCCAAAAATGTCCATGTCCTAATTCCTAAAATCTATTCATATGCTACCTTGCATGGCAAAAGGGATCTTGCAAATGTGATAAAGTTAAAAGACTGGGAGATGTTCCTGGGTTATCTGGGTGGCCCAAGGTAATCACAAGGGTCCCTGTAAGAGGGAGGCAAGGGGAGCAAAGTGGGAGAAGGCGAAGTGACCGTGGAAGCAGAGGATGGCGTGATATGCTTTGAAGATGGAGGAATGGCCATTAACAAAGAACACAGGCAGCCTCAGAAGCTGGAAAGAGGAAGGGTCTCTCTCCTCCAGAGCCTTCACAAGGAAGGCAGCCCTGCCAAGGCCATCTCTGAAACAGGGATAGCTGAGCTGAAGCAAAAAGGAACAGCCAAGCAAAGAGACAGCCGGGGAGAGATTACTCCAGGCAGCGGGAACAGTGTGTGCAAAGGCCCAGAGGCTGCAAAGAGTTCAGTGTGCCAAGATACAGCAAGGAGGCCAGAGTAGCTACAGGGCTAAGTTGAAGCTGGAGAAACAGACAGGGGTCAGCCATGCAGGGCCTTGAAGGGCTGAGTAAAGATTTGGGTTTGGGCTTTAAGTGAATGGGTGACCTCACTTCCTCAGGGCAGCTCCTGCCCACCTCTGTCAGCAGCTCCCAGATGTGCCTCACTTCCCCTTTGTCACCATGAGCACATCTGCAATTCTTTATTGAACAGTTTGTCTCCCAGAGACACTGTAAGTGTCTGGAGGGTCACCTGGCTCCTTGATGTATCCTCCACAGCCAGCACAGGGCCCAACATCTTGCAAACTCCCAACAAATGTTTACGGAATGAATGAATACATGTCTAGGTAGGTAAACAGCCGCAAAAAGGCATACCAATGTGAAACGAAGCGTAAGGGGATGAGTGGGAGGGCCTCAGAATAAATAAATGATTATTATGTCTAATAACAAATGTGAAAACTGAGTCACAAATGGAATAATATCTACTCTTAGTGATTGAATAGATTAAATAAGATTGTACACTAAAAAGAGAAACTGAGTCATGGAGGATGACTGATCTGCCAAAGGCATCCCTGAGGAGCCGGAGAAAGGACGGTGCTGATGGGAGGAGGGTGGCCAAGAAGGAAAACACAGCCCTGCAGGCCCTGGAAGAGCTAGGTTCCCTGGAACTAGGTTCACCAGTCCTCTGAGCCTCCTTTTCCCCAAAGAAAATGGGTGGCTCCCTCCGAGGGAATGGCCTAGGGTTGTCCAGTGCCCCTGAGACTGGGAGGGTGGATTTAATTTGGAGGCAGGGTTGAGAAGCATTACCCTCCAGGCCAGTTCTTAGGAAGAAAGCTCACTGAGGTTTTAACATCCATCTCCTTGACTCATGGGACTCTTTCTCAAATGGTTCTAAACTCTGGAGAAGGCAGAGGGGACAGGTATATGCTTCTCCCAACCCTAACAGACGTGGTCCTGTTCCCACTATCAAGTGAAGGGTGAATCCTCACTTGCCACCACAGCCTCTCTCCTCTGGGTGGGTTGAGCTGCACCAGCTCCAGAGGAACAGTCACCTCACCAGGATCCCCTCCCCCACCCCATGCACACACAGCCTCACCACCCCACCATCAAGCCAAGTGGACTAAACTAAAAGTGGAAAGGAGGAAGTGGGACAGTCAATGATCACACCAGTTAAAGAAATGAGGAAGTGAGGGGTCCACATGCCATTTCAGCTGACAGATTAAAGAAGCATAAAAGAAACAGCACTCAGTCGGCAAAATCTGCAGGGCGGTCGGCAAAATCCAAGCTAAACCAGCCTCCAGCTGGGCCTGTGTTCAAATCCTCATGCTGCTATTACTAGCATCTCACTTCTTCTCTGTGCAGTCACACTGACAGGACCTGGTGACGGGGAGGTTGTGAGGGTCTGAATAGACCCAAGGCTGGGAATGTGCCACGGGGAAGTACAGAGGACAGGCAAGCTCATGATGCTGGGCTACATTAACGAATATCTGACATGTAGATCATGGGAGACTGACATCCCTCAACAGAGGACCATATCCAGAGCACTGCCGTCATTCTGGGGGACCATTTATTTTTTTAAGTTTTAAATAACTGATTTTTCTATTTATAAAAGTAAACAGTGATCAGAGACAGTTTTAAAAATACACAAAATACGAATCACTCATAGTTTCTCTCTGGACCAACAGCATTAGCATCACTGGGGCACTTTTCAGAAGTTCTCATGTCCCAACAGAGACCTACTGAATCTGAAACTCCAGGGATGGGGCCCACAAGGGACTCTAATGCAGCGAGTTTTCTTTCAGTCTTTTTTCCTAAAAGGGCAAGAGTCATGTGTCTCAGCACCACAAGTCCCTAGCCCAGGGCCTGACACAGAGCAGGGTCTCAGTAAGAATCTACTGAGTAAGTGAATGAATGAATGATCTTTTTCACATGAGCAGCTGTCTCTCCAGGGCCTGCCCTTCACCACAGTCAATTTCTGAAAATGCAGGATGTTGCATTCATGCCAGCTCTATCTCTCCATGGTGGCCAAGGGGGGCCCAAGCCCCTCGGGGGCTTTTCCCAGCTGCAGGCAGAATGCAGTCAGCCCGTCCTGGCACGGCCCATGTGAGAGGGCAAGTCCACAAAGACTGGCTTGTGGCTGCATAGGCGGGTCTGCTGTGGTGTGGGCAGCGGAAGCTGGTGAATGCAGGATTTAGGCAGAGGCTGAGCTTTTGGGGCCTGAGGTAGGGGCAGGGACATGGGGCTGCTGGGACATGGGGCTGCTGGGACATGGGGAGGGGACTCAGGAGATCAGGATCCTGCTTTATTCCAGAGGTTCTAAGACCTCACTGAGCCTCCGAATCTCCTGGGGCTCTTAGGTCCTGCAGTCCTGACCCGTCCCTGGAAAGCTCTCCAGTGACTGGCTGATCCAGTTGAGGGATTGGGCTGGGGGAACCCACGCTTTCCAGCTCCTTCTAAGACAGGTTAGTGGCCTTGCTGAGCCTCTCCCGGCTCCTAGATCCCCCAATTCTGTGGAAGAGGGGAAGGAGGGGCCAAACTCTGCAGGACTTAACAGGCCTAGTAGCTACCCAACAAGGTTGTTGGAGTCCCCCAGCATGGATGGGGAAACTCCAAACCTCTTCCTCCCCCACAGATAGGAAAAGGCCATGCTGTCCAGCAGTGTTGACCTCTGAGCCTGGAGGCCCCCGATCATCCCCCATCAGAAACGCCAGCCTACAGAAGCTGGGGAACGTTGCCCAGACCAAGCACAGCCTGCCAGCCCTCCACTCCCATCCCATCTGGCCACTCCTTTCAGTTGACCTCTCCTTTAACCAGGACTGAGAATAGGGAGTGGAGGGGGAGGATGAGGGATAGGAATGAGGCACCCACACTGATGCCAGGGGAGTCAGCCCTTCTCTTTATAGAAAATGCTTATTTTGCTCTGATTACAGATGTGATACCTATTTATTGGACAAAGTTTGAGAAAAAGCAGATGGCTTTCTATATCTTCCAATAGTTCCCACTGGCTTCTGCATTAAGTCCATGTCCTTTCCCCTGGAACCCACACTGCCCCTGGTCTCCCCCCACTCCTGGTTTGCCCCTGACCTTGCATCTTCTGCCCCCCATCCTACCCTGTCCAGATATGCCACAATTAAACAGCTACCAGCTATTATGCTGAGTGAAAGAAATCAGAAAAAGACAGGTATCCTGTGATGTCACTTATATGTGGGCTCTAAATAACAAAATAAATGAACAAATAAAACAGAAACAGACTCAAATGCAGAGAACAGACTGATAGTTGCCAGAGGAGAGTGGGGTAGGGGGCTAGGTGAAAAAGGTGAAGAGATTAAGAAGCACAAATTGGTAGTTACAAAATAGTCACTGGGATGTAAGACACAACATAGGGGATATAGTGAATAATCTATATATATAAAACACTAATATGCAAATAGACCAAATGGTGAAACAACTGAACAACCGGTCGCTATGATGTGCACTGACCACCAGGGGGCGCATGCAGAACATGGTGGGCATCGGCAGCAGGCAGCAGAGTGCGGAACATGGTGGGTGTCAGCTGCAGCAGGATGGTGGAGCAGGTGAGCGGGGGTGCCATACCAAGGCGGGGTGCCGGTCACTGTCATCTGGGCGAGCCTCTAGTGGTTATTGAAAATTCTTTGCTCCTGCACACCGTGGTCCTGCCTGACACTTGCACCTGCTGCCAGCGCCGGCCCCGCTTGGACCCGCTGCCGGCCTGGAGCTGCCGCTCACACCCACTGCCAGCGCCGGCCCGGCTTGCACCCACAGCTGGCACCAGACCTGCCGCTCACACCCGCTGCCTGCGCCCAGCGCCAGTCCCAATCACTCGGCGCCATCAGCGGATGCCAGTGGCGTCTGCCGGCCCTGATCACCCCTAAGGGCTTCTCCACCTCGCCCTGCTCCTGAGGGGTGATCGGGGCAGCAGCTGCTGCTTGCACCCGCTGACAGCGCCGGCCCCACTTGCACCCACTGCTGGCGCTGGCCCCAATCGCTCCGTGCCATCAGTGGGTGCGAGCGGGGCTGGCACCGTCAGCACGTGGAAGTGGCGGTGGCGGGAGTGGGGCTGCCGGCAGACAGGGGACCAGGGACCATGATGCGAGGGGCAGGGCAGGGGTGCGGAGGATGGGCTGAGACCAGCCCCTGTGCCCACCACAGCCTTGAGGCCCACAGTTCCTTTCAAGGTGCATGAATTCGTGCACTGGGCCCCTAGTACTGTAATAACCACGTAGGAGCCAGGCGGATACTTGAAATATCGGAAGGATCACTTCGTAGGTTATATAATTGTCTAGCCACTATGTTGTACACCTGAAACGAATATAAAATAATATTAAATGTCAACTGCAATTGAAAAATAAAAACAGCTACTACCTATCGGGAAGCTCACTATGAGGCCCCAGCCCAGCACAGGATCTTACCAACTCTGTGAAGTAGGTACTGAAATGTTCCTATTTTACAGATGAGGAAACTGAGGCTCAGAAGTTGCCCAGAGCTGCTCAAGAAAGGGAGTGGCGGAGCTGGAATCCAAACAGGCCCTGTGACCTTGGGCTGGTACATCTAAACTGTGTTCTTCACCCTCTGCTAGAATGGCCTTTGCCAGACTAACTCCTAAAAATGTCATCCTTCCAGAACATTCCCTCCCCTAATCTGATTCAACTCCTACACTCTGAACTCTATTTGTCTCTTGTACTAATAGTTTTAAGTTGCATTTGCCTGTTTTCAAGTCAAGATTTGGGGGAAGGGCAGGTGCCAGGTCTGACTTGGGTCTGGTCCCCAGCATTACTCAGCATGTAGTATAGCACACGCACACATCACTGTCTCCGAGTGGATGAATGAATGAAAGTATGAGAATGGCTTCTGCCCTGCCCAGTCTCTCTGCACAGCCCAGGGTGGTAGGCCCTCCTGATCCCAGCCCCAAGCCAGCTGCAGAGCCTGGGCAGCTCCAGGGCTGGGCTCAGACCCCCGTGACACCCTAGGAGGGGGTGGGGCAGGGTCTGTCTACCCAGGGAACCTCCTGCTCACCCACCCACACCCTGTCCACAAAGTGCATCTCTGTCCATCCTCCCAAATCCTCCCCCTGACCCCGGTGATCTATGAAGTCAGCCTGCAGGAAGCAGCCTCTCAGAGGCAGACCTGCTCCCTGCAATGGATTGGTTCCCAGGTATCCTGGGGGAATTAGCCAGGAAGAGTCTCTTGATACATGCTGGGCTGCAGGGCCAAACATGAGCTCACACTACTGCTAATAATAGCGAGAGCTTGCACAGGGCTTCACAGTTTATAGAGACATTCCATCTGAATCATTTCATGGGTCCTCACAGAAACCCCATGGACAGGAATCACCATCCCTGTTCTAGAGACGAAGAATGGGGAGAAACACAGGGAAAGTGGGCCATGCCCAAGGTCACTCAGAGGGACCTCCAAGCAGGACTCAGACCGTGAACTGCAGGCTCTTTTGTTTTCACCAGAATTCAGGAAGTCCATGAACTTGGATGGGAAGGGGGGAAAAAAAAATCACATCTTTATTTTCACTAACCTCTAACTAAAAATTACCATATCCTATTCTGGACAAGCCACAGTTATATTAGCAGTACCTGTGACTTTGCCACCAAAAGAAACCACAGATATTTTCATATCACAAAGTAGTTGCTGCAGAGATGTCAAAATACTGTTTACACCCATCAGTGCGCTAAAATCACAGGAGTAAGGTGACTTGTCACCAGATCTTATGAGTTAATAAACACACATATTACTATAGCATAATTTAAAAATATACTTTGATAACTGTATTTGGTTTCCTTTATACTTTAAGTATTTTAAAGCATTTTTCTGAGAATTCTTCTCAGCAGAGAGCTTAAGGCATGAAATAAGATGCGGCCTCTGTTCTCTCCAGAGCCACCTCGCTGTGGGGTCTGGGTCCCTACCCCAACCCTGGCTCTCCCCCATCAGGCATAAAGCTGGAGAAGCAGAGCTCCGCTTTCCAGCCATGTTTTCAATGTGCCAGGAAAGAATGCTTTCTGTGGGAAACTTGGATCCATGTAAGATGATTAATCTTAGTACAACGAGAGCAGAAGGGAGAAGTTTAGATTTGGGGCCCACTGGAACGCTTGCAAGTGACCCCAGATGCACGGGCCTGATGGAATTTGGTCTGCAAGAGTGGATGGTGAGTCTCCTGACCTGTGTGGGACTGGAGATGAAAGTGACTAAACAGGGGGTCCCTCTACAGAAAGACAGCAAGTGCCAGTGGGTGGTTTGAACCCCAGCAACAACTCCCAGCTGACCCTGAGGGGTCAGGAGTTCCTGAAGGCAGAAGGAAGTCATCTCTTACCAGCCACCAAGGAGGGACTATTCCAGAGCAGAAGTCCCCCGGCTACCTCCTATCCTAGAATCAGCCCCATAGAGCTAAGGGTGGGCCATGGTGGGTGCCTGTTCACCTAGCTCTCCCAGGGAACTCTGATAAGGGCCCTGCAGATCACATTCTAGAAGCCCTGGTATTCAAGGCTCCGGGAACAGACATTTCAGCCTACGCAGCTCCCAGGGGACACTGCCCTGCCTAGGCCTCCGTCCATTCTCTACCAGTCTCCCACCTCTTCACCCCTCCACCTCAAATGCCACCTCCAACAAGGAACCTCCCAGCTTCCCCAGGGCACAGCTCTTCGGTATGAACAATTAGTGAATATCTATGGTAGGCCAGATTCATCACCGAATCAATGGACTTAATCTTCATGACGGCCAGTTTGCACCCCACTAATTTGTTCTCCACACAGTGGAAGGATTTTTTTTAAAACCACATTACTCTCCTGTTGAAAACCCTCCAATAATCACCCAAATATGGAAACAGCCCAAATGTCCCTCGCCTGATGAATGGATAAACTGTGGTACATCTACATAATGGAATACTACTTGGTAATAAAAAGGAATGAACTGCTGATATTGCAACAACATGGATGAAGCTCAAATTCATTATGCGAAGTGATCAGGCTCAGGAGGCTGCTTACTGTATGATTCCACTTATATGACATTCCAGAACAGGCAAGACCATAGGGACAGAACACAGACCAGTGCTTGTCGGAGGCTGGGGGAAGAGGGAGGGAAGCGATTACAAAGGGATACAGGGGAATTTTAGGGGGCAAAGGAACTGTTCTATACCTTGATTGTGGTGGTAGTTACAGAACTGTATGCATTTGTCAAAACTCATTATGCAATATGTAACTTACCTAAACTAAAAGCCTCTGCCCACTTCCCCATCTTTATCTCCCCCCACTCCTCTTGTTGGTTACATTCCAGCCACCTGGGGCTTCTCCAGAAGACACCTGGCCTGTCCCACCTCTGAGCCTTTGCTCCTGCCATTCCCTCTGCCCGATTCCCTGCCCTGCACCTCTGTACTACCTGCTCCCCCTCCACGCCACCCCTTCAGAGAAACCTTCCAGACCTCTCCAGGCCTACTGCGTCCATCTCAAAACTGTGTTTCTTTCATGATCTGTATCACAGGCTTATTTGTGATACTAATTATTTTACTTATTGTTCTGTTTGCTTATAGGGTGTGAGTCTCAGGAGGGCAGAGACTAGCACAGTGCCTGGCACACACAGGAACAGCTCAAGAAATAGCTTCTGAATGAATAATGGGACCTAGGAGAAGAAGATTACCATCTCGGTCCACTTCCCTCCAGAACACCACTTCTGGTCAGCGCTACTGTGTCTAATTAAATTCTCTGATTCTGCAAAGTTAATGTCCACGGAGGCTTCAGACCCCAGGGGTGGGCCTCAAATCCCAGCCCACCAACTCCCAGGCTGCATCCCTGCCAGATTCCAAACCTTACCCAATGTATCCTCCCTAGGTTCTAGGGGCCTGACTGGCTGATGGGCAAACAGATCCAGATAGAATGACAGAGCAGAACTGAGGGATCCAGAACCTTTGCTCTGTGGGACAGCAACCACTCCATGGAGGAACAGGAGCCTCTGCCTGGCCCGCCTTCTCCCACACTGCCCTGGCCACCACAGTCCCTCCCTCGGGCCAAAGCCCAGACTGCCTGCCCATCTGCCACCCTGGCTCTGGCATGGGTCACTTAGCCCAGCCCAGAAGGGCTGACCTACAGGGTGGGCCAGCAGGGGCCACAGGGGCAGCATGCCAGCCCCCCGAGAGGCAGGGCATCCATCTGCTGTCCCTTCTGCCCATCCCCCAGGGCCTGTCAAGGCTCCAGATGAGATCATCACACTTGGACCCCAAGGAGAGCAGAAGGCTCTGCAAGCTCCACTTCCTCCCAGCTCAAAAGCAAAGACTCTGGACAAAGCAGCTGGGCCAGGGGGACCCAAAAACTCCATCCTTTCACAGACAGAGACACCAAGGCCTAGAGAGGGACTGGGATAATCCCATAGTCTCCCAGAGGGTCCAGAGTTGAGCAGGAAGGGACTCTGGGCTCCTGTCTCCCAGCCCAGAGCTCAATCCAGCTTAGCTTCCTTGGGTAGAAGCTGGGCTCTAGTTATGGGGGAGTCAGAGTCAAAGGTCCTGAAGGGGGGCCAGGAAGCCAGCCAGGCACTGCTGTGCCACACAATGCCCCTACTCCAGCTGGCACAGAGGCTGCCTGGCCCCAGTGTCCCAGAGGGTCACAAGGGAAGATAAGGGTCCTAGACTTGCATCTCCAACAGCAGTAAGTAACCAGCAAGTTGCTCCCTGAGTGCTCCCCCTCTGCCAGCCACATGAAAGGCAGCACACGTTATCTCATATCCCAGCCTGCTGCAACAGACTGATGAAGACCCGAGGTCAGAAAGGTCAACTATGTTGCCCAAGGTCACACAATAAGTCCAGTTTGAGTCCGGATAAACTAGACTACATAGTCTCTATGACAGAACAATAGAGACAATAATTATAGTTGATATTTTTGCAAGGGCTTACCATGTGCCAGACAACGGGCTAAGCTCTAAATGGAGGGCCATTATCTTGTGCTCAACGACAGTCCTTTTGAGGGGGTGCTATTATTTTATGCCCATTTTACAGATTAACAAATGGAGGCTCAGGAAGATAAAGTCGCCACAGCCAATCAGGAGAGAGCCCCCAGATCAGGCACAGCTCTGTGATTGACACTGCAGACACTCCCTCTGGTGAGGAGGTGTTTAAGCAAGTGTGCGTGGGTGTGTGGGTGGGTTTTAGTACGTTTATGCGTGTGCTGGGGGAGAGGAGAGGCCCAGAGACTGGTGCCCACCAAGGTCACGCCTGGTTTGTCAATGCCCATGCCAGGCTTTACCAGAAAGAGCAGGGAGACATCTGCAGTCCCTGCTGCCTGGGGTTGGGGGGAATGCTCACCGCTGAGATGCCTGCCCATGTTCCTCCTGTCCTTTCTGTGCGGACAGGAAGGAAGGCAGCATTTGGATCTGGATGTTTTTAAAACATCCCCTAAACGGCCTATGGGCTGCAGCCAAATCTCTGAGCAGGGAGAGAGCAGGGCTCAGAGGTCTTTGGGGAGGGAAAGACACGGAGGGTCAAGGGAGCGGTCCTAGGCTGCACAGCTGAGAAGCCTGCACACTCTAGCACGTCACACCCCTGAGCCTTTGCTCCTGCCATTCCCTCTGCTGGGCACGCTGGAAAGGGCACCGAGACACCAGTCCTTCTGCCTCTGGCCTCTTGCAGGCTGCGTGAGCTTTGGCAATCCCCTTGATCTCGCTGGGCCTCAGCTGATACCTATGTAAAAGGAAGGGACTAAGTCCCACTCTGGTAAGGTCTCTGCCCTAGTGCAGAACAGGGGGGAGGGACTGACATGAAACCTGTAATTACCCAATTAATAACCCAATTACAGTTGAGATAAATGCCCCAAAGGAGCCCACAGGAAGCTCCTAAGTGTCTAACAGAGGAGCCTGGCCTGGAGCTGAATGCACAAGGTGGAGGAGGAAACCAAAGGGAGGGTGAGGGGACCTAGCAAGTGCCAGGAACCGCACAGGAACAGAGACCTGGGTGCATGGAGCACTGGGAGCTTGGGTGGAGCAGGGTGAGGCTGAGGGAGGCAGGACCACACAGGCTGCTCAGGCACTTGGGCAGGGCCAAGGAGGAGCAGAGGGGAGAGGCTTGATGCAGTTGGCCCAGGAGATCCCAAGCGGATCTGGGCAACACCAGGGGAAAAATGGTCCAGCCTATGGGACCCCAAACTGGTTTTCCACTGGAGCCGAGCTTTTCTCTGTGGCCCAGGCAATGGAAGATTATTCACCTCCGTCTTAGCACAAGGGCCTCCCCTCACAAGGCGACCCTCCATTAGCAAAGGAGTATTCAGGGTTACAAGTCTTCCATTGCGGCCCTGGCCTCGACTCTTCCAAGAAGACTGGGATGGGAGGGAAAGGAGGGACATGAGGGAGACATGTATTAGGGGAGGTACATAATGCAATTCAGCTCCGCACATACCTCCCAGACCCCTGCTCCATCCCCAGACCCACAACCCAGAGCCAGACACACATTGCCATCAAGGATCCAGGGGCCACAGGCAATCAGAACCAAGCCTGCTAATGAGCGATGAGGGCAGAGAGCTGTCGAATCCTTATTATAAGCTGCTCCAGCAAATCCTTGTATACATGTGTTTTCTCATTGAATCTCCACAGCAACACTGTAGGGTAATTGCTATCAGCATCTCCACTTTACAGAGGAGACTGAGGCTCATAAAGGGGAAGCTCATAGAGGAAAAGACTGAGCCAGGATTCAAGCCCAGGTCAGCCTGGCTCTAAACCACAGTGCTCTTAACCACCTTGGACACTAGGGAAGGGCTGGCCTGCTGCTTCCACCTCCTCTGACTCACTGCCACTTCTCAGAAAGGCCAGCACTATCTGCTAAGAATGCAGACCTGTGGGTCTCCGGTGAAGGCCAGGGTCAGCCTGGTCCAGAACACCCCAGATTCTCTGGCTCTTCCCCCATCCCAGCTCCAAGTTCCTCTGGCACCAGAGGGCAGAGAATGTGACCACAGATGAGGTCATTCCTTTGGGGCACCAGGGAATGACTTTAGTAATAACCTTGGCTGCTGGTCCAGCCCCTGCCTGGAATCCTGGGGAACTACCCCTGCCCCAGAGGGCTCCCTCCCCTCCTCAGTGCCCAGGGAGGTGCTGGAAGTACCATATACCTGAACACTAATTCTCCTGAGTGCCTTGCAAAAAAAAGGATTAAATTCCCATTTTACACACAGGAAGACGGAAGCTTAATAAAGGGACTTACGCATGAGATCATGCACAGGGAGTAGGTGACAAAGCAAGATTTGGCTCCAGACCCGACCCAAGGGTGGAATTTGTCCATGAGATCAAACAGACTTTCTTCCCTCCCACCCTGAGCCTCTGAGCCTTGTGCTCAGTACTATAGATGCATGGAAAGGGGGCAGCCCCTAGCCTTGCTATGGGTCAATATGGCCCCCTTTCAGCAAGGTGTTCATAGTACCTCAGCTCAGCTCGGCATCCAGTGTCCTTCCCAACAGGCCCAACTCCGCTTTTCAAGCCTCTCCCTCACCACCGCCCCTCACCCACCCTTCCCTCAGCTTTTCTGCTTTAAGCCTGCAGCCTGCCTACAGCTCACCTGTAGACTATGATCACTGCCTTTCATTCAATCCTGCAACAAATATTTGGTAAACACATGAGTCCCTATGATGTGTCAGGCTCTGTTACAGCAGCTGGACACAGAAACAGCCACTCAAGGCTAACTCTTCTACTGTAATGCCTCCTCTTCCAAGAAGTCTTCCAGGCCGCTCCTCTGAGTGCTACATCTCCTCTATCCTGGCCTCCTTCAGTGGTTCCCAGGCAGAATCAGGCATGTTTTAGGGATGGAGGAACTTGGCTCTCCATAGCCCCCAGCAAAGAGAGAGGGGAAGAAGGAGGGAGACAAGGGCGAGCAGGAAATCCTGAGATTAGAAGGGAGTTGACCCTAGGCAATGTTTCTCCTGTGGGCAGGCCTGAAGATTGCTGCATTTCACTCAGCCCACTGGCCCAGGCCCAAGTGCTGGGCAGCAGGACCTGAGGGCATTTAGTGTAGCTTCTCCTGACTTGGTGACCTGTCAGCCCGCATCCACCTACCACCCAGCCCCAGCCTGGTTCCTAGGGCCTCCAGACCCAGGAGGTGACAAAATCAAGCCTCCACCATACTCCTCACTGTTCCCAGAAGCCCTGCAGAAGGAAGCCTTGTAGAGGAGCTGAAAACAGTGGTTTGTACACATTAGCCCCAGGGAGACATGGACCAGGATTTCCTGTGTTTCCGTATGGGTGAAATGTCACAGCCAATGTGTGTGTGTATGTGTGTGTGTGTGCCTGGGCACCTGGGTTGTGGGTCTCTGGCTCCCATTAGCAAATGCTACAAGCCTGACATCTGAGTGCTCTGTACTCATGTCCCTTGTGTGTACGTGGCCACGTGTCTGTGTGTGTCTCTGGGGTATTGTGCAAGGGCGGCGGCTGCTCTCTTTGTGGAAGAGGCAGTGGAGGTCACTGGGCTGTGGGCTCGTGTCTCGGCTGGCCTGGAATGGCAGATCTGTGGATTTCTGTGGATGCTAGCACCTGTGTGTAATGAGTCTGCGTGGGTTTGTGTGTGTGTGCCTGCATACATATGTGTACTTCTGATTTGTCTGAGGGTGTCCCCAGGCTGTTCATTCATCTCTGGGACACAGCCAAGCATGTCTGGGGGGTGTAAGTTTTGTGTGAGGGTATGTTTCTGAGCCAGGTTTTCCTAAATGGTGCGTCTCCGTTGTATATGTTTGGTAATGTATGGGTGTGATGAGACAGGAGGTTGTGTATCTGCCTGGGTTTGTGTAGTTCTCTGAGCATATCTCCTCTCTAACATGTCTGGAGCTATGCTTCTGGAAGCATGCAACGTAAGCATGTCACTGGATGTGTATGTGAAATGTGTAAATCTCTGGGCACAAGCTGTGAATACTGTGTGTTTGTGTATGCAAGAGAGAGTGTGTCCAGGGACACAGGCCCCGCCCCTCTGTGAGGAATGCTGGGAGCCCTGGGAGACGTGGTCCCCCAGGCCTCAGCAGCAACCGCCTCACATTTTCCATCTCCTTTTCCATCTTGCTGGGGCTACACACACACCCTCCCCCACCATGACTGACAAACTGCAGAAGATTCTTAAAGACCTAGGTCTCAGAGCAGCTTCTTCTAGGTCACTTCTCAGCTGCCACAGGGAGGGCCGGGACTCAGGGCAGGGACCAGCCAGTAGTTTTACTGACCATGATTACCACCCCTCTCCCCCATCCAGTGACAGACTGGAGCCCTCCCCCTCTAGCTCCCAGGAGCTTCACAACTTGCTGGCCTGGTACTCAGGAGGCACTCAGAAAACATGTGAGTGAGTGAGTGAGTGAATGAATGAATGAATGAATGAATGAATGCCTGGAGAAGCAGATAAGGGGAAGGTGAGGACTGGAGCAGGCACTGACGTTTTCTGTGCACTAGATCTACATCACCGCACTGAAAAGGGTCCCCAGGACCTTGGGGCAGGCATGCTTAGGTCTATTTTACAGAAGAAACAGTCTCAGAAAGGCTAAATATCTCACCCAGTGTCACACAGTTTGTAACTGACAAAGCCAAGCAAGAACCCGGCTCTGTGAAACTCAGGCCGCCTCCTGCATGGGAGAGAATGGAAGAGCGACGGGGGAAGGGCAACAACATAGGGTCATCCAGTGAGGTTCCCAAGGATATCTATCAGCTGTGCAACCTTGACCACATTACATAGCCTCTTGGTTTCCTCATTTGTCCAATGGGTCTAATATCAGAACCCTCCACACAGGATTGCTATGAGGAGCAAAGGGCTTACTTAACCCAGAGCTTGGCACATTAGAGGGGATCAACGGTTTACAGCATTTGTGAGACAAGAGTCTAACCAGTCTTAGCTTAGAGCCTGGCATACAACAGGATTCTTCTCACCAACCCGTGTGCCAGATTAGACACACTGTTAGCAACCAAAAGCTCACTGTTCCAGTCATCCTGCAGAAAGAATAGGACCCAGAGTTGGGCAAATCAGGTTTGGAATCCTGGCTGTGTGACCTGGAGCCTCCATTTACCCAACTGTACAATGGGAACAGAGGGTGGATTAGATGCTTCCTCTGGGCCCTTCTGGGTTGACACCTAGATTGGCTGCACTTCAAACATTCAAATCTCCTCCAAGAAGGTAGGAAGGCTTGGCTTCATGGAGCCCACACATGGAGCGTGATCATACCTTTTTGTCCTCCCTAGAGCGCTCCCTATTTATTAGCATCCTACAGCTAAGGGGACCCAACCTCCAGGCTTCTTCCAGCTCCCCCAAGAATGAAAACACAGATATCCTGTCTACTCATTGGTTAACAATTTCCAAAGAGATGCAGGATTTCACTGCTTACAAAATGTTTTGTTTTTATTTCTGTCTATTCACACCTCCCTTATTCCTGACAACAATCCTATGTAGTTGCCAAGGCAAGTTCCATAACCTTCATCATATAGATGAAAACAAAGAGTAGCTCAGACAGGCCAAGTGACTTACCATGGCCACACAGTAAAAGGCAGAGTTAGGTCTCAAAGCCAAGTCTTTGGGCTCCAACTCTCAGATTCTTCCACCCACACCCAGTGGGTTCCTAGCATGTCCTCACTACATGGTGGGTGACAGGGAGTGGTGATGGGGACCCGGAAGATCTCAGACCACCAGGGCTTTGAATCTCAAACATCAATGTGTCTGCTGTGCAGCAAAAAAAAAAAAAAAAAAAAAAAAACACAAAAAAACAACTTCATCCTAGACCTTTAAAAGTTAATCTTCAGACTTCCTTGGCTGAAAGGGACCCTGAGATCAGGCAGCTCAACTGTAGCCACCACATCAATCTCCTCATGAATCCTCCTCAAGTAATCACAACCACCAACATTTTGTACAGTTTACAAGCTGCTTTCCACACACCCTATGTCTTCATCCAAACATGCGAGTCACCCAGCCTCTCTGAATAACTCAAGTGACAACTTTACTCCCATCTCTGTAGCAGCTCCTTCTATCGTTTCGTTGGGAGAGAGCTGCCCATTTACACTTGCCCCACTTGGGCCCCAGAGGAGGCCTCGCGTGACAGGAGATCTGCCGTCACCCAAGAGGCCCTCCCCAGTTGACAATTCCCAGTGTCCCCCACCAGCTGGAAGATGAGCCTGCACAGGGCCCCACCAGACTCTATGGGACTCAAGCCAGGGAGTACAGGGCCTGCAGAGGACATGCTGGGGATCTGGAGTCCTTCTCCTGGTAACCAGTTCCTGCATCTTAGAAGCAAAGTGGCCCAGAGGGGCAGGAAACATGTCAAGAGTTTATGCGGCCTGGAGAACCAGCTCTGGGACCTGGAGCAAGTCCTTCCCCACTCTGGCCATGGTTTACCATCCATAGAATGAACAAACCAAAACCTGCTGTATTAGTTCCTACACTTATGGCCCACATCCAGTCTCTAGATCTTCACCTCGCCTCTGCGAGGCTGGCAGCTGGGTTAAACAAAGCTCGGGAGAAGTTTGGGCACCAACCCAAGTGTACACACTCTGGCCCTGCTCGCCTCTCTCATCCAAACTCCTTCTTCTATTCAGCCTAGATGCTTGCTGTTCCTTGAAATCAACAAGCGTTTTTCTACTTCTCCTATTCAGTTGGCTTCATCTCATCCTTCAGCCCTTAGCCTCTCTGAGCATCTCCAGCTCCACCTCCTCCATGTGCTCTTGGCACACTGTATCCTTCTCCACCCTTGTCATGACTGGCATTGTGATTTACTTATGACTATTGCTCGATCCGCGACTAGACCCAAAGCTCCATGAAAACAGATACTTCATCTTTGTCCATGGCTGCATTGCCCCGATCTGCACCAGTATCTGGTACACAGTGGGCACTAAGTAAATAGTTGGTGAATGAATCCATGAGGAGCCAGGAGAAAGAGCCCAGCCTGCTTCGGATGGGGAGAAAGCTCTATTCTGCCCCCACAGAATCCACAAGAGAACATAAAAGGCGTCCATGGAAATGTGTCACATACCACTTGAGAATAGCAGTGATGACAACTACTCTCATCTGAGGCTCACTACATGCCAGATGCTCTAGTGGTGTTTGCACACATTATCTCAGTTAACCCTTATGGTTGGAAGATGTGTTGTGTAAAGTGTCTTTTTACAATGAGGAAACTTGATGTCCACAGACACTGAGTAACCTGACCAAGATCACAGAGCCAGGAAGCTACAGACACCAAATTCAACAGTGGCCTGAAGCCTGCACACAAAGCCTGAAACACTGAATGCATGGGAGAAACTGAGGGTCAGCCCTGGCCTAGGTAATGGGAAGTCCCCAGCCAGGCCCTGGTTCCTATGAGACCTTGGACTCAACCCCCAGCCTTCTGAAACTACATTTCATCATAACTGTCATGGGTGGCTCAGATGGACTTCTGAGATGGACTTCAGAGCTCTGCCAGATGACTTCCTGGGATGGACAGCAGGCCACAGGGGTGGGTGCATGAGGGGACCCTGAAGCAAAGCTCTATGGCCCACCTTCTCTACCCAGGGTGAACAGTGGGGCAGGGTGTGAGTTTAGAGCATCTTAGGCAGCAAGTATAGGAAGCAGCTCAGAGCACCTAGAGGGCAGGGCCAGGCCTCCTCTGGCTTGTCTCCTTCCTTCTACCCACTCTCCTACTTGTCCTCTCCTCACCACTAGCTTCTATAGGAGCTGAATGAACCTGATTGTCAACACTGAATGAATGGGGCCTTTGGGAAGACTTAACCAGGGGTGAATTAACCTGATTCAGACAGGCCCTGTCCTTCTATTCTACAGGCATTTACTGAACACATGCTGGGTAGCAGATCCTGGGGAAATGAGGAGGGGGAGACATAGTTGAGCGAGACCTCAAAAACTCTAATGAGAGAGAAATGCATCTGCCAGAAGAACCACAATGCAAAGCTAAGCGTTGCCAGGCAGGCATAAATCAGCAGAGTGCAGTTAACTCTGTGGCTCTCGGCCAGAGGCACGCTGGGTGTTGTGCCAGGCCATCAACTGACAAGAGCAGGTAACATTTCAGCCTCTTCCCAAATCGTGCCCAGCCAGTGGCAGTAGACTAGAGCCCATGAAGCTTCCAGTCTGCCCAACCAAGGTCAACACACTAGGTCTGGGCTGTCCCCAAAGTGGCCACAGTGCCAAGCCTGGCCTGCACCCAGCAGTTGCTCAGGTCCACGGAAAGGGTGAAGGCATGCCCAGAGGAAATGCCCCTTTCAGATAGGCAGCTTCCCTCTTATTGGGAACATGGGAAGGCCAAGGGCCAGGCTATGAGGGGCCAATGGAACCCTGTGTATACAGGGTCTGTCCAGAGAGGGCAGAAGGCAGTATCCTGGGATCTAGGAAGCTGCCTCTGAACCGGTTCTCCCATGACATCCCCCTCCCAGCCTGTGGGACCGTTAGACAGGGCGGAAGTGGGACTCTAGCCAAAGGGATGTTCCCAGATGTCATGTTTTCAAACAGGACTCGCCCTGAAAGGCAGGCGGGGACGGGCCTGTGCCAGGGAAAGCCCTGAGTAAAGAAAGGTGTTCCAGCCTCTCCTTGGCACGGTCTGGCCACAGGTCTCCCTTGCAGCATGCACAACAGTGCCTGTCCCAGAAAGGAGATCCACTAAAGGCCTGGCCTCTGTCCTGGGAATGGGGGTTGTGAGCAGCTGAAGCCAGAGGTCTGGCCCCTCGCTGACTACGCACCCCTCCATTCCAAGTAATGCATCCAGTCGTCCTCCAAAGCACTTTCTTACCCCCCTCCCCTCCCCAAATCAGAACTCTCTGGCAGTCTCCTCATCCAACTTCCTCCTAGGGGTTCCTAAAATGAAATGGGAGGCGGGTGTAAGGGTGGTCCCGGAGGGTTTAGGCCCCTTTATCCAGCTCGTTCAGTGGGGCAGCTAGTGCCTCAGCCTCATGGGGTTGTGACACCCGGCGCCTCCCCAGGCCTCCCTCGCCCTCATCAGCGCCCCAACCTTGAGATAGTCGTTCTCCGAGCGCAGCTCCTCCAGCTCTCGCACGAAGCCGCCGGGCCCGCAGTCCAGCATCTCCTCGGTGAGGTCGGAGAAGGCAAGTGAGGCACTGAGTGGCAGGCGGCTGCTGCCCACCGACGACGCGGCCACCGACGGCTCATCGGGGGAGGCAGGCGGCCGCGGAGGCTGCTGTGCAGGCGGCGCGGGCTGGGGCGGCTGCCCGTTGCGGGCCCCCACCGGGCCCCCGGCCGCCGACTCGGCGTCGCTGCTCAGAGCCAGCTCCAGGCCCAGCAGGCGCGCCTCCTCCGACGCGCAGTCGGACACCTCCGAGCTGCTGTCGGTGAGGCTGGGCGGCGGTGGAGGCGGTCGCGGCCCGGTACCTGGGCGCGGGCGGCCCTTGGCACGGACTCCGGTACGGACCCCCGCGACCCGCGTCCCTGAGCCCCGCGCCCCGGGCACCACCGTGCGCCCCTTCTTGTCGGGCCGCGCGGAGGACGCGGCGCTGCAGGCGGCTGCGGAGCCCGGGCCTGGGCCGCGGCGGCCCTTGGCCAGAGACCAGCCGGCCACGTCCTTGGGCCGGGCCGGCGACGGCGCGCGGTGGCTCTTCTTCCTCTCTGGGGCGGGTGCGGGCGGGGGGCCGCAGCCCCGGGCCGTGGGCTCTCCCACTGGCGCCTCCATCTCGGCCTCCCTTGGCCTCAGCGAGCGGCGCGCATGGCCCAGGCCCAACCGGCCTCCGCACCCCAGGGGAGGGTCCGGGCGCCGCTCTGGCCGCTTGGGTCGCGATTCCTCTCGGACCCCCTCAGCCCCCGGACTGCGCTCAGGCCCCGACCCTCGCTCAACGGGTTCTCCGCCGCTCTGAGCTCGGAGAGAACGGCCCGCTCGCCTCCAGGCACCCCGGCTCCGGCTGCGGCTCCGCCCGGTGCCCGCCCCTTCGGCCTCGCCGCGCCCCCGGAGCGCGCTCGGGCCCCGGCTGCCTGCGCGCCGATCGTTCCCTCGGGCTCCGAGTCCGCCTGTGGCCCGGGCCCCGGCTCCGCCCGGCGCGGTCCGTCCCCCGCGCAGCCCCGCCAGCTCCCCGCCCCGCCGCCTCGGCTCGGGGGCGCGCGGCTCCACGAACAAAAGGCGGACGCGGCGGGAGCGGCAGGGAGGGACGCTGGCAGCGAGCGAGGGAGGGATCTGCGAGGCAACAGCGACCCCCTCGAGGGTCAGGCGGGCCGGAGCTGCCGCGGCCCCGGCTCTCTCCTCTGTCGCTCCGCCGCCGCCCCTTTCCCTGCGGTCCTGGGGAATGCACCCGGCGGGGACTCCCCTGCACCCAGGGTCCCGGCAGGGGCCCCGCGAGCCGCGAGAGAGGGAACTGCCACGTAGAGGCCGGGCAGACCTCAGGACGCTGGAGCAAGCATCCATATACACACCCGGTACCTCGCCCCTCGCCCCTCGCCCCTCGCCCCTCGCCGCTCTGCCGAGCGTGCGCAAACTCCGCCCCCTTAACCGGGCAAAGCAAGACCAATCATCCCATTGTACAGATTCGTAAACTGAAGCCTCGGAAGGCTTGCTATTAGCCCAAAGTCACTAGCAGAGCCGGGATGGAACTCAAACATAACACCAGATGTGTTGGGTTCTCCTGCCTCCGCTTCCCCGTGAGGGCGTAGGCACCGTGGAGCCCTGGGTGCATGCCCGGCCCTGCACACCTTGACCCGCAGTGATCCCAGGCATACTCTCTCCTCCGCGACCCCGATTTTAGGCTCCGCACCACTAAGAAGGAAGTGACCTATTATGAGATGTCAGAACAGTTATGCTTTGGGAGTAGGTTCTGGCCCCCATGGTGCCTGGCACGGGCTGGAGACGGTTGCCCTGAGCCCCACACCTTCCCTCCCAAGAGCAACTGCGGACGACCCCGGAGCCCTGGCTCTGGGGGAATCCTTTCCTCCCTTCCAGGGCTGCTCCGAGGCTGCTGACTTTTCCACCGTCTGTCACACCTCCCCACCCCCTCTCCCTACCCTGCTCCCCGCTCTACTCCCTGTGGTGGAACCTCCGCTGGGCAGAGCCAGGTTAAGTCTTTTGGCTGCCCTCCCACGCGCGCACTCACCCTTTGGGTGGCACCCCCTTGCTAGCGGAGTGGGGGGCAGGGCTGTGTTTACTCTCCTGCAGCCTCTTGTTCCTCCTCCTGTTACTCCCTCCCCTCCTTTTTCTCCTCCAAGGTGCCCATGGGTCAGGAAGCTGCAGGGGTCTCCCTTTTTTCCATTTCTCTCTTTTCCTCCACCTGCCCATTTTCTCCTTCCTTCTCCTCCTCCTATCCCAATCCTGTTTCTTCACCTCCTCCTGCCCTAGATGCACAGCTGGCACCAGGTCCACTTCTTTGTTTCTGTCCCACCTCCCCACGGCAGTGAATACATTTCTGGGTTTCCCCCTCGCACCTGAGGCATAGCTTCATCCCCATCTAGATGTGTCCAGGCGTGTGAATGTCCCTCCACTAAGCCAGGTAAGGAACAGGGCTACTCAGCAGGTTTTGGGGGAAACACTTCTTCAGGGACATTCCCACCCCCTCCTGGCAAGGCACCAGCTCCCTTGCCCCCACTGACTGTCCACTCACCTGTCCACGGGCACCAGGTAGGACACTGAAGGACACAGTGATAGACTTGTCAGTTGTACATTCCTGGCCTCCTGGAGCACAGAATATATGCAGGGACATGGCCACAAAAGCTTCATCACAGAGTAGCCAGAGAGCCCTTCCCACTTCCTGGGCCTCAGAGTCCCCACCTGTCTAGTCTGCTGTAACAGGTGACAGGATCCTTCCAGCTCTGATGCTCCTGTTTCTTGTAAGGTGGTTCTGGTCTGGCACAGAGGGAGAGATGCTCTGTAGCTCTTGGAAATTGTTTACCTTCTCTGTGCTTCAGTTTCTGCCCCTATGCAGAATGTGGGTTGGAGATGTTGAATGGTGTGGATTCAGGCAGGGGACATGCTACACCAGGCCAGCTCAACCACTCCTAACACACCATGGTCCTGAAAGTAGAGTGGCTTGGATCTGAGCCCGAGTCCTAGCTCTACCTCAAATCCATGGCTGAGCAGGGAGCTGAGGGTCCTTCTTGCCCTGGGGGTCTTTGGGTTTTTTTTTTTTTTAATATATTTTATTGATTTTTTACAGAGAGGAAGAGGAGAGGGATAGAGAGCTAGAAACATCGATGAGAGAGAAACATCGATCAGCTGCCTCCTGCACACCCCCCACTGGGGATGTGCCCGCAACCAAGGTACGTGCCCTTGACCGGAATCGAACCTGGGACCTTTCAGTCCGCAGGCCAACACTCTATCCACTGAGCCAAACCGGTTTCGGCGAGGGTCTTTGGGTTTTAAGGAGCCATGAATCCACATTACCACCCCAGGAGAGCCTGAGGAGCAGCAAGGCCTTGGTGGGGAGGGATTCTGGGGTTGAGTGGGGCCAAGGTAGGTGCTCTGGACTGGACTTAGTTTAGACCAGGGAAACCACAAAAAGTGTGAGACTTGCTGGGAGTCCAGAATTGCCTGCATGCAGGCAGAGAGACTGTCTGCAGCTTCTTGACCCACGAGCATTCACTTATGCTAGGCTCTGTGCTCAACACTTCATTAAAGGATCTAATAAAGGTTAAAACTTGTGGCTAATTGTATTTTCCAAAATAGGCACAGCAGTATATAGCTCATCCCAATTACTCTTTTTACCATGTGGCATTGACACTCTGCTACTTGAGTGATGGGGTCTATGTTCCCTCCCTTTGAACCTGAGCAGACTTTGTGACTGCCTCAACCAACAGAGAATGGCAGAAGTGACTCTATGACTTCCAAGACTAGCCCATAAAAGACAATATGGCTCCACCCAACACAATCCAGGCGCGCGCTCGCTCTAGCGGTCTCTCTCTCTCTCTCGCTCTCTCTCTCTCTCATCCTCCCTACCTCTCCCTGTCCCTGTCCCTGTCCCTCTTCCTCTTCCTCTCCCTCTCCCTCTCTCTCTCCCCCCCTTCTCTCTCCCCTCACTCTTGGAACCCAATCACCATGTTGGGAGGAAGGCCAGGCCTCATGGAGAGGCCACGTGAAGGTTCCAGCCCACAACTCCAGCTCTGGTCCCTGCTAACCACCAGGTATGTGAGAGAGTGAACCTTCAGATAATTCAGCCCCCAGCATTGGAGCTGCCCCAACTAATGCCAAGTGGAACAGAAACGAGCTGTCCCAAACTGCAAAATAAATATAGTTGTTTTAAACCACTAAGTTTTGGGGTAGTTTGTTACACAGCACTGGACACCTGGAATGCTGGTCCAAGGTCATACAGCTTGGAAGTAGCAGGGCTGGGAATGATTTTAACGCAGGGCCATCCAGGTTCAGAGCCTGTTGTCTGCCTTGCGGGCAGTGTCCAGCTCAGGCACCCAGTGTGTGCTGTAAAAGCTCTACTCAAGAAGGCATGGGGCAGTACATTGTTTGTATCATTTAAGCAATAAGAATATATCAGAAGAAAATAATTCTAACAGATAGTTAGAAATGAGGATGCTGACTACGCAGTGGGAAAAGTTTGTTTTCGCTCATCGAAGCTGCTAAATTGACCAACATAATGGAAACTAAATAGAGGCTAAATCCTGGAAGCCTTCTTAGAGGAGGTGATTTTTTTGAAAAATGAAAGTGTTGTGTGTGTTTTTCATTATATCCATCATGAAAGAAACTGGCTGAGGGAGAATTAGAGGAATTAGTAGGGGAACCTGAAGGAGGAACAAGCTTGACAGATGTTCAAGAAAATGAGGTCAATGTGACTGGAACTTGATGGGTGATGGAAGAAAGACAATATATAGAAAGCTGGAGTGGACAGCAGGAGCAAGGCATGCTCTGGGCAGGGGTTTATTTTTATTGATTTCAGAGAGGGAGAGAGAGATAGAAACATCAATGATGAGAGAGAATCATTGATTGGCTGCCTCCTGCACGCCCCCGACTGGGAAGCCAGCCCACAAACCATAACCCAGGCATGTGCCCTGACTGGGAATGGAACCGTTACCTCCTGATCCATAGGCTGAGGTTCAACCACTAAGTCATGCTGGCTGGGCGGCAGGGGTTTATTTTGATGCCATGATGAGCCATTGAAGATTGTAAGCAGGGGTATGATATAATCTAATTTGTGTTTTAAATAGATCACACCAGCAGTTGGCAAGAACAGAGGCTAGAAGATCGGTCAAGGGCTATTGAACCAGCCTCTGAGAGAGAATGGCGGTGTGGGTGAGGGTGGAGGCAGTGGAGAAGGAAAGGAGAGGGTAGTCTTGAGATGTTCAGGAGCTTCAAAGAGTCAGACACCCTTGGTTGGAAGTGAGAGATCAGAGAAAGGAAGTTAAGTTCAACTCCCAGTTTCTGACTTTAGTTTCAGGATGAATGATGGCGCCATTTAATAAGGCAGGACAGGCTTGGAGGTTGTCGGAGGTGAGAGAGACCAGGTTTGGAGGGGGAAATGAACAGTTCTTTTTGGACACATTCCGTTTGAGATGTTTATGGAGACATCCAAGTGGAGAACATAAAAGCAATTGACATATGAGTGTGGAGCCCAGGGTGGCTGCTGGTCTGAGGTCATGATGAGTCATCAACATTTAAACAATATTTAAATCCAGGAGACCACCTCAGGCTGTGTAGGGAGAAAAAAACTGACCTAGAACTAGGAATTAAGAATCCTGTTTCTACAAATAAACCTAAAATTTATATGAAACCACAAAAAACCCCGACTACCCAGAGCAATCTTGAGAAAGAAGAACAAAGTTGGAGGTATCACACTACCTGATACCAAACTATACTACATACAAGGTTATAGTAATCAAGGCAGCATGGTACTGGCATTAAAACAGACACATAGCTCAATGGAACAGAATAGAGAGCCCAGAATAAACCCATGGCTATATGGTCAATTATGACAAAGAAGGCAATAATGTACAATGCGGTAAAGGCACTCTTTTCAATAAATGTTGTTGGGAAAACTGTACAGAAACGTGCAAAAAAGTGAAACTAACCATTTTCTTACACCATATACAAGAATAAATTCTAAATGGATTAAATACTTTAAGAACAGAAATCATAAAACTCTTAGAAGAAAACATAGGCAGTAAACTCTTTGACATTGCTCTTAGTAATATATTTTTGACATATTTCCTCAGGCAAGGAAAGCAAAAGAAAAAATAAATATAACTACATCAAACTAAGACCTTTTTGCACAGCAAAGGAAACCATCAACAAAACGAAAAGACAACCTACTGAATGGGAAAAGATATTCGCCAATGATACATCAGATAAGAGGTCAATATCCAAAATTTATAAAGAACTCATACAACTCAACACCCAAAAAACAAGTAATACAATTAAAAATGGGCAGAGATGCCGAAACCTGTTTGGCTCAGTGGATAGAGCGTCGGCCTGTGGACTGAAGGGTCCCGGGTTCGATTCCGGTCAAGGGCATGTACCTTGGTTGCGGGCACATCCCCAGTGGGAGGTGTGCAGGAGGCAGCTGATCGATGTTTCTCTCTCATCGATGTTTCTAGCTCTCTATCCCTCTCCCTTCCTCCCTGTAAAATATCAATAAAGTATATTTTAAAAAAATGGGCAGAGGACCTGAATAGACATTTCTCCAAAGAGAACATACAGATGGCCAATAGACTTATGAAGAAATGCTCAGTGCCACTAATCATCAGAGAAATGCAAATTAAAACCACAATGAGATATCATCTCACACCTGTCAGAAAGGCTGTCATCAATAAGTCAGTAAACAAGTGTTGGCAAGGTTGTGGAAAAAAGGGAACCCTCATGCACTGTTGGTGGGAATACAGACTGGTGCAGCCATTATGAAAAACAGTATGGAGGTTCTTCAAAAAATTAAAAATAGAACTACCTTATAACCCAGCAATCCTACTTCTGGGTATTTATTCTAAGAAATCCAAAACACTAATTTAAAAAGATATATGTATCCCTATGTTCATTGCAACATTATTTACAATAGCCAAGATATAGAAATAACCTAAGTATCCATCAACAGACAATTGGATAAAGAAGAAGTGATATATATGTATACACAATGGAATATTACTTGTCCATAAAAAATGAAATCTTACCATTTGCAGAAACATGGATAGACCTAGAGGGTATTATGCTAAGTGAAATAAGTCAAACAGAAAAAGACAAATGCCAGGTGATTTCACTTACATGTGGAATATAAAGAACAAAATAAACAACAACAAAAAAAACAGAAACAGACTCATAGATAAAGAGAACAAACTGATGGTTGTAATATGAGAGGGGGTTTAGGGTTTGAGTGAAAAAGGTGCACTGACCACCAGGGGGCAGACGCTGAGTGCAGGACCTGCCCCCTGGTGGTCAGTGCACTCCCACAGCCAACCTCCCCTGGTCCCTCCCCTCATCCAGCAGGCCCCGTCCAGCAGCTGGTAGTCCCCAGCCAGCCAGCCCCAAGAAGTGCAAATTGACAGTTACAAAATAGTCATGGGGCTGTAAAGTACAGCATAGGGGATAGAGTCATATATCTATATATATAAAAAGCCAGCAACTGGAACGATGTAACGACCAGAACAACCGGTCACTATGATGCCCACTGGGGCCCATTTGGGGGTGGGACCGGCTGGCCAACCTCCCTTGGCCCCTCCCCCCTGCTGGTCCCACCCCTGATCACCCCCTCACCCCAATAGGGGGTGGGGTCAACCAACCAACCTCCTGCAGCCCCTCCCCCTGGCCAGCCCCACCCCCGATGGTCCCCCACCAATCAGGGGTGGGGCTGCCTGGCCAACCTCCCATGGCCCCTCCCCAGACCTATTTGGGGACAGGGCCAGGCGGCCCACAGTCCCTCCCCATGGCCAGCCCCATCCCCAACTGGCCCCCCCCAATTGGGGGCAGGGCCTGCCAGCCAATCTCCCGCGGCCCCTCCCCCCAGCCAGCCTGGCTCTAATCAGGCCCCAATTGGGGTGGGCCGGCTGGCCAACCTCCTGCCATCTCCTCCTTCCAACAGGCCCAGCCCCGATCCGCCAATTGGGTCTGGGCCAGCCGGACCCCACCCATGCACGAATTCATGCACTGGGCCTCTAGTATTGTAATAACTATGTAGGGTGCCAGGTGGGTAGTAAACTTATTCAAGTGATCACTTCATCTATAAATATAAAAAGCCTAAGCGACCGTTACAACCAAATGACCGAAACAACTGGAATAACCAGTTGACCAGTTGCTATGATGTGCACTGACCACCAGGGGGCAGACGCTGAGTGCAGGACCTGCCCCCTGGTGGTCAGTGCACTCCCACAGCCAACCTCCCCTGGTCCCTCCCCTCATCCAGCAGGCCCCGTCCAGCAGCTGGTAGTCCCCAGCCAGCCAGCCCCAATCAGAACTGGGCGAGATGGCCCCAATAGGCCTTGATCACTGGCCAGTCCTAGGGACCCCGCCCATACATGTATTTCATGCACCAGGCCTCTAGTAAGTTATATGATTGTCTACCACTATACTGTACACCTGAAACTAATGTAATATTGAATGTCAACTGTAATTGAAAATGTTTTAATTAAAAATAAAAAAAGAATCCTAGTTCTAGAATGGGTCAAAGAGGAGTGTGGGGAGAATCAAAACAGGCAGTTGTGGAGGGGACTGTTGTGATGAGAGGGAGGGGCAAACGAGGGATGGCTGAGGAAGAGAGAGAAGTGAGGGCAGAAGGGGAGACAGATCCGGTGATGGGGTCTAGCTTTTGAAAGGAACAGGGACCCTCATCCATTGTCCTGGAAGGAAGACAGTGAGATGGGTGAGATGTAGGTCAAGCTGTCTGGAAGGTGAGGGAGTGACTGATGATGGCTTCTATTTTCTCAGGAAAGAATCAAGTGAGGAGACAAGAGTGAGAGTCTGTGAGGGGAATAATAAACCAGACTTCCCAGGATGAGAGAGGGTGTATGACAGGCCATATAGGCACCCATTTGAGGTTCAAAGAGAAGCCAGTCAGCCCAGCAAACACCAGGTATATTCTAAAGGGATTCTAGTCATTTTCTCAAACGTTGCAGGTTTGTTTGGCAGAGCTGAAACCATACTGCACATACAACTTTATATCTGCTGTTTTACACTTTACGGGGTAGGAGGAGCACATCCCTGTGCCTTTATAAACTCTGCAAACATCGATTTTAGAACTTAGAAATAATCCACGGAGTGGATGTTCCATGGGTAATTTAACCTTTCCCCCTTTTATTGGACATTTCAAGTGTTTCCTGGCCATGACTGTTGCCATGCTGAAAGAGGCGGCGTGTGTCTGGTTAAGAAGGAAGCAAATAAGTTACAAGGCAGAGCTGGGACCCCATCAGGGAAGCATGGGAATTGGTGTGGCTGACAGCTCACATGCTGGGCTTTCCTGGACATGAGGACAAAGAATGGAACAGCAAAGCAAGTATCTCTGGCTTCTCAAAGTGCCCCATGGTTCAGGTGTGGGGCATGGGAGAATTAAGGTGGGGAGAGGGCCCCGGAGAAAAGGGAGGGCCAGGTGTATGACCCCTGAACCGTTTACAGTTTAAACACGTATTGCAACAGCCATGTTTGAGGTGACAACAGGGCCCTTCACGTGCCTGTTTCCCCCACAATAGAAGTCCTTTTGCCACCCCACCCTTCCTGGAAGGGGCACTGCCCCAGCACACCTGGCCATGGGCAGAGTATCTAGGGACCCAGGTGCCCTCCACAAAGCCCAGCAGGAGGGGGCCTCTCAGCTGTGTGAGGATGGAATGGGTGAAATAGTGGGCTCACCTGCCCAACAGAGGCTGGGGGGCCACTTGGAGGGATGTTTTCCAGGGGAGCCAGCCCTGGGTGGAGGCCGCTTGCTCTGGGACTGGCCCAGACCCCTTCCAACTTTGAGGTTCTGTGATTTAACAGTGCATTCACTGAAGCCCCACTGTGAGCCGAGGCCAGAGGAGTAATCCCCCACTGATGGAGTGCCTACTGTGTGCCAAACACTGGGCTTCCTGTGCATGCTGTCACCTCATGTCAGGACAGGCCAGTGAGGAAAGAATCATCACCCATCTAAGAGAGGGGAACCAGGAGGGGCAGCCCCAGGCTTCCCCTGCAGCCCAGGGTGCCTGAGGGAGAACCCCACAGCATAACCCTTTCCTGTAGCATTTACGCCCCATGAGAAAAGGGCCTGGGTAGCAGGTGTTAGGCACCAGGTGGCACCTGGTAGCTGAGGTGAGAGGTTCTGTCTTAGAGCCAAGGAGTTCAGTGTCCCCATCCCTTGGGCTGGCGGGGGCAGAGCTGGAGGCCAGGGGGTGCCAGGTCTTGTTTGTGTGTGTTTGTGGGATTTGAGTTTCTGATAGATGGTAATCATTGCCAGGCCTCCCCAGCTGGAACTGGAGCAGGCACAGCGCCAGGGCCTGCCGACCTCAGGACAAGTATAAGAGCCAAAGAGGACCTGGAGCCAGGCCAGGACAGAGATGCCAGCCACCTGCGGGGACACCAGGATGCAGAGCTAAAGCTGAGGCATTCGGACCGCCAGGTGGGCAGGGTCAGTTCTGGAAGTGGCCCCCTCTCTGGAAGATCTGGGAGATGCCCTAAGGAAAACACTGGGCAGCACTGGTTGGAGGAAGTCACCAGAAGTTTAGTTCAGCAGGGTGAGTACGTTTCCATGGTTCCTGCCTTTCCCTACAAGCTCCTCGCCCCTACGAGTAACAGAGTGACTATCTGTCCCAGAGGTGCCAAGTGGAGACTGAGTGGCCACTTGTCAGGAATTTGAGCCCTGGATCTCTCAAAGAAGCAGTGTGTGTGTGTTGTGGGGGAGGGGGAGCAGGGTAGCAGAAGCACTGTCATTTATCCTGTGCTCACCAAACACCAGGCACTGTGGGTTATCTCACTAAGTTGAAGCCAGAGGATGGAGGCCTGGCTTAGCATCCCAGTTCTTGAGGTATTACCTTCATTAACTCTTAAAACAGCCCTATGAGGTAGACATTGTACAGATGAGGAGACAGAAGCACAGAGATGTTAAGTTACTAGTACTTGCCCATGGACACACAGCAAGTAAGTGGCAAAACCAGGATGTGTACTGACTCCAAAGCCTGTGCTCTTAACCTCCGTATTATGCTATCATGTGGCTGTGGTAAGTCCCTTCCACTTTCCGAGGGGCAGTTTCCTTATCCTAGATTCAGGGTGTAAGATATTGCCCTGAGATTCCCTAAAGTTACCTGGACATGGATCAGCTTTAAACACCAGGAAACCTTTTTGGAAACATTTGTCAAAAGCTATGAGCCCTAGCTGGTTTGGCTCAGTGGATAGAGCGTCAGCCTGTGGACTGAAGGGTCCCAGGTTCGATTCCAGCCAAGGGCACATGCCTGGGTTGTGGGCTTTATTCCCAGTAGGGGATGTGCAGGAGGCAGCCAATCAATGATTCTCTCTCAGCATTGATGTTTTTATCTCTCTTTCCCTCTCCCTTCTTCTGTGAAATCAATGAAAATCTATTTTAAAAGACAACAACTATGTGTATAATACCTTTTGATCCAGCATTCAACTTTGGAAATTTATCATAAAGGATATAATTGGATTTATGAATAAGGAAGTTCATTATAGTTTTCCTTATAATCACAGAAAATTAGAAGCAAACAAATTTGGGGAAAAAATCATGTACATCCTATGATGAAATAATAAGCAGCCATTAAAAGCATATGTTCAAAGGGTACTGAATGTTCTTGGGAAATTCTCATTTGTTAAGTGGAAAAAGCACTTTATAAAACTATACATGGGTATGATCTACTTATAAATATGTGTATATATAGATTTATGAAACAAATATAAAAGACTAGAAAAAATACCCCTAGGGGTTGAGAGTTTATCTCTTGAGAGATGGAAGTATGCATATTTTTAAATTTTTCTTTCTTTTTTTAAAAAAATATGTGACTGGCTGCCTCTTGTACGACCCCTACTGGGGATCGAGCCCGAAACCCAGGCATGTGCCCTTGACTGGAATCAAACCTGGGACCCTTCAGTCCCCAGGCCGATGCTCTATCCACTGAGCCAAACCGGCTAGGGCTATATTTTTCTTTATTCATGTCTAGATTCCTCAAATTTTCTACAAACATACACGTGTACTACTTTTTTAATTAGAAAAATTACCGTAGGGGTTTTTTTTTTAAACTATGGTTTTATTGATCTTTTTTTTTTTTTTTTTTTTTAGAAAGAGTGGAAGGGAGAGGGATAGAGATATTGAAACATGAGAGAGAAACTGTGATTGGCTGCCTCCTGCACGCCCCCTACTTGGGATGGAGCCCACCGCCAGGGCATGTGCCCTGACTGGGAATCATACTGGTGACCAACCTCCTGGTTCATGGGTTGATGCTCAACCATTTAGCCACACCAGCCGGGCTGCTTCTGGTTTTTTTTTAATCTGATTTTTGGCTTGGGCAGCCCTCTCTGTTATAATGCACTCGTTGACTTGAAGAGGGAACTGAATCGCAGGCTGTCCGTATTGCGAGGGCTTCTGAGATGATCTGGTCCACCGGGTTACATGTGGGGAAGTGAGGCCCAGGGGTGCCAGGGACTTGTCCAAAGTTCCTAGGCCAGACTGCTAGAAGGGCAAGGAGGCAGAAGGGAATCACTCCTAGAATTTACTGTTTGTGGCTAACGTGTTCATAACTAACATGCAAGTGAGGCCATGAATGGCAAGTGTAGCTGACCTCACAGACACACCCAGTGACAACTCAGGCTGGCAGTGACAGGTGAGAGTGAGCAAAGGGCAGCTGGGTGGGCATGGAGCAAGCCAGGTGTGCCCCAGACTTCTACCTCTCATCTGTCAGCCTCACCCAGGGGCGCTTCCTCCCGGTAGGACTGAGGCCTCGCGCTCACTGCTGGCAGCTGGATTCAGTGTGCTTTCTCGGGAGAATGAAAGGACTTCGCTGGCGTTATACTCGGCTGGTAAGGGGTCCAGCTTGGGCTGGTGTTAGGTCAGGACAGGTGGGGGACGGGAAGCTCTCTGGCAGGGTGGGGCCTGAGCTAGGGATGAATGCAGGCAGGTGATTTGTTCCTCTTCCAAGTCCCTCCCCAGCTGGCCTGGGGTTCAGAGCACAAACTCAGGAACCCAGGGCCTTCTCTCCCAGACCCCCAAGGAGCACAGACTGCTGTTCCGTTTCTTCCTCCCTCGAGTGGGTGCCAGACGGAGCTCTGTCCGGAAGCCCCACACAGCTAGGAACCCCTCCATAGGCCTGAACCTGGGGAACAGGAAAGCAATGTCTGAAACAGAGTGGAAGCTCAAATGAATGAATGAATGAATGAATGAATATAATAACATACATGCCCCCTGACTCATATACCAGTACATATATGGGGTATCCCCCAAAAATGTATGCACACTTTAACAGCTGATAATACACTTCATTTTCACTCCTTTCCAGGTTTATCTGATTTGAAATAATGGGTGAAGCTAGACTAAGCTTTAAACAAAGAAAATTTATCCTAAAATGCCACTAGACTTTTTTTTAATGGGATCCATAAAAGATAAAATTTATGGTTCAAAATCAGCAACAGTCCATGAATTGAGGGCACACAAATACTGAACAAAATGATTCTTTTTTAAAAAAATGTTTTCAAGCATATTAGCCCTTTTCTTTTCTTTTCAATATGTTTTTGATTTCAGAGAGGAGGGGAGAGGCAGGGAGAGACAGAAACATGAATGATGAGAGAGAATCATTGATCGGCTGCCTCCTACACACCCCACACTGGGGATCGAGCCTGCAACCCAGGCATGTGCCCTGACTGGTAATTGAACCATGACTTCCTGGTTCATAGGTTGGTGCTCAACCACTGAGCCACGCCTGCCGGGCCAAAATGATTCTTGATGTTTGGAATTCCATTACTTCGAGTTACCAGCTGTGCCTGGACCAGAACAGTCATCAGTTTGAAAACAGGCATTAACAACAACAAAAAAAATTATTCATTTCTATAGATTCTTTTGAATTTTGAAAATGAACTGTATGTTAATAAACACCGACTTTAGACCTAAACTGCTGCCTCGCACAACAATTTCAAAACTACAACTAAAAGACAGAACGTCTATCACCCAGAACCACGGGAAAGCTGGCTGAGTGGAAGTTCTACAACTAGAAGGAAAGAGCAAACAGCATTGAGGGGTGCACAAGCGCTGAAAAGCTGAGGTACGGAGACGCACGAATTGGGCTGGCGACGGGTGACTGAAAGCGCTGCTGTTTTCAACCCGAAGGGAGATAAGCTCCCGATTACTCCGAACTCGTTTCTGGGGAGACGCAGGGGACCCAAACTCCTACAGGGAGAAGCTGGACTGTCTGCCGTGGGGTCGGAAAGTGAGGGAGGCTTGCTTGCAGGGCTGCGCGCAGGAACAATTGTTTATTGTGCTGGGGCGCGGGACGCGGGGACAGGGTCGGAGCCACAGAGCCGGCTTACTGGCAGCCATCGCTGTTTGCCACGCCCTAGCCTAGTCACGCCCTGAGACCCCGCCCTGCACAATCTACGAACCCACCCAAGCTCCAAGCAGCAGCTTTAGCATATGAATGGCCTGCCCTATCGCAGCTTAACCTAGCAAACTTGCAGCCCGGATCAGACAGCTCCAAAACCTCCAAACTCCAAGCAAAGAGGAGAAAACTGTAGTTCTTGCTGTAGCTCCTGCTGGGTGGCCTCAGACAGTAGCTGACCTGCACCCCATTGGAGATCCAGAAGCCAGTGTACCTAGTGGTCAGTGTGAGACACCAGATTTCAACTCCTCACATCCATAAGTGATACATTCAAGAGGCAGACTCAGTGAGCACCAAAGCCCCACTGAAACAAGCCCTGCACCATAAGCGTGTCTCCAGCGCAGCAGTTCTTCCATTATAGACACAGCGGGTCCTCACAGCCAATTGGCCTGGAGGTCAATTCCTCCCAGTGTACCAACAGCAATCAAGGCTTAACTACACCAAGACTTTGCACTCAGCCCACAAAGGGGTGTACCAAAGGCGTCCACCTCAGGTGATTGGGGAGGCTGAGCTACTGGCCCCTATAGGTCACCTACCACACAAAGCCACTCCATCAACATAAGGAAGCAGCAAAATGCGGAGACAAAGAAACATGTCACGAATAAAAGAAATGGAGGAAAGCAAACTAATGGACGACATAGTGTTCAGAACCACATTTATAAGGTTACTCAAGAATCTTCTAAAAACCGCCGAGAAACTTGATGAGACCTTCAAGGACCTTAATGAGAATGCCAAAAAAATGGAAAAGGACCAGTCAGAAATTAAGCATACACTGTCTGAAATAAAGAATATACCAAAACTCAACTGTAGATCAATGTACCCCAAGAATCAAACCAAAGATCTGAAATATGAGGAAACAAAAAACACCCAACCAGAAAAACAAAGAGAAAAAATCCAAAAATATGAAGATAATGTAAGGAGC
Source organism: Plecotus auritus (assembly GCF_963455305.1). Classification (NCBI taxonomy): domain Eukaryota; kingdom Metazoa; phylum Chordata; class Mammalia; order Chiroptera; family Vespertilionidae; genus Plecotus; species Plecotus auritus. The sequence continues at coordinate 59,905,602 of NC_137782.1, read as the reverse complement.
CTCTGGGACAACTTCAAGCGTACCAACATCCGAATTTTTGGGGTGCCAGAAGAAGAGAAAGAGCAAAATATTGAAAACCTATTAGAAGAAATAATGACAGAAAACTTTCCCTACCTGGTGAAAGAAATAGACTTACAAGTTCAGGAAGCGCACAGAACCCCATACAAGAGGAATCCAAAGAGGACCACACCAAGACACATCATAATTAAAATGCCAAGAGCAAAAGACAAAGAGAGAATCTTGAAAGCAGCAAGAGAAAAACGGTTAGTTACCTACAAGGGAGCACCCATACGACTGTCAGCTGATTTCTCGGCAGAAACTATGCAGGCCAGAAGGGAGTGGCAACAAATATTCAAAGTGATGAACAGCAAGAACCTACAACCAAGATTACTCTACCCAGCAAAGCTATCATTCAGAGTTGAAGGTCAGATAAAGAGCTTCACAGACAAGAAAAAGCTAAAGGAGTTCATCACCACCAAACCAGGATTACATGAAATGCTGAAGGGTGTTCTTTAAGAAGAGGAAGAAGAAGAAAAAGGTAAAGATAAAAATTATGAACAACAAAATGACATCAAATACATACCTACCAACAAGTGAATCTAAAAATCAAGTGAATAAAAAATCTGAAGAACAGAATGGACTGGTGAATATAATAGAATCAGGGACATAGAAAGGGAGTGGACTGACAATTCTTAGGGGGGAGGGGGTGTGAGGGGTGCGGGAAGAGACTGAACAAAAAGCTTACACCTATGGATGAAGACAGTGGCAGGGGATAAGGGCATGGGGTGGGGTGGGGAATCAGGTGGAGGGGAGCTAGGGGGAAAAAAAGAGGAACACCTGTAATAATCTGAACAATAAAGATTTATTAAAATAAAAAAAAAATAAACACCGACTTTATAATCATTCGAAGTGTGTATACATTTTGGGGGGACACCCTGTATTTATACAATCCCAACTCACACTCACAAATACATTGACAGGTAAACACAAAGTTACACTCAACACCGCCTCACATTGATTTGCCTACACAACTCTATTTTAAGGGAACACACACATACACATGGACAATCGCACATTTTACACAAACTGCACATGCCTCACCTATGACAACATGATTGTTTCACTGGCTGACAGGGAAGCCTTGGGGTCTCGTTGTCTTCCTTTGGAAAATGGGAATAATAAGCAGCACATTATTAGGATTCTTGGGGAAATTCGGAGAGATCATGCACAGCTAGCACTTCACACGGGCCTGGTCAAGTGTGTGCTGATCAATGCCAGCCACTCTGGTTCTTACTATTATGATCATTATTTCATGTACCATCTTACATAGCACCCAGGCCATGTGCCCTGACTGGGAATCGTGCCCTTCTCTCCTGCCCCCGAGCTGAGAACTGGATCCCTGGCACCCACCTTGGGTCCAGAGCAGACAGGCAGACAAACCACAGGGCCCACGGCCACAACTGATGGGCGTGTGTGATTCCAACCTTAGCTAGCAGGTACCTGGGAGGAAGCCGGCTGGCAGGACTGGGTCTTGTCTGTGATGGACCCTTCCCAGCCTCCTCTGGCTGGGCTGGTAGTTAAAGGGGCCTGGGCAGGGGTAGCTGAGGCTCTCAGGCCTGGGAGATGTGGGAGCTGGTGTCTCCTGTCCCTTGACTCGCCAGGCCTCTTTGTGTCTTCACAGCCCAGCCAGGTGGAGAACACTCTGTCTGGAGAGGAGGGTGAGGAAGGGGAAGAGGAAGAGGAAGAGGAAGAAGAAGAGGAGAAGGAGGCAGCCCCGGCTCCAGCCCCAGCTCCTGAAGATCCCCTGGAGCCCCAGTTGGCAGAAGCCAGCCAGGTTCTGGGACCCTCGGAGATTAGGCAGGTTCGGCCTGGTTTATGGTGCGAGGATTTCAGCCCTGAGACTGAGAGTCCCACCCGCCTGTCCCACTCCCAGCCAGACACCTGGGATCACTCCTGCTCTGAACCCAGCTCACTGTGTCACCCTGGGCAAGCCATTTCTCATCTGGGCTTCCCTTTGCCACTTGTCAAACAATCCAGTAATAACGGCAACGCCATCTTCACTGGGCCAAGTGAAGGATGTATGAAATAAGCTAATGTTTAAGTAGAACCAGCCCTTGGGAGGGATGAGAGGATAAGGGGAGAGGGATTAGGAGAAGGGACTCAGCATCTCATCTATTCTCCAGCCACTAGAGGCCAGGGTGACCAAGGGGAGAGAGACCGGACCTGGGTTCAAATCCTGACTCTGCCACTTGCTCCCCAAGTGGGCTTTAGACAAGCTGATCCCCTCCCCTAGCCTCATCTGTAAAATAGTCCCTCTCTGGGGGCTACTCCTAACAGGTGTGAAAGTCCCCTGGAAACAGGAAACTACTCTGTAAAGTGTAAAGTACCTTGCTTGTGTGAGTGGTGGCTGTTTAACCTCCCTGGGACTACTTCCCCCACCCCCACACCCGCCCAGGGATAGTAGAAGGAGACTGGGAGGATGAGGATCCCCCACTCACCTCCAGACCTGTCCCCAGCTCAGCCTCCACCTCCCCCCGAGAGTCACTGGATATTCTTGGAGTCTGGCCTTCTGCACGGCAAGGGACGGCTTCAGTCTGCAGAGCCTGTACAGGCAGATGGAGGGCCACAGTGGGCCCGTGCTGCTGGTGCTGAAGGACCAGGATGGGCAGGTGAGCTGGGCTGGCGAGTGTTAAGGAAAGGATGTGTGTAGATGGGCCCTTGAGGGCCTCTCCACCCTCCAGCACTGCCCCAGGCTCCCCACTTGCCCCTCTAGGATGAGCCTATATTACCAAGCTTGGAAATTGGGTTTCCAGGGGATCACCTATTTCCTTCCAGCTGCAAAACACACACTCTTCCGCTTTCCAGGTATTTGGGGCCTTCTCCTCCTCAGCTTTTCGACTCAGCAAAGGGTTCTACGGTACTGGCGAGACATTCCTCTTCTCCTTCTCCCCACAACTGAAGGTGATGTTCCCACCCTTGCGGGAGCGGTTGGGAGGGGTCTATGGCAGGACAAAGGTCCCAGGGTCCCAGTGGCCCCCCAGCTCCATCCCCTGTGCTGGGGTGCCTGGTGTCCTCCAACCTTCCCACAGAGGGAAGGCAGGAGGGCTGTGGCAGGCAGAGCACCCGCCTTGGCCTGCCCATCTTTGTGTGTGTGTTTGTTTAAATAATCACTAGGTCCTTGGCAACCACTTACTGGCTCTGCGAGGAAGAAGTTTGTTGCTCACCAGATACAGGCTGGAAAGACAAGTTTAATCAAAGGGCAGGTAGATCTGGGGGTGCTGCGAGTGAGGATGGAGGAGAAGGTGTGAAGGTTGAGGGGAGAGCAAGTATCAACTAGTGATCATGAGAGTGGAAAGGGAAGCCCAGGAGAGAAAACTAGAGACGAGGAGGAACAGCCAGACAATGCTGATGGGAGGGCTGAGACTGAATTTTAAAACAAGCCAGGTACTTTGGCATGTGCTTTCCTCCAGCAACATTCAGCTCTTCCGGTTCAGGCAATGGAGAGCGTGCAGAGTGGAGGGAGGGTTCGTCCATGATGGGTTTGGCCAAGCTGTTTTAACCGAGGAGAGAGGGAAAAGGAAGTCGAAGGGAGTGGAAATACAAAACGGAGGGAGAAATAGTGCTGGATACTTTGGTTTGCGATTAGGTACCTCCTCTCCAGTGCACAGACCAAGACACCTACAGACACACCCAGCAACACAAACATCTGGATGCATCATGAGGAGGTGACGAGGAGCTATGGACTGCCTTGCTATAGGCAAATGCACCCTACCTATTGCATTGCCTGGTAATCTCATCAGGAAAGAGGAGAGGGGTCTGTTGTCCATAGTGAACCCACGCTGGAGACTAGTCATCGCTGCCTGCCTTCCGGGGTTCGCATACTAGAATTCTAGAATTTTCCTCTTACTGAACTGACAACTCCTTGGCAGAATTCTTTGTTCCTCTTCGTCTTCCCCAACCTTTTAATGGCACAAGGTCCTAGAGCTCAGTTTTGGGTTCCCCGCTCTTCTCTGACTGCCCTCTTTTTCTTCAAGGTCCTATCCATTCTTACAGTTTTCTGTGCCGTCCATGTGCTGATGGCCTCTTCCCCTGGACTCCAAACTCACATACATCCAAACACTACCCAGTGGCTCCACAAATCTCAAACATGGCATTTCAAATCTCACAGGTCCAAAGCTGAGCTCCTGACTCTCCCCCATAAAATAGCTCCTCCTGCCATCTTCCCCAACGAAGTTCATTGGCACCTCCATCTTTCCCGCTGCTGAGGCCAAAAATTTTGGAGTCCTTCTTAACATCTCTTCTACACCTTACATCTGAGCTGCCAACGAATTCTGACTGTCCTGCCTTCTCTTTCTGTCTATATCCAGAATCCACCACTTTTCACCATGCCCTTTGCAGTCATCATGGTTCAAGCCACCATCATTTGTTTGCCTGTGTTCTTGCTCTAGCCTCCTAATACTTCTACCTTCAATCATCACAGTAGATGAAATGATCCCTTTAAAAGCTAAGTCAGAGCATGTCACTGACTCCACGCTGCCAATGGCTTCCTTTCTCACTCGGAGAAAAGCCAAAGCCTTTACAATAACCTACAAGTCCCTGTATCTTCTGGCCTCTCGCTGTTGTTTCTTTTTTTAAAAATATGTTTTTATTGACTTTTTAGAGAGAGAGAAAGGAAGAGGATAGAGAGGTAGAAACATCAACGAGAGAGAAACATCACCAATTGGCTGCCTCCTGCACACCCCCTACTGGGGATCAAGCCCGCCCTTGGGTATGTGCCATGACTGGGAATTAAACCAGTGACCTTTGGTTCATGGATTGACACTCAACCACTGAGCCACACCAGCTAGGCTTTACCTCACTGTGCTCTAGCCACACTGACCTCTGAGCTGGTCATTAAACATGCTGGCCTGCTACTGCCTCGGGGCCTTTGCATATGATGTTCTGCCTATAGTGCCCTCCGTTGGATGTCCACACGGCTTAGTTCTCACCTCCTTCAGTTCTCTGCTCAAATGTCACCATCTCAGAAAGGCCTCCCCTGGTCACCTGATTTAAATTTATAATACTGCACCCCCTGGAACCCCCGTTTGCCCTTTTCTACCTTTTTCTCCTTAGCATCTGTCACTACCTAACATACTATTTATTTTACTTATGGATTTGCCCCCTCCAACTAGAATGGAAGTCCCATGAGGCAGGCATTTTTGTCTGTTATGGTCACCATTCTACCCATTCATTACCTAAAACAGCACCTGGTGCTAAATGCTAAAAAAAGAAATGAGTAATTTTCTCAGGGGCTTGCTATCTGTCTTCCTAGCCTATTGTTATGGAATCTCACCTTTTCGAAAACTGGTTAACTTGTGCCTGTCTTTGATCTTTTGGGACTTAGGTTCTTCATGAATTCCCAGTAGTTCCTTGATCACTACTGCAAGCAGCATCATGAAGATGGTCTTAATTCCTTTTGTAGCAATGTTTACCTTACTCCTTCAAGTTCGAAGGTCATGTTCCTTGATGAAAGTAGAAGAGGACTTGAATAGTTCTGTCTTCTTATGGTCACTTGTTAATATTATCTCATCTCTTCTGAGACCAGGCTTATCTTTTATTAGTACTTTTTTTTTTTTTTTGCTAAAAATCCTTTGGTTGTTCATAGCATTTTTTTTTTACAACTAATTATAAGTAATAATATACTATGCTTTTGCAGCCCTTTAAAAATCTTTGTATTAACTGAATTGACTCTTGAGTAATTTATTTGTTCAATAAACATCTATACCACCCTGGCTGGGTAGCTCAGTTGGTTAGAGCGTTGTCTGATACACCAAGGTTGCAGGTTCAATCTCTACTCAGGGCACATATTAGATGCAACCAATGAATGCATAAATAAGTAGAATAACGAATCGATGTTTTTCTCTCTAAAAAAAATCAATAAAAACAAACAAACAAGAGAACACAACTATACTATGTTTTAGGAATACTGCCAGGAATCAAGACAGCTCTCACAGAGCTTATATGTTAGGGGGCAAGCAATGACACATGAACAGGGGCACTTCAGTGAGAAAGGAAAAAAGGTCTGGGAGGAAGGGCTACTTTAAATAGGGTGGTCCAGGAAATTTTTCTGAGATATTTAAGATAAAAGATGAGAAGTGAGCCATTTGAGGATCTGCAGGAAGACCATCTGGGCATAGGGATCAGTAGGCGTGAAGGTCCTGAAGCAGGAAAAGCTTTGGGTGTCCCAGGGTCAGAAAGGCCGGTGTAGCTGAAGTGCAGTAAGGAAGGGAAGAGGTCAGAGAGAAAATCAGGGTTCTGAGCCGGCTTGGCTTCCAGCTATAGTGAGGAGTTGGATTTTGTTCCCATTGCACTGGGAAGCCATTGGAGGGCTTTAGGCAGAGGAAAGATAATATCTGATTCGATTCTGAATCGATCACTTGGAGTGCAGTGTAGAGACAGGCTGTGGGCAGGAGACAGTGGAAGCTGTGATCCAGCAAGGAATGACTTGGCATGGATGTGTGGGCAAGAATGAGTAGAGATGGATAGGACAGAAATGGTGGTAGTCAGGGGGTGTCTGGGGTGGGCCTGCAAGACTTGCTGGGTGTGAGGCAGCACTGGGGGATGGGCGGGCTTGGTGCTACCTCCAGTGAGAGATGAGGAGACAGTTAGTTAATGGTAGAATTAGGGCCCGACTCCTGACCCGGGCTTTTCTCCTCCTCTCTCCAGCTTTGGAAGCAGTAAGTGTCAGAGGTTCTGTTCTATTACTAGAACAGAGGGGCTAGTGGATTCAGGCTGGAGAGCAAAAGGAGGTGAATTCCAGAGACTGGCAAAAAATCTCAAGAGCCAGGAGCCCAGAATACTTGGGGGGGCCTGGATGTTCAATTCCCTTTACAATACTGCCACCCAGTGATGTGGAGTTGAGCTGCAGGGCAGTAACTGGAGCCTTTTTCTGTTATGCCAGGTCTTTAAGTGGACAGGAAGCAACTCCTTCTTTGTGAAAGGAGACTTGGATTCACTGATGATGGGCAGTGGCAGGTGCGTGTCTCAGTCCTCCCTGAGTCTCAGGGTGGTCTGTGTTCTGGTCCCTTCTCTTGTCCAGAAAGGCTGAACGAGGTTGTCTCATAAAATGGGGAGGCTGGTGGTTAACTTTCAGGCCTCTCCCTTCAGCAGCCCCTCAACTTCCCTCTAAGACAACATTGAGGAAAAAAGGATGGCATGACGCTCCCTCTGAGTGTTTGCAGTTGGTGACAGCTTAGTCCGAATTTATGTCACTTTGGGAAGAGCATTCCATGTGGTTGGATGAGGGTAGCCTCAAATTTAGCTGTCAGTACCGTAATCCTAGGGAATGTAACTCACTGGAGTCTGTCCAGGAACCCTGCCTAAGGGTGTGTATATGTGTGTGTTGGGGGTGGGAAGTGGAGTGGGTTAGGAGGAAAAGGTTAGTCTTGCCCCTGGTATGACCTGCAAATTGAGGCAGAATCAATCCTATCCTGAGGGCAAAGATGACAACACTGATCAGGACCAGGCAGCTGCCTGAACAGCCTCCAGAGGCAGCTGGACACAGGACACACCAGCTTTCTCTGCCTTGCAGTAACTCACTTCCCAGCTCCAGCCTAGGTATGCTGCCAGGTAAAGGAATATGCTCTCTGAAGTGTTTTGGGCTCAGAGTCCACATCTGTGAGATTCACTCCTTTGGTTAAACCTTGCCATCTTGCCGAAACCGGTTTGGCTCAGTGGATAGAGCGTCGGCCTGCGGACTGGAAGGTCCCGGGTTCGATTCCGGTCAAGGGCATGTACCTTGGTTGCAGGCACATCCCCAGTGGGAGGTGTGCAGGAGGCAGCTGATCGATGTTTCTCTCTCATCGATGTTTCTAACTCTCTATCCCTCTCCCTTCCTCTCTGTAAAATATCAATAAAATATATTTAAAAAAAAAAAAAAACCTTGCCATCTTGCCCTAGCCAGTTTGGCTCAGTGGTTGGAGTGTCGACCCATGAGGGTCCTGGGTTTGATTCTGGTCAAGAGCAGGCTAGATTCTCCACACTCCAGGGCATGTGCAGGAGGCAAACAATGAATGCCTTTCTCATGTCGATGTTTCTCTCTCTATATCTCTCCCTCTCCTTTCTACTCTTTATAAAAATCAATGGAAAAATATCCTTGGGTGAGGATTACCAACAACAACAAAAAGCAAAAAAAGAAAACAAACCTTGCCATCTTAAATACATTCCAAATGTTCTAAAACTGTGGTGAGTGTTGCACCACTGTATATATTTATTAAAACCACTGAACTGTAAAAAAACAACAACAACAACAAAAAACCCACAACTCTAAAACCTGTGGGGAATAATGTGTGGAGTCTCTAACAAGTTAGGATAAATCGGTTTAAAGGACTTTGAAATGTAAGCCGTCATGGTGTGGATCTGAAAGGTCTCAACACCCAGGAGAGAGCCATGCCAAGACTTTCCTCTTCTCTTTAGTGGCCACTTTGGGCTGTGGTTGGATGGAGACTTGTATCACGGAGGAAGCCACCCCTGTGCGACCTTCAACAATGAGGTACTGGCCCGGCAGGAGCAGTTCTGCATCAAGGAGCTGGAGGCCTGGGTTCTGAGCTGATGGCCCCACAGTGGGCAGCTTCCTGAGGTAGCAGGTGCTCCGACCTGCTCATGGATGCCGTCCAGGTCCTTACATGGGGCAGGCCATTCTGTCCAAAAACACGGATGGTGAAGTGTCCTAGTGCTGACTGTGGCTGTGAGCCACCCTCCCCGGTGGCCTGGGGACCAAGACAGGCATGGGGCCGGAACGGAAGGAGTGAAAGCCAGTTACACCTCACCTGAGCAGGGCAAAGTCCCTCATGAAAATTATATTTCAAAAAATTATGCAACTAATACATGTTTATTGTAGGAAAAAAAAACCAGAAGGCATTAAAAATGTAAATTGCCAAATTTAACCACCCCCCAAAACACTACCATTTTCATGTATAACCTTCCAGACAGTTTTTCATGGAGATATATATGTATATCTTACAAAAATGGGATTCTACTTTATATGTTTTGGAAATTATTTTAACTTAAAGACTATTGTCAAACCACAGACACCTGGGCTCAGCAAAACTAATAAAGACGCTAGTAGTATCATTCTTTCTCTAGAACAATGAGGGCTGTGTGCTGGGTACTTGCAAATCTCTAATTTCATGAGGAAGATATGAAAGCGGCAAATGAACAATATGCATATTTAATAAAGAAGCTAAAACTCTGTAGATGGGAACCTCGAGAAGTTTAAAACAGAGGGAGGATATGTTTTCGGACACAACAGGAACTCAGAAAACTAAGAAAAATCCATATCCCTTCCCATGCTTGTACCAGAGGAAAACATTCTTTATTATGCTATTGCTTGCCATGACTGAATAAGAAAAGTTAAATAACATACACCCTGTTAAATACCATCCCCTCTCTCACAGACCCAACATAGCATTGAGGTACTAAAAACTACTTGGGTAAATTCCTAGACCCGTTTCCTTTGCACTAAAAGGTCAAAACTCGGCACACAGTGTGAGTGTCATTAAGGAAGACACCTTTGGTTTTAAGATGGAGATACATGATGAAGTTTTATTGCAGGTTTTAATTCCTCACGCAAATTAAGTAACCAGTCATTTAAACTTGCAGTTCTGTTTACAGTCTCAAGGTGATAACATTCAGTAACTTCAAAGACTAAGCTGTTAAAGTCTCCATTTTTATACAAACAGTGAAGATGTTTCTTAAAATAAATCTAACCTTGTAAATGACACATGGTTCTCATCATTAAAATAATTGTAAAAAGCATAAAGTGCAGCTGCCTTATATGCAATAAAGTTATTTATCAGCACAATGATACACAATTGGGATTACAAAATTCCAAAGTAAACCACAATGATTTAAAGGTAGAAGTTGCAAAAATAAAACAATCTTAGCAGAAAAACTACATTCTTAACTATGGGTCTGGGTACACGGAGTCTGAAGCCTAGAGTTCTCCTCACTGGATGTTTTAGAAGCACCATGGCCAAACAGGTATGGCCCAGTACCATGGCTGACTTCACCTGTGCTTCTCGAGCCCCCATGTGAACACATCCCCACCTACATGGCATCACAGTGGAGTGAGAAAAGGGTTTTAATTATTCTCCTATTAATTAGGGTCAACTCTTGATTATCTACCTCGGGGTGGAGGAGGGGGAGTGAGACTATACAGAATGGCAGACATTCCGAATATTTTTCACTCTAGTGTCAACAGAACCTGGTTATTGGCTTCACTCCTAAGAGTCGGGATAATCTGCTGGCCTGTGTTCTGAATTCTTCCCTTCCTCCACTCACTCCTGCCAGAGCCAGGGCTGGCTCCCATAAGAGGTGAAGGGCTCACAAAAAAATGACTGCCATTCCTCACTACCTTGCATCTTCAGGATCCTCTGGCCACCACTGGCTTTGGCTCTAATTCCAGACTTTGCTCTTGGTGAATTTCTGTAGAACTGGAAATGTGCGTGGGGGTGGGATGGGGCACTGCTCACCGCAGTGGTGTCCACTCCACTGCTGAAGGTAACGAAATCAATTTACAAAGGGGAACCTGGAATGCCCTGGGTAATCACTCAGCTCAGCACAGGCAGTTCAGTCTTTGCTCTGAAACCATAAGATGCACTGAACCAGCACCAACCAAGTCCAGCTCTGAGCAGCCCTGAGGAAGGTCTCTGTGACGGCCTCCGCTCAGCTCCCGAGATGCAGGAGCAAGTCGGGGTGAGGTGGAGCTCCTTCTCCAGGCTGGGCAGTGGTATAGCCAAGACTTGGGCAGTCAGAGTTTAGGAGAGAAGGAAACTGCCTGGGTCTGGAGCCACAACTGACCCAGAGGACAACCTGGCTTGGGGAATCCCTCTGCCACTGAGGGTAGGGTCTCCTGAAAGGTATTTTATGTCCTACTTCAGAGGCCAGAGGCCTCCGAATTTTTCCAATAAAATTGAATCAGGCTTCTCACCGAAGAGTTGGAGCCCACTCCTGGTTCTCATCTCTTACTGTTTACCACAATTTGGCTAAAAGGGTGAGGGAAGGTGTCTTTCTCTAATGTTTAGATCACGTAAGGGGAGATGTCCTCAAGGTGACATTTCCTCAGAGGCTAGGATTTTGGTTGGTTTTAATCTTGGCTGTTCACGACAATCCCAACTTCAAATTCCAATGTGTGCCCTTGTATCTTTTCTTTTTTTAAAAAACAATCATATGTCACAAAAGTTTTCTAAGAAAATAGACTACTAAAAAAGAAAGGCTTGAATTAATACTAAAAATAGGTAATTTTTTTTTATAGCATACATAGCAAGATTTGCCAGTTACCTTTTAGTTTCTTTGAATAAAAATTGTTTAGCTTCAGCATAGGTATACATTCAAAATATAAAATAAAAAGTACTTGCTCAGCATGGGAGCACTCTCATCAAATTCCCTCAATTACTTAAGAAAATGATTTCTCCAGGTTTCTCTTTACGTGGGTAGAAGCTGGACTTCCAGCTGAATTTGGGCAATTCCATTCCGGTTTCAGAGGTGTTATAAGTGGGGCTATAACATCGCCATCCTGTCAAAGAGAAAAATACCAGGAACAGAGAAAAGCCAGTTTTCATAATTTCAGTGAAAGTCTCGAGTACACGTACTTGTCTTGCAGACTGATCACGTCCAGACCTACTGATTCTTGAGAAACCCCAAATTACATATACACCCTGCATTTGGGTCAAATTAGAAACACCACAGTCCTAAGCAGATAAGAGCTTTGCATAGCAAAAGCCACCAGACCTATTCTTTTCAAAGATGGTCAGAAGCAGCACACTGCCCAGTTCTATAATCCCTCCCTTCATACACCTTCACAGAATACAAACTGTCCTGTTTTCCCAGGAGAAAGAGAGACTTCACTGGACCCCTGTTCCTCCCTTCCCTAGTCCCCCTTTTTAAAATTTTATGTATTGATTTTAGAGAGCAGAAAGAAGAAAGAACGAGAGAGAAACATCGATTTGTTCTTCCATTTATTTATGCATTCATTGGTTGCTTCTTGTATGTGCCCTGACCAGGGATAGAACCCGCAACCTTGCATATTAGGATGATGAGCTACCCGGTCAGGACCTTTGCCCAGTTCCCCTGCAATACATGGTTCTGGTCTATAAGATGGCAAAAATAACAACAAAAAACCCAGGAAGAACAGGTATGTACCTATGGAACTTGAACTTTTCTCTGCGGAGTAGACTATTCAGCATAGACTCTGCCCAAAATGAGGAAGAGTGTAAGAAGCAAGATGTTTTAATACCTGACTCTATCCTAAACCATTCTTGAATTTGTGAACAGATTCTTTTAGGTCATATAAGAGCACAGGATCTTTGACAGCCTTTCGTGCACCAGGAAAGTGATGTTTGTGGTAGAGTGGTGTGCTCATTTGCCTGTTCACTCTCAGATCCACTCATCACCTTCCCTCTGCTCCACTCTGTATTATGGGGCTGCTCTTGTAAACTCCATTTCCCAGCTCCCAACCTATTGGCTTCCAGTTAGGTTTGGCCCATGGGAGGCACTGGTAGAAGACTGCAAAAGAGGAGGGCAGAGCCCGGTTGGCATGGCTCAGTGGTTGAGCATCAACCCATAAACCAGGAGGTCACGGTTCTATTCCCGGTCCAGGCCCATGACCGGGTTGTGGGCTCGGTACCCAATGAGGGGCGTGGAGGAGGCAGCCAATCAATGATTTTCTTTTTTTTTTTTTAAATATATTTTTATTGATTTTTTACAGAGAGGAAGAGAGAGGGATAGAAAGTTAGAAACATCGATGAGAGAGAGACATCCATCAGCTGCCTCCTGCACGTCCACTGCTGGGGATGTGCCCGCAACCCAGGTACATGCCCTTGACCGGAATCGAACCTGGGACCCTTCAGTCCGCAGGCCGACGCTCTATCCACTGAGCCAAACCGGTTAGGGCTAATCAATGATTTTCTCTCATCATTGGTGTTTCTATCTCTCTCTCCCTTCCTCTCTGAAATCAATGTTCATTTAAAAAAACCCACACACCATATTTGAAAAGAGGGCAGAGAAGCCTGGGTATTTCTCTCCCTAACCCCTCTGGCACAGGCAGCAGTAACTGTGACTCTTCTGTGGTTCTAGCTTCTGCAGATGACCCCAGCACCTGAACTCCCACCTCCTACCCTAGAGCTTCCTACTGTTGTCTCAACCATCCTGTTTGCTGGTTTAGCTCTGCCAAAAATTTGTATCATAGGCCCCATTTTAAATTTCTTCTTTTGAATTACACTGGATCTGACTTGATACAGCTATGAAAAGCAGCCATTCAATTGCCATGATACTCATATTTGGAAGATCTATCTCAAAGTCAACATTATTTGTCTTCAAATCCATCTCTATTTCTATCAAATGTCCTTATTTCTACGCATTCTAATTTCAATTCCAATGAATTTTATAAATGCAAACTTGAATATGAATATGTCATTCTCCTGCTTAAAACACTTCATTGGCTCCCATTGTCCATGGCTTAAAGGACTATGCACAATGCCCTAGACCCCTCCCTAAATGAACCATATTCTTTCTCATCTTCTGATCTTCCCTCCCCCCTTTAATTCAGCTGACTCCTTCTCATCCATCCTTCAGGTCTCAGCTTCTAAATCCTTCTTTATTTTATTTTATTTTATTTTATTTTATTTTAATTTTATTTTATTTAGAAAGTGACGGGGGTGGGAGGGAGACAGAGACATCGATGTGAGAAACATCAATCAGTTTCCTCCCATATGCGCCCAGACTGGGGATTGAACCCGAAACCTGGGTATGTTCCCTTCTGGTGTATGGGATGATATTCCAACCAACTGAGCCATACTGGCCAGAGCCTAAATCATCCTATATAATAAAACCCTGATATGCATATCGACCGAACAGTGGATCAATCGGTCGCTATGATGTGCACTGACGACCAGGGGGCAGATGCTTAAAGCAGGAGCTGCCCCTGTTTGTCAGTGCATTCCCACAGGGGGAGCGCCACTCAGCCAGAAGCCAGGCTCACAGCTGGTGAGTGCAGTGGCGATGGCAGGAGCCTCCGCTGCAGGTGGGCGGTAAGGAGCGAGGGGTCCTGGAATGCGAGATGGCACAGGCCAGGCTGAGGGAACCCCTCCAGTGCATGAAATTTCATGCACCGGGCCTCTAGTTCTTTAAATAAGCCTTTCCCAACCAACCAAGTCTGGCTTAAATGATACTCCTGTAATTGTGATTTGTGTGACTGTCATCCCCAACTAGAGTGGGAACTATGTCTGCCTTAGGTATTGTTCCATCCCTGGTACCTATCACAGGATCTGGCAAAAGTACTCATTCAATGAGTGAATGTATCTAGACTTAAGATAGTTATTTCCCCAATGGCTTAACTTTAATAGCCTTTTGCCTCTTTGCTTCCTGTCTCTTCAAATTCCTATCCACCTGCCACTAGAGTTTTCTTCCTTATTCAGTGACTAGAGGCCCAGTGCATGAAATTTGAGCATTGGTAAGGTCCCTAGCAGCTGCCAGCTGCCAGCCAGGTACTCTCTCCCTTCCCCCAGCCACCTGCCGCTGCCACCGCAGGCCGGAGCCTCCCTCTCTTCCCCCGGCTGGCCACGCCCCCTGGTTGAACTCCTGGACAACTCCCGGTGGAGGGGACAATTTGCATACTATGCTTTTATTATAAAGGATTATATAGGATTTAGTTCTTTAGGTGTTACAGTACCGAAGACAGAGATATCCTTCCTTATTTCATGGGTCTCACTCTAGTTGGAGATGACCAATACAGAAGTAAATAATAATTACAGCAGCACGGTAAGACTTGAATACTCTCCATGATTCCCTCCTGGCTGTACATAAGAAAAAAATCTTCTTTCTTAGCTGATTATCCAAGGTGCTCCATAATCTAGTCCACTCTTCCAACTTAATTTCTCACAACTCTTCTACCCCAGTCAACAGTCTCCTCATGGTCCTCCCAGACATACTCAGCTTTTTCCACTTTCATGCCCTTTTGTGATGCTCTCATTGCCAAATATGTGCACCCTTCTCTGCTAACTCACCCAAACACAATTGGCCTTCTGGATTGAGTAGAATCCTCCCTCTTTCAGAAGGCTTTTCTGTCTGCTCTCTCAACTCTGAATCCTGACAGAACTCACCTGGACCACTCCATCTGGCACTTGATAAAGATCTGATGTACTCAGCTACTCTTCCATGTCTGACCTTTGATTTTTGTTTCCTTTAGGATCCAATGCATGAAGGGAAAAGGCAGCTATGGTGTTGTGAGAGGAAGTCCTAGACTGGGAAGTAGAATGCTATTTTCCACCTGCCTGCTAATTATATTCATTCAGTCAACAAATATAGATTGGTCACTTTCTCTGTGTCAGGCACCTACTATGTGTATGTCAATGAAAGATAATTTTAACAACATTCTCTACAGGATTGGCAACCACAGCTTGGTTCTACTTCCTCTCCACACTCTTATTCTAGAGAACTGGGTTTCAAATAAGAAGTCATTCAGACATTTTAAAAGAAAAGCTTAAAGTGGAAAACCTTTTCTTTTCAAAACCATAACCAAAATGACTATAATTTAAATGAGAACTTTTCAGAGAGACATAAGGATCCCTTTGGTCTTTACTTAAATATAAAAAATTGTGCCCAGCCGGTGTGGCACAGTGGTTGGCCTATGAACCAGGAGGTCAGGTTTCGATTCCCAGTGGAGGGCGTGTAGGAGGCAGCTGATCAATGATTCTCATCATTGATGTTTCTAACATCTCTCCCTCTCCCTTCCGCTCTAAAATCAATAAAAATAATATTTTAAAAAAAACTGTGCAAAGTAATGAATAATAAGCCACCTACCTGCGGTTTGGTGAAATTCCTGATTTTGCACCAATTAACAAAATACTGTTGTGCAGCATACACACTCTTTTCATCCGTCTTCTTACAATACACTCGAATTAGCTGCTCCTCGAATTTCTTTGGCAAAAGCTGTGAAGCCTTTTTAAAGAAAAGATTTCATTGTCACCTTGAATTCACACGCTGAAGAGAGATCAGCTGTTCCTAAGTTCCATTCTTGATGTTGTATTAAAAGCACCATATTGCTTTGCTATATTATCCTAATTATAATTCAAAGAAAAGAACTAATGGTAGTTGTCATTAAAAAATGCCCTACAGCCCTATCTGGTTTGGCTCAGTGGATAGAGCATCGGCCTGCGGATTTGATTCCGGTCAAGGGCATGTACCTTGGTTGCGGGCACATCCCCAGTGGGAGGTGTGCAGGAGGCAGCTGATCGATGTTTCTCTCTCATTGATGTTTCTAACTCTCTATCCCTCTCCCTTACTCTCTGTAAAAAAATCAATAAAATATATTAAAAAAAAAAAAAAGCTCTACAGTCCAGCTGGTGTGGCTCAGCAGTTGAGTGTTAATCCAGGAACTGAGAGGTCATGGGTTCAATTCCCAGTCAGGGCACATGCCCGGATTGTGGGCTTCAAGCAGGAGGCAGGTGATCGATGATGATGTTCCTCTCTCATTGATGTTTCTATCTCTCTATCTCTCTCCCTTCCTCTCCTTCTAAGAATAAATAAAAACACATTTTTTAAATGCCCTACAACTGTATGTCAATTAATAAGAGACTAAAGGTTTGTATTATAGAATTGTATGTAGATTACAAACTCTCATACAGAAGACAGGCAAATAAGCACATTTAACCTACATGATTTCAATCTTATAACACTCCCTTACCAGCAGATTTATAACCTAGCCTTTAAACTAAAAACAGTACTTTTTATCTAGGTTCAGGAAACAGAAAAAACTAGCTGTTAAGATGATCTAGTTTACATAAAATCAGGCACACCTTTAAATTTAAAGATAAGCTTATTCTAAAAAAAAAAAAAGATAAGCTTATTTGATTTTTTTTTTTTTTTTACTGTATACATTGACTTTACGACTTAACCTACATGTAAAATGCAAATTTACTATAAAGATTTGCCAAATGCCACAACAGTGTTTTGTTTTGTTTTAACCTAAGTAGTTACCTGTTCTTTACTAATCTTGACAGCTTTGTTGAGGTCAGCCTTACAATAGAAGTGAACATTATCAATAGGATTTTTGTCTTCCATTCCATAATCCATGTTGATAACCTCAATAAAAGCAAGAAATAAATGGTCACACATATTTAAAAAATGGTACATGACTCATAGGGATTTGGTCTTGAAATCTGGGTGGGTGTGGGGTATTTGTGTGTTCAATGTAAGTAGGGTATAAAGTCCATACCTACTATGTGATAGACACTGTGGCAGGCACTAGAGATAATAATAAAGAAACTTGATATGATCCCAGTCCCCCGGACTATGTGGCTTAGACTGAGGTTCAACAAATGATTATCAAAGTAATTATATAACTTCATTTGTTATAAGAGCTACCAAGGAGAAACAAATGATGCCATGAAAGTTTGTAACCAGAGAATGACTAGTGAATAACTAAGAGAACAGGAATTAACCAGGCTTGGGTAGGAAAGACAAGAATGCCAGGCAGAAAAGACACAGCTCCAGGGAAGAGACTGAAACTATCTGCTGGGTTTAGTAACACTGAAGCCATTGGTGATCTTGGTGAGAGTAATTTTAGTACAGTGATGGAGATAGAAAAAGGTTTGCAAGTAAATAAGAAATGAAAAAAACAACAACTCTTTAGAAGTTAAGGCTGTTAGGAGACAGAAGAGGCTTCCAGTCAAGATGGCAGAGCAGGTAAACACTGTCCTCACCTCCTCTCCTGACAACTTCAAAATTACAACTATAGAACCACCACCATTGGGAACTGCCTGAAGTCTAGCTGAACAGAAGTCCTGTAAGTAAGAATATGTAGAAGAAGCCACATCAAGACTATCTTTTTTAAAAATTAAAAAAATAATAAAGAAGACACAAAGGAGAGAGAAATAAGGTATCTAGGAAAGGTAAGGGGAGACAACTAGAGTGTGATGCTTATTTTCTTAAGGTAAAAGTCCGTTTAACTGCTAATGGGAAAGTCAGAAAGAGAAGAGAGAATCAATTCCATAAGGTTCCACAGAAGTGCTGAGACAAATGGCCCTATGGCTACACTGCCCAATGTGGTAGCCACTAGCCACATATGACTTTTTAGATTTTAAATCATTAATATCAAATATAAAACATTTAGTTCTTCAGTTTCAAATGTTCGGTAGCCATGTGTGGCTAGTGACTACCAAAATGAACAGTAGAGATACAGAACATTTCTATCATCAAAAATTCTATTGGCCCTAGCAGGTTTGGCTCAGTGGATAGAGCATTGGCCTGTGGACTGAAGGGTCCAGGGTTTGATTCCGGTCAAGGGCACAGGCCCAGGTTGCAGGCTCAATACCCAGCAGGGGGCATGCAGGAGACAGCCGATCAATGATTCTCTCCTATCATCTCTCTCTCTCTCCCCCCACCTTCTGAAAAACATATATATATATATTCTAATGGACAGCCCTGGTCTATGTCACAATTAGAAGGATTACTTTTTATAAGAAGAGAAAACAATTCCCATGGGACCAGAGGGAAGGCTGAACACCGCTGCAGATGGAGGCAGCCTTGCTTATATGATACTGTAGGTTGAGGGAGTTCCTACCTAATGGCCTATATTTTATATCTAAAATAAGAGCCACGGTGGGGCTAGTCACTGAGGGTAATACAGTTGAGAAGCAGGGTTGGAGGTCTTAGAAGAGTGAAGATGATTTGAAAGTCAATATGGAAACTGGAGAATTGCACTAAGCCTGACAGAAAGTTCAGGGGGCCTATCTAAGGTTGGTGACCATGAACTGTCAATTAGCCTTATGCCAGGTAGATGCAAAGACGGGCAAGGAAGTTGAGGGTAATAGCAGAAAATGACTGAATTAATGGATCACAGAATATGAGTTAGATTGGAAGATAAATAACAATAGGTCACTGACAAGCTAGAAGTAAGGAGATAATAAACTGGAGGTCCTGATAAGGTAGGAACAAGCATACAAGAAAGGGGTTTGAAGGAATGCTGAAATGAGTGATTTTTAGAGGGAGGGTGTTTTCGAATGTTGATAAGGTTCAGAATGTAATATGCTGAGAGAGCTGGCTGAGGTGGAGTGGATGAGGTCACTGAAGATGAGGATGAAGAGATCAGAGTTGGTTGGCCATAGGGACTATGAGGCCATTAAGGATAATGGCAGGAATTAGAATAGACACAAAGACTTTAAATCATGCCAAAAATCTTCAACAAGAGGACAGTAAGTGGTTTGAGGATGTTAGTCTCAGAGGAACAGGGATTGTGCATAGGAGATTATATATATATATATATATATATATATATATATATATATATATCCTCACTCGAGGATATTTTTTCCCATGCCCTGACCAGAATCGAACCTGTAACTCTTCAGTCCATGGGCCAACGCTCCAACCACTGAGAAAAACTGGCCAGGGATGCTAGGGTCTTGAATGGTAGGTATTAGAGAACATGAGGACTGATGAACAGGAAGATCTCCTAACCCTGAGGAATGTGTTTTCCTGAACTACAGGAAAACCAGGTTCTCAGGGGACAGCTAGGCTACAACTAAGGCAAAGAGCTATTCAGTCAAGAGGCTGATGTTAACCCTGATGTTAGGTGTGGCTCAGATGATTGAAAGGTCGCCAGTTCGACTCCTGGTCAGGGCACATACCCAGGTTGCAGATTCGATCCCTGGTGTCGGGGTGTGTGTGTGAGGCAACTGATTGATGGTTCTCTCTCCCTCCCGCTCTTACTCTCTCTAGAAATCAATGGGAAAATTATCCTCAGTCAAGGATTAACAACAAAACAAACACTGGCCATGTGTATGTCATTTCCTATGCATGGCCTCTTTAGGAACCAGTAATCATGCATTCATTAGGAGATTGCACTTTGAGAGAAAAAAACAGATGGGAGGTCAGGGAGTGACTAGGAGTAGTGCACTGTGTTGAGGGTGACAGTCTCCCCAGTAATGCACTGAGGGCAAGGGCAGGCACGTGAGAGTCAGGAAAACATCCTGGAGAGTGAAGTCTGTCAGTCTCAGAAGTCAGGATGTGAGATCCCTTTATCCTGGTGGAACCTCATCTAATGAAACAGGAAACTGCAGCCTGATCTGCAAATCTGAGGCACTTCAACATGCAGCCAAGTGAACAGAGAGTGGGTCCAAGGGCAATTCACTCATATCCCTTGGCAAAGAATGGTTCTGGAGAGAGCGCCCTTCACTCAAAGATGCGTCAACAAGAAAATAACAAATGAGAGCCTTATGAAAAAAATACATAAGGAAGAGAGTCCCGAGATTTCAAAGGAGCAAAACTCTGAAAAGGATTTCCTATGAGAAATAGAAGAAAATACAAGTAAGCCATTTGGCATTCTCATTAGGATACAAGAAGACACTACAGCTTCTATGAGATTAGGAGTAAAAAAGTCTTACCCTTTTCCTTTGTGTGTGTAGACAATTTTTAAAATTAATTAGCATATACTACTTTCGTGATGAAGAAAACATTAAAAAATCAATATATCACAATGTTCTACTAATCACCTGAAAATTATTACATTAACAATACTGACAACAGCCCTAGCCGGTTTGGCTCAGGGGATAGAGTGTTGGCCTGCAAACCGAAGGGTCCTGGGTTTGATTCCGGTCAAGGGCATGTACCTCCGTTACAGGTTCAATCCCTGGCCCTGGTCAGGGTGCGTGCTGGAGACAACCAATTGATATGTCTCTCTCACATTGATGTTTCTCTCTCTTTCTCTGTCTCTCCCTCTCCCACTCTCTCTAAAAGTCAATGGAAAAGTATCCTCAGGTGAGGATTAACAAAATATATATAATTTTTTAAAAATGAAGTTGTATCTTATAAAAAAATAAAGAATGCCCAGTTACTTACTATACAGTATCTCAACTTTTAAAACTGCTATAGAATTTGCTACAAATTTGGGTCCTGCCATATTTTGTGTGGAACAATGCTAAATCTATGCTCAAGGTTGGCTTAATCAACTGCTTCAATGGTGGGCCCAGAGGAGGCACCATCACATGGAAAGACCCCACCACCAGGGAACCCCCAGGTATTCCTCCTGGCAGGTCTCCTGCACTCTGGTACAAGTTGGTAATGATGGAGTTGCAGACTTTTTCCAATTCTTTCTGCTGATGTTCAGATTCTTCCATTTCTGCAGTCTGGTTCTTATCAAGCCATTTGATTATTTCATTGCACTTGTCAAGAATCTTCTGTTTGTCCTCACCATTGATCTTGCCTTGAAATTTTTCATCTTCAACCGTTATTTTATTGTTGAATGAATATGTTTCAAGTGAATTCGTGGAAGACACCTTGTCATCTTCAGCTTTGTACTTCTCAGCTTCCTGGACCATTCACTCAATGTCTTCCTTGCGCAGACAACCCTTGTCATTAGTGGTGGTAATCTTGTTCTCTTTTCCTGCACTATTATCCACAGCAGAGACACTGAGGATGCCATTGGCATCGATATCAAAAGTAGCCCAACTGGTTTGACTCAGTGGTTGGACGTCAACCTATGAACCAGGAGGTCACAGTTTGATTCCTGATCAAGGCACATGCCAGGTTACGGGCTCCATCTCTACCTAAATGGGTGTCCCCAGTTGTAGATGTGATCTCAAAGATTCCATCTTCACTTGTGAGAATTGACACATTGAAGGTGCCACTTCTCATTTTAAAGATCAGCATGTTTCTTTCAGCTCCAACCTTTCTGTCTAAGCTAAGCCATAAGCAAGGAGGCAGCCAATCAATGATTTTTCTCTCATCATTGATGTTTCTATCTCTCTCTCCCTCTCCCTTCCTCTCTGAAATCAATTTAAAAAATGTACTTTTAAAAAAATATCAAAAGTCACTTCAA
Organism: Plecotus auritus; assembly: GCF_963455305.1. Lineage (NCBI taxonomy): Eukaryota > Metazoa > Chordata > Mammalia > Chiroptera > Vespertilionidae > Plecotus > Plecotus auritus. Next base: position 59,883,749 of record NC_137782.1, on the reverse strand, counting down.
TCTAAGGAACACGATGAGGTGCAGGAGGTATGTCTATGAGTTCAAACTCGCTAAGCAAGTTGCTATCCTTGATCATGGCACACTCACCTTCATAAACCTGAATGAGCACACCAGGCTGGTTGTCAGAGTAGATAGGGAAGGTCTGGGTCTGCTTGGTAGGAATGGTAGTATTGTGCTTGATGAGGTCATGACTCCACCAGCAGTCTCAATGCCAAGGGAAAGAGTAGTGACATCCAACAGCAGTAAATCTTGAACATGTTCAGATTGTCTTCAGAGAAGATGGCTGCCTGGATAGTTACACCATAGGCACCAGCCTCATCGGGTTGATGCTCTTATTCAACTCTTTTCTACTGAAGAAGTCCTGTAGGAGTTTCTGAATCTTGGGAATATGGGTAGAATCATCCACCAGGACAATATCATGAATCTGGGACTAGTCAAGCTTGGCATCCTAAAGGGCTTTCTCTATAGGGTCTAGGGTGCTGTGAAGAAGGTCAGCATTCAAGTGTTCAAATTGGACATGGGTGATAGAGATATACAAGTTGATTCCTTCATAAAGTGAATCAATCTCAATACTGGCCTGGGTGCTGGAAGAGAGTGTATGCTTAGCACATTCCCAAGCAGTACGAAGGCGACAGAAAGCCCCCTTGTTCTCACTGATATCCTTCTTATGCTTGCACTTGAACTCTGCAATAAAGTGTTTGACCATTCGGTTGTCAAGTCTTCTCCACCTAAGTGGGTGTCCCCAGCTGTAGATTTGACCTCAAAGATTCCATGTTTAATTGTGAGAATTGACACATTGAAAGTGCCACCTCCCAATTTAAAGATCAGCATGTTTCTTTCAGCTCCAACCTTTCTGTCTAAGCTACAAACAATAGCAGTGGCAGTTGTCTCATTGATGATTCTAAGTACACTGAGACCTGCAATAGTTCCAGCATCATTGGTAGCCTGACTCAGAGAGTCACTGAAGTAAGCAGGTACTGTAACAACAGAATTGGTAACAGTCTTCCCAAGGTAGGCTTCTGCGATTTCCTTCATCTTCTGGATAGAAATTTTTTGTCTCTCTCATGTATTCTACTTGGACCTTGGGCCTACCAGCATCATTCTCCACCATGAAGGGCCAATGTTTCATATCAGATTGGACAACAGCATCATCAAATCTACATCCAATCAAGGGCTTGACATCACAAACTGTGTTGGTAGGATTCATTGCAACTTAATTCTTTGCAGCATCACTGATCAATCGTTTGGTGTTAAAAGCGACATAACTTGGGGTGGTTAGTTTCCTTGATCATTGGTAATTATTTCCAGTTTTCCATGCTGGAAGACAGCCCTACAAGAGTAGGTGGTGCCAAGATCAATGCCAACTGCAGGTCCCTTAGACATGGTTGCTTGAGTGTATGCATGGCTTGCAAAGACCTGATCAGAACAGCTGCCCCTGCATTTAATGGGGAGAGGAGGATCTTTATTCTTTTTAAAAATTCTTTACTTAGCATATTATCAGGTGAACTACTTACATCCGCTATAAAATCTTCAGCCTTCAGTTCAACGTCTAGAATAATCACATCCGGTTTGGCATTGGCAATTTCTTGTGGAAACTTTTCACCAACTTCCTAGAAAAGACAAGACTCCCCATGTTAGAACTCCAGTTCTTCAACATTAAGTCCTGTGCCATGAAGAGTTTCTCTCTTTGAAAATGGCATTTTAGCACCATGTGACCAGTGCCTAGTGAATTGTACAGCACAGTTCTATACTTTCCTTCTTTTAGTCACAATTTCCCCATCTCTACCTAAACTAACAGAAAACAGTGTATTACAAAATAGTGCTATGTAAGGACCCTTTATGTCTAATTATCTACTAATTTGGATCATGCAGGAAACATTAGAAATATGCTTATACCATCCTTTAATCAAATCATGGTAATTTTTATAACAGGATTTTCGCATTAAAAAAAAATCTGGCATTAACTTATTAGAAAAACCAGAGACACCCAAGGAAGTATTAAAAGCAGGGTGTGGTTATCAGTATGGTTCGTGTTATTCATTTTTTGGTGAAAAGTAAAATCTTCAACATGCAGGAGAGGAAAATAGATATATAAACTAAAAAAGATGGGCACGTGCCATTAGGGAGAAACTGTGAAAGAAGTTAAGTAGTAGCAGGTCCTTAGAGTTTCAGTGAAGCTCATAGAGATTCCTTATTTTGAGGGTCCCTTTCACTTTCAGGATGACAAGAGTAAATTAGACTTGGCTTTGAATCCTGACTCACTACCTGTGCTTCCATAGGCAAGTTATTTAATCTCTTCCCACGCCTCAGTTTCTTCATCTACAGGACAGACCTAAGAACACTGTGTTGATGTAAGTAAGATTAAATGAGAATAAATGTAAAGGGCTTAAGAACAGCATCATAGTATTGTGACAGGTAAATGGTTTTCCTCATGGAGGACAGAGGACCTTTCACTAATGGGAAGCAGCTTAACAACTCAACTTACCTTTGTAATTCTCTCTTGTTGTGGCTGAGTCTGACCCACATACTTGTATAGATTACGGCGTACAATTTTTTCTAAAATCTCTCGTGCAGCAGCCAAATTGGGATCAGCAGAGTGTAAAATCTCCAGAAAAATGTTATCTGCCAATTTGATGAAATTTCAGTTACATTAAAATGAAAAAAACAAGATTTATAGTGGTACATCTACACAATGGAATACTATAATGCGGTAAAAAAGAAGGAAATCTTACCATTTGCAATAGCATGGAAGGAACTGGAGAGCATTATTCTAAGTCAAATAAGATTTACAAAGACTCACATCTTATTGTACCTCTGAAGTGATTTAGAGCAGTTACAAGTGTAGGCATACTACGATTGTAACAATGTGAAAACATCTTTTTAAATATTTTTATTGATTTCAGAGAGGAAAGGAGAGGAAGAGAAATATCATTGATGAGAATCATTGATCGCTGCCTCCTGCATGCCCTACTGGGGATCAAGCCCGCAATCTGGGCATGTGCCCCAATCAGGAATCAAACCCTGACCTCCTGGTTCATAGACCAATGCTCATCCACTGAGCCACATGGGCCAGGGGAAAAATATTTTTAAGACTTAAATGAAAAAAACCTTTGTAAAAACATTCTCATCAATGTCTTGAATTTGCTTCAAGGTAATCTAGTGAGTTGGAAAGGGTAGTTACAAAACAAGACTGCACCGGAGTTGATGATCTGAGGTTGGGTTATGGGTACATAGGGTTATATTAATTTGTTATGTTTTGTTTAAAAAGAATGATACTTAAGGAATTACAAAATTATGTCTGAAATCTGCTTCAAAATGGTCCAGTGTTTGATGGGAGTGAAGGGATGAAGGAAAATTGTTATGTTGATAATTGTTAAAGCTAAGTGATGTAAATTTCTTTAATAAAAATTTTTTTAAAAGTTCTATTCCATGATAATAGTAGAAAGTAGTTTCTTTTTATTCCAACTTTTTAAAAAAAATGTTTTTATTGATTTTTAGAGAGAGAGGAAGGGAGAGATTGAAACATCGATAAGAGAGAAACATCATTTGCCCTAGACAGTTTGGCTCAGTGGATAGAGCATCAGCCTGCGGACTGAAGGGTGCCAGGTTCAATTCTGGTCAAAGGCACATACCTGGGTTACAGGCTCAATCCCCCAGTGGGGGGCGTGCAGGAGGCAGCCAACCAATGATTCTCTCTCATCATTGATGTTTCTCTCACTCTCTCTCCCTTCCTCTCTGAAATCAATAAAAATAATATTTTTAAAAATCATTAAAAGAGAGAGAAACATCATCGGTCAGCTGCCTCCTACAAGCCCCCCACTAGGGATGGAGCCCAAAACCTGGGCATGTGCCTTGATAGAATGAAGTCAGCGACCTCTTGGACCCATCAAGACACTTTCTACATAAGGCCATCCCACAAAGACTGGGATGCATAACAGATCTACCTAATACAAAGAAGCAAATACAAAGAGACAGCTAAAATGGGGAGACAAAGAAACAACCCCTAAATGAGAAAAAAGAAGAAAGCTCTAGAAAAAGAACTAAATGAAATGGAGGCAAGCAAACTATCAGACATAGAATTCAAAGCAATGGTTATAAAGATGTTTAAGGAACTTAGTGCAAGTTACAACAGCATGAAAATGAAAACAGAGGCCATGAACAAGAACCAGAAAGAAATGAAGAATGATATATTGGACATCAAGAACACACTGGAGCCCTAACCGGTTTGGCTCAGTGGATAGAGCGTTGGCCTGCGGACTGAAGGGTCCCAGGTTCGATTCTGGTCAAGGGCATGTACCTTGGTTGTGGGCACAAACCCAGTAGGGAGTGTGCACGAGGCAACTGATCGATGTTTCTCTCTCATTGATGTTTCTAACGCTCTATCCCTCTCCCTTCCTCTCTGTAAAAAAATAATAAAATATATTTTAAAAAAAAAGAACACACTGGAGGTAATAAAAGTAGACTGGATGAAGCAGATGGTTGGTTGCATCAAGTGACTGGTAAGACAAGGTAGAAATAAATACCCAATTAGAGCAGCAAATAGAAAAAAGAATCAATAAAAATATTTTAAAACAAAAACAACTTTTCAGACAAAAAAAAATTAAGGGAGTACATTATCACCAAACAATGCAAGAAATGTTAAAGGGACTGCTTTAAGAAAAATAAAAGGCCTGGCCAGCGTTTCTGAGTGGTTGAGCATTGAGCTATAAACCAGGAGGTCATAGTTTGATTCCCAGTCAGGGCACATGTCTAGGTTGCAGGCTCCATCCCCAGCAGTGGGCATGCAAGAGGCAGCAAATCAATGATTGTTTCTCATCATTGATGTTTCTATCTCTCTCCTTCTCTCTTCCTCTCTAAAACCAATAAAAATATATTTTTGAAGAAAAGGAGAGACAGAAAATGACAGGCATAAAGAAAATAAAATGGATCTGAGAAACCAAGATGGCGGCATAAGTAAACACCTGAACTTGCTGCCTTGCACAACCACTTCAAAACTACAAGTAAAAGACAAAACGGGTATCATCCAGGACCACGGGAAGGCTGGCTGGGTGGAAATTATACAACTAAAAGGAAAGAGAAAAGCACACTGAAACTCAGAGGAGGTGCAGAGGTCCAGAAGTAAAGTGCAGAGATATGGAGGCGTGCACATGGAAAGGGCTGGCAACTGAGTACGCTGTTGTCTTTTTCAATCAGGAGGGAGATACAAGCTCCTGACTGCTCTGAACTCCAGTTCTGGGCGAGACTATGGGGACCCAGACTCATATAGGGAGAAACTGGACTGTCTGGCATAGGGCGGAACTTGAGGGCGGCTTTCTCTCAGAGTTGCTTGCAATGATCATTGTTCCTGCACGGTGCTGCGGGACACAGAGACACGGGACCTCTTCCAGGCAGGGCTGAAGGTCAGCCATTGCTGTTTGCTCCACCCTGGTGATTCCCTGAGACCCCGCCCCCCCAATTTACAACCCCACCCAAGTTGTACGCAGAGGCTTTTGTATATGAATGGCCTGGCCCTTTGCAATCTGAAACCTAAGATATTGCAGGTGCGTCAGAGCCCCAGAGCCTCCAAAAGAAGACCCAAGGCTCAACAGCAGCTTGCATTGCTTCACAGCTGGGCCTCATCTGGGCCTCCAAACCCCAAACAAAGAAGAGGAATCTGCAGATCTCTCTGTAGCTCCTGCTGGGTAGCCTCTCTCCTTGGAGATCCAAGAGCCAGTATACACAGTGGTCAGAGAGAGACCATCCAGACTACAACTCTTCAGATCCATAAGAGACACACTCAGGGGGCAGACTCAGTGAGCGCCAAAGCCCCACTGAAGCAAGTATTGCCCTATAAGGGTGTCTCCAGCATAGAAGTTCTCCCATCATAGACACAACTGATCCTCACAGCCAATTGGCCTGAAGGTCAATTCCTCCCAGTGATACCAACAACAATCAAGCCTTAACTACAAGAAGACTGTGCACACAGCCCACAAAGGGGTGCACCAAGAGTGTCCACCTCAGGTAATTAAGGAGGCTGAGCCACTGGGCCCTATAAGACACCTAGCACACAAAGCCACTCTATCAACACAGGGAAGCAGCCAAAATGTGGAGACAAAGAAACAGGTCACAAATGAAAGAAATGGAGGAAAGCAAACTATTGGATATAGAGTTCAAAACCATGGTTATAAGGTTACTCAAGAATCTTCTAGAAACCGCTGATAAATTTAGTGAGACCCTCAAGGATATGAAAAAGGACCAACTAGAAATTAAGCATATACTGACTGAAATAAAGAATAATATACAGAGATCCAACAGCAGACTAGAGGATCCCAAGAATGAAGTCAAAGATTTGAAATACGAAGAAGCAAAAAACACCCAACCGGAAAAGAAAAAAGAAAAAAGAATCCAAAAATATGAAGACAGTGTAAAGAGCCTCTGGGACAACTTCAAGCGTACCAACATCAGAATTATGGGGGTGCTAGAAGAAGAGAGAGAGCAAGATACTGAAAACCTATTGGAAGAAATAATGACCGAAAACTTCACCCACCTGGTGAAAGAAATAGAATTACAACTCCAGGAAGTACAGAGAACCCCAAACAAAAGGAATCCAAAGAGGACCACATCAAGACACATCATAATTAAAATGCCAAGAGCAAAAGACAAAGAGAGAATATTAAAAGCAGCGAGAGAAAAACAGTTAATTACCTACAAGGGAGTACCCATACAACTGTCAGCTGATTTCTCAACAGAAACTATGCAGGCCAAAAGGGAGTGGCAAGAAATATTCAAAGTGATGAATAGCAAGAACCTACAACCAAGAATACTCTACCCAGCAAAGCTATCATTTAGGATTGAAGGTCAGATAAAGAGCTTCTCAGATAAGAAAAAGCTAAAGGAATTCATCGCCGCCAAACCAGTATTATATGAAATGCTGAAGGGTATTCTTTAAGAAGAGGAAGAAGAAGAAAAAGGTAAAGAAAAAAATTATGAACAACAAAGTGACAACAAATACATATCTATCAACAAGTGAATCTAAAAATCAAGTGAATAAAAAGTCTGATGAACAGAATAAACTGGTGAATATAATAGGATCAGGGGCATAGAAAGGGAGTGGACTGACAATTCTCAGGGGGAAGCGGGTGTGGGGAGTGTGAGAAGAGACTGGACAAAAATCGTACACCTATGGATGAGGACAGTGGGGGTGGTAAGGGCAGAGGGTGGGGTGGGAACCAGGTGGAGGTGAGCTATGGGGGGGAAAAAAGAGGAACAACTGTAATAATCTGAACAATAAAGATTTATTAGAGAAAAAAAAAGAAAAGAAAATGGCAATAAATAAACACCTATCAATAATAACCTTAAATGTAAATGGATTAAATGCTCAAATCAAAAGACACAGGGTGACTGACTAGATAAGAAGTCATGACCCATATATATGCTATCTACAAGCAACCCACCTCAGAACAAAAGATACACATAGACTGAGTGAAGGGATGGAAAATATATATTCCATGCAAATGGAAAGGGAAAAAAAGCTAGGGTAGCAATACTCATATCTGACAAAATAGACTTCAAAACAAAGGCTATAATAGGAGACAAAGAAGACCACTTCATAATCTTAAAGGGATTGCTAACACATATGCACCCAATAATGGAGTACCCAAGTATATAAAAAAAATCTTGATGGCCCTAACTGGTTTGGCTCAGTGGATAGAGTGTCAGCCTGCGGACTAAAGGGTCGCAGTTCAAAGGGCATGTACCTTGGTTGCGGACACATCCCCAGTAGGGGGTGTGCAGGAGGCAGCTAATCAATGTTTCTCTCTCCTCGATGTTTCTAACTCTCTATCCCTCTCCTTCCTCTCTGTAAAAAATCAATAAAATATATTAAAAAAAAAATCTTGCCCTGACTGGTTTGGCTCAGTGGATGGAGCGTCTACCTGCGGACTGAAGGGTCCCGGGTTCGATTCCGGTCAAGGGCATGTACCTTGGTGTGGGCACATCCCCAGTGGGGGGTGTGCAGGAGGCAGCTGATCGATGTTTCTCTCTCCTCGATGTTTCTAGCTCTCTATCCCTCTCCCTACCTCTCTGTAAAAAATCAATAAAATATATTTTAAAATAAAAAAAATATGTATCTTGATGGACGTTAAAGGAGAGATTGACAGCAATACAATAACAACAGGGGACTTTAACACCCCACTGACATCACTGGTTAAATCTTCCAGACAAAAAAGTTAACAATGAAACAGGCCTTAAATGACGAAGTAGATTAGATGGGTCTAACCAATATTTATAGAACATTTCACACCAAAGCAACAGAATATACATTCTTCTCAAGTGCACATGGAACATTCTCAAAGACAGACCACATATTAGGGCACAAAACAAGTCTATACAAATTTAAGAAGATTGATATACTACCAAAGCATCTTCTCAGATCACAATGGCATGAAGTTAGAAATCAACTACAATAAAAAACAACAACACCACACTTAAATACACGGAGGCTAAAGAGCATATTATTAAACAATGAATGGGTTACCAATGAGATCAAGCAAGAAATTAAAATGAAAATGAACACCCAAAACCTATGGGACACAGTGAAAGCAGTCCCAAGAGCACTACAGGCCCACCTCAAGAAATAAGAAAAAGGATTAATAAACTAACCCTACAACTAAATGAAATAGAAAGAGAATAGCAAGAAAAGCCCAGAGGAAGTAGAAGGAAGGAAATAAAAAAGATCAGAGCAGAAATAAATGACATAGAGACTAAAAAAAACACCCAATAGTACAGTCTGAGGCTCTTGGGATGGCGGCAGGAAGATGGTGACCCTCAGGGGCAGGCTGGGAGTCGGGAGGCAGAGGGGAGCGCGAGCAGCACGCGCAGCTCAGGAGTGAAGGTGGTGCTTTCCTCCGACCCCGCCATCCCTGCCCCGTGGTGCCTTCACAGACCCACTCTTTTGTTTGTAAAGGTAAGCCAAGGGAAAGAGACACAGGGAGGTTTTATGCCTGCTCGGCCTGTCTAGACAGAAAAGATTGTAATTTTTTTCAATGGGAAGATGAAAAGTTGTCAGGTGCTAGACTTGCTGCCCGTGAAACTCATAACGGAAGATGTCAGCCTCCTCTCTCCCAAATGCAGTGTGTGCAAAGGTATTTGAAGTTCATTGGGTTGCCGTTGTCTCAGAGAAAGTTTTGTCAAAGATGTCAGCAGTTGCTCCTGCCAGATGACTGGGAGAAGCTTCGTGAGCACCAGGTCATGGGTGATATTTCTGTCACCCAATAAAAAAGGCTCAGCTCCTCTCTCCATTGCAAAACAAGAAGACAAATGCGCAGTATTTGTTTGCTGATAGGAGCTGTCAGTTCTTGATAGAACTACTTTCTACCCTTGTGTTTAGAGGAGTGCTATGTGTTGGAACACCAAGGTTGCATGAGCTGATCAGGTTGAAAGTATCAGGTGACAAGAAGCCTAACATTAAAAGCCTTTTATTCGATATTCATTTTAGGTATTCACAGTTGTATATAAAAGATAGCTTTTGCCATTATAACATGTTTAACCATCACTTCTTTGATGGAAAGGCTGCCCTTGAAGTATGCAGAACATTTTTACAGGAAGATAAAGGTGAAGGAGTCATTATGGTGACAGACCCTCCTTTTGGTGCCTTGGTTGAACCTCTGGCTGTTACATTCAAGAAGTTAATTGCTATGTGGAAAAAAGGTCAAAGTCAAAATAACAATCACAAAGAACTACCTATTTTCTGGATTTTCCCCCTGTTTTTTTGAATCCTGAATTTGTCAGTTTTTTCCAAGCTTCCACATGCTGGATTATCAGGTAGATTATGATAATCATGCACTTTATAAACATGGAAAGACAGGTAGGAAACAGTCTCCTGTGTGTATTTTCACCAATATTCCACCCAACAAAATAATCCTTCCTGTGGAAGAAGGGTATAGGTTTTGCCCTCTGTGTCAACGATATGTTTTTCTAGAAAATCAACACTGTGAGCACTGTAATTCTGCACATCCAAGGATGGCAGGAAATGGAACCATTGCTTTCTCTGCAAAAAGTGTGTAAAGCCTTCCTGGATCCACTGTAGCATTTGCAATCCCTGTGCTCGTCCCAGTCATTCTTGCAAGGGCCCTATAGATGGCTGCTTCATTTGCGATGAGTTAGATCACAACCATAGTACTTGTCCTAACATCTCTGCAGCTATGAAAGTTAGCAAAGCTGTCAGAAAGCAGAAGCAAAGAAAAAGTAATCAGATGAAAATGGAGACCACTAAAGGACAAGCCATGAATCATACATCTGTTACAAGGAAGAAGAAAAGGAGATGAGCCCTCAATATCTTTGCTCTTAAATGTCCAGTGACTTGAGAGTAAGAAAGATTTATAGTCCAACCTTTGATGGCATTTTCTGAAAGTGCCATGCTGGACTTAAATTCTGTCACTTTCAAAGGTGTGTACCTTTCTAAGCTAGATAATAGGCAGGTAGTATTTGCTGGTTTATAGACCCTGTAACAGTGTCTCTGGAGACCTGGTGAATTGTTCTGTTTTAGCTGGTTTACTAGCTCTGTCTCTGTGTCTTTTTTCTCTTTAACTCCCAATCATCTTATTTTAGCCTCTTTTTATCTGAAAAGTGTGTGTACAGCATTCTTTTGCAGAGTCAGAAGAAAATGAAAATCTGAGGTTTGTTTACATTACATAAGAATATGTTAATTAAGATAAATGTTTCAAATTAATGTTAAAATATTGTACAATGGCTTACACCCCGCTTGTAAAAAGAAGTACAATGTACAATTTTTTCAGACCGAATCTGAAAATGATGGAAAGAATTTTGACAAAGACAGTCTAAAGATATAAAGATTATAATTATGGTTACATTAGTATTAAATATTTATTTTTAAGTTAAAAAAAAGTACAAAAGATAAATGAATCCAAGAGCTTGTTCTTTGAAAAGATAAACAAGGTTGATAAACCCCTAGCCAGACTCATCAAGAAAGAGACAGAGGACCCAAATAAATAAAATCAGAAATGAAAGAGGCCATAAAACAACGGACACCACAGAAATACAAAGAATTATAAGAAAATACTATGAACAACTATATGCCAACAAACTGGGCAAAATGGACAAATTCCTAGAAACATACGATCTTCCAAAACTCAATCAAGAAGAATCAGAAAACCTGAGTAGGCCAATAACAATTGATGAAATAGAAGCAGTAATTAAAAAACTCCCAGCAAACAAAAGTCCTGGACTGGATGGATTTAGAGGTAAATTTTACCAAACATTCAAGGAAGAACTAACACCTATCCTCCTCAGTTTATTACAAAAAATTCAAGAGGAAGGAACATTTCTCTAAGCTCTTTTTACAAAGCCAGCATTATCCTAATTCCAAAACCAGATAAAGACACTACAAAGAAAGAAAATTATAAGCCAATATCCCTGATGAACACAGATGCTAAAATCCTCATCAAAATATTAGCAAATCAGATCCAGCGACATATTAAAAAGATCATACACCATTTATTCCAGAGATGCAAGGCTGGTTCAATAGTCACAAATCAATAAATGTGACACATCAAATTGAAAGATAAAAATCCCATGATCATATCAATAGATGCAAAAAAGCATTTGACAAAATCCAGCACCCTTTTTTGATAAAAACTCTCAGTAAAGTGAGAATAGAGGGATTATACTTCAACATAATAAAGGCCATATATGATAAACCTACAGCCAACATAATACTCAATGGGCAAAAACTAAAAGCATTTCCCTTAGGAACAGGAACAAGACAAGGATGTCCGCTTTCACTACTCTTATTCAACACAGTACTGGAAGTCCTAGCCACTGCAATCAGACAAGAAGAAAAGATAAAAAGCAACCAAATTGGAAAGGAGGAAATAAAACTGTCATTATTTGCAGATGACATAGATATTGTATATAGAAAACCCTAAAGACTCCACCAATAAACTACTAGACTTAATAAATGAATTTGGCAAGGTAGCAGGATACAAAATCAACATCCAGAAATAAATATCCTTTTTATACACCAATAATAAACTCTCAGAAAGAGAAAATTAAAAAAAAAAAATCACATTTACCATTGCAACAACAACAACAAATAAAGATACCTAAGAATAAACTTAACTAAGGAGGTAAAAGACCTGTACTTGGAAAACCATAGGACATTGAAAAAAGAAATAGAGGAAAATACAAACAAATGGAAGTGTATACCATGTTCATGGATTAGAAGAATTAACATCATTAAAATGTCTATACTACCCAAAGCAATCTATAGATTCAACGCAATCCCTATTAAAATACCAATGACATACTTCACAGAGCTAGAACAAATACTCCAAAAATGTATATGGAACCATAAAAGACCCTGAATAGCTGCAGCAATCTTGAGAAAGAAGAACGAAGTAGGAGGGATCACAATACCGGCTATCAAACTATTCTACAAAGCAATTATAACCAAACAGCCTGGTACTGGCACAAGAATAGGCAGATAGACCAACGGATCAGAACCCCAGAAATTGACCAACACCTTTATTGTCAATTAACATTTGACAAAGAAGGCAAGAATATACAATGGTGTAAAAGACAGTCTCTTCAACAAATGGTGCTGGGAAAACTGGACAGACACATGCAAAAAGATAAAACTAGACCACCAACTTACACCATACACAAGAATAAACTCAAGATGGATAAAAGACTTAAATGTAAGATATGAAACCATAAAATCTTAGAGGAGAACATAGGCAGTAAAATCTCAGACATCTCACGTAGCAATCTGTTTACGGATACATTTCCTAGGGCAAAGGAAACTAAGAAGAAACTAAACAAATAGGACTACATCAAAATAAGAAGCTTCTGCACAGCAAAAGAAACCACCATCAAAATGAAAAGGGTGGCAGGACTGTTCTCTCACTGTATGGGAGAACATATTTGCCAAAGATACATCTGATAAGGGGTTAATACCCAAAATATATAAAGTTCTCATTCAACTCAACAAAAGGAAGACAAAAAATCCAATAAAAAAAAGTGGGCAGAAGACCTGAATAGACATTTCTCCAAAGAGAACATAAAAATGGTCAAGAGACATGAAAAAATGCTTAGCATCAGAGAAATGCAAATTAAAACCACAATGAGGTATCACCTCACACTCATCAGAATGGCTATTGTCAAAAAGTCAACAAACAAGAGCTGGCAAGAATGTGGAGAAAAGGGAAGACTAGTCCACTGCTGGTGGGAATGCAGACTGGTGCAGCCACTATGGAAAACAATATGGAGTTTCCTCAAAAAATAAAAAATGGAACTTCCATTTGATCCAGCAATCCCACTTCTGAGAATATATCCTAAAAACCCCAAAACACCAATCAGAAAGAATATATGCACCCCTATGTTCATAGCAGCGTTATTTACAATAGCTAAGATTTGGAAACAGTCCCAAGTGTCCATCAATAGATGAATGGATAAAAAGGCTGTAAGACATTTACACTATGGAATACTATGCAGTTGTAAAAAAGAGGGATCTCTTTCCCTTTGAGACAGCATGGATGGACCTGGAAAATATTATGCTAAGTGACATAAGCCAATATGAGAACGACAAATATCACATGATCTCACTTATTTATGGAATCAAATGAACAAAATGAATTGACCAACAAAATAAGACCTGAAGCATGGAGGCATGGAACAGACTGACATACCTCGATGTGGGGTTCAGGGGAAGAGAAGACATAAACCAAAGAACTTATATATGCATAGCCCATGGACATGGGTAATAGGGTAGTGAAGACCTGGGGGGTGGGTAGAAGCTGGGAGGAAGGATGTAAAGGGGACGGGGAAATTGGAGATATTCGTAATACTACCAACAATAAAAAATACATTAGAAAATAAAGTTATTATTGATTAAAAAATTAAAATGAAACAAAGCATCACCTGCTTCATTATGAACAAAAGTTAAAAATAAATATCCCCAGGTTGCTCAACTGTTTTATAATCTCTTCTTTTATTCCTATCAATATAACAAAGGAAGACTAATTTATCTACTATAATATATTAAAACAAAACATAGAAACAACTTAGATATATATTATTCTCTGTTACTGTGTCTTCAATCCAGTCTAGATTAATTAACAATCAAGAAGCAAACTTGTCACATTATAAACCTTAAATATTGATATACACAGTGTTCTCAGTATAAAAATACATTTAATATGGGAATCACTATTTTACTTCTAAATTTTTATTGTTATGACTGGAAAATGACTAAAAAGTTTTAAGTGTCAGAGGAACTCTATGAATTGAACTATGTGTATATTTTTAAAGAACAACATATACATTTTTTATTTAATTTTTTTTCTATATTCTGTTTCTTTTAATTATATTTATTGAAGTGTATGGTAAATCTGTCAAATTCAATAATAAAAATTTGGACTTATATTTTATATATCTCTCCCTCCACCTGTCCCCAACCCCCTGGCCATTACATTTTCCTAGTAATTCGTTTTTATTGTATTTTTACAAAAGTATCAAGCTGCGAGAGGTTGGAAATGAAGAATGTTTGAGAGAAACTGGTTTAGGTTTCACTCTGGCAGTGTGCTGTAGAAAGAATCTAGCAGTCTACACTTTAGCACATTAAAGAATCAATTGTGACACCTTCACCTCTCTCCTCCCACCCTAAGCTACAGATTTTGTTTTTGCTAAGTATGCAGAAATGTTCTTGGCATACTGTGTTTTGCAACAAAAATAATGTTAAAAGGGTGAATCAATTTTTTGGCATTTGTCTGATATTATTAGTCCAGCTACATTATAGATTAATCATAAATATTGAGTTCTTATATGCCATGTACCATACTAAGTGCTATGCGTTATTTAAGCATCACAACAAAAGTATATGTTAGGTATCATTACTCCTATTTTATAGATGAGGAAAGTATGGTTCAGAGAAGTTAAATAACTTTTATCAAGGTTATCTTGTTAGTACAAAGCAGAGATAAAACTCATATCCAAAAGTATAAAATCACTTAAGAAGCTAAATCCATTGGAATGTTTGAAAAAGAACCCATTTGCAATCCAGGGACAGTGTATATTTTATCTGAGATGGACCAATCTAAGTTACCTTCTAGTTCTTACCTGTCAGCTTAGTGAAGGCTTCCATGTCATCAATTGCTGTGGAAATACGACATTTTTTTCCTCCAGTACCTGTAATCTCTATGTAGGGGTCTGCTTTGAGGAAAGCATCTGTAATCCTAAAGATCATTTAATAAAAATTTATGCTTATGAGAAAATTTAAATATGTACTTTAGGCCTTGCTTAAAGATAAAAAAAATCTTTCTATTTTAGGAAAATAAAATCTTGAGACATGATGTTTTAAAGACACCTGTACTAAATCATACTAAATAAGTGCATTGTGACTTGTGGGATATTGTGTTTACTGTGTTTTAGGCATATGGCAGAGCATTAGATCCACTGTCTGAGTTAATCTTTCTAACAATAATATAGATATGAGTAATTAGCCTTAATTTTACAGATACAGAAATTAAGTAAATGTTTATTTTACTAAGTTAGAAAGAAGCAGTACCAGGCTTTGAACCTTGATCTCTTTGACACTCCAAATTAAAAACAAACTAACCCCTGGCCTGTGTGGCTCAGTTGGTTCGAGCGTTGTCCCATGCACCAAAGGGTCACAGGTTCAATTCCAGGGTCAGGGCACATACCCAGATTGCAGGTTCAATCCCCAAAGGGTGAGTATGAGAGCCAACGGATCAATGTATCTCACGTCAATGTTATTTTTTCCTCTCTCTCTCTCTTACCCTTCCACTCTCTCTAAAATCAATAATAAAATAAAATAATTTTAAAATGTATTAAAAAAAAACTAACAAAAACAACAACAAAAATTTCCACCAAACTAACAACCATACAAATAGGATAATGTATTCTAACTAGTCTGCTCATGACAAAAGATGGGAAACAAATAGAAAAAGAAAATCTATTTCCTCAACACAAACATGAAGGCTTATAACACACATCAATTTAAAGGCATTTTAGAGGCATAGTGTTAAATGGACTCACACCCAACTTTTGATAACTCCTCATGAGGTCTTCTAGTCCCTAGAGCCTAGGCTGCACTTTTCTGCAATGGATCAGGTGAAATTGCTGTTGGTTTTACTATTTGCTACTAATTTTGATAAATAATTGACATGGTAAGGAAAGACATGAATCTTAATTCTTAAAATTAATGTTTGTCATTAATTTCAGAAAGTCAATTATCCACGTCCCATCTCTCACCTTGATGACTAATATCTGGTACATAAGCGACAGCCTGTGCAGAGGTCCTATGCCATTCCAACATTAATTCTTCATGTCTAGCCTAAGCCAGCTTTTCTGCCCTTCATCTATCCCCTTTAGCCATTCTACAACTCTTCCTCCAACTAAGTTAAGCTTACTTTATGCCAGTTTTGTTTTAAGGGAACAGTTTAAGATTTAGTCACTTAAAATTCCCTTGAATTTGTCTAGAAATCTCAATTTGATCTATGTATGATACTCTAGAACAAGCATCACAGAGATTTTTATAGGAAAATAACAATCAAATTTCTTACATTGTATCAATGATGTTGCCAACTTTGTGCTGATAAGCTCTACGGTGTAAAGAGGTGCGGGTATGGAACATGTCATACAGATTCCCAATCTCCTGCAGGAAAATATGAAATAAATATTAATGAAGAATCTGATTATGTTACCCCTGTTAGTAGAGAAGTATATGAAACAAGAAAAAGGGATGGTGGCAGACACGAAGGCTATGCCCAAGGACTACTTCATTAAAATCTCTGAGCCCACTTAAAACTAGCAAGACAGATGAGTCAAACTATCATTAGTTTGTAACTTTCATTCTTAGTAACCAAAATCTATTACTAGGTGTACCAGTTAATGTGGATTTTTTTCAATATGTTGATATATATGTGATTTGATATGTATGCTATTTTGTTGTATTGACAACAAGCTTCAAAACTTCATATGTCAAATTTGCTGAAGGTGTTAACATCATAGATATTTTTACGCTTAAAAATGTCGAATTTCGTGCAGAAAAAAGAGCATTTGTGGGAAGTTTTAATTCATTAATTTTGTAGAAGAAAAAGTTATCATATACTTCGGGAAGCTTATGGTGAACATGCTCCATCTCAAGATACTTGTGAATGCTGGTTTAAACACTTTAAACGTGATGATTTTGATATGAAAGACAAAGAACATCCCGGTCAACCGAAAAAGTTTGAAGGCCAAAAATTACAAGCATTATTGGATGAAGATGTATGTCAAACTCAAAAACAACTTGCAGAAAGATTAAACGTTGTTCAGCAAACAACTTCCAATCATTTACAAGCAATGGGAAAGATTTTAAAGGAAGGAAAATGGGTGCCACATCAACTGAACGAAAGACAAATGGAAAACTGAAAAATCATCAGTAAAATGTTGCTTCAGTGGCACAAAAGAAAGTCTTTTTGCATTGAATTGTGACTGGCGATGAAAAGTGGATTTATTTTGAGAATGCACAAAATCATGGGTTGATCCAGGTCAACCATCAACATCAACTGCAAGGCCAAATTGCTTTGGAAAGAAGACAGTGCTCTGTGTTTGGTGGGATCAGGAAGGTGTGGTGTATTATCAGCTTCTAAAACCAGGTGAAACTGTTAATACCGATCACTACCGACAACAAAAAATCAATTTGAACCACGCTTTGATCGTGGTTCAGAATGTACCAGAAGACACAGCAAAGTAATTTTGCTTCATGATGACGCACCATCACATACTTCAAAACCAGTTAAAGACATGTTAAAAGATCTTGCCTGGGAAGTATTAACCCACCTGCTGTATTCACCAGACCTTGCTCCTTCAGATTACCACTTATTGTGATCAATGGCACACGCACTTTTGAAGTGAGCAGCACTTCAAAACATATGAGGAAGTGGAAAATTGGATCTCTATATGGTTTACCTCAAAACAAGAAAGGTTCTATTGGGACAGCATCCACAAATTACCTAAAGATGGGGGAAATGTATAGCTAGCGATGGACATTACTTTGAATAAAGCACTTCTGATGTTTCTCTTGAAATGATCGTGTTTTCTTTGATTACAAAATCCGCATCATTAACCGGTACACCTAGTATGTGTATTAACTTTGTGGCAGGTTCTGTTTTAGGTATCTTACATATAATATATTTTTAAATCTTCCCAATGACTCTGAAAATTAGGTATTATTATTCTTATATTCTTCATTCTCAAAAAAAGACTTTTATAATACAATATTAGTCATATGACTCCAACCTAGCAGAGACCTAATGATTTTAGTATTTTAACTAAATGAAATACTAACAGTGATTAAGGATGAGAACTGAGCCAAATTTTCTGTGTTAAAATTCTAGTTCTGCCATTTATTAATTGTATGTCTTTTCTGTGCTTCAGTTTGCTCACCTATTAAGTGGGATAATAATAGTACCTATCTCATAGGGTTGTCAGGATTGAGTTAATTCGTCTAAAGCACTTAAAACAGTGCCTAGCACAACACTCAATAAGTGTCTATTGTAATTTTATTATTATTTAACAACACAGTACAAATGAAAGAACCTTAAGATATTTATAAATGCTCAGCATGAAGTAAAGAGATTGACAATTTACCAGGTACTGATTTTTCCAAATTATTGAATGGTTATTTCTAGATTTCAAACTAGGAACTATATCTTCTTTATTGTTCCTCTGACATAGCTTACCTGATCTCTAGTACAAATATGCTTCGAATTATCTACTTCACAGACACGGGCAAACTTAAGAAAGCGCTTATAATCAAAACTATTTTGAATTCCAAGATGATGGCAGTCCCTAGAAAGATTCCAAAGCAGAGAGATAAAATTCTTCAACAAGATTACTTACTGTACCTTAAATGTTAATAATATATTTATACAAGCATTTTATTTGTTTACATAAATAAAAATCCTATCTAATAAAAGAGTAATATGCAAATTGGCCATCACTCCAACACACAAGATGGCCACCCCCATGTGGTCAAAGATGGCTGCCCCCATGTGGACACAAGATGGCCGGCAGGGGAGGGCAGTTGTGGGCAATCAGGCCTACAGGGGAGGACAGTTAGGGGTGACCAGGCCTGCAGGGGAGGGCAGTTGGGGGCGACCAGGCTGGCAAGGGAGGGCAGTTAGGGGTGACCAGGCCAGCAGGGGTGGGCACTTGGGGGTGACCAGGCTGGCAAGGGAGGGCAGTTAGGGGTGACCAGGTTGGCAGGGGAGGGCAGTTAGGGGCAATCGGGCCGGCAGGGGAGCAGTTAGGCATCAATCAGGCTGGCAGGGGAGTGGTTAGGGGTTGATCAGGTTGGCAGGCAGAAGCAGTTAGGAGCAATCATGCAGGCAGGCAGGTAAGTGGTTGGGAGCCAGCAGTCCTGGATTGTGAAAGGGATATCCGACTGCCCGTTTAGGCCCAATCCTGCCAGAATCGGGCCTAAATGGGCAGTCGAACATCCCTCGAGGGGTCCCAGATTGGAGAGGATGCAGGCTGGGCTGAAGGACACCCCCCCACACACCCGTGCATGAATTTCGTGCAGTGGGCCTCTAGTATATATATATATAAAGCATACAAAGATTTTAACAAACTTCTCTCTGGAGTGTTCAGTGCATACCTGGCAAAATAATCCCATTTGTCCACATCAATGCCACTTCTTTTATTGGCCACTATCTCATAAAGGAAGCTTTTCTCTTTAGGACGGCCTTTATATGGCCACTAGAAGACAAGAAAAATCATTAAAAGTTTTAGGATAAAAAACAGATCCAGTCCTAGCCAGTTTGGCTCAGTGGATAGAGCATTGGCCCTAAGACTGAAGGGTTCTGGGTTTGATTCTGGTCAAGGGCACATACCTTGGTTGCAGGTTTCTCAGCCCTGGTCAGGGTGCATGCAGGAGGCAACCAATCGATGTATCTCTCTCGCATCGATGTTTCTCTCTGTCTCTCCCTTTCCTTTCCACTCTCTCTAAAAATCAATGGAAAAATATCCTTGAGTGAGGATTAACAACAACAAAAAAACAGATCCAGAGACAAAGAAGCATTGATCATACCGTGGAACCTCAGAGGTAAGGCAGAGGAAGGTGGGGGTAAGGGGGAGAGATCAACCAAAGGACTTGTATGCATGCATATAAGCATAACCAATGGACACAGACACCAGGGGGGTGAGGGCATGAGGGGGGGGGGGGAGGGCGGGGTAATGGGGGGGATAAGGACACATACATAATACCTTCATCAATAAAAAAAATAAAAATGTTTTAGGATAAGAACCAAATTTATGTACAAGCAAAGCAAAGCAACTATATTAATCTGAAAATTATAAACAGATACTTTAATGAGAATGTGAAATAATTTACAAGGTTCTTCCCATTTAATTCCTAAATTAGTAGAAAAGAGAAAAGAAATGCTAAGGTGTATAATATCTTGTTAATACTAAACCTCTTTAGTATGTAGTGCCATTGAAAGGATCCTAACTCTACTACATTTCCCATAACCAACAAGAAAGCTCTGTTTTTTTGCTTTCAAAATTTTTAAAAATATAAGATCCAATTATGAACTAGTAAAAATGTTTCTAACATGCTAATGCTTGCATTCAGACATGAAAATAATACTATCTTTTAAAGTAGTTACACATCTACCCCAAGTGATATACATCATTCAAAGACTTTTTGGAGCTCCAGTTTTTTGCAAATAGGATATTTGCTACAAATTTCACCTCTTTATTTTACAAGTAGATGTGTGTATGTGTGTGTGTGTGTGTGTGTGTGCATGAAAAAAAACCTTAAAAACAGAGCAAAAATTATTTTTCAACTTATTTAAAATAAGTTAGTTTTGGCAGATAAACAAAATATACACTGCTACATTTTCCAAACAAAGTTACTTTAGGCTTCTATATAAAATACTGCATACAATATTCATTATAAAATATCTGTATATTTTAATTTATGTATGTATTTATATTTTTCCCACCTCTTAACTCAGTCCCTCTAAAATAACCAAATATTCCTCTTCAAACAGCTCTGAAGGAATCAAGAAAAGATTAGATGAAAAGCATGAGTCACTTCAAATTAAGTTGTATACAAACTTACCGATAGCTCTTTAACTGGTGTTTTAGGTGGTCCTGTAATTTGTTCCTTGATAAAGATAATATCTTCTTCAGGAATGAGACCATAGCGTTCCATGACGGGTTTGAGATCATTAGAATTAATGAGGTGCTCAAACATATCAACTGAGCCCTGTTCATGCTAGGAAAAGTCAGCATATGGTCTGTTATAGACTCTAGATCAATAGAGACCCCAGATTATCCAAAGTACTCTTGATTTCAGGTAATTCAGAGATAAGATTCTACTGAATGTTACAGTCTTACAGATTTTTTTTGTTGTTAATCCTCACCCAATTTTTAAATATATATTTTTTTTATTGGTTTCTGAGAGGAAGGGAGAGGGACAGAGAGATAGAAACATCAATAATGAGAGAGAATCATCAATTGGCTGCCTCCTGCATGCCATGAGTCCACAACCAGGAAACGACTGTGTCCTCCTGGTTCATAAGTCAATGCACAACCACTGAGACACACCGGGCAACCCTCACCCAATTTTTCCACTGATTTTTAGAGAGAGTGGAAGGAAGGGATGGAGGGGGAAAGAGAGAAACACAGATTGGATGCCTCCCGCATGCACCACAACCAGGGCCAGGATTGAACCTGCAAATCCCTAATTATAAAATAGACTAGAGGCCCGGTGCACAAAATTCATGCACAGGGGTGTGTGTCCCTCAGCCCAGCCTGCACCCTCTCCAATCTGGGACGCCTCAAGGGATGTCCGACTGCCTGGTAGGACTGGGCCTAAACGGGCAGTTGGACATCCCTCTTACAATCCAGGACTGCTGGCTCCCAACTGCTCAGCTGCCTGCCTTCCTGTTTGCCCCTAACTGCCCTCCCCTGCAGGCCTGGTCCCCCCACAACTGCTCTCCCCTGCAGGCCTGGGTCCCTCCCAACTGCCCTTCCCTGCAGGCCCGGTCACCTCCAACTTCCCTCCTCTGCTGGCCTGGTCACCCCTAACTGCCCTCCCCTGCTGGCCTGATCGCCCACAACTGCCCTCCCTTGCAGGCCTGGTCCCTCCCAACTGCCCTCCCCTGCTGGCCATCTTGTGGTGGCCATCTTGTGTCCACATGGGGGCAGCCATCTTTGACCACATGGGGGCAGCCATCTTGTGTGTTGGAGTGACAGTCAATTTGCATATTGCTCTTTTATTAGATAGGATGATTTAATATATATGATGAGTTCTGGCTGGGTAGCACAGTTGGTTAGAGCATCTCCTGGTATACCAAGGTTGTGGGTTCGATCCCTGGTCAGGGCATATACAAGAATCAACCAATGAATGCATAAATAAGTGGAACAGCAAATTGGTTACTCTTTTCTCTCTCTCTCTCTCTCAAAAAATATATATATATCTTTGACTAAACTTGGCTACCATCAGTTACTTCATGGCCATACAAAATGAATGAAAACCAGAGTTGGCCTTTTTTTTATTTTACAGTAGTATGACGGAATAGAGAAAGCATTAAATTAGCATCTAGGAAACATGGTTTTCTACTGCTGGCTCTACCACTTAACAGTTTTTGAATTTTGGTATATCAATACACCTCTGCATTTCAAGTTCCTTTACACTTGCAAAAATGGAGATAATCATTCCTTCTTTACAGACTGTGAGAATCAAATAAAAACAAAGATATAAAAGCACTCTTAAAACTGTAATGGGGAAGGAAGTATACTATAACACAGCAATGGCTGCTTAGATAGTCTTTATTTTATTGACTATTGAATACGTGAATACATACCTTCCATTTCATATCTTGGCGAGCAAGTGGAATAAATCTTCCATCAAACATATGAGAAAATGGCCCATGACCTTAAAAACAAAAGCAGCCTTAGGAACAAGAAAAATGTAAAAACTGAGTCGATTTTTTAAAATCGTTTTAGTTTTACCTTGAATATCAACAGAAATCAATAATCTACAAATACATCACAAAAAGGAACAAATCCTTCCTTCCTATTTTCTAAAAACAAGAGAACAGGAAACAGAACCATATGAGAAAGTAAGCTCTTTTTTCTTTTAATATATATTTATTGATTTCAGAGAGGAAAGGAGAGGTAGAGAGATAGAAACATCAATGATGAGAGGGAATCATTGATCAGCTGCCTCCTGCATGCCCCCTACTGGGGATCGAGCCCGCAACCCAGGCATGTGCCCTTGATTGGAATTGAACTCGGGACCCTTCAGTCTTCAAGCCAACACTCTATCCACTGAGCCAAACCAGCTAGGGCAGAAAGTAAGCTCTTTATAGAGGGGTCTCTGAGTCACCAGAACTCACATAACTGATGAAAACACAATTTTGTATAACTTAAAGGAATGTTAATGGCAAAAAACTTTTGGCAACTGCAGGGTGAATATCTGCATTAAAATAGCAGTTTGCCCTAACCAGTTTGGCTCAGTGGATAGAGCATCGGCCTGCGGACTCAAGGGTCCGTACCTTGGTTGCAGGCACATCCCCAGTAGGGGGTGTGCAGGAGGCAGCTGATAGATGTTTCTCTCTCATCGATGTTTCTAACTCTCTCCCTCTCCCTTCCTCTCTGTAAAAAATCAATAAAATATATTTTTTTAAAAATAGCAGTTTTAAGACAACCCACTGGGATGCAGGAATAAAATATCAGAACTTTATTTTATTAAGCTCATCCTTTAAAAGATCTATTTTTATGTAAATTCTATAATGCAGATAATATATTTAGAATAAATATACACATGTTGAGGTTGTTTCCTGGGTTTTTACCAATGATATGAACCATCAAAATGGAAATCACAAGTTTATCTTAATCATAACTGGTTTTAACATTTCACAACATTTAGTAATATGAAATTTGGTTGAAGTAAAACCAAATTCTGGAATTATCAGAATTTCTGTAGAAGTGAATTACTTTGCTGGAGAGGGAGCCCACCTGGACCAGTCCTGGGCCCTTTTGCATGTCACCCATGAAGGCCTATTACTGTAGTACTCAGACTCCTGGGGACTGGCAAAGGTTTCCCAATGATTCCCTCTTAAAATACCAGTAATCTATCAAATTTAATCCTACTAAAATCTCCAAAGGGACATGCTGAAGAGTGTGTTCTATTCCTTTAAGTATCTGGCTATTGCCTGGCCCGTGTGGCTCTGTGGTTGATTTATGAACCAGGAGGTCACGGTTTGATTCCCGATCAGGGCACATGCCTAGATTGTGGGCTCGATCCCTGATGCGGGGGGGCATGCAGAAGGCAGCCAATCAATGATTCTCTCTCATCACTGATGTTTCTACCTCTCCGCCTCTCTGAAATCAATAAAAAAATATTTTTTAAACATTAAAAAAGAAAAGTATCTGACTATTGAAACACATACACCTCCCCTTTCCTGCCCTAAGGGCACATACAATTTCTCAGGGTCCTCCAATAGGTAGGACTAAACTACAAGGATGGGGCAAAACTCCTGTGATAAAAGAATACAGTCTTTCCCTAGTCAGTTTGGCTCAATGGATAGAGTGTCAGCCTGCGGACTGAAGGGTCCCGGGTTCAACTCTAGTCAAGGACACATACCTGGGTTGCAGGCTCCATCCCCAGTGGGTGGTATACAGGAGGCAGCCAATCAATGATTCTCCCTCATCATTGATGTTTCTAGCTCTCTCTCCCTTGCCCTTTCTCTCTGAAATCAATAAAAATATATTTAAAAAATATATATTTTTTAAAAAAGAATACAGTCTCTTTTCTCTTTCTGTGCTAAAGGAAAAGGATAATAATCTTTTACTTGGATTTAAGTAGTTCAAGACATCAGATGGGTCGGGGAAGAGAAGGAGTTCTCTTAATCTTCTAGGGCAGATTATGTAGTCTAGGAATGAGAAAAATGGATCGACAAAGTAACTGAAGGTAAAATGGCAATTTTATTCAACAAGAAGGATAAGCCCTAACCGGTTTGGCTCAGTGGATAGAGCATCGGCCTGCAGACTTGAGGGTCCCAGGTTTGATTCCGGTCAAGGGCATGTACCTTGGTTGCGGGCACATCCCCAGTGGGGGGTGTGCAGGAGGCAGCTGATTGATGTTTCTCTCTCATTGATGTTTCTAACTCTCTCTTCCTCTCTGTAAAAAATCAATAAAATATATATTTTAAAAAAAAACACACAAGGATAAAAGAAAAATCAAATTCACATCATCTTAAACAGAGTAGCTAGAAAAACCTCACTATCAGAAAGTCCTTTCTTATAACCTGTAGCAACGATGTTTAACACAGGAAATTGACTGAAAAGCTATAAAAAAAATGAAATAGCAACCCCTTGGCCTTATGGATCATTCTAGGAAGATGCAGTGGCACATTTATATTAATGTTAACCAAAGAATTAAAACACAACTTTCATATTTCTCTTGGTTAGTTGGATTTTTCAATTTCAAAGAGAGGTAACATGTTATAGTTTTTCATAACAACCTTGGCTTTTTGTATAGCTTACCGAGATCATGACAAAGCCCAGCAATCTGAACACATAGCATATCTCGTTCACTTATCTGCAGCTCTGGTTGTTTTTCACTCAGTTCTCGAACTAGACATCCTGCTAGATATCCTACACTGCAGAGCAAATAAATGAAACAAAACAAAAAAGTCACTCTTTTGTTTGGAAGTTACAAGTGTTATTTTGGTCCTGAAGAACTTTAATGTTTCTCAAATGTTGTCATATATCTCTAAGGCAACTTAACTGAATAGTGTGTTTTGGAACTGGATAGGAACACACAAACAGAATCCCCAAAGCAGGACCTCTTGGCTCAGCATCACTAATCATTAGGGAAATGAAAAATCAAAACCACAATGAAACAATGCCTCACACCCATTAGGATGGCTATTATTCAAAAACAAAACAAAAAAAAAACCCCACAAAATAATTAATAACAAATATTAGCCTGGATGTGGAGAAATTGGAACCCTTGTACACTGTTAATGGAAATGTATAATAATGCAGGCACTAGGTAACACAGTATGGTGGTTCCTCAAAAAATTAAAACTAGCCCAAGCAAATTGCCTCAGTGGTTGAGTGTCAACCTATGAACCAGGAGGTCATGGTTCAATTCCCAATCAGGGCACATGCTTGGGTGTGGGCTCAATCCCCAGGGTGGGACATGCAGGAAGCAGTTGATCAGTGATTCTCTCTCATCATTGATGTTTCTATCTCTCTCTCCCTCTCCCTTACTCTCTGAAATCAACAAAAACATATTTTTTAAAAAATTTACAACTAGAATTACCATATGATTCAACAACTCCAATTCTGTGTATATATCCAAAACAATTGAAAGCAGGATCTTTAAGATATATATGTACACTCATGTTCCTAGCAGCACTATTCTCAATTGCCAAAGAGGCAGAAACAACTCAGAGTCCACCACTGAATGAAGGAATAAACAAAATGTAATAGATACATACAATGGAATATTAGTCACTCTTAAAAAGTGTGAAAATTCTGACATATGCTCCAACATGGAGGAACCTTGAGGAAATTATACAAAGTTAAACAGCCAGTCACAAAAAAGACAAATATTGTATTAAAGCATTCATCTTATATAAAAACTGCTGTTTGAAATTTTAACCCTGCTATTTGGCTTCTGTAAATGCTTGCTTGCTTAAATAATAAGGAAAATAAGACTACTCCCATTTCAGAGAGGCCGTTAAACTTTCCCCAGACCAAGTTATCAGTGCTGGCAAGCCTTTGGTCGAGGTCTCAAAGCCCCAGCACATAGGGGCTCTTTAAGAACTTGCAAAGGAGACCGAAACAGAACCCCATATTTGGGAGACAAGGAGGGTAAACAGGTATAAATACAGGAAACTTCCTGTGTGATTTCGCCCAGAATTTGAGAGACATTTTCCTCTGGGCTGGCGCGTAATAATAATAATAATAATAATAAATGTAACTCCATCTCTCTAAGCATTGCTTGGTTCTTCTCTGGTTTTCTGTAACAGTATGATATCACTTATATGAGGTACCTAGAATAGTCCAATTCATAGAAACAGAAAGTAGAAAGGTGGTTGCCAGGGGCTGGGGAGAGGGAGAACTTCTATTTTGTAATGTGTACAAACAGATTGAAGAGATAAAATGCCTAACAAATATTAAAATGCACTTTTAGCACTTCCCTCTGAAAGTAATTTCTGAATGAATACAGTAACCTTTCTTCTCTAAATGCTGAGCCCCATGAGGTTAGAGAGACTTGTTATCTTGTTGATTTGGTAGGGCCTAGCAAGTTTTCAATAAATATTTGTTGATGAATGAACATCTGAGTAGATACGTGTGTTCTGGATAATTAAAAATGCTTCCAATCAATGATTCTCATCACTGATATTTCTCTCTCTCCCCCTTCTCCCTTCCTCTCTGAAATCAATAAAAATATATATATATTTTAAAAAGAGTAATACTATGAGTACTTAAAGAAAATATGGAAAATTGTCTAGTTCTTCCCTGTTTATGTCCTCCTGGCTCGACTTTTTTAAAAAAATTATCTTTATTGTTTATAGAGATTAAAAATGGTGGCAGAGTAGGTGGATGCTGCATGGACACACTCCCAGGACCAAAGTGGAATTACAACTATCTTTATTGTTGAAAGTATTAGATATCCCCCCTTCTCATCCCCACCCCCCAGCACCCTGCCCCAGCCCTTCACCACTTTATTGTCTGTTTTCATCTATAATAATAAAAGCGTAATATGCTAATTAGACCAGACAGCCGAATGAACTTCCGAATGTCATTCCAGACGTCCTTCCAGATGAAGCTGTGGGGGCCGAGGCAGAGGCAGTTAGGGGCAATCAGGCAGGCAGGCAGAGGCAGTTAGGGGTGATCAGGCAGGCAGATATAGTGGTTAGGGGTGATCAGGCAGGCAGGGGAGGGGTTGGGGTGATCTGGCAGGCAGGTAGGGAGATCAGGCAGGTGAGCGGTTAGGGGCAATGAGGCAGGCAGGCAGAGTGGTTAGGGGTGATCAGGCAGGCAGGCAGGTGAGCGATTAGGAGCCAGTGGTCCCGGATTGCGAGAGGGATGTCCGATTGCCAGTTTAGGCCTGATCCCACAGGGATCCCTGCAGCATCAGGCCTAAACTGGCAGTTCGACATCCCCCAAGGGGTCCCAGATTGTGAGAGGGTGCAGGCTGAGCTGTGGAACCCCTCCCACCCCCCAGTGCATGAATTTCGTGCACCAGGTCTCTCGTATGCATATAAGTTCTTTGGTTAATCTCTTCTCACCCCTCATCCCCCCACCTCCCACCTCCCGCCCTACATTTGATAATAGAAAAACAGAACACAGTCTCTACTTAGTTGTATGCATAGGAAGCACCATCTTCTCTAAGTTTGTGAATGCTTATCTGATTTATACATTTCCTATTTTCAAAGGACAATCTGTATACAACTATATAGGGACTACAAGAGAATTAAATAATCAAATTTACAAAGTTAATTATACCAGTAACTTTTTTTAAACACAAATATTTCAACCAAATGACCACTCACTAGACACTTTCATTATTTTCCCAGGAAGGATTTGTAGCGGCTTATAAGAGTACATAAAATAAATAAAATACAGCAAAGTAAATCAAAGCCTTGATTTTTTCATCAACAAAATAAGGATATTATTACCATTTTTGTAAAACTCTTCTCTAAAAGACAAGACAATCATTTAATGAGATAGAGAAGGTACTTAATACGCAACTATAAGTTCCCCACCTCAATCCCCTTCTTACCCTAGACTATGTTCAAATCGATTGTGTGAAGCTCCTGGAAAAACATAGTAAGCGCCTCCCAACTGTTTAATATATCGAAGCCGCTGAAATTGAGGTGTGTCGATGATTCGGATAAGGAGAGGGTGAAGTTCAATATGGCCATGGATAGGATCATTAATAACCTAGAAAATTATGTTTAAACTAATATAAGTAACAATTCATAACTCTATCTAAAATTTTTATGTAGCCATGCCTACCTATAGTGCAAAGTCAAAGCCATTTAATTGATCTCAAGACTAATACTAAGGGAAATGTCAAGGTATTAATATCATTATCTTATTTAGATATCACTATCAGACAGATCAAGTATATTAGATCTGGGTATATTTTACTTCTTCTAATGAATCCTAAAAACAGAAATATAAGGATTTCAATATTTTTATTATATATTACTTAACTAGCCTTTAATAAGTTAGTCTTGTATTCAAGTTAAACATACTAATTAACACATTCATTCAGATCACATAAGCCATATTACTACTGGCATTATGTCTACATCTTATTCTGAATGTATCTCTATACACTCAGTGGCCAGATTATTTTATATATATATATATTAGAATAGTAGAGGCCCGGTGCATGAATTCATGCATGGGTGGGGTCTGGCCAGCCTGGCCAGGGGGAGAGGATATGGGTGGTTGGCCGGCTGGCCTGCCTGCTGGTTGAACTCCTGGTTGAGAGGACAATTTGCATATTAGCCTTTTATTACATAGGATATATACTTAATGGCC
Organism: Plecotus auritus; assembly: GCF_963455305.1. NCBI lineage: Eukaryota > Metazoa > Chordata > Mammalia > Chiroptera > Vespertilionidae > Plecotus > Plecotus auritus. The sequence continues at coordinate 59,854,160 of NC_137782.1, read as the reverse complement.
AGATTATTATGCGTTCAGAGATCATAATAATCTGGCCACTCAGTGTAGTGCCTATCACTAAAATCCTAAGTAAGAAAGAAAAATAAAGAAAAGAAAAAAACCCTCCTACCATATAGGTAAGAAATCATAGGCAGGAACATCCTATCTAATAAAAGAGTAATATGCAAATTGACCATCACTCCAACACACAAGATGGCTGCCCCCATGTGGACACAAGATGGCCGCCACAAGATGGCCAGCAGGGGAGGGCAGTTGGGAGGGACCAGGTCTGCAAGGGAGGGCAGTTGTGGGTAATCAGGCCAGCAGGGGAGGGCAGTTGGGAGGGACCAGGCCGGCAGAGGAGGGAAGTTGGGGGTGACAGGGCCTGCAGGGAAGGGCAGTTGGGGGGGACCCAGGCCTGCAAGGGAGAGCAGTTGGGGGCGACCAGGCCTGCAGGGGGGGGCAGTTAGGGGTGACCAGGCCTGCAGGGGAGGGCAGTTAGGGGTGACCAGGCCTGCAGGGGAGGGCAGTTAGGGGTGACCAGGCCTGCAGGGGCGGGCAGTTAGGGGCAATCAGGCTGGCAGGGGAGCAGTTAGGCATCAATCAGGCTGTCAGGGGAGTGGTTAGGGGGTGATCAGGCTGGCAGGCAGAAGCAGTCAGAAGCAGTCAGGAAGGCAGGCAGGTGAGCAGTTGGGAGCCAGCAGTCCTGGATTGTGAGAGGGATATCCGACTGCCCGTTTAGTAGGATCGGGCCTAAACGTGCAGTCGGACATCCCTCGAGGGGTCCCAGATTGGAGAGGGTGCAGGCTGGGCTGAGGGACACACACACCCGTGCACGAATTTCTTGCAATGGGCCTCTAGTATAATTATATATTACTTATAATGTCACTCAGAAATATATATACTTAGTAAAGATAAATTCACAATTACTCATTACTCTAAATAGCTTTAAAGATGGGTGAAGATTTAATGTCCCTCTATGTTTCTTTAAAAATACATCTTTCTTAACTATCTACTGTATAACTGACTTTTAAAGAGAAAGCTACAGAATAAAAAAGGAGCCTGATAAATTTTCAAACTGCTTCAAATTAAAGTTCCTTAAAAATATATGGAATTTTGGAAGGTGAAGAACATTGTCTGTCTTGTTTACTGCCATGTTCTCAGAACCCAACAAACTGTGTCTGGTACACAGGTTTTCAACGACTACTGTTGAAGCACTATTGCCAAGTAATGTATGTTAACATGCTTTACAATTTAAGTGTACCATGTCCATACACAGAAATATATAAAACATGAATTATAGAAGCTCAATGCTGTAAAGAATCTTAAAGGGGTCATCTAGTCCAACATTTAAACATGTTGGCGATGAGTTTAAAAAGAGCTCAATTCACCCTGGGTACCAAAAGCCTGAGTCAAGTAATGCCTAGAATTTACAACTTCGTTAAACAATATGTATGTACATTAATAAAAATTTGATTTATGATTGATATTTAGTGAGTATGAATTTTTTCACCCTGCTCTATAAAACCACTTTATAACGTAAAAGATATCCATTTTAGTCACCTCTAATAATACACCAAGAAGGATGTCAAAATATCTCAGAGAAGAAGGACCTATAAATGTCATAATTCAACCCTGTGAATATCCTTGCAGAAAAGAAGAAATTCCATCATCTTTAAATACATGAAAATCATAAAGAGCAGGTCATCTAATAACATCATTTCAATAAACATTGTTTCCTTATAATGTTGATAAGAAAGAAAAAAAAAAAAGATTCCTGGCCAGAGCCACTGTCTGTGTAGTTTGTACGGTCTCCCCACATCTGCACGGGTTTTCTCCAAGTGTTCTGGTTTCCTTTCACACTCCAAAAATGTGTACATGAAGTTCACTGGCATGTCTACATGTCTGAGTGAGTGTGGATGTGCATGTGGGATCACGCTGTGATGGAAGGGCATACTGTCCAGGGTTGGTTCCAACCTTTCATCCTGAGCTGCCAGGATAGAGTCCAGCCACTTGCAATCCTGAACTGGAATAAGCATATTGGAAAATCATTCTCTTAACTTGTTTTTATTAATCGTTCTTAAATGTATGTATAGTTCACATTAATTTCAATGTTTAATGTTACCAGTATTTGGGATCCCTATTTAGAGGTTTGGTGATGTTTTTGTGGCTAGAAATATGACATAGGAACTTAACTCTTGTTTGTATCAATTAGCCTTTAGTGAAACTGGTTTCATTATATGTCATTTTGTTCAAAGTTGCCATTTCAAAGAAAGTATTCACAACATTAAATGAGGACTTACTGTACCAGTCTATTTCTTCTCCTTTACACGAGATCAATGAAACAATCACAAACAAATAAGAATCTATATATTGTTAAAAATTATCAAAGAAGCCCTGGCCAGTGACTCAGTGGTTAGAGCGTCAGCCCACACACCGAAGGCTTGAGGGTTCAATTCCCAGTCAAGGGCATCTACCTGGGTTGCAGGTTGATTCCAGGCCCCAGTGTCAGGGTGCGTGTAGGAGGCAACCAATCGATGTGTCTCTCTCTGTCTGTCTTTCTCTTTCTCTCCCCTCCCTCCCACTCTCTTTAAAAATCAATGAGCCGAAACCGGTTTGGCTCAGTGGATAGAGCGTCAGCCTGCGGACTGAAGGGTCCCGGGTTCGATTCCGGTCAAGGGCATGTACCTTGGTTGCGGGCACATCCCCAGTGGGAGGTGTGCAGGAGGCAGCTGATCGATGTTTCTCTCTCATCGATGTTTCTAGCTCTCTATCCCTCTCCCTTCCTCTCTGTGAAATATCAATAAAATATATTAAAAAAAATAAATAAAAAATAAAAATCAATGAAAGATTATCCACCAGTGAGGATTAACAAAAATAAACAAACAAACTGCTCCTTTATATAGTTATATTAGAGGCCCGGTGCACGAAATTTGTGCACGGGGAGGGGGGGTGGTCCCTCAGCCCAGCCTGCACCCTCACCAATCTGGGACCTCTCGAGGGATGTCCGACTGCCTGTTTAGGCCTGATCCTGGTAAACGGGCAGTCGGGCATCCCTCTCACAATCCAAGACTGCTGGCTCCCAACCACTTGCCTGCCTGCCTGCCTGCCTGATTGCCCCTAACCGCTTCTGCCTGCCAGCCTGATCACCCCTTAACCACTCCCCTGCTAGCCTAATCGATGCCTAACTGCTCCCCTGCCGGCCTGATTGCCCCTAACTGCCCTCCCCTGCTGACCTGGTTGCCCCCAACTGCCCTCCCCTGCAGGCCTGGTCGCCCCCAACTGCCCTCCCCTGCAGGCCTGGTCACCCCTAACTGCCCTCCCCTGCAGGCCTGGTCACCCCTAACTTCCCTCCCCTGCAGGCCTGATTGCCCCCAACTGCCCTCCCTTTCAGGCCTGGTCCCTCCCAACTGCCCTCCCCTGCAGGCCTGATCGCCCACAAGTGCCCTTCCCTGCCGGCCATCTTTGACCACATGGGAGTGGTCATCTTGTGTGTTTGAGTGATGGTCAATTTGCATATTACCTCTTTATTAGATAGGATGGTCCACTTGTCACTTTTATTGATTTTTAATATATTTTTATTGATTTCAGGGAGAGGGAGAGAGAGATATAGAAACATCAATGATGAGAGAGAATCACTGACTGGCTTCCTCCTGCATGCCCCTTACTGGGGATCGAGCCCACAACCCAGGTGTGTGCCCTTGACCAGAATTGAACCCAGAACCCTTCAGTCCATTGGCCAACGCTCTATCCACTGGGCCAAACCGGCTAGGGCTACTTGTCACTTTTAAAGGCTATATACTCTACTGTGTTACTAGCCAAGCAAAATGAAACAAGTCTATTAAGTCCTCTATATATGCCAAGTACTGGGGATAACAGATGGGTAAGGCATAATTCCTGTCCTCATGGAAAGATAACAGAATCTATGTCCAGAATAGTAGGAAAAGAGAATGGGGAGAAACAAAAGAAGGAGTGGTCAGTTCTACCCAGAAGAAAGGAAAGAGGGACCCATTAGAAAAAGATTATTCAGAGTTGGTGATTCTATAAATAACACATAATAGGTAAGAGAAAATACATAAAGCAGGCATTTCACTTTAAGATTCGTTAATACATTTGACAAATTAGTGCCTATTGTGTTAAACACTATATTTCCTCTTCACCATTATATAATTCCTGGCTTCAGAGGCCAATTTAACTAAATTTAACATGAAGAAAACAGAGTCAAGAAAAAAGGTTGCGTGTAACTTTGGATTAGGCAATGGTTTCCTTAATATGACACCAAAAGCACAAGAGGCGAAAAAAAACATAGATAAACTAGACTACATCAAAATTAAAAACATTTCTGCTCCAAAGAATACCAATAAGAAAGTAAAAAAGACAATCCACAGAATGGGAGAAAAAATTGCATGCCTTATATCTGATACGGGACTTGTATCCAGAATATATAAAGAACTCTTATAATTTAGATTATAATAATGACTGATCAACCTTGTGAACCTTTTAAAAAATATTTAACCTGAAGGTGTGGCTCAGTGGTTGAGTGCCAACCTATGAACCAGTCAGGGTACATGCCGGGGTTGCAGGCTGGATCCCCAGTCCGGGGTGTGAAGGAGGCAGCAATCAATGATTCACTCTCATCATTGATGTTTCTATCTTTCTCTCCCTCTCCCTTCTTCTCTGAAATCACTAAAAATATATCTTAAAAAATGAAATGAGTGAATTGTAAGGTACTAAATTATATCACACTAAAGCTGTTTAGATAAAAAAAGAATGGCTCTGGCTAGTGTTGCTCAGTGGTTGGGGCATCGTCCCATGTACCGAAAGGTTGCCAGTTTGATTGCAGTCAGGGCACATACCCAGGTTGCCAGTTAACTCTTCAGTTGGGGTTCATGCAGGAGGCAACCCATTGGTGTTTCCCTCCCTCTCTTCCTCTCTCTAAAGTTAACAAAATAAAAGTTATTCTATGGCTGAGGGTGGTTGTTAACTTGGGCTATTTGTGTCGCTGTGGATGATTCTCAAAAACAGAATGTTAGCTCTGGCCAGTGGGCATGCAAAAGCCTTGGGTTCAATTCCAGGCAGAGCACATATTCAGTTTGCAGGTTTGATCCACAGTCAGGTCGAGTATTAGAGGCAACCATTCAATGTTTTATTTTCTCTGTCTTTCCCCACCCTAAATCAATAAAAAAAAATCCTTGGATGAGGATTAAAATATATATATACATATATATAAAAATTAATATATATGATGTTAAATAAAAGTTTAGAAGGCTACTTACAGTGAAATATGATTTATATAAATTTTTTTAAAACATGTAAAACAATACTGTACATTATTTATGGCTATACACAAATATGTAGTAAAAGTACAAAGCATTCATGAAAATTATTATTTTTTAATCCTTACCCAATAATCCTTATTGATTTTAGATCGAGGGGAAGGGAAAAAGAGAGAGAAACATCAATGTGAGAGGGAAAGAAACATCTATCAGTTGCCTCCCACATGCACTACAACCAGAAATGGAACACAAAACCTGGGTATGTGCCCTGACCAGAAAACTAACCTGTGGCCTTTTGGGGTATAGGACTTCACTCCAACCAACTGAGCCACATCAGCCAAGGCCATTCATGAAAATTATTAAACACCAATTCAGGATGGTGATTCCTTTTGAGGAAGAAAGGATAGAAATAGAATCCAATAGGGGTATAAAGGAACTCTTCCATTGTTTCTAATATTTTGTTCTAAAAACAATAGATTTGCAGCAAGTCGGGCAAAAAGATTTGACAGGTTGGGCAGTGATCTATTTATGCTTCTCTGTGTGCTTCAAATATTTTAGTTTTCCTTTGATGTAAATATTCTGTACTTACCTTAGAAAATGCAGAAAGCTTAAAAAAGTCAAGCCCATTATTCACAATCCTATTATTGAGAAGCAGATTTTCTTCTATTCTCACTTTATACTAAAAAAAACATAATAAGCTTAGATTCTTCTTACCTTCACTGTTTCAACGTGAATTTGACTCAGTCGGATAGAATTAAGCAGCTTCTTTCTCTCCCACGTGGACCTAAAATTTTAACAGGATAAGCAAATTTATCATAATTTGCTTAATAATAATCATTACAGAAGTAAAATTAAAAGGAATGATGAGCCTGGCCAGCGTGGCTCAGAGGTTGAGCATTGACCTTAGAACCAGGCGGTCACAGTTTAATTCCCAGTCAAGGCACATGCCCGGTTGCAGGCTCGATCCCCAGTAGGGGCATGCAAGAGGCAGCCAATCAACGATTCTCTCTCATCGTTGCTGTTTCTGTCTCTCCCTCTCCCTTCCTCTCTGAAATCAATAAAAATGTATTTAAAAAAAACAACCACCACAAAGGCATGGTTAGTCATGCCTGTCATAAATCGCTAACAGCCTTCTCTTGAGCATATTGTAGAAACCGGGTGTCCTGAGTCCTGCCTGGACCTAGGGCAGCTTGAACACCAGATTTGGCTGACAAGTTCCATATTGGGACCAACAAAAACACTGCCTGCACATCCACAGCCCCCTCCCAGATTTCTTTGTTCTGTTTTCCCTCTCCATCCTGATAAAAACCCCTGCCTCCACTGAGATGTTAAGATGGCTTTGGGATGAGAGTCCCCCATTTTCTCAAGTGGCCGGAACTTGAAAACCTCTTTTCTTCGCACAAGTACCTATCTCACAGGTTTGGCTTTTGTTGTGGGGTTCGGTTTAATTTTCACTTTTAACTGGTCCAGGCATGTTAGCCCAGCTGACTATTGGCAGGCAAGGGGTTCACCTTTCCTAATCTACTAGCTAATTGGATTGAAAAAATTAATATTTTGCTAAAAGCCCTACATAGACTTGGAGTCAGAAGCACTACAATTGGCCTCTATATTGTACCCTGAGACTTAAGGTGATAATCATCAAAGCACCATACCTGTGTTTTTACTAGTCCTCTATCCACCTCATCAGTTTTTTTTTAAATGTATTCACTGATTTTTTAGAGAGAAAGAGGGAGGATAGAGGGGGTACACATTTAATGTGACAATGTTTCTTATTTCCTAGAAAAACTTTTTAAATCAACAATTGATCATAAAATTAAGGAAATACAAGTACTTGCCTAAACTGGATTCTCCTTAGAAAGCAGAGTCTAGGACAGGGGTGGGGAACCTTTTTTCTGCCAAGGGCCGCCATTTGGATATTTATAACAACATTCTCAGGACACACAAAATTATCAACTTAAAAATTAGCCTGCTATATTTGGTCAAACATTTAATTAACTCACCCCTAAAGCCTTAGCAGGGCTAGACCAAATGATTTTATAGGCCTTATATGGCCCACAGGCTGGATGTTCTCCACCCCTGGTCTAGGATGAGAGCTTGCATAGAAGTAATGTATTTTAGGATGTGAATCCAGGGAATAAAAGTGGGAGACTAGGAAGAGTGAAACAGGAAACGAGGCGGGGAAAGTACAAGGGTATATTGGAAGTTTGCTGCACTGGTACCACTAGGAACAATTTGCTGACCCCACTAGGATCCTCAAGGGCAGCTTTGTCCAGTAGAACTTTGCCATGATGGAAAAGTGAAGTCTGTCCAGTCCAACATAGTAGCCACTAGCCATAAGTGGTATTAAGTACTTGAAATATGGCTAGTGTAATTAAGAAATTGATTCTTTAAAATACATTTTTTTTTATTGATTTCAGAGAGGAAGGGAAAGGGAAAGAGATAGAAACATCAATGATGAGAGAGAATCATTAATCATCTGCCTTCTGCATGCTACCTACTGGGAATCAAGCCCACAATCTGGGCATGTGCCCTGACCAGGAATCGAACCCTGACCTCCTGGTTCAACCACTGAGCCACGCTGGCCAGGCAGAAATTGACATTTTTATTTAATTTAAATTAATTTAAACAGGTAGCTAGTGGGTGCTGTATAGGAAAACACAGCTCAGGGTTATGAGGCAGGCACATAAGGTATGCCATCTAGTGTTCCTTTTGGAATTTTGTTTATTTTGTTCACTCATGTGTCCCTAATTCCTAGAAGAGTGCCTAACATGCAATGAGCCCTCTATAAATATTTAATAAAACAATAATATTTGGGTCCACAAAGTATATGGTTTCCTTTAAAAGAAAGACTCTATTAAAACAATTCTATTCAATTAAAATAGTAAGCAACTTGCCCTAGCTGGTTTGGCTTAGTGGATAGAGTATCAGCCAACGGACTGAAGGGTCCTGGGTTCGATTCTAGTCAAGGGCACATGCCTATGTTGCGGGTTTGATCCCCAGTAGGGGGCGTGCAGGAGGCAGTCAATCAATGATTCTCTTTCATCATTGATGTTTCTATCTCTCCCTCTCCCTTTCTCTCTGAAATCAATAAAAATATATTTTAAACTGCTGGATTATAGAGTTCAAAACCACAGTTATAAGGCTACTCAAGAATCTTCTAGAAACCTCTGAGGAACTTAGTGAGACTTTCAAGGATCTTAGTGAGAATGCCAAAAAATGGAAAAGGACCAGTCAGAAACTAAGCATACACTGACTGAAATAAAGAATAATATACAGGGATTCAACAGTAGATTAGAGGATCCCGAGAATAAAATCAATGATTTAAAATACAAGGAAGCAAAAAACACCCAACCAGAAGAGCAAAAAGAAAAAAGAATCCAAAAATATGAAGATAGTGTAAGGAGCTTCTGGGACAACTTCAAGTGTACCCACATCCAAAATATGGGGGTTCCAGGAGAAGAGAGAGAGCAAGATACTGAAAACCTATTTGAAGAAATAATGACAGAAAACTTCCCCAACCTAGTGAAAGAAATAGACTTACAAGTACAGGATGTACAGAGAACCCCAAATAAGATGAATCCAAAGAGGACCACACTAAGACACATCATAATTAAAATGCCAAGGGCAAAAGACAAAGAGAGAATCTTAAAAGCAGCAAGAGAGACTAGGGGCGGGGGGGAAAAAAAGCAGCAAGAGAAAAACAATTAGTTACCTACAAGGGAGTGCCCATACGGCTATCAACTGAGTTCTTAACAGAAACTATGCAGGCCAGAAGGGAGTGGCAAGAAATATTCAAAGTGATGAATAGCAAGAACCTACAACCAAGATTACTCTACCCAGCAAAGCTAACATTTAGAATTGAAGGTCAGATAAAGAGCTTCACAGACAAGAAAAAAACTAAAGGAGTTCATCACCACTAAACCAATATTATATGAAATGCTGAAGGGTGTTCTTTAAGAAGAGGAAGAATAAGAAAAAGGTAAAGATAAAAAATATGAACAACAAAGTGACAACAAATACGTATCTATCAACAAGTGAATCTAAAAATCAAATGAATAAAAAATCTGATGAACAGAATAAACTGGTGAATGGAATAGAATCAGGGGCATGGAAATGGAATAGACTGATGGTTCTCAGAGGGAATGGGGTGTGGGAGGGTGGGTGAAGAGATTAGACAAAGATCTTATATGCGCCAAAACCGGTTTGGCTCAGTGGATAGAGCGTCAGCCTGCGGACTGAAAGGTCCCAGGTTCCATTCCGGTCAAGGGCATGTAACTTGGTTGCGGGCACATCCCCAGTGGGAGGTGTGCAAGAGGCAGCTGATCGATGTTTCTCTCTCATCGATGTTTCTAACTCTCTATCCCTCTTCCTTCCTCTCTGTAAAAAATCAATAAAATATTAAAAAAAAAAAAAGATCTTATATGCATGTATGCATTACCAATGGACACAAACAATAGGATGCCGAGGGCCTGGGGTGGGGTGGGAACCGGGTAGAGAGGAGCTATGGGAGGAAAAAAGAGGGACATCTGTAATAATCTCAACAATAAAGATTAATTTAAAATATATATATATTTTTAAAAAATAGCAACTATTATACATAGAAAATAGGTAGTAAGGGAGACTTTGAGGAAGAAAAGGGGGTTGAAATGTGATTATGAAAGAAGCAAGATGAGGTCCCTAAAGATTCAGATCTAAAGGTCATTTACTAAAAGTCAGTTAAAAGTGATCTTTTTGAACCCTGGCCAGTGTTTCTCCGTGGTTAGAGTGTTGTCCCTCAGACCGAAGGGTCAAGGGTTTGATTCCCAGTCAAGGGCATGTACCTGGGTTGCAGGTTTGATCCCCAGCCCTGGTCCGGGTTCGTGTGGGAGGCAACCAATCCATGTGTCTCTCTCACATCAATGTTTCTGTCTTTCTCTTCCCCTCCCTGCCTTCCTCCCTTCCACTCTTTCTAAAATAAATGGGGGAAAAAACAGTGATCTTTTTTCACAATCTACTTCTGTTATCAATTATTAAACAACAAGTACATGAAGCAATAACCTCTTGTTTTGATTCTTTGATTACTGTTCCCACAAACAACATTTAGATAAGTGGAATTCCATAAGATAAGACTACATTTCACCACTGTTGTCAATTCTCTAAAAGAAGCAAAATCTCCATTTTTAAGGAATATTTAAATATTGCATCCTCAATTGAGTTTTGTGTGTTTTAAATTTTTATTTATTGATTTCTAGAGACAGAAACATCACTTTGTTGTTCTACTTATTTTATGCACTCATCAGTTGATGATTGGTTCTTGTATGTGCTCTGACCAGGAATGAACCCACAACCTTGGCATATGGGGATGATGCTCTAACCAACTGAGCTACCTGGTCAGGGCCTCAACTGAGGTATTTATTTTTATTTTTTAATATATTTTTATTGATTTCAAAGTGGAAGTGAGAGGGAGAGAGAGAGAGAAACATCCGTGATGAGAGAGAATATTGATCAGCTGCCTCCTGCATGCCCTCCACTGGGGATCGAGCCCACAACCTGGGCATGTGCCCTTGACCGGAATGGAACCTGGGACCCTTCAGTCTGCAAGCCTATGCTCTATCCACTGAGACAAAACAGCTAGGACTCAACTGAGGTCTTCTAAGTAGACCCACATTAATCTACACCTTAGAATCTCCAGCCATACATAAGGATCGATATATATATATATATGTGTGTGTGTGTATATATATATATATATATATGTTCATACATACATATATATATATATGTTAAACATATATGTCATTTATTAAGGGCTTATCATGTGCTAATCACTTGACATACTTGTTTTATTATTATTATTATCCATTTCACAGGTGCAGAACCTGAAGGTTAAATAACTTGTCCCAAATTAGTTAACTAAAAAGTGCCAAATTACTTTGTAACTCTAAATCTAATAACCGAGATATATTCCAGTCTTAAGATAGCTTTAAAAGTTCTAGAAATATGATCAAGATAGGATTCTAGACTTGATTTTTCTTGCCAACATTTTTGCCCCTATCATTTCTTAACTATATTCTGGTGTGTATAATTCAATTATCCTGAAATTGAGAGTAAAAATTTGGTTACTACCAACTTCATGAAGGCTCATCAGCAAAATGTTTAAAAATAGGAATAATTAATAATATTAAACAGAATTTACACAGCAAATACAAACAAAAACAACTGTATTTTTGTTTAAAACTGTGGAGTATTTTAAAACACTTCCTGGATTTGGCCTAGCTGGTTTGGCTCAGTGGATAGAGCATCAGCCTGTATTCTAAAGGGTCCCAAGTTCGATTCCAGTCAAGGGCATAAGCCCGGGTTGCCTCGATCCCTAGTGGGGGGTGTGCAGGAGGCAGCCGATCAATAATTCTATCTTGTCCTAGCTAATTTGGCTCAATGGATAGAGTATGGGCCTGTGGGCTGAAGGGTCCCGGGTTCGATTCCAGTCAAGGGCATATGCCCGGGTTGCCTCGATCCCTAGTGGGGGGCATGCAGGAGGCAGCCGATCAATAATTCTATCTCACCCTAGCTAATTTGGCTCAATGGACAGAGTATGTGCCTGTGGGCTGAAGGGTCCCAGGTTCGATTCCAGTCAGGGGCACATGTCTGGGTTGCGGACTCGATCCCCAGTATGGGGCATGCAGGAGGCACCCTATCAATGATTCTTATCATTGATGTTTCTATCTCTTTCTTTCTCTCCCCTCTCCTTTCTTCTCTGAAATCAATAAAAATATATTTTTGAAAAATAGAAAATAAAACATTTCCAAGATTTAAAATGTGGACAGTTAATATTAGCAATCTTGGGCTTTGTCCCTCAAAGTTGAATAAAAAGGCCGCAAGAACCCAGCTGACATGGCTCAGTGGTTGAGCGTTTGCCTATGAACAAGGAAGTCATGGTTGGATTCCCGGTCAGGGCACGTGCTGGGGTTGCAGGCTAGATCCCCGGAGTGGGGTGTGCAGGAGGTGGCTGATCAATGATTCTCTCTCATCATTGGTGTTTCTATTTCTCTCTCCCTTCCTCTCTGAAATCAATAAAAAATATATTTAAAAAATAAATAAAGGTAGCAAGCACGGTTGGCTACAATGTGAATTTTATCATTCTTACCTTATTCCAAGTTTATCAAGATGAGATTCATCAAGATTGGACAGTAATGAACCTGTGATTTTCTCTTCTGCGGAGGAAAAGGTAAAAAAGAGATGATTTCAGTATTTACAACATATGATTTTCAATTTCTTTCCATTTGGACCCACCAGAATTTACTCAGATCAACATTTATTGAGTGCACCCACCACAGGCAACGGACTGTAACACTTTTCTATTTGCCAATGAGAAGGTCTTACTTTTAATTAGAAAACTATATCAAGAGGCTTTTATGATAAATCAGGTAAAAATTTTTAAATTACTTGAGTAAGTTATTTGCAAGGAAGTCCAGCTGCAAAACTGGTAGCTTCCTCCTAAAGCAGTTAAGGTTTGGGATGGGGATAGGGAAACCCTATTGTTCTTAGAATAGTCAGGTCAAAAACCAGAGCCTGAGGGGTGGCAAAGTGTTGATTTAGTTATAAAACCTTCAAGTAAAGTACACAATACTCTGTGTTTTGAAAGACTTACATATATGGTTTATTTTTCTTCCTCTTTCTATAATTAATTCTAGTCCTTCCTGACCTCAGACTCTAGAACTCTGGACTATTTATTTTCTAACAAACAAAAATGTTTCTAAAGGTAATGATGATTACCAAAGGGGAGGTGGAGGTAGGTGGAAAATATTTTTTATAAAAGTGTCTATTTAAAAAAAAAAAAAAGAAAGAAAAGGTGTGCAGTCAGCGTGGCTCAATGGTTGAGCGTTGACCTATGAACCAGGTCATGGTTCAATTCCCATTCAGGGCATATGCCCAGGTTGGGAGCTCGATCCCCAGTGGGGGTGTGAGGAGGCAGCCTATCAATGATTCTCTCTCATCATTGATGTTTCTATCCCCCTCTCTCTCTCTCTTCCTGCCTCTCTGAAATAAATAAATAGGCATATTTTAAAAAATTAGGCAATCTCAGAAATCCAAACAATACAAAAATATAAACTATAAAATATCAAAACTTACTTATATTCTCCCGATAACCACTGATAACATTTTGGATATCCTTCAAGACATTTATCTATGTAATGATATAATTTTACACAAATAAAATTACATTGTTTATAATCTACTTTCCCCATTCTACTGACAATTTCATTAATATTGGATTACTCATTTCTTCTATTATCAATCTTTTAAAAATATTTTTATTACTTTTAGAGAGAGAGAAAGGTAGAGGGAGAGAAACATCTATGAGAGAGAACCATTGATCAACTGCCTCCAGCAATGTCCTGTACTGGGGATCAAGCCCACAACCCAGGCAAGTGCCCTGACTGGGAATAGAACCAGCAACCCTTCCATACAAGGGATGCCACCCAATCCACTGAGCCACACTGGCCAGGGCACCTATCACCTATTACCAATCTTTAAACATTTTCCAAAACTAAACTTAAAAATAAGTATTTTCACAATCACTGTTGAGACAATGTCTTTTTCTGTTTCCTGGCTGGTTGTCAATAGTCTGTTCCTGTGTTTTGCTCATTATTCCATTCTTTTCCCCCTCGCTCTTAGTTGATTTTATAATTTAGGAATGCTCTCCAATTTTTTTTTTATTTTTATTTTTTGGTTTGTTTGTTCCTTTACTGTTGAGGGGAATCCAATGGTTTTTGAAGAGAACACTTGTTAAGGTACAGTTGGCATGAATTCTGGAATCTAAAGACCTCTTTAAAAGCAAGCTCTGCCTTTTTCTAGCTGTGTAACCTGTGGAAAGTTAGTTAACATATTTGAACCTCAAACACATCACCTGTAAAAATATATATATTATAGCCTCTGAATTTCAGGGTTCCTGTGAGATTGTATTTCATCATGAGGAAAAGGACCCAGCACCTTATGCTTTGTTTTGTCATATAAAAACAAATCTGGACTTAGAAAGACTGCTGCAGTAGGGAGAACATTCCAATCTCAAAAGTAAATAATCAGCTCAAAATCAAACAGAAGCCCTGGCCAGTTTGGCTCAGTGGATAGAGTGCCCACCTGCAGACTGAAGGGTCCGGGGTTTCAATTCCTGTCAAGGGTACATGCCCGGGTTGTGGGGTCAACCCCAGTAGGAGGTGTGCAGGTGGCAGCCAATCAATGTTTCTCTCTCATCGTTGATGTTTCTATCTCTCTCACTCCCCCTTCCGCTCTAAAATCAATAAAAATACATTTTTAAAAAATCAAACAGAAAATGGTGATGTTGTTGTTGTTTTAGACTAAAGGAGGGGCAAGCGGAGATAAGTAGAATCTTTGAAGGGTATAGGACCCCAGTGGGGTCTGATAGGGCAGTGTCCCCAGGAAAAGCTGACCAGGGGGGCATATTTCACTTTTTTTAGTGTTTGCTCAGTTTTGGAGGCAAGCAAGAGTTCAGGGGCCTGAAGGAGAGAGAAGCCTGACTAAAGTTTGGTCAAGACAAAGCAGACAGTAAGAAATGAGCCAACTGCAAACACTTGATGTGTTTTTACCAATTAAAAGCATGCAGTGTCTCTCATTGGCATTAGACTGTGGACTCAAGAGAACAGGTCATTTTGAAAGTTGATGAATTAATCTACAGAACACCACTGAAACAGAGAGCCAACATAGCCAATCACATTGGTAAAACTACTTTATCACATTGGAGACACAAAAGGTAAAACTACTTTATCCCCACTCATTACTACTCAAAGAAAAATTCCAATCCCCGTAGTGGAGGAAATTAAAAAGGGGACAGGGGAAAAGAGAAGTACAATTTCTATACCCATCAAGTTATCTTTTAAGTTGGGCTACTGAAGTTCCTTGCACCCTAGTCCCCCAGCCTAGGCAAACAGGGCTGCATCCAACATTTGCAAAAGTTCACAGAATATGCAAATCACACCACCTCTCTCCTGAGGATAAAGCCAAATAAATTAAGCTTCACACGCATTAGGGGAAGTTGAGTAGATTTCAAGTGGATGGATGCTTGAACTTGAGCCAGTAAAGTTGCTTAAAACTTACAACCTGCACACCTCCCCATGTGATATGGCCAAGTGGTGGGCTGCTGGGAGTCCAGTGATCAATTGAACAACCCCAGTGTCCAGATTTAGCAAGAGAAACTGGTTTTGGAGAAGAAAACATGATCATTACCAAGCTCTGCAAGTAGTCAACAAACATATATTGACCCCTAATTGTAATGCTATTTCCCGGAATTCAGAGATTGACCCAACAAGTTCCCTCCCTTTTGGGAAATCCCCAAGTTTGGGGAAATGGGTGTGTGTTTAAAGGAAAGAGAAACTAAGAAGCATCAAAATATACTCCAATGGGGAAAGTGTTCAAGCAGCTGCCGTGGCAGCGGGATCTCCAAGCCTGGTGGGCCTGAATGACAGCAATCCTCTGAACAAGGTCTGGGGAAAAGGTTCTAACTAAAAAAGGGACCCCATTCCTGTCAGGGCACATGCAGGGTTGCGGGCTCAATGCCTAGTGGGGTCGTGCAGGAGGCAGCCAATCAGTGATTCTTTCTCATCACTGATGTTTCTATCTCTCCCTCTCCCTTCCTCTCTGAAATCAATTATATGTATGTATATCTATATATATAGATACATAGATGAGAAAGAAAGAAAGAAAGAAAGAAAGAAAGAAAGAAAGAAAGAAAGAAAGAAAGAAAGAAAGGAAGGAAGGAAGGAAGGAAGGAAGGAAGAAAGAAAGAAAGGAAGGAAGGAAGGAAGAAAGGGAGAGAGAGAGAATCTCGAGTCTCACCTGTCCGGCGCCGGGGTGGCAAGTTCCTGAAGAAACCCAACAGACTTACACCGATGGTCCCACCCAGGTTCATAACCCCCAAAGTTAGCTTCCTTCCTACGGGACCCCCATTTCTGACGCCCCACTTCTCCTTCCACCATCTCAGGGTATCACCAACTCAGGCGCCCCCCGCCTCAGGTCCGCCCCCTCTCTGACGCCTACCACGCCAGGTCTCCCCCGCCTCAGGCCCCCTTCTCAGAGGGCTCTCCGCCTCAGGTCACCCTTCCCTGAGCGCCCCCGCCTCAGGTCCGTCCTCCCTGCCGTCTCCCGCATCACGTCTCCCTTCTCCGCTTTGGGTCCTCTTTGAGGCCCCCTGCTCACTGCCCGAGGGCGCCCTTTCTCAGGCCTGCTGTCACCGCCTCGGGTCGCCGTCCCTCAGCCCCTCAGCCCTCTAGCCTTGCTACCTCGGAAGCGGTCCAGCAGAGCGGAATCCTTGAAACCACTGCGCTCCAGGAAGAGGCACACCTGCTCCGGGTCCCAGTTCTTGCGGTCTGAGGGTAGTTTAGGATTCGGGGACCTCTCCGCCCCTGTGAAATGGGTGTTTGGCGGCGTTCTTGGGCTGCTATCGCATCGGGGCCGTTTGGGGGTCTGCCCCGAGTCGGCTCTCTGCATGGCTACACACAGCGTCCGGCGCAGCACAGTCAAGAACCGCGGCGCTCAGCTCTCGCGCAGGCGTACTGACAGCCCGACACTGGCAGCAAGTCCTTTTAGCTTTGCCAGCCTACTGGCCTTCTGCGCAGGCGCCCTGACAGCTCAGACCTTGGGGGCAAGACAGCCCAGCCACTTCAGCCGCTGGTCTTTTGCGCAAGCGCAATGACCAGCCAGAGGTCCTCTACTGAGCCCTGGGCGTTTACGGGAAACTGAGCGGCGAGAAGCAAAACTAAGGGCGGTGCTAAGAAGGCAGGAGCGAGAAAAGATTGTGCCCGTTCCCCGTGTAAGTCAGGCCACCGTCCATAGCAGGAGCTCTTAAGGTGATTTGAGTATACCTTCAAATGAGTACCCCAGACTTACCGGTGTTTCAGATACACCAGACTGAAAAGAAACCTAAAAGGCCATCAAGGCTTCCAGCATCTTTCCAGTTAAGAGAAAAAAATGGGCAAGAAGCTGAACTGAAAGACCCTGGAATGCTTTCAAATTTGATGTGAAAGTGTCTTCTTGCATTTCACAAGTTCTACAGTATTGCTGGCCAGTGAGAGGGCCCTATCAATGGATAGGGGGTGCCTACCCATGAACTCTTAGCCTATCTTCAGGTTTCCATAAGAAGCTGACTTCAAACTTCTCTCTAAAAGAATCCTCAACCCCTCTCTCCATCCTAACCCCCTACCCAGAAGAAAGGAAGGGGCCAATCTGATTACTTAAAATTATCTTCAAGTACTTTTACTACCTGGTGGTAACAGCTTGAGAAAATGGCAGGCATCTCCCCCTCATTTTAGCCACTCTGGGACAGGACCCAAAGTTCCCTATAAATCCTGGTCCATGTGATTAACTGTTAAAAGGACAACTACTACCACCACTAAAGCCAGTACAATTTTTTATCAACCAAGTCATAGACCCAGCTAGGAAATAAAGGATGAATGAGGCAAATAATCAAACAGTATGAAATAGCAGGCTAAAGGTAAACAAAATACCTTAGCAAACAGAACTTTAATGTGTGCCAGGCACTGTTCTAAGGGCTTTACAAACATTTATTCATTTAAATAGCACAATGACCTTAGGATATAAGGTAAAGAGAAAAAAGTAAGTAATTTGCCAAAGATCACACAGCTAAAAAGTGATGAAACATAGAAGATTCAAACCGACGCAATCTAGCCTGTTCCAAAATCTTTGCTCTTAATCATTTGCCAACAATTGTTTGTTAATGAGTTTTTATATAAACTTATTTTACATTAGTTAAATCAAAATTTGAATGGCTTCCTTGTCCTATAGACCCGTAGGGGAAAGTATAGAGAGATTTACTGGCCCTCAATCTGCACAGAAGGGCCAGGCCAGGAAAACCACACCCTTAAGCCCTAGAATAATTTGAGAAAAGACTAGACAGTTGTCAAGACTTGTGAAACCGAAACAAGAGGGTAAAATAACAGATAACATACATCTGAAAGACTTACATTTCAACTTGGAAACGGCTGGTTTGAAAACTTGTATTTATAAGATTTGTGAGGAAATCTGCCCTGACAGCAAGGTTTCCTAGGCAGAAGGTGATATAAACATTTAACCCCTGGGTTTGCTTTAAACCAATTGCTTTTCAGAACTTTAATTTTCCATTTGTTTTTGTTTGTTAAAGAGTGTAATTTAATGCCGTATTTATTATTTCCCCTCTAATCCCCTACTTTCTAGGGGCCCTAGATCTTCTGATGGCTGGGTACTTGCTCAAGGCCCCATGGACAAGTGGCAGAATTGAATTTTAAAGCTGATTCCAAAACTTGGGCACTTTCTAGAATGCCAATTCATTTAACTCCACTTACAGTCCTGATGTTCTTATTCCATCCATACTCCACAATCTGGGAACAAATACTTACTAAAAACAGTCTCTGAGCTTGGGTCATATTGAGAAAAATAAGTGCTTAAGCTCTCCTCTGATCTCACCTTGTTAAGACTAGAAAAGACTATAAATTCAATTAATTTAAGGCCCATTGCTTGATGACCTTGAATACTCCAAGCAGTTCTTCCCTACCCTTCCCCAGCTACTTTCCACCCACCCAGATGAGCTAAGCAATTTTGTTTCTGGCAGCATTAACCTGTGGTTTTACATCTCTCCCCAACTTCATTTTCAATCAGTGCTGCTGGATCTCAATGCCACTCCTGGTCCCTTATCACTTCCTCTTCAACCTTTACTAAACCTAACTTCCTCAAGACATTCTCTTTTACCCATCTGTCCAAATCCCAAAGCCAAGCCAAAATTCATTTTAAAAGAAGGTGTTTGCACGGCCTGTGTGGCTCAGTGGTTGAGCGTAGACCCATGAACCAGGAGGTCATGATTCTAATCCCTGTCAGGGCCCATGCCCGTGTTGTGGGCTCAATCCCCAGGGGGCATGCAGGAGGCAGCTGATCTATGATTCTCTCTCATAATTGATATTTCTATCCCTCTCTTCTGCTCCCTTCCTCTCTCTGAAATCAATAAAAAAAAACACATATTAAAACAAAAGAAAGCCCAGTTAGTGTGGCTCAGTGGTTGAGCATTGACCTATGAGTCAGGAAATCATGGTGCAGTCCCTGATCAGGGCCCATACTGGGGTTGCAGGCTCGATCCCCAGCTGGGGCTTGCAGGAGGCAGCTTATCTATGATTCTCTCTTATCATTGATGTTTCTGTCTCTCTCTCCCTCTCCTTTCCTTTCTGAAATCAATAAAATATATATGTGTTTTAAAAGTATTTATTTTCTTGTCTGATAAAAATAATGCTCAAGTCCCTGGTTGGGTAGCTCAGTTGGTTAGAGCATCATCCTGATATGGTCAGGGTATATGCAAGAATCAGCAATGCAAAGTGGAGCAACAAATCTCTCTCTCTCAAATAAATAAATAAATAATTTAAAAAATATAAATAGCCCTAACTGGCATGGCTCAGTGGTTAGAGCGTAGGCATGGGAAATGGAGGGCCTCAGGTTCAATTCCAGGTCAAAATCACCTATCTGGGTTTCAGGTTTCATCTCCAGCCCCAGTCAGGGTATGAGCAAGAGGCAACCAATCGATGAGTCTCTCTCACATCGATGTTTCTCTCTCTATCTCTCCCCCTCCCTCCCTTCCACTCTCTCTAAAAATCAATGGAAAAATATCCTCGCTCCTTGGGTGAGGATTAAAAAAGTAATAATAAATAAATAAATAAAGCTCAAGAAAGAAAACTTGGAAAACAAAATGTTTTCCAAATATCACTTCCTGGTACCTGCATCATAAATATTTTTTCTATTCTGCCCTAGTAAAACAATATTCTAGTGGGGTGAGTCTGGCCGTGAATCCTATATAATAAAGTGCTAATATGCTTATTAGACCGGATGGCGGAATGACCTTCTGGAAAGACCTTCCGGAATGACTAGTGGGCAAGGCTGGGGCCATGGAGCCTTGAGGCAACCAGGGCCACGAGGCAGCCAGGGCCACGAGAGCCGAGGCAGCCAGGGCTGTGAAGGCCTACTCTTGCATGAATTTTGTGCATCAGTCCTCTAGTAATAATATAATTAGTGATAATAAATTTATATGTTAGAAGTTGTTGCTCTGGGAAAAATAATTTTTTAAGAGGAGAGGGGAAGACCTGGCTGGGTGGTTCAGTTGGTTGGAGCATTGTCCTATATACTGAAAGATCCTGGGTTTGATTCCTAGTCAAGGCATATACCTAGGTTGTGTGTTCCATCTTTGGTCAGAGCTTGAATGGGAGGCAACTGATCAATGTTTCTCTCCCTTCTCTCCCTAAAATTATTAAAGATGTCCTTGGGTGAGGATTGAATAAAATAAGAAAGAAAGAGGAGCGGAGGATAATAGGGTCACAGTTTTGGATTCAGTTGTCATATAGTCCTTTTGAAAAAGTGACATTTAAGCAGAGACTTGAAGGAGATGAAGGAGTCAGCTATGTGGTTACCTGGAAGAAAAGCATTCCAGACAAAAAGAACAGCTAAGGCTTTGAAAGTGTAAAAGTGCAAAGACATTGAAGAAGGAGTATGCCCAGAGTTGAGAAACAGTAAGTGATGATGGACAAAGTGAGTAAGGGGAAGTGCTAAGAAATGAGGTCAAGCCCTGACTGGTTTGGCTCAGTGGATAGAGCATTGGCCTGTGGACTGAAGGGTCCCAGGTTCGATTCCGGTCAAGGGTATGTACTTTGGTTGCAGGCACACCCCCAGTAGGGGGTTGTAGGAGGCAGCTGATTGATGTTTCTCTCTCATTGATGTTTCTAACTCTCTATCCCTCTCCCTTCCTCTCTGTAAAAAATCAATAAAATATATTTTTTAAAAAAAGAAATGAGGTCAAGTTGAATGCAAACCATGTAGGAACAAGAAGATTTACAAGCTACAAGCAGCTCTGAGGTCCCATCTTTATAGCTCCACATCTAGAGATGAAAGAAAGCCTCTGTTCCTCCAGTTACAACAGAAAATCGTAAAGAGATGACTTCAACAAGCTTGGATTGCATTAATTCCTGGGCCAATTGCTGTGTTATAAAATGATGACCTAATCATGTCACATCTTACCCTTTCGTTAAGAGGACAAAGTCTTTTATCAGGAAAAAGGAAATTAGTTCTTGTCAAAGATCCCAGTATTATACCCTTTCAACAGATAAGGAAAGGAAACTCAGAGAGGTCTAATGATTTGCCCAGAGTCACATATATGTATTAAGGTTTTGGGGATTTGAAACTAGATCTGCCTTGAAAACCACTGTTCTTTTCTACAACTTAAACTGGGTACAAATTCAATTGTTATTGGTCCAAAGTCCATGTGCCCAATGCTTTGAAAGCCCAGAATTCAAAATGTCAGCGTTTTCCCTAGCTGGGTTTGCTCAGTGGGTAGAGCATCCGCCTGTGGACCTAAGGGTCCCAGGTTCAATTCTGACCAAGGGCATGTACCTTGGTTGCAGGCTCCTCCCTGGCCTCGGCCCTGGTGAGGGCTCCTGCAGGAGGCAACCAGTTGATGTGTTTCTCTCACATGGATGTTTCTCTTTGTCTCTCCCTCACTCTTTCACTCTCCCTAAAGAAAAAAAAAGTCAATGGAAAAATATCCTTAGATGAGGATTAATAAAAAACAAAATGTCAGAGTTTGAAATAAGGAAAGGCTTACTGATCAAGAAGGTGCCAACTGACAAAATGGGAACCCTAGTGGTACCTCAAATACATCTTAAGAAAGTACAGAGTTCAGGTTTCATTTGAGTCAAGGGAAGGGGAAATGGAAGGGGCAAGAGGTGATTGACCCATTGATTTGGAAGAAGGAGGGAGCAGAAAAAACCCACTCAGAACAACAGCAAGAAAAAGGAAACTTAAAAAATGGGGATAATTTTATGGGGTCACTGGGGCAACATCAAGTGTACCAACATTTGCATTATAGGGGTACAAGAAGGAGAAGAGAGATAACAAGTAATTGAAAACATATTTGAAGAAATAATGACGAAAATTTCCCTAACTTGGCAAAGGAAATAGACATACAAGTCCAGGAAGCATAGAGAGTCCCAAACAAGATGAACCCAAAGAGGCCCACACCAAGACACATCATAAATAAAATGCAAAAAGGTAAAAGACAAAGAGAGACTCTTAAAAGCAGCAAGAAAAAAAGCAGTTAGTTAACTATAAGGGAGCTCCCATGAGACTGTCAGCTGATTTCTCAACAGAAATGTTGCAGGCCAGAAAGGATTGGCACAAAATATTCAAAGTGATGAAAAACAAGGAACTACAATCAAGGTTACTCTAATCAACAAAGCTATCATTTAGAATCAAAGAGAATATAAAGACCTTCCCAGACAAGAAAGAGCTAAAGGAGTTAATCACCATTAAACCATTATTACAAGAAAATGTTAAAAAAAAACTTCTTTAAGAAGAAAAAAATAATATAAAAATATGAATAATAAAATGGCAATAACTACATACCTAACAATTACTGTATTTTTTTTAATTTAATAAATCTTTGTTGTTCATATTATTACAATTGTTTCTCCTTTTTCCCCCCATAGCTCCCCTCCACCCGGTTCCCACCCCACCCTCTACCCTTACCTCCCCTGTACTGTCCTCATCCATAGGTGTACGATTTTTGTCCAGTCTCTTCCTGCACCCTCCATACCATTTCCCCCTGAGAATTATCAGTCCACTCCCTTTCTATGCCCCTGATTCTATTATATTCACCAGTTCATTTTGTTCCTCAGATTTTTAATTCACTTGATTTTTAGGTTCACTTGTTGATAGATATGTATTTGTTGTTCATAATTTTTATCTTTACTTTTTTCTTCTTCCTCTTCTTAAAGAATACCTTTCAGCATTTCATATAATACTGGTTTGGTGGTGATGAACTCCTTTAGCATTTTCTTATCTGTGAAGCTCTTTATCTGACCTTCCATTCTGAATGATAACTATGCTGGGTAGAGTAATCTTGGTTGTAGGTTCTTGCTTTTCATCACTTTGAATATTTCCTGCCACTCCCGTCTGGCATGCATAGTTTCTGTTGAGAAATCAGCTGACAGTCGTATGGGTGCTCCCTTGTAGGTAATTAACTGTTTTTCTCATGCTGCTTTTAATATTCTCTCTTTGTCTTTTGCCCTTGGCATTTTAATTATGATGTGTCTTGGTGTGGTCCTCTTTGGATTCCTTTTGTTTGGGGTTCTGTGCGCTTCCTGGACTTGTAAGTCTATTTCTTTCACCAGGTAGGGGAAGTTTTCTGTCATTATTTCTTCCAATAGGTTTTCAGTATCTTTCTCTCTGTCTTCTTCTGGCACCCCCATAATGCTGATGTTGGTACACTTGAAGTTGTCCCAGAGGCTTCTTACATTATCTTCAACTTTTTGGATTCTTTTTTCTTTTTGCTTTTCCGGTTGAGTGTTTTTTGCTTCTTTGTTTTTCAAATCTTTGACTTGATTCTTGCGTTCCTCTAGTCTGCTATTGGGTCTCTGTATAATATTTTTAATTTCAGTCAGTGTATGTTTAATTTCTCGTTGGTTCTTTTTCATATCCTCGAGGGTCTCGCTAAATTTATCGGCCTTTTCTAGGATATTCTTGAAAAGCCTTATAACCGTGGTTTTGAATTCTATATCCAGTCATTTGTTTTCCTCCATTTCTTTCGTTTGTGATCTGTTTCTTTGCCTCCACATTTTCACTGCTTCCCTGAGTTGGTAGGGTAGCTTTGTTTGCTAGGTTTCCTATATGGCCCAGTGGGTCAGCCTCCCCAGTTAACCTGAGGTGGACACTTTTGATGCACCCCTTTGTGGACTATGTGTACAGCCTTGTTGTAGTTAAGTCTTGATTGTTGTTGGTAACACTGGGAGGAACTGACCTCCAGGCCAACTGGCTGTGAGGATCAGCTCTGTCTACGCCGGGAGAACTTCTGTGCTGGAGACAGCCTTATAGGATTAGACTTGCAAAATTGCAAAAGCCTCTGTGCTCAGCTTGGATGGGGCGGAGTCTCAGGGCTGAGCAGACAGCCTTGGCTTCCCGTCAGCCCTGTCCTATGAAGCCCCTGGGTCTCAGTGTCCCTCGGTAATCGATGCAAGCACCTCTGAAAGAAAGCCACCCTCGAGTTTTGCCCGCTGCCAGACAGTCCAGTTTCTCCCCTAATGAATCTGGATTCCCAGATTCTCGCCCGGAACTGGAGTTCAGCACAGTCGGGAGCTTCCGTCTTCCTCCCGCTAGAGAAAGCCAGCGGCACACTCAGCAGTCAGTCCTTTCTGCGTGCACTTGTGCGCGCGCCTCCAGACCTCTGCCTTTCGCAGATCCCATGAGTTTCCGTGCTATTCTCTCTTTCCCGGCAGTCCAGACTCTCCCCCGTATGAGTTTGGGACCCCAGGGTCTCGCCCAGAACTGGGTTTCAGTGCAGTCGGAACTGAGGTTCAGTGCAGTCAGGAGCTTCCGTCTCTCTCCCCCTAGAGAAAGCTAGCCAGGCACTCAGCCGCCTGTCCTCTCTGCGCACGTGTCTCTGTACCTCAGCCTTTTGCAGCTCTTCTGAGTCACCGTGTGCCCCTCTCTTTCCTTCTAGTTGTAGAATTTCCACTCAGCCAGCTTTCCTGTGGTTCTGGATGATTTCCGTTCTGTCTTTTAGCTGTAGTTTTGAAATTGTTGTGCAAGGCAGCAGTTTAGGTGTTCACTTATGCCGCCATCTTGGCTTTTCTCCCCTCCACATGCTTTTTTTTTTTTTTTTTTTAAAGTATATTTTATTGATTTTTTACAGAGAGGAAGGGAGAGGGATAGAGAGCTAGAAACATCGATGAGAGAGAAACATCGATCAGCTGCCTCCTGCACACCCCCCACTGGGGATGTGCCTGCAACCAAGGTACATGCCCTTGACCGGAATCGAACCCGGGACCCTTCAGTCCGCAGGCCGACGCTCTATCCATTGAGCCAAACCGATTTCGGCTCCACATGCTTTTTAAAAAAATATATTTTATTGATTTTTTACAGAGAGGATTAGAGAAACATCGATGAGAGAAACATTGATCAGCTGCCTCCTGCACACCTCCTACTGGGGATGTGCCTGCAACCAATGTACATGCCCTTGACCAGAATCGTACCTGGGACCTTTCAGTCAGCAGGCTGACGCTCTATCCACTGAGCCAAACCGGTTAGGGCTTCACATGCTTTTTAAAAAATATATTTTTTTGCTCTAGCCGGTTTGGCTCAGTGAATAGAGTGTCACCCTGTGGACTGAAGGGTCCCAGGTTCGATTCCAGTCAAGGGCACATGCTCGGGTTGCAGGCTCGATCCCCAGTGGGGGGCATGCATGAGGCAGCTGATCAATGATTCTCTCTCACCATTGATGTTTCTGTCTCTTTCTCCCTCTCCCTTCCTCTCTGAAATCAATAAAAATATATTTTTTAAAAACTTGTAAAAAATGTATATTTTTGTTGATTTCAGAGAGGAAGAGAAAGGGAGAGAGAGAGATAGAAACATCAATGATGAGAGAGAATCATTCATCAGCTGCCACTTGCACACCCCACAATGGGGACTGAGCTTGCAATCAGGGCATGTGCTCCAACCAGGAATCAAACCGCGACCTCCTGGTTCATAGGTCGACACTCAACCACTGAGCCACACTGGTTGGGCCCTCCATATGTTTTTTTAAAAAGTATTTTTTATTCATTGGTTTTTCAGAGACAGAGAAAGAGGGAGAGAAATATTGATTATTTCACTTATTTATGCATTCATTAGATGATTCTTGCATGTGCCCTATCCAGGGATTAAACCCACAACCTTGATGTATTGGGATGACATGCTAACCAATTGAGCTACCTGGCCAATGCTAAAAAGAATGAAATTATGCCATTTGCAACTACGTGGGTGGACATAGAGGGTATTATCCTAAGTGAAATGAGTCAGACAGAGAAAGATAAATACCATATAATTTCACTTATATATGCAATGTTAGAAACAAGTGAACAAAACAGACACAAATTCAGTGATACAGAAAACATTTTGATAGTTGCCAAATGGATGGGGTTTTGGACAAGGTGGATAAAAAAGGGGAAAAGATAAAAATCTGTAAACACAAATTGCCAGTTATAAAATGTCATAGGGATTTACAGCATAGGGAATATAGTCAATAATATTGTAATGACTATGTATGGTGTCAGATAGACCTAGACTTATCAGGATGAGCACTTCAGAAGTTATATAAATGTCTAATCACTATTGTTGTATAATATTATAGGTAACTGTAATTGAAAAATAAAAACGGTTCTGGTCAGTGTGGCTCAGTTGGTTCAGCCTTGTCCTGTGCACTAAAAGGTCACTTGTTCGAATCTATCGATTTTTCTTTCTCTCCTTTTCCCTTCCTCTCTCTCTCTAAAAATCAATGAAAACATAATTTAAAAAAAAGAAATTCAGTGTGGCTCAGTGGTTGAGCATGTCTATGGACCAGGAGGTCATGGTTCAATTCCTGGTCAGGGCACATGTCTAGGTTGTGGGCTCGATCCCCAGTAGGGGGAAGTGCAGGAGGCAGCCAATCAATAATTCTCTCTCATCATTGATGTTTCTATCTCTCTCCCCCTCTTCCTTCCTTTCTAAAGTCAATAATATATATACATGCGTGTGTGTGTATACACATACATATATATTTTTAAGAAATAAATAAAAATAAAACCATTCCAATAGAGGGTATCCTTTAGTGTTCCTGACCAATATTCCTCAAAACTGTCAAAGTCATAAAAAACTAGAGTCCCAAAAACTGTCACAGTCAAGAGGAGCCTAAGAAAATATGATGACTAAATGTAATGTGGGATCCTGGAACAGAAAAAAAGACAGATAAAAACTGAGAAAATATGAATAAAGTATGCACTTAATTTTTTTGAACTTTAATAATATATCAATATTGGTTCATTAATTGTAACTAATGTACCATACTAATGTAAGATGTTAATAGGGGAAACTGAGTGCTGAGTTATTGGATCCCGAGTTTATGGGAATTCTGTACTATCTTCACAATTTTTCTGTAAATTTGAAACTGTTCTAAAAAGCCAAGTTTATTTAAAATATTTCTATGTAACCAATAAATATTAGCAGCTGAATCTAAAAAAAAAAAAAAAAAAAAAAAAAAAAGGTGATTGGCCACTGAAGACATCTGGGAGCCAGCAGGGGTTGGAGGAAGAGTGTGCTAGTTGTTGTAAGTCCTGCAAATCTATTTTAAAATACATTTTATTGATTTTTTTTTTTAAAGAGAGAAGGGGGAGCAAATCAGATCCAGCACTACATCAGAAAGATCATACACCATGACCAAGTAGGATTTATCCCAGGAATGCAAGGATGGTACAATATCTGTAAATCAATAAATGTGATACATCACATAAACAAATTGAGAGATAAAAATCACATAGTCATATCAATTGATGCAGAAAAAGCATTTGACAAAATCCAACACCCATTTTTGATAAAAACTCTCAGCAAGGTGGGAATAGAAGGACCATACCTCAACATAATAAAAGCCATATATGATAAACCCACAGCCAACATCATACTCAATGGGCAAAAACTAAAACCATATCCCCTAAGAACAGGAACAAGACAGGGATGCCCACTCTCACCACTCCTGTTCAACATAGTACTGGAAGTACTAGCCATTGCGATCAGACAAGAAGAAGAAATAAAAGGCATCCAAATTGGAAAAGAAGAAGTAAAGCTGTCCTTATTTGCAGATGTCATGATATTGTACATAAAAAACCCAAAAGACTCCATCAAAAAACTATTAGACTTAATAAATGAATTCGGCATGTAGCAGGATACAAAATTAATGCCAAGAAATCTATGGCAATACCTTAATAAAAAAAATTTTTTAAATAAATATATAAATAAGAAAGAAAGAAATCTATGGCATTTCTATACTCCAATAGTAAACATACAGAAAGAGAGACTAAAAAAGCAATCCCATTTACCATTGCACCAAAAAAATTAAGATACCTAGGAATAAACTTAACTAAGGAGGTAAAAGATCTATATGCGGAAAACTACAGGACACTGAAAAAAGAGATAGAGGAAGACATAAACAGATGGAAGAACATACCATGTTCATGGATTGGTAGAATCAAAATCATTAAAATGTCCATACTACCCAAAGCAATCTATAGATTCAATGCACTCCCCATTAAAATACCAGCGGCATATTTCACAGACCTAGAAAGAACTCTCCAAAAATTCATCTGGAATAAAAAAAAAAGACCCCGAATAGCCACAACAATCCTGAGAAAGAAGAACAAAATAGGTGGGATCTCAATACCAGATTTCAAGCTGTATTACAAGGTCATTATTCTCAAAACAGCCTGGTACTGGCACAAGAGCAGACATATAGACCAATGGAATAGAATAGAGAACCCAGATATCGACCCAAACCACTATGCTCAATTAATATTTGTCAAAGGAGGCATGAACATACAATGGAGTCAAGACAGTCTCTTCAATAAATGGTATTGGGAAAATTGGACAGATACATGCAAAAAAAATGAAACTAGCTCACCAACTTACACCATACACAAAAATAAACTCAAAATGGATAAAGGACTTAAACATAAGACGGGAAACCATAAAAATACTAGAGGAATCCACAGGCAGTGAAATCTCAGACACATGCCGAAGCAATTTCTTCACTGATACTGCTCCTAGGGTAATAGAAACTAAAGAGAAAATTAACAAATGGGACTACATCAAAATAAAAAGCTTTTGCACAGCAAAAGAAAACAACAAAACAACAAGAAAGCCCACTGTATGGGAGAACATATTTGCAAATGTTATCACTGATAAAGGTTTAATCTCCAGCATCTACAGGGAACTTATACAACTTAATAAAAGGAAGATAAATGATCCAATAGAAAATGGGCAACAGACCTAAATAGAATCTTTTCAAAAGAAGACAGAAGGAAGGCCAAGAGACATATGAAAACATGCTCAAGTCACTAATTATCCAAGAAATGCAAATCAAAACAACAATGCGGTGCCATCTCACACCTGTCAGAATGGCTATCATGAACAAATCAACAAACGACAAGTGCTGGCGAGGATGCAGAGAAAAAGGAACCCTCATGCACTGCTGGTGGGAATGCAGACTGGTGCAGCCACTGTGGAAAACAGTATGGAGTTTCCTCAGAAAACTAAAAATGGAACTCCAATTTGATCCAGTAATCCCACTTCTAGGAATATATCCCAAGAAAACACCAATCAGAAAGGATATATGCACCCCTATGTACATAGCAGCACAACTCACCATAGCTAAGATTTGGAAACAGCCGAAATGCCCATCAGCAGATGAATGGATTAGAAAACTATGGGACACCTACACAATGGAATACTACGCTGCTATAAAAAAGAAGGAATTCTTACTTTTTGCAGCAGCATGGATGGACCTGTAGAGTATTATGTTAAGTGAAATAAGCCAGGCAATGAAAGAAAAATACCACATGATCTCACTCATTTATGGAAAATAAAGAACACTATAAACTGATGAACAAAAAGATAGACACAGAAGCAGTAAAGCACCGAACAGACTGTCAAATTACAGCGGGAAGGCTGGGGAGTGTTGGGGAGGGGGTGAAGGATATCAACCAAAAGACTTGTATGCATGCATATAAGCACAACCAATGGACACAATACACTGGGCGGGGGGCTTTGAGGGCATGTGACAGGGGAAGGGGAGGCTGGGGGAAGGTCAATGGGGAAAAAAAGGAGATATATGTACTACTATATGTAATACTTTAAACAATAAAATAAAATTAATAATTAAAAAAAATAAAGAGGGGGGGTGTGGAGAGAGAGAGAGAGAAATAGAGAGAGAGAGAGAGAGATCCATAGGTTGCTTCCTATATATGCCCTGACAGGGGATCAAACCCACAACCTGGGTATCTGCCCTGAGGAGGAATTGAACCTACTTCCTCTCTTTCTAAAATCAATAAATTAAAATCTATATTAAAAATAAGCCCTAGCGCCAGTTTAGCTCAGTGTTTAGAGTGTCAGCCTGTGGACTCAAGGGTCCCGGGTTTGATTCCAGTCAAGGGCACATGCCCGGGTTGCGGGTTTGGTCCCCAGCAGGGGGGTGCGGGAGGCAGCCAATCAATGATTCCCTCTCATCATTGATGTTTCTATCTCTCTCTTCCTCTCCCTTCCTCTCTGAAATTAATAAAAATATATTTAAATAAATAAATAAATAAATAAATAAAAATACAAACTTCCCCCATCTCCTCAAGTCACAAGCAGAATTTTCTAATGATTAGCACATCTGTATGCAAGACTAAACAGAAACTATTAGCGTGAAAACCATGGGAACAAAGAGGCTTGAACAAGATGGAGTGAGAGAGACTGAGCATTTCATTCTCACACTATTTGTCTTTTAGGCAATCACAGGGAGAGGCCATCCCATCCTGATAGAGTTTAGAATATTGTGATTCCCTGTGAGTTTCTCATTGTTTGGGGTGGGGTGACCATGTATTTGGGTGTTGGGATGCTCCAACACATAAGGGAGTGGCTAGACTTCAGGGACTGGAGTAACCCGGGGTAAAAATAGCTCATGGATCCTTTTAAAAGTCCTTGCTGAGAGCTGGTCTATAGTCATAATTAAAGTGGTAGTTGCATCAGTCAGTCTTATTCCAACATAAGATTTGCTTGGAAGCCCCTAACCTACAAAAATAAAAGAAAAAAATGGCAATTTTACATTGCTATGATTACCTATCTTAAAATCATTAGGAGATGAACTTTAGGTAAAAGCCAATGCCATGGACAGACCTTAGGTCTTTGATGAGAATATTCAGCCATTTTATTAACCAAAAGTTCACCTTATCTTCACACTTTCAACTACATGAGCCAATAAACTTCCTTAGTTTTTAAACCAGTGTGAGTTGGACTATCTCTTGTATATTTTGAATTTTTAGTTTTTCTTTCATTTGCAGCTGAAAACATACCTGATACACTTTGCAACTTCAACACCAACAGGGTTCTCTTTCAGAAATCCAGTGTTATCTGGCTAATTTTTTCCTTGTAGTGACTCTCATATCCTTTAAATCTAGTCTGATTCCTTATCACTCAATGTCCTACTGTCTCTAGTGAATATGATTGTCTGTCAGCCAAGTTCACAAAGATTCTTTGAGAAATTTCTTGCCACTCACTGAGTGGACCTCACAGTGTTATGGACTGAACTGTAACACTCCCCTGCTCCCCATCACCTGTTGAAACCCTGTCCCTCAATTCCACTGTATTTGGAGACAGGGCCTTTAAAGAGGTAATTAAGGGAGAAACCAAGATGGTGGCATAGGTAAACACCTAAACTGCTGCCTCGCACAACAATTTCAAAACTACAACTAAAAGACAGAATGGACACCATCCAGAACCACAGGAAAGCTGGCTGAGTGAAAATTCTACAACTAGAAGGAAAGAGAAAAACTCACAGAGAATTGGAGGTACGGCAAAGGGGCTTTGTGCGCGCAGAGAGGAAGGGCGGCTGAGAGCCTGGCTGACTTTCTCTGGCGGAAGGGGGAAGGAAGCCTCCGACCGCACTGAACCCCAGTTCTGACTGCACTGAACCCCAGTTCCGGGCGAACCCCTGGGGACCCACGCTCTTACGGGGGGTAGTCTGGACTCTCGGGCGGAGACTCGAGCTGGGAAAGGCAGAAGTCTGAAGGCGCATGTGGGCCAGTGCGCACGGAGGCTGCGGAAGTTGCCACAGGCTTTCCCTAGTGGAAGGGAGTCAGAGGATTCTGACTGCACTGAGCCCCAGTTCTGACTGCAGTGAACCCCAGTTCCAGGCGAGCCCCTGGGGACCCACGCTCTTGTGGGGGGAGTCTGGACTCTCAGGCGGAGACTCGAGCTGGGGAAGGCGGAGGACTGAAAGCGCACATGCGCGCAAGGGCAAGGCTGACAGGAAGCCAAAACTGACACTCCACCCCATCCAAGCTGAGCACAGAGGCTATTGCAATTTGGCAAGTCTAATCCTATAAGGCTGTCTCCAGCACCGAACTTCTCCCAGCATAGACACAGCTGATCCTTACAGCCAACTGGCCTGGAGGTCAATTCTTCCCAGTGATACCAACAACAATCAAGACTTAATTACAACAAGGCTGTACACACAGTCCACAAAGGGGTGCACCAAGAGTGTCCACCTCAGGTTAACTGGGGAAGCAGACCCACTGGGCCATATTGGAAACCTAGCACACAAATCTACCTTACCAACTCAGGGAAGCAGTGAAAGTGCGGGGTCAACGAATCAGATCACAAACGAAAGAAATGGAGGAAAACAAACAACTGGATATAGAATTCAAAACCACGGTTATAAGACTTTTTAAGAATATCCTAGAAAAGGCCGATAAATATAACGAGACCCTCGAAGATATGAAAAAGGACCAACTAGAAATTAAACATACACTGACTGAAATAAAAAATATTATACAGAGACCCAGAAACAGAATAGAGGAACACAAGAATCAAGTCAAAGAATTGAAATACAAAGAAGCAAAAAACACTCAACCGAAAAAGCAAAAAGCAAAAAAAAAAAATCCAAAAAGTTGAAGATAATGTAAGAAGACTCTGGGACAACTTCAAGCGTACCAACATCAGAATTATGGGGGTGCCAGAAGAAGAGAGAGAGCAAGATACTGAAAACCTATTTGAAGAAATAATGACCGAAAACTTCCCCCACCTGGTGAAAGAAATAGACTTACAAGTCCAGGAAGCCCACAGAACCCCAAACAAAAGGAATCCAAAGAGGACCACACCAAGACACATCATAATTAAAATGCCAAGAGCAAAAGACAAAGAGAGAATATTAAAAGCAGCAAGAGAAAAACAGTTAATTACCTACAAGGGAGCACCCATACGACTGTCAGCTGACTTTTCAACAGAAACTATGCAGGCCAGACGGGAGTGGCAAGAAACTTTCAATGTGATGAATAGCAAGAACCTACAACCAAGATTACTCTACCCAGCAAAGCTATCATTCAGAATTGAAGGGCAGATAAAGAGCTTCACAGATAAGAAAAAGCTGAAGGAGTTCATCACCACCAAACCAGTATTATATGAAATGCTGAAAGGTATTCTTAAAGAAGAGGAAGAAGAAAAAAGTAAAGATAAAAATTATGAACAACAAATACATATCTATCAACAAGTGAACCTAAAAATCAAGTGAATTAAAAACCTGAGGAGCAGAATAATCTGGTGAATATAATAGAATCAGGGGCATAGAAAGGGAGTGGACTGATAATTCTCAGGGGGAAAGGGATATGGGGGGTTCATGAAGAGAATGGACAAAAATCATACACCTATGGATGAGGACAGTGGGGGGGAGGTAAGGGCAGAAGGTGGGGTGGGAAATGGGTGGAGGGGAGCTATGGGGGGTAAAAGGAGAAATAATTGTAATAATCTGAATAAAGATTTATTTAAAAAAATAAATAAATTAAAAAAAAAAGATAAAGAGGTAATTAAGGTTAAATGAGGTCACATGGGTGGGGTCCTAATAGGACCAGTATCCTCATAAGAAGAGTCGCCAGAGGTCTCTCCCTCTCCCTGTGAGCACACAGAGGAAAGGCCATCTGGAAGACAGGAAGAGAGGTCTTACCCGAAACCAGCTGTGCTGGCACCTTGTCCTTGAAGAACTTCCAGCCTCCAGACTGGGAAAAAATTAATTTCTTTGTTTTAGCCACCCATTCCATCATATTTTGTTATAGCAGCTCTAATCAACTAATATACAGGGACAACATATTTGCACTATGTGACATCTGATCCTGTGCTGATGACCTAAGATTGGACATTTTGACTTAGTGGTTCCCAATCTTTGGGTCCCAGGCTTCTTCTTCTTTTCTCTTTCATTAAAAAAAATTTTATTGATTGATTTGAGGCGGGGGTGTGGGGGGGAGAGAAACATTGATTTGTTGTTCTGTTGTAGGCACCAGGTGTTAGACCAGTGGAGTCAGACCAGACTTGGGTTCAGCAACCTCGGTACTTGAGTTCTGGCTAGGGAAGAATTCAGAGCCAAGACTCTAACTATAAAAGAACATTTATTTGGTAAAGCACAGAGATAGAAAAAGTAATTACTAGAAGGAATGGGCTTAGGAAACAAGTTATAGAGATAAAGGAAGGGCCCGTGAAACTTGAGAGTGAGGAAGCTAATGGTAAGTGTAAGGTTCGAGGTGCAGGAAATGGGAGTCGGAGACCAAGGCATGTTAAAGAGGAAGTTTATTCCGCACTAACGAGTGAGATTCATTACGGAGGAGGGTAGAAAGACCAGGATTAGAGGAGGGGGAGGAGAAGAAGGAGCCAGCCAGACTGCCTCGCAGACTGGGGAGACAGCAACACATGCAGCGGTGAACACGCCTTTTGAGGAGAGGAACAGGAAGGGGTTGGGCCCAGGGCGGAACGGGAAGGGGTGGGATCCAGGGCACTCGGCACACGCTGATTGGTGGTTCAATGTCTCGGGGATGTCCCAGAGCAGACACCGGTTATGTCATACTCCACCCACCAGTTGGGGGAAGGGAGGATTTATCATTCTAGGCTTTTGGTGATATTAAAAAAAAATTGAGAGTCCGGGCAAGGTCAGGGGGTGAAGGTCCATTTTCCATAGCAACTTCCTGCTGAAAGAGGGCGTCATCAGGGGCGTCTACCCGGGGTCTCAAGGATTCTGGTGACATAGGTGTCTCTAGGTTCTGAATTCAAGGCCAGATAGATCTCTCCCACCTTCTGGTTGGCGAACGCCTGCATTCTGTCCTGCAAAAAACTAGTGAAACAGCACATGAGACTGGGGCTAAAGAGCAAAATTAAAGGAATGGATACCAGTGGGCCTAATGATGGGAGGAGCCATGTGGTAAGTGAGCGAAAAACAGGGAGTGTTTTCCGGTTGGTGAAGTCTCGAGAGCGATCCCGTTGAGTCACTTGGGAGGTAAAAGCTGGTCTTGAGGCTGCCACAGCGTCACTTGTCTGGATTTGCTGCTTTTTCTGGGCCTGGAGCTGAAATACAACCTGGGGGTAAGGTTCTTGAGGAGGACTGAGTCCCCGGCTGGAGGGCTGGTCCTCGGGAGTCTTGGTTGGCTGGTTCTGGCCTGGGCAGAAACCTGTCAGCGTGTTCCCGGAGCAGTTGCCTGAGTAAGGGCAGGTATGGAAGATAAGTAGCCAGGAGAGGAGGGTCAGTAGGGAGATGATGGTTGAGCGGTAGGGTATGTGCAGTTTAGTTACATCAGGATTAGAGAGAGGAAAATCTGAGAGTCCCACTAGAGGTTGAGTGAGGGCCTCGACGACCTCGGGGCAGGAGTGCGTTGCCGCAGGTTGGGTGGAGGAAGCGGGAAGGAGAGTGGCTGGGTTCAGGGCTGCGGACTGAGTTAGAGAGATGTCAGAATTCTTGAGGAACAGGAGATGGAGTTCCTGCATGTGAGAGGGGGCAAGGAGAGATAAGGATCAGTGGGACAGAAGATGCTGTAGTCTATGGGTGGAGAAGACCTGTAAGGTTTGCTGGAGGCAGATCTTCTGGGCCTCCTTGGTGAGAGCAGTGGGTGGAGCCAGAGCCCAGAGGCAGGGCTGCCATCCCCGAACCATGGGATCAAGCTGTTTGGACAGGTAGGCTCCGGGGGTTAAGGCTGGCCCTAGAGGCTGGGTGAGGATCCCCATAGCTATTCCCTGTCTTTCATCAGTAAATAGTTGGAAAGGCCTAGAGATGTCTCGGGGGGAGAGAGAGAGAGAGATGCCAGAAGGGTATCCCGGAGCTTAGAAAAAGCCTGGCGAATGAGTGAGGGTGAGGAGAGGGGGCCTGCTGGTGTTTCTTTAGCGGCCTGGTATAGGGGCTTAGCTAGGAGAGCAAAATTTGGGACCCAATGGCGGAAGAATCCTACCAGCGGAGGCCAGCTGTATGCCTCTGAGACATGTCCAGGGAGGGGCTACAGAGAAGATCATCTACATACTGGAGAAGAGTGCTGGGTTCTAATGAGCATTGTCAGAGGTCTCTGGGTAAGGCCTGGCCAAACAGATGAGGGCTGTCTCTGAACCCCTGGGGCAGGACCATCCAGGTGAGTGGGTCCTTTTACAATTCTTGTCCACAGTTAACTTAGAACTTCTTCCTTCCTTCCTTCTTTCCTTCCTTCCTTCCTTCCTTCCTTCCTTCCTTCCTTCCTTCCTTCCTTCCTTCCAGCATACCTTCCATTAAGTATTTCTAAACATGTCTAGCAATTAATGTTTCAGTATTGTATGCTATTTAAAATATTTAGAAAAGGCAGGAGGAGGAGGGAACAGGCCTGTTTCCAGGCCTCTAACTGCTTGAATTTAAAACTGCCACTTTTTCCTAGAGATAAAGATCTAAGTTTCCTATAAGCCAGCAAGAAAGTTGTTCTCTAGGAAGGATGGAGTGGGGGAGAGGGTGGGGTGAGAAGGCACTGAGGCCAGAGCAGTTTTCAGAGCATTAAAGGGTGATTTGCCATCAATACCCATGACCGAGATCGTGGAAGGGAAGAGTGGCCCGGAAAAAGGAGGGCAGGACAGAGAAGGTAGCCCCCGTGTCGACCAGAAAGGAGACCTGCTTACCCGCTACCTTGAGTGTTACCCTGGGCTTGGCAATGGTGATGGAGGTCGCTGAGAGGGCCCACCACTTTTCCAGGGGCAGTCACTTTTACTGCACACCGGACAGAGCTTTGTTGGAGCCAGAGGCCGGGACACTGCTTTGCCCAGTGGCCTTCATTTCTGCACTTGAAGCATCCTCCAGGTGGCATTCATCCTCTCGTTGCACCCCCACTACGCACAGTCCCCTTTGGACCATGCATGGCTGCCGTCAGCCTCAGAATTGCTACCAAGGCTTGGGTTTGCAGATTCACCTTTTGTCGAAGGCAGGCTTACTCTGCCTGCTCCTCACAGGCATTAAAACCTTAAATGCCATATTCACTGGATCTCGGACCTGGGTCTGAGAAGGCGTTAGGGGAGGGGGTAGCAGAGCAGGCGGAGGGCTGTGGGCCGGAGGAGGAAAAGGAGCATGGCAGTGGGTGGCCACACCAGGCCATGTGTCCAGAGAGGGGCGGGACTTGCCATGTCAAGATGGCAGCCCCCATGGGAACGGCAAGCCATGCGGCCAACATGGCGGCTGCTCACAATACACAAGGGAAGAGCAACCCAAAACAGAAATCTCACTTAGCTGTTTGGATCAGCTGGTCAGATGGCGGGAGGGTGGCTCTCGCACTGCGCAGTGGCCTCTGGTCGGCTCATGGTCTGAGGTGGCGACAGTGGCTCCTGCAGTGGCGGCTGCCGGCCGGGAAAGGGGCAGCCGCGGCGGAGAAGGAGGAAGAGGAAGAGAGGGAGCAGAAGGCAGGTGGCAGGAGCGGGAGAGGTGAAGATGAAAGATCAGCTGGGTCGAAAGAGCCAGAAGACAGAGAGAGGGGCTGAGGACTGATTTGAGGGGGTTTCTCGTGAGCTAGGAGAACCTGGGTTGTGGAACA
Source organism: Plecotus auritus (assembly GCF_963455305.1). Taxonomy (NCBI): domain Eukaryota; kingdom Metazoa; phylum Chordata; class Mammalia; order Chiroptera; family Vespertilionidae; genus Plecotus; species Plecotus auritus. The sequence goes on along the minus strand of NC_137782.1, from coordinate 59,816,509 downwards.
GAAGGAGCAGAGGGAGGGATGGGAGTGCAGATAAAAAAAAAAGCCTGGACATATGGGACCTCGGGCCACTTCCCAGCTCATCAGCAGAAATTACTGAGGTCAGTGAGGATGTTAAGTCCCGCTTTTGGGTCATCTGGAGCCATTCCAATTCTTACTGAGGCCATGCCACGTTACAGAAGTAGCCAGATTGGTGAGGAGACACCCTAGATGTGTGCTAGGATCCTAGGATCTGGTTTAGATTTTTGATTGCCCATACCAAAACCTGGGGTCGGGTAGCGGAGGCTAAGGACCAGCATCCCAGTCTTTGAACCAAGGCTACGGAGGCCAAAAGGCCGGAGAACTGAGGGGCGACAGGAATGTCTTTGCTGCCTCCCCAAGTTCGGAACCCCTCCTGGAGGGGCCCGGAGGGCTATTCATGGAAGGCAATCTCTGACGCTGGCCGCAGTTTACGGACAGACGCTGGAAAAACAATCGCCAGGAATTAACACAGGCTGGGACTTACCACTGACGCTGCCGAGTCAGGGGGGGGAGGAAGCTGAGAGTCCTGAGCCACGAGGAGAGAAGAGGGGGGCACCCCAGACCGTGAATGGTTAAATGGGATGCTCGCATCCTCCCGGGTTTCACGGCACCAGATGTAAGGTTCGAGACGCAGGAAACGGGAGTCGGAGACCAAGGCATGTTAAAGAGGAATTTTATTCCGCACTAACTAGTGAGATTCATTACGGAGGAGGGTAGAAAGGCCAGGATTAGAGGAGGGGAAGGAGGAGAAGAAGGAGCCAGCTGGACTGCCTCGCAGACTGGGGAGACAGCAACATGTGCAGCGGTGAACACGCCTTTTGAGGGGAGGAACAGGAAGGGGTGGGACCCAGGGCACTCAGCACGCGCTGATTGGTGGTTCAATGTCTCAGCACAGATGCTGGTTACGTCATACTCTGCCCACCAGTTGGGCGAAGGGAGGATCTATCAGTAAGGCACCTGGAGGGGTGGAGGGTGCAGAGGAAGGGAAAGGGAAAAGTAGGGGTGTTCTCCTGGAACAGTGGTCGGCAAACTGAGGCTCGCGAGCCACATGCAGCTCTTTGGCCCTTTGAGTGTGGCTCTTCCACAAAATACCACGGCCTGGGCGAGTCTATTTTGAAGAAGTGGCTTTAGAAGAAGTTTAAATTTAAAAAATTTGGCTCTCAAAAGAAATTTCAATTGTTGTACTGTTGATATTTTGCTCTTTTGACTAATGAGTTTGCAGACCATTGTCCTGGAAGGTAGAGTCCTCTGGGCCCTCTGTCATTAAGGGTTTTATGGGTGGAGATTTTAGGGGAGGTCCCAAGGAACGATCTTAATAGAATATTCAGCAGTTTTCCAGGTGTGTCCTTTCAGGGTTTTGGTCTCTTCTGATTGGCCAGCACCAGGGCAGGCGGGTATTATTCAATGCAGCTGGTCCTGATGTCAGCTGTAGCTGTTTTTGCTGCTTTTCTGGGCCTGGAGCTGAAATACAAGTGAGGCCTAGATGTTATCTCTAGGGAGGAAAGATCAGGGGGTCCAAACCGAATGACCATCCATATTCTAGGGGAGGAAAAGTCACCCTAGAGGTGAGGGCCCATCCTACAAATGTCCGTTGCTAGGCACCTGGGGCTTTCCACCCTGGTGACCTTCTGTACCTGGCCCATCGTCATTGTTCTACTTGTGTCTGCCTACCACAGTTCCACTTACTTATGCATTAATTGGTTGCTTCTTGTATGTGCCCTGACTGGAGATTGAACCCACAGCCTTGGCATATTGGAACCATGCTCTAACCAACGGGGCAACCCAGCCAGGCCTGGGTCCCAGGCTTCTGATGGCCATGGAGTTGGTTATTCCCCAAGAATCCCTGTACTATTGGATATCATGCAAAATAGTCTCACACATACTTGTCTGTGTCTAAGTGTGCTATTGATAGGGGCAGAGATAGAATGTTGGGGAACCAGCTAGAATTGTAAGAAATATTAATCATGCTCTGTTAGCCGTGATTGTTTTGTTCTAATTACAGAAGGCACATTCTAACCTGGCTGGCAGCTGCACCTAGGAGCTCACCTGGAAATGTAGCCCATTCTCCTCATCAGGGAGCTAGCTGCCTATTATCATGGAAAGATTAACAACTTTGCTGCAGAAACCAGAATTGCCAGCCATTTGAAGACCCCCAGGCCTTGCATATCATTAAGCTTTTGTAGACCCCTGCCCTTTTGCATCTCTTTGAAGATGCTAGCCCTTGCATATCACTAAGCCTTTTGAAGATCCCTAGCCCTCTGCTTACCTGTTAATTGCCCATTTGGCATACCCTTTGGCTACTTCCCCATGTAATCTTTTGTCATTTTACCCAATATAAGTAGCTGGCTTATGGTGGGGTGCAGAGCAGATTTTTGTGCATGACTTTTTGTTGATGCTGCTCTCCTGTACTTCAGGCAGTATTGGAATAAACACTCATAATAATTCAACCCTGTCTCTACTTAATTGACTCAAGTAGTGACAGGCAACATGGACCCATTGCTTGTCTGTTACACTATCATTATTGACAAAATACATATTGATTCAAATGTTATGGAAGCTTCCTATCATTTTTTTTACATTCCTTCCTCAAAGTCAAACCTCTTTAACTAGGAAAATAGTTGCAGAATTTCTATAAAGGTAGTGCTTCAAGTCAGTAACCTGGGTGGGACCAGAAGATTTATCTCTGGAGTTTCATTTGCATAACAAACATATTGTATATACCTATATTGTGAGTTAAAGCAGACCAATAAACATGATAGTGTTTAAGATGCTCTTATTCACATTTTTTACAAGACTGAAAACTTCAATTACCCCTATGAGAAATGTGTCATTTACAGTTGAGGTAGTTGCAGGGAAGTGAACTTCCCCATCTAGTGTGTTCTGAGAATCAGGGAGGAAACTGATATTAGATTTTGGGGAGGAAAGCAGTGTTCCTTGGGGAACTGGTTAAGGTGGCACTGCATCTTTAGGGAATTGGTGGAAGGCGTCTAAAGTGGTAAGTTTATGGAAGGTACAGTAAAGGTGAGGAATTTGGGCTTCCCAGGAGGCAACTGGAAGAGAGGCAAAAATTGTCTGGAGGCAAAAATCACATAAAGAAAAAGAACAGTGTTTAGTTGGTATTAAAAGAAACTACAGCCCAGCTGGAAGGGCACAGTGGTTGAGCACTGACCTATGAACCAGGAGGTCACAGTTTGATTACCCGTCAGGGCATATGTCCAGGTTGCAGGCTAGATCCCCAATGTGGGACATGCAGGAGACAGCTAATCAATGATTCTCTTTCATCATTGATGTTTCTATCTCTCTCTCCCTCTCTGAAATTAATAAAAACATATTAAAAAATAAAAAAGAAACTACAATCACAGCATACTGATTCAGGTAGTAATCCAAACAGTGTCCCACTGGGGAACAAAATCCAGAGGTTTTTAAAGGCAAAAAAAGGAGGTTTGCATTTGTCATTCACAAAGAATTTTAATTGGTGCTGGAAGAAAAAAGTTAAACTTGGCTAAACAAAACTGATTGCTAGGGTCATCACTAAGTAAAAGTCCGTCTCTGTGACAAGCTGCAGATGTTCTTGTTTTGGAATATTTATGGTATTGCCCAGTTCAAGAGTTTAAGACCCACTTCCTTCATGGCCTTCCAGTTCATTTTAAAGCTCCTTAAGTGACTCTGTTTTATTTGACTTTTCACAGAGGGGTTGGAAGAGAAGGACTGAATAAAGGGAGAAAGACTGTCATTGGAACATGGAAATCTTTCAACAAACTGAGTTTTTTCTGTGCGTGATGGGGGTAGAAAGATCTGCTCCAAAACAGAAACAACAAATGAGGGAACTTCCCAAGGGAAAGGAAGAGAGAAGCTTGAAGGAGAAAACAGCCTGAGACAGCCTAGAATAAGCTTGCGGTGGGAGGTGGAGGGAGGAGAGAAAAGGAAAAAAACAGAATTAGGTAAATCTGAGTCAACCCAAGACTATTCTCAAAAGACATGGTACAGTTTATAGATTAAAAATTGCAGCCTGGTTGGTGTGGCTAAGTGGTTGAACCAAGAGGTCACTGGTTTGAGTCCGGGTCAGAGCACATTCCAAGGCTTCAGGCTCTATCCCCAGTGGGGGTTTTACAGGAGGCAGCTGATCTCATCCATATTTCTATCTTTGTATCTCTCTCCCTTCCTCCCTTTAAAATTAATAAAAACAAACAAACAAACGTTAAAAAATATTGGGCTTCATCCATTGAGTTTGTTTTGCAAGACGAAAACTTCTGGAGATTAGTTGCACTACACTGTGAATGTGCTTAATGCTACTGAACTGTATAGTTAAAAATGGTTAAATGGTAAATTTTATGTTAAACATATTTTACCACACAAAAATCCCAACTTCACTGAATTTTTTTAAAAGTTGGGCAAGTTACTTAAAATCTCTAAGCTTTAATTTCCTCTTGTATAAAATAGGTTTATTGCAGGGTTTTATGAGAATTGAGACTGACACATGGAAAATGCTCAATACATGTGAGATATCTTACCTAATAATAGACAAACATGTAAATTGACCGTACCTCCGCTACACCCACAGCCAATCAGAGTGAGTATGCAAATTGGAAGCCCAAAGCTGGCAGTCGCCCAGCTGCTCCAGGCGTGGATTGGCCAGGCAGGCCAGGATGCTTGCTATGAGAGGGAGGGCGGGGGGCGAAGGGATCTACAGGAGTGGAGTGCTGCAGCGAAGACAAGACTGCAGACTCCGGAGTCTGCAGCAAAGACTAAGATGGCAGACTCCGGCCGGAGCGAAGGCCTAGGTCCCAGGTGCCAAAGGAAAACTGGTGCTGGAAGCCAAGGGAAGGAAGGCCTATTGCACGAATCTCTTTGTGCAACAGGCCTCTAGTAGTTATTATAAAAAGTATCTCTGAGTCTCCTTCTTCAACTAGTTAATTCAACAAATGTCAAGTATATAGTTGCTCTCCCTCTTTCTTTCTTTCTTTTTTTTTTTTTTTTAAGAGAAGAAGGGAGAGCGGACAGAGAGAAACATTGATCATTTGCCTCCAATACATGCCCCAACTAGGGATCGAACCCACAACCTGGGTATGTGCCCTGACTGGGAATCAAACCCACAACACTTCAGTGCACGGGACAAGCTCCAACCAACTTGGGTACGAGAGGTGGCTGCCAGCCCCGAATGAAACTACACCACAACTTACACCACAACATACTTACACCACATACAAAAAATCATAAAACATAGTATAAAACTATGTATAAGATTTGTACAGTTCCCTTCATGTGAAAAATAACCATCGGCCAGAGCAAGCCTATACTTTTTTTAATGCATCATTTTACACTCTGGGAAAATCACAAGGAAATAAAAAGTACCACATGAAGCTTATATACAGGGGTGGGCAAAAGTAGGTTTATCAGTTGTAAGTACTTGAAGCAGAGTTTATTCTTGTATTATTATTATTATTGTGTTATGTATTTGATTATTTGTTTTGTTATTATTACCATAATCAACTAGATGCAATTACTAAACTACTAGTGGTGGAATTCAGATAATACATGGGTAGCTTATAAGGGCCTGGAAGAAAAATAAAGCAAGCTAAGAGTATAGGAGAGGCTGGGTTGGTCTAAGAAGTGCTGTGACCTAACACTTGAGCAGATACCCAAATGAAGTAAGGGAGCCTGTTTGATTCTCCACTACGTGATGATTAACTTTAGTATTCTAGCAATTGTGCATCATGATGTTACAAATAATGCCCGATTCTTTTTTTTTTTAATGCCCAATTCTTAACTTTGCAAACATTAGACCCACTAAACAAAATTTAGTCCAAATGCCATTATCTGAAAGAACTTCAACCAAACCCCCCCAAAACCCCACCCAAAACCCTGTTAATTTTTATTTGTTTGATGATAAAATAACATAAATAATGGTACACTCATATGTGAGAACACAAGTATTAGCATTTGTTCGTAGAATAATTTAGAGATCGCAAAGATGACTCTGATATATTAAGTGATACATATGATCCATTTTTAGCTAAACAATATATGATATATGCATTGAAAAAAGTCTAGGAAGATTCACATTGAGAGGTGGCTGTAATGTGGAGCAAATGGAACTCTTACACACTGCTAGTGGCAATGTAAAATGGTCCACTTTGAAAAAGGACATGGCAATATCATATGAAATTAAACATATATTTACCATTTGGCCCAGCAATTCAATTACACTTAGGGAATAAAAAAGAACTTAAAATACATGTTCAGCTGCTCCCTGATCATAGCCTCCATGCCTCGCTCCACTCCTACATGGCAAAAATGTCCCAACCTACAGAGAACATGTGGTGCATTGTTTGGTGCATAATTATATGATTATATATAATTAATAAAATTTATCAAACTGTACACTTAAAATGAATGCATTTTATTCTATGTAAATTATCTATACTAATAAAAGGGTAATATGCTAATTAGACAGGACATCTTCCAGACGGCCTTCTGGACATCCTTCCAGACAAAGCCATGGTGGCAGGGCCAAGGCAGAGGCAGTTAAGGGCAATCAGGCCAGCAGGGGAGAGCAGTTAGGGGGATCAGGCCAGCAGGGGAGAGCAGTTAGGGGCAACCAGGCCAGCAGGCAGAAGTGGTTAGGGGTGATCAGCCAGGCAGGCAGAGGTGGTTAGGGGTGATCAGCCAGGCAGGCAGGTTAGCAGTTAGGAGCCAGCGATTCTGTATTGCAATAGAGATGTCTGATTGCCTGCGGGATCGGGCCTAAACCAGCAGTCGGACATCTCCCGAGGGGTCCCAGATTGGAGAGGGTGCAGGTCGGGCTGAGGGACGCCCTCCCCCGACCCCGTGCACAAATTTCGTGCACCGGGCCTCTAGTACCTCAATAAAGCTGGGGAAAAAAATCATAAAACATAGTATAAAACTATGTATAAGATTTGTACAATTCCCTTCATGTGAAAAATAACTACAATAAAACATTAAAAACATTTAAAAAGTGACCTCTGGCCCTAGCTGGTTTAGCTTAGTGCAGTGGTCGGCAAACTGCGGCTCGCGAGCCACATGTGGCTCTTTGGCCCCTTGAGTGTTCTAATGCCACTTCTTCAAAATAGACTCGCCCAGGCCAAAAACCAACTTCTGCACATGGGCCACAAAGTTTCAATTGCACTGTACATGCGCACCTGCACGTGGTATTTTGTGGAAGAGCCACACTCAAGGGGCCAAAGAGCCACATGGGGCTTGTGAGCCGCGGTTTGCTGACCACTGGCCTAGTGGATACAGCATCGGCCTATGGACTGAGGGGTCCTAGGTTCAATTCCAGTCAAGGGAACATGCCCAGGTTGCAGGCTTGATCCCCAGTAGGGGGCATGCAGGAGGTAGCCGATCATTGATTCTCTCTCATCACTAATGTTTCTTTTTCTTTTTTTTTTTTTTTTAATATATTTTATTGATTTTTTACAGAGAGGAATAGAGAGTTAGAAACATCAATGAGAGAGAAACACTGATCAGCTGCCTCCTGCACACCTCCCACTGGTGATGTGCCCTCAACCAAGGTACATGCCCTTGACCGGAATCGAACCTGGGACCTTCAGTCCGCAAGCCGACGCTCTATCCACCGAGCCAAACCGGTTTCGGCTCATCACTGATGTTTCTCTCTCTCTCCGTCTCCCTTTCTCTCTGAAATCAATAAAAAAATATATTTTTAAAAAAGGTAAAAGTTTAACAAATAAACAAACAAATAAATAAAAAGTGACCTCTGACTGGTGGGAATATAGTGTTTATTTTTTGCTTCTATATATTCTAATATTTTTACAATTATGTTATTTTCTATAATAAGTCAATTATTTTCTGAAGTGCTGATGACTTAACTGAATAGAGAGGTCTTAACTTGGTTTGGTGGTATAGTGTCAGGGAGGATATTTGAACCTGGATTTCCATACTCTTGGCTATTCTACTCCTTTTTTTTTTTTTTCAATGGGGAAAGACAGTCTATTCAATAAATGGTGTTCAGAATAATGGACAGATACATGTAAAAAAATGAAACTAGACCACCAACTTACACCACATACAAGAATAAACTCAAAATAGATAAAAGACTTAAATGTAAGTCATGAAACCATAAAAATCCTAGAAGAAAACATAGGTAGTAAAATCTCAGACATGTCTTTTAGTAATTTTTTTTTTTTTTCTGAAAGGGAAACAAAGGAAAAAATAAACAAACATAACTACATTAAACTAAAAAGTTTTTTTTCACAGCAAAGGAAACCATCAACAAAACGAAAAAACAACCAACTGAATGAGAGAACACATTCACCAATGATACATCTGATGAGTTAATATCCAAAATTTCCTCAACTTTAAATTAAAGTTATTGCATAAGGTTGGGTTCACAGCTGAACTTGAATCAGTTTTTTTAAATAACAGCTTTATTGAGATACGAGGGGCCCAGTGCACGAATTTGTGCACCTTGAAAGGAACTGTGGGCCATGAGGCTACAGTGGGCACAGGAGTGGGTCTTGGCCCATCCTCTGCACCCCCGCCTGGCCCCACCCACCACAACCCCATTCCCTTGTCTGAGAGCAGTCCCGCTCCCACAGCTGCCACTCCCACATGCTGATGGCACTGGCCCTGCTCACACCCGCTGGTGGCACAGAGTGATTGGGGCCAGCACCAACAGCAGGCGCAAGCAGGGCCGGCTCCACCAGCAGGTGTGAGCGGCGGCCACTGCTCTGATTGCCCCCCAGGAGCAGGGGGAGGTAGAGAAGCCCTCAGGGGCAATCAGGGCTGGCAGCCACCACTCACAACCACTGATGGCACATAGCGATCAGGACAAGTGCCGAGCACTGGCAGTGGGTGCGAGCGGTGGCTCTGGTGCCAGCAGTGGTGCAAGCTGGGCCATTGCCAGCAGTGGGTACGAGAGGTGGCTGCCAGCCCCGATGGCCCCTCAGGAGCAGGGGGAGGTGGAGAAGCCCTGAGGGGTGATTGGGGCCAGCAGCTGCTGCTTGCAGCCACTGACGGCGCCAAGCGATTGGGGCTGGTGCTGGGCATGGGCAGCGGTTGCAAGCGGTGGCTCCAGTGGTGGCAGCAGGTGCCAGTGCCGGGAAGGACGGTGGTGTACAGGAGCAAAGAATTTTCAGTAACCACCAGAGACTTGCCACAATGACAGCGACCGGTGCCCCCCCTTGGTCTGGTGCCCCAGTTCAACTGCTCCACCATCCCGCTGTGGCTGACGCCCACCATGGTGGTCCACGCACTCCCCTTGGTGGTCAGCGCTGGTCATAGCGACCAGTTGTTTGGCAGTTCGGTCTATTTGCATATTAGGGTTTTATGTATATAGACTAGAGGCCCGGTGCACAAAATTCGTGCACTGGGGGTGGGGAGGTCCCTCAGCTCAGTCTGCCCCCTCTCACATTCCAGGAGACCTCAGAGGATGTCCTACTGATGGTGGGGAGCAGGCCTAAACTGCAGTCTGGCCTCCCTCTACGGGCTGATCAGGGGAAGACGCCACCCCTATCACCCCGCTGCTGCTGCCGCTGCCGGTCGCCAAGGTGTTTTCATCAACATGGACTCCAGTCCCTTCACCACGAAAAAATGACAACTTTCTTTAGGCATTTTCAAGATGTCTGTTTCATAGCATATGACATTTCTTTCTTTCTTTTTTTTTTTTTTATCCTTACCTGAGGATATTTTTCCAATGATTTTTTAGAGAGCATGGATGAGAGAGGGAAAGACAGAGAAACATCAATGTGAGAGGGACACTTCGGTTGGTTGCCTCCTGCATGAGCCCTGACCTGGGCCCCGGCCAGGGAGGAGCCTGCAACCTAGGTACATGCCCTTGATCAGAATTGAACCCGGACCCTGCAGTCCACAGGCCGAGGCTCTATCCACTGAGCCAAACCGGCTAGGGCAGGATATGACATTTCTTAGCCCCTCCAGCAGCAGACCTTCGTTTTTTCCTCCAGGAGTGAGGTGGAAAAACCCTAGATCACTTTCTTGGATTCTTTTTTTTTTTTAAATATATTTTATTGATATTTTACAGAGAGGAAGGGAGAGGGATAGAGAGCTAGAAACATCGATGAGAGAGAAACATCGATCAGCTGCCTCCTGCACACTCCTACTGGGGATGTGCCCGCAACCAAGGTACATGCCCTTGACCGGAATCGAACCCGGGACCCTTCAGTCCGCAGGCCGATGCTCTATCCACTGAGCCAAACCGGTTTCGGCCTTTCTTGGATTCTTATTACCCAAGTTACCAAGAACACTGCGAATGGCATACGGGGAGCTTAGCCAATGAGCAGTCAGAAAAGGTGTTTCCTCTGCAGCTCACGCACAGAAATGGGCCTGCTGGGGCACTGTCTCCCAGTGGCAGTGGCCTAGGCACGGCCCCCTGCCTCTCCACTCCTGGGCCTGCTGGGGCCGGGCAGTGGCAGCAGCCTGGGAATGCCCCCCTGCCTCTCTGCTCCCGTTCCAGGGCCTGCTGGGGTGCTGTCTCCCTGCAGCGGCAGCCTGGGCACACCCCCTGCCTCTCCACTCCTGCTCCCAGGTTGGCAGGTGGCAGCGGCAGCCTGGGCATGCCCCCTGCCTCTCCACTCCTGCTCCCAGGTTGGCAGGTGGCGGCGGCAGCCTGGGCACGCCCCCTGCCTCTCCGCTCCCGCTCGTCTCACAGTGCAAGCAGTCCTCTCCCGCCCATCTGCGCACGCAACCTCCTCCTGAGCCGGTTGTGACCCATTAAGGCATCCTGGCCTAATTTACATATTACCTCTTTATATATATATATATATATAGATAGATAGATAGTTCACATATTATAAAATCCACCCTTATTAAAGTATACAATTCAGTGGTTTTTATTATATTCAGAGTTGTACAATCTAATTTTAAGACCTTTTCTTTTCTTTTTTTAAAGACATGCTCAGCTCAACTTTCCCATCAGCTATTGACAAATATTCAGGCATATGTTACAAACTTTAAAGAAAGTGTCTCGGTGACTGGACCCAGACACCTATAAGAAGGTGGATATTCTGGTCAGAAGGTCAAATCTCCAAAGTGAATGCTGCTGCTCTTCCTAGGTGGTCCAGAGCCCCTGCTCTCTGCTGCCTGCCCCTGGGCAAAGGAGGGGGCCGTCAGGAGGTCAGGGACTGAATGTTCTTGAACATCTCCTCAAAGTCCTGTGGGGATGGTGTGTCTACATTATGGAAGGTGGCCTGGACTCTGCTGTACATGTTGAAGGATTTCTGCTCCAGTCAGATGAACCTGAAGTGGTCCTCATCGAACAGAATGAAGACCCCAGGAAAGTGCTCAGGGTTGATAAAGCTATGGTGGGCAAGGAGGCCCATCCTATAGAAACACATCCTGCAGGTTCGGGGGTAATCTTCGTTACATGAGCTCATGCCCACAGGCAGAACAAACTGTACAGGCTGTTCCTCCAAAGCTGCAGGCCCGGACTCCCTGACCTCAGTGGGTGGCCTGACATTGGGCTGGGCAGGGCTCTGCCGGCCATGGCCCTTGCTGTCCCCAGTTCTGTCTTCTTGCTGCTGCTGCTACTCCAGGCTCACCTGCTCATGAACCTCCAGGACGCTGTAGGAGAGCTTGTTGAAGTTGTGGAGGTTCTGGACAGCAGGCAGCTGGATGTGGTGCATGAGGTTGATCTCTATCGTCTGCTGCCCGGCAGGGATGTTGGGGTCACCCGTGATCTTCGTGGCCCTGCCCTGCTTCCCATGGAAGCTGAGCATGACAATCCCTAGGCCGTTGGCATCGTAGTTGCCTTTGAAGAGGCCTGGCCTGATGAGGTCGTCTGGGTGGCTGGGCGGGAGGTAGATGCAGTGGTAGTTCAGGCAGTTGTCATACTGACTATAGATGAACTTTATCAGGATGAACTCCTTCCAGGGCTCCTGGAAAATGTCCTCCAGCGTCTGCCTCCATTCTTCTTTCAGCCACGTTTGGAATTCCTCTTGCCTCCTGCCAGACATCCTGTGGTGTTCCATCTGGTTGTACTTCAGCATCTGGATGGGGCTGCTTTGAGGCCTTCTGTGGCCGTACATGCACTCCACCGTGGCCAATTTCCTCTCTGTCATGTGAATTCTAAATGAGGGCTTAATTTGCATTGGGTCATCCACATGGGGATAATGGGGAGGCAGGTACCTCCAACCAATAATGCACAAGCCATCCACCATTACATTCAGCAGTCCTCCATAGGGCCCGATTATCTGGCTGCCACAATCCCAAAATATGTCTGTATGGGTGGAGCAGCTTTGCATAGACTTCCTGACAAGACACACCCATGATCTCCAGATTCTGCAAGTTTTCACAAACGCCATACTCCTCCCGGCAGCGCCACCCCCAGATGCTGTAGGTGTGCATGATGCGACGGAACTTGGTTGCAGGCCTGGGCCAGGCTGGGCAGGTCGGTGCCAGGGAGCGAGGCGAAGATCTCCACCAGCATCTCTGGAGGTAGGTTCTGCAGCAAGCAGCGCCGGTTTGGTGCAGGACTCACGATCCCACCACTCTCAGCTCTGAAGAGCGCCTCCACGTCCACCTTGACGTGCTCCTTTTCTGGGTCTGGGTCCGGGTCTGGCTCGCTGTTGGCTGACGCCTTCTCGGCTAGGCTCCAAAAGCTGGGCCCCATTGCTGCTGGCGACACCGGCATCCCCGTAAAGGACCCATGCTGCAGAGGCAAGCACACTCCTCCTGGCCTCTATTCTACTCTTCTGCCAGACTCTAGACCAGTACTTCCTGAACTTCCCTGATAAGAACAGCCTGGGGCCCTGGCTGGTGTGGCTCAATTAGTTGGAGCATCATCCTATACATCAAAAAGTGGTGGGTTTGATGACCAGTCAGGGTACATACCCAGGTTAGGGAATTGACCCCTGGTCCAGGTGCGTGAGGAGGACAGCCAATCCATGTTTCTTTCTCACTCTTTCCCTTCCCTCTCTAAAAATCAATTAAAAAATAATTTAAGAGAAACCAAGATGGCGGCATAGGTAAACACCTGAAATTGTTGCCTCATACAACCACTTCAAAACTACAACTAAAAGACAAAACGGACATCATCCAGAACCACAGGAAGGCTGGCTGAGTGGAAATTATACAACTAGAAGGAAAGAGAAAAGCACACTGAGACTCAGAGGAGCTGTGGAAGTAAAGTGCAGAGGGAAGCAGCCAAAATGTGGAGACAAAGAAACAGATCACAAATTAAAGAAATGGAGGAAAGCGAACTACTGGATATAGAGTTCAAGACCATGGTTATAAGGTTTTTCAAGAATTTTCTAGAAACTGCTGATAAATTTAGTAAGACACTCGAAGATATGAAAAAGGACCAACTAGAAATTAAGCATACACTGACTGAAATATAGAATAATATACAGAGATCCAACAGCAGACTAGAGGATCCCAAGAATAAAGTCAAAGATTTGAAATACAAAGAAGCAAAAAACACCCAACAGGAAAAGCAAAAAGAAGAAAGAATCCAAAAATATGAAGACAGTGTAAGGAGCCTCTGGGACAACTTCAAGCGTACCAACATCAGACTTATGGGGGTGCCAGAACAGAGAGAGCAAGATATTGAAAACCTATTTGAAGAAATAATGACAGAAAACTTCCCCCACCTGGTGAAAGAAATAGACTTACAAGTCCAGGAAGCGCACAGAACCCCAAACAAAAGGAATCCAAAGAGGACCACGTCAAGACACATCATAATTAAAATGCCAAGAGCAAAAGACAAAGAGAGAATATTAAAAGCAGCAAGAGAAAAACAGTTAATTACCTACAAGAGAGCACCCATACGATTGTCAGCTGATTTCTCAACAGAAACTATGCAGGCCAGACAGGAGTGGCAAGAAATATTCGAAGTGATGAATAGCAAGAACCTACAACCAAGATTACTCTACCTAGCAATGCTATCATTTAGAATTGAAGGTCAGATAAAGAGCTTCACAGATAAGGAAAAGCTAAAGGAGTTCATCACCGCCAAACCAGTATATGAAATGCTGAAGGGTATTCTTTAAGTAGAGGAAGAAGAAAAAGGTAAAAATTATGAACAAGAAATACATATCTATCAACAAGTGAATCTAAAAATCAAGTGAATAAAAAATCTGATGAACAGAATAATCTGGTGAATATAATAGAATCAGGGGCATAGAAAGGGAGTGGACTGACAATCCTCGGGAGGAAAGGGGTGTGGGGGGTGCGGGAAAAGACTGGACACAAATCATATACCTATGGATGAGGACAGTGGCGGGGGGGTGGTAAGGGCATGGGGTGGGGGTGGGAACCGGGTGTAGGGGAGCTATGGGGGGGGGGAAATAAGAACAACTGTAATAATCTGAACAATAAAGATTTATTGAAGTATTAAAAAATAATTTAAAAAAAAGAATAGCCTAGGATGCTTAACAAAACTGTTTGTATGCCATACTACTAACTCTCTTTGGTTAATAAGTCCTCAAAGATTAGTCTTATCATTGGGAATTTTGATGGAACCACCACTTAGATATAGTACCTGAAACCTTAGGAGTATTTTATTCTCTTAACATATTAAGGATCTGTCATTGATGCCAAATAATCTCCCTTGTATATCAGTTACCCCACCTGGAATCTATTACCATTAATCCTGTCTGGAAAGTCATCTTCCTTATTAAGCCATCTCTGACTGGGACGTCCTCCCCCCACCCCCCCCCCACCCCCAATACAGGCCAAGTTAGGTGACCCTCTATAGTTTCTCTTCTGTCCCCACTATCAGTATCTAACTTAAAGTGTACAGCTCTTCTTGCCTGGGTGTTTCTTTAATTCAGGGATTGGCAGAATTGACATCTTTGGCTGGATAATTCTTTGTTGTGGGCTTTACTGTGCATTGTACCATGTTTAGCACCACTCCTGGCTTCTACAACCTGGATACCAGTAGCACCACTCCTCACCCTCCCCCATCCAGGGATGGCATTCAAAATTGCAAAAATGTCTCTCCTCATTGCCAAATGTCCTATAAGGAGGCAAAATTATCCCAAGTTAAAATTCACTAACCTAATTAGTCTTTCATATAAGTCTATCCTCTAATTCATTCTTTGCACAGCTTCCACATTTCTAAACCTTGCTATTCAAAGTGTACTTCTCCCCAACTGCCCTCCCTCCCCTGAGGGCCCAATTGCCCCCAACTGCCCTCCCCTGCTGGCCTGGTCACTCCTAACTGCCCTCCCCTGCTGGCCTGATCGCTCCTAACTGCCCTCCCCTACTGGCCATCTTGTGACCACATGGGGGTGGCCATCTTGTGACCACGTGGGGGTGGCCATCTTGTGACCACGTGGGGGTGGCCATCTTGTGACCACGTGGGGGTGGCCATCTTGTGACCACGTGGGGGTGGCCATCTTGTGACCACATGGGGGTGGCCATCTTGTGTGAGGGTGTGATGGTCAATTTGCATATTACCTCTTTATTATAAAGGATTGGTCAATGGTGGGGCCTAAGAATCTGTATTGTTAATAGGTGTCTAGGGTAATCCTTATCCTTAGGCAAGTTACAAAACTGTTGCTCTGAAATAAACATCATATTTTGTCATTATCCACTTAAAGTTCAAACCTCTTTAGTGTCTCCCCATGGCCTATTGCAGTGGTTCTCAGCCTTAGGTGTTCACCTAGGGAGTATTTAAAAATCCTGATGCTAGGCAGTTCCCAAATAAATTAAATCAGAAATCTCTGGGGAAGGGACCCATCTATTGGTGTGTTTTTCAAAGCCCCCAAAACTTGCAGCCAATGTTGAGAAACAGTGGAAATTATTAAACCTGAGCTCCTTAACCTGGCTTAGAAAGCCAGACTATGAAAAGCCTTACCTACCTTTCCAGCCCTACTTTGCACATGCATACTACACTCCAGCCTCACTAAACTACCTGCAACTCCCAAAACCTATAGTACATTCATGCTTCTGGGTCTTTGTACAGGTTGTGCTCTCTGAATACTTCTACTGCCCTGGCAAACAGTTATGCATTCCTAAGAACTAAATTACCACTTAGCTTTCCCTTTAGGGACCTGACACACTTACCCAGGCTGAGTGAATCATTCCCTTCTTTGTGCTAATGCCATCCCTCTTCATAGAGCTTTATTACTATACTTATTATATTAATGGGCTATAAATATTGTATCTTGAGGACAGGAACTCTATGTGTGGTTCATGTTTATATCCCTAATACCTAGCAAAGGGCCAGGAATAGAGTATGCAGCCATTAATGTTTGTTGACTTAAAGAAACAAAATCAAAAGCAGCAGCAATATTACCTTTTTCTTTTTTAAAAAAACCACATCAAAATATTTTTTCCTTTATTTTTTCTCCACTTACCATTTATTACCCTCATACCCTCTTCTACCTCTGCCTACTCCCCTCCCCCATTAAAATCTTAATTAGAAAATAATTTTTAAGCTGTGAATCTCTCTTGGAGAAATATACCCAAAAGCACTCCTAAGAGAGAAATAAGCCTTTTCCTTAATCCACTATCAATTAATTTAGTCCACATGTTCATTCTAAGGCCTTTTAAAAATCAAGGTGAAATTCACCTAACATAAAATTAATCATTTTAAAGTACAATTCAGTGTCATTTAGTAAATTCACAATGTTACCCAACCAACACCTATATTAGCTCCAAAATATTTTCATTACCCAAAAGAAAACTCTGCACCTCTCAAGCAGTCTCACTCCCATTCTCTTCATGGCTCTTGGATACCACCAAGAACATTAATTTTTAGGTTACATTAAAATATTCAAAAGATATAAAGCAGACATTTAAAGAGATGTAGATTCTAAAATGGCTGCACAATTGCTTCTAGACACATAGAAAAGAGCACAAGTATAGTTTTTCAATAATTTCAAAAACTCCAATGTTTTATTAACAATTTTATGGACATGGATAACAAGTCTTGAAAACTGACTGATAAACATGTCCAGAGTTTCTTATATAGTCAATGTACAAATACTTATATTCTGCACATTAATAATGAAGATGAAAATGACACAATAGTTATAGCTACATTAAAATATATACAAGGATTCAACACACACTTGATGTTATTTGGCTTATAACATGTGTAGATACTACACACAAAAAAGGATGATGTAATTTTAAGAAAAGTAAAATGTGATCAAAATCACTTCTTTTTACAATTTAAAAATAAAATTCCTGACAATAATTACTAATTTATAGGCAAATATTAGACTAATTCAAATTAGCCAGGGTTAGACATAGGTTAAATTAAACACTTTGCATTTTTTAAAAATATATTTTTATTGATCTCAGGAAGAAGGGGAGGGAGAGAGATAGAAACATCAATGATGAGAGAGAATCATTGATTGGCTGCCTCCTGCAGGCTCCCTACTAGGAATCGAGCCTGCACCCTGGGCATGTGCCCTTGACCGAAATCGAACCTAGGACCCTTCAGTCTGCAGGCCGACGCTCTATCCACTGAGCCAAATCGGCTAGGGCACACTTTACATTTTTAAAAATAAAATGTTCAGTCCAAAAAAATACAATTGATAACATTTTCTTAAAAAGTAATTAAGAATGGCTTAACCATATTCTTCCAGATTTTGAAAACACACTAGAAAAAGTGAATATTGAACAGTTGATTCTTTGGAAAGCTGCACTACTCCTACTAGTACTAGAAAACATCCTTATGGGGCCCCAGTGATCAGATCCTAATAGGAAACTCACAATGAAAAAATAATACTGAAAACAAAGAGGAGAAAGTAATAAACAGTTGTTTTACTGATGTAACTTACTAGGTGTACCGGTTAATAATGGCGGATATTGTAATCAAAGAAAACATGATAACTTCAAGAGAAACATCAAAAGTGCTTTATTCAAAGTAATGTCCATCGCTAGCTACACATTTCCCCCATCTTTCAGGTAATTTGTGGATACTGTCCCAATAGAACTTTTCTTGTTTTGAGGCAAACCATTCAAAGACCCAATTTTCCACTTCTTCGTACGTTTTTTTTTTTTAATATATTTTATTGATATTTTACAGAGAGGAAGGGAGAGGGATAGAGAGCTAGAAACATCGATGAGAGAGAAACATCGATCAGCTGCCTCCTGCACACCTCCCACTGGGGATGTGCCCGCAACCAATGTACGTGCCCTTGACCGGAATTGAACCCGGGACCCTTCAGTCCGCAGGCCGACGCTCTATCCACTGAGCCAAACCGGTTTTGGCCTTCGTACGTTTTGAAGTGCTGCTCAGAAAGTGCGTGTGCCATTGATCAAAACAACTGGTAATCTGAAGGAGCAAGGTCTGGTGAATATAGCGAGGGGGTTAATACTTTCCAAGCCAAGATCTTTTAATGTGTTTTTAACTGGTTTTGAAGTGTGTGATGGTGCGTTATCATGAAGCAAAATTACTTTGCCATGTCTTCTGGCACATTCTGGTTGTTTCATGATCAAAACATGGTTCAAACTGATTATTTGTTGTTGGTAGCGATCAGTACTAACGGTTTCACCTGGTTTTAGAAGCTCATAAAACGCTATACCTTCCTGATCCCACCAAACGCAGAGCACTGTCTTCTTTCTGAAGCGATTTGGCCTTGCAGTCAATCTTGATGGTTGACCTGGATCAACCCATAATTTTGTGCATTTGGGATTCTCAAAATAAATCAATTTTTCATCTCCAGTCACAATTCGATGCAAAAAAGACTTTCTTTCGTGCCATTGAAGCAACATTTTACTGATGACATTTTACTGATGACTTTTTGGTTTTCCATTTGTCTTTCATTCAGTTGATGTGGCATGCATTTTCCTTCCTTTAAAATCTTTCCCATTGCTTGTAAACGATCGGAAATTGTTTGCTGAGCAACATTTAATCTTTCTGCAAGTTGTTTTTGAGTTTGACATGCACCTTCATCCAATAATGCTTGTAACTGTTGGTCTTCAAACTTTTTTAGTTGACCTGGACATTCTTTGTCCTTCACATCAAAATCATCACTTTTAAAGAGTTTAAACCAGCGTTCACAAGTATCCTGGATGGAGCATGTTCACCATAAGCTTCTCGAAGTATACGATAATGTTTTCTTCATAATAATGTATTAAAACTTCCCGCAAATGCTCTTTTTTTCTGCACGAAATTCAACATTTTTAAGCGTAAAAATATCTATGATGTTAACACCTTCAGCAAATTTGACATATGAAGTTTTGAAGCTTGCTGTCAATACAACAAAATAGCATACATACCAAATCGCATATATATATCAACATATGTGTAACTCCATCTATTGAAAAAAATCCGCATTATTAACTGGTACACCTAGTATAAGGTATGAAAGGATATTAAAATGGTTTAGAAAAAGGTTCAACTAGCCAGGCTGGTGTGGCTCAGTTGGTTGGTAGCTTCGATTTCCAATTAGGGCACATGCCTGGGTTGAGGGCTTAATCCCAGGTAGGAGACATGCAGGAGGCAGTCCATGAATGTTTCACTCACATCATTGTTTCTCTCTTGCTCTCTGTCTCTCTTCCTCCCCCGCCCCCCTCTAAAATAAAAATAAAAAAAAATTAAAAAAAAAGATTTAACTATTGGGGAATCAATTAGACATTGAGAATGACTCATCTTATGATGACCTCAAAAATAGTATTTCACACATTATCAGGGTGCTAACACTCTAAACAGGAAATTTAGTTTCTAAAAACTCTTGTCTGCATTTTATTTTACTGGTTTGAGAAGCAGCTTTCTGTTTTGAGAATTACATGATATAATATAATCCTATATAGTTAAGTTATTGATTCAGAAGCAAAATAATAGTAGTTTAAAAAAAGGAGCAAGACCCTTTTCATTAGGTTGTGACACCAGGCTAAGAGGGCTTAGGGTTGGAAAGCAAGAAGTGTGGGTAATGCATGGGCTCAGGTTAAATCTGTTTATGCTCAAGGAGAGGAAGGGATCTAGAGAACCAAGAATAGTAGTGGCACTTGGATGTGGAGTTACCACAGTGCGTCAGAAACAGGCTGGTGCAACATCCTCTGGCCCAACTGCAATGGGAACCAACCCCTACTCAATATGAAACTGAGAACACAAATATTTCAAAGCATTTTTACCAAAAATAGACTATTGACCCTCATATTACAAAGCACAGGAGGAGACATTTGATTATTTTAAAAAGCTAAAAAATTTGATTTCTCCTTACTTCATCTTAAAAACGAACCCAAAGAACAAACATTAAAAAAATTCTAGGACTATTAATATGTGTAAAGGCACTTAAAACATTCCTTTCTTTCCTTTTTGTTGTTGATCCTCACCCGAGGATATTTTTCCATTGATTTTTAGAAGGAGTGGGAGGGAGGGGGAGAGTCAGAGAGAGAAATATGGATATGAAAGAGACACATCAGTTGGGGATCGAGCTTGTAAACGAGGCATGTGCCCTTGACTGGAATCGAACCCATGACCCTTCAGTCCCTAGGCCAACGCTCTATCCACTGAGCCAAATCAGCTAGGGCAAAAACATTCCTTTCTAATCTAACTCAAAATACATCTCTGTCAACTACATTTTGCATGAATGTAAAAAAAAAAAAAAAAAAAAAGCATATAATTTTCGTGTAATATTTCTTATAATTCAGTGATATTTACCATATACAAGGTTGAAAGTTCTGAAGGATAGAGCCCCAACTTTATGTAAAACAACCTGAAAGTGCTTTTATCACAAAAACAGGAAAGGCACTAATGGTTTGCTCTTTCACTGACAACATCCTGTAGTCTTTTAAGTAAAATATCATCATTTTCTTGACAGAGGCGTTTGGCAGGTGATTCTGCATCACCATCAATGGCTATTGCTCGCTTCTTGGTTCTCTGTTCACCTTCCCTTATCATGTTGTTGATATCTTTCAAACTCTGCAAAAATAGAGGACATACATGAGCAAAGGGGAAAGAAGGGAAATAGCACCAAAGAACTAAGCTAACTGCTTTTTCCTGCACTCAATCCTGCTGGGGTACAGATTATTTTTTTTAAAATCAAGGCTAACTGAATAAGGGTAATTAGAACTAATCTTTTCAGGAGTTTTTTAAAAAAAACACACGAATTTACCTTATAGCAGTAGTTCCCAGTGTGAACATAGAACACATGCAGCAGAAGCATCTAGCAATGTATTAGAAATGCAAATTCTCATGCTTCATCCTACACCTACTGACTCAAATGTTGGGGGTGGGGCCTAGCAATCTGTTTCACCTCTCCAGTTGATTCTGATGCTCCCTATAGTTTGAGGTCTCCTCTTAGAAATTTTAATGTACCTACTAATCATCTGGGGATCTTGTTAAAAATACAGACTCAGATTCAGTAGGGCTAGTGTGAGGCCTGAGTCTGCATTTCTAAAATGCTCCCAAAGTGATGCTGATGTTGTTGGTCTGTAATTCATACTCTCAGTAGCAAGGCCTTACAGAAGTGTTTCCTAAAAACTGCGCATCACAATTGTGTAAGCTAACTGCCAGAGTTTTGTGACTCAGTAGGTCTATGGGACAGGTATCTTGTCTTCAACAAGCTCCCCAGGTGATCCTGACCCATGTTTTGAAATCATTGCCTTAGAAATAAATTGGTGCCATCTTTGATTTCATGCATCTTCTAAACATCCTTATAGGAAATTGACTTCTATGAAGAAGAAATGCAAATCTGTGAGGTGCTCTATCTCAGTGTTTTGTTTGCTAAGTATAGTAAAAACTCAACAGATGTTTGTGGAACTGAATGAGAAAGTCATGAGTTAAGGAGCTGCCCTTGTATTTGGATTGAGTTACAATCTGTCCAAGTACAATTTTTTCCAGTGGGCAGTGATTCTGGCTTCTGGAGACATACTGAACATATCTCCTTGATAGCCCTTCAAATATAAAAAAACAGCAATCATGTCCCAGTCACATCTTCATCCTGGTACAGGATAAAGATAGATAACAGAGCTGTTGGTGTAAATAAGAGGAGGCCTCTTTTTAGACTCTTTACTACCCTTGTTATCATCCACCAAATGAGCTTTCACTTTCAAGGCCTTTCTTTAAACTTAATGTTCCCTATATCTGACTACTAACAGGTGTTGCATTACTTCTCAAGATTAAGCTTGAGCAGGAAGACACACTAGACTCTTGCACTGAACTCCTCCAATACCATGTCAATAGCAATGGATTAAACTACCTCAACTGAATACAATGCTCTTGATCACAGGAAATTTGCCATAGTAACAGTTCATATTTATTAGTAATAACTATTCAAAACAGAGAGAGATTAAAAATTACTAACTGGTAATGTGAAATCCAATTTTTAACAAATGTACATAAGTTGTTTTAGAGTAAAGTTTGTGTGTACCTTACCTTAGAAGGGCTGCCGTTGAACTTATACAGCAGAGCAGTCCTTGGCGTAAGGCCTGACCCATTCTTGTGTGGGGAAACATAAACAGAGTGCTGTTGTGAAATTCGGCGTGGTGAGCCAGGCTGTTGCTTAATATGTGGAAAAGGAGAGAGTGGTGGAGCTTCCATCTGAAATAACCCAAAAGTAAGTTGTTTTAAGATAAAAGTTTTCTTTCTTTTTGGAATTCCACCAAATTTTTATTCTTATTGGCATCTCCTAGGTGGGAGTCAGCTATATTGTAAGAACTTATTTATGGCTGAAAAAAAAGCAAAGAAATGAATGGTCCATTACCCCTTATTTTTCAACAATTACTAAGAGAGAAACTAAAATTTATTTTCCCGGATCTTTCAGGAAACTCTGAAGAATTCTGGATAAGACACCCACATCCATTCTCAGAAAGTAGGGGCAAAAAAATAATCAATGTCCTAATAGTCCTAATACTTATAACAAAAAATCTCTCTCAACACACATATACCCACAGCCAAAGCAATAGCAGAGAGCATAAAAGAGAGGCGGAGAATTCTATGAGCCAGTAGGCTCAGTTCAACATAGAACAAATCTGTTAATGAAATGTTAAAACTTTATAATAAAACACAAAAGATTTAGAAATAGAAAAAAAAAGAAATAGTTTGGTGAGCAGAGTCTGTACTTTTCTTTAATATTTGTTACAATGTTTCCTTCTCAAGAATAAAGATGGCTCCTTAGTTATTACTCATTTTCATCTTGAAGCTAATAAAATTAGTTGCAATTGGCTGACGATAGAGATATTCAAAAGCATAGCATATGACAGGAGCTAGAACTGATGGAGTAGGATGAGTAGTCATAGCCTCTGAGGACAGATAGTCAGAGAGCATATTCCTTGGAAGGAACAAGAACAAAAATGGAAAGAGACACACAGATAAACGTACGTGGCTACTGGCTGGGTATAGCTTCTACCATGTCCCTCTTTCTTAAAACTAAAGTCTGATCTATTGGGAATCAACTTGGTTTTTATACTGGTAATACTACTTTCACAAACTGATTGGACTGTTAAAGCTAGGATTTGCATAAAAATTTCTTAGCACTGCCTCTATTTATAATTCAGGCCTATCTATATCCTTTTCTCTTTATTTTGCAAAACACATTTATTTCATAAATATAATAACAGAAATAAAAAACAAGAGAACAATTACAAGATTAAAATTTTTTTTCAATTTTGCCCTAGCCAGTTTGGCTCAGTTGATAGAGTGTTGGCCTGAGGACTGCAGAGTCCTGTGTTCGATTCTGGTCAAGGGCACATGCCCGGGTTGGGGGTTCGATCCCCAGTAGGGGGCGTGCAGGAGGCAGCTGATCAATGATTCTCATCACTGATATTTCTCTTTCTCTCTCTCCCACTCCCTTCCTCTCTGAAATCAATAAAAACATATTAAAAAATTTTTTTTCTGTTCCCATCTAGTCCTTGCCCATATGTATACATAATTTCTAGCAACATAATGATAGTATGGATTAAATTTCCATGATTTCCTCTGGTCTCTGCTGTATCATAGCCTTAATCACTTTGTGATTACTAGTATATTTTGTCCTATATAATACATCAGTGAGGCTTTAACACTGAAACACTTATCTAGCAAAATAAACTCATAAAAATCTAACTACGACTATGATATTAATAAAGCAATAAAATATAAAACGTACCATATGGTCCTGATTTGACAAGTCGTATTTCAATGCAAATGACTTCACTCTTCCTACATATACTGTATTGTAAAATTTGATAAGATCGCCCCTTTCCTCTCTCACTGATGCACTGGAACAATCAGGTGTTTTTGTAACATCTTCCAACTCTGTTAAAAGAATTCAGTGTTGTAATAGATATACTACTTTAATATATAAGTCAATTATTTAAATTATAACTCTCTCTACAATATAAAAAAATCAGATAAACAAATCTTTATGTAAAGCAATCAATGTTTTCAGAAAAGGTTCAGAAATCTACAAATATTATGCATAAATTAAATTGAAATCTTGAGAAATACAAACATGTAAACTTAAGGCAGTATACTCTTTTTTCCGATACACTTTTTTTTCTATACCTTAAAATTAAAAAAATAAAAATTATTGATTTGAGCCCAGCTGGTGTGACTTAGTGGTTGAGTGTGACCCATGAACCAGGGGGTCACGGTTCAATTCCTGGTCAGGGCACATGCCTGGGTTGCAGGATTGATTCCTAGTGTGGAGCGTACAGGAGGCAACCGATCAATGATTCTCTCTCACCATTGATGTTTCCATTCCTCTCTCCCTCTCCCTTCTTCTCTCTGAAATCAATAAAACACATTAAAAAATTTATTGATTTAAGAGAGAGAAACACCAGTTTGTTGTTCCACTTATTTATGCATTCACTGGTTTATTCTTGTATGTGCCCTGACCAGGGATAGAACCTATACCTTGATGCATTACGATGATGCTCTAACCAACTGTCTGAGCTCACTGTCACTGGTGGCCCTTAGAGGAGCACTAGCCATGGGTTGGGGTTTAGCTAAAGGGCCTGCATATATTCATATTGCAGAAAGGTGGAAAGATTCTAAAAGGTAAGGCATATCCTCATAAATTAAGAAGCATGATAAATTGCTTGTGTTTATTTTTGTGCAAATACATGGCAGGTGACAGGTGTTCAAAGAGCCAACTTTCCCATGTACAACAGCAACTTTAGTGCTCAGTTTATAGCTAGTATCCTTAGTTGTAAAATGACAGCTTGCCCCAAGGTACTTTTCTATTTATTGGTGTAACTCTGAGATAGCTTGTGACAACAGGCAAAACTTTGCTCTATTTTTGGGGAAGAGTATTACAAACCATTGTTTACTTGTACATACACAAGTCATTTGCTTATAGGATTTAAGAAAACCACTGGCAATTAAAAATAATGCAGCATATAGAAAAACGTTCTCATTCTTAGTATACCGGCCTGCAAACACTGAGAACATGGATAGACGCATGCTTCCACCTTAGGAAAACCAGTAAACTCAAATATGGTCCATAGGCCAAGCAGCCCAGGGATATAGGCATCTGAGTCCCTATTTGGATGTCTTTTTCACTCTTGCTATTTTTTTTTCTTTTTTGCACTCTTGCTAATTTTGAAATATCTTAATAGGGGGTAAAAAACTATGTGGTCAAATAAGTTGAGGAAATGCTGCATATTATATCCTCCTCTTGGAAATTCAGAATACATGTTAGTATATTAAAGGCTTTGAGAAGTTTTTCAGTTGGGAAAAAACACACATGTTCACTTTAATTCCATACTTATCAATTTTTTTTTATGCACAGTCCCTCTTCCCCATAATACTTATTACCATCCTGGGGAACAGTGTTCCAAGGTATATTGGGTAATAGCTATTGCAGGTTACGGTATTCTCATGGATCAATTAAAACTATTTAATGTTCTTAAATTAGAAATTTCTGGAGGCAGAGACTATATAGTCATCATATTTCTGTCATCCCAATTCCAGTTGTTAATATTTACATAAGATAAGGGGCTATACTAAGTTTGAAGGGACCAAACATTTAAAAGTCTGGCACCTTTATCAGCAGATGAGTGGATTAAAAAACTGTGGTACATCTACACAATGGAATACTATGCTGCTGTAAAAAGGAACTCACTCCTACCATTTGCAATAGCATGGATGGACCTGGAGAGCATTATGCTAAGTGAAATAAGTCAGTCAGAGAAAGATAAATATCACATGATCTCACTCATTTGTGGAATATAATGAACAACATAAACTGATGCACAAAAACATATCCAGAGACAGAGAAGCATTGATCAGACCATCAAACCTCAGAGGGAAGGTAGGGGAGGGTGGGAGTAAGGGGGAGAGATCAACCAAAGGATTTGTATGCATGCATAAAAGCATAACCAATGGACACAGACACCAGAGGGGTGAGGGCATGAGCAGGGGTGTGGGGGCAAGGGGGGGATAAGGACATATATGTAATACCTTGATCAATAAAGAAAATAAAAAAAAAGTCTGGCACCTTGAATTCTAACTAAACATGATTTTACTTAGCTTTTTTTTTCATTAAAAAAAAAAAAGAAAACAAAATGTCAGTTATCCTTTATGCAGAACAAAGACTCTGCCTTATAGCCTCTTTAAGGACACTAGCACTCTGAAATTAAAGCCTTAGTGGGCCTGGTGACTATCTTACCACATATACATTAGGATTGGGAGAGAGAATGAGATCAAAGGTTTGCCTGACTGGTGCTATTACTGTTACAAATCTGTTTCCCCTCAGAGGGTAGGAGGGAACTTCTGCCTAATATAATTAGAGACATATGGTAATATGTTTGTGAAATGAACCAATGAACATTTAAATAAAGAACAAAAATTTTCAATTACAGTTGAAAATTTAGTTTCAAGTGTATAGCATAGTGATTAGACATTTATATAACTTATGAAATTACTCCCCCCAATAATTTTAGTACCCACCTTACACCATACATAGTTATTACAATACTAGAAGCCCAGTGCACGAAATTCGTGCATGGGTAGGGTCCCTAGGCCTGGCCAGCAATCAGGGCTGATCAGGTTCTCCAACTCCCTGCCTCCTCCTTCCCTCACCGCCTGCACACCACCACCGTGCAGTTCCCTGCCTCCTCGTCTCCCCTTTCCCTCACTCCCTCAGCACCCCACCGCCACCGTTGGTTGCCCGCCATGTTCCGCGCTGCCCCCTCGCACGTTATAGTGAGCAATCAAACTCCCGGTCGAACTCCTGAGGGGACAATTTGCATATTAGCCTTTTATTATATAGGATTATTTATTGTATTCCCTAGGCTGTATTTTACATCCCCATGTGGTGGTCTTTTAAAAATTGGAAGATACTTCTTTTTCTGTATAAAACCTACCTTTCCTATAAGATTGCCTTAAATCAGGTGACCTTGTGGGTCACACAGAGGTTGGAGAAATAGAATGAAGGCAGGCAGTTCCTCCACTCTGGGAAAGAACTGTGTCTCAGGAATGAATTTCTATGCAATAAAATTAGTAAGTGAGATTCTAGAATCATGGCATTTTCTCTCATTTCATTCTTTGGGGTTGTCATCTTCAGATACATTTCTCTAGTAGAGGCTGATGAAATGAGCAGCAGATACTCTAGAAATGGGTAGTACTATGCTATTGCTAAATCTGTTTCCTGTATTCCTATATTTGATGAATAGACAGTTGTGCAAATTTGTCCCATTGTCTCCATCACCAAGGAAAAGATCATCACAATGTAGAATCAACTACTGCAGAACATACAAGGACTGCAGATCACATCAGCATCTTTTCAAGTATCAAGAAAGGGAGTCATGCCGAAACCGGTTTGGCTCAGTGGATAGAGCGTCGGCCTGCGGACTGAAGGGTCCCGGGTTCGATTCCGGTCAAGGGCATGTACCTTGGTTGCGGGCACATCCCCAGTGGGAGGTGTGCAGGAGGCAGCTGATCGATGTTTCTCTCTCATCGATGTTTCTAGCTCTCTATCCCTCTCCCTTCCTCTCTGTAAAATATCAATAAAATATATTAAAAAAAAAAAGAAAAAAAAGAAAGGGAGTCATTCTACTACATGAAAAGTTTTCTACAAATAATGTCGTGGTCACTTTCTGTGGTCATGTGGTCCCAGTGGTTAGTGGATGAGAAGCATCAGAGTGTCTGAGAGGGTAATCTTCAATTGAGTAAACATATGACTTTAATTAAATCTTGGATTTAATCTCTCGTTTCTAAGCCCTGTGCCAACTCAGTATCAATAGATTATCTGTCAATATTTAGTAACCTTAGAAATTCAGACACACCACTGACTCTTGATTTCTGTCAAGTCATATCTTAGTTTGTGTTTGATAACGCCTTCAGATAGAAAGCGATTCTCTGGACCCAGGCCAGGTAGCTTAGTTGGTAAGAGCATTGTCCCAAAATGCCAAGGTTGCAGTTCCGGGCACATACAAAAAGAACAGAATAGAAACCATAGAATAAATAAATAAGTGGGCAAATCGATGTTTTTCTCTCTCTAAAATTAATTAAAAAAAAAAAAAGCAATTCTTTAAACATCTGTTTCAGAAGGAAATGCTTTTCGGCTCTTCTGTGAAGGAGGTAAAACTGAGAATTATAGCTAAAGCTAAAGTACTATTGGTACTAACTAAATAATCCCTAATAAAGCAAAGGTTTATCCCAGGAGGCTCTGAACATATCAGAACTTATGGAATTACTGATGCAAACCAGATACTGGAAGAGTGGTCTCAGTTTTTCCTTTTTCACAGTGCTCAGTCTGTGATATTTTGCTCTTACTATTCTTTATGCCTTGTCTCTGACTTCTCAGATTTCCAAGGGCTCCAAGTCTTGCCTCATTCCTTTCCGTCAGGAACTCCTCCCTAGTACCACTAATTGTGTGAAATGTGAGACTGCAAATATTTAGGCTCCAGACCTTTTCCTGTCACATGAGAGCAGTGACTTCCTAAGGATTTCTTCACTGTTCCAACTGCCAAAGGACTCTAAATTAGAATATTGCCAGACTATGCTGGTTAGGATTTTAGTCACATTGAATTTTTTTCTTCTTGGATTTATAGTATCTCTGGGCAGGAAGAGACCTGATTAGGCTAAATTCACTATCTACAGCCAACAGTTGAGAAATGAGAAGGATATGTTTCTTAAGTTAATTTCCCTATCCCATCATAGAAAATATAGTCTTAAAGAAAGCCAACTTCAAGATACATGATTTTCCTTGCCCAATAAACTATGATTTCATAATTTACCCTACTGCTCCCATGAATAAGAGGAATGTCTTTTTTGGATTATCATATAACATTGTCAAACAATTAAAATGTGAAATGAGACAAGCACTTAGGAGACTGAAGATAATAGCTGCAGAGTTCCAGAAAGACATGCTGAATTTTTTAGCGTGGATCTTTGCCTTTAGAAATTTTCGAAGACCTAAACTGAAATGGGAAGGGGGGCCCTGGCCAGTTTGTGTTATTTAGATTAAACTTAGTTGGTTAGCATGTCATTCTGATATACCAAGGTTGAGGGTTTGATCCCCGGTCAGGGCACATACAAGAATCAACCAAAGAATGTATAAATAAGTGGAACAACAAATAGATGTTTCTCTCTCCCTTTCTTTCTCTAAAACTAAATAAATTAATCAATTTTTAAAGAAAGAAAGGCTCGGGAGAAACCAAGATGGAGGCATAGGTAAGCACCTAAACTACTGCCTCGCACAACAATTTCAAAACTACAACTAAAAGACAGAACGGACACCATCCAGAACCACAGGAAAGGTGGCTGAGTGAATATTCTACAACTAGAAGGAAAGAGAAAAGCTCACAGAGAATTGGAGGTACAGCAAAGGGTCTTTGTGCGCGCAGAGAGGAAGGGTGGCTGAGAGCCTGGCTGACTTTCTCTGGCAGAAGGGGGAAGGAAGCCCCCGACCGCACTGAACCCCAGTTCTGACTGCACTGAACCCCAGTTCCCGGCGAGCCCCTGGGGACCCACGCTCTTATGGGGGGAGTCTGGACTCTCGGGCGGAGACTCGGGAGCTAGGGAAGGCAGAAGTCTGAAGGCGCGCGCGTGCCAGTGCGCACAAAGGCTGTGGAGGTTGCCACAGGCTTTCCCTAGTGGAAGGGAGTCAGAGGCTCCTGACGGCACTGAGCCCCAGTTCTGACTGCACTGGACCCCAGTTCCAGGCGAGCCCCTGGGGACCCATGTTCTTGTGGGGGGAATCTGGACTCTCGGGCGGAGACTCGGGAGCTGGGGAAGGCAGAGGTCTGAAGGCGCGCACGTGCGCGCAAGGGCAAGGCTGACTGGAAGCCAAGACTGAGACTCCACCCCATCCAAGCTGAGCACAGAGGCTATTGCAATTTGGCAAGTCTAATCCTATAAGGCTGTCTCCAGCACCGAACTTCTCCCAGCATAGACACAGCTGATCCTTACAGCCAACTGGCCTGGAGGTCAATTCTTCCCAGTGATACCAACAACAATCAAGACTTAATTACAACAAGGCTGTACACACAGTCCACAAAGGGGTGCACCAAGAGTGTCCACCTCAGGTTAACTGGGGAGGCAGACCCACTGGGCCATATTGGAAACCTAGCACACAAATCTACCTTACCAACTCAGGGAAGCAGTGAAAATGCGGCGTCAAAGAATCAGATCACAAACGAAAGAAATGGAGGAAAACAAACAACTGGATATAGAATTCAAAACCACGGTTATAAGGCTTTTCAAGAATATCCTAGAAAAGGCCGATAAATATAACAAGACCCTCGAAGATATGAAAAAGGACCAACTAGAAATTAAACATACACTGACTGAAATAGAAAATATTATACAGAGACCCAAAAACAGACTAGAGGAACACAAAAATCAAGTCAAAGAATTGAAATACAAAGAAGCAAAAAACACTCAACCGAAAAAGCAAAAAGCAAAAAGCAAAAAAAAAAAAAATCCAAAAAGTTGAAGACAGTGTAAGAAGACTCTGGGTCAACTTCAAGCGTACCAACATCAGAATTATGGGGGTGCCAGAACAGAGAGAGCAAGATATTGAAAACCTATTTGAAGAAATAATGACAGAAAACTTCCCCCACCTGGTGAAAGAAATAGACTTACAAGTCCAGGAAGCGCACAGAACCCCAAACAAAAGGAATCCAAAGAGGACCACGTCAAGACACATCATAATTAAAATGCCAAGAGCAAAAGACAAAGAGAGAATATTAAAAGCAGCAAGAGAAAAACAGTTAGTTACCTGCAAGAGAGCACCCATACGATTGTCAGCTGATTTCTCAACAGAAACTATGCAGGCCAGATGGGAGTGGCAAGAAATTTTCAATGTGATGAATAGCAAGAACCTACAACCAAGATTACTCTACCCAGCAAAGCTATCATTCAGAATTGAAGGGCAGATAAAGAGCTTCACAGATAAGGAAAAGCTAAAGGAGTTCATCACCACCAAACCAGTATTATATAAAATGCTGAAAGGTATTCTTAAAGAAGAGGAAGAAGAAAAAAGTAAAGATAAAAATTATGAACAACAAATACATATCTATCAACAAGTGAACCTAAAAATCAAGTGAATTAAAAACCTGAGGAACAGAATAATCTGGTGAATATAATAGAATCAGGGGCATAGAAAGGGAGTGGACTGATAATTCTCAGGGGGAAAGGGGTATGGGGGGGTTCATGAAGAGACTGGACAAAAATCATACACCTATGGATGAGGACAGTGGGGGAGAGGTAAGGGCAGAAGGTGGGGTGGGAACTGGGTGGAGGGGAGCTATGGGGGGAAAAAGGAGAAACAATTGTAATAATCTGAATAAAGATTTATTAAAATAAACAAAACAAAACAAAACAAAAAAAAAAAGAAAGAAAGGCTCAGGAATAACATATTTATGTAAAAAGTAGGTATCCTGCCCAGCCAGTGTGGTTCACTGGTTAAGCACTGACCCATGAACCAAAAGGTAACTGGTCCAGTCCAAGGCACCTGCCCAGATTTGTGGGCTCGATCCCCAGTAGGGGGCATGCAGGAGACAGCCAATCCCATCAACGTTTCTTTCTTTCTATCCCTTTCCCTTCCTCTCTCTCTAAAATTAAAAAAAAGAAAAAGTACCCTTAAATAGGATTAGATTCTAGGTCATTATTATTAAAGGATTTTTAAATAAGATCTTAAAAGTTCATATCCTAGTAGATAACATACTGATTATAAATATTTATGTAATTTTTTAAAAAAAGTTTTTGACCCAGACAATTACTCTTAAGAATTTATCGTAGGCATGTGTACCAAGATCAAACTACAGTGATTTCCTCACAAAGCTGTATAAAATTGGAAACAGTCTAAATGCCCCACATTGTACAAGTAAATAAATCATAGTACATATAATACACATGCACTCATACAGGGTGGGGCAAAAATAGGTTTACAGATGTTTGTATAGAAAATAATATAATAATTAATAAATAATAAAAGAATAAACTATGTTTTTTATACTCAAAACTGTAAACCTACTTTTGTCCCACCTGGAATATACACATTAAAAAAATGGAAAAAGGAGACAAGGAAAAGGAGATGGGAAGAGGAGGCATTTTCATAATTTATCAACATATGAATACAGAATATCTGATTTTCCTTTCTTTGAAAAAAATTACTAGTGACTCAATTCTTAGCATGCTGGTAGCAACAAGGTAGCAGCCTTGCCAGTGGTGGCAAAATATCTGTATACTTTTTAATAAAGAGGATATTTCCTTAATTGTCTCCTCAGGCAGATCACTGACAGCTATCTTACTTTCTCTGTTATTCCGATTTACAGCAGTCCCTCCTTATCCACAGGGGAATGTTCCAAGACCCCTGTGGATGCCTGACACAGTGGAGGGTACCAAACCCTACATATACTCTTTTGATCTATACATACTACCTTATAAATAAGGGACAGTAAAATATGAACAATAACTAATAATAAAATAAAAAAATTATACCTATCTACTATAATAAAAATGTGAATGTAGTCTCTCTCTCACTTTTTAAATTTCACTGGATTTAAACATCATCAGAGATTTAAATCTCATATCTGAAATTTTCCATTGTCTGATGATAACTGAAATCAAGAAAAGTAAAACCATGGATAAGGGAGGACTGGTTTATTTTAAAAATTTAAGTGCCTTTGCCCTAGCTCCGTGGTCAGCAAACTGCAGCTTGTGAGCCACATGCGGCTCTTTGGCCCCTTGAGTGTGGCTCTTCCACAAAATACCACGGCCTTGGGCGAGTCTATTTTGAAGAAGTGGCATTAGAAGAAGTTTAAGTTTAAAAAATTTGGCTCTCAAAAGAAATTTCAATCGTTGTACTGTTGATATTTGGCTCTGTTGACTAATGAGTTTGTCGACCACTGCGCTGGTTTGGTTCAGTGGATAGAGTGTTGGCCTGCAGACTGAAGGGGCCTGGGTTTGATTCTGGTCAAGGGCACATGCCTGGGTTTCAGGCTTGATCCCCAGTAGGGGGCGTGCAGGAGGCAGTCAATTGATGATTCTCTCTCATCATTGATGTTTCCATCTCTCTCCCTCCCTTTCCGAAATCAATAAAAATATATTAAAAAAATAAATAAAAATTTAAATGCCTTTAATTAATATATATGGACTAGAAAACTTCTAAAACACAATGAATACAGGACAAATTAATGGTCTCAATACACAACCTCTTAGAAGAAGACACCTGACTCATACTTATCATAAACTTATTTATATATCTTCCCAAAATACATATGCATTATCTATCCCACCTATATCATTGAATCCATGCTGTCTGGCATTCGCTATATTATGTACAATGTAATCAAAGATATATTACATATAGAATGTTAAATTGGGCAACTTACCACAATCCGTCATTTCAAAATCACCATTTACTTTTTTATTATAAGCCACAATTTCTCTTGGAATACTTTTCAACAGTACACTTCTATAGACCTATAGGTCAGAGGGGAAGAAAAGGTCTGCTAAGTCACAAAAAGGCACAGGTTAAGACAAACCAAAATAAGAACAACAAAATACCAAGCCAATTAAAAAGTATTTGTCTGTATGGGTGATCATCAAGAGCAAGATGTTATTAGCCTGATAAATGCAGGTTATGACAAACATCTTAGAAGAGGGAATACTGAAGCAGATTCTAAGCCTACATCTAAAATATGCCCTTGTAGGAGTTTACAATGTAAATAGAAGAGTTAGGTACATAAATAGCAACTAAACACTGATGAGCACGTTTTGCCAAATAAAAGTAACTTCAAAGATCTGAACTTGTTCCTCCTCCTTTTTAACTCCTTACCTGAACCAATTTGCTCTCATTGTGGCTTGTTTTCCTGCTCCCATCCCATTCCCATCTCCTTTCAGATGGACACATGAAAATTTGTTCCGTTCCTGCCCCAAAACTCTTTCCTACCTCCAACATAGCTGATAGGCATGATCCATTTCCCCCTCGTCCCATGGGGACTAGTATTTAGAAGACATTTAGGGAACTCTGGCTTGGCTCATTTTGACACACAGTAAGTTTATCTTAGTGATCTTTAAAGACAATCTGGACCTCTTTTGGCTCTGTTCCTGAGGGATTTTTCTGAAGAGGCCCAGAAAAGCTTAGCCTGTCATAGTATATAACAAACACTTGTACTTGGCTCTTCTAATATCTGTAAATCACTCACCCTTTTGGGGACTTAAGAAGTGAAACTACTGGTGGGGCTCTCCTAGAAGGGGGTGTCACTACTAGTACTCCTGCCTGAGATATCTGAGCCACCACCTTTCTTTTTCAGATGGCAGATCATGGGGGCCAGAGAAGAGGCCATTAGGCTCCCTTAGAGCAGAGCAACTAAGCTCTTGAATGGCTTTAAGGTAAACCAACCCTGTGTTCTCAGCTACAATAACAACAATAATAAGTATCTAACAGTCATTAATGCTCACTATGTGCCAGGCCACTACACTAACATTTTATATTTCCACTAGAGGCCAGGTGCATGAAATTCGTGCACTGGGGAGAGAGGGAGTCCCCCGGCCTGGCCTGTGCCCTCTCACAGTGCAGGAGCCCCACGATTGATCGCCCCAAAGAGATAGGCCCCGCCCACCCACCTAGGGCTCCTCGATGGATTGCCCAAAGAGATAGGCTGGAGTCTTGGGACCTGCCTATGCGCCACGCACGCAGCATCAAGCCCCTGCCCACACTCACACGCCCGCTGCACACACAGCCTCTTGGTGATCGCTCGTTACGGTGTGAGGGCGTCATGGCTGGGGGTGTCACAACACATAGGCTTTTATTAATAGGATGACTGAAAAGTTGTACAGGATTCTCACCCATGGCTATTATAACATTATCAGAGATGCTTAACATCTATTCAAACATACAAACATTAAGATTCTTAGCAGATAGAAAAAGAAGCTGAATTTAAATAAATCCTCAACACTGAATTTAAACATCATCAGAGATTCAAATCTCATACAATTAAAGAATATATATATTTTTTTCACTAAATATTCTAGTGAAAAATGTCCCCACTTAACAGATTAACAAATGGAATGAGATCATGTGAGAAGTATCCTATCTAATAAAAGAGTAATATGCAAGATGAACATACATCCGCCACACCAATAAGCCACGCCCACCAGCCAATCAGAAGCAAATATGCAAATAAACCCAACCAAGATGGCTACGGCCACAGAGAGCAGGAGGGAGGCTTGGGATTCCCCAGCAATGGAGGAAGCCAAGCTTTCTGTCTGCCCTTGCCGGCCCAGGCCTCCACTCAATGCTACAAAGTTTCAATGATAGAAGATAAATAAATCCCAACAGAAATGGCTGCCGCCACGGAGCAAGCAGAAGGCTTGGCTCCGCTCCAGGCCACAAAGTTTCAATTGTAGAAGATAAATAAATCCCAGATACCAGGGCCTCTGCTTGGGTCGCTGGGGGGCGTGGCCGGCCTGCAAACCACCACAGGCTCCTCGCCCAGGCCACCCCACGCCCCAAGGGAACACCCACCCTGATCCGGGACATCCTTCAGGGCAAACCAGCTGGTCCCCACCCATGCACCAGGCCACTATCCTATCTAATCAAAGAATAATATGCAAATTGACCATCCCTCCAACACACAAGATGGCTGCCCCATGTGGTCAAAGATGACTGCCCCCATGTGGACACAAGATGGCCACCTCAAGATGGCCAGCAGGGGAGGGAAGTTGGGAGGGACCAAGCCTGCAAAGGAGGGCAGTTGGGGGCAATCAAGCCTACAGAAGAGGGCAGTTAGGAGTGACCAGGCCGGCAGAGGAGGGAAGTTAGGGGCGACCGGGCCTGAAGGGAAGGGCAGTTGGGGGAGACCCAGGCCTGCAGGGGAGAGCTGTTTGGGGGGACCAGGCCTGCAGGGGAGGGCAGTTAGGGGTGACCAGGCCTGTAGGGGAGGGCAGTTAGGGGCAAACAGGCTGGCAGTGGAGCAGTTAGGCATCAATCAGGCTGGCAGGGAAGTGGTTAGGGGGTGATCAGGCTGGCAGGCAGAAGCGGTTAGGGGCAATCAGGAAGGCAGGCAGGTGAGCAGTTGGGAGCCAGCAGTCCTGGATTTTGAAAGGGATGTCCGACTGCCCGTTTAGGCCCAATCCTGTGAGGATCGGGCCTAAACGGGCAGTCGGACATCCCTCGAGGGGTCCCAGATTGGAGAGGGTACAGGCTGGGCTGAGGGACACCCCCCGTCCCCCGTGCACAAATTTCGTGCACGGGGCCTCTAGTATACAAATATATGCATGAGTCAGGATTTCCCGGCTTCTACAAAACTGTCTCTTGAATTTAATGATATCCATTTAACCGAAAAACCTAAAATACAGTAAAACTGTAAAAGAAATTTACCTTTTATATGACTTCTCATCAGAAAAATAGTACAAGTCTATTTTTGGACAAGAAGAAAAATAATGTAACTCACGTGACTATTAGCTTGGGGCTGATTCCTATAACTTTTCATTATTTCTTGAAAAGTTCTTTCTTCTTTTGTTACCTAAGGAAAAGAAAAACTGCATTTATCAACTGTCTCTAAAAGAAAAATGGCCCTGAACAAACACTTCAATTATAGACTGGAATTGAGAGCAGTCTTGCAAA
The DNA here is from genome assembly GCF_963455305.1 of Plecotus auritus. NCBI lineage: Eukaryota > Metazoa > Chordata > Mammalia > Chiroptera > Vespertilionidae > Plecotus > Plecotus auritus. The sequence goes on along the minus strand of NC_137782.1, from coordinate 59,779,589 downwards.
AAGCCATTAACCCCAGGCCAGTCAATGACTAAAAACCACTACCGTATATGATTTTTACTACCTTTAAAGTTCAGGCTTTGCGGCCTGTGGGGACTCAGCTTATAGTTTCATTAATCAAAAGCACCAAGATTGCTATGGTATAACTTTACTAAATATAGCCTTTCTTTGTAAAAAGAATGATATAAGAAAACTCAGATCTGTTGAATCCCTTACACTCTCCAGTTTTATTAGTTTTTAAGTATTTAAAAGTAAATTAACTACATACTAAATGATAGAAAATGTCTTGTGGTGATTCACATTAAAAATGAGTGGTTATCATAGGATTAGGCTTTTAATATGTCAGGACAGACTGTATAGTTTCTAATGCTTACACTGAAAAGACACAGTGGTGGCTAAAAGGAAGAAAAGGGATTAGTGATCCATAAAGGAATACCTTCTAGTCTATTTGTTATCAATAAAGTTCACTTAAATTGCTCTTTTCCTCTGTTTTATTGTGCATTAGCACTTAACCTGATCTCCATAATGTTGAGCTAGAAATGGCAAAGCCTGAACTCTGATAGTTCTCTGAAAAACACAAATGATTAGTTAATAACATTTATTAATACCTATTTTGTCAGGCATTGTGAAACAGGTGGCACTAAGGAATTTGAAAACATGTCCTCTGCCTCAAAAAGCTTAAAAATGAGGTCTTAACTACATATGTCTGTTAGGATGGCCAGCGTGGCCAATATGGTCAAGACCAAAGTTACAGATGATTGTTTCAGATACATCAGAAATTTAAAAAACAAGATATGTGATTTCATAACCTAAAACATGATGTAGCAACTAGAAAGTAAAATGTTCTTCAGAGGTGGCACAGTAAGTCACTGGAAAGGAATGTTATAGAAGCTATTTTACACTAAATTATGAATCAGGAGATCGTAGGTTGCTATTTATTACGTAACTTTGCTCAGCTCTGGGCCTCAGTTATTCACCTATAAGGTAAAGATCATGTTACCTTAATGTAGCAGATTACAGGTATCACAGGGGTGGGCATGAAAATGGTGTTGCCACATTAACAATGGGAAGAACTATTTTACTACAAATAGTCTCTAAGACCTTTCCCAACTTCTTTACAGCCAATGTATACTTATGAAGTGGGAAGGCTGATTATTATAAAACTAAATGGAGAATCCAGAGAATAGATATAGTAGCTGGAATTTACTACTTAATCAATGATGATGGAAACTGTTAGCTTATAGCACTTAAGGTAAACCAAGAATCAAGTTCAACAGAGTTTCACCTCATGCATCTAAGGCCAAGAACTCGCCCCAATGTATACATTACCTTTGCCATGATGTAAAAGGCACAAAGGAGGAGCTGATCCAAATGTCTGTCTTTCATTAGGTCAGGGCAGTGAACTAAAGTAAATTCAAAACACGTCCATATCTTCCTTCGTAATTCATTTGAAACATCCAGTTTTAAACATAAATCACGTAAGCGTACACTTGCCAAATGATAGACCTAAGAGGGAAGGTAGCACATTGATACAAAAAAACAAGTGAAAATAATGTCTTAAATTTATGTCTTACCATGAACATGGGCTTCCATGTCAAGATTAATAAGTACCTAGGCAATTGATACCTTAAATTATAGAAAATTTCTGTTCTATAGTACTAGTTCACTGCTATGGCAGAAGGATATAGATGAAAACAAAATCCTCTTTAAGAAACTACCTTTAAAATTATTATTATTATCATAAGATGGCAACCACCCTACTTTATTTTTTATTTAAATAATTTTTCAAATTTTTTATTGATTTTTAAAGAGAGGAAGGGAGAGGGAGGTAGGAAGGAGGGAGAGGGAGAGAGAGAGAGAGAGAGAGAAACATCGATGTGAGAATGAAATATCTACCAGCTGCCTCCTGCATGCCCCCACCAGGGATTAAGCCCATAACCCAGGCATGTGCCCTGAGCAGCAATTGAACTGGCAACCTTTTGGTGCACTGGGCAATGCCCAACCAATTGAGCCTCATCAACCAGGGCACCCTGACAATTATTTTTGAAAAGATGTCTTCTACTGCTTTATGCTGCCATCTATAAAGAAACACTACAATGCAGAATTTACCTGCATTACAAGCATTATCCTATCTAATAAAAGAGTAATATGCAAATTAACCATCACTCTGCTACACACAAGCCACGCCCACCAGCCAATCAGGAGCAAATATGCAAATAAACCCAACCAAGATGGTTATGGCCAGAGAGAGCAGGAGGGAGGCTTGGGTTTCCCCGGCAATGGAGGAAGCCAAGCTTTCCACCTGCCCTTGCTGGCCTAGGCCTCCACTCAAGGCTACAAAGTTTCAATGATAGAAGATAAATAAATCCCAACAGAAATGGCTGCCGCCACGGAGCAAGCAGAAGGCTTGGCTCCACTCCAAGCTACAAAGTTTCAATAGTAGAAGATAAATAAACCCCAGATACCAGGGCCTCTGCTTGGGTTGCCAGGGGGCATGGCCGGCCTGCACACCACCACAGGCCCCTCGCCCCACGCCCCAAGGGAACCCACACCCTGATCCGGGACACCCTTCAGGGCAAACCAGCTGGCCCCCACCTGTGCACCAGGCCTCTATCCTATCTAATAAAAGGGTAATATGCAGATTGACCATCACTCCAACACACAAGATGGCTGCTCCCATGTGATCAAAGATGACTGCCCCCATGTGGACACAAGATGGCCACCACAAGATGGCCAGCAGGGGAGGGCAGTTGGGAGGAACCAGGCCTTCAAGGGAGGGCAGTTGTGGGCGATCAGGCCAGCAGGGGAGGGCAGTTGGGGGGGACCAGGCCTGCAGGGGAGGGCAGTTAGGGGTGACCAGGACTGCACGGGAGGGCAGTTGGGGGGCCCCAGGCCTGCAGGGGAGAGCAGTTGGGGGGACCAGGCCTGCAGGGGAGGGCAGTTAGGGGTGACCAGGCCTGCAGGAGAGGGCAGTTAGGGGCAAACAGGCTGGCAGGGGAGCAGTTAGGCATCAATCAGGCTGGCAGGGGAGTGGTTAGGGGTGATCAGGCTGGCAGGCAGAAGCAGTTAGGGGCAATCAGGAAGGCAGGCAGGCTAGCAGTTGGGAGCCAGCAGTCCTGGATTGTGAGAGGGATGTCCGACTGCCTGTTTAGGCCCGATCCTACCGGGATTGGGCTTAAACGGGCAGTCGAACATCCCTCAAGTGGTCCCAGATTAAAGAGGGTGCAGGCTGGGCTGAGGGACACCCCCCCCCACCCCGTGCACGAATTTCGTGCACTGGGCCTCTAGTGAATACATAATTTTTCAAGTGTTCAGAAGTCTCTGTTTTTTTTTTGGTTCAGGTAGAAAACCTTAAATGTCAGAAAGTAAAGAACTAAAATCAATGTTTGACCTAAAAAATGAGTCAGAAAGCAAAACCATTTAAAGAATTTCCCATATAATCTACATTGTTTTTATGAACACATGAAAGAAATGTTAAATGAGAAAACTTTTTCCTTTTTGTTATTTTTTAAATATGTCAGAGTAAATTCAGTGCAATGCTCTGAACCTTTTAATTATATATATATACGTATACACACACACACACACACACATACAGTCATTATATGAATTGACACTAATGCAAATGACCAGAAGACCTTGCAAGATTCTAAAATGGTTTCTAATAACCTTAGAAGCATTATGTTTTATTATTTTAAGAATTGGTAACCCTGCTGTGTTATTCCTAAACCAGACTATTCTGTTTGAAGTAAATTTTTAAATTTAAATGTTCATGAAAAAGAGTAAGGCATCACTTACCCACAATAAACTCCAATCTAAAACAACGTAACACAATGGAATTTGAGTAAATTCCAGAGGATGATCAACTGCTTATCCTATATAATAAAGAGGTAATATGCAAATTGACCATCACTCCAACACACAAGATGGCCCCCCCATGTGGACACAAGATGGCCACCACAAGATGGCCAGCAGGGGAGGGCAGTTGGGGGCAATCAGGCCTGCAGGGGATGGCAGTTAGGGGTGACCCGGTCAGCAGAGAAGGGCAGTTGGGGGCGACCAGGCCTGCAGGGGAGGACAGTTGGGGGGGGCCCAGGCCTGCAGGGGAGGACAGTTGGGGGGGACTGGTCTGCAGGGCAGTTGGGGAGAACCAGGCCAGCAGGGGAGAGCAGTTAGGGGCGACCAGGCCAGCAGGGGAAGGCAGTTGGGGGAGGGGGACAAGGCCTATAGGGGAGGGCAGTTGGGGGTGACCAGCCTGGCAGGGGAGGGTAGTTAGGGGCAATCGGGCTGGCAGGGGAGGGCAGATAGGGGCAATCGGGTCGGAAGGGGAGGGCAGTTAGGGGCGACCAGGCTTGCAAGGGAGGGAAGTTAGAAGTGACTGGGCCAGCAGGGGAGGGCAGTTGGAGATGACCAGGCCTACAGGAGAGGACAGTTAGGGCCGACCAGGCTGGCAGGGGAGGGCAGTTAGGGGTGACCAGGCCAGCAGGGGAGGGCAGTTGGGGGCCACCAGGCCTACAGGGGAGGGCAATTAAGGGTGACCAGGCTGGCAGGGGAGGGCAGTTAGGGGCAATCGGGCCGGCAGGGGAGCAGTTAGGCGTCAATCAGGCTGGCAGCGGAGTGGTTAGGGGGTGATCAGGCTGGCAGGCAGAAGCGGTTAGGGGCAATCAGGAAGGCAGGCAGCCGAGCAGTTGGGAGCCAGCAGTCCTGGATTGTGAGAGGGATGTCTCTCGAGGGGTCCCAGATTGGAGAGGGTGCAGGCTGGGCTAAGGGACACACATACCCCTTGTGCACGAATTTTGTGCACCGGGCCTCTAGTGTAATATAAAAAGTTACATAAGAACACAAGCTGACAGAAAACATTAAGTTATATCAGGAAAGTAAATCAAACCATATGAATATGAGTCCAAACGCAACTCACCAGATCATAACGTTCTCTTAAGAGGTCAAATATGTTGCTGTTGTTTTTTTTAATCCTCACCCGAGGATATTTTTCCATTGATTTTTAGAGAGAGTGAAAGACAGAGGAAAAGGCAGAGAGAAATATCAATGAGAGAGAAACACATCGATTGGTTGCCTCCTGCATGTGCCCTGACCAGGGCCCAGGCTGAGGAGGAGACTGCAACCAAGTTATGTGCCCTTTTCTGGAATCACACCTGGGACCCTTTGGTCCGCAGGATGACACTCTATCCACTAAGCCAAACTGGCTAGGGCTCAAATATGTTTTTTAAAAAGAATAAAGGTACATTACCTGATACCAATGTTACACAAAGACACCATAAGAAAAGAAAACTACAGACCAATATCTCTTTGAATGGTAACATGAAAATCCTTAACAAAATACTGGCAAACTGAATATAACAGTATACACTAAAAGGATCTTACACTATGACCATGTAGGATTTATTCCTGGAATATAAGGATAGTTTAAAACATGAAAATCAGTGTAATATACTATATTACTAGAATGAAGAAAAACAGAAAAAGCCTTTGACAACATTTAACACCCGTGTGTTATAAAAACACTCAACGGCCAAAACTGGTTTGGCTCAGTGGATAGAGCATCGGCCTGCGGACTGAAGGGTCCCGGGTTCGATTCCAGTCAAGGGCATGTACCTTGGTTGCGGGCACATCCCCAGTGGGAGGTGTGCAGGAGGCAGCTGATAGATGTTTCTCTCTCATGGATGTTTCTAGCTCTCTATCCCTCTCCCTTCCTCTCTGTAAAATATCAATAAAATATATTTAAAACAAAACAAAACAACACTCAACAAACAAGGAATAGAAGAAAACATAATAAATACCATATAGGTATGAAATGCCATATATGAAAAATCTACTGCTAATATACTCAAAGTGAAACAATGAAAGCTTTTCCTCTACGAAACAAGACAAGGATACCCTATTTCAGCACTTCTATTCAACAAGTATGGAAGTTCTAGTCAGAGCAATTAAGCAAGAAAAAGAAATAAAAGGCATCCAAATTGGAAAAGAAGTGAAGTCACCTCCATTTACATGACTTTATGTGTAGAAAACTGGAAAACCTTTAAAAAGTCCATTAAAAAATTATTAGAAAAAAATAAAGTCAGCCCTAGCTGGTTTGGTTCAGTGAATAGAGCATTAGCCTGTGGACTAAAGGGTCCCGTGTTCAATTCCAGTCAAGGGCACATGCCTGGGCTATGGGCTTGAACTCCAGTAGGGGGCATGCAGGAGGCAGCCAATCAATGATTCTCTTTCATCATTGATATTTCTATCTCTCTCCCTCTCTGAAATCAATAAAAATATATTAAAAATAAATAAATAAATCAGCAAAATTGCATGATACAAAATCAATACACAAAAATCACTTTTATTCCTACATCACTAGCAATGAACAACCCAAAAAATGGAATTAAGAAAATGATTCCATTTATAATAGCATGAAAAAGAATAAAATAAACTTAACCAAGTAGGCAAAAGACTTATACACTGAAAACTACAAAACATTACTAAAAGATATAAAAGAAACATAAATAAATGGAAAAGCATCCCACATTCATGGATGGAAGACTTAACATTGTTAAGATGTTAATACTACTCAAAGCAATCTACAGATTCAATGCAACCCCTATGAAAACCCCAATGATGTTTTTTGCAATAATAGAAAAATCCACCCTAAAATTCATGGAATCTCAAGTTACTGAAACGCCAAATAATCTTGAAAAAAGAAAAAGAAAAAAGGAAGAACAAAGTTGGAGGGCTCACATTTCCTAATTTTAAAACTTTTCTAATGTCAAATAATCTTGAAAAAGAAGAACAAATTTGAAGGTCTCACATTTCCTGATTTCAAAACTTCCCTGATTTCAAATAATCTTGAAAAAGAAAAACAAAGTTGGAGGTCTCACATTTCCTGATTTCAAAACTTGCCTGATTTTTAATAAACTTGAAAAAGAAAAACAAAGGTGGAGGTCTCACATTTCCTGATTTCATAAATTACTATGAAGTTAAAATAATTAAATGTATGGTACTGACATAAAACAGACATAAAGAGGTCAATAAACAGAATAGCCCCGAAATATATTTGAATGAGCACTGACAAGGGTGCAAGATCATTCAATGGGGGAAAGAACAGTCTTTTCAACGAATGGTGTTGAGAAAACTGGATATCCACATGCAAAAGAATGAAAAGGAATCCTTACCATACACCATATACAAAATTAACTTAAAATGGATCAAATACCTAAATAAAATTGCTAAAACTATAAAACTGCTAGAAGAAAATAGGGGGGAAACTTCATGATTTAGAAATGGGCAATAATTTCTTGAATATGACACCAAAAACAGAAGACAACAAAACAGATAAATTGGACTTCATCAAAATAAAAAACTTTTGTGCACCAAAGTACCTGGCCAACATAGTGAAAAGGCAACCTACAGAATGGGAAAACATATTTGCAAACCATCAATGGGGGATTATTACTCAGAATATATAAAGAACTTCTATAAGTCAACAACAAAAATTTCAAATGAAAAATGGGCAAAGGGCCTTAGCCAGTTTGGTTCAGTGGATAGAGCGTTGGGACTGAAGGGTCGTGGGTTTGATTAGGGTCAAGGGCATGTACCTGTGTTGCAGGCTCGATCCTTGGCCCAGGTTGGGTGTGTATGCAGGATGCAACCAATTGTTGTGTCTCTCTCATATCAATATATTTTTCTCTCTCTCTCACCCTCCTTTCCACTCTCTAAAAATCAATGGAAAAATATCCTTTGGTGAGGATTAACAAAAAAATAAAAATAAAAAAATAAGAGGGGGGGGCAGGCAATGGACTTGAATAGACATTTCTCTAAAAAAAGATATACAGAGACAATAAGGACATGAAAAGATGCTCAACACCACTAATCACCAGGGAAACACAAATAAAAACTACTGTGATTTATACTCATTAAAATCGCTATTAAAAACCCTGAAAATAAGTGTTGGCAAGAATGTGGAGAACTTAGAATCCTTGTGTAATGTGGCAGGAATATAAAATGGCGCAGTAACTATGGAAAATAATATGGCATTTCCTCAAAAAATTAAATTTAGAATTATTATTCCACTCTTGGGTATATATCCAGAACTGAAAGCAGAGATTTAAATAGGTATTTGTACACCAATGTTCACAGTAGTGTTATTTACAATATTCAAAAGGTAGAAACAACCAAAATGTCAAGCATATATGAATGGATAAATAAAATATTATATTAGGTATGTATATATATAAAATGGAATATTATTTAGTCTTAAAAAGGCAGGGAATTCTGACACATGTACAACATGGATGAACCTTGAAGACATTATGCTAAGTGAAATGAGCCTGTCACAAAAGGACATATTGTATGATTCCACTTATATGAGGTACCCAGAGTAGTCAAATTCACAAAGACAGAAAGTAGAATGGTGGTTACCAGGGTCTGGTGGGGGCGCAGGGAGAGAAAGAGGAATGGGAATTACTGTTTAATGGATACAGAATTTCAGGTCAAGAAGATAAAAATGTTCTGGAGATGGATGGTGGTGAAAGTGGCACAACAATGTAAATGTACTCTTAACGACACTTAAAAATAGTTAAAATCATAAATTTTATGTTATATACTAGAGGCCCGGTGCACGAAAATCGTGCATGGGGGGAGGGGTGTCCCTCAGCCCAGACTGTACCCTCTCCAATCTGGAAACCCTCGAAGGATGTTCGACTGCCTGTTTAGGAAAATAATATTCCACCAGGATCGGGCCTAAACGGAAAGACGGACATCCCTCTCACAATCCAGGACTGCTGGCTCCCAACCGCTTGCCTGCCTGCCTTCCTGATTGCCCCTAACCGCTTCTGCCTGCCAGCCTGATCACCCCCTAACCACTCCCCTGCCGGCCCGATCGGCACCTAACTGCTCCCCTGCCGGCTGGGTGACCCCTAACTATCCTCCCTTGCCAGCCTGGTTGCCCCCAACTGCCCTCCCCTGCCGGCCCGGTTACCCCTAGCTGCCCTACCCTGCCAGCCTGGTCGCCCCAACTGTCCTCCCCTGCCGGCCTGGTCTGCCCCAACTGCCCTCCTCTGCAGGCCTGGTCCCGCCAAACTGCCCTCCCCTGAAGGCCTGGTCCCGCCAAACTGCCCTCCTCTGCAAACCTGGTCCCCCAACTTCCCTCCACTGCAGGCCTGGTCCCCCCCAACTGCCCTCCCCTGCAGGCCTGGTCCCCCCCAACTGCCCTCCCCTGCAGGCCTGGTCCCCCGCAAATGCTCTCTCCTGCAGGCCCGGTCGCCCCCAACTGCCCTCCCCTGCAGGCCTGATCACCCCCAACTGCCCTCCCTTGCATGCCTGGTCCCTCCCAACTGTCCTCCCGTGCTGGCCATCTTGTGTCCACATGGGGCAGCCATCTTTGACCACATGGGGGCGGCCATCTTGTGTGTTGGAGTGACGGTCAATTTGCATATTACTCTTTTATTAGATAGGAGATTATATCTCTTTTATATATATAATCTCCTATCTAATAAGAGTGTGTGTGTGTGTGTGTGTGTGTGTATATTTTACCACACACACAAAAAAGAAAGCTAAAGCTGCTGTGTTATTCAATCTTTCTTGCATTGATTAAACAAGATCTTTTTTATTTTTTAAATATAGTTTTATTGATTTCAGAAAGGAAGGGAAAGGGAGAGATAGAAATATCAATGATGAGAGAGAATCCTTGATCAGCTGCCTCCTTCACACCCACTACTGGAGATCAAGCCCACAACCAGGACATGTGTCCTTGACCGGAATCGAACCTGGGACCCTTTAGTCCGCAGGCTGACGCCCTATCCACTGAGCCAAACTGGCTAGGGCTATTTTTATTTAAAAAAAAAAAAAAAAAATATATATATATATATATATATATTTTTTTTTTTTTAAATTGATTTCAGAGAGAAAGGGAGAGGGAGAGAGAGAAACATCAATGATGAGAGAGAGTCATTGATCAGCTGCCTCCTGCACGCTCCATACCAGGGATCGAGCCTGCAACCCAGGCATATGCTCTGACTGGGAATGGAACCATGACCTCCTGGTTCATAGGTCAATGCTCAACCACAGAGCCATGCCGGTTGGGCTAAACAAGATCTTTTTAGATGCTATAAAAACACATACCTTTCTATAAAACAGTGCTAAGGACCCAGTTCTCTTTGGTCTGCTTATTCCAGTTGGATGTACCTCTTGTGCTTTAGTCAGATGGGTTTGTTTTGGAGAAGCACCAATTAATGATTGAGCAGTAAGTGATACAGGACTCTCAACTTTGGACTCCTGTGTTGTGTTCATGGAAATTGGTATCAGTGTGATCTCTCCAGCATCATTTGCAATACCTAAGTGTACAATACAAGCAAGAGTTCTTTTTTAGCAAAAGCTGCACATGTTCCAAAAAGTTGTCATTATGTCTACCCATTTATGTGTATAAGCATAGAAATATGTTAGGGGGAAAAAGAAGAAAGCTACAAAATAGTAATTCTAGTCTATAACATTACTTTCTATTTCTGCTCTGTTTTGAGTTGAGACTTTTTAATTAAAAAGAAAATTCTTGCTCAATATACTCATTTGTAAAGCTAAGAAAATGAGTCTTAACTGGAAGAGTAGTAAATTTATAAAATGTGAAAATTAAAAAAAAAATACAGGTTCAAAACAAAAGAAAAGGTGGAGCACAGGATTTTTAGGGCAGTGAAACTATTCTTTATAATACTATTATGGTTGATATGTGTCATTAGATATTTGTCAAAATCCATAGGATATATAATATCAAGTAAACCCTAATATGAACTTTGGACTTGGGATGATGATAACATATCAGTGTAGGTTCATCAACTGTAACAAATGTACTATTCTGGTACAGGAATGTTATGGAGAGAGAGTCTGTGTGAAGGGGAGGGGGCACAGGGTATATGGGAAATCTCTGTACCTTCCACTCAATTTTGCTATAAACCTAAAACTGCTCTAAAAAATCAAAATAAAAAAAGTAGTCTTTAGGTTCAAGAAAAAATACCAGGTTAGCAAGGCTATGTGATCTAATACAGTAAAGACATTTCTTAAATTTTATCCAACTCAGAAAAAATATAAAATAAATTCATTGAAATGTTACCATGCAATGGGATTGTAACTTTATGTCCTGTTGTCCCCGTTACTATGGCTGTGGCCATTGTTAAAAGACTTTGCCCAGGTGAAATTGATATATTTTCAGCAGTAATGCTTGAAGAAGGAGCAATTTTCAATTTTTTCCCTTCTGTTATGATCCTGTCCATAAGCATTTCCTTTGGGGGGTCCTCCCCAAAAAGTCTTCTCTTAGCACTCCCTGCGGCAGGAGAACTGTAGCGTTCATGGACAGAAATTGGAGACAATGGTTGCATATCTAATAAAGAGAAAAATAAATTTATAACAGTTTGATATGTATTTTAAAATAATGAACCAAGTTCATTATGCAGTCATAAAGATGAAGTGGTGGTACATGCTGTAACATAGATATATCTTGATATCTGTCCTTATATCAAGAGTGAGAAAGAGGCCTGAAATAAATCCTTACAATAAAATGTGAAAATGATAGCTCACCCTCTGGTTTCTTGAACCTTGCCTATATTAAAGGAGCAAAATGTTAAGAGTAAAGTAGAAGCTGAGAGGGAGAATGAGGTGACCCCTAAATTTAAGTATTAGTCCCATTAGCTTCTGTCTCCCAATCTTATATAATAAATAACACTTAAGAAGGAAAAATCAGTTATTTGGTTCACAGTTTTGCCTTCACCTCCCATACCCTCACACTTCTAGCAATGCTGTAACTTTAAGGCAATGCTGTAACTTTCTAGCTTAGTAGATACAGAATCATATTTTACTAGTAGCCCTGCACATGAATCCATGCGCCAGTAGCTCTCTGTGGGGCCTGGCCACTCTGCGCTTGCTGCCCAGAGGCCCATCCGCACCCCGGCTAGGCCAGAGGCCCATCCGCGGCTGGGCGATGAAGCAAGCATTCCGCCAAGCTGCTCATGCTGCCCGCTCTCAGCAGCCGCCCTCCACCTCCTGGGACTGGGGGACTCTGGTGGGGCTAAGAGGACTGGGTGCAGCCATCTTGTGGCTATGGGTGCCACCATCTTTGTGGCGGAGTGATGGTTAATTTGCATATTACCCTTTTATTAGACAGGATAAGATGAAGATGAGTTAAGGTGATAAGACTCTGCTTAACGTGACTTAATTTGAGGGTTGATAGTAGTATGTTGATTAAAAAGAAAGTTAGGGTATAAATTATGTCTCTCCACTAGGTGCATCTTTTTCCACATTCTTCCTCACTTCCTCCAATCCATTGTTTCTATACAGGTATATAATATGTTTTTAAAGTAAAAGCTTGTCATTATTTATTTTTACTTTCACTAGGTAATTAGACAGCCATGTAATCTATTTTCAAAATATGCTTAAAAAGTATAAAACTTACCTTTGGCAATAATGAAACTCTCTGTACTACTGAAGGGAATGGGGAAATAGTCATGGCTTAATAAATATCTCTCCATAATCCTGGGGGTTATGAAAGCAGCTCTGACTCCTGTCCTCAGTTAACAAGTGGACAGTTCTATTGTTACTCCTGTTACCCCTTAACAGGACTCTACCTGGATGTCTTACATCTAAGAAATCCCAGCCCTTGAATCTGACTAGGAATTTTCGAAGCTGACATTTCAAAGAAGGACTCATATTATAGACACGAAGTTAGTTGCAAACCCCTTGAAATAATCTTTTCCTTACACAGCACTGGAAAAGCTATAGTGGACACTCAATAAAAATTTAATAATATACTATTAGGTTTTTATTGAGTGTCTGTACAATATAGCTCATATCAAGTCTAGTGGGAGAGAGAGACCTGAAATAGGTCCTTACAACAAAATGTGAAAATGATAGCATACATTGTTGGTTTCTTGAACTTCTGCCTATATTAAAGAAGCCAAGTGTTAGAAGTAAAGTAAAAGTTTTATCTCTCCAGAGTCAAGGCTCAATATTATTGTTTTCTAAGGCTTTCATATTATTTGATTCTCATGCCTAAATCTTTACAAGAAAATAACTTTTTCCTCTAATCATAAAAATAGTGTATGACTTGAACATTCACAGCAGCATTATTCATAACAGCCAACAAGTGGAAAAAATCACAATGTCCATCAACTAATGAATACACAAACAATATCCACACAATAAAACAATATTCAGTCATAAAGATGAAGTGGTGGTACATGTTGTGACATAGATATATCTTGAAAAAATGCTAACTGAAGGAAGCCAATAACAAAGACCACATATTAAACAATTCCATTTATATGAAATGACCGGAATAGGCAAATCCATAGAGACAAAAAGTAGCTCCAAGGGCTTAGGGGAGGAAAAACTGGAGAGTGACTGATATTAGGTATGGGATTTCCTTTGGGGGCAATGAAAACATTCTGGAATTAGATAATGGTATAGTTGTATAGTCTGGTGAATATTCTAAAAACCACTAAATTGTATACTTTTAAAGGGTTAATTTTATGGTATGTGAATTATATTTGTTTGAAAAATTCACTGAAAAAAATTCAAACAATACTAAAAAATGTAATGAAGAAAGTAACACTCACTCAAAAATCCCTACACCTAAAAAGAATCACATTTTAGTGACCATTCTTCATGATTTTCTCAGATCTCTAGCTGGGTGGCAAACACACACACACACACACACACACACTTATATATAATATATATAATAAAAGCCTAAGCGACCGTTAAGGCGGAATGATTGGAACAACCACTTGCTATGATGCACACTGACCACCCGGGGCAGATGCTCAATGCAGGAGCTGCCCCCTGGTGGTCAGTGCGCTCCAACAGGGGAAGCGGCTGCTCAGCCAGAAGCCTCACGGCTGGCAAGCGCAGCGGTGATGGCGGGAGCCTCTCCTGCCCCTGTGGCAGTGTTAAGGAGCAACAAGCCAAGTGGTAAGGATCAAGCAGGTGGGCAGTAAGGAGCGAGGGACCCCGGATTGCGAGACAGACATCCCCTGAGGGGTCCCGGACTGCGAGAGGGCGCAGGCTGGGCTGAAGGACCATTCCTACCCCCCAAGTGCACAAATTTTGTGCACCGGGCCTCTAGTCATAATAAAAGGCCAAAAGTGTCATGACCAAATCAACCAAACGACCGGTCACCATGAAGTGCATGGAACACCTCTCGGTCCCTCCCCTGCAGCCCACAGGCTCCGATCGCAGCAAGGCAGGCGGTTGGGTGGGCGTGGTGAGGCAAGTGTGGGTGGGCGGGGCCTCTAGTATACATATAAATTATAGTCAAAGATACATTCATAGACAGACACACACATACTTCATGCTTTGTATAGTTTCAATATGCAGTTCAACAACAGCCCTAGCAAAACAGTTCAAATTTCAAATTTCAGTTGACAAGGTATATTAACTGTGGGTAACTGTATAAACTAAAAACTTCAGTCCATAAATCATTATATAAATAACTAGAGGCCCGGTGCACAAAATTCGTGCATGGGGGGGTGTGTCCCTCAGCCCAGCCTGCACCCTCTCCAATCTGGGACCCCTTGAGGGATGTCCGACTGCCTGTTTAGGCCTGATCCTACCGGGCAGTTGGACATCCCTCTCACAATCCAGGACTGCTGGCTCCCAACCACTCACCTGCCTGCCTTCCTGATTGTCCCTAACCGCTTCTGCCTGCAGGCCTGATCATCCCTAACCACTCCCCTGCCAGCCTGATTGATGCCTAACTGCACCCCTGCCAGCTCGATTGCCCTTAACTGCCCTCCCCTGTTGGCCTGGTCACCCCTAACTGCCCTCCCCTGCAGGCCTGATACCCCCCAACTGCCCTCCCCTGCAGGCCTGGTCTCCCCTAACTGCCCTCCCCTGCTGACCTGGTCACTCCTAACTGCCCTCCTCTGCCAGCCTCATCACCCCTAACTGCTTTCCCCTGCTGGTATGGTCCCCCCACAACTGCCCTCCCTTGCAGGCCTGGGTTCCCCCAAACTGCCCTCCCATACAGTCCTGGTCCCCCGCAACTGCCTTCCCCTGCAGGCCTGGTCCCCAACTGCCCTCCCCTGCAGGCCTGGTCCCTCCCAACTGCCTTCCCCTGCAGGCCTGGTCCCCAACTGCCCTCCCCTGCAGGCCTGGTCCCTCCCAACTGCCTTCCCCTGCAGGCCTGGTCGCCCCCAACTTCCCTCCTTTGCCGGCCTAGTCACCCCTAACTGCCCTCCCCTGCAGGCTTGATTGCCCCCAACTGCCCTCCCTTGCTGGCCATCTTGTGGTGGCCATCCTGTGTTCACATGGGGGCAGGATCTTTGACCACATGGGGCAGCCATCTTGTGTGTTGGACAGATGGTCAATTTGCATATTACTCTTTTATTAGATAGGGTTACTAGATAGAATAGCTGTGCATCATGATTAGTGATCAATCACTTCTTTGTCTGTCGGTGATTGGTCAGGAAACATCTGTTATCCAATTCATGCAGACAACAAAACATATACCAAGCTATGCTTCCCTTATTTCCCAGTGGTAAACCCACACAACATTTTATCAACAGACAAATGAAAGAGGGAATCATCAGAAAAAAAGATGTAAGTGCAACAAAGAAATAAAAAGTGATAGTGCTGAAAGTGAGATTAAAATAAGAGTGTCAATGAAGTTATAGAAGAAAAGCTGACTCTGGGAATATTATTGACACTCGCATTGTTCAAGAGATTTACATATGTAGCTAGAAGTACTTTGTAAAGATGAAACTTATGGATATAAAAGAAAAGTTTTTGTGACAAAAAGATGATATCCAACAGGAAGTAATGATGGCAAAAGAGAAACTCAGATATTTCACAGCACTGAAAGCACAAAGAATAAAATGTTGAAAGCTGGGAGCATTTTATATCTTGCTTCTTGGCACTGTCTTCATTTCAGCTCAAATAAACTCTTATAAAAATTCTCAAAAGTGCCCTGACTGGTTTGGCTCAGTGGATAGAGCGTCGGCCTGTGGACTGAAAGGTCCCAGGTTTGATTCCGGTCAAGGGCATATACCTTGGTTGCGGGCACATCCCCAGTAGGAGGTGTGCAGAAGGCAGCTGAATCGGTGTCTCTCTCATTGATGTTTCTAACTCTCTATCCCTCTCCCTTCCTCTCTGTAAAAAAGCAATAAAATATATATATAAAAAAATTCTCAAAAGTAAATAAGTAAATAAAATGTTGAAAACTGATCCAATATGAGTTTAAAAGACAGAAAATGGATGCTCCACTCAGTCTGAGAAGGGAGCAAACACTGTTTAAATTATTTTCTGTAAGTTTTTAAAAAAGACAAATAAAACACTTCTATTCTCAATGTTTTTAATGTTTTAAATTATATTGTACTAAGTAAATATTTTTACTTCTTGTTCATTTCTCTAATCAAATAATTGGTAGAGAATTTTTAAAGTTTTGACAAGATTTTTAAAGGTTATAAAACAATCCTAGTTATTCCTCTTGTTTATGATTATTATTTTATATGCACAGCTTGCACATTTTTACAATCTTGTACTACATGTATAGCAAAGCACATGCATGCATGCATGCACCCACATACACATAAAAACTATAGTTCAAAAATGGATCTTGAGCTGTTTTACTATGTACACTGAATACTTTGTTCATCTGAGGTTTGTTCAGAGATATTCTGTAGTCAAAAGATTTTCTTAACTGATTTAAGAAAAAATAAAGCAAGAGCTACATAATCCAGAAAATGTACACATCAGTATGCTGTATCACAAGAGAAAATAAGGAAAGATGCACTAAAATCTTCCTATTCGTAAGGTTCAAATGAACTATTTTAAGAACATAGTATAAATAAGGCAGTCATTAGATAAACTTTAGCATCCCAGTGAGTTCTCAGCTCCGCTTTAAATACTTATCTTTCTATAGAGACATGCATAGACAGAGAGAAAATATAACTTTTGTCACATTTAAAAATTAGGTATTTAGCCTATTAAGAAATAGTTTTCCAACATCATTTAGAAAAGGTGTGTTTATTAAAAGGCCAAGATATATTTTCACAATAATTGACACTGAAATTACAAAAAATAATTACATTCAAAATCAGATTGGAAATCTTATTACTTTAACTTAAAAAGTATAAAATGAGCCACACTACGAGGTTGACGTAAGCATTAATCCTTCTTTCAAATCCTGATCCGAAGAAATAAAAAATATGTTAATAAGACTTGACATTTTCTCTGAAAAAATTATTTGTTATTTTTCATTGTTTTACTAATGCTGAACCTACCCCTTCGAAGACTTCCACTGTCCGTCCGAACTTCTTTGACCCTTGGATGCATTAGAGGAGACATTGGCATCATGGGAAGATGACCCTGGATATTTCCCCCATTTCCTGTTTCAAAGTTATTTGGAAATATAACCTGTTGAAAACAAAAGCCCTTTGCTTTACATACAGATAAACCTACTGATGAAAACTTGTAACAGAAAAAATGAGAAAAATCTTAACTTCTTTAACTATGTAATTTCTGTTCCCTTTTTTCTTCACAAAATTGCTCAATAGTTAATATTGTTAAATTGTGTGTAGAATTAATCACACTTAATCTTATCATCTATCTATGTAAGTTTATCGACAATTAGAAGTAAACCTATGAGGTAGGCATTTTCACTCTTTACCTAGAGATGAGAAAAATGAAGCTCAAAATGTGATTGCCCAAGGACACACTGCTACAAAGTAACAGAGCAAGAGCATTAACTCAAATCCATTTCTTTCAAATTCATAACTTTTTTTTTACTTTCCCAATGGGTTCTATAATGGAAATATTGATGAATACTAAAGATTGCCCCATTAATCACAGTGCTGCAAAAGACAAAAGATATATGGAAGAGAGATTTCAAGAAACCATTTTCTTTAAGTTCTTCTGGTTTTGGACAGTTCCTTCAGTAGGTTGGGATTAGGGCAAAGACCATCAAACCTCAGAGGGAAGGCAGGGGAGGGGAGGGGGTAAAAGATCAACCAAAGGACTTGTATGTATGCATATAAGCATAACCAATGGACAAAGACAGCAGGGAGGTGAGGGTATGTACTGGGTGGGGGAGTGGGGGGGATGTGCACGAATTTCATGCATTGGGTCTCTAGTTATTTTATAAAATGACAGGATTATTGGCCTTTCTCTGACTCACTTCTTCACAAGTAGGAACTTTGTTTGCAGAAGCCTGGAGAGCCTCCCACAGTGCAGAATCATGATTCCATGCTAAGCTCTCCAAAATCTGTTCTTCGATGCTGTTCAGGTGTTTCACCATGTCCCTGGAAAGTCCCTCCTCTGAGCGGATCACCACCTCAATAACCTGGTGACAAGAAAATTGAGCAGATAATGCACTCTCAAGCAATCAGTTCTAGACTGGGTGGGCTTGCATGTATGAATAGCTCTGTGTTATTAATGACACAAAATCAAGGATATCGTTTAAGTAGTTTCTTTAAAATTTATCATTATTGTTGAAAGTTATACAGATGTACCCTTTATTGCCCATTGATCCCTTCTAGCCTGCCCCTTCTCCCACCCTAAGCCTTCACCACACTATTGTCTGTGTCCTTGGGTTATGCATATAATTTCTTTGGTTAATGTTTTTATTGATTTTATGATTTTAGAGAGGAAGAGAGAGGGAGAGAGAGAAAATCTATGAGAGAAACATTGAGTAGCTGACTCCTGCAAGCTCCCTATTGGGAATGGAGCCTGGGCATGTGCCCTGACCAGGATTGAACTGGGGACATGTCGGTGCATGGGACAATGCTCAACCAACTAAGCCACACCAGTCAGGGCTGAAGGAGTTTTTAAGATCTTCAAAATACTTTCACATATATTTGTTTTTCATGCTTTCTTTATACATGGAAAATTAAGACAATGACAGGTGAAAACTGGGTAATAGCCCAATAATGGCAGAAGTCAGGTTTTGGGTTCCCAGCCCATTGCTATTTTGAATTTACTGCTATTTTGAATTCATACTATTCTTCCTAATAGCTCAAAAGGAGAAAATGAATAATATTACATTTAGAAGGGACTTTGTTTTTATATACTATAATTACATTTTAATAAGAGTAAATATCTATGGAGGGAGTGAGCAAAGAAGAAAAAGAAGAGAACTCATGGACATGAACAGCAGTGTGGTGAATGCTGGGGAAAGGAGGGTGGGTGGAAGAGGAAGAGGGCATAAATGGTGATGGGGAAAACAAAATTAAATTGGCCTGTGTTGCATAATTGTTAGAGCATCGGCCTGTGCACCAAAGGGTGGAGGGTTCGATTGCCGGTCAAGGGCACATACCTGTGTTGCAGGTTCAATCCCTGGCCCTGGGTCGGGGCACATGCAACTAATTAATATGTTTCTCTTACATCAATGTTTCTCTCTCCCCTTCCCACCCTTCCATTCTTCCCGCTCTCTCGAAAAAATATCCTCAGGTGAGGATTAAGAAAACAAACAAACAAACAAAAAGAGTAAGTATCTAGGACAGGGGTGGGCAAACTTTTTGACTCGAGGGCCACAATGGGTTCTTAAACTGGACCAGAGGGCCGGAACAAAAGCATGGATGGAGTGTTTGTGTGAACTAATACAAATTCAAAGTAAAGGAGCGGAGGGGAGAGCAAGAGAACCCTCCACTCTCTTGGCTCCGCGGGCTGGTTAGAACAGCCGAACGGGCCGTAGTTTGCCCACGGCTGATCTAGGACAATGTAAGTATATACACAAAAGTATTAATACTGATTATTTATCATTAGAATTTTAATATTTACATTTTTAGATAGCATATGAAATGATCTTGTTTTATTATCCAGTCTCCATATTTTTTGATTAAAGGATTTAATCTATTTGCATTAAAGTAATTAAAGTAATTGTTGATATTGTTATGTATTTATTGCCATTTTATTATTCATATTTTCGAATTTTTTCTTCTTAAAGAAGACCCTTTAGCATTCTTGTAATACTGGTTTGGTGGTGGTGAACTCCTTTAGCATTTTCTTGTTGGAGAATCTCTTAATCTGCTCTTCCTTTCCAAATGATAACTTTGTTGGATAATCTTGGTTGTAGGTCCTTGCTTTTTCTTTTTTTTTTTTTTATGTTTTTATTGATTTTTTTTAAAGAGAAAGGAACAGAGAGGGATAGTTAGAAATATTGATGAGAGACACATTAATTGGCTGCTTCCTGCTAGCCCCCCACTGGGGATCGAACCCACAACCAGGACATGTGCCCTTACCAGGAATTGAACCCATGTGACCTCTTGGTTCATGGGTTGATACACAACCACTATGCAAGCATGTAGATCCTTGTGTTTCATGACTTTGAATATTTTGTGACAATCTCTCTAGGCCTGCAAAGTTTCTATTTAGAAATCAGCTGACAGTCTATGGGTTCTCCCTTGTGGATAACTGCTTTTAAGATTCTTTTTATCTTTTATCTTTGGTATTTTAATTGATGTCCTGCTGTGGGCCTCTTTGGGTTCATCTTGTTTGGGCCAATGTGCTTTCTGAACTAAATGTCTATTCCCAGAGAAACCAAGATGGCAGCATAGGTAAGCACCTAAACTGCTGCCTCGCACAACAATTTCAAAACTACAACTAAAAGACAGAACGGACACCATCCAGAACCACAGGAAAGCTGGCTGAGTGAAAATTCTACAACTAGAAGGAAAGAGGAAAGGTCACGGAGAATCAGAGGAACGGCAAAGGAGGGCTGAGGTACGGAGATGCGCGCAGACAGGAAGGGCGGCTGAGTGCCTGGCTGACTTTCTCTGGCGGGAGGGGGAAGGAAGCCCCCTACTGCACTGAACCCCAGTTCCGACTGCACTGAAACCCAGTTCTGGGTGAAACCCCGTGGACCCAGGCTCATACAGGGGGAGTCTGTACTGTCAGGTAGAGAGAAAGGCACAGAGACTCAGAGACCCGGGGGAGCCGCGGCGGGTCTGGAGGGGCGCGCGCACGCACACGCGAGTGCTCGCAGAGACAGCTGAATGCGGAGGTTGCCACAGGCATTCCCTAGTGGAAGGGGGTCGGAAGCTCCTGACTGCACTGAACCCTAGTTCCGACTGCACTGAACCCCAGTTCCGGGCGAGCCCCTGGGGACCCATGCTCTTACAGGGGGAATCTGGACTGTCAGGTGGAAACTCAGGGGAGTCACGGAAGGCAGAGGTCTGGAGGCGCGCACGCAAGGGCAGGGCTGACGGGAAGCCAAGACTGTCTGCTCCGCCCTGAGACTCCGCCCCATCCAAGCTGAGCACAGAAGCTTATGCAATTTTGCAAGTATAATCCTATAAGGCTGTCTCCAGCACCGAACTTCTCCCAGCATAGACACAGCTGATCCTCACAGCCAACTGGCCTGGAGGTCTATTCCTCCCAGTGATACCAACAACAATCAAGACTTAACTACAACAAGGCTGTACACACAGTCCACAAAGGGGTGCACCAAGAGTGTCCACCTCAGGTTAACTGGGGAGGCCAACCCACTGGGCCATATAAGAAACCTAGCACACAAAAGCTACCCTACCAACTCAGGGAAGCAGCGAAAATGCAGAGGCAAAGAAACAGATCACAAACGAAAGAAATGGAGGAAAACAAAGGACTGGATGTAGAATTCAAAACCACAGTTATAAGGCTTTTCAAGAATATCCTAGAAAAGGCCGATAAATTTAGCGAGACCCTCGAAGATATGAAAAAGGACCAACGAGAAATTAAACATACACTGACTGAAATAAAAAATATTATACAGAGACCCAACAATAGACTAGAGGAACACAAAAATCAAGTCAAAGAATTGAAATACAAAGAAGCAAAAAACACTCAACCGGAAAAGCAAAGAGAAAAAATAATCCAAAAAGTTGAAGATAGTGTGAGGAGCCTCTGGGACAACTTCAAGTGTACCAACATCAGAATTATGGGGGTGCCAGAAGAAGACAGAGAGCAAGATACTGAAAACCTATTTGAAGAAATAATGACTGAAAACTTCCCCCACATGGTGAAAGAAATAGACTTACAAGTCCAGGAAGCGCACAGAACCCCAAACAAGAGGAATCCAAAGAGGACCACACCAAGACACATCATAATTAAAATGCCAAGGGCAAAAGACAAAGAGAGAATATTAAAAGCAGCAAGAGAAAAACAGTTAATTACCTACAAGGGAGCACCCATACGATTGTCAGCTGATTTCTCAACAGAAACTATGCAGGCCAGATGGGAGTGGCAAGAAATATTCAAAGTGATGAATAGCAAGAACCTACAACCAAGATTACTCTACCCAGCAAAGCTATCATTCAGAATGGAAGGTCAGATAAAGAGCTTCACAGATAAGAAAAAGCTAAAGGAGTTCATCACCACCAAACCAGTATTATATGAAATGCTGAAAGGTATTCTTTAAGAAGAGGAAGAAGAAAAAAGTAAAGATAAAAATTATGAACAACAAATACATATCTATCAACAAGTGAACCTAAAAATCAAGTGAATTAAAAATCTGAGGAACAAAATGAACTGGTGAATATAATAGAATTAGGGGCATAGAAAGGGAATGGACTGATAATTATCAGGGGGAAAGGGTATGGGGTTGCAGGAAGAGACCGGACAAAAATCGTACACCTATGGATGAGGACAGTGGCAGGGAGGTAAGGGCAGAGGGTGGGGTGGGAACCAGGTGGAGGGGAGCTATGTGGGGGGAAAGGAGAAACAATTGTAATAATCTGAACAATAAAGATTTATTAAATTAAAAAAAAATAAATGTCTATTCCCTTTACCAGGTTAGGGAATCATTTTTTCAAATAAGCTTTCAATTCCTTGATCTTTCTCTTCTCTTTTTGGCATGCCCATGAGGTGAATTGTTGGTACATCTGAAGCCTCAGAGGCTCCTTAAACTATCCTAATTTTTTGGGATTCTTTTTGCTATTCTGATCGGATATTTTGTGCTACCTTATCTTCCAAATCACTAATTTGATTCCCTGCTTCTTCTACCCTCCTGTTGATTCCTTATACTGTAGTCTTGATTTCAGCAATTATATTTTTTTCTGACTGGTTTTTATGTTTTCTTTCTCCATTTTTATGTTTCCTATCTATTTGTTGAAATTCCAAGTTCATCTACTTTTCCCCTACATTCATTGAGCATTCTTTTTTGAAAAATATTTTTTATTTTTATTGATTTCAGAGAGGGAGAGGGAGAGACAGAAGCATCAATGATGAGAGAGAATCATTGATTGGCTGCCTCCTACTGGGGATTGAGCCCGCAACCCGGACATGGGCCCTTGACCAGAATGGAACCTGAGACCCCTTGGTCTGCAGGCTGATGCTCTATCCACTGAGCCAAATTGGCTAGGGCTCATTGAGCATTCTTATAACCAGTGGTTTTAACTCTGGATCTGGTAGATTGCTTAACTCCATTTTGTTTAGTTCTTTTTCTGGAGTTTTGGGACATGTTTCTTTGTCTCCTCATTTTGGCTGCCTGTGTTTGTTTCTATGTTTGTTTCTGCTATGTCTCCCAGAGTGGACTTATGTAGTATGTGTCCTATAGGGTCCAATGGCACAGTCTCCCTGGTTACCCAAGCTGCGGGCTCTAGGTTCAACCCTCTCTATGTGCTGTATGCACCCTCCTGTTGTAATTGAGCCTGATTGCTATTGGCATGTTAAAGGGAGGGATTTACCTCAAGGCCGATTGGCTGCAAGAATGGCCATGACTACACTGCAGGAGTTGCTGTGTAGGGGTCAAACCTATGGAGCAAAATGCATTTCAGCAAGACTCTGGTGCCCATTGAGACCACTCCTTAAGTGTGTCACTCAAGGAGTGGTTGGGTGGTGCTTTGGCTTGGTCTGAAGCTATCTACTGGTTCCACTGTCCCTGAGGCCTCCTAGGAGGTGCAGGCCAAGATCAGCTGCCGCTGTGCCCTGCCTGGGGTCACCTGGCATGAGCTAACAGAGCAATCTGCAGATGGCTGCTACTTGTTGGGCTTCAAGGTGCCTGGGAGAGACCAAGTTATGAACCGAGGCCAGCTGGTGCTGCTAGTGCTTAGCCTAGGGCAGTGGTCGGCAAACTGCGGCTCGCGAGCCACATGCGGCTCTTTGGCCCCTGAGTGTGGCTCTT
The DNA here is from genome assembly GCF_963455305.1 of Plecotus auritus. Lineage (NCBI taxonomy): Eukaryota > Metazoa > Chordata > Mammalia > Chiroptera > Vespertilionidae > Plecotus > Plecotus auritus. The sequence goes on along the minus strand of NC_137782.1, from coordinate 59,755,519 downwards.
CCACAAAATACCACTGCCTGGGCAAGTCTATTTTGAAGAAGTGGCATTACAAGAAGTTTTAAGTTTAAGAAATTTGGCTCGCAAAAGAAATTTCAATCATTGTACTGTTGATATTTGGCTCTGTTGACTAATGAGTTGTGTTTTTTTTTAATATATATATTTTATGGATTTTAGAGAGGAAGTGAGAGGGAGAGAGAGATAGAAACATCAAATGATGAAAAAGAATCATTGATTGGCTGCCTCCTGCATGCCTCCTACTGGGAATTGAACCCGCAACCCCAAGCATGTGCCCTTGGCCAGAATCGAACCTGGAACCCTTCAGTCCGCAGGCTGACGCTCTATCCACTGAGCCAAACCGGCTAGGGCTTGACTAATGAGTTTGGCAACCACTGGCCTAGGGCCACTTAGCAAGAGGTTCAGAGCAGGCCAGGGACATACTACTAATTGTTTGAGGTTTGTGAACCTTTGAGAAATTTTAGGAGTCTGCAGCATGAGCCAAAACAGGCTATTTGTATGGAAAAGCCACTGGAAATGGCTTTAGTGTGTCTGAAAGTTATATGGGTGAAGTCTCAGGGAATCAACAGAGTGGGGTGAACAGTATTAGCCAGGCTGATGAAGACCCAGATATGGAGCCTATCTGCTGGCTCTATGGGGGAAGTGCTCAGCAAAGGAAAAATGGTCTCTGACAGCACTTCTGTTTGAAAGAAAGTCGTCCTTCCAACCATCATCCCAAAGCCAGACAATTTAGTTCTTCCCCATATGTCCCTGGGGCTTTTTGAACTGCTGCCCCAGCATTGGAATCGAGATGTGAATCTAAATAAGTCCATACACAGGCCATTTAAGAGGCACTGCCTGGGACTGCATCTCACTCAGTCAGAATCCAGACTGGTTTTCACAGCCAAAGTTATGGAGACTTCTCTTCCCAGCATTAGAACCCTGGGCGGGGGTACCTGGTGTGGGGCTGGGGCCCCTTGTTCCTCATGGGGAACCTCTGCATCAGAGCTATCCCTCCTGATTTTTAATTGCCACTATGAGTGAGGGACCAGCCTATGCTGCATCTCTGCCTCTCCTACCAGTCTTGATGTAGTTTCTTTTTTTTATATATCCTTAGTTATAGGACTTCTGTTCAGACTTCAGGTGGTTCTGAATAATGGTTGTTCTGTACTTCAGTTGTCATTTTCATGTGGTTGTGGGAGGAAGGGAATACTGCATTCAACTACTCTACCATCTTGAGAGGAAGCCCAGGATTATGATTTTCATTCATAAATATGGAAAATTCAAAGTTAACTACTTAGTTTCTGTTGTATTTGCCAGTCAGTGACAGAAACAAAACCAAACCTATGAGATTGGCTTAATTTAAATATACCCTTCATTCTCTCCCCTTTGTCCTTGATTCCACCCAAAAGGAATATGTTTTCAGAATACCTCTGGGAATATTTTCCAAACATTAGTACAGCATGTTTCCTCAGCATTAAGATAAATAGAATTCTATGTGAGGTGCACCATATGTGAGGTTTTCATCTCACCTTATAAAAATAAAATGGCCGCAAATTGAGAACTTCAATAATCCAGGGGAAAGTACGAGGTGAGCTATAAGCAAAGAGCACAATTTCCAAACAACAGGCCATCAAGGAACGATGGAATATATCTTGCTCTAAAAGAACCTTGGAAAAGAGAAAGACCACAGTTTAATATTTCTAACAATTTCAGCCTTTGTCACTCTATAAAGAAGACTATAGAAATAAGATAAAATCACTTGTACACATTATATTATACTAGATTATCAAAGATAAAAATTTGAATTCTCAAACTTGGTAAAGAGTTTTCTTATATAATCCTACTCAATGGTAGATATATTTAAATGAGGCATAGATCACAACCTGCTTTGAAAATTGAGCAAATAACAAAACAGTCAATATTCCCATTAAAAGAAAAGCACTAGAAATTTTTAATAGGTTTTATTACCAGTGTTTTGTCAACATAAGGGCTTATTAATAAAAATAGTAAAATTAAAGGTATTATAATTTCACAGCTAAGACGTTAAAAAGTTCAGAGAAAGAGTTATTTTACTAAGATAAATTCTTGTTTCATCATTGAGTTTAAGGTTCAACATCAGTTTTAGTATTAAACAGGCTATTTATTGCCATCCTTCTTTCAAATATCATTCCAAATCAACAAAGAGAATAAGAAACAGAAACTATTATGTAGAAAGATAGGAGTCATCTGTAACTGCAAACCATCTTATATAATAAAGAGCTAATATGCTAATTAGAACAAACAGCTGAACGACTGTTTCAGACGACATCTTGGACAACCATCCGGATGACCTTCCAGACAAAGCCAGGGCTGCTAGGGCCGGCCGAGGCTGTGAGGGGCTGCGAGTGCCAAACCCCTTGCACGAATTTCGTGCATCGGGCCTCTAGACTATATAATAAAAGCCCAGCGACTGTTACAGTGGAACAACCAGTTGCTGCCACCCGCGCTGCTGCAGAGCTCGAGGGCCCTGGGGCCAGTTGCGATGCCACCACCAAGGCGCTAGTAAAGAACGTGAAGGTGGCCAGCGTGAGCATGCAGCTTGAGATGAAGGCTTTTTGGGACGAATTCAATCAGCTGGGCACTGAGATGATATCACCAAGGCTGGCAGGTACCCCTCTCCCTGCTGCGACCCTCCTCACATGGCGCCAGTCTCAGGCAGCAGACTTTGGCCCAATCCACGTGAGTGAGACTGAGAAGTGGGGTAGGGGGCACGGCCTGGCCACCTGTGGGTCCTTCTTGGCGTGGGCCAGCTCCTCCGCTGAGTCCCGGCTCTAGCGACAGCCACCTGGCGCCCTGGGTTGAGGGTACTACTCGGGATGCCAGGAAGGCGGCGGAGAGAAACCCTGTGGACCTGCCGCTGGACCAGCAGCCCAGGACCCAGGACTGCCACAAACGGACCGGCTCAGAGCACACCGAGCTTGGGGGAAAGGCAGCCGCCTGTGAGAGGCCTTGCCACCAGCCAGCTCCCAGTGGATCCCACCTCAAAGGAAATTTGGTCTTTGGTTCCTTAGTTCAGTCTATCCTAGCTAAAGAGGAGCAGCTGGGTACATTTTGGGGGGAGAATTAAGACTCTAAAACAGTGTGTTCTGTTCCATGGAGATTGCTACCAGGTTGTCTTAGGCCTAAATTCAGGGTGATTGTGGGGCCTGGCTCTACCACTGGGGCCCGTCTTCCAATCTGTCTGTATTTGTTATAAGGCCCCAAAGAGAAGAAGGGGAACAAGTTTTTGGATGCAATGGATTTGACCAACAGACAAAGGCGAGTGCTGGGCTATGTCTAATGTACACACAGAGATACCAGCTCTGAGTCGGCCTGGCCAAAGGGAGCTCAGGGTCTGTTTGCAGAGCCTTCTCCTGGTTTCTGTTTCCTTGCTGAGACCGTCCTCCCTGGGAAGCCTGGGGCCCATGCTCAGCTCCAGCTCAGTGAGTCTTCTCCAGGCCTCTCCCTCTAGCTGGCCACGCCCCAGATTGGCTCCCCTACCCCGATCGGGGGCAGGGCTGGCTGGACCCCACCCGTGTACGAATTTGTGCACTGGGCCTCTAGTATATTTATAAAGACTAGAAGTGGATGAAAGAATGACAAATTACTAAGAATAAAGGAAAATGGTCAAACATAACAGCCTGAAGAGACACACTAAAAACAAATTTGCTCTATGCAACCTGAGAAGAAACAAAGCAAGCAAAGGCACAGGCAGAATAGAAAGCAGTGGTTGGGCAAGGGGCCAACACGGATGGATGTTATAGTTAGAACTATACCTATCCAACCCCCACTCTAAGGAGTTAAAAGATAGGCCTCTAGTCTATCCCAACAGAGAACCTTAGAATTATTCTCTGTAGAACTGAACTGGAGAGATTTGAAACTGGAGAACACAAGGCATAGAAGACTGAGGTTTTAGGTAGAAATTTACAGACTAAATTGGGACATCAAGTTTCTCTTCCTTGTTCTGCTCAACCACAGCAACTGTGAGGCAAAAGATTAGCAGATACTTCTCTAGAGAAACCAAAATATTAGCAAAACAGTTGAGGGTCTCTAATACTACATAATCACCTGAGGCTGGTGAGCTTTTATTTTATTTTTTTAAATATGATTTTTATTGATTTTAGAGAGAGAGGAAAGGAGAGGGAGAGAGAGAGAAACATCGATGTGAGAACATCTATCGGTTGCCTCCTGCACATGCCCCAACTGGGGATTGAACCCATAACCTGTGCATGTGCCCTGACTGGGAATCAAACCTTTCGGGACAATGCTCAACCAACTGAACTACACTGCGAGGGCAAGGCTGGTGCACTTTTATTCCCACTCTTGCATACAGAGCTTTTGAATCAAACTGTCAACATAAGGGTTTATTAGTGTCTCATTTTTAGTGCCTCATCCAAATAAAAGTAAAAGTAAATATCCAAGAATGATCCCACATTAGAGGAAAACTTCCAACTGAAAGACAAAGATCAAAATAAACAGAAAAGAAACAAAGGAAACAGACAATTCAAGCAATAGAACACAATGTCAAAAAATCTAAATTAATAACCCCAGAGAGAAAGAGATCTTAGAAATTAAAATATAGCTAAAATAAAAAACTTTATTAGGATTGAATGATGAAAAGTTGAATAAAATATCCTGACAATTATTTTTAAAAAGACAAAAAAAAAAAGAGAAGTGTCAGCTGGTATGGCTCAATTGGCTGAAAGTCATTCCAAGCACAAAGAGGTCACTGGTTAGATTTCCAGTCAGGCCACATACCTAGGTTTCTGGCTTGATCCCCAGTAGGGGGCATGCAGGAGGCAGCTAATCAATGTTTCTCTCTCTCCCTCTCTTCCTCTCTCTCTAAAAATCAATAAAAACGTAATTCTTTAAAGTAAAAGAAAAACAAGAGAAGAAAATTAATCCTGAACATCCCCATCTGAAAAGTAAAATCTACAGTGAGATAAATCAGCGGGCAATATATTACATAAGAAATAATGCAATAAAATGACCCCAAACTGCTGGACATATTTTTGGGATTAAAAGAACAATTTTGCTCAGTTGTTGAGTGTCTACCTATGAACCAGGAGGTCACGGTTTGATTCCTGGTCAGGGCACATGCCCAGGTTGCAAGCTCAATTCCCAATGGGGGGCATATACGAGTCAGTCAGTCAATGATTCTCTCTCATCATTGATGTTTCTATCTCTCTCTCCCACACCCTTACTCTCTAAAATCAGTAAAAATATATATTAAAAAAAATGAAAGAACAACTTTATAAGAATGCCCAACACATGAATGAAAAGACACAACAATAAGGCACTTTATTATAAATTTCAGTACATCAGTGATAAAAAGAAGGTATTGCCCTAACCCTGTGGTTGGCAAACTGTGGCTCGCGAGCCACATGCGGCTCTTTGGCCCCTGAGTGTGGCTCTTCCACAAAATACAATGGCCTGGGAGAGTCTATTTTGAAGAAGTGGTGTTAGAAGAAGTTTAAGTTTAAAAAATTTGGCTCTCAAAAGAAATTTCAATAGTTGTACTGTTGATATTTGGCTCTGTTGATTAATGAGTTTGCCGACCACTGCCCTAATCCATTGGTTGGCAAACTGCAGCTTGCGAGCCACATGTGGCTCTTTGGCCCCTGAGTGTGGCTCTTACACAAAATACCACGGCCTGGGCGAGTCTATTTTGAAGAAGTGGTGTTAGAAGAAGTTTAAAAAATTTGGCTCTCAAAAGAAATTTCAATCGTTGTACTGTTGATATTTGGCTCTGTTGGCTAATGAGTGCCGACCACTGCCCTAACCAGTTTGGGTCAGTTGATAAGAGTATCGGCCCAGGGACTGAAGGGTCCCAGGTTCAATTCTGGTCAAGGGCATGTACCTTGGTTGCAGGCTCCATCCCCAGCAGGGGGCATGCAGGAGGCAGCTGATTGATGTTTCTCTCTCATCAATGTTTCTAACTCTCTATCTCTCTCTCTTACTCTCTGTAAAATCAATTAAAGAAAAAGAGAGAGAGGATATTGCCCTGGCTGGGTCCTCAGTGGTTAGAGCGTCGGCCCACAGATGAAGGGTAGTGGGTTCAATTCCCGATTAAAGGTATGTATCTGGGTGGCAGGTTTTTGTTTTTTTCTTGAGTTGCAGGTTTGATCTTGTGCCCCACTAAGGGTGCATGGGAGGGGCAACCAATCAATGTGTCTCTATGGCATTGATGTTTCTCTCTCTCTCTTTCTCTCTCCCTCCCTCCCTGCAATCCTCCCTTCTACTCTAAAAATCAATGGAAAAAATATTCTTGGGTGAGGATTAACAAATACAAAAACAGGAAAGTAAACACAGGACACATACCAATAATAAGAATTAGAATGCCATTGGACTTGAATACAAAAGGAAAATGACTGTTCCTCTAGAATTCTAAATACAGGTAACTGCCAATCAAATGTGAGTCTAAAAAGCATTATGGGCATGTGCAGCGTAGCTGGCATGGCTCAGAGGTTGAACACTGACCTATGAACCAGGAGGTCATGGTTCAATTCCCAGTCAGGACACATGCCTGGGTTCTGGGCTCAAATCCCAGTGAGGTGTGTGCAGGAGGCAGCCGATCAATGATTCTCTCTCATCATTGATGTTTCTATCTCTCTCTCTCTCTTCCTTCTTTGAAATCAATACAAAAACACACACAGAAAAAAAAAACAAATAAAGAGAGAGAGAGAAAACTCTAAAATCCCTGGGAGGTATGGACAAATACCTTAATTATCAGTTGGCTTTAATATTCGAGGGAAGGGGGTTTATTAGCAGCTAACTGTGAATGAAGGATAAAAAAACAGTACCTTAATGGAAAGGATACTGATGGTGCACCAAAGACAAATTTTAGACATTTCACATTCCTGCCTAGATGTGACTAACTCTTGATGTGCCAAAGATAACTAAGGCCAACTAATATGTCATCTTGGCTAAGTTTGCCCTTAACCACTGATCCCCACAATGCTTTATACTGTAGAACCTCACAACACCCTGCTTCCAGGCTTAATATTTATATATATATATGTATACACACACACACACACACACACACATATATATATACACATACATACTAGAGGCCTGGTGCATGAAAATTCATGCACTGGAGGGGCTCCCTCAGCCCGGCCTAGCCCCTCTCACAGTCCGGGAGCCCTCAGGGGCGGGAGGCAACCTGGCGATCAGGGGAAGGTGACGCCCCCATCACACCTCTGCTGCTGCCACTGCCAGCAGTGCAAGCCTCAGCCAGCCCTGGTTACCTGAGCCTTGGGCGGCCCTGGGTGGCTAGGCAGATGCCATCCGAGGCTTGCCTGTGCCTTGGGCCGGCCCTGGGCGGTTGGGGGGCTGAGGGGACTGGGGGACTCCGGAGGCAGGCGTGCAGAGCAGCAGGGCCCACCTTGCCATGAGCCTGCCACCCTGGGGGGGCGGAGGGGACTGGGCGCACCATCTTGTGGCTGTGGGCGCCACCATCTTTGAGGGTGTGGTAGTCAATTAGCATATTCCCTCCTTATTGGCTGTGGGTGCCTCCATCTTTGAGGGCATGGCATTCAATTAGCATATTCTCTCCTTATTGGCCGTGGGCATCACCATCTTTGAGGGCGTGGCAGTCAATTAGCATATTCCCTCCTTATTGGCTACGAGCGCCGCCATCTTTGTGACGGCATGAGGGTCAATTAGCATATTCCCTCTTTGTTAGATAGTATATGTATATATATATATTTTAAAATATATATTTATTGATTTCAGAGAGGAAGGGAGAGAAAGATAGAAATATCAACGATGAGAGAGAATCACTGATGGGCTGCCTCCTGCACGTCCCCTACTGGGGATTGAGCCCGCAATTTGGGCATGTGCCCTGACCAGGACCCGAATGCAGGATCTCCTGAATCATAGGTCGATGGTCAACCACTGAGCCACGCCAGCCGGGCCAGGCTTAAGATTTATGAACCTTGCTAGTGGCTGAGAGAGGCAATTTACTTACTGACATGTCCATTCCATGAAGTCTTCGTGTTTCCTGAACCATTACAGTCTCTAGTATTTTATAATACAAAATTTCTGCAAGCTTTAGCCTGTTTACAGCAAAGTCTTAGGGGGAAAAAAGGGAAAATGTGTTAATGAAACATAGCTGTTAAGGACTAAAGAACAAAACATATAAACTTAAATCGAATAAATTAAGAAAGCAGGGAACCCTGGCTGGTTGCTCAGTGGTTAGAGCCACAGCCCAAAGAGTCAGGGATTCAATTCCAGGTCAAGGGCATGTACCTCAGTTGCAGGTTTGATCCCCGGCCCAGGTTGGGGTGCAAACGGGAGATAACCAATTAATGTGTCTCTTACATTGATGTTTTTCTCTCTTTCCCAATCCTCCTCCCTCCCGTCCACTCTCTCTCTCAAAAAAAAAAAAAAAAAAAAAGAATAGCAGGGAAGGAAAAAACTTGAATTTCTACTTTTTTTGGGGGGACAATCTGTCTATTTTTATTGCTCTATTAGCTTTAGTTTTGTCTTCTTACCTATGTGAGATCCTGGTTGTTCATCTGTTGATTGAGTATAGTGTTGACAGAAAGCCTCTCCTATTTCTTTCACTATTTTCATAATATTTTCCATAGGATTACGCATACAAGATCTATTAAATGTAACAGGAACTCAATTACCAGGAAAAAAACAACAACTCAGCCTACCAACATTTCTTCTTTTAAGAATTAGCTTGTTTTTTCATGATCAAAGTTCTAGTCTCAGTTGTATACCGAAAGAGTCCCAAATTAGATGAATCCAAAGAGGCCCACACCAAGACACATCATAATTAAAATGCCAAAGTTTAAAGACAAAGAGAGAATCTTAAAAGCAGCAAGAGAAAAGCAGTTAGTTACCTACAAGGGAGCAACCATACAATTGTCAGCTGATTTCTGAACAGAAACTTTGCAGGCCAGAAGGGAGTGGCAAGAAATATTCAAAGTAATAAAAAGCAAGGACCTACAACTTAGATATATAAGCTAGCATATTTCAAACAAGTCTACAGCCTCTAAATGAAATAATTTGACATTATGTTTAGGAATTTCAATCTTAGAAGCATCAACATCTGCCATATTATGCTTGTATTTATGACATTCTAGAAAAGACAAAACTATTTCTTTCACCAGGTAGGGGAAGTTTTCTGTCATTATTTCAAGTAGGTTTTCAATATCTTGCTCTTTCTCTTCTCCTTCTGGCACCCCCATAATGCGAATATTAGTACACTTGAAGTTGTCCCTCAGGCTCCTTACATTGTCTTCATATTTTTGGATACTTTTTTCTTTTTGCTCTTCTGATTGGGCAGTTTTTGCTTCCTCATATTCCAAATGCTTGATTTGATTCTTGGAATCCTCTATTCAACTGTTGAATCCCTGTAAATTATTCTTTATTTTAGTTAGTTAATTTCTGACTGGCCCTTTTTCATGTCTTTGACATTCTCACTAAGATCCTTGAGAAACTTACTAAGCTCCTTGAAGCTCTCATTAAGGTCCTGAGTAATCTTATAACCATTGTTTTGACTTTGTATCCAGTAGTTTGCTTGCTTCCACTTCTTTCATTTGTAACATATTTGTCTCTGAATTTTGGCTGCTTCCCTGTGCTTGTTTTTATGTATTAGGTAGAGCTGCCATGTCTCCTGGAATTGGTACAGTGACCTTGTGTAATAGGTGTCCTGTAGGGCCCAGTGGCTCAGCCTTCCTAGACACCTGAGCTGGGACTTCTATGTGAGCCCCTACGTGGCTGTCTGCACTGTCCTGTTGTAGTTGAGCCTTAATTGTTGTCACTGGGAGGGGTTGACTCCCAGGCCAATTGGCTGTGAGGAACAGCTATGCCAACAGCAGAAGAGCTGCTGTGCAGGAGACACTCCTATGGGGCAGGACTTACTTCAATGGGGCTTTGGTGCTTACCAAGTCCTGCCCTTGAGTGTGTCGCTCGTGGATGTGGTAGGGTGGAAAAACTGGCGTGGTCTGAAGCTGACTACCGGGTACACTGGCCCTGGGGCCTCCCGAGAGGTGCAAAGTCAACTGTTGCCTGTGCCCTGCATGGGGCCACCTGAAACGAGCTACAGAACGATCTGCAAATAGGTGCTACTTGTGTTGGGCTTGGAGGTGCCCAGGAGGCCAAGCTATAGAACCTTAGAAAGCTGCTGCTAGTGCTGGGCCTGTGGCTATTTATCAAGACATATGGGCACGATGAGGCCAGCTGCTGCTTGTTTAAGAGATTTTAGGAAAGTCTGAAGCCTGAGCCAGGACAGGCCATTCATATGGAAAAAACACTGCAAACAGCTTGGGTGGGGCTGCAAACTGGGTGGGGCGGGGTCTCAGGGTATCACCAGAACTGGTGAACAGATATGGTTGATGGAGACTCAGATATGCTCCTGCCTGTTGGCTCTGTGGTGGGGGAGGTCTCAGCCGAGGAAAAATGACATCTGCCAGCAATTTTGTCTGGGAGAAGGCTGGCCCTCGTTCTTGTCCTGATGCCAGACAATTTAGTTCCTCTCTATATGTCCTTGGATCCTTTCAATTTGCCCCAGTGCTGGAGCTCAGGGGGAGTGAGTCTGAGTAAGTCTGTGCATAGGTCCTTTAAGAGGAACTGCCTGGGACTTCAGCAGCCTCTGTGTCACTCAGCCACAATCCCACTGGTTTTTACAGCCTGAAGTTATGGGGACTACTCTTTCTGGCACTGGAATCCTGGGCTGAGGATCTGGTGTGGGGTGGGATCCTTTGCTCCTCACTGGGGGAAGTCCGCTGCCAAGATATCCCTCCTGATTTTTAACCGCCACACGTGGATGTCCGACCAGCCCATTCTGGCTTCCACCCCTCCTAGAGTCTCAATGTGTCTTCTTTAATTCTCTAGTTGTAGGGCTTCTGTTCAACCAGATTTCAGGCTGTTCTGAATGATGGTTGTTCTGTGGTTTAGTTGTAATTTTGATGTGGTTGTGGAAGACGGTGAACGCTGCATTTACCTATGCCATCATCTTTGTGCTAGCCCACTTATTCTTTTGTCTGCCTTTTCTTTTTTAAAAAAAATATTTTTATTAAGTTTTTACAGAGGGGAAGGGAGAGGGATAGAGAGTTACAAAAACATCGATAAGAGAGAAACATCGATCAGCTGCCTCCTGCACACTCCCTACTGGGGATGTGCCTGCAACCAAGGTACATGCCTTTGACTGGAATTGAACCTGGGACCCTTCAGTCTGCAGACCGACGCTCTATCTACTGAGCCAAACTGGTTAGGGCTGTCTGCCTTTTCTTAACTTTTCTCCTTTTTCATTGTTTTAGCCCTTTCTTTACCTACACAAAGTATCTCTAGTGCTACTGAAATATGTCTTTTTCCTCCAGGACCTACACTGGATAATTAAAGCATAAAATACTTTTTAGAATAAAAAAATTATCAGCTTTATTTTTTTCATGAAATTGTTTTTCATTTCTTTTCTTTCTCTCTCTACCCCCCTCCCCTCCTCTCTTTCTTTCTTTTTACAGCCACCCTGATAAAAAAAATTCTTACTTGAAATGAGCAGGAAATTAAAAAAAACAAGTTTTATTTTTTTTTTTGGTTCAAATGTATTGAATGAACTGTCCAAGCTCCACTTTACCTCACTATAAAACTTGAAAAAAAGGCTGTGATTTGGAGCCTAAGAAGACAAGAAGGTAAACTATGCAAATCAAAATCAATTATCTTTTTAATATTCTAAGGAATTTAAAAATATTGATCTCCTCTAAGCACCTATTGAGCCCTATTCTTCCTCCAATATAGCTCTGCTGTACTGTATAATTGTCATTTACATTTCTATGTCTTTCAGGACAATTAGCTCTATAAGGCCAGACACAATAGCTATCTTATTAGCTATCAAGTCCAGCTCCAGGAGGTTCACAATGAACATATGATGAATGAATTTTCTTTTTATGTAATTCCTCTTGTTGGTTAAGTGTTTTTTAATTAATGAACCCCCATAAGTCAGTACCTATAAAATTTCTAGAACTCAATGGATTAAACTGGATTAGCAAGATACTAGTTGAGGGGGTATCAGTGGACTTCTAGCCTGGCTCTGGTTGGAGCAGCCAATGGAAGCCATCCAGGTTAGGGGATGATAGTGATGCAGGGGTACAGACTGGGTAGAGGTCTGAGCATGAGAGCAGAGGCCCCAGCAGCAGCACCCAGGACTGGGAGAGAAAGCCATGAGGAAGCTTGGCTACCTGGTCGTTTGGAGGAACCACAAAGGGATCTTGGAACCAGTAGTGCTGATTTGTCCAGAGGTAAAGGGCCTTTTAATGAGATGGTAGCAGAAGGTGTCCTACCCAACCCACCTGATCCTAAAAGGGTTCTGCCTAATATGATCAGGGAGTTGTACTGGTCTTAGCATGCTTCTTCTCCCTCTTTCCCTCTTCTGGCCTTTTTGTCCAGGATTTCCTGGTCTCCCAGTCTTCTCCAATAGTCCTGAGAATCCTTGACTTCCAGGAAAGCCAAATGTTCTCCAATCACCTTTAGGACCTGGAGGACCTGTTATTAGATCTGGAATGCATCATGGACCATCCTTTCCAGTGGAGCTCTCTCTCTCCTTTTCACCTGGGTGTCCAGGAGGACCTTGAATATAAGCAGTATTTTTCAATGTCTGAGAATGTTCCCAATCTTTCAGCCTGGGATCATTAGTCATGTTATTCAATAGTTTCACTTCTTTATTATTAGGTGTGTTTTTTTTTCATTGCTTTCAGAGAGGGAGAGATTCACTTCTCCTTTTTTTTTTTCACTTCTCCTTTTATTTCCTAATGCGCTTGTTTTTCTTTCATAGACATAATTTCTGCTGATGCATTATACACACGCTCCTCTAGTTTACTCATTTCTTACCACTATTCAGATGATAGGTATGAGAATTACAAACACAAGGAGATAAAGGGCAATCAGTGCATCTTTGAAGGGCTTCAGTTGCTCTTTAAGAATAGCGTAATTTTTAGGATTCCAGAGGTAGCAAAGCTATCACTGAGCAAGCATCAAACTTCCCAATTATCAGTGTCTTCCTGCTGATCAGGAAAGCTATCTCATTGTTCCATACTTCTGGAGTAGAAGCAGAAGGAGCATAAATTTGTAAGGATACTTAAGTGGTCATTTTAATGAATTGCTAAAAGCTGAGTGAGGACTACTGTGTGAGAAGTGGGAGACTCCTGGTGCTACAGTCTTGGCGCGGGGCAAACTTTCCTGGGTTTTATCTTCAGGAATCCCACCAGGTTCTTACAATTGTCTCTTTTTAAACAATTGCAAAAAAAATATTTTATGGCTGCACCCCCAATATGTAATTCCTCCATTTGATAAACATTTAGCTTGAACCCATTTAAAGTCAAGTAAAAAGAAAAACAATAATTTATAACTTAGGGTTAGTTACCAGAATGGAATGTCATAGCTAAATAACCTTTCAGATATATCTAACCTTGAAAGTCTATAATAATATGAATATTGATATGAAATTTTTAATAGGTACCTCTGTCTGATATTAGGTCAACACACTTGGTGATTGAAATGGTATGGCAAAACTTTCCCAATGTATATCCACTATCTTAAGAATTCTGAATATACTGAATACAAAATGGAACACAAAACCTAATTTAAAAGAGACATTTAGAAAAATAATAGTATTGAACTTACTCAAAAATATTTATAAGTTGTTCACTTGGTGCATTTTTCAGCCCAGTCACAATACTCTGTAACCGGCTCACACTTTGAGTGGCTGAAGCAACAGGAGTAATGACTGCTTCTTTTTCTCGTAAATATCGCCGTCCTGTCAGGGGGGTTGAAGGTGCAAATGATGTTTTCTGTCAAAAAAAGAACTATCTGTGAGGTTAAAAAGTTACCTTCCTCCTCATTATGTATTTAATTCAGTATATATATATCATCTTCTCTATTCAAATTTAGTAAGCTACTTTTTCCCCTCCTCTTCTGGTTATCCACCAAATTTTTAGCAATATCATGCTAATAACATCCTTAAATTTGAGTAACATTTTTTCTAAGCATAATTTCATTTTCCCTTCCTAACATTCACTTAAAAATAACTTACACATTTTCATTTTACTTATGAGACAACAGGCACAGAGAAGTTAAAAACCCTGTTTAAGATGATGAAGTTAATGGCAGAGCTTGGACTAAAACTTAGGTTTTCTATCTTCCAGATAAGTGATTTTTAACTAGTGTGCTGCAAGAATTTTTAAAGCATGCAATACCTGACTATTTAGTCAGGGACACTCATCATTTTTCCTTTAGATTGTCAAATTAAAAATTATAACAGCCCCTCCCTAAAAAAACTAACAACAGCCAACACAACAAATACTGTCCATTGTGAATGCCCTGTCTTGAACCATAAATATATAGGTTATATAACAGAGTTCAACTTATTGGCCACATCGCAAAAGGTTGTATCTGACTGGTTAATTATACTAGAAATCCTTATATACAAGTATAGGCACCTGATTTTTTTTTTTTAAAGCCACTTTATAGCAAAAAGAGTAGGTAATGCCGAAACCGGTTTGGCTCAGTGGATAGAGCGTCGGCCTGCGGACTGAAGGGTCCCGGGTTCGATTCCGGTCAAGGGCGTGTACCTTGGTTGCGGGCACATCCCCAGTGGGAGGTGTGCAGGAGGCAGCTGATCGATGTTTCTCTCTCATCGATGTTTCTGGCTCTCTATCCCTCTCCCTTCCTCTCTGTAAAATATCAATAAAATATATTAAAAAAAAAAAAAAAAGAGTAGGTAATTATTATTATTATTTATTTATTTTTTTTGGTAAATCAAAAGTATAACTACTTTTTTGGTCAAATTGGCAAAAATGTATTTCTTTGGTGTGCTACAGAATTATACTGATTAGTTTATGTGTGCCATGAGACGAAAAAGGTTGAAAATCAGTGTTCTAGACTAGTGACTTTTCCATTAAACCTTATCCTCCAATCCATTTCACACTTATATACAGAATTAAGCCTTGGCTATTAATAATCAAGTCCAGAGTTTTATAGCTGAAGCACAGCAAGAGAACATAGTTTGTCATGGGTAGGAAAGCAAACTAAATTTTAAAGCAGTGGAATAGTGGCTAGTGATAAAAAGATTAGGAAGAAAGCATAAATCCTTTATGTCAAGACACATTCTCTACTGAAAAACCCAGACATTCTGGGAAAATATATCCAAAATATGAAAAATAGCAAGAAATATGATAAAAATACTAAATGCCATAGTTTTAAAAAATTACCTTTAAGGCTTTCATGGGAAATATGAATTAGTAGAAGAAACCCAAGATTTAGCTTGAAAGATGCTTCTGCTGTTAGTAGAATCATACACAGAGAGAAAAAGATCATTCAAGACTGAGGCCAGTCTAGGTTATATTACTTTTTCAAAGTGTTGTTGAAGGTTACATTCCACATTAGCCTGTGCTGTCAGTTTCCCTAATGGGGTGTCACCAGCGAACTTTCGAGGAGTTCCAATTTCCTCATCTGCATCTGCTCCCAAAAAGATCCTCTCATCAAAATCACCAACAGTTAAAACATATTCTTCATACTCCTTGTTCACTGCTTTGCTGGAAAAAAAAAATTACTTTAAGCTGCAAGAATACAACCAAGTAACAGAATAAAACACAATGGATTTATCTTGATTTGAAGATAGATTTAGACGCCACAGTCTGGAAAAGCTGATGACTTTCTAGTGTTGTTGCTTTTTAAAAAAATATTTTTTTACTGATTTTTAGAGAGAGAGAAAGGGAGAGAGAAACACTGATGCAAGAGCAAGACATCTATCAGCTGCCGCCTGCACACCCCCTACTGGGGATCAAGCCTGCAATCTGGGCTTGTGCCCTGACCAGGATTCAACTAGCAACCCCTTGGTGCATGACAATGCCCACCCAACTGAGCCACACTCATTTTTATTAAGTCTGCTCATCTAATGATATCAGAGGCTCCTACCTGATGACCATTCTTCACATTCACATACACAGCAATAAATTACTTTGAAAGGAGAGTAAAAGAGAATATATACTTAATCTGAAAACTAGTTGAACCTAATTAAGATCTGATTACTGAGGCAATAGTGGCTTTGAAATATAAACACATTCTGAATTTGCCAATATTTGATTAATAAAATCAAATACAGAAGACATTGGGCCTGTTTATGACTTTCTCTGGAAAGTAGCTGTCAAGTACCAATGGTTCCTCAAAATAAATGTAAAGACAACAAAGCTTGGTGACAACACCCACTCAATGTCACTAGAGCAGTAGGAACTTGAATATAATGTTTCACTTAATAAATTGCAACAAATTATTATTGACAGCCTATACTACATTAGATACCATTAGTGGTAGATACTTACCTATTATCAGTAAAATTGGAAAAGTCCAGGAGGCATTCTCCTTTTAAAATCTAGGAGGAAAGAGTCATTATGTGACATCATATAATTGAGCATATTAGCATATTTATCAAAATGTTTATCTAAATTTTCACATTGGTATTTGTTATAAATCATACAAACACAAAACAAAATTACTAAATATTTCTTTCAGACCAGTAAAACTAAATCAGCATGCAAATAAAATATTAAAAACCATTTAAAGTCAAGTTTTTTTTTCTTTTTAAAAAAGAAAATTGCCTTTTAAAATTTATTATTATTATTTTAATACGTTTTTATTGGTTTCAGAGAGAGGAAGGAAGAGGGAGATAGAAACATCGATCAGCTGCCTCCTGCACACCCCCTACTGGGGATTGAGCCCACAACCCAGGCATGTGCCCTGACCGGGAATCAAACCAGCGAGTGACCTCTTGGTGCATGAGATGACACTCAATCAACTGAGCCACACCAGCCAGGCTAAAGTCAGTTCTGAAAATACATTAAAATCAGTTTATAGCAGAGGTTTCCAAATTTTAGTGATATACGAATCACTTAAGAGAACTTGTTTAAAATGCAAACTGATGGACCTCAAGGCCTGGGCTGAGACAGTGTTTATAGCAAATTTCCGTAGTTATTCTGGATGAAAGCTATCCAATTTTAAACACTTGTCTATGGTAAAAGGAAACTAACATATATTGAATGTTAGGCAAGCAGAAGATTCAAAGGAAACATGTACTATCACTGGTGAGAGGAAAACTATATTGTTGTTAATACTTCTGTGTATTCACACTACTTAAGATTACTACACATCAGGAGTTGTAAACTCAAATGCCCTAAGGGTCAGGGGTCAATATATGTATATGATGAGAGCAGAAAGGGTATTTCCCATCTTCAAAGAAGTGATCATCATTTAGCTTGACAAGTTACCTATGTAAAGTCATGTAGAAATTCCAAACCAGTATTGCTATAGCTTCTGATTTTTAAAAGGTTTTTATATAAAAGGTCTGTATCTGGAAATTAAAAATTGAACAAAACCAAATGAAATAAATAACACTCTACAAAGACCAAGCAAAACAGCTGTGGCCCATGGGCAGGAGGACCATTGTCCAAACAAGGATACTTTTGGGGTGAAAGGAGAAGCTATAATAATGATGCTAAGACGGGGGTGGGAAATAATTTGATTTGGCCTTGCCAATGCATTAGGAGTGATTTAATTAAATGGTTGACCAAATATAGCAGGCTAATTTTTAAACTGATAATTTTGTATGGCCCTCAAATGATGTTATAAATATCCAAATGGCCCTTGGCAGAAATAAGGTTTCCCACCCCTGTGCTAAGACAACAGCCCAAAGCCAAATAATCCAAAGAAACCAAGATGTACAATCATCATACCCAGAGGCCGCAGAGTACAACAGACATAACTCTTGAGTTCCCTTAGAAGTTTACTGAAGATGTTTAACATACATATAAGGAGCCATGATAAACACATACACACACAAATATATTTTAGGAAATATATAACTAAATACAAAAGTGTGTGTAAGAGACAAAGAATCGAAACCAGTTAGGAAAGACTTTATGCTTGAAGAAAAATCTCATAATATTGGCAGAGAGGAGCCACATGATGACTTAATCCAGTGATCGGCAAACTCATTAGTCAACAGAACCAAATATCAACAGTACAACGATTGAAATTTCTTTTGAGAACCAAATTTTTTAAACTTAAACTTCTTCTAACGCCACTTCTTCAAAATAGACTCGCCCAGGCAGTGGTATTTTGTGGAAGAGCCACACTCAAGGGGCCAAAGAGCCGCATGTGGCTCGCGAGCCACAGTTTGCCGACCACTGAACCCCTATTTTACTAGAAAACTTAAGGTCTAGCTGGATTAAAAGGCTGAATATTCAGGAAATGAAAAATTGAGTCCCAAAGGAATAAGCCACTTCACAAATATAGAAATAGCTAAGTAAATTCTTGAGGAAAACAAATTAGAATGCATGCATATAGTCTGCAAGTATCTACAAAACTATACAGGATTTTCTGCTCTATTTATAAAGAATTAAAGCTATAGTTGTTATACACCATCCTACTTCTAGTAAATAGAAATTATTCAAATTGTGGCAGTAAATTAGCTTACTCTGACCTGTTTTTCATAATTTTTTTATCAGAACCTCCTATAGTTACCTCTGACAGTGTATTTTTACTTAATAGTACATATAATTGGTCATATTCTTCAACAGCTGTTCCTCACATTATAGGCCAATTCTACAACGTGGCAGAGACTGAAACCTGGAAATCTTGACTCTGAATCTTTAAAACATTATTTCTTCCTTTGAGGTTACTGCTGCTAACCCCTAAAAATCTCGGTCATTTATTAAGTACAGTACCTTCCTGTCAAAGAGTTTTGAAATATATGGCTTAAAGTAGTGCTCCTTTATTCCTTTTGCTTCTACTAGAAGTCCATCATGCAGTTCACACAGTACAGCAATGATGCAGGGAGGCTCTTCAGGAGCCCTGAAGTCAGCAGTATGAAAATCAGATGGCAATCCTAGTATGACAGGGTATGAAAAGCAACAGGGGGGAAAGAATATGGTCAATTTTTAAAACTCTTTTTCTAAAAACTGGTAATCAGTTTTGAAAAATAAATAAGGTCTTACCTTTAAATGACGGATTTAGCAAGTCTCCTCTATTTGGGCATATAATGGCATTGGCAAAAATCAGATCCAAGCAGCACAGAAGTAAATGATAAGAATTTACTAAATCATCTCCAATCATACGAAAATTACCTTTGTAAGAAAAAAAGAGACACAAAACTCAGAAACCTCTAACATCAAACAGCAACAAGTTCCCACAGTAGAAATGTAAAACCACTGAAATTATCTCCTTACCCTTAGTATAAACAAAGAGTGTCCAACAGAAATTAAAGAGATCCTTAACACTGCAAGGACTCCTCCTAAAAAAAAGGGAGGAAATGTACTTTTTATATTACTAACTTGCTAAATATCACTCCACAGCTGCCATTTAAATTGAAACAGCAAATATAAATAACAAATAGTAAAGTTAAATTACATATAAAATTCCACTCACAAAGGACAGACAACCTCTGGTTAATTTAAACAAACTTAAATAAGCCTCTCCAATATGCATAAAATAATCAGAACATAAAAAAGTGAAATTATTACCCTGAATTTCCAGATATGTGTACTTATAAATGGATTTTAATAGAAACTTAAGTTTTAAAAGTAGAGTTTTAAAAATGCAAATACCCCTAGTGACTTTATATCATACTTTTTATGTCAATGATGTAAGATTTAAGGGTCTC
This sequence comes from Plecotus auritus, assembly GCF_963455305.1. Lineage (NCBI taxonomy): Eukaryota > Metazoa > Chordata > Mammalia > Chiroptera > Vespertilionidae > Plecotus > Plecotus auritus. The sequence continues at coordinate 59,735,838 of NC_137782.1, read as the reverse complement.
ACCTCTGCTTCCTGCTTCGTGGTAACTTTGGTGGCTCTTCATATGGATTTTGAAATATATCTAAAAAAATTGGCTCAAATTTTTTGAAAATTACAGTAGACACTTCAAAATTTCTTTCTAATCTTTCTATACGTTCACGAAATTCTTGTGGCAGGTTTGACATGTCCATCCACTTCTTCATTTTACTAAAAAACTGTATTAAACTAAACAAATAGAAAAAAACAACTTTAAAACGAGTTCATATAATGGACGGAAAAGGAAACTTCTATTTATGCCTACGAATCTTTATTAAACAGCTTGAATTTATTAAAAAAAAAAAAAGACAAAAAGCCTCACTCCCCAAGTGCTATACTTTGGTTCCCAGAATCATCACGGGAATTTGTATTTTGAATTAGTGGTCATTATATAGCATATCTTCTAATATACAGGGAGTGACAACACCTACCTACCTACAGCACCTAGACAATAATCTAAATATAAATTAATGTTAGCCAACAGATTGATGAGTTAACAAAATTAGTTTGAAGAAGGACAGAATATCCCAAGTTGTGGGTTTTAGAAGTTGATCACAAAGTACTAGACAGTTACAGGTTTAGAGTAAAATTCAAGTGTTTTATGTTCCAATGTGTGGTTCTATCATTAAATATAAACTAAGAAGGTAGTATATACCCAGAAAATAACTTAATAGGTTATTACTTTTCCTTTCTGGCTTATTCAATTATGGGGACATTTTTTATGTCTATGTTAGCGTGGTCTTAGATTGAAAATCTGTAGTGTTAAAGCGCATTTAAGTGTGTGTGTGTGTGTGTGTATATGGAATGGCACTTGTAATTTTTAAAATGTTTTTATTAATTTTAGAGAGAGGCAGAGAGAGGGAGAGATAGAAACATCAATGATGAGAGTCATTGATCAGCTGCCTCCTGCATGCCCCCCACTGGGGATCAAGCCCACAACCCAGGCATGTACCTGGACTGGAATTGAACCCTGACCTCCTGGTTCATAGGTCAACGCTCAACCCTGAGCCACACCAGCTGGGCAATACTTGTAATTATTTTTAAAGGTGATGGAAGCCCCAGTAGGGGGCATGCAGGAGGCAGTTGATCAATGATTCTCTCTCATCATTGATGTTTCTCTCTCCCTCTCCCTCTCTGACATCAATAAATACATTATAAAATTTTTTTTTAAAAAAAGGTGATGAAAGACATCATCAGCCAATTGTCAACAGATATTCAAACTCCACTCCTGCTGACTGAAATCTGAGACTCTAAGTCTCTTTAAACGATTCTTAACAAGAGTAGTGAGATAAAATTGACAGATTACTAAATATTTTGACTGACAAATTACAGTCCTTTATGGAGGACTTTGTTTTTGGAGATGGGGTATGCTCAACATATGAAATCCTTTCCTTGACTGAGGAATTCCTCCACTTAAAAAAAAAATGTTTCTATTGATTTCAGAGAAGAAGGGAGAGGGAAAGAGACATAGAAACATCAATAATGAAAATCATTGATCGGCTGTCTCTTGCACGCCCCCTAATGGGGATCAAGGCTTCAACGTGGGCATGTGTCCTTGACCAGAATTAAACCCAGGACCCTTCAGTCTGCAGGCTGACACTCTATCCACTGAGCCAAACCAGCTAGGGTAATTCCCCATTTTTGAGTTTTGCCTTCTACAAGATACATCACCTTCATTGGAAGTTAGGGTGAAGGCACAAAACCTGAGGTCCTTGATTTGATATATGTTTGGGATTTTGAATCAGAAGCTGGTGGTACAGAGAAGTGAGGAAGTGGTAAATTCTTATAGTAGGAACAATAACAATATTCAGCTCTTAGGGGCAAATACTGTAGCAATGTCCAAGGATGGCACTGCTGGCCATGCAAGCTGTATCCCTCCCTATTAGATGTATCCTGTGATATGCTCTTTGGCTGTGGAGCCAGCCTCCTTTTGTTCTTTCCAAATTTAATGCTTTAAGTCATCCTTAAGACTCTGTCAGGTATTATCAAGACTTTGTCAACTATCCAATATCCTTTTAGTAAATTTCTTTTCTCCTTAAATTAGCCAGAATTGATAGTTGTTTTTTTATAAACAAGAGCCTTGACTAATACATCCCCTTATAAATCTATTGTATTTATTGCTATCCCCCAAATGGCTATTCTAACTTGGAACAAAGTGCATCAAAATGTTTAAAAAAAACACACCAAAAAACGTATAGCATTGTTATCATTTTACTGATCTTACCTTGTAGTATGTCTGTAATTTGGGTTTGTTTCATGCTCCCATTAGATTTAGGCCATGTATTTTTGACAGAATACTATACAAGTGATGTCATATCCTTCTCAGTGGATCATATCCATCTACCCTATTATTATAACTCTGTACTTGATTTAGGTAGGATCTGCCCAGTTTTCCACTTCCAAGATACTATCTTTCCCTTTGTAATTAGTAACTGAGGAGAATCTTTAGAATTATGTAAATATTCTGCTTCTCATCAAATTTCTATTCCCTAGTTTTAGCACCCATTGAGGATTTTTCCCTCAATCATTACTATGAGGTTGCAAAATGGTGATTTCCACCCTCCTCCCAACTCTATCATTTCTTCTACATTTATTAATTGGCATTCTAATATACGAAAGAGCTTTCCCTTCCCCCCTACTTATCATTAGTATACAATTCTTTCAGTGAATTATAATGCATAACTGTCCCTATTCATTTTGATGCTCAAATTATCCCAGGTTAGGCTACTACTGGAAACATTTTCAAGTTAGCTCCTATGTCCCTTGGATATGTCCCCAACATTTTTCTGAGCACTTCCTTACTTTCTGGCATAATAAGCTATTCCAGGTTCATTAGAAAAAATAAGTTTGAGCCCTAACCAGTTTGGCTTAGTGGATAGTGTCGGCCTGCGGTCTCAAGGGTCCCAGGTTCGATTCTGGTCAAGGGCATGTACCTTGGTTGCGGGCACATCCCCCATCCCCAGTAGGGGGTGTGCAGGAGGCGGCTGATCGATGTTTCTCTCTCATCGATGTTTCTAACTCTCTATCCCTCTCCCTTCCTCTCTGTAAAAAAAATCAATAAAATATATTAAAAAAAAGAAAAAAGTAAGTTTGAGTGTATTATGCTAAGTGAAATAAGGCAGAAAAGGACAAGAACTGTATATGGTTTCAACTCATATGTGGGATATAAAACAAAAAGCAACAAACAAAAAACCAAAGTTATAGATACAGACAACAGATGGTGGTTACCAGAGGGGAAAGGAGGTGGGGGAGGAGGAAGAGAGTAAAGGGGGTCAGATATTATGGTGACAAAAAGAGACTATGCTTGAGGTGGTGAGCACACAATAGAGTATACAGATATCATATTACAAGGTTGTACACCTAAAATTTATGTTATTAACCAGTGTTATTGCAATAAGTTTAATTTTTTAAAAAGAGAAAATATATATATAGGTCTGCTCTAGCTTTTAAATCAGTCATTTTCGTAAAGATATTATGCTAAGTATTCATATGCTGTATCCTTCCTTAAAGGCGTTATGCCAAGTGAAATAAGCCAGAGACAAATGGGCAAATATTGTTTGATTTCATTTATATGAAATATATAAAATAGTGAAATTCACAGAGACAGGAAGTAGAATGAAGGTTACCCAGGGTTAGCAGGAGAGGAAAGAAGAAAGATATTGTTCAATTGTTATGAAGTTTCAGTTTGGGAAGATGAAAAAGTTCTGGAGATGTTTGCACAACGATAAAAATGCATTTATTGTCACTGAACTCTACACTTAAAGTGGTTAAAATGGGCCCTGCCCAGCTTGGTTGCTTGGCTGGAGTGTGAGCCAATAAACCAGACTGCAGGTTTGATTCCTGGTCAGGGCACATACCTAGCTAGATTGCAGGTTTGATCCCCAGTTGGGGTACATATGGGAGGTGGCTGATCGACATTTCTCTCTCACATCAATGTTTCTCCCTCTCTCCCTTCCTCTCTGTAAAAATCAATAAACATATCCTCGGATAAGGATTTAAAAAAACGAAACTGAAGCTTGGCACTGACTACCTGTTGCAAGGCCATACAGTGTTTTTTTAAGGAAAAGTAAAAGTGGTTAAAATGATGAATTATGTCCTGGCCACCATGGCTAAGTTGGTTGAAGTGCTGTCCTGTACACCAAAAGATGGCATGTTCGCCCTAACTGGTTTGGCTCAGTGCATAGAGCATCGGCCTGCGGACTGAAGGTTCCCGGATTTGATTCTAGTCAAGCGCACATGCCCGGGTTGTGGGCTCAGTCCCCAGTGGGAAGCGTGCAGAAGGCAGTCAATCAATGATACTCTCATCATTGATGTTTCTATCTTTCCTTCTTTCTTCCTCTCTGAAATCAATAAAAATATATTAAAAAGGTGACATGTTCTATTCCCCATCAGAGCACATACCCAGGTTGCAGGTTCAATCCCTGGTTGGGGCACCTATGGGAAGCAACTGATCAATTTCTCTCTCACACTGATGTTTCTCTCTCTCTCTAAAAAAACAAAAAATTTTTAAAAAGTTAAATTACGTTATGTGTATTTCATCACCCACAAACAAGAAAAACAAATTTATAGAGCAGAGATAAAAAATATGGCTCATATGTCCCAATAGCAGCACACTACTGAATTTTAATAGCACTCAAAAGATAAAAAAGAAAATTACATTGTAAAAAATGAACATCATCTATGTTCCAATTAAAATGTATAAAATGTAATTTTTCATGAACTAAATTTTCATTCTGGTTCTACTATAATATGAAAATAATAAATGAAAGTAATCTTGGTTTAAATCACAAGTTAAAAAAGTAAATCACAAGTTAGTAAAAAACTTGTGAAAGAATGCGAAGAATTACTTTTCAATACTTAAAAAAGAAGATACAATGTCTTTATATTTTAAAATGAATTAAAAATTTAAATTGCAGCCCTAGTCGGTTTGGCTCAGTAGATAGAGTGACGGCCTGTGAACTAAAGGGTCCTGGGTTTGATTACCAGTCAGGGCACATGCCCAGGTTGTGGGCTCGATCCCCAGTAGGGGGCATGCAGGAGGCAGCTGATCAATGATTTTCTCTCACCACTGATGTTTCTATCTCTGTCTCCCTCTCCCTACCTCTCTGAAATCAATAAAAATATATTAAAAAAATTTTAATTGCACAACAGATACTACTTTTTAATACTACACTTAATAGCAAAAGAAACTTTTACATGAAACTTTTTTAAAGTTGGAAGTTGCTTTAAGTTTTTTTTTACAAACTGAAGCTGAATATAAATAAAATTCAAAACAGAAACATACTAATATAATATTTGTGTGTAGATACATGTGTAATATAGCATGGACTTGTAAGTAATTTAACCTCTTGGTGACTCAGTTTCTTTAAGATTTATTTCATGGGATTAACTGTGAGAATTAAATGGTTAAAGACATGCAAACCCTTAGAACATAAGTGGTTAAAAAAAAAAAAAAAGAACGTAAGTGGTTCCTGGCACACAGATAAATACTCAATAATAATTTTCTAGTTTCACATGTGCATCTATATTTATAGTCAAAGCTCAGTTCTCGAACATCTCTGACTCAAACAATTCGGTTCTCAACCAAGTTCATGGAAAAAATGTCCGTTTTCTAACAAAACTCATTCTTGACCTGACAGCCCTTTCATGTTGATACATCAGCATGGCAAAAAGCCTCTCTCAGGCCACAAACAAATAAGAGAATGCTAAACCTCATGTTATTAACCTCTCAGGAAATTGTGCTGTGATTTTTGCTTTTTTTTTTCTTTTGTTGCTGGTGAAATGGACCATTAGCACAATTTTAAAGCATAAAGACATCATCAGGTGTGTTGATGCTGCTAAGGGTGTGAAAATGCTCACAAAACAATGATCACAAGCAACTGAAGAGGTAGAAAAACTGTTGTTGATTTGGATAAATGAAAAACACTTAGCCTGTGACAGCATTTTGGAGGAAATGATATGTGAAAAAGCGAAGATGCTGCACCCCTGGAACCAGTGCTGAAGGTGATTAGTTTAAGTCTTTGTAGGAGGTGGTTTGATAACTTTAAGAAAAGATGTGGGGTGTTTTTGTTTTTTTTTTTTAATATATACTTTTATTTCTTTCAGAGAGGAAGGGAAAGGGAGAGAGAGAAACATCAATGATGAGAATCACTGACTAGCTGCCTCCAGCACGGGGGATGGAGCTGACAACCCTGCCATGTGCCCTGACCAGGAATCTAACAGTGACCTCCTGGTTCATAGGTTGAGGCTCAACTACTAACCCACGCCAGGCTGAGGAATGTGGGTTTTTTTGTTTTGTTAATCCTAACCGAAGGATATCTTTTCCATTGATTTTTCTTAGAGTAGAAAGGAGGAAGGAAGGAAGGGGGAGAGAGAGAGAGAGAGAGAAATCAATGTGAGAGAGACACATGGATTGGTCAAATTCCTACGGGGTGGGAATTAAACCTGCAAACCAGGTACCCTCAGTGTGCAGGCTGATGCTCTAGCTAATGGGAAAAAAACGATTCCATTTTCAAACAAATGGCTTCTTAAATAGCCTTCCAGAACAAATTAAGTTCAAGAACTGAAGTTCCACTGTATAATGTTTTGCAGTATGATTTATTAACAATACTAGAGGCCTGGTGCATGAAATTCGTGCATGGGGGGGTGCCCTCAGCCCAGCCTGCACCCTCTCCAATCCGGGACCCCTCGGGGGACCACTGGCTCCTAACTGCTCACCTGCCAGCCTGCCTGATCACCCCTAACTGATCCCCCTGCTGGCCTGGTCATTCCCAACTGCCCCCTGTGCCATCCTAGTCGCCCCCAACTGCCCTCCCCCGCCATCCTGGTCGCCCCTTACTGCCCCCCCTGCCGGCCTGGTCGCCCCTAACTGCCCCCCACCCCCGCCAGCCTGGTCACTCCCAACTGCCCCCCCCACGGGCCTGATTGCCCCACGCAGCCTGCTATTCAGTCCTTTGGTCGCCCCTCACTAACCCCCCTGCCCGCCTAGTCACCCCATGCAGCCTGTTCGGTCGTCCATTCAGTTGTGATGGTCGCTTAGGCTTTCATTGTTATAGATTTGATGGGTATTTTCCCATAACTATAAAGATCTACATAATCGTTTAAAGTTGGAAATTTGGACAATAGCCCAAAGTATTATAAATCAATGCAAATAACACTTGCAATTCTTTTTCATTTTTCTAAATGAACATGATTATGTTGATCTACTGTCCTTTTAGCAATTAAGAATGTGATGCTTGTTCAGCTGGAGTGACTCAGTCATTGAGCATCGACCTATGAACCAGACAGAGGTCATGGTTCAATTTCCAGTCAGAGCATATGCCTCGGTTGTGGGCTTGGTCCCAGGTGGCTGGTGTGCAGGAGGCAGCCAAGCAATGATTCTCATCATTGATGTTTCTTTTTCTCCCTCTCCCTTCCTCTCTGAAATCAATAAAAATAAAATAAAAATAAAATAATGTGACACTTGTCTCGGCTGGGTGGCTCAGCTGGTTGGAGCATCATCCCATATCCAGAAAGGTTGTGGATTTAATTTCAGGTTAGGGCACATACCTAGGTTGCGGGTTTGATCCCCAGTCGGAGCACATACAGGAAGCAACTGATCCATGTTTCTCTCTTACATTGATGTTTTTCTCTCTCTCCCTTTCTCTCTCTCTAAAATCAATTAAAAAACACACACATATCCTCAGGTGAGAATTTTAAAAAAAAAAGAATGTGAGATTTAAAACTTTTTAAAATTATCAGTCTACATTTAAAAAACCACTCTTTTTCCCTCTATGGCTGCTTGAAGATGAACCTTCATCATGAATGACACAGTAGCTATCTGGACCAGGAAGTTCATGACCAACACACTACTTCAACAGAAGCAAATGGTCATCGAAGTCCTTCACCCTTGGGAAGGCAATAGTACCCAAGACAGAAATTTGGGAAAAACTAGCCAAAATGTTTAAGACCACACCAGATGTCATCTTTGTGTTTGGATTCAGAATCCACTTTGATGGTGGCAAGCCAACCGGCTTTGGCATGATTTATGATTCTTTGGATTATGCAAAGAGTAATGTCAAGTCATAAAAGACAAAGGCTGTGGAAATATTCCTGATTAAAGAAAATTAAAGAGACATAAGTGAATGTAATGCTTGATTCTAGACTAGAGATTGTACCTAAAGAAAAAAAATGGTATAAAGAAAAATTATTGATTTAACTAATAAAATTAGAATAGAGATGACAGATTATATAAAATTACTGTATCAATGTTAACTTTGCTGGAGTTGATAACTGTACTGTAGTTATTTCAGGAAACACATACTCAAGTATTTAGGTATAAAGGGCTATAATGTACACAACTTAACTTGAAATGGTTGAGGAAAAAATATTACTTAAGAGAAAAAGATCAAATAATAAAGCAAATATTAATAATAGGTGAATCTGGATCAAGGGTACATGGGTATTCTTTGTGCTTGAAATTATTTTTAAAATTTTTTTAAAATTAATGAAAAAATTATAGAAGAAAAAAGATTTAGTACATAAGCCTTAGTTGAAGTAAGAATTTGAGGAAGAAAGGCAGTGGAAGGAGAACTGGGAAAGAATATCTATATGACAACAAGCTTATAAAACAATGAAGTTTAAAAAAAAAAGAATGAAGTTAAATGTTTTAAAATAAAGAGAAATTAAATTCTAAAATCCAATTTAGGACTTATAAAACAGTGTTTGAAAAATCAAAGTGCTTTACCTTAATTTAGCTGAACGTAGTATTCTGGTAAGTGAAACACAATTTCCTTCCATGATACCCTTTCCAACTGTGGGAATAATGCTTTTGCGGCATGCAACATATAATGAACATGCCAACCAGTGTATAACTTCTCCCTGGCAGGCAAAACACAAATAGCAAAATGAATTTATTATGTTAAAATGCTTGAACTCTAGAACCAGAAGAGATCTTTGAATTATCTAGTCCAGTGGTCGGCAAACTCATTAGTCAACAGAGACAAATATCAACAGTACAACGATTAAAATTTCTTTTGAGAGCCAAATTTTTTAAACTTAAACTTCTTCTAACGCCACTTCTTCAAAATAGACTCGCCCAGGCCATGGTATTTTGTGGAAGAGCCACACTCAAGGGGCCAAAGAGCCGCATCTAATCTAATATTCATTCTGTATATAACAGCCAGAGAAAGGAAGTATTAGCCTAAGGCAGCCATGAGCAAACTACGGCCCATCCGGCTGTTCTATCCAGTTCTCTTGCTCTCCCCTCCGCTCCTTTACTTTGAATTTATATTAGTTCACACAAACACTCCATCCATGCTTTTGTTCCGGCCCTCCGGTCCAGTTTAAGAACCCATTGTGGCCCTCGAGTCAAAAAGTTTGCCCACCCCTGGCCTAAGGTCACAAAGCTTAGTTAGCTGCAATAATAGGTATAAAACGTCTTATTCTCAGTCCTGCATAACATGCTAAATCAGTATTAATCCAAAGCTAGATCTCTCACTTACACCTCAAATATAATATTTCTGAAAGAGTTCTCTTAAAATTTCTCAGCACTAGCTTTCTCGATTTTAAAACACCAGTCATGGCCTTGATGATGCCAAAATTCCTTTCCACCATTTTTAAACTAGTTTGGCAGAGAAAGGAAAGAACAGAGTAGAAAGATGACAAAGGAATCACACATAAAAATATCTATCTTGAACAACATAAAGGAGACTGTCATTTTTGTGAGGTAAAAATTGGGGGATTTATCCCAATCTTTAAAATAGTAAGTACAGCTCTCTATTTTAGCAGATATCTCAATTTACAATGCTACAAAAAAGGTGGCATTTGAGAATTCAACACAATTCTCTGAGGTAGATTGGACATATATCCAAGCTAGAATCACTTCATGACTTCATTGATGATCTATATGTGAAATAGTTGGACACAAATTTCAAAGTACAACATACTACTGTTGCTATTCACTGTTTTGCAGCTCTTCTTTAAGACCAGACTGGAGAACAGGGGTGGGGAACGTCTGGCCCTCAGGCTGCATAAGCCCCGCAAAATCATTTGGTCTGGCCCTGCCAAGGCATTAGGGGTGAGTTCATTAAATGTTTGGCTAAATATAGCAGGCTAATTTAAAAATATATATATATTTTTATTGATTTCAGAGAGGAAGGAAAAAGGAGAGAGAGAAACATCAATGATGAGAGAGAATCATTGATCGGCTGCTTCCTGCATGCCCCCCACTGAGGACCAAGGCCACAACCCAGGCATGTACCCTTGACCTGAATCGAACCCGGGACCCTTCAGTCCACAGGCCGACGCTCTATCCACTGAGCCAAACCAGCTAGGGCTAGCAGGCTAATTTTTAAGCTGATAATTTTGTATGGCCTGCGGGTGATGCTATAAATATCCAAATGGCCCCTTAGCAAAACAAACTAAGTTCTTCACTCCTGCTCTAGAAGGATAAAAAGACTGATAGATTTCTTGCAATAATCCAAAAGGGGTGGGAAGAAATGAGTGGCCACAAATAAAGCTAAAATTCAGTATACCTACCCTAAATTAAAGTCTTATTTGTTCAAGGCATTAAAAGAGGGAGGTAAAAAAAAAAAAAAAAAAAAAAAAAAAAAAGAGGGAAGTAAGCTTAAGGTTAAATATTTTTTTAAGACTTAATTAATGAATTATTTGGGAATAGAAAGTGTTATAGAGCCTTTGGATACAGACTACTGTATGAAAACACCATTAAGATTAAAAAAAATTTAAGTACCAGAATTATTGCTTTGAATTTTTTCCCCTTAAAAATAAAAAGTCACCTATATTATCTATTTTGAGTCCTTGATGCTAGGTTTTAGAAATACAAAGATGGTTTCTGACTTCATGGAACTCCAAGTCTTGAACTAAGAAAAACAGACATTATCTGTAATTGGTGAGATATCCTATGTAATAAAAGGCTAATATGCAAATCAACTGAATGGCAGAACAACTGGTTGCTATGACGCGCACTGGCCACCAGGGGGCAGACGCTCAACGCAGGAGCTGCCCCCTGGTGGTCAGTGTGCTCCCATGGGGGAGTGTCGCCCAGCCAGAAGTGGGGCTCACAGCTGGTAAGCCCAGCGGAGGTGGTGGGAGCCTCTCCTGCCTCCACGACAGTGCTAAGGACATCCTCCGCAGCAGCACTAAGGACATCCCCTGAGGGCTCCTGGACTTCGAAGGCGCAGGCCAAGCTCAGGGACCTATCCCCCCACCCCCTGCACCAATTTCATGCACAGGGCCTCTAGTATGCTGTTAAGAAGAAATGATAGAGGAAAATGTACGCAGGAGCTTGTTACTAGTAGGTAGATTAGAGAGAGGTATGGCTGGGTAGAGGGGTTCTTAGGAAGCAGCAGATATATGAAAATGCCTACTTCAAGAGCCTTTCACCAAAAATAAAGACAGAATAAAACACTTCGGGTAGAAAAAAAACACTCAGAAAATCTTAATTAAAAAAAAAGGAAATCTTAATTCACACATCTATGCTTTCTAAATCAAACATTTAAGATTGAATATATCAATTCTGCCTTACTGGAGATCTAGCTCTTCAATTTTCCCTGGGATGGGGGGTGAGGGGAAAGTGTTCAGGTAGAGGGAATGGCATGGAGAAAGCACATAAGTGGGAACACTTGGCATATTCAAGAATCTGAAAGAGGTGCCTAGTTTAATGCCTAGACTATAGCTGGCACTCAGTAAATGCTTATTCACTAAGACCAAATGAGGACCTGATATGTCAGAAATGCTTTCTCAGGCTTTTAAAAATCACTTTGTTGCCTGGCTGGTGTAGCTCCATCGTTGAGCATCAACCGATGAACCAGGAGGTCCAGATTCAATTCCTGGTTGCTGGGGTTGCAAGCTTGATCCCCAATCGGGGGCATGCAGGAAGCAGCTGATCAATGATTCTCTCTCCCTCCCCCTTCCTCTCTAAAATCAATAAAAAATAGTTTAAAAAATCAGTTTGTTTTCATTGAGAGGCCATAATTCATAATATCCCTTACTTTCTTATTCTTTCCTCACTTTCCAGTCATGCCTCCCACAGATGCATACTGGGTTATGTCCTTTACTCAGTCTATCCAGTCCTACCCTGGAGACATACAAGAGTCACTCTTGGGGTGTTTTTCCCTTATATACAGACACACACACTCAACTGCAAATGTCCAACTCTATGCCTTTAAATGCAGCACAATTATTTCACTGGGTAGTGAGTCAGCGGAGCACTCTATGGGTGAGTCCAGGCCCCATGGGTCATGAAAACCTTTGACTGTAAAGCCACTGGAGTAATTATTGAAATACATTCCAGCCGAAACCGGTTTGGCTCGGTGGATGGAGCGTCGGCCTGCGGACTGAGGGGTCCCAGGTTCGGTTCCGGTCAAGGGCACGTGCCTTGGTTGCGGGCACGTGCCTTGGTTGCGGGCACATCCCCAGTGGGGGGTGTGCAGGAGGCAGCTGGTCGATGTTTCTCTCTCATCGATGTTTCTGACTCTCTATCCCTTTCCCTTCCTCTCTGTAAAATATCAATAAAATACATTAAAAAAAAAATGAAATACATTCCATCACAATTCTACCTCCTCTGCAGAGCCTGTGCTTACCTGCGTTTCTATAATTAGGAGAATGACCCAGGGCAAGGCAATCCTCTGGGCCTTGATATTACCTGGAAAGCAGGTAGTATAATACTCACTGCTTTGCCATGCTCACAGGGCTGTTGTGAGGATTAAATGCAAGAATGGCTGGGGAAAATCTAATAATGACAGCCTACATTTATTTTATTTTCTATCATATATAATGATAGCCAGACACACTGTGCTAAAGCATGAGGACAATCTAAATACCCCCGTCTGAGAGAGAAGGGACCTGGAGCTGAGAGAGCATGTATGAACATTGCCTTTGATCTAATTGCTGAGCAGCGCTGCCTGTACTACACAGCGAGCAACCCATACCCCGCCCTAGGGAGGCGGAAGGGTGGCGAGGCTAAAAGGCCCCGACTCCTTAGACTTGCTTCACCGCCAACTGTGTGTGTGATCTTAGGCAAGTAAGTACCTTAACCTCTCGGGGGCTCAGCCTCTCACCTGCGGAAAGGAGATCACAGAAGGTGTTCAAGGGGTGGTAGCGAGAACTCAGTGAGATGACATACTTAAAGCACTGGGCAGTAATGTCTTGGCACACAATTCACTTTAGCTTTTATCATTATAGTATTAATTTTTAATACATATAAGGGCAGTGCCAGGAAGTTTGTAGAGTTTGGCGGGGTGGGGGGAAGTCTGGTCTGGAGTCTAAGGATCTCTGAGGAACTTGTGACCTTGGACAAACTGCTCCTTTTCCGAACTTCACTTTCCCGCCTCAAATAAAAAAATGGACGGAATGATCTATACTCGCCCTTCCAATTTCGCACTCGGCGGCGCCCGGTTGGGCGGCGACCCTTCTGGGTGGGGAAACTCCCACCGCCCCACAGGGAAGGGTAGGGGCGGAGCCGGGGTGGGGCCTGGCGCGGGTGGGATCCGGCAGCCCACCTGCCGCCGCTCACCTCTAGGCTGTAGTTGCCCCGGATGGCGGTGAAGTCGTCCAGGGCTTCGGCCGCGCTCCCCTCGTCCAGGTTCAGCTCCTGGCACAAGGCCTGCAGCGCCTCCCCGGCCGCGGCGACCACCGCCGCCCCCTCGGCGTGGGACTCGTCTTCCAACATTTTCGCAGGCCCTACGGGCGGCACGATCACAAACCCCCTCTCTTTTCTCCCTTCTGGGCGCGCTACCCACAACCACCTGCGCCAAAGCGCGCGAAAATCGCAGCTTCAGAGCGGCGTCTCTTCGATGGTCTGCATCCGCGTTTCTCCTCAAAGAAGTCCGTTTCTCCTCCAGGGCTCCAAGCGGCCCCTCTTTGGAAATATGATAAAAAGACGGACTTCGGGTCCTGAAAAAAACCTGGACTTGGCTCTTGGCGGGCAACGGTGGGCACAGCGGACTGGACAAATTGGAAGCGGAGGGATCAGCACTTTTGCGCGCAGAGTCTGCTGGGAGTTGTAGTCCATATACTGCCCAGAAGCCGGCGGCGACGCCCTTGTCTCAGCGGATCTTTGGCCTGGGTGTGGCTGCGCTGTCTATTGCGAGGTGGCCTCGTTCACCTTAGGGAGAAGGCTCCTCTGTCTCGCCTACGCATGGGACTGGTGTGTCACTGCTCCCCGGCGCCAAACATAATCTGAGACTTGTCCCTTGAGTTAGGAGATGGTGGAGGGAACAGAAAAAAGCGGTCCCTTGACAGCGGGCCGGGGGGATGGGGAGGGATGGGATGGAGTGGGGAGGAAGACCTTGTTGGACTCTCCTCAGTGTCTCCTGCGCCAAGTGAGTGAGTGTGCCTTTTTAATGACTGAATTGTTGGTGAAGCAAGGATATTAGGGAACACCGCCCCATATCTTCTTGATCACTAAACAAGGCTTGATCTGGATTCAGAGAAATGCAGTAAGGGGGCCTCTTCAGCTTCCTGGACCCTGGGAACTCATTCTAGGCTGAGGAATGCCTGAGCATAAACCTGAAAGCATGGAACTGGCATCAAAACTTACCTTCTGCTCGACTGAAACCCCTGCTTCAGGAAGAACCAGAGTGATCTTTTAAAAGGTAAATCAGAGCAGCTGTCGCCAGCCTTTCGGACCTCACGGACCCCCAGTGGTCCGCGGTCCACGGTTTGGCGACCACATGTCATTCCTTCACTACAAATCCTTCCTCTTGCCTTTAAAATAGTATCCAAACTCCTTTCCATGGCTTACAAGGCCCCTTGTGATCAGGCCCCACCCTATTTAGGGCATTGCTCTCTCACTCCTACCCCCCAGCCTCATTGCTTCGTTTTGGAAACTCCAAAATGCCAAGCTACCAAGCTAGTTCTTGCTTCAAGGCCTTTGCTACATGCTGATCAAATGACCTCAAACACTCTGCACCAGATCTTTGCTTGTTTGGCTCCTCACCATTCAAGTTCAATGAAATGTTGCCTTCTTGGGCCATCCCTGAGCACTGCATCTAAAATAACTGATTTCACCCTCCACCCCATTTGTCTTCACAGCACCTTATCACTATCTGAAATTGTCTTATTTGTTTATTCACTGGCTCTTTCTACTAAAATGTGAGTTGCATGAGAGCATGGGCCTTCCTTTCATGTTCACTATATTCCAAAGTTTAGATTAGTGTCTGGTTCATAGTTGGTACTCAGCACATACTTAGCCTGGTGTGTTTGAAAAATTACCAAGTGTCCATTGTTGCTTGGATGAGGGAAGGAGTCACCAGAGATGAAAATGGAAGACAGGTCAAAGCAGATTGTAAAGCACCTCAGATGCCTCACTGAAAGCCTGGATATTCTCAGTGGGGGTTTTAATGAAAGGAGGTGACAAATGATGAGGATGTGTTTTGGACAGGTTTCTCTGGCTGCATTGTGACATCCGGACTGGATGAAGCTGGTAGAGGACCGGTCCACCATAGGAAGGAGTCAGCCTGGAGAGAGGTCTCTGGCCTGGAACTGAAGGGGGCACTGCTAAAGAGGGATGAGTCATTCCCCAATAGCAAGTTTCCATGTGGGCCAAGCGGGTGAAAGGTGATGCTGCTAACTAGAATCCAAGTACAAGCAGAAGGACCAGATCAGTTCTCAAACTGTTGTGTTTGGGATGCTTGCAGAAGTTTAAGAGGAGGCTACTGAACCCTGGGAGATGGCCCTTTGGGACTTGGGAACCAGCTGCAAGCTAGGTCTCAAATGAGTAAAAACTCAAACTGCCCCCAAAAACTCAAACTCAAACTGAACTTTCCATGTGGTACTTCCTACTCTGCTTCCTTCTAGAAGCTACTGCTGCAGCTGTCTTCAGGATCATCTCATTATTCTCTTGGCACATTGTGTCTGCACAGAGACTCTTCCCATGAGTTTTTACTTACTTGGAGGATTGCTTATGATATGGCACTTATCTCTAGTGCCAATGGGTCTGTAACAGGGCTTATCATCCCTCCTCCTAACTTCCTTTCCTGTCAGCAAAGAAATGCCACGATTAGTGGAAGTGAGATGGATGAAAGTAATCTTGTAGTGGCTCATTTGTTTTCTAATAAGACTACTGTGCTTATTTAAGAGAGAGCTCCATTACCCACTGTAAGAGACTTAGTGCTTTCTGGCTCTAGAGAGGAGCCCCCACCTACCTCTCAGGGCAGAAGCCAGGACTCCTTGCAGACCCTGAAACAGAGCTCATAACTCTGACCTCCAATAGTTACTCTGAGAGAAAGTAGACTGTGCACTATTTATTATAGTCTTCAAAACCCAAAAGTTTAAATAAAGTTTGGTTTTAAAACAAAAAAGAGAGAGCTCCAGGAATGGGAACACAGCCAGGACATGAGGATTTGAGAATATTCATGCAGTACCTGAAGCTAAAGAAGGAGATTCATAGCAGGGAGTGTGTTGGTATGAGAAGAGACTTTAGAAAACCCAACACTTCAGAGATGGTCAGAATTTGGGGAGTGAATGAAACAACAACAACAACAACAAAAAACTGACCAGAAAGGTATAAAAAACAAAGATCAAATATCTCAGAGGCCAGGAAAGAAGTATTCCACAGAGTCCAGCAGAAAATTCAAATAAGATGAAGAATTCAATGGCCTTATATATTAGCATTCATATATTTGTTTTGTTTTTAAGTGAGCCAGCTGGGCTGCATAGGCTCAAGAAACAAGTTACAGAGGCAGAAGAAGGGCCCTTGGAGCTTGGGAGAGAGAAGGGCAAAGGTAACATGCCTGGGGGGAAGAAAGAGGGGAAAGGAAAGACACAGGAGTGCTCCCAAGAGGGAGGAGCACTCATGCTTTAGTGACCTCTGCCAGAGCAGTTCTCTAGCACAGTGGGTGTGGAAGCCATATTACTATGGCCAAGAGGCCAATGGAAGGTCAGAAAGTTGAAGTAGGAAGTAAAAAGTTCTCTTTAAGACGTTTTGTGGAGGAGAGGCAAAATAAAGAATATTTTCTAGGATAGGGGAAACCCAAGCATGTGAATAATCATGGACAGAAACAGGTAGAGAAAGTCTAAAGATAAAAACAGAAAGTGAGAGATCATTGATGTGGCCAGGCCCTGGAAAAGGTGGTCAAGCTGGGAATTCAGAGCCTGGCCTTCCTCTTCATAGCTCCTATCTAGATTCAGCAGACCTGCCAGGTGCTCTACTGAGTAGAAAATAGAGCCACTTGCAGTAGAATGGAAACGGTTGGAACAATTGAGAAATATCACTAGGTCTGTCAACTGTAACCTCGTGGTTGGAATGTTTGAGGAAAAATGGAGTAAAAGTAAGTCTTCCTCAAGGAATCCTGGCTTTCATAGCTGGTCATGGACAAGATAACAAGAGCCAAGAAGCCTTAAGTTTTTTGCCTTTGCCATAATTAACCAATCTCTTTCCCCCGCCCTGATTTGAACTGTAGAGGGTAATTCTGGCCTTAAAAAGAAAACAAGATAACAGTTAACTCTCAGAAATGATAAATCCAACAAAACCAGGGATTCATTGCCCCATTTTTCATCTTTTTAGTAGTTTGGTTTTCAGTGAATTGTAGCATATGTACCATAGCCCATTTCTTTTTTACTATTAGATTCGATTCTCCTGATTCTTTTCCTAATTTATGCATATTAACTCTTGAAAAACCTTAATTTCTTCATTCTATGTGCAAGATACTGATTCTTCCTTTACTGTGACTTTCAGATCATCCAGACTTGAACTGAGGGGCATTGCCAGCTTGAAAATGATCCAAGAACAAAAGAAACATCTCTCAAAGGTCATCCATCAAACAAAAACTGAGAAACACCATTCTTTTTTTTTTTCTTCAGGGTTAAATCTGGACTGTCAATAAGTCATATCCTGTCCGTGTAAAGCCTTTCATTTTCATCTATCTCTTGATTCACCTGATTTGTCACTTTACATCCAATCAAGCACTCACTTCTATGACTTTTCTTTTTGCTATGTTGTAATTCTCATACTGTCCTGAGTTGAATTATTAGGAAGTACGGACCCTGGAAATGAGGCCAAAATAAAAGGGAAATACTCTTCAGTATTATATGAAATAAAGCAGATTTAAGCAGTACTCTTTTCCTCCCCTATTTTGGATGGTAACTAAACTGTCATTGGTTTTCAATAAACAGTACTGCCATATTCAACAGAAAACCTAGCCCATGGCTGTCCTTTGTAGTCACTGAATCCCCTGCTCCTTTATTCTCTACCTAATCACAAAAGGATTCCTCCACCAGGTTTCTAGTTGTCTCAACATTTTATATTTTTCTCTTCCAATACATTTTATATTTAGTTACTAGTCTAGTGTTTATACCATGTCACTTTCTTTCTCAGTACTTCACAGCTTCACTGTTATCATTTGAATCAAATGTAGGCAGTATTGAGGACATATCCATCAGACCCAGCCTCATCTGAATGTTTTTTTTCTTTTTAAATCCCTTTACCCAATGCTCACCCTACTTTTTATCAGGGTTTTAAATTTTTTTCTTAATATCCAGTGGCATGTCCATTTAACTCTATATTGAGCTTTTTTGAATAGAAAATGAAGTATGAGTAGTAAAATACTTATTCTGCCTTCATTTCTGATCCAGATACATCATGAAGGTTGTTTCTATTCTGATCCCATTGTGTGATAGCTTCTATGATTCGCCTCCTAGTTATGGTTTAATATTTCAGAGTTCTCCAGAGTATGTGTCCAAAGCCTGATTAAGACTTTTAGAAGCTTCAAGACTAAAAGATTATATGGACATTCTCCCAAATATCATTCAAAATATAAACAATTCTAAACCACAAAGTAAGTGTAAGAAAGTATAACTAAGTTCTGATTATTTGTCTCAAAATGGTTATTTCATTTTGAAATACTTTCAAAAACATTTTTTGTTCTCCAGCTTTGCTATGCGCTTTAAGTAGATGTTTGATCAGCACACGCCCCTCTTGGGAAAAAACTGCTCCCTAATCATCTAACTGTCCAAAAAAAGCAGTTGAGAGTTGTGGGGGAGGGGCAAGTCCTGATCTCATCATTCTAGTAAGAAGTTGTTCCTCAAGGAAAAACTGAAGTGGTGATCCTTAAGCTGGGTCCCTATAGGAAAAGTAGTGCCAGCCCTACTCACAAGGACAATTAAGTGATTTTTTGTATCTCCTTTAGACTTTGGATTTAGACTTTGGATAAAGAACTGAAAGACTGAAAACACCAATTTTAACTTAAAACTGTTCATTTTAAGGCCTTTAGCTATCAAAATCTAGAGTGACCAGGGCATTCTTTGGTCACAAGAAGATATTTCAGAATAGCAATAGCATTTTTTAAAAAATTGATTTTAGAGAAGGAAGAGAAAGAGAAATAGCAATTTGTCATTCCACTTTTTGTAATTTATTTTTCTCTCTATATTTTTTTAATTTCTTTTTTAATATATTTGTTATCTTTTTTATCTTTTTATTCTGTTTTCTTACTTTTATACAAAAAATTGTATTGATTTTTAGAGAGAGAGGAAGGGAGAGAGAAAAACAGATTTGTTCCACTTATTTATGCATTCATTGGTTGCTTCTTCTATGTGACCTGAGCAAGGATGGAACCCACAACCTTGGCACATTGGGATGATGCTCCAACCAACTGAGCAACTGGCCAGGGCTTGTTCTGTTTTATTCTTGATGTTTCCTAATTACAGTTCCTGGCTAAGAGGTCAGGAATTTGTTTGTAAGGCTAGAAGGTCCTATTTTCTAGAGTAAGGTGAGCTAGCTAAAACTGAGTTGGAGGATTGTGATCGGTATATGTTAGGTTGCATTATTAATCACTCACACTAACAGTGAGTTCACCAGATCCTTTCCTAAGAGGAGAGATAGAAAAAGGACCATGGAGTTTAAAAACTGGAAGAAGGAAGGAGGTGTTGCTGGAAGGGACAGAAAGATTTTGAAACCAGACAAGGAATGGGTCTGGGCTGCCTGTCACTACTTCAGCCAATCAAGCAGAGACAGGGTTGAATTATGTATGAGCCTTTTATTTTTCAATATTGCCCGAAACATGGGAGAACAGCAGGTTATCCACAAATATCTGCTCTCTATCCCCTCCAGCCAGCCTCGCCCCCCATCGTAAGCTAGCTGCTTATTTTGGGTAGAAGGACAAAGATTATGTGGGAAGTAGGCAAAGGGAATTATAGGCATGGGTAAGTAGACAAAAGGAATAAGAAGGTATAATGCAGTGGTCAGCAAACTGCGGCTCGCGAGCCACATGCGGCTCTTTGGCCCCTTGAGTGTGGCTCTTCCACAAAATACCACTGCCTGGGCGAGTCTATTTTGAAGGAGTGGCGTTAGAAGAAGTTTAAGTTTAAAAAATTTGGCTCTCAAAAGAAATTTCAATCGTTGTACTGTTGATATTTGGCTCTGTTGACTAATGAGTTTGCCGACCACTGGATAATGATTACCTGTTACAGGAAATGTGAGCTGGGGTTGCAAATGGCGGGCTTCCCTCCAGGACTCCATTGTTTTGGCAATAAGGTTGTTAATCTTTCCATGATGACAGGCAGTTCTCTGATAAGGAGAATGGACCACGTTTGGAGGTTAACTCCCAGGTCCCAGCCAGGTCAGACTGTGCTTTCTTTAATCAGAACAAAACAATCATGGTTAACAGAGCATGATTAATATTTCTTGTTAACTATAGCTAGTCCTCACTATTTCTCTCTCTGCCCTAACAATTTGACTTATTTTACACTTGTACCTAGTACAGTTTTATTTGCCAGGGTTGATGCCTGAGAGATTCTTTCCTCACCCAATCCCATCTTTTACTTACATGATAGTTGAATCTTTCAATAAAAGAAAAAACAAATTTCTTATAAAAATAGGTATCGCCCTGACCAGTTTGGCTCAGTGGATAGAGCATCGGCCTGTGGACTGAGGGGTCCCAGGTTCGATTCCGGTTAAGGGCATGTACCTTGGTTGCAGGCACATCCCCAGTAGAAGGTGTGCAGGAGGCAGCTGATTGATGTTTCTCTCTCATCGATGTTTCTAACTATCACTCTCCCTCCCTGTAAAAAATCAATAATATATATATATATATATATATATATATATATATATATATATATATATATATATAAAGGTATCTCAGTATAAGGAGGAAAAGCAATACTTGAATTTTAAAAAGTGAAAATCTAAACTAATAAAGACAGCTGGGCCAGTAATAGATCATGAATAATACATTTTAATAGTATGTAATAAAAATAAAGCCAAAATAATATTCAAATATATTGAACTTTTATTTCAACATATTACAACAAAATTAAATGTCCAGAAATTTTTGTTTTGTATATTTAAAAAATTCCATAAAAACATAAGCCTATCTCTGAGGAAAATAATGGAGATATTTGGAATAAACAGACTTGGTAATAGAATCACTATTAAGTACTTCTTCAGCTCTTCCCAAACTGCTGAGGTAGTTCAGTACAGAGCAGTCCTCTCTGTCTCTTAATGGATGCTTCTCTCTGTGAATTTTAACACAATAAAACAAATAAGATATGCATTGTTGTGCTTGCTCCTCCCTGTTATTATTACTCAGAAAATAAAAATCTGCCTGGAGGGAAAGGGACTCCAGTGTAAATATGAGTAGAGTGAAAAGATTCATTCAACCTCTTATATGTCACTGGAGATTTACTAGTAAACTGCATCCTAAACCTAGAGGTCTGTTTTTTTGCTGTGAGACAAAGACCATGAAGTTAACCAAAGACTCAAAAAAAAATTCCTCAAGAATAACCACCACTTTTTGTTCTAACTCCATTTTCCTCAGTGTATGATGTGCATTCTATCCCATTAAAAAATAAAATGAGGTATGCTAACTCTTAGGAGATAGAAACATCAATGATGAGAGGGAATCATTGATTAACTGCCTTCTGCACGCCCCACACTGGGGACTGAGCCTGCAACCCAGACACGTGCCCTGACTGAGAATCGAGCTGTGACCTCCTGGTTCATAGGTCGATGCTCAACCACAGAGCCATGCCAGCCAGGCTCAATCATAATTTATAGCATTATTTGAGTATATGAATTTGGGGCACGAGTCCAGCAACTGAGATTAATTGTAGAATAAATCTACATTTATTCACATTAGAGGGAAAGACCAGATTGTAGAGGAGCAGAGCAGACCAATCAAGGATGTGGGCTTTGGAGCCAGACTACTTGAGTTTAGCATTTACTAGGTTGTGCAAGCTTGTGCAAGTACCTTTCATGTTCTGTTCCTCAGCTTCTCCATCTGCGAAATGGAGATAATACATGGAGTGGTTATGAGGATTAAAAGAGTTAATCATCTAGTATAGTTAGAGTCCGGTTCATTGTCAATATTCAATAAGCCTTAGTCATTTTTATTGGATAATCCATAAAATGGATAGTGGAGTTGCATGGAGTGGAGTGGAGTTGGGTAAGTGCTATGAGACCAAGGAGGAAGTAGCATGGGATACATGTAAGTCAAATGGGCTTGCTGCACTGAAGTTTAGCATCCAACCCTCAAGGTGGCTCTGCTTGAGGGTGAAGAGTTGTTAGTTCATCAAGCAGCCAGGGCCTGCATTTTAGCTCAAACTCCTGACTGCTAGTCTCAAACAAGACCTCTCTTAGGCAGGGATCCCCTTGAAACCACATTTGGCACGCTATCACATCCCTCAAAACATCTTACTCACCATGAATCATGAAAAAATTTGTTCCTAGCAATGTCTTGGCAGAGGGATGGGGGTGAAAGGTGATGGGGATAGGTTGGTAAAGATTCATATTGCTCACTTTAAAACAAAAACTTAATGCACTTCACCACTGGATCTGTCTATTCTTCATATGCTAGTTGCCTCATTTCCTTTTTCTTTTTCCATATTATGAGGCCTCTCCATTGCCATGAATAGTTAAGTCCTGGTTCTTTGCTTATGTTCCTCAACCAAACAAGAGCCTGGGAATTAGATCAATAGTGACCATTTCTACATGTAGCTTATCAAAGTATTGATAAATACAAATTAATCTCTTTCTCAGAAGATTTCTGTTTGTAAGAAAATTTTCTCCTAAGCAGACAGTGGGTAGCCAACAAATAGTAGAATCTGACAACAGTTGTAGAAGAGGGAATCAGAAAAATGAAAAAGGGGAAGGAGTGGAAACCATACATATTGGAATAGGTTTAGCATTACACCACTTCAGAAGTTTTTTCTTGCTTGAAGGTTTTTAAAGGAAAAGGAAAGGAAGAAAGGGTATAGGAATTTTATAAAATACATCATTGATATTAAACTATAAGAATTGGATGTTATTCTTAGATTGTTGACAAGTAGACTGAATTTTGACAAAAGAGCCAACAATAAAAACATTGCAACATTAACATTTATTTAGAATCTCTTTTGAAGCTCTCCTATATATGTTTATCAAACTGGGACTTTGTGGATGCTCTGAAATGCCTCAAAAATTCAGTACATTGTCACTCTACCTGCCAAACCAAGAACTGTGCTCTCTTACATATTCTAATTCCTTAAAAGTCTTGACAGCAAATAATATATTCTGAGGTAATTAAATGGGTGGAGGCAGCTTTTTTTAAGTCTGAGGGGGGAAAAAGGAGCACTAGTTGCTTCTGTGGTTTCTGAAAGGATTATTTTTTACCTGATGTTGCTTGCCTTGCATTTCTAGGAAGGAAGACAACACATGAGCTTCCTCAATCCGCATACTGTCTGCTCAGGTTCTGGTTCAGCTCCCACCTTCTGGATTTGGAATAAGGCTTGAGAGACGATGATGTGCAGAGAGGGCTCAGGGTCATGCAGCAGCTGTCTCAGATCTAAGTGCAAGAAAACCCAGGTGGGAGGTGAAGAGCATTGTAAGTGGTCCAGACACCAAACAGCCAACATGCCTACAGCAGCTGACATGAAGGGCTAACATTTTTCCATACCTCTAGCTGAAAGTTTGTAGATCAATTCCAGTTTTGACCTATAAAACTTACTCATTTTTGGGTTGCCAAATATTTTTCTCCTTTACACTAATCACACTGCCAACTAGTCTACATAAAGTCAGATTATCTGGACCCCTTAACTTTTGTCTCATACTATTTTTTTTAATTTTTTAAAATATATTTTATTGATTTTTTACAGAGAGGAAGGGAGAGGGAGAGAGAGTTAGAAACATCGATGAGAGAGAAACATCAATCAGCTTCCTCCTGCACACCCCCCACTGGTGTTGTGCCCACAACCAAGGTACATGCCCTTGACTGGAATTGAACCTGGGACCCTTGAGTCTGCAGGCCGACGCTCTATCCACTGAGCCAAACCGGTTAGGGCCGTCTATTACTATTAATTTCTAAGTTCCTGTTGGTCCTAGAGGTTTCTCTTAAATCATTATTCCCTTTTTTTTTTTTTTTAACAATATTTTTCACAGCTTCATATGATTGTACAATATGGATATTCTAGAATTAACTTGTTTCTAATCTTGATGTTTCCCATTTTTGCTTAAGTAACACTGAAATGAACATTCCTATAATGATTTCTGCTTATTTTCACAGGTTAAATTTATCAACGGGGATTTATAAGTGAAAGTATGTGCTTATTTAAAGGGTTTTGATACATATTACCAAACTTACCTATAAAAAAGTTGTATCAATTTATACTCATACCAGCACAGTGTATGATAATGTGTTTTCTCTTTACTCACCAATGTTGAGATTTAATTAATAATCTTTGCCATGTTGACAAAAAAATACATTCTGGTATCTCATCATTTTGTTTTATAAACTTTACTAGTAATATTGAATATTTTTATATATTTGTTGGCCATTTCTCTCCTATGAATTGCTTATTCATATTGTTTGCCACTTTTCTTTTGAGAAGGTACTGATTTGTTTTAAGGATATTAACCCTTTATTATATGGCAAATATATCTCCCATATCATTGTTCATTTTTCAGTTTTATCTGTTACTTTAAATTTTTTAAAAAGTTGTTTCCATCACTATTTATCCCCTTATACCCTTTCTGTTACTTTTTGTTTCAAAGGTGGTATTTAAAAAGTTTACATAGACAAATCTATCATTCTTTTACTTTATGGATCTATGTTTGTATATTAGAAAAGGTTATTCTCTTTTTAAAATTTTTTTATTTATTGATTTGAGAGAGAGAGAGAGAGAGAGAGAGAGAGAGAGAGACACTGATTTGCTGTTCCACTTATTTATGCATTCACTGGTTGATTCTTGTACATGTCTTGACCAGGGATCAAACCCACAACCTTGGCATATCAGGACCATGCCCTAACCAACTGAGCTACCCAGCCAATTTCTAACTCTCCAAGGTCTCAAAAATGCTCAAGACCTTTTCATAACTAGGAGCTTTTTGTTTTTAAGTACCATTTTAGCCTTTAAATTCGTCATGTTGATTTCTAAAATGGAATATTTGACTAGGTTTTAGTTTCTTTCAGTTGCTGCATTAAGATCTGTCTACATGTTCCACAGAACACATGAGGAAACAGGCATCTATTTTGGAATCCAAAGGAATTGAAACTTATTTTGTCATGAAATTAATTTTAATTGTTATTTTTAATTTTTGACATTTTTGTTTAAATTTGCTTAAAACTGCCTGTGGTAAATGATATAAGCTTATTCAAAAAGAGTGCTAGGGTGTTCTACCCTATTTCTAAAACAGATTAGCCACTGTTAGGGAGGGAATAGTGTGGGGTTATTCCATTAGGTTGAGATTGCTGATATTGGACTGTTTTTGCCCTACAAAATGGCAAATTTATATAGTTCATCCTCATGTATATCTATATATATACTTATATACAAATTTAGATTTTCTATATAAATAACTTTAGAATAGAAAAGCAACTTTGATTCTTCAGTGTTTTAGATTAGAACATAATTTGCTTTTAATTGAATATAATCAACCATGTAGAATCCTACCTCATAGAATAAAATAATCTACATGACCTTCCTATTTTTTTGCTTCTGTGATAACTGTGAAGAAGTAAGAGACCTTAGAGAAAAGTGGCATGACCTTTCCTAAATAAGCTTTAGCTTCTGGCTATTTTACCAGTTCTATATATTTTTATTTTTTGTTAATCCTCACCTGAGGACATTTTTCCCATTGATGTTTCAGAGAGAATGGGGGAGAGACAGAGAAAAACATTCATGTAAAAGAGACACATCCATTGGTTGCCTCCCACACGTGCCCCTACCAGATGGAGCCTGAAACCTAGGTATGTGCCCTTGACTGGAATCAAACCTGAGACCCTTCATTTCGTGGGCCAATGCTCTAACCATTGAGAAAACCAACTAATTAGGGCTCTACTAATATGTTTTTATTTTAAAAGCAGTGAATTATCCAGGATTTTAATTTGGTTATCAAAGTATATCCTTTGGGGTTGTGAGAGTTAGCAATGGCATTTTTAAATTATAGTCCCACTGGAGGCCCGGTGCACAAAATTCGTGCAAGGCGGGGAGGGGTGTCCCTCAGCCCAGCCTGCACCCTCTCCAATCTGGGACCCCTCGAGGGATGTCCAGCTGCCCATTTAGGCCCGATCCCAGTGGGCCAGACATCCCTCTCACAATCCAGGACTGTTGGCTCCCAACTGCTCGCCTGCTTGTCTTCCTGATTGCCCCTAACCGCTTCTGCCTGCCAGACTGATCACCCACTAACCACTCCCTTGCCAGCCTGATTGATGCCTAACTGCTCCCCTGCCAGCCTGTTTGCCCCTAACTGTGTTCCCCTGCAGACCTGGTCACCCCTAACTGCCCTCCCCTGCAGGCCTGGTACCCCTCAACTGCTCTCCCCTGCAGGCCTGGGTCCCCCTCAACTGCCTTTCCCTGCAGATCCAGTCACCCCCAACTTCCCTCCTCTGTCGGCCAGGTCACCCTTAACTGCCCTCCCCAGCAGGCTTGATCGCCCCCAACTGCCCTCCCTTGCAGGCCTGGTTCCTCCCAACTGCCCTCCCCTGCTGGCCATCTTGTGTCCACATGGGGGCAGGATCTTTGACCACATGGGGGCAGCCATCTTGTGTGTTCAAGTGATGGTCAATCTGCATATTACTCTTTTATTAGATAGGATGCCCTAACTGGTTTGGCTCAGTGGATAGAGTGTTGGCCTGTGGACTGAGGGGCCCTGGGTTCGATTCCGGTCTAGGGTATGTGCCTTGGTTGCAGGCACATTCCCAGTGGGGAGTGTGCAGGAGGCAGCTGATCGATGTTTCTCTCTCATCGATGTTTCTAGCTCTCTATCCCTCTCCCTTCCTCTCTGTAAGAAATTCAATAAAATGTATTTTAAAAAATAATAAAAAAATAAATTATAGGCCTACTTCTTAAGTGGGAATAAATAATACTTTGAGTGTTAAATCCTCAAAACTGTACAATTATAGACATTTATTCACTAACAATTCAGAAAAACATTTGCATGATGGTTGCCTAAAATGACTATAAACATCTTTATTATCAAGTCCTACCACCTTACAGGACAACTGCTTATAGAAAATAGTGCTGCAATCATCTTGTGAGGTACTTGTGAGGTGTCATCATAATTTACTAAGATAGTGTTTCTATTTAATGTCTTATTTCCTGACAAAGTTCAGGACCTGTCGCTGAGACAATTCATCAAAGCTGGTTCCCAGACAAATAAGGTCATGTTCTTTCCTAAAGAGGGGATTGGGCTGGGGTGAAACTGTCATTCATCTGAAATCTCCAAGGGCTTCCACTTACCACAAGTCAGGCTTTCTAGTTCTCAGTCTCAGCTCTACCACAGTGCCTGCCCAGTCACTGCTGCAGATACCTTCCAAAAGATGGGGCACCCCAAACCCCAGTGTGTTATTACTTACCATCCTCTATCCATTTAGTACCCTTCGTTTTGAGCTCATTGTGATCCAAGTACTTTGAAAAGATCCCTAAATGCAGAATAAAGTCAGTGAGTCTGTGATCTGGCTTTGGCTTTAAGCAGCTGGCAGAATTGTCTTTTGATAATTAGATTCTAAAAACTGGATTTACAACTACTTGATAATTACCGATCGATAACATAGCCCCTTTGTCCAAAGAAATATTTTCAAGGTCTTCATAAAGAATGGGGATATTCAACAACACAATTTGGGAAAGTTCAGGATAGACGTTACTGTAGTAATTAAATGATTTTCTTTGTACCGACAAACAAGACGGCTGCTCTTCTGATAGGAAGTTTTGCATTCTTGGAGAACGTCAAAGCTTGGGCTAGGATGTTAACTTTCTCCTGGCATTTTTTTCCCTAAGTGGGGGAAAAAGTAAGAATATAAAGGAGTAAAGTAGCAGCACTATTTTTATCAGCCTCACTGTAATTTCCATAGTCAGGAACTAGGTCAGATATACATATACTAGAGGCCCGGTACACAAAATTCGTGCACGGGGGCGGGGGGTGTCCCTCAGCCCAGCCTGTACCATCTCCAATCTGGGACCCCTTGAGGGATGCCCAACTGCCCTCTCACAATCCAGGACTTCTGGCTCCCAACTGCTTGCCTGCCTGCCTGCCTGCCTGATTGCCCCAACCACTTCTGCCTGCCAGCCTGATCATCCCCTAACCAATCCCCTGCCAGCCTGATCGACGCTTAACTGCACCCTTGCCGGCCTGATTGTCTGTAACTGCTCTCCCCTGCCAGTCTGGTCGCCCCCAACTTCCCTCCCCCAACTGCCCTCCCCTGCTGGCCTGGTCACCCCTAACTGCCCTCCCCTGCAGGCCTGATTGCGCCCAGCTGCCCTCCCTTGCAGGCCTGGTCCCTCCCTACAGATCCAGTCACCCTGCTAGCCTCATCGCTCACAACTGCCCTCCCCTGCTGGCCATCTTGTGGTGGCTATCTTGTGTCCACATGGGGATGACCATCTTTGACCACATGGGGGCAACCATCTTGTGTGTTGGAGTGATGGTCGATTTGCATATTATCCTTTTATTATATAGGATAGTACAGTACTTGAAATAACTACAGTTGCTCAATAAATAATATGCCACAACAATCCCCTAGACCAGGGGTGGGGAACATCTGGCTGTATATTTGGTCTGGCCCTGCCAAGGCAACCACGGGTGGGACTCAAAATTCAATAAATCTAGGAGCTTTTTTCATAGCAACATAATTTTTCAGTTGTATGGCTTGCGAATGACATTATATTCAAATGGCCCTTGGCAGAAAAAGAGGTTCCCCACCCCTGCCCTAGACAGAGTTAAATCCTCTGAGTACACCTTGCTCACACCCACTCATGTGCATGTTGTGCCTGTAATGCCTCTAAATCTATCATTTCTCTGTATCTAAGTCTTCTCTGTTCTCTACACTCCACCTTGAGTTCTCTCTCCCTATGAGCTCTTCCCTGACAGCTCCTGCCTTCCTGACCTAACTCTACTCAGCATTTGCAGGTACTCCTCTCTTGGGACATATTTTCCACCTTGAGTTTCTATTTAATATCACAAAGAGGTTTTATCTTTTACTAGCTTGCAAGTTCCCCTTAGGAAGTTTTAATCCTTGGCACATTTCTGGGTTCTCTAGGGTCTGTTGCACATTGGACGTGTTATGCTTATTGGATGAGTGAGTTCACTTCTCAGTGGATCTCTTACAAGAATAGGTATCTTGGGGATTGGAGAAGAACAGGAATTGGTTCTCATAGGACTTATGATTTAACATAGATAATCTGTAGTCTTATCCACTGAGAGCACTGAATTTCCTGCTGTAAATACTATCTTCAGTGCTTGCTAGCCCTGTAAGTCCAATCAGGGAAGCCCTTGCTGGGACCTAAACAGATTACTCATATGGAAGATCTCTGGGAATAGTCAGTCCTAGGGTCTTTTTTTTTAAAATCCTCACCCGAGGATATGTTTTTTATTAATTTTTTTTTATAAAGAGAGAGAGAGAAAAATCAATGTGAGAGAGAAACATTGATTGGTTGCCTCCTGTATGCACCCGGCTAGGTAACGAACCTGCAACCTAGGTATGTGCCCTGACAGGGAATTGAGCCCACAACATTTTGGTGCAAGGGACAACGCTCCAACCAAATGAGCCACCTGGCCAGGACAAGTCCTAAGGTCTTCATTAGGACCCCAGTGGTTCTACAGTCAGTTGTCTAGAAAAAAAAAAAAGAAAAAAAAAGACAGCCTCCTTAGGCTGTTCTGGCTTAAGCCTACCCCTAAAATTGTCAAGTTTGTGGGGAGAAAGGATGCTAGCAGGGTTCTGGCAGAGCCAGTGGCATGCTGTCATCATGCTGCATGGCCTACAACAATATGGCAGCCTTGCTTGGGGCTCCCTGAACATGCTCTAATGGAGGGTAAAACAATCTACCAAATCCAAGGGCAGGGTTAGAGATCATTGTAAAGGCAATACATAACTCAATTTCAGTTTACTCCACAAGTAGTTATTTGAGTATGTGCTATTAGCTTTACCCCATAGCCTAACCTGTAATAGTGGGGGTCCCAAGAATTCACCAGTCTTTTCCATTAGGAAAGGTGGTAATAGAAAGTGTATTTGTGACTCAATTGGGAGGAAACTATAGATTCACAGTACAGAACAGTTCATAGATAGAAACTTATGATTACAAAAGACATATGAGCCCAGCCGGTGTGGCTCAGTGGTTGAGCGTCGACCTATGAACCAGGAGATCACAGTTTGATTCCTGGTCAGGGCATGTGCCTGGGTTGTAGGCTCGATCCCCAGTCGGGGGCATGTAGGGGGCGGCTGATCAGTGATTCTCTCTCATCATTGATGTCTCTATCTTTCTTTCCTTTTCCCTTCCTCTCTGAAATCAATAAAAATATCTATTAAAAAAACAATATCTGGAAAAAAAGTCAGTGTTTTAAAGTTAACAAAACCATTATTTCTCACATACAAAGAATTTGCAGATTGTTTCAACTTCACTAGGGCGGATATACCAGGGATCTTTGAAGTACACTTGTTGGGGCAGCTTCCACTTAAGAAACTGGGCACATATAGTTAGGATTCGCCTGCTCTCCTGTGAAAAAGATTATCAGAGATCAGTATTTTTTAAAAAAATGCAATTTCATCTTTAATGAATTAAAATGTTTTTATTGATTTTAAAGAGGAAGGGAGAGAGAGAGACAGCGAGAGAGAGAGAGAGAGAGAGAGAGAGAGAGAGAGAGAGAGAGAGAGAACATCAATGTGAGAGAGAAACATTGATCGTCTCAGCTGCTCCCACATGCACCCCAACCAGGGATTGAGCCTGCAACCTGAGCATTTGCCATGACTGGGAACCAAACCTGTGACCCTTCAGTGCACTGGACGACATTCAACCAACTGAGCCACACCAGCCAGGGCTCAAACATTTTTTGACCTTTCCTCAAAACTGACACTAAAGTCCAATATGAAAAGCTGATAAGCTCACAATTATCCCTGTTGAAGTGAGAGGAGGGGTGGAAAGGAACCAGAGTACTGCCCTCAAACTTCCCCATAGTCCCTAAAGGAATCCATAAAACCTGTGGGGTTCTTGGGAGGATGTAGAAACCACTGATTTAAGGCAAAAGTGAGAACTATCAGGTGTAATACCCAGACCAGAGATTCAGGTAGGAGTTCCCACTACCCCATGCCCTAGAGATAGGGCTCCTACACCCACTTATTGCTCCTGTTATCACTTTTCTGTCACTGTGCACAGGAAAGTGTAGTTCCTCAGAGTCCTTGTGGGATCTCTGGCTTGGAAGGAACTCTGGAGAGTATTGATCCTTTCTTGATGCAGCTCCTTGAGCAAAATTTCAAAAGTAGGCCTCTTCTCTAGGCATTACTCTTAGAATGCCTCCCATGCACCATGGAACACCTCTGATGACTTCAAGCAAGTATTTTGTCCCAGGTCCACTAGATATTTGGGCCATTGAAATTCCTTTTGGGGACTGATGGGAATACAAATTAGTTCAGTTACTTTGTTTAGCAATTGGTAAATATCTGGTAAAGTTAAAGATATCCAGATATTCTACTTCTGGGTTTATGTCCTCAAGAAACTCTCAGACTGTAAACAAGAAAATACTGCAGCAATGTAATAATGAAAAATTGACAATCTGAATGTCTAGGAATAGGAAAATGGGACATAGGATATTCACATGGTAAAATTCTATATAGCAGTAAAAATAAATGAAGTAGAGCTATACAACAGATAAATCTTGTAAGTATAATATTAAACAAAACGGTGCTGATATATAAATGATACAACACAAAGTATTTTTACATATAAGGTTTTAAAACATGAGAAATCTTACCACAGAAATGATACAAATGAAATTCAGCACAAGACACTGGGGGTGGTGGGATGAGGGCATGCGACAGGGGGTAGGGGAGGCGGGGGGGAAGGTCAATGGGAAAAAAAATGAAATTCAGGATGATAGTTCTTATGGAAATTCAATTGGAAATAGGTGCTTAATTTCTTAGCATGAGTGGTAGATATATGGGTGTTTATTATGTTTTCTGTATTAGTGATTCCTAACCTGTATAATGTTATATCCCTCCTCTCTGCTTAGGCTAACCCACTAAGAAGCCTTAAAGAGGGGACTAGAGGTTACTCAAGGTTTGAAGGAAAATAAGCCCAGAGTGTTCACTGCCCTAGGCCTTGCCTGGGCAAGGTTAGGGGTGGGTGAGTATCAGTACCTTCATATATGTGTAATCCCTACATGGCATACTTTCTCATCACATGGTTGGGAAGCTTTGCTTTATACTTTATTGAGGTCTAAAATATTTCATATTAATGGCCACAAGGCCATAAAACTTCCCCCATAATAAGATGCTAAGGTCTACCATAATATTAAATCCTGTTTCTGAACTTGCTTTCACTTCTGTAAGGAACATAAGTAGGTGAGAGCACCAGCATTTGTCCAGAATCCTTGAAGTCTAAACCTACTTCCCTGTTTTGCTGTAACTGGTGGTTATAGTTAGTACCTTGGAATGGACTTTGGAGATGTGGGACAGTAAGTACTAAAGATGATGACATCCTACTCAGAACTTTTATGGCAGAAGCTCTGAGAAGATTAAGGAGAGGCAAATGCTTCTCCAGATTGTCAGAGAAGCTACTGTTTTTCACTTAGCCTCAATACAAGTCTTTTTGTCTCAAGGCTAAGAGGCAGTTCTTGAATGAAAGAAGAAAAGGAATATTATTAATGTTGTCAATAAAAAAAAAGTTTCTTGCCTTAGTTCAGTTGGTTACAGCATTGTCCCATACAGGGAGTGATCCCTGGTCAGGGAATGTGCAGAGGGTAGCCAATTGATGTTTCTCTCTCACATTAATGTGTTCTCTCTCTCTCTCTCTCTCTCTCTCTCTCTCTGTTTCTCAAATCAATTTTAAAAATATAAATAAAAAAAGAGTTTGTTGAATGGGGCACTATATCTTGGACTCTGTGCTAGGCTGAATTTTGGGTTGGGCTACCCACAAAGGGCCATAATTTGCTACAGAGAAATTGTAGTACTTTTTAAACAATTCACTTAGTCAAGATAATTAAAAGGTAGCCTGTACCAGAAAAAACGGGAAAAAAAAAGATGGTACCACAAAAATCCCTGCTTTCAAATATATGAACATTTATTTGCAGATCTGGCTCTGGATTTGAAGTAAAGTCCAGAAAGAAGTTGATACTACACATTACCTCAGCTACTGCATCATTTTCATCCTGAGAATACAGAAGTAGTGGGAGCAAGCTGTCCAGGACTATGTTCTCTACACCTTTCTTATCTGCATATTTCACAGACTTTACAGAGGCTCCAAAGAGGGTCATGGAGAAACAATGAACATTGCGTCTCACCTATGAAGGGAATATTCAAAGGGGAACAACTCACTGAAAGTGTTCATGCTTTACTTATAAGAGCTCTAGGTTAGTTGAAATGCCAGTCCTAACGTGAAGCTATTTAGTTGTAGGTAGCTGAAGGCAAGAAACCAAATATTTGTGGAAACAGTAAGACCTGCTGCTTTGTACTACTTGTTGTTCTCTCATTTTACAAGTGAGAAATGGTCACAGTTCCACCTGTAGTCTCACATTTGTGCCTGATACTGGTACTACCAGGTGTACCGGTTAATAATGCAGATTTTGTGATCAAAGAAAACACGATAATTTCAAGAGAAACATCAAAAGTGTTTTATTCAAAGTAATGTCCATCGCTAGCTACACATTGCCCCATCTTTCAGGTAATTTGTGGAGACCATTCCAATAGAACTTTTTTGTTTTGAGGCAAACCATTCAGTGACCCAATTTTCCACTTCTTCATATGTTTTTTGTTTTCTTTGTGTGTTTTTTTTTTTTTTTTTAGAATAAACACCTTTATTACATGAGCTAAGACAGGAGGGAAGAGGATTTATTTGCCTTTCCGGGCCTTGATTTTCCTCAAATAGAACTCCAGCTCCTTGCCCTCGAGCACATAGCCACCTGCTTGGCCACACTGGCCTGGTCTTGAAGCCATGCATGCAAGAAGCTTGCCCTGCTGGAACTGCTCCTGGAGAAGACTGCTGATTTTGGCATTCTTTTTCCTTTCATCATATTTCTTCTGAATTTTCTTTAATCGTTTTTTGTTCAAAATCTCTTCCTCTTCAGGAGTCAGCTTGGCCCCTTTCTTGCGGCCGAAGTGCTGCTCAGAAAGTGTGTATGCCAATGATTAGAACAAGTGGTAATCTGAAGGAGAAAGGTCTGGTGAATACAGCGGGTGGGTTAATACTTCCCAGGCAAGATCTTTTAACTGGTTTTGAAGTGTGTGATGGTGCGTCACCATAAAGCAAAATTACTTTGCCATGTCTTCTGGCCCATTCTGGTCGTTTCATGATCAAAGCATGGTTCAAATTGGTTATTTGTTGTTGGCAGCGATCAGTACTAATGGTTTCACCTGGTTTTAGAAGCTCATAATACACCACACCTTCTTGATCCCACCAAATGCAGAGCCTTGTCTTCTTTCAGAAGCGATTTGGCCTTGCAGTCAATGTTGATGGTTGACCTGGATCAACCCATGATTTTGTGCATTTGGGATTCTCAAAATAAATCAAATTTTCATCTCTAGTCACAATTCGATGCAAAAAAGACTTTCTTTCGTGCCGTTGAAGCAACATTTTACTGATGACTTTTCAGTTTTCCATTTGTCTTTTGTTCAGTTGATGTGGCACCCATTTTCCTTCCTTTAAAATCTTTCCCATTGCTTGTAAACAATCAGAAATTGTTTGCTGAGCAACGTTTAACCTTTCTGCAAGTTGTTTTTGAGTTTGACACGCATCTTCATCCAATAATGCTTGTAATTGTTCGTCTCCAAACTTTTTCGGTTGACCTGGACGTTCTTTGTCTTTCACATCGAAATCATCACTTTTAAAGCATTTAAACCAGTGTTCACAAGTATCTTGAGATGGAGCGTGTTCACAAGTATCTTGAGATGGAGCATGTTCACCGTAAGCTTCCCGAAGTATTCAGCAGCACTTTTCTTCAAAATAAAGTAATGAATGAAAACTTCCTGCAAATGCTCTTTTTTTGGCATGAAATTCGACATTTTTAAGCATGAAAAAAATATCTATGATGTTAACACCTTCAGAAAATTTGACATGTGAAGTTTTGAAGCTTGCTGTCAATACAACAAAAGAGCATACGTACCAAATTACATATATATCAACATATGTGTAACTCCATCTATTGAAAAAATCCGCATTATTAACCGGTACACCTGGTAAATATCCATAGCTATTTTACTGAAATTCAAAATCCCAGCCTTTGCATATTTGACTCTTCCAAGGATGTGGTTCATTGTGCTTCATGTATTTCTTTTTGAAAAATATTTATAATTTGGGATGGGGATATATATCTACCACCTTGATCCAGTCCTGATTGTTACTTGAAAGGAAAGATAATGTTTTTCCTTTTAGAAACTTCTTCCCCATCCCATGAAGCAGGGGAGTACCTTGGCAAGTCTTTATGTTTCAAGGTTTTTTAAATGTGAAAAACAGTAACACCAACCCTAGCAACATTACAGGTTACCTGGAAGGGCCTACGAGAGGAGATGTGAAAGTGCTCTGAACATAAAAAGCACTATACAAAATAGAGTGTATTTATTATTATCCCAACTTCTATTTGCTGTTATACCAATTACCTTCCCCCCAGGAAAATATCCTTCATTGTCTTACATCACCAAATAAGGAGAACACTGTCCTCATCATAGCAGCCAGGGTAGAGAAATCCATTGTTCTAACGAGCAGCAAGAGTATCTGGATGGCCAACAAAACAATCTTCTCATCAGTTTCCCACAACAGGTCTAAGATGCACGGCAACAGGCTCTGGATGTCTTCCCTCTGTGTGCCCAAAGGGAGTGAGTGCATCAGCACCTCTCCAGATAGCACTCCATCTGGTACCAAAGTAGGGCTCCCCTCCTTTACTCAGTACCTGGTGCTTATTGAATTTTTGGTAGCACAGGATACTCAAGAATACAGACTAAAGAAGGCATGACTGCCCTCTGTCAGCATTGGTAGGGCTGACATGTAGAGAAGGAAGCAGAGCTGTTGTGAGCTGCCCCACAGGGCAGAAATGGGACCACTTGAAGGTCAAGCGAAATGGACTGGGTTTAATGTAAGGAACAGTTCACCTAACAATGAGAGAAAGTGGAATGGCTAGTTTATGTCACAGCAAGTTTCCCATCATGAAAGGTATTCAAACAGAGGCTAAAAGATTCTTTGGAGGAATTCAAGCAGAAATTGACAAGGGTTCTTCTCAGGGTTTTAAAATTTAAAACATACATGTAAAAATTATGCCCTAGCTGGTTTGGCTCAGTGGATAGAGTGT
Organism: Plecotus auritus; assembly: GCF_963455305.1. Classification (NCBI taxonomy): domain Eukaryota; kingdom Metazoa; phylum Chordata; class Mammalia; order Chiroptera; family Vespertilionidae; genus Plecotus; species Plecotus auritus. The sequence goes on along the minus strand of NC_137782.1, from coordinate 59,699,148 downwards.
CGGCTTGTGGACTGAAGGGTCCTGGGTTCGATTCTGGTCAGGGGCACATGCCCAGGTTGCAGGCTCCATCCCCAGTAGGGGCATGCAGGAGGCAGCCAATCAATGATTCTCTCTTATCATTGATGTTTCTATCTCTCTCTCCCTCTCGCTTCCTCTAGGAAATCAATAAAAATATTTAAAAAAACACATATACATGTAAAAATTAAATAGAATAAGCCACAAATATTCATATATCCAATCAACCAGAATTTCAGATATACACAGGGGTGGGCAAAAGTAGGTTTACAGTTGTTTGTATGGAGAAAGACATGCAGGTTACAATGATTACAAGAGCTTTATTAACTGTGTTTTGTGTACTCATAACTATAAACCTATTTTTCCTATCCCTGTATTTGAAATAAAAGAAAATAGAATTAAAGTGATAAAATTGAAGCCTCTCTTCTGACCTGGCTTAGCGTTTAGTTAGGCCTGTGGAAAATGAGCTTTCAACATGAACGTCAGTGACTCTTGTCCTAGATGATAAGGTAATATAGTACATGGCATAAAAAGACACACGAATGTTGCCCATGTTGTGATGATAATGATTTGAAATGTACACAAACTGCAGGTTTCAAGTATTATGAATATGTGTGGCTTAGCTGTTTTATTTTTTTAAATTTCATTAAATGCTTAATAGTCTGTACTTATGTATTTTCTAGGTATACATTTCAAATGGTACAAAGGTATGTACTCCGACTTACCATGTGCCCAGACTACCCAATTTTCATCCTCAGCTATTATCAGTTTCTTGTGTGCCTTTCTGGGGTATGTTTTATTTGTGACTTATGAATTGGTGGTCTAGGGGCCCCTCTTACCATCTCCTGATGTCTGATAATGTAGTACAGTCCCGTCAGGGCGAGAATTTTAAAGATATTATTTCCATGATATAGCCAGTCTTTCAAGCGGGCAATAGAGTATATGCTGGGCAGTCTCCTAGCCACTGGACTCTGGAGAAGCTGAAAGAACCCAGAAATCAACCAAAGAAGTTAACTTGGAGTCCTTTTCATGAGAGGAGCCACCTTCACACCAACTCTAAAATGCTATACTTATAAAACCTCTACTATACAGCACCTACATTACAAGGTGATGCTTACACTGTGGGTAAATAAGGAATGTTGAATGATGAATATGGGGAAAGAAAAATTTCAATAGGCTTGAATCTGAAACTCTCTCTATCCCCAGTTTGAAAGGAATCATAACCTGCCACTAAGTTGGACAGGGCCTAGGAAGGGAGGTCCTGCTGCTTTATAGGCTTCCTGAATCCAGCTTCTAAGTAAGGAGTCTTACCTCCACAAAAAAGCCTGCAGATGTGAGTTTATGTTTAGCATTTCCTCGGTTAAGAAGAGGGACTAACAAGTATAAGATCTTATGTGCAAGGACGTGATTTCTTTTCAGCAATGCACTGCAAAACAGAACACCAACAGAACAGCTCTTAGAAATGTTCCTAAACAGAGAGCATTTTCCCCACTGAAGTGTTTACCCAGCTGCAGGTGAAAGGAGGGTATGGCAGGGCTAGGACATCTAAAAAATTTGCCTGGCATTATGGATATTTGCCTGCCCTATGACAAGAAGGTTATCTAAGCTTGGTTGTTGTGGTAACTAAAGGGGGAAAAATAACTTAAAACAATGCTGATTTAGAGCATGTATGCATGTCAAGGAAGCCTTACTTGGCAAGGAGAGATACTCCCTGAAGATGGCAATCTTTTCCTGCCAGGAGGGTCCATCCTTCATTCTTTTCCATGATGTTGAATTCCTGCAAGCACAATGTTCTGAGGAGGAGAGTCTTTGTAGCCTGTATGGCAAAGCTAAATCAAACAAAAACAGTACAAGTGAATAGAACAGGCCCTTCCAACTTACAGCACACAATTATCCTGCTCTCACTGAGGAGGGCAGGCATTGATAGCTGCTAGACTGCAATTCTCTTCTTTCTAGATTCCCCAAAAAACTTGGAATGCTCTAAGAACTCGAAAGGTCCCCTCTCACACAAATTATAGGCATAAAGAAATCGAACTAGATTTTATTTCCCTGGGATTTGGAAAGAAATCTATGATAAAACAAATTATATGGGATGCTAAACTGATGCCCACTGCTTTTTTAAAAAGCTTTATTTAGATAACACTTATTTATACCCCATAAATTTACCCCATTACTTTTTTTTACGCCATTACTTTTAAAAATTACTTATTGAACTAGTATCCTGGACATACTAGTAACATCACCAAAAGAAATCCTTGTGCCACAGAAACACTTAAAAAATATCTACTGATACCCTAATTGGAAACTAAAAATACCTCTCTATGCAATAAAGCAGAAATAGAGAATTATTCAATTATGGATCAGTATGGTTTTGGAGGTGAGTTTAAGGTTGTTTTGCTGGACTCTGTTTCTACTTGATTTATCAAAAAAGGCTTGCATGATATCACACATTATTTTGCAGGGCTTCTGGACCCAGATAGCCTAATTTATCTTGGCATCAATTAAACCAAGGACAACCAATGACAGCCAGAATAATTCCTGGGCATTTCATCTTGATGTCTCATGAAGCTAGTAGACTATAAGCGCTCCTACAGTTGGGACCACATCTTGGCCATCCTTGTGTCTACTACAGTGCCCGGTGCTTAAAGTGTTAGCTAAGGTCAATAAAATCACAATGGGCAGTACCACAAAGGAGTAACCTTTGAAGACATTTCTTGTTCTGTGTACAGGCCAGGTGGGATGGCGACATCAGACATGGTGAGGCCGATGCTGTGGTGAATCTGGATGAGCAGTGTCATGAGAAGCTGAGGAAAGAGTTGGAACATAGCTTCTTGGAGCTTGTTTCCCATAAACACCTCATGAAGGGCATCTGTTGCCTGTGGTAGAAAAGGCACACAGCAGAGCTGAACATGCTAGCCCTAATCGTTATTCTTGCTTTACTTCTGCTTGTGGCAGAACATGTTTTCTGGTTCTACTATCTCATAGGCAGAACAGTAGTGGTACTCAGTGCAGGGACATGAAAGTGAGGGGGTAAAGGAATAGGAGTAAAGTGGTCATTAAAAGTTGTCAAAGAGTGAGGGGGAGTCCTGAAACCCAGAAGTAAACTATCAAGGAAACTATTAACTTATTTGCATGCAAATAAAAAGCCGAAGCAAAATTTATGATAAACAAAGTTAGAATACAATCACCTGGGAAAGTATTTGCATCAATGTGATATTCCTAATATATAAAATGCTCTCACATATCAGTAAGAAAAAAAAATGTTAAGGCTTGCTACTCAAAGTGTGGGCCACACACAGCAGTAGCACTGGCATCACATGGGAGCTGGTTAGAAATGGAGAATCGAAAGCCCTACCCCAGACCTTCTGCATCAGAATCTGTATTCCAATTAGATCTCTAGATGACTGTGGCTTGTGTGCATATTAAAACTGACATGCACTGGTATATAGGACATGAGCAGATGAGTTACAAAAGAATAATTATAAATAACCAATTAAAAAACATATACAGCACTGGTCAGGTGGCTCAGTCGGTTAGAGCATCATGCTGTACACCAAAAGGTTGTGGGTTTGATTCCGGGTCAGGGCACATACCTAGGTTGTGGGTTTGGTTTCAGTCAGGGCATGTACAGGAGGCAACCGATCAATGTTTCTTTCTCACATATATGTTTCTCTGTCTGTCTCTCTTCCTTTCTCTCTGAAAATTAATGAAAGGCATATGAGGATTTAAAAAAAGAATATATACAAATGTTCCACCTCATCAGTAACAAAATTATAATTAAAACATGTTCCTTTTGAAGAAGATTATTGGAGGAAATACGGGTCATCTGTAATACTTTATTTTTTTTATTTTTTTAAAATGTTTTATTGATATTTTACAGAGAGGAAGGGAGAGGGATAGAAAGCTAGAAACATCGATCAGCTGCCTCCTGCACACCTCCCACTGGGGATGTGCCCGCAACCAAGGTACATGCCCTTGACCGGAATCGAACCCGGGACCCTTGAGTCCGCAGGCTGATGCTCTATCCACTGAGCCAAACCGGTTTCGGCCATCTGTAATACTTTAAACAAAAAAGATAAATTTAAAAAGTAAAAACAAAATGTTTCTTTTTAACCTATCAGCTAGGCAACAATAAAAAGACTGGTAATACTCAATGTAGTGAGAGTGTGGGTAAATAGGCATTCTCATACATGACTGGTAGGAGGGCAACATTCTAGAGGACCATCTGGGAAAATTATCAGAAGTTTAGCCAAAACCGGTTTGGCTCAGTGGATAGAGCGTCAGCCTGTGGACTGAAAGGTCCCAGGTTCGATTCTGGTCAAGGGCATGTACCTTGGTTGCGGGCACATCCCCAGTAGGGGGTGTGCAGGAGGCAGCTGATCGATGTTTCTCTCTCATCGATGTTTCTAACTCTCTATCCCTCTCCCTTCCTCTCTGTAAAAAATCAAGAAAATATATTTAAAAAAAAAAAAAAGAAGAAGTTTAAATAATCCCACCCTTTGACCTAAAAATTACCCGCCAATGGACTTTATCCTAAATAATTGGTATGTACAGTGTAACAAAACTTATGTCTGCTACAGTACTGTTTTAATGGCAGAAGTTTAAAAATTGTTAAAATATTCACTAATCTGAAACTTGATAATAAAATAAATGGTTCAATACCATGTATTACCTATTTTTTTAAAAAGTACTTGAAAATAAATTACTATGCAACCATGAAAAAGATAACAGAGAGCCTCATATATTGATATGGAAAGTAGTAATACATTGTTAAATAAAAACAGCAGGTCATCAAAGAGCATGTATTATGATATATATATATATATATATATATATATACACACACACACACATATATACATATATATATATACTAGTATATGCACAAATAACTTTATAGACTAATATAATTAAATAGTTTTATCTGTCCTAACTCTTAAAATTGCACTAAAATGGCATTACAGGGATTTTTAAAAAGGCATAAATCTACAAGAACCAGAATAGGAGAGGAGACAATAGCAGACTAGAGATGTCAAAATATTTTTGGAAGCTAAAAAAAAAAGTGTGATGATACCATAGGTCAGGGAAAGCTGAACCATAAACTGGTAGGAAAGAAAATAAAGTAAAAAGTACATGTGGATAAGAGGGGGAGGCTGTGCATATACTGGACAGGGAGTACATAGGAACGCTGTACTTTCTGCTCAATTTTGCTGTGAACCTAAAACTGCTTTAAAATATAAAGTCTAGCTGACCAGTGTGGCTCAGTGGTTGAGCATTGACCTATGAACCAGGAGGTCATGGTTCGATTCCCAGTCAGGGCACATGCCCAAGCTGTGGGCTTGATCCTTTTAAAGTCTATTTAAAAGGAAAAATATATAGCAAATATGTATACAGAAAGTTCATATATGTATAAACACTTCTAAAAAGTTCATTTTTAGGGAGATGGTATGGCCATTATTTAAATATTACCATCTGGTCCTTTACAGAAAAGGTTTGCAAACCTCTGCTTAAGGAGGACCTTTGCTTTCTAATTTATATTCTTCTGTATTATTTGAAAAATTTTCACAAGTTTGTATTACTTTTAACTATGATGATATATATCTTTTAAGGTTGAGGGAAAGAATGTTTAAAACTTATAAACCATACTGATTGCTTCACTCTCCCCAGCCCCATCCATGTCCATCTGTTGGTAGAGACACTGTAGATTTATAAATGAATGACAAAAGCAAACTTTAAGAGGAACCAAAAGGAACACTCTCCAGATAGGGTGTTGGGCCAGTCATCCCAAGGGGGAAGCATGGCGGGCTGAAGTTGGAGGGGCACAGCTCAATGGCTTACAGCAACAGCCACATAGGCCATCTTCTCCTGGGTGGGCTCATTATGGCATGTCTGCAGCATCCTCAGGAGCCTCGACAGGATCCCAGTTGTGCTGGGCACCTCCACCTTCAGAGTTCTCCACATCTCAGTCAGATTTCTAGAAAATCAGAGTAAGAAGGTTCAGGAAAATGGCTTATTCCAGGCCTATAATGACCACAACGTGTTTAGAGTCTGTTTGGAATCCAATCTATAAGAGGTTTCCTGCTGTTTAGTTCTTCAGGGTAGCAAAACACTCTCTGATTTCATAACAGTAATTCCCAACGTTTTATAGACCAAAGTTCCTATTGTTTCAGCACGGACTTCAAGACCATTCACAAACTGGCCCTAACTTACCTTTTCAGTCTCATAACTTCCCTATCACATACTCTGTGCTCTAGCTACCCAAACTATTCACTTTCACCAAATAAACAATGAACTTTGAAAACCCTATATCTTTGCTTAAGTCATTTCCTTAAACTGAAAGGCCCTTTCCAAAACTCTCTTCTGTCCATCAAAATCCTTCTAGGTCCAGCTCCAAAGTCCTCCTTTCTATGAACCCTTTGCTGCTTCATCACCATGTAACTCATGAGAATGCCCATAACACTTTAAAAATTTGTTTGTCATAGAGGTTGCCTCAGTCTCAATGTGCTTTTGTCAGTTCTCTGTAGGTGTGTCTACCTGTTCCTTCTGAGGCAGGGAATACCTCTAGCTTCTATAAATCCCTCAGGGCCTAGCACAATGCCAAGCTTACAGAAGGCATTCAAAGACATACTTATTCAATCTAGTATATGGTCTTCAAATTTTGGCTAAGGTCAAGCCCTGAAATAAAGCTTTGATCTTCCTTAGAAGGTATCTCTTCTTAAAGGTAGCATATAATGAGTTCTCTTCTACCACTGACTCAAAGGTAGGGCCTGACTTATATAAACACTGTGGAGGAGCATTATGGGGAAAGATGAGAAGATTGGGAGTTACTCATGCTTTAACCCATTCTTTTCTTTTTAAAATCTACCTAGGTATCTTTGTGTGCTAGACTCAGTGTTTTTGTAAAGCATGGTTTTCCAACTACCTGCTCAGAATCACTCTAAAAACTGAGAGGCTTAAAGACTATTCCTACATTTCCACCCCTTACTTTGGTAATACTAATCTGTGAATAAAACAAAGTAAGTTTCTAAAGAACTCCTGAAGGGAGGATAGATGCAGTGTGGGATATTGAAAAGGCTCTTGACTGGGGAAACAGATTATAGAATATTAACATTCATTCTGGGGTAAAACTAAGAAATTCCTATACTTACTTACTTTTGATTTTTTCTCTCTGAATTCCTGAGGGAGTAGATGAAGTACTTAAGAAGCTATTTATTGTGCCCTGGCCCGTGTGGCTCAGTTGGTTGAGCATTGTCTCTGCACCAAAAAGTCAAAGGTTTGATTCCCAATCAGGGCACATACCCAGGTTTCAGGATCGATCCATGCAGGAGGCAGCTGATCAAAGTTTCTCTTTCTCATGGATGTTTCTCTCTCTGTGTCCCTTCCTATCTCCAAAATCAATAAAAACATATTTTAAAAAAGAAGAAGCTATTTATTGTGAAAGAAGTGTTTCAAAATGCGTTTGGTTCTGCACATCTGTAAGTGTGCTGGGAATGCATCTGAATTAGGAACACACACGCAAGGGCCTATGAGTCTTCTCAAAGTTTAGTGTGAAAAAAATCATCTGGGACTTTAAAATAAGAAACAGGACTCACTTCCCACGATACTGATTCTGTAGCTGTGACATAGTTTTTGTTTGCCCATCATTTGGGAATGAGCATTCATTAAACTGTTTCATACATTCCTGGTATTTATTTTCTCTCTACCTTTTGTCTAGAATGTCTCTTCCCATCCCCCATCCTACCATCTACATGGTAATTAACACTAAAAACTCAGCTAGGAACATCCCTTCTTTCAGAAATCCTTTACCAATCCTTTATCTAATTAAGTTCCCTCCTAGGGGTTTCCACAGAACTCTCTTATTTTGCTTTGGCATCCTCCGCTACTCATCTATGTCTACTACCAAATAGTGTGCTGCTAGAGGGCCGGGTCCATGTCCTGTCCATTATTTCCCCAGTGCCTAACAGCAAACAGACACCTAAGAACAATTACGCTGATCTATAAACAAACTAATGGACTTCAGGTAAGTGACCAAAAACATAATCAGAATGAAGTTTCCTAAGTCATTTCTAACAGAATCCACATTCTCATATGATCTAAAGCAGTAGTTTTTTCTCAAAGTCATCCAAGGGCTAGAACGCATACAAACAATAAAATAATGCTAAAATTGCACTTAAAATAGCTAGATATATTTAATATTTGTACTAAGTCATGTGCTTTATATAAGAATCTAGTGTGGCTAAACTGAAGCAAGTAGTAAAGATTTAAAAATAGTGCATTACAGAAATATATAAAAGTAAGAATATATTTTTTTAAAACGTGTATGAACTAATTTTTTCCTTTGGATGAGTTGAAGTCATCCTGTATTTGATTAAGTGGCAGAATGTGTAAGTTCAGCTTATAAAAACATCGGCACTATACCAAGACATTCTGTGGAACCATTCATTGAAAGTGTTTTTTGAACAGTTTAAAGCTGTGAAATCTTTTCTTCAAATTAAATAACTACCCAGAATCACAATATACTATAAAGCAGATAAAAGGGGTGCTACTCTGGGTAAAGTGGAGTGGGGATGGGGGCACCTGGAGCCCTCTCCTGATGCCTCACTGCCTTCCCCATAAGGCATCTCTTGGAACTTCCCAGGGGCCTCCACCTATCACTAATTTAAAAAAACAACCTCAAAACAAACATCTTGTTTGTTCCTCTCTATGATTCTATTCTTTTAAAAAAATGTATATCTGTTTTTTGCTAAATCTTTCTTAAGTGCATTGCAGACATCATGACATTCATCCCTAAATACTTCAACGTCTATCTCCTAAGAATAAGGACATTCTTCTGTATAACCATATTATCATTTCACACCTCAGAAAATTACATTTATTTAATAATCTAGCATAGAGTTTCTATTTAAATTTTCTCAAAAATTTTTATCATAGCATTTGCTTTTTATCCAGGATCCAAACAAAGCCACATATTGCATTTGGTTATGTCTCTTTCCTTTTTCAAAATTCTAGAACAGTGCTCCCAGTACCATTTTTTCTTTTGTGACATTAACTTCTTTGAAGAGTTCAGCCCAACCATCTTGTAAAATGTTCTTTATTCTGGATTTGTTGAATTGTTTATTTGTGTTTATGCATTATATTCTGACTTATATTGCAGGCATCTGTTTATAACTTATCTCCTCTATAAGGATATCGTTAAATTTTTTAGGGCAACTATGTTCTACAATACTACAACCATGTGTCACACACCCAGAGGTTCTATCAGGTTCTGTTACCTGTCATATGGTACTGGATGATACAGAAGGTGGCTGATCACTATATCTGTGTACTTGGGCCTGGAGATAAACAAACTCACAATAGTTATGACTTGTTGGCGGACACTAGGCTGGCTGATCGTGGATAGCTGGGCACAGATAACTCCCACAATCTCTGGTACCTGAAGAGGGAAAAGAAATGACTGAGACCTTAATCCTGTGGGACACTGATAGTTACTGAGAATATTGTGGTTATTTCTGAAAGGTCTTGGGATGACTTTTAAAACAATCTTTATTTTTTTAAAAGTTTTTTATTGGGGTGGGCAATGGGGCGATAAGGACACATATGTAATACCTTAATCAATAAAGAAAAAAAAGTTTATTATCAAATCTACTTAAAACCTATCTGTATGTATGTATATGCATATAAAAGTTTTTGGAAGAACATATATACAAAGATGTCAGTAATGTGTCTTTGAGTGATATTAATTTTTTCTTATATATATATTATTGATATCAGAGAGGAAGGGAGAGGGAGAGATAGAAACATCAATGATGAGAGAAAATCATTGATCGGCTGCCTCCTGCATGCTCCCCACTGGAGATCGAGCCCACAACCTGGGCATGTGCTCTGACTGGGAATCAAACCATGATGTCTTTTTTTTTTTTCAAACCATGATGTCTTGATTTATAAGTTAATGCTCAGCCACTGAGCCACACCAGCCAGGCTTTTGCTCATATATTTTTCTAATTTTTCCTTAATGATTATGTATTGATTTTATAATAAGATTAATTACTAAATTTAGTGTTGCAAGAAAGCTGGGATTTTTTCTCTTTGACTCTGAGATTGGCAGAGGAATCATACCTGCCATCGGGCTTTGGTCCATTCCTCTGCTTGAACTACTCTTCCTGCTCACAGACTCATGACTTCAGGGCTCTGTGGAAATGTCAGTGTCTCAGAGAGGCAGTCCTCAACAACCTCAGATAAAATGGCTGTCATTATCACCAGCTACTAGAAACTGGTTTAAGGATGGCAGGTGATGTCATCATTCCTGGCCAGTAAAACATGAGAGAAAATCTGGGGGCTATTGAGAAAGAGTCCCTTTGATTAAAAGGAAAACTTTTTTTTTTTTTGCTGGGTCATAAAGTCTGAAACTGTGGCAAGTACCTTTTGGCTATATGAACAGGCAAAGTGAAAAGATACAAAAGCCCCTGTCTCTCTGATAACACTGTTGAGTCACCAAACTAATCCTAGAACATATACTCTACTTCCAGACTTCTTATTATATGAAATGATAAACCCTTGGTATAATCTTCTTAGTTTATTTTTTTAACACCTGAAAGTACCCAACTGATATGTGTCCATCTCATTGTGCTCTCATTATATTGTTCTTTTTGCATCTTTGCTATTTTAATAGTTTTAAAAATGGGTTTTCACAATTTAAGAATTACTTTTTATTTTTATCAAAGTACACACAATTTTAAAGGTCCAGTGGTATTTAGAGGCTCTCTCTTGTCTATCCCCCAGGTCTGTTCCTCAGAGATAACTACTTTTATCTCTTCCCATATGTCCTTCCATATTTCTAAGTGATATAATTACATAGTTATTTTTTGATGTTTCAGTTTTCGATACATTTAAATAAACTTTCTTGATTTTATACTTACTAAGTTGGCCCCCTTCTAGGATTACTGATGGCTTAATTTTTAAAAATTTGTCACTACTGCCTGATTAGCGTGGTTCAATGGCCGAGAGTCAACCTATGAACCATGAGGTCATGGTTCAATTCCTGGTCAGGGCTTGATCCCCAGGAGGAGGCGTGCAGGAGGCAAGTGATCAATGATTCTCTCTCATCATTGATGTTTCTATCTCTCTTTCTTCCTTCCTCTCTCAATCAATAAAAATATATTTAAAAAAACAAAAATTTGACACCATTAATTAACCTGGATGAGGATCTAAATTGAAGTTACCATTCTCATATGTGTTAATTTATAATCTTCCCAGCAAAACAATACTCTTCTGGAAAATATGGATTACACCCTTAGATTTAAAGAAAATTCCCTCCCTACTTGCATACACAGTGATCATTTATGATATACTTGTTGAAAGGATGAATATTCAACTTTGATCAAATGGACTAAAGCTTGGTCTTGTTCTCCTTCAGTAGTTCTCAGCTGAAAAGAAGCAGTAGAAGAGATCTCAGCAGCTGCAGGAAGGAGAGCTCTAGCTGATATTTCAAGCCCAGGAAATGGTCATGGAGCTTTTTACCTTCTCAAACCGGAACTCCGCATTTTCTACCAATGACATCAGCAATTTTCCGGCTAATTGCTGGGTACAGGAATGTTTCAGATTTTTTAGGCCATCCAATATAGTCAATACAAACTGGCAGAGCTCATTTGAATCGAGAAAAACTTCGAAGATCTGAAATGATTTGGGAAAAATGAACTTCCAAGTTACATGGTATGACAAGAGTCCCAAACAAGGAATCAATTCTAAGTTAACAATCAGACAAGAGTTTAAATATGTACAACACTGCTTACTTCAATTTTGTTTATAAAAGTGAAAAACTGGAACCCAAATGTCCACTGCTGGGTCTGTGCATGGCCTTTTATAGCTCCGACTTTTAGTAAGAAGGTTTATTACTGAGATCCTCAGAAAGAGTCACACTTTTATAGGAACAGAATTAAAGGAAAGGCCCTAGTGCTATATAGCTGACAGAGTTTGAGGCATCGCTAAAATACCTTGTCTGGAGACAATGTATTAAAAGAATGTGTCATTCTGCTTCTCATTGCACTTGCCAGTGTATAAAGTCCTTCCCGTGATTTTAATAAGTATAATTGATTAGGCACTTACTATGTGACAGGCACTAAGCAAGGCATTTTCCATATAAGCATCTCATTTAACCCTTAAGCAGTTGAGTGATCCTAATTTTTACAGATCCCCCTTATACAGATGAGGAAACTGATGCACAGAGAATTAAAAATACCTGATATCTTTGACCCTACATGAACAAGATCTGAGGTTTTCTTTTCCCTTATATTCCCTAACATAGTGCCTGGTATCTAGCAGATGCTTAAATATTTGGTGAATAACGAATAAATACATCAACTAAAAAGTGTATGGCTTTTTGGATCAACTACATTCTCTTACAGCTTCTTTTTGTGACGAGGTTTTATACATGCAAGAGGCTGGCTAGGGTTAGGGGGACAATTAATGGGAGCAGAGCTTGTCTGAAGAGCTATCCAGTGACATTGGCCCCATATAATAAATTGCCAGAACTTTTCCCAAAGTATTTTTACCATTTTACATTCCCGTGAACAAATATACGAAACTTCTGATTGTTCCCCATCCTCTCCAACACTTCAAGTTGTTTGTCTTAATAATTTTTGCCATTCTGACTACCTGGGCAATTTTGAAGGGACTCGTGCAGAACTGTTTAATTCTGTAGAATTCTAGTAGTTCTCGACAGTTTTTCATTGCTCCTCTCAAGATTGGGTGATTTTTCTTGTCCTCAGTGATATCTGAGAAGAAAATATGAAATATTGATACTTTCTGGCTTATTTCTTTCTTCCGATTTTGCAAGTCTGGTTGATTTTCAGGTTGAAGTGAATCCCAAGATATCACTCTTCTTGTCTTTTTCACTTGAATAAAAATGCCTGGGGAAGGAGTGTGTGTAAATCTGAAGGTTGATTTGTTTCCCCTCTGTTATAGGACAATATACAAGAAGGGCTGAAAGAAAAAGAAAAGAGCTTTTTGTAAGAGCAGAGCTTTTGAGTGAGTTAGGAATACAACCAAGACAAGACTTTTGAGGGGTCTCCCGATGAAACTCAGGTCACCACAAAAAAAAGTTGCACAATTTTGTACTGTGTCTGATAATTCTGATATCAGAATTTTTTATGTGTATAGTTTTGCTGATTGTTGAGTCTGCCAGTACTCCCTTGCACTTCTTTGCATGCTTTTCCCATGTTCCCTAGAAATTTACCTAAGGGAAGTCTTTGAGCCTTGGTTGAGGATACTCTCTCCAACTAGAAAATAAGCTCTTTGGGGGAAGGGACCTTGTCTGTCTTGTTCACCAGTGCTCCCCTTAATAACAATAAATGCGCCATAAATATTTATTGAATGAATAATCAGTTGTGGTTCCTTTATTGTATGTCTTGGTAAACTGTCCTCATACTTGGAGCTTCCCAGAGATTAGATTATTACTCTGGGAAGCATGGAGATCATCATACCTGCTAAAAGCCCTTTCTCATGCTGTTCCCTATGCCTAATATGTTCTTCTTTGCACCTGGCTAATATTCTTTATTTTTCAGATTATCTTCAGAGAGGCCTTTTTTGAATCCCACACTAGATTTAATTCTTACTCATAGCCCCTGTAATTTCCCTTCACAGCAGTTATCTTTATTTATAATAAGTTATTTGTTGATTCTTCGATTGTCTGACTCACACTCTAGACTATGTCATATAAGGACTGGATGGCTTATATTCTGGTTACCATTGTATGCCAAGTAAGTACTCAGCAAACATTTATGAGATAAATAAATGAACGAAGGGCCAAATGATGGCAAGAACCTCTTCCACTTCTGGCCAAACTAATCACTCCAGTATGTCCAGAGTGCTACATGTTTAGATACTCTTAACTCCATGCCCTTGTACATGGCTGACACTGATGGGTCTGATCCAGTGTTATGATTCTAATTATTAAGTCAGTGTTCCTCCATCTCGGCCTATGGACTATGAACCTTTCTCATTGTAAACCACTGTAAAAAAGGCTTTCTAGGATGTGGGGAGTGAGGGCGCAGGAGGATTGGTGCTTGTGTTGTGCTAGAGAATTTATGTAGGGCTTGGCTGCTTTCAGCAGTGCCTTACACTTCAGCCGCAAGGTGATGTGCAGCAGATAGTGCGTGCCCTCTGCAGCCTCCTCAGCCACCTCTTTCAGTGGGTCTCCACACAGTAGAACCATTAGAGCCACTAGGTGTCCAAGTCTTTGGAATCGCAGTGGAAGCTAGTTAGGGAGAAAAAAAAATGCCATTAGAATACAGATGTATTTAGTGCCTTAGATTTAAGGTGTTGAGAAGTAATTCCACTTTCACCATCTATTCAAGAGAAGTGCAAAAGTTGCATTCAGCCCTTGGATCTCTTGAAGGTTAACATTTAACATGTGTGGATACAATATGTCCAGCAAATGATAGTAAATATGCTAACTTCTAAACTAAGTAAGCAATCTGAAATATAAAAAAGTTTATATATAAAGATGTTCAGCCCTAGCTGGTTTGGCTCAGTGGATAGAGCGTCAGACTGCGGACTGAAGGGTCCCAGGTTCGATTCTGGGTTGCGGGCTTGATTTCTAGTAGGGGGTGTGCAGGAGGCAGCCGATCAATGATTCTCATCATTGATGTTTCTATCTCTCTCTCCCTTCCTCTCTGAAATGAATTTAAAAAAAAAAACGATGTTCATTCTAGCACTGTTTTTAAAGACCCCACATTGAAAAAATTATCCAATAGTAAAGAGAACGATTGTTTAGCCACTCTGAATATAATAATTAGAAATCAAGTATCCTAGGAATTTATAATAAGGTGTTGCTAGTCAGATAAGTGAAAAAGTTGGATACAAAGTTGAGGTGTACCATTTAATACTACTTTAAAATTTATTTATTGATAGTTTGCTTTATTATGAAAAAAAAAGGTAAAGTAGCAGGCAAAAGCCATATCAGCAAAAGAAATGTAATTTAAAATAGTGAAGAAAGTGGGATAATTTTTTAAAATGAATGTAGAAAAGATAAATGAAGTTAAGAATTTGGTTAGTATGCAGAATGCTAGTCATCATTTGCTTGAGATAGGCCATGGAGCTATGCACTGGAGCTCAGCGCTGAATTTTCTCAGGGTTAATGCAATGTCCCATATGATATAATTCAAACTGCCCATAAGACAAAAAGCAAATACCCATGGAGAGAAAACACAACTGTTTCTAGGACTGAGTCAGAAAGAAATTTCTTCTGTGGCTCTTCAGAAAAAATACACTGAGATATTGTGAACAGTAGCCTCTACAACTTATTTACAGTCAACACAGCAACACATACATAAAACGGTATAATATCTATCATTCACTGTTATAGCCTTCATCCATTCACTCAATCAAAAAATACTATGTGTCATTTATAAGCCAGGAATTGGTTATGACTATGGCACTTATGGCTAAGGCACCATGATTGGCACTGGGGATATAAACAATGAACAAAAGATAATATCCCTGCTCATGTAGATGATATTCTAACTGGAGGAATATAAAGGAAAAAATGAAGTATATGTATCAAATAGTGATATATACCATGATGAAGAAAAATGTAGAGGATAAGGATAGGAATTGCTATTTTACAATAGTCAGGGAAGATCTCACTAATGTTAAAATGAGGGACTGCACCATGTAGAAATCTGGGAGAAAGACATTCCAGACAGAGAGAATAACAAGTGCAAAGAGAAGGGACAGTGTGTGGTGTTTCTGAGGAGCAAGTAGGCGAGGTTGGCTGGAGCAGAGTAAATGAGAAAGAAAAGAAATCGGAGGTAGATGAAGATGGGCTCAGATCACATAACAACTTAGAGAATATTGTAAAGATTTTATTCTGTATGAGCTGGGAAGCCACTGGAGGAATCTGAGCTGACCTACATTTATCCAATACATGTTTAATTGAGCATCTTGCCGAAACCGGTTTGGCTCGGTGGATAGAGCGTCGGCCTGCAGACTGAAGGGTCCCAGGTTCGATTCTGGTCAGGGGCACGTACCTTGGTTGCGGGCACATCCCCAGTGGGAGGTGTGCAGGAGGCAGCTGATCGATGTTTCTCTCTCATCGATGTTTCTAACTCTCTATCCCTCTCCCTTCCTCTCTGTAAAAAATCAATAAAAATATATTTTAAAAAATAATTGAGCATCTACACGTAGCATGTTCTGTGCTAAGCACTGGGGATGCTGTGGTAAAAAAGAAAACATAATCAGTGATGAAATTTACATTCTATTAGAGGTAAATGGACCATAAATCCATTTTTATTGGGCCAATAAAAATAATCAAACAAGATAACCTTTGATTCTAAGAAGTAGGAAGGAAAGAGAGCAAGGGTAGATCTATTTCTAAGCAAAGGCCTTTTTGAAGTGGAAACATTTAAACTGAGCACTGAAGATTGAGGAGAAGTTAGCTATGTGAAGAGTTAGGGAAGGTCATTCCAAGCAGAGGATGTAGTAAGTGCAAAGGCCATGAAACAGGAAGAGCTTTATATGATAAAGAATGTAAGGGAGGTCAATGTGGCTGGCGTAAGTCAAGGAGTATAGATGGGAAGGCAGGCACTATATCATACAAGACCTTGTATTCTAAAAGTTGGAAATTATTGGATCAAAGAAGTGACATGTGTTTTAAGAAGATTACTCTAGCTACACATAGAGAACAAAGTGGAAGGAACTGAAGTAGAAGCCCCCATCCCAACACACTCTTGCACAAAACATACTCAGAAGGAATTTAAAAAAAAATGTCAACAGTGGCTATTAACATGGGCCCTCAGATATATTTTTTTTAAATATATTTTATTGATATTTCACAGAGAGGAAGGGAGAGGGATAGAGAGCTAGAAACATCGATGAGAGAGAAACATCGATCAGCTACCTCCTGCACACCTCCCACTGAGGATGTGCCCGCAACCAAGGTACATGCCCTTGACCGGAATCGAACCCGGGACCTTTCAGTCCGCAGGCCGACGCTCTATCCACTGAGCCAAACCGGTTTCGGCAAGGGCCCTCAGATATTTTTAGATTACATTTATTTACTCATTCAAAAACATTTACTATATTGTGCCAAGCAACGAGGATGCAAGATTAATAAACACAGTACCTGGCCTCAAGATGCTTGAATTTTAGGAGAGGGGTAGATATGTGAATAATGCATGAGCACCAAGGAGTCATAAGTCTGGGAGTCATAAACAGTAGGGGAAATAGGCAGTAATAGGATAGCTTTGGATCCTTCCTCCTTTGCAACTGAAGGGCTGCTTACCTTCAAGTTGAGATGCATGCATAAGCACTTTAGAACTTGGGCAATGCTGGCTGCGGCTCTTTCCCGCTCATGGTCTTTAATTGATTGTAACCATGGGTCCATGTGCTATGAAAAATGAAGGGAGCCTAAATGATTTATCAGGAAAATCTGGGTAACACCTTTATTCTGTTTGGGGGAAAGATGTTGAGAGAGAAGTTCCACATGTCGCTACTATGTCTGAAAATATTTTCCTAAATTATAAACTAGTTTTGGAAATAAAAATGGCAGGATGACAAATGAAGCACAAAGACCTAGGGGATCAGGTGGTCAGCTTCCTTAGGGGCTTATTTCCTAGACTTATTTTCCCTTCATCCCACTTTCTTCAATTATTTATTCTATTCTTCTGTATGTTTTCAACTTCCTGAAACCTGTTTTGGAAAGACAGGAAATTAATGACATGCTAATAAAGAACTCTAAAGATGGGGAAATTGTATCTGCCTACAACAGTCAGGGACAGATTCATGGAAAATAAATATCCATGAGTAGGAGCTTCATAAAGAAGAAATGGCTTGAATTAAGTTGTCAAGGAAGGAAAGTTTAAGGCACAACTGGATAAAGGAAAGAAAGCCAATCTGGCTGCAGTGTTGATGTACAAAAATAAGACAAATGAGAAATAATGTTAAGGTTGATTGTGGCAATGATAAGTGACCACCTGCACTTAGGCACATGTGATTAATAATAGTTTTAAAGGGCTACCCCTTTCTGGGATATCTGCATCTTGAAAAGGGTCAAGAGAGCAAGATGTTTGAATGCAGTGAATGAACTCCAATGAATAAATTTCTAATGATGGAATGGCATCTGCTGGCACTGGTACAGGTGAGGGCAGGTAGGTATTAATAACATTTAATTCTCACCTGGCTCATTCATGAGGCTGACTCTATTCTCTGGTCACTGATTGAAACCCTTCTGTGGTAGTAAGTAATAATAATTTAAGGAATACAGCAACCACTTAAACTGAAAGCCATTTATTTAATATAGTAATTATTGTCTCATTTAAAGGTGAAGAAATGAGACATTGAAAAATCACATTCCTTGCTGAATTTATAACCAGTGAATGGCAGAGTTGGAATTTGAACTCAAGTCTGATTCAAAACGGGTAGCTAATACTCTTAACTATTATGCTATCTCTTAAAACTTAATCCTGCCACGTTTTCTTCCACTTTCACCATTTAATATAACCATTAGCTTTCCCATTCTCTCCTGATATCCTGTTTACCTTCAAAATGATGTCAAAATTTTCCAAATGTGGGTCTTTTACCACCAAACTCTGGAGCATCTCAGAGAATACCTGAAACGTCTGCCTGTAGAGACACTGAATAGGCACAGGGTAAGTGATGCCATCCATGTGAACTTTCCCAGCACTGCATACTTTTAAGGCTCTCCTCATTATCTTGAGACTTTACTGAACATTGCAGACGCAGTGTAAGAGTGTTGTGAGGCAGTTTGTGAAACAATATATATTCATATTACATGGACATCTCAACATTACTGGGAAAACAGTTAACTGATTCTAACTACATTTGGGGAATGACTTAGGGGCATCAAAATACTTTTAAAATTTGACTTGTGACTCTTTCTGACATCTTGAAACAAAGGGGAATAAAGTTCCCTTTAGCAATTGCTTTCCCAACCAGTTTACTAGTGGCAGGAAAATCAAGGCCTTTGTACTTCCTCCTGGCTCTGCCCGAAAGCTTCTCCTCCAGAGATATACACACTCTCTCTTCAACTGTCACCTCATCAGGAAAGCTTTCCCTGACCACCCTATGTAAAAAGCCCCCGTGCCTCCCACCCACAGTACTCCTTATCCTCTTCTTTTACTTTTCATAGCACTCACCACCTGATATTATATTTACTGGCAGTTTGTATCTCTGCACTAGGATATAAGCTCCCTGGATCGGAGAGTGTACCGCTCTATTTCTGCCGCCTATCATGATACTT
Source organism: Plecotus auritus (assembly GCF_963455305.1). Classification (NCBI taxonomy): domain Eukaryota; kingdom Metazoa; phylum Chordata; class Mammalia; order Chiroptera; family Vespertilionidae; genus Plecotus; species Plecotus auritus. The sequence continues at coordinate 59,679,878 of NC_137782.1, read as the reverse complement.
AGCACATGGTAACCCTACATATCTACTATGTATATGAATGCTCCATCTTATTTTAAAGCCAAAAGCAAGGGAAAAAAGAAGACAAAATAAAAAAGAGAAAAAGCTATTTAACCACCTATTCTATTCACCAGACTTGGCTTAAATGGTTTTTGGCTAGTTCCAAAAAAATCAAATGCACTTTCCATTGGCCAATATCAGCTGACCCTGGGAATGGCAAATTATTAAAGCAAAGAGTGAGTTACCTCTGATTTGTAGGACCCACTGGGTATGATTTCCTGCAGCTGGTTAAGGGTATTTTCAGAGGGCAGAGTGATTATACTTTTGGTGATAAGACTAAACAAGTCAACTCGATCTTCAGAGCCAAACAGCAAATGGACATCTTGGTAACTAGAAAAAGACAGTTTGGGAATAGCAAACTGGGGAGGGTGTGACTTGACATTGATAAGCAGAGATCAAAGTAACCCCAAAGGAATGGATAGACTGTTTGGTATAACATTCTGATGAAAGAGATCCATGGCTTGCTTGTCAGTCTGTTTAGGTACATCTTACAAAAGGTTACAGAAAGAGTTTCAGGCTCAGAGCCTGCATCCTTCTCCCCTTACCCTCCCTGCCTGCCCAGGAGGTCGCTAGAGTGACATCCTTCAAGGTTTTTCCTTCAATTCAACCATGGAAGAGAAGCCTGCTACAGTCTAATACAGTAGAGTACGATTTTTCAAAGTGTGTTCTGCCAAGGAGAGTGTACTGCTCTATCAAGGGTTTGTTACTTTGGGGAATGGCAAGTTAAACCAAGTTAAAAACTTTTTAAACTATGGGACTTTTCGGCACCTTTAATCAGTTAGTGTGCAGTACGAACTTCCAAGAAAGGTAAACAGAAGACAGCCCTTCCAAATTTCTTGCACTGTGGAACTGTGTCATGAAACAGACATGGTAGTAACTTTCCACCGAATATACTTGGGACAAAACCAAACTCAAAGGAGATTCCAATAAGGTCTTTCAGATACAAATGGTAGCATACGTGAAATCAAAGTTCTTATACAAAACTTGGATTTGGTTTCCACTTCTCTAAATAGTTTTGAGAAATTAAAATATGGAACATGTCAGTTGGCTTTGCTATTGGCCCTGAATGAAGAACCAGGATGCATGTGTACAGGGCATGTGGGTGTCACCTTAGGTCAGTGATGGTGACAAAGACCTCCTGGCGCACAGGGCTGAAGAGAGAATGCAGGGGCTCCTCCTCCACCAGGACCTGTAATGAGAGGGAAAGAGCTTTAGGAGAGAGTCCAGAATGTGCCAAGTCATTAGGCCAAGAGATCAGAGATGTGGGTGAGAGATGTAAGAACAAGAGCAGGTCCTCCAGGGGGCTCTGCTCCTCGGCTCCACAGGACTGGCAGCAGGACAGTGGCCAGGCTAGGAGTTTATTCTCCAGAGTCAGACCCTGAGGCCTGGCTCTGCCTCTTACTAGCTCTTTGAGCTGACACAAGTTATTCAACCTCCCTGTACCTCAGTTTCCTCATCTGTAAAATGAGGTAACAGTGCTACTTATCTTCATAGGGTAGTTCTGAGCACTAAATGAGCTAATTCATAATACCTAGAAGCCCTCAATAACTACTAGACATCCTAACTCCTCTTTCTACTAAACCAGCCATCTCTAATATAGTGTCTAATAAAATTATAAGTTACTTGTCTTAGAAAAGGAATAACTTTACAAATTCCATATTGGCAAAGGAAAAGGTGCCTTGCTCTGCTGGAAAAATCAGCAGTGTGATAGAGAAGAAATAACAGAAGCTTTGGAGCTAGATAGCACCTGGGAGTGAGCACTGGCTCTGCCACTCAGTCATTGTGTGAACTTGATGTATTAACTTCCCTCTGAATTTTTGTTTTTTTAATAAATCTTTATTGTTCAGATTATTACAATTGTTTCTCCTTTTTCCCCCCCACAGCTCTCCTCCACCTGGTTCCCACCACACCCTCTGCCCTTACCTGCCCCCCACCCACTGTCCTCATCCATAGGTGTATGATTTTTGTCCAGTCTCTTCCCGTACCCCCCACACACCTTTCCCCCTGAGAATTATCAATCCACTCCCTTTCTATGCCCCTGATTCTATTATATTCACCAGTTTATTCTGTTCATCAGATTTTTTAATCACTTGAGTTTTAGATTCACTTGTTGATAGATATGTATTTGTCGTTCCTAATTTTTATCTTTACTTTTTTCTTCTTCTTCCTCTTCTTAAAGAATACCTTTCAGCATTTCATATAATACTGGTTTGGTGGTGAACTCCTTTAGCTTTTTCTTATCTGTGAAGCTCTTTATCTGCCCTTCAATTCTGAATGATAGCTTTGCTGGGTACAGTAATCTTGGTTGTAGGTTCTTGCTATTCATCACTTTGAAAATTTCTTGCCACTCCCGTCTGGCCTGCATAGTTTCTGTTGAGAAATCAGCTGACAATTGTATGGGTGCTCCCTTGTAGGTAATTAACTGTTTTTCTCTTGCTGCTTTTAATATTCTTTGTCTTTTGCCCTTGGCATTTTACTTATGATGTGTCTTGGTGTGGTCCTCTTTGGATTCCTTTTGTTTGGGGTTCTGTGCGCTTATGGACTTGTAAGTCTATTTCTTTCACCAGGTGGGGGAAGTTTTCAATCATTATTTCTTCAAATAGGTTTTCAGTATCTTGCTCTCTCCCTTTTTCTGGCACCCCCATAATTCTGATGTTGGTATACTTGAAGTTGTCCCAGAGGCTTCTTACCCTATCTTCAAATTTTTGGATTCTTTTTTCTTTTTGCTTTTCCGGTTGAGTGTTTTTTGCTTCTTTGTATTTCAACTCTTTGACTTGATTCTTGCGGTCCTCTAGTCTGCTGTTGGGTCTCTGTATAATATTTTTTATTTCAGTCAGTGTATGTTTAATTTCTAGTTGGTCCTTTTTTATATCCTCGAGGGTCTCATTAAATTTATCGGCCTTTTCTAGGAAATTCTTGAAAACCCTTATAACCGTGGTTTTGAACTCTATATTCAGTTGTTTGCTTTCCTCCACTTCTTTTGTTTGTGATCTGTTTCCTTGTCTCTGCATTTTTGCTGCTTCCCTGAGTTGGTAGAGTATTTTGTATGCTAGGTGTCCTATATGGCCCAGTGGCTCAGCCTCCCCGGTTACCTGAGGTGGACTACTCTTGGTGCACCCCTTTGTGGACTGTGTGTACAGCCTTGTTGTAGTTAAGTCTTGATTGTTGTTGGTATCACTGGGAGGAATTGACCTCCAGGCCAATTGGCTGTGAGGATCAGCTGTGTCTACACCGGGAGAACTTCTGTGCTGGAGACAGCCTTATGAGACATGACTTGCAAAATTGCAAAAGCCTCTGTGCTCAGCTTGGATAGGGCGGAGTCTCAGGGCTGAGCAGACAGCCTTGGCTTCCCGTCAGCCCTGCCCTATGAGGCCCCTGGGTCTCAGTGTCCCTCGGTAATCGCTGCAAGCACCTCTGAGAGAAAGCCACCCTCGAGTTTTGCCCGCTGCCAGACAGTCCAGTTTCTCCCCCAATGAATCTGGATTCCCAGATTCTCGCCTGGAACTGGAGTTCAGTGCAGTCGGGAGCTTCCGTCTTCCTCCCGCTAGAGAAAGGCAGTGGCACACTCAGCAGTCAGTCCTCCCTGCGCACACTCGTGTGTGCGCCTCCAGACCTCTGTCTTTTGTGGCTCCCGAGTTTCCGTGCGCTCCTCTCTTTTCCCGACAGTCCAGACTCCCCCCGTATGAGTCTGGGTCCCCAGGGTCTTGCCCAAAACTGGGGTTCAGTGCAGTCGGAACTGGAGTTCAGTGCAGTCAGGAGCTTCCGTCTTCCTCCCGCTAGAGAAAGCCAGAGGCACACTCAGCAGTCAGTTCTCTCTGTGTGCACTTGCGTGCGCGCCTCCAGACCTCTGCCTTTCGCGGCTTCCCTGAATTTCCATGCACTCCTCTCTTTTCCCGACAGTCCAGACTCCCCCCGCCCTGTATGAGTCTGGGACCCCAGGGTCTTGCCCGGAACTGGGGTTCAGTGCAGTCGGGAGCTTCCGTCTCTCTCCTGCTAGAGAAAGCTAGCCAAGCACTCAGCCGCCTGTCCTCTCCACGTGTGTGTCTCCGTACCTCAGCCTTTTGCAGCTTCTCTGAGTCTCCGTGTGCCCCTTTCTTTCCTTCTAGTTGTAGAATTTCCACTCAGCCAGCTTTCCTGTGGTTCTGGATGATGTCCATTTTGTCTTTTAGCTGTAGTTTTGAAACTGTTGTGCGAGGCAGCAGTTTAGGTGTTCACCTATGCCACCATCTTGGTTTCTCCTGAACTTTACTTGTTTTTAAAAAATCCAAATGCTGCCCTAACTGGTTTGGTTCAGTGGATAGAGCATCAGCCTGCAGACTGAAGGGTTTCAGGTTCGATTCCGGTCAAGGGCATGTACTTTGGTTGTGGGCACATCCCCAGTAGGGAGTGTGCAGGAGGCAGCTGAATCGATGTTTCTCTCTCATCGATGTTTCTAACTCTATCCCTCTCCCTTCCTCTCTGTAAAAAAATCAATAAAATATATTTAAACAAAATAAAAAATCCAAATGCTGGCATTGTCCAGGAAAAATTTAATGGGTTTATTTATATTGTTATGAAGCTGAACTGCAGAAACTTGTTTACTGAAACGTATTGACTTGTGTTAATGCTTTATGTTTCCACATTTATATTTAAAAAAAGAATTCACACACAAATGAAAATGGAAAAACTGCCAATACCTGATTCCTGGCCCCTATTTCCCACTTGCAATCATATACTTAGGTACCTTTTAACCCCATGGCGAAAAAATATCTAATGTTCAGAACTACTACTAATAGGAAGGAGAGAAAAAAAAAGATTTTTTAAAAAGAATGAACTGTTTCCCATCCTAGTGGATTCTTAAGCATGTTCTCTGTATCTGAGGCATGCTAGCTGCATGTCTTTTGGCATAACTGTTACATGTTTGGCATGGATAGCATACAGGTTGGCATCTTCAAAAAGGCCAACCCGATCGACCTCACTTGCCTCCTGCGAAGCACCAATCACTACACTCTGGAAGCACAGATCTGTTTTGAAATCCTGAGCAATTTCTCATACCAGACACTGGAAGGTAAGTTTGGAAATCAGTTCAGTGGACTTCTGATAACATCTAATTTCACAAAGTGCCACGGTACCAGGCCTTTAACAATGAGGTTTCTTCACTCCTCCAGTAGAGGCCCCACTCTTGTGAGGGGCTTTGGTAGCCAGTTGCTTCCTTGGTGCTTTACCACTGGTGGATTTGTGGGCAGCATGCTTTGTAGGAGCCATGGTATAGAGACCTCTTTACTTACCTCCCTTCTCCTTGGGCTGGGGTTAGAGAGCAAGGGCGGTTGTGAACACCTACAATCACGTTTCTTTTTTTTTTTTTTAATATATTTTTATTGATTTTAGAGAAGAAGGTAGGAGAGAGAGATGGAAACATCAATGATGAGAGAGAATCATTGATCAACTGTCTCCTACACGCCCCCTACTGGGAATTGAACCTGCAACTCAGGCATGTGCCCTTGACGGGAGTCGAACCTGGGACCCTTCCGTCCACAGGCCGACGCTCTATCCACTGAGCCAAACCGGCTAGGGCAGGGGTAGGCAAACTTTTTGACTCGAGGGCCACAATGGGTTCTTAAACTGGACCGGAGGGCCGTAACAAAAGCATGGATGGAGTGTTTGTGTGAACTAATATAAATTCAAAGTAAAGGAGCGGAGGGGAGAGCAAGAGAACCCTCCGCTCTTTTGGCTCCGCGGGCCGGATAGAACAGCCGAACGGGCCGGATCCGGCCCGCGGGCCGTAGTTTGCCCACGGCTGGGCTAGGGCTACAATCACATTTCTTAAATGCAAAATATGTGTTAGGTACCATGCTACCTGGCTTACATTTATTTCTTATTTAATGCTCTCAATGGCTTTGTGAAGTAGATATAGCTATCCTTATTTTATAGATGAAGAAACTGAGGCACTGAGAAGTTGGTAGTTTTCCAAAGTCACATAGCTAGAAAGAGGCAGAGCTGGTCCTTGAACCCAGGTACTGGATTATAGAGTCTGCCTCTGAACTACTGCTTGATTAATGAGAACACAGTATTGTTTTTACTGAGAAATTTAAATGTTATCCCTCTCCTTTCTACTTCTTTTTAAATTGATTTGTCAAGGGTGATAACATTTGTGGAGTACCCCTGAGTATTTCTCCTCCATGCAGAGATACTGACTGACATGAGAAAAGAATAAGGGGATCAATAATAAAAGTGAAGCCCTAGCCGGTTTGTCTCAGTGGATAGAGCGTCAGCCTGTGGATCAAAGGGTCCTGGGTTTGATTCTGGTCAAGGGCACATACCTAGGTTGCAGGCTCCTCTCCGGCCTGGGCAGGAGGCAACCAATAGATGTGTTTCTCTCATATCGATGTTTCTTTCTGTCTTTCCCTTTCTCTTCTACTCTCCCTAAAAATCAATGAAAAAATATCCTCAGGTGAGTATTAACAGGAGAAAAAAAAAAAAGTGAAGCCACTAAAAATTTGTTAGCCAGATCACTGAATTTGCATGGCCCCAATAATTTGTGATAAAGTCATGATACTTACGTATAGGTTATGCACAATGTCTGCGATGTGGCTGTGAATAAATGATTCTGTGGTTTCATCATAAGGTAAAGTTCGGCTGAGAGAAGACAAAGATCTTAGGTATGCCAGCTTCTCATGTTCACTCTGAAGTTGTGAAAAAATGATAAAAACACAATTACACATTGTCATCCCACTTGGTCATTATAGAGGGCTTTTGAAGTTTCTTGGAATGTTTTAAATAACGGACATCTCATTCAATCCAATGTCAGTCTTTTATTATGAGGAATGAACAAATTATGGAGGACTGAATATCTTGTCCATTGGTCCTGCCTCAGTTTGTGATCTCGGTTTTCCCACTCAGCTAGATTTCTAAGTGCTCCTTGATGGCTTTCCCCACCTTTAGTCTTTGTTTCCTCACCTACTCAACCTGCATACTGCTGTCTGATTAAGCTTCCTAAAGGAGACCTCTGATGCTGTTACTTCTAGCTCTCTTGATGCCATTAAATATTCATTATTTTGAGTCTTTGTTTCCTATTAAAATGCAAGTTCTGATTTGAAGAACAAAATCTCTTTTGTATTATTCTCTTTTTCTAAATATGAAAGCACTATCTATTTACCATAGAAACTTGGAAAAAATAAAGTATAAAGAAGAAAATAAAACACCAATAATTCCACAATCTGGAGAAAATTTCTTCTTGTCTCATCCCCTGTCCCCCTCCCCCACACATATAGATGGTATAAAACTGGTATAAGCTCTCTGGAAAGCAAGTAGCAATACATAGCAAGAAAGTGACTTCATGACCTGATTATCTCTCACCAGGATTAGTATAACAATGCAACACTAGGTTTGCCTGCTCTAGTTTTGCCTCTCTCCGATCTATTCCCCCTCTCCCCATCATCAGATTCCTTGTTTAAAAAATGCAAATTTGACCAGGTGACTCTCTATCAAAAATCTTTCAATAGCACCCGTGGCGGTCAAGGCCCTTCCCAAAGGGACCCTTGCTAATGTCATCAAATTCATTTAGTTTTTATTTTATTTATTTATTTTAAAAATATTTTTATTGATTTCAGAAAGGAAGGAAGAGGGAGAGAGAGATAGAAACATCAATGATGAGAGAGAATCATCGATTGGCTGACCCCTGCACATTCCCCACTGGGGATCGAGCCCGCAACCCTGGCATGTGCCCTTGACCGGAATCAAACCTGGGACCCTTCAGTCTGCAGGCCGACGCTCTATCCACTGAGCCAAACCGGCTACGGCCATTTAGTTTTTATATGTTGAGTTTGTGATGCCTTTGGGAAATAGTCTGAGTCAAAAGTGAAGACCAACATTCTGGTTTTAAAAACATTTTTACTGGTATTATACATAGAAAAAAATGTAAAGCTTGATCAATTTTCACAAACCAAAAACATCTGTGTATATGTACATATATCCAAAGGAAATGAAATCTGGATCTCAACGAGATGTCTGCACTTCCTTGTTCATTGCATCGTTATTCATAGGAGCAAAATATGGAAACCTAAGTGTCTGTTGACGAATGACACACCTTCCACACTATGCTTTAAACACCCCAGACTTTTTTCGATTCTCTGCTCCTTTCTGCCACAAAGTTGTCAAACACTCCATTTCCTTTTTCTGAACACTTCTTATAAACTCTAACTTCTATTTTCACCTATTCATTCCTCAGATCTAAGCTAAGGGTTACTTCCTCAGCAATGCCTTCTTTTACTCCCAGCTTATGATAAGTTCTTCTGTTATGTACTCTTATAGAATGAATAAGTGAATGGATGAATGTTTCACCTAAACAATGGAATACTGTATTAAGTAGGATAATATCGATTTTTGTTGCTGTTGTTAATCGGGGTTTTTAGAGAGGGTGGAAGGGAGGGAGAGAGGAGGGAGAGGGAGAGGAAAAGCAGCGGGGGGGGGGGGGAGGGCGGGAGAGAAAGGAAGAGAGAGAGAGAGAGAGAGAGAGAGAGAGAGAGAGAGAGAGAAACATCGATGTGAGAGAGACACATTGACTGGTTGTCTTCCACACTTGCCCTGACCAGGGCCAGGGATCAAACCCACAATCCAGGTACTTGCCCTCCACCAGGAATCAAACCCAAGTCTCTTCAGTGCATGGCACAAGCTTTAACCAAAGAGCCACAACCAGCCAGGGCAGGATAATATAGATTCTAGCTATTGACTCAGAAATGTTTTTCTCCCGCCATTTCTGATGTTTATTTTTCTATAATTACATTCATCGGTATGCACAGAAAAAAGTCTGAAAATATATATACCAAAATGTTAACAGCAATCTCAGGACAGTAGAATTAATGAAGATTAACTTTAATTTTTATTATGACTTTCTTTGTTTTTATAGGAATGTAATAATTTTTATAAATTTAACTTATGTGTTATAAATATAAATAGAAAAATAAAAACGTATAAATATAAAGTTTATAGCTTATAAATTATTTGTATAAAAAGAAATAACAAATAGAGTTTAAAGTATTTGTTAAAATGGAGGAATAAGATGGATAACTTGAAAAGATTGTTTGTGCCTACCTTTAGCTCACCATGAAAAAACTCCTGGATGGACTCGATCAGGTTCTCAACATTGGCCTCACTGAAGGCGTCGTCATGGGTCAGGTATCTGAAACTATCTGTGAGGGATTCCAGAGGAAGTCAAGAGATGACAGAGATGTCTGAGTCTAATATCAAAAGAAAGACATCAGATGATGCCCCCATACTATGTAAAGTTATACGGTTTAGTGGGGAGAACCACCGGACATCAGGTAGACAGTTTCTGTTCTCACCTTCACCGTTTGCTCTGCCCAAGCCCTTCTACTTTATGAGTCTCAGTTTTCTCAATTATAAATTCAATGTTCTCTAAGAGTCTCCTAAGCTACAAAACCATAGGAGTGACCTGTAGCAGAGTGGTTAAGAACATAAACCTTATCTCAGTTTCAGACTAGCTGGAATCCTGGCTCTCCCATTTATTAGTTCTATGACCTTTTTTCTTTTAATCTTTATTGTTTAGATTACAGATGTCCCTATTTTTCCCCCCATAGCTCCCCTCCACCCAGTTCGCACCCCACCCCAGGCCCTTGCCACCCTATTGTCTGTGTCCATAGGTAATGCATACATAAAATACCTTTGTCTAATCTCTTCCCGCAGTCCCCACATCCCCTTCCCTCTGAGAATCGTCAGTCTGTTCCATTTCCATGCCCCTGATTCTATCCCATTTACCAGTTTATTCTGTTCATCAGATTTTTTATTCATTTGATTTTTAAAATATTTGTTGTCACTTTGTTGTGCATAATTTTTTATCTTTACCTTTTTCTTCTTCTTCCTCTTTTTAAAGAATACCCTTCAGCATTTCATATACTGGTTTGGTGGTGATGAACTCCTTTAGCTTTTTCTTGTCTGTGAAGCTCTTTATCTGACCTTCAATTCTAAATGATAGCTTTGCTGTGTAATCTTGGTTGTAGGTTCTTGCTATTCATCACTTGTAGGTAACTGTTTTTCTCTTGCTGCTTTTAATATTCTCTCTTTGTCTTTTGCCCTTGGCATTTTAACTATGGTGTGTCTTGGTGTGGTCCTCTTTGAATTCCTCTTGTTTGGGGTTCTCTGTGCTTCCTGGACTTGTAAGTCTATTTCTTTCACCAGGTAGGGGAACTTTTCTGTCATTATTTCTTCAAATAGGTTTTCAGTATCTTGCTCTCTCTCTTCTTCTGGCACCCCCATAATTCAGATGTTGGTACGCTTCAAATTGTCCCAGAGGCTCCTTATACTATCTTCATATTTTTGGATTCTTTTTGCTCTTCTGGCTGTTTTTTGCTTCCTTGTATTTCAAATCATTAACTTGATTCTGGGGATCCTTTAGTCTACTGTTGAATCCCTGTATATTATTCTTTATTTCAGTCAGTGTATGCTTAATTTCTGACTGGTCCTTTTCCATTTTTTGGGCATTCTCACTAAGATCCTTGAAGGTCTCACTAAGTTCCTTGGAGGTTTCTATAAGATTCTTGAGTAACCTTATAACTGTGGTTTCGAACCTTATCTCCAATATTTTGCTTTCTTCCATTTCTTTCATTTGTGACATGTTTCTTTGTCTCCGCATTTTGGCTGCTCCCCTGTGTTTGTTTCTATGTATTGGGTAGCTGCTAAGTTTCCTTGAATTGATAGAGTGGCCTTGTGTAGTAGGTGTCCTATAGGGCCCAGTGGCTCAACCTCCCCAATCACTTGAGGTGGCCACTCTTGGTGCACCACTTTGTGGGCTGTGTGCACAGTCTTGTAGTTGAGCCTTGATTGATGTTGGTATCACTGGGAGGAATTGACCTCCAGGCCAATTGGCTGTGGGAACCAGTTGCTACTACAGTGGGAGAGTTGCTGTGCAGGGGACACCCTTATGAGGCAGGACTTGCTTCAGTGGGGCTTTGGTGCTCACTGAGTCTGCCCCTTGAGTGTGTCACTTATGGATGTGAAGAGTTGTAATCTGGTATGGCCTGACACTGACCACTGGGTACACTGGCTCTTGGATCTCCAAGGAGGTGCAAAGTCAGCCACTGCCTGGGGCCACCCAGCAGGAGCTATAGAGAGATCTGCAGATTCCTCCTCTTTGTATCAAGTTTGGAAGTGGCCAGATGAGGCCCAGCTGTGAAGCAAGGCAGGCTGGTACTGGTGCCGGCCTTGGGCCTTTTATTGATAGCTTTGGGACTCCCTGATCCAGCTGCAGCTTATTTGACAGGGCTTAGGCTGAGAAAGTACAAGCCATTCATATGCAAAAGCTGCTGCGCACAGCTTGGGTGGGGCAGGGTCTCAGGGAATCTCCAGGGTGGAGCAAACAGAAATGTCTGCCAGTCAGCCTGCACCAAGGAGGCCCCAGCAAGGGAACAATGACTGCTGGGAGCACCTCCGTCTGGAAGAAAGCCGCCCCTGCATTTCTGCCCTGATGCCAGACAGTCCAGTTTCTCCCCGTATGTGTCTGGGTCCCCCAGAGCCTCTCCCGGCACTGGAACTCAGAGCAAGCGGGAGTTTGTAAATTCAGTTCATGGTGCTGGCCTTTTAAGAGGAGTAGCTGGGTCTCCAGCAGCCTGTGTCATTCAGCCCCAATCCGCACTTGTTTTTACAGTCCGTAGTTCTTACTGCCTGTAGAAACCTATTTCCCCAGCTCTGGGACCCTGGGCTGGGGGTCTGGTGTGGGGCTGGGACTCCTTGCTTTTCCGGGCAGACTCCAAACAGGTGATCTTCCTCCTGATTAAAAGAGCGGCACACCTGGGTGCTGGACCAGCCCATTTCACGCCTCCGCACCTCCTACCAGTCTCTAAATGCTTTCTTCTTTATCTCTCCAGTTGTAGTACTTCCACTCAGCCAGCTTTCCCGCGGTTCTGGATGATAGTTGTTCTGTATTTTAGTTGTAATTTTGATTTGGTTGTGGGAGGCAGCAAGTACAGGCGTTTACCTATGCTGCCATCTTGGTTCCTCCTCTAGTTCTATGACTTTTATCAAGTTAGTCTGTCTGTTGAAACCTTAGTTTCCTCACTTGTAAAACAGGACCATTATGAGGATTAAGTGAGGAAATACATACAAGACTTATCCCAGTATGTGGCCCACAGTAAGCACTTAAAAAGTAGATATTATTCAAATTCAGAGCTTAAAGTATAGTAGCAGCCCCTTGCTGTTTTCTTCCTGCTTGAACAGGTTGTAGTAAGTGCTTGAGGTATTTCCTTCCTGACCTGAGATATACGTTAAAAGCACAGGCTCCAGAGTAGGGAATCCTTACTCTGCTTTTTTCTAGCATTCTGACCCTGTGAGGCCTTACTTTCTCTGGGCCTATTTCTTCATTTCCAAAATGGGGATCAAAATAAAACCTACCTCATTTGGATGATACAGAACTAGCACCTAAGTTGGCAAATCTTATTCCTTTGCTCACTGAGTGACAATAATTATGGTGGCATCATGTAGGTTTACATCTTTTACCTTCTCTATTTTTCAATACCAAATCCCTGTTCCTATTGGACAAACAGGCTACTTCCCCCTTAACACACCTATCATCTGAGGGTTCTACCACTCAATTTTTATACTCCTTTTGGTCTCCTGAATTATAGCCTCTTCTGCAAATTCCTCCCACTCCCTGCCACGTCTTTGTTATCCAGTAGAAGCCATGTTCTTGTTCACCTGCTATTTTCGCAAAGGCTTTTCTTCTGCTTGTATGTTTCCCCTTCTTCTCTCCCACTTTCCCTTATCTCCCGTTGCATATCTGACTCCTAGTCATCCTTCAGGGCTCAGTGCCGGGATACCTTTCCTGAACCCCCTCTGCTCATTCTGGCTAAGTATCCTACTAGCTGCTAATAAACCTCTCTATATTTGCTCCTTACCCCCACCTCCATCCCTCATCACACATTATACTGAGTTCCAATTCTTTGTTTCTCTATGAGTATACTGTATTTGTTCTGTTCACTGCTATATCTCCAGCAGCTAGATCAGTGTTTAGAGCAGGGGTGGGCAAACTTTTTGACTCGAGGGCCACAATGGGTTCTTAAACTGGACCGGAGGGCCGGAACAAAAGCATGGATGGAGTGTTTGTGTGAACTAATATAAATTCAAAGTAAAGGAGCGGAGGGGAGAGCAAGAGAACCGGATAGAACAGCCGGATCTGGCCCGCGGGCCATAGTTTGCCCACGGCTGGTTTAGAGTATAGCAGGGCTTCAATAAATATTTACTAAATGAATGTAAAATAAATGAATGTAGTTCCTCAAACATACCATAGTCTTTCCTGTCTCATGCAAATACTGCTCCACCTATTTGGAATGCTCTTCCCTCTACTTCTCACCTGGGTAGCTCTTTCATGTCTTTGAGACCCTCTTTAGGTTTAAACAGCAGTGTCTCAGACAGGTTCTCTCTGACAAACACGATTTAAAGTAGGTTCCCATCCCCTTATTTTTTTTTTGTCTCAGTTCTTGTTTCTTTCATAGTGTTTACTACAACTGTAATTACTTTATTTACTGTCTCTTGACTAATTTTGGTTCTTCTCAGCACTATGACGTAAATTCTGTGAGGGCAGGGACCATGTTAGTTTTGTTCACTGAAGCATGTTCAGCAACTGATACTTAATAAATATTTATAGAATAAATGATAGTTATTTTGTAGCCCAATCCAAATTCCACCCATACCTACCTTTCTCTTCTCAGAATCCTTCTAGCATGTAGACTCTGTGCAAATAGGCAGAATTATTTGTCTCAGGACGAAGTTAGTGTCCTGTATGTCTAAAATAATGTATCTTACCTCATTTTTCCAATCATATTCCAAGGTCTTAAAGTCAGGGACCAAATTCATTGTCGAAGTCTAGTCAAGGGCTGGTTACTCAGCCACTTGACTTGAAAAGTGATGCCCCTCCACCTCATTCTTTCCCCCATTTACCTGTAAATTCAAGTCTACTTGGGCCCTTTATAATATCCTCTAAGTTGCTCAGCTGCAAATCCACACTTCCTGAATCACTATCGGAAGCATAAGGGATCACTACTTCCCAACTACAGATCCTAGGAATAAAGAGGGGATTAAAAAAATTAGTTTTTCAAGACTGCATCTGTCTCATCACTCAAGCTTAAATGTCACTTTTCAGAGGCGTTTATTGATCACCAATCTAGGTTAACCAGCCTCTCCCCACCCCAGTCCGACAGTTATTTTCTTATATTTTCATAGTATTTAATCATTGCCTACCATTATCAAGTTAATTTGTGTTGTTTATTGACTATCTCCCATTAAACTATAAACTCCATGAGAGGAGAAACCCTGTTTACATGGTCATAGTTGTATCCTCAGCACTTAGCATATTGTCAGCCTATGGGGAGTAAATGGAAAGATAAGAAACCGAGACAATGAAATGCTACTCGCCATAAAAAAGGAAATCTTACCCTTTGCTACAGCATGGATGGGCCTGAAGAGCATTATGCTAAGGGAAATTAGTCAGAGAAAGTCAAGTACCATATGATTTCACTCATATGTGGGTAGTAATGAACAAAATTAACTAACAAACAAAACAGAAACAGACTCATAGAGAACAGACTAACAGCTGTCAGAGGGGAGAGGGTTTGCCAGGCTGGGTGAAAACGGTAGAGGGATTTAGCAAACAAAACAGAACAAAAAACAGACGGACAACAGTACGGTGTTCACCATAAGGAAAGAGGGTTAGGGGGAGGTAGAAGAGGGTAAAGAGGGGATAAATGGTGATGGAAAGAAACTTGACTTGGGGTGGTGAACACACAATATACAGATGATGTATTATAGAATTGTACACCTGAAACCTATATACTTTTATTAAACAGTGTCACCCCAATATATTCAATGAAAAAAAAAGAGAGACTGAGGTAGAATATCCCCCACCTACCTCAATCCCCCTTACCCTTTCTTTTTTTCTATAGACAAAATACCTAATATGTGATTCACTTATTTATGATATTGTTTATTGGATAATAGTTTTCAATACTAGAAAAATATTTCTTCAAATTTTTGTACTATTCACAATGTAGAGTCTATAAAGACATGACACATTTTAAAGTTTAATCTCTATTAACATTTTATCCACCATTAGGTTTAGACAGTAACAAAGCAATAAATTGATAACCTAAAAATAAAAAGGCCTTTCAAAGTGAGAGGCAAACAAGCATTTATTTGCGATGAATAAGAATAACTATTTGGCAATCAATTCAGGTGAAGCCCAAATAATGTTCTGATTAGGAGACAAAGGCAATAGGTATTTATGAGAAAGAAAAGAGGAACAATTACATTAATAGAAGGAAAGCATTTCTATTTGTGAAGATACCAATATAGTGATGTTAATTCTAGGCTATGTTTTAAATTTTTAGTCAGGTAGTCATCAGAACTGCTTTTTTCCTATTTTTGCAAACAGTTCTTTGGGAAACAAAGTTGCTTAGGTCCAGTCAAAGGTTATTTTGCCCTGTTTTCCTCTGGCATGGTAGCTTCAGCTCCATTTAAAAAAACATACATATTTATGGGGTTTTTTTGGTGCCGACTGGGTATTGATACCAAAATCTGGGTATGTGCCCTGACCGGGAATTGAATCTGACACCTTTTGGTATATAGGATGATGCTCCAACTGAGCCTCCAGCTCTATTTTAATGTGGCTCCATGTTTTGTGTTTGTTTTTATTGTTTATAAAATCAAGCTCTGGTTTGTAGCATTTGCTGAATCTATGGTGCAAATATTCTTATTGTGGCCAAAATCAAGCTACCAATGTCACTTTGGGAAGAAATGTGCAGTAGCACACACCATCATATATTTCCATTATTCAGATACAATAGAAATAAGCAACCATGAAAACATAGACCATGGGAAAATGTAGTGAAACACTTAGGAAGTGATGAGTTTGGTTTTCAATATACTTTATTTCATTATCAGTTTGTATAATTTAATTTTTCTGAGTAGCTGTATTTAACAACTAATTTGCAAACTCCTGATAAATTCAACAATTGACTTTGCAAACCAGTATGAGATGGCTCCAGCATACTATTGGTTATTTTATTATTGAGTTGAAGGAGTTCTTTATATATTCTGGATTAGCACTGTCCAATAGTACTTTCTGTGATAGTAGAAATCCTATATAATAAAAGGCTAATATGCAAATTGACCGTGAACTACCAGTCGCTATGATGTGCCCTGACCACCAGGGGCAGACACTCAACTCAGGAGCTGCCCCCTGGTGGTCAGTGTGCTCCCACAGGGGTAGCTCCACTCAGCCACAAGCCAGGCTGATGGCTGCCAGAGCAGCAGCAGTGGTGGGAGCCTCTCCCGCCTCCTCGGCAGCACTAAGTATGTCTGACTGCGGCTTAGGCTCGCTCCCTCCGGGGAGAAGGCCTAAGCTGGCAAGTGGACATCCCCAAGGGCTCCTGGGCTGCCAGAGGGATGTCTGACTGCCAGCTTGGGCCATCCCAGGGAGCGGGCCTAAGCCAACAGGTGGACATCCCCCAAGAGGTCCCGGACTGCGAGAGGGTGCAGTCCCGGACCCCTTGGGGGATGTTCACCTGAGTGGATGAATTTTCATGCACTGGGACTCTAGTGTTCTATAATTCTGCTCTGTCCATATGATACCTACTAGCCACCCGTGGCTATTAAGCACTTAAAATGTGGCTAGTACAAACTAATTTTTACTTTTGGTTAATTTAAATTCAAATTTAAATATTTACATATAGCTAGTATCTACCACACTAAACAGCACAGCACCAGACATAGCAAGAACTGACTCTCACTATTTGGGGTAATAATATCTGGGGCACTAATAATGATAGTAAGAATTACCATATCGTGCCCTGGCCGGTGTTGCTAAGTGGTTATAGATCAAAGGGTTTCTGGTGGGTTTCTTGTCAAGGGCACATACCTGGGTTGTGGGTTCTCTTCCCATCCCTGCATGTGCAGGAGGCAACTGGTAGATGTCTCTCTCTCTCCCCGCTCCCTCCTTTTCATCCTCTTTGGAAAGCAATGGAAAAAATATCCTCTGGTGAGGATTAACAAAACAAAACAAAAAAGAGTTACCGTTTTGTGCATACTTCGTATGCTCATAATAGTTAAAAAACACAGATTACGGAGTCAAACTACCTGGGTTCAAATCTTTGTTTCCTTCTCTATAAAATGGAATAACTATACACCTCACAGAGTGGTGATAGGGAGTAAACGAAATAGTGTACGTAGAGACACTGTCAGGCTATCCTGTTAACTGTCAATAAGTGGAATTAATTATTATTAGTTCTTAGATCACTCCCATTTTTGAGCTTGTTACTTCGTAGTGTTGGCTAATATGCTCCTCGTAATTATGAGGAGTCACTGAATTATCGGGAGTCAAGACAAATGCTTTGCAAATCAGATAAAATGTCACGCATAGGTTAGTCATTAACAACCGAAACAATCTTTGGAGGAAATTGCCATAATTTACCAAAGGGTAATAAAAAAAATAAACAACACTCGAATACCGCCCTTCCCCACCTGACCCTTCCCATTTCTTTAAAATTGGCCGGGCTGCAGAGACGACTGAGTGACAGGCGATCAACCAATCAGAGGAGGCCCCGTCTCGGGCCCGCCCTGAAGCCTTGCCCAATAGCTTCGTGGTAGCGCCCGGAATAAGACCGTTGCAAGGTGGCCGGTACCAAGTGGACCTGAGTGCCGGGGGGAGCGGGCCTGTACGCGAGGACCGCGAGGTCCTTTGGGCACGAGGACCAGAATTCTGGCTGTGGCTACAGAGAGCAGCCCGGCCCAGCGGGACGGCGGGGACTGACCTGTCCCTAGAGTCCATCTCAGCACGCGGAGCCTGCCGCGAGTTCCCGGCGTCCCCTCCGGCGCGCTCCCGGAGCCACTTTCCTGAGCGGAAGTCAGCCTGCGGTGCGGACCCTTCTGGGACCTGCTCGGAGGAATGGCGCCGCCGGGTAAAGTGCTGCTCATGGCTCGATGGCGGGGCCCCGCGGACCGCACGCCTTGGCGACTGGGCCGGCGCCCGCGGGAGGCTAGTGTTCGCCACTCGGGAGCCGGCCAGGCGGGGTCCCTTTCCTCGGCGGGACTGGGGCATGGGCTCCGGCTCTCTTGGGTCGAGAGTCTGACGGAGGACAGGCGGGCGGGTGGGACTGCACGGGACCTGAGGAGGGGTTGGGGGGTGGGAAGGGAGTGCGGGGCCGAGCTACGGGTACCCCCGAGGACCAGCCGGGCACGGAGGGGCGTGATTAACCGCAGGTCTGGGCTTCGCTCATTCATTTGACTCGCGTGGGTTCCCGGGTCAGGCGGCCTAAGAGCTAGCCTTTGGCCAAATCATCCATTGGGCCATAGTTTCCTTTTTAGTGAAAGAGGCAAAACAAATCACCTCTCTGGGAGTTTAGAGTTCTGAAGTTAGGTTTTCCGGGTGCAAACTTGCAGGCCGCTACGCATTTATTAAGTGACCCCACCGCAATTTACTTAACCCCCCACTGCACCTCAGTTTCTCATCTGTAAAACATATTACACATTGTCTGCCTCTTAAATTGCTGTATTAAATGAGATAATCTCCGTGCATAGTTTAGAACAGTATGTGTCACTAAGTAAGCACTCAGTGTTAACGAGTGGTCACTGCAGGATAGACTCTGATGTCCCACCACAGCTTGGGAAATGTGTACTATTGTTATTTCCACGTGACAGGCGAGAGGGAAGAGAGAATGCCAATGGCTTACTGCTCCATTATTTAAGAAGGTAAAAGAGGTGTTAAAAACAAACTTTGGATTCAAACTGCCTGCAGTTTGATCCTCAGCTAGTTGTGTGTGGTAGGGCAGGTAACTACTTCTGAGTCTCAGTTTCTTGTTTTTTAAAGGGCACTCTTTTGGATGTTGAGTATTTAGTGACTCAATGCATACAAAGTACCTAGCTTAGTATGGGCATACCCGACCCATGTTAAGTGTGCAAATTTTAGCCAAGAAAGTTATTGTTATCATTAATGGGAGGTGGGAAGATTAGGATTCTGACACGGATGCTGTGTTAGGGGGATTTACAGTCTAGCTGGGAAAATACTGGATAGATCATAGTCATTTACTAGATTTTAATATATTGAGTATATGCATGTACACAAGGCACTGGGGATTCATTCAGCATTAGTATCCTGACTCCTCATTCTCTCATATCTTTCTATCCATTAGCAATTCTGGCATTAACTATGAATTTTAGCCAGATCACTTCTCACTATCTCTACTTCTGTCCCTGGGTTGGGTCACTCATCTTTTTACTTGTATTATGGCAATAGTCTCTTAACTGGTGTCCCTCTTTAGGTCCCTGGACCTGTATAGTCTCAGTATAGTATTTTTTTATTCTCAACGCAGTTATTCTGTTAAAATGTAAGTCAAATCACTCCTTTGCTCAAAACTTTCTAGTGGCTCCCATCTTGCTCAGTAAAAGCCAAAGTTCCTGCAGTGGCTTGTAAGACCCTCTGGATTTAGCCTCTGCTATCTCTGTCACCTTGTCCCTACTTACCACCGTTTGCTTACTCCTCTTTTGTCATACTGTTCTCCTTACTAATGTAAAAAAATACTGTATACACTCCTGATTCAGGGTCTTTGAACTTGCTTTTCTTCTTGGGCTTGTTTCGCTCCAAATACCTTTATGATTTGCTCCTTCTTTTCCTTCAAGTCTACCACATTTTTTTTATTTCTTACTTGGCCTATCATATTTAAAATTGAAGTTCTTCTCAGGTGTCCCTTCTGTGTTGTATTTTTCTCCATAGCACGTTTCACCTTTTTAAATGCTAAATAATCTTATTTAGTGAGATATTTTTCTTTTCCCATTAGAATGTAAGCTCTATGACGTTGGAGGCTTTTGTTTGCTCTGTTTCCTGCTGTATCTTTAACACCAAAACAATGCTTGGTGCATAGTAGGCATTCAGTAAATATTTGATTAATGAATACTCTACATTATAGATATCTCTAGCTTTTTAAATTTTTATTTAAAAAATATTTTTATTGATTTCAGGGAGTAAGGGAGAGGGAGAGGGGGAAGCATCCATGATGAGAGAGAATCATTTATCGGCTACCTCTTGCATGCCCCACACTGGGGATTGAGCCCGAAACCCAGGCATGTGACCTGACCAGGAAATGAACAGTGACCTCCTGATTCATACCACTGAGCCACACCAGCTGGGCTCTAGTTTTTTGTGTGTTTAAGCGTTTTTACACTCTAGATTATTTAATACACACAAGGAATTAAGTAGAACTAACCTTCATGCCCCAAGGTAAGCATCTTTTCTATAACATTTTCCAAAACATAGTGCAGTATGGACACTACAGTTAGACTTGGGTTTGAGTCCAAGATTGACTATGTGTAAACTACTCTGGTCCTCAATTTTTTACTTGTAAAATGGATATAATAATTCCTTTCTTAAAGGGTTCTAGTTCAAACTAAGTTTGACATTGTAGACAAAGAATTTAGGACCATTAATGCTACCCTTGTGATCACTGTTACTTGGATAGCAGACAGTTCATGACACAGCCCATTTGTGTGTGTGTGTGTGTGTGTGTGTGTTAATGACAAGTAGACTGTACCACTCCTATAACTTCTGTTTCCTGGGCATAATAGATGAGGATTAATTTTATTTCCATTTATTTAGCAAGTGTTAATTCAGTGTTCCTTTGTCCAACACAGTGTGCAAGACTTGGAAATATTGAGATGAACAAGACAGTCTGTCCTCATGGAGCTTACAGTTTAGCAGAGGCATCAGACATTACACTGTTATAGTTGTGAAAAATATAGAAGTACAGGTTGCTATGAGTGGATATGGCAACAATAACAATTTAGCTAACATTTAGATAGTCCTTGTTAAATGTCACTTACTATTCTAGGATTTTTGAATATTAACTCATGTAAAGCTCTTAACATTGACTAGTAGGTACTATTATTAATTCCTTTTGACAATGAGGCACATGCTGGCCTCATTGTAATTGCCATAGTCACATTGCTAATAAATGGCAGAGTTAGGATTTAAACTTGGCTCCACAGGCCACATTCTTCACTACTTTATAATATTGACCTGGGACCTAATCCAATGGAGACTATTGGGAGGTTTCTTAAGGAAAAGATACTTGAACTGGAATCTAAATGTAAAAATTAATCATAGTGTAAGTAGGTTTGAAAAGCATGAAAAAATGCTGGTTGGGGAAAAACATGGCTCCTTGGAGAAACAGGAGGCTAGAGAGTCACAGATAGAGGGAATAGATCTGGTTGAGAGGTAGGCAAGGCCATGATGAAGATCCAGGATTGTGTCTGTCCTGAGAGGCGTAGGAGTTGCTAATGTACTTGAAATGGAAATGGTGTGATAGGAGTCCTGTGCTTTAGCCACATGGAGGCTGCTGGGAGGACTGTCCTTCAGATAGTTGAAGACAGTGCCCACCACTTCCCCAAGGCTTCTCTCCAGTGTAAACCTTCCAGTTCCCTCACCCTTCCTTACATGATTTGGTTCTAGACCTTGGTGGGCATCATCATTGAAACTGTATAGACTTTGGAATAGGGTGGAATGTGTTTAATAGTCATTTTTCCTCAAGGTTCAAGCACTGTCTTCCTGTTGGCCCTGACAATCATAGCCAATGCCCAGGCTCTGACGCCCACTCACTACCTCACCAAGCATGATGTGGAGAGACTGAAAGCTTCGCTGGACCACCCTTTCACAAGTTTAGAATCTGCTTTCTACTCCATCGTGGGACTTAGCAGCCTTGGTGCCCAGATGTCAGATGTAAAGGTAAGGCTCCTTTTGCCTTGGTGGCCTCATCCTTTTACTATCTTCCTTTTGTATACTTCACAACCTTTTGCTCATTTGAGGATAATCAAGGTTAATACAATATAATAAATACTTAATATCAATCGGACAGTTTTTTCTTTCAATGCCTAATGTGTTTTTAGGATCTAGTCAGATCTTTTAGCAGAATATAGAAAAGAGCAAGTCATAGATCCTCTAGAAACTTTTACTGCAGCTCTGAGTGGGCCTATATAATACTACATATACTTATGAAGTGCCCTATATGTGTGCCTAATCTATACTAATAAAAGGGTAATATGCTAATTAGATTGGGAGACCTTTCAGGAGACCTTCTTGACGTTCTTCTGGACAAAGCCATGGTGGTGGGGTCAAGGTCGAGGCGGTTAGAGGCTAAGAGGGGAGGGCAGTTGTGGGTGATCAGGCCAGGATGGGACAGCAGTTGTGGGTGATCAGGCCGGTGAGGGGGAGGCAGTTTGGAGTGAGCAGGCCAGCAAGGGGGGGCAGTTGGGGGCAAGCACGCTGGCATGGGGGGGGAGTTAGGGGTGATCAGGCTGGTGGGAGGGGCATTTGGGGGCGAGCAGGCTGGCAGGCAGAGTGGTTAGGGGCAATCAGGCAGGCAGGCAGGTGAGTGGTTAGGAGCCAGCAGTCTCAGATTGCGAGAGAGATGTCCGACTGCCGGTTTAGGCCCAATCCCTGTAAACTGGCAGTAGGACATCCTTCGAGGGGTCCCAGATTGGAGAGGGTGCAGGCTGGGCTGAGGGACTTCCCCCCCCCACCCCCCGTGCATGAATTTCGTGCACCGGGCCACTAGTAAATAATAAAGGATCTCAAGATGGGAGGGCATTCAGGTTTATTAAACAGTCACTGTCACTGCATCAGGCAATTTTGATATAAATCTTTGATGATGAAAATGCATCACGATTAAAACCTCTCTTGCATTTAGGAACAATATTATGTGAATTCACATTTTATTCATTATAGTAGCACTGATAGCTAGGGTACGAAATTAGGGCCAGGTTTCTCATATATAAGCTTTATGTATTAATTTTCTATGACCGCATAACAAATTACCATACACTTAACAATTTAACACAATACTCATTTATTAGCTCATAGTTCTGTAGGTCAGAAGTCCAGGCAGGCTTGGCTGGGCTCTTATTTGGAGGCTCTGGGGAAGAATCAGCTTCAAGTTTCTTCAGGTTGTTGGCAGAATCTATTGCCTTGCGGTTGTAGGTCTGAGGTTCCCATTTTCTTGCTGGCTTTCAACTAAGGACTGCTCTCTGCTTCTCAATGTCACCCACGTTTCTTATGTGACCCCCCTCCCTTTTTAATTTAGTGATGGCATGTTGAGTTCTTCTTATTCTTCAAATTTCTCTAATTCCTCTTCTGCTACCAGCCAGAGAAACTTTCTGTTAAAGAGGGCTTACCTGTTTGGGTCAGGACTGCCTGGATAGTCTCTGAATTTTAAGGTCAGCCGACTTGGGGTTTTAATTACACCTGCAAAATCCTTTCAGAGCAGTTTTTTTTGTTTTTTGTTTTTTTTTCCAAATTTTTATTAAGGTATTATATGTGTACATATCTTACCATTGCCCCCCCACCCCAGAGCAGTTTTTAGATTAGTATTTAAATGAATAATCAGTGGATGGAAATGTAAACATGGCATCTTTTGAATTCTGCCTATTCTTTCTTGTATTAGCATAGAAAGGACCCCAAATCTCAGTGGCTTATGGCAAAAGTTTAATTTTTGCTCAGACTGTATGGCCATCATGGGTCAGCTGGGGCTTTGCTCCATCTTTCCTAAGTCCAGGATTTACTGGTAACATGCTGGAGCAGTCTCTGTATGCTTGTGCAGAGGGCAAATGAAAAGATGGCTTTTAAAACTTCTGCTCAGAAGAAATATGTGGAACTTCTTTTATCTTTCTAATTTTGTCACCTAAAGCAAGTCACATGGCCGTACCTGGGTTGACAGGGAAGTATAATACTTCTTCAGAGAAGGAATACATTTTATTTATTTTGGAATATTTGTTATAGTTCTGTGAAATATGCTGTTTTTATCTTGATAGGAATTGTGTTGAATCTAGATTGCTTTGGGTGGACATTTTAATAATGTTAATTCTTCCTATCCATGAACACGGTATATGCTTCCACTTAACTTGTATCTTCTTCAGTGTCTTTCTTTAGTATCTTATAATTTTATGAGTGTAGGTCTTTTACAACCTTGTTTAAGTTTATTCCTAGGAATTTTATTCTTTTTGAAGCAATTGTGAATGAGATTGTTTTATCAGTTTTCCTTTTTGATAGTTCATTATTGGTGTATACAAATGCAACTGATTTCTGGATATTTATTTTGTATCCTGATACTTTACTGAATTCATTTATCAGTTCTAATATTTTTGTGTGGAATCTTTATGGTTCTCTTATATACAGAATCATGTCATCTATCTATATAAAAGGCTAATATGCTAAGTGTCTGACTATCCGGGTAATGACGTCAAGTAGCAATACCTGGCTTTCTCTCCCTAGGGGACTAGCCTTAGGTGGAAACACTTTACATTGTAACCAAATGTCTGTGAAGCGTTTTCCCATGCCTCATCTCATTTGATCTTCACAGAAGTCCTGGAGTAGATAGATAGGAGACGCGGTGGAATCCAATTTTCTTTTCATTAGCTGGAAAACAGAGATTTGGAAAGCTTATAAACTTGACCTGACTGAAAGGAAGTAAGAAATGGTGTACCATGAAAATGACTTCAGGTTTTCTCACTGCGCAGAATATAGTCGAACACTGCTGCAGTTAAATATTTTACACTTTGTTCTCCCTGCATGATCTATAATAATAATCTGTTACGTGTTGATATTTATTGCTGTGTTGCTGACAATTACCTGAAAGAAAAGTTGGGGTACTTCACTGGGCTGGAAAAAGTTTAGCTACATCAGAAAGCAGGTCTAATTAAGCAAGTTTGTTCTATATCTATAAAAGGCTAAGTTGCCCTAGCCAGCTTGGCTCGGTGGATAGAGCGTCAGTCTGCGGACTGAAGGGTCCCAGGTTTGATTCTGGCCAAGGGCACATGCCTGGGTTGTGGCTCAGTCCCCAGTGGGGATGTGCAGGAGGCAGCCCATCAATGATTCTCTCTCATCATTGATGTTTTTATCTCTCCTCTCTTCCTCTCTGAAATCAATAAAGAAAAAAAAATATATATATTTTTTAAAAAGGCTAAGTTGAGTTGTGCATGCACTATACATATAAAGCTCTCAGTGGCGCCAATCACATGCGTGTGTTTTGATCTGTCATTGTCGATCGTGAATTTGGTTGTTTTTGTTGACATTCTGAAGCTAAAAGAAAGCGGCAGCGTTGCACGGAAGAAATAATGGCAATTAAATATGATCATAACAGTGATCCGGGTAGATATAATTATCCCCATGTAACTGAAGTTGCCGTCATATTCAGAAACGAAGATAGAGGACCTCCTTTTGAAAGGGACTTGCTTATTCATTGCAAACCAGATCCCAATAGTCAGAATGCCACTAAAATGAAACAAATCAGTATCCTGTTTCCTACATTAGATGCAATGACGTATCCTATTTGTTTCCCACATGGTGAAAAGACTGGGGTACAGATATTGCATTATGACTCAGAGATGACAGTGTAATCAACAATAATACTAGATTCAATGGATGATGCTGAAAAGAAAAATTTTCCCATCTAATTTCTTAAAAGTATTACTCCTTCATAAATGCCATGTCAAACTTAGAATTGAAAGTAGGTGCAATCATCATGCTGCTGAGGAATCTTAATAGTAAATGGGGTCTTTGTAATGGTACTAGATTTATTATCAAAAGATTGCGACCTAACATAATCGAAGCTGAAGTATTAACAGGATCTGCGGAGGAGAGGTTGTTCTGATTCTAAGAATTGGTTTGTCCCCGTCTGATACTGGTCTCAGTATTAGTTTAATCAATAAGTAATAAGTTTAATCAATTTATCAGTCATTGTTTTTATCAATGTTTTTATATCATGTTTTTGTTCTTTTTATATCATGTCTTTGTTGTTATATCATGTTATTGTTTATTAATCAATTTATATATTATTTTCATATACATGTTACTAATTTTCTTTCATCTCTGACACTTCTATTACAGAGAAAGGGTGAATAGCAATATTAAAATATTTCTTCTAATTAATTTTCGTGTGCACGAATTTGTGCACCGGGGCCACTAGTCTTCAAATAATGACAGTTTTACTTCTTCCTTTCCAGTTTAGATGCCTTTTATTTCTTCTTCTTGTCTTATTGCTGTGGCTAAGACTTCCAGTACTCTGTTGAATAAGAGTGAAGAAAGCAGACATCCTGTCATGTTCCCCATCTTAAGGGAAATGCTTGTAGTTTTTGCCCATTGAATATGATGTTGGCTGTGCGTTTGTCATATATGGCCCTTATTATGTTGAGGTATGTTCATTCCTTAACATAAGGAATGCATTGTAGTGAATGGTAACTCCTGAGCTCCTTTGATCCTGGTGGGTGCCTGGTGGACGGGGTCAATGAGGGGGAAAAGAGGGACATCAATAATACTTTCAACAATAAAGATTAAAAAAAAAAGTAATGGGTTTTTTTTTCTGAGGAGAGTGGTGAGCATCCTGATCCACTTGATTGACAAGTTAGCCCACTTTAGTATGAACTTATTTATGGAGCAGTTTACTGAACACCTGTGCTAGGCCCTTGGCACATAGTCACTGCCTTCAGAGAGCTTACAGTCTAGTGGAAGTTAAAAGAACAGCAACTCTTGTGTATGTTGATGTCTTTCAACCCATTGCAGTTGTTAATTCTTTTTGATGCTCAAAATATCCCATTTTTGCTAGTGGGCCAAAATGTCTGTGTGTGCATGTGTTTATTTTTGTTGTTGTTTGTTTTTAAATATATTTTTATTGATTTCAGAGAGGAAGGGAGGAGAGAGAGAAACATCAATGATGAGAGAGAATCATTGATCCACCACCTCCTACCTGCCCCACACGGGACTGAGCCTGCAACTCGGGCATGTGCCCTGACCAGGAATTGAACTGTGACCTCCTGGTTCAACCACTGAGCCACGCCAGCTGGCTTTTTTTTTTTTTTTTTTTTTTAATATATATTTTATTGATTTTTTACAGAGAGGAAGGAAGAGGGATAGAGAGTTAGAAACATCGATGAGAGAGAAACATCAATCAGCTGCCTCCTGCACAGCCCCTACTGGGGATGTGCCCGCAACCAAGGTACATGCCCTTGACCAGAATCGAACCTGGGACCCTTGAGTCCGCAGGCCGACGCTCTATCCACTGAGCCAAACCGGTCAGGGCAGCTGGCTTTTTTTTTTTTTTTTTTTTTTTTTTTTAATGTGATCCAGTAGTCGTTGAGAGTTTCTGATGTCCTAAGCTTTTATATTTCCTGCCCCAGACTAGAATAAGTCATTGCTATTATTTATTAAATGTTTTGTTATATGCCAGGTACACTGGATGTTATCTTGAATTAATTGTCTTAATTCTGTATAGTTAGAAATATTATACTGTAATAGAGGAGGAAATAGAAGCTCAGAAAGGTTAAGTAAATTAATTGTCCAATGTCTGCCAGCCATCATCTGAATACCATATGGCAAAGGGGTTGACAAATTGTGGCCTCCAAGATCAAGTCCAGCTTGGAGCATTTTTTTTGTTTTGTTTTATCTTTTTAATGTTTAGGCTGCCTTCCCTTGAGTATTTGCTTCTCTTTCTCTCTCTTTAAAAAAAAAAAAAAAATGTTTTTGTTGATTTTAGAGAGAGGGAGACAGAAACATCTATGAGAGAGAAACATCCATCATCTGCCTCCTGCGTGCCCCCTACCACGGATCAAGCCTGTAACACAGACACGTGCCCTGACCAGGAATTAAACCGTGACCTGGTTCATAGGTCAAAGCTCAACCACTGAGCCAACTGGCCAGGCTTTTAGTATGGTTGAGTAAGTAGTTACTAAAGAGACTTGTCTGACTCCCAAAAGCCTAAAATATTTACTTTGGCTCCTTACAGAAAATTTGCTAAACCCTGCTGTGTGGGATTTATGCATATGCAGATTGCTTCCTGCCAGCTATCTCTTGTTCTTTCCCAATGTTTGCTTCCTCTGCATGACTGTATTAAGGAAACAGATTTTTCCTCATGATCACACTCTTATAAACTTTATAGGTGAATGTACCTCTTAATAAAATTAGTTTAGCTCAAAAGCAAGTACACAAGCATCAGAGTCAGCCCAAGTTTTAATTCTGGTGCCACCTTTCTATAAAATGGGAGTTATAATGACTTCTTCACTGGATCATTGTAAAGATAAAGTGAAATCATATTATGCCTAGGGGAGAGAGAGAACAAATTGGGAAAGTAGTGGCGTAATCTTGACTAGTAGAGATTTTACATTGTAAGGTACAGGAGATGAAATGGGAATATTAGGTTAATGTTAAATATTGGCAGATTTCAATGCTGGATGAAATTTCTGCTGGTGATTTTCTAACTTCTGTAGCACCATAGGATTCAGTCTAGGGCAGGGGTGGGCAAACTTTTTGACTCGAGGGCCACAATGGGTTCTTAAACTGGACCGGAGGGCCGGAACAAAAGCATGGATGGAGTGTTTGTGTGAACTAATATAAATTCAAAGTAAACATCATTACATAAAAGGGTACGGTCTTTTTTTTTTTTTATTTCAATAGTTTTATTCATTTCAAACATTTTAACAAGAAGAATGTAAACACTAATTATTATAATCTGAAACTTCAAAAAATGGAAGAATCATAGCACAATAACATACCTTATATTGAAGATGGCAAAGGCAAAATAAAATTGCCTAACGAAAGGTACAAAAGCCTTTCAAATTAAACTTAAATATAATAAAATAATTTAAAACTAAAACAAATAGAAAAGAACAAAATGTGTAAACAGTAAATTAAACATTTTCTTTAGTGCAACTTCCAAATTATGCCCGGGACGTAGATGTAGATGGCAATGTAGACTGGGTTGAAAGGTTTTTGGTCTTTAAAACATCAACTTCAGTGGGAACAGTGTTGTTGGTCTCCTTTTTAGCTAATGCTCTGATACTGTGCTCTCCAGGGGCGTGTCTCCCTACATCACTACGATAATGTGTCTACGCATTCCCAGGGTGATGTTGGGGGACGTGTCCGCGGGCATTACAAGGAGCCTCTGGAAGATTGAGAGGTTGTTCCTTCTACTGAATGGGCGGATATAAATCCGCCCACTCAGAAGAAGGAGCTGCGGCCGTGTTTCCCGATGTTGCCATGTTAACACTGCTGCTGGTGAAGGAGCGGAGGGGAGAGCAAGAGAACCCTCTGCTCTTTCGGCTCCGTGGGCCGGATAGAACAGCCAAACGGGCCGTATCCGGCCCGCGGGACGTAGTTTGCCCACGGCTGGTCTAGGGGGATCATGGAGTGAAGTGCTCTCACTTTACCAGAGCAGCACCTTTGTATTCGTCTCATGATTTGGAATTCATTCCACATGGATTTAGATTGAACACATACCCCTGAGTGTGTTCTTTGCTAATGTTATGAGATTGAGGATATGTCTGTCAGGGCTGAAGATTTAGATTGAAGCCATCCAAACAGTGGCAGTGCAATGTGATTTGGGGGTAATTGTGTGATTAGGCCAGCTGTGGCTTTGTGTTTATAATCCAGACTTTAAAGTCAGGCTCTTTGACCCTGGCTGGGTAGCTCAGTCGGTTAGTGTCCTTCCAGTATGCCAGGGTTGGGAGTTCAATCTCCGGTCAGGGCACATACAAGAATCAACCAGTGAATGCATAAATAAGTGAAACAACAAATCAATGTTTCTCTCTCTCTCTCTTCTCCTCTCTTTCCCCATCCTCTCTAAAATCAATTAATAGAAATCTTACCTAGTAAAAGAGAAACGTGCAGATTAACCATCACTTCGCCATGCCCACAGCCAATCAGTGAGTATGCAAATTAACCCAACAAAGATGGAGGTTAATTTGTATACGCAGGCGCGGAGCAGCCGGGAGGGGTGTGACGCCTGCTATGAGGGGAAGGGGGGCTGCGGAGGAAGCTACAGGAGCAGTGCCACGGATAGAAGCTAGGACTTGCTGGCTCCCAGCGGCTGGGTGTGAAGCCAGGGGAAGGAAGGCCTATTCTTGCACGAATATCGTGCAACAGGCCTCTAGTAAATAAATAAATGAATAAAGTCAGGCTGCTTGGCTTTAAGATCTTAACTTCACAGCTGTACAATCAGGTGACCTGTGCAGCTTACCAAACCTTTCAGAATGTTTTCTCATCTGTAAGAAGGACAGTAGTACTCAGCTCACAGCTGATGTATGTAGGTTAGCCATCTTGGTGATGATATGTGGTAAGTATGTAAAAGTATTAGATTACTTTATATAGAGTAGTGGTTAATGTACATTGATTGACGTTTTATTTTTTGCAAACTGTCATTTCCATTGCTTAATGCCTGATGAATAGAGGATGTTCAACAAATATTTGTTGAATGAATGAATTGTAAACTTGAGCTTAATAGAAATGAAAGCTCTCTAAATGTGCTTCTTACTCAGAAAACTAATTATGCACTTCATTCTTCTAATCGCTTATGAAATGTGCTGTGGTGATTATGCAATGTGTGTACATTGTAAGTAATAGAAGGAAGGGGGTTGTATGGATGTTTCAGAGCTGTTGAATTTCCTAATTAGACGTGCACACTAAATACATTCGTTGAAACTCTCCATTACTGCCACTTCCACAAAGTGATATGTGTCCTCTTACTTGTTGCCATAAGCTGAGTAGAACAAACTTACTCAGCCTTGCTAGATACACTGAGTTGTTGCTCTCACAGATACTTAGAGGAGATTTTAGTTATTATGTCACAAGATTTTAGCAGCAAAACTGGGAGGAATGGGGTTTAATAAGAATATAAGAATAACAAGCAGCTCTATGAATAGCAGAGTGTGGAATGAGAGTTGATTTTAGAGGGGTTGACAAATTGTGGCCCTTGGGGTCAAATCCAGCTTGAAGAATGGAGAGTTATGAAGAGTGAACATTTTTTATTTTGATAGTCAGTTACCATATATATATATATATATATATGTGTGTGTGTGTGTGTGTGTGTATACACATATATATAATAAACATAAGCACATGAGAATGGTGGTTTTATATATATTAGCTTTTTTTTATAAGACTTAAAAATAATGGGGATTGTTTTATATTCATGTTAATGAAAATACTAAGTAAATGGGATACGTACTATGGCAAAATTGTGATGGTAGTATTTACATGAGTGAAATCAGGAAACATTAGACAGTGTTCACGGGTTGTCTGTCAGTCAACCAGCACTTTCCCTTTCTGTAAACTGGGGATAAGAATAGTATCTACCTTATAGGGTTGTTGTGATGATTAAATGAGGTAATAGGTATAAAGTGCTTAGCTCTGTCTGTCACATGGTGAGTGCATATAAAGGTAAGTATATTTATTTTCAATTCAGTAAGAACTGAGTGCTTGTTGAGGGCCAGGTATTAGGTTGGTTGCTGGGATAGCAGATAATCAGGATTTTTCAGGTAATAATCATTTATGGAGCATCAGCATGTGCCAGGCATTGTGCTGTGTGCAAAGAAGACAAAGAGCTCATTATCTAGTGAGAGACAGGTACCAGTGAATCTCTGAGATAGGTGCTGAGAACAAAGAGACACATGTAGTGTGTGGAAAGTACCCTGGGAGCCCATCAGTGGAAGTGGCTCACTCACCCTGCCTGCCAAGAAAATGTACTTATAAGCCTAGCCTTGTACAGGGCAAATTGCCATCTCTGCTGGCTGTTGAACAGTTCAGTTTGTGAGTTTCTGCTATGTACTAGGCCTGGTGGTAGGCACTGGATTCAGTGTTGAACAAAAGAGAGCCTCTGCTCTTAGAATGTATACCCTAGTAGTGGAGATAGGTATTAGTCATGTAATCAAATATATGCGTGAATATTTGTTAATAATGATAAGTTTTATGAGGTGAGATTACTGGTGTTATAAATAGGGGACTTCTATAGAGGACTTTGACATAGTCAGGGAATCCTTTCCCAAAGAAATCCTGAACTTAAATCTTATTCTATATCCCCCTAAATTACAACTTCTTGAGGTTAGGAATTTTGTTCATTTTGTTTGTTGTGGATCTCCATTGCCTAGAATAGTACCTGATATGTGGTAGGCACTCAGTAGCTGTTTGTTAAATGAAGGAAGGTATGGTTGATTGATCTGAATTCTAAACGGAAAGTAGGAGTTAACTGGAGGATGAGAGGGAGGGATTCAGGCAGAGGGTGTAACATGTGCAAAGGACCTGAGCAGGTAGGGAGCAGGTTATATTTGAGAGACTGAAAGGGGGCTGTGTTGAACAGAGAATGTGGGAGAGGAGTGAAGCTGCCCTGGTTGGGCTTATTGAGTTCAGAGTGTGTTTTGTAAGGTCTTCTCCACTTCTGCTACAGTTGAAACAACCATGCTGTCAGCATCGTGGGTTTTGAAGCCACTGACTGCTGGAACTGTTTACCTTGATTTGTCTGTGCAATGAATTAGAGTAGGCATGATGTTGGTTTTACTTCAGAACAATCATTTTTAGTGGTCCCTTGAGAGGTAGAAATTGTATAGTTCAAATTCTGGAGCCAGGCTGCCTGGGTTAGTTAGAATTCTAGATCTTCCATTAAGAACTCAGTTTTCTTTTTCTAAACTTAAGATAATAAGAGGACCTATACATTAGATACGCGCATAAAGCACTTAGAACAGTGCTTGACACATTTTAGGTGCTTGAAAAGTGGTAGCAGTGACCATAATCATTGTTGGAGCTTCAGTGCTGTCATTCCACTGTTAAGCACCAGGTGGCAGCAAATCACAAGTCTTAAGCTTACTCAACAATTCTACCAAAAGGTCTCTAATAGATTTTCTCTTTCAGATCCCTGATTTGTGCAGTGTGAATATTTTCTTTCTTTTCTTTCTCTCTTTGGTTTCTTTCAAACTTCTGGTTGAAACTCATTTGTTTTGAGACTTTTATTTAAAGCTTATTCATAAAATCTTTTTAAAAAGCTTTTTGGTTGAAGTAACATATGCACACAGTAAAATATCAGATAATGCAGAACAGCTATTAAAGAAAAACAATAATCCATTGCATGCCTCACTTGTCTTATTCCCTGTCCTGTTCCCCAGTGCACCTACTTTTAACTTTTTATTAATATTTAATTTTGAATAGCTGAATTTTGTTACCTTAACCAAAGTATTTAGCAATATAACTATGAAATAATATTTTTTGGAGTTTGCTATGTAGAAATGTGCCTGCTCTGTGCCCGGCACTGTGATGGGGGTTCATCAAGTTTCTGATCTCAGGTAACCAGTCACTAGGGGAGGTTGGTACAGTATGGTAAGAGCTCTGAGGAGCACTTAGGGAGGAGGACAACTGGTCTGTTCTGGGATGAATGTCAGGGAAGGCTTTCTGGAATCACTGGAAGAGGTGACACCTGAGCAGAGATGAAGATAAGACCAGGTTTGGCAGACAAGAAGGACAAGAGATAGGTACTCCTGGCAGGGGAACTAGCAGGGTCAAAAACATAAATGGTGAGAGCATAGTATATCTGGGGAGCTGCAGTAGGCTGGCGGGCAAGATTTTGGAGTTGGAGGTGGGGATGTGATGAAGCTGGCATAGAGAGTAAGGGTCAGTCATGAGCGCATTTTATGCTGTATCAGAAACTTTCTGTCTTGTTCTGAGGGTAATCATAAGGAACCACACAAGGGTTTTAATAGCAAAGTAAGATGGTAACATTTGTATTTTGTAAAGATCACATAGAAGCAGCTTGCAGAGTAGATTGCATGGCTTGAGACCAGTTAGGAAACGATCTAGGTGAGAAATGGCAAGAGCCTGAAATTAAGGCAATGATAGAACCAGAGGGTGGGGATTGGGTTTGGGAAACAAAGAGGAGATAGACTCCATAGACTGGGAGGTAAGGGAAAAGTCCAAGACTGAGTCTCAGGTTTCTGCTTTAGGTAACTGGGTGCATAGTGATGCCCATACATGAGCTGGAAAGTCCAGGTGAAGAAATAGAAGGTTTCAAGCTCATTTTATTTTATTTTAAATCTTTATTGTTCAGATTATTACAGGTGTTCCTCTTTTTTTTCCCCCATAGCTCCCCTCCACCTGATTCCCCACCCCACCCCCCACCCCATGCCCTTACCCCCCGCCACTGTCTTCATCCATAGGTGTAAGATTTTTGTCCAATCTCTTCCCGCACCCCTCACACCCACTTCCCCCTGAGAATTGTCAGTCCACTCCCTTTCTATGTCCCTGATTCTATTATATTCACCGGTCCATTCTGTTCTTCAGATTTTTTATTCACTTGATTTTTAAATTCACTTGATAGATAAGTATTTGTTGTTCATAATTTTTATCTTTACCTTTTCTTCTTCTTCCTCTTCTTAAAGAATACCTTTCAGCATTTCATATAATACTGGTTTGGTGGTGATGAACTCCTTTAGCTTTTTCTTGTCTGTGAAGCTCTTTATCTGACCTTCAACTCTGAATGATAGCTTTGCTGGGTAGAGTAATCTTGGTTGTAGGTTCTTGCTGTTCATCACTTTGAATATTTCTTGCCACTCCCTTTTGGCCTGCATAGTTTCTGTTGAGAAATCAGCTGACAGTCGTATGGGTGCTCCCTTATAGGTAACAAACCGTTTTTCTCTTGCTGCTTTCAAGATTCTCTCTTTGTCTTTTGCCCTTGGCATTTTAATTATGATGTGTCTTTGTGTGGTCCTCTTTGGATTCCTCTTGTATGGGATTCTGTGCGCTTCCTGGACTTGTAAGTCTATTTCTTTCACCAGGTAGGGAAAGTTTTCTGTCATTATTTCTTCTAATAGGTTTTCAGTATTTTGCTCTCTCTCTTCTGGCACCCCAAAAATTCGGATGTTGGTACGCTTAAAGTTGTCCCAGAGGCTCCTTACACTATCTTCATATTTTTGGATTCTTTTTTCTTTTTGTTTTTCTGGTTGGGTGTTTTTTGTTTCCTCATATTTCAGATCGTTGGTTTGATTCTTGGGGTCCTTTGATCTACAGTTGAATTTCTGTATATTCGTTATTTCAGACAGTGTATGCTCAATTTCTGACTGGTCCTTTTCCATTTTTTTGACATTCTCATTAAGGTCCTTGAAGGTCTCACTAAGCTCCTCGGAGGTCTCATCAAGTTTCTCGGCGGTTTTTAGAAGATTCTTGAGTAACCTTATAAATGTGGCTCTGAACTCTATGTCGTCCAGTAGTTTGCTTTCCTCCATTTCTTTCATTCGTGACATGTTTCTTTGTCTCTGCATTTTGCTGCTTCCCTGTGTTGATGGAGTGGCTTTGTGTGGTAGGTGACCTATGGGGCCAGTAGCTCAGCCTCCCCAATCACCTGAGGTGGACGCTCTTGGTGCACCCCTTTGTGGGCTGAGTGCAAAGTCTAGGTGTGGTTAAGCCTTGATTGCTGTTGGCACACTGGGGGGAATTGACCTCCAGGCCAATTGGCTGTGAGGACCCGCTGTGTCTATAATGGAAGAACTGCTGCGCTGGAGACACGCTTATGGTGCAGGACTTGTTTCAGTGGGGCTTTGGTGCTCACTGAGTCTGCCTCTTGAATGTGTCACTTATGGATGTGGAGTTGAAATCTGGTGTCTCACACTGACCACTAGGTACACTGGCTTCTGGATCTTCAATGGGGTGCAGGTCAGCTACTATCTGAGGCCACCAAGCAGGCGCTACAGCGAGAACTACAGTTTTTCTCCTCTTTGCTTGGGGTTTGGAGGTTTTGGAGCTGTCTGACCCGGGCTGCAAGTTTGCTATGTTAAGCTGCGATAGGGCAGGCCATTCATATGCTAAAGCCGCTGCTTGGAGCTTGGGTGGGTTTGTAGGTTGTGCAGGGCGGGGTCTCAGGGCGTCACTAGGCTAGGGCGTGGCAAACAGTGATGGCTGCCAGTTAGCCGGTTCTGTGTCTCTGACCGCCTCCCCGCATTCTGCGCCCCAGTGCAGTAAACAATTATTCCTGCGCTCAGCCCCGCAAGCAAACCACCCTCACTTTCCGACCCGATGGCAGACAGTCCAGCTTCTCCCCGTAGGAGTTTGGGTCCCCTGTATCTCCCCAGAAACTGGAGTTCGGAGTAATCGGGAGCTTGTCTCCTTTCGGGTTGAAAAAAGCAGCACTCCCAGTCGCCCACTGCCAGCCCGATTCGCGCGCCTCCGTACCTCAGCTTTTCAGCGCTTGTGCACGTCTTAATGCTCTTTTCTCTTTCCTTCTAGTTGTAGAACTTCCACTCAGCTAGCTTTCCCGTGGTTCTGGGTGTCTTTTAGTTGTAGTTTTGAAATTATTGTGCGAGGCAGCAGTTTAGGTGTTTACCTACGCCGCCATCTTGGATCCTTCTCTCAAGCTCATTTTAGATACGTTCAACTTGACTTAGCTTTGTAGACATCTAAGTGGAGACTCCAGTATAGTTGGAATCAAAGGATCTACTCTGCCACTTACTAGCTCTGTCGCCTTCATCAGATTACTTACCAATTCTAGGCCTCAGTTTCTTTTTCTGTTAAAGGGGATGCTACCACCTACCACAGGGTCCTTATGTTTATTAAAAGGAAGAGCATCATAAACACCCAGCATAGGTCATAACCAGAGAAGGTGATCGATGGAAGTGGTTTCTTTCTGTCCTTTCTAGGATTCACAAGGAATAGAGTTCCTTCAGGTTTGTCAGTCCTTTTTTGAAGTCAGCAATTTGGGGTAATACAGTGTTCTATGGAAAGTAAGCACTTAAAAAATGAAATCTTGTGTAACTCATACTTTAAGCCATCATAGATTGCTTAGAATTTTGTCATCCAAAAAACATGGATGCTTTTCCCACACACTTGTATATCACCACTTACTGACTTTTTCCCCTTTTTAGAAAGCATGCACCTTCATTAAATCAAACCTTGATCCCAGCAATGTGGATTCCCTGTTCTACGCTGCCCAGGCCAGCCAGGTCCTTTCAGGTTGTGAGGTGAGTCCAGCTTCCTACATTTTTATTTACCTTAAATCATAAAGTTTATTTTTAAAGGAGGGTCATGTCAGATATATATGTGTGTGTGTGTATATGTATGTATATGTATGTGTGTGTGTGTGTGTGTGTGTGTGTGTGTGTGTGTGTATATATATATATATATATATATATATATATATATATATATATATCTTCTATAATAATAAAAGGATAATATACTAATTAGACCAGACATCATTCTAGACATCATTCCAGATGTCCTTCTGGACAAAGCTGGGGCCAGAGGGAAGCCCAGGTCCCGGGTTCCTGCCGGCAGCCAGAGGGAAGCCTGGGTCCCAGGTGCCAGAGGGATGCCAGTGCCGGCAGCTGGGGAAAGGAAGGCCTACTCTTGCACAAATTTCGTGCATCGGGTCTCTAATCTATCCTAATATATAAAAAGCCAGGGGCCGTCACAACTGAAACAACTGGACGGACAACCGAACAGCAGGCTGCGTGGGGCGACAAGGCCGGCAGGGTGGTTAATGAGGGACCACCAAACAACTGAACAGCTGCATGAGCGACCAGGCCAACAGGGGGATTAGTGAGGGACGACCAAACCACTGAACAGCAGGCTGCATGGGGTAACCAGGCTGGCATGGGGGGGGGCAGTTGGGGCAACCAGGCCGGCAGGGGAGGGCAGTTGGGGGCAACTGGGCCGGCAGGGGAGGGCAGTTGGGGGCAACTGGCCGATAGGGGAGGGCAGTTCGGGGCGACTGGGCCGGCAGGGCAGGGCAGTTGGGGGTGACCGGGTCAGCAGGGGAGGGCAGTTGGAGGCGACCGGGCTGGCAGGGGAGGGCAGTTGGGGGCGATTGGGCTGGCAGGGTAGCGGTTAGGGGGTGATCAGGCTGGCAGGCAGAAGCGGATAGTGGCAATCAGGCAGGCAGGCAAGCGGTTAGGAGACAGCAGTCCTGGATTGTGAGAGGGCTGTCGACTGCATCTTTAAACCAGCAGTTGGACATCCCCTGAGGGGTTCCTGAATGGAGAGGGTGGAGGCTGGGCTGAGGGACACCCTCCCCCCCCCCCCCCCCCCCCAGTGCACGAATTTCGTGCACCGGGCCTCTAGTATATATATAAAAGCCTAAGTGACTTAATGATGACCGGCCACTCTGATGCACACTGACCACCAGGGGACAAACGCTCAATGCACAGGATTAGGCTCCCTCCTGTCTGGATTGGGCCTGTGGGGATTGGGCCAAAACCGGCTATCCGAAATCCCCCAAGGGGTCCCAGATTGTGAGAGGGCGCAGGCCAGGCTGAGGGAGCCCACCGGTGCACGAATTTGTGCACTGGGCCTCTAGTTTAAACAATAAAAATCCATTAGTGAGGGTTGGAATTCCATTTTTGTGATTTTATTTATATATTTTTATTGATTTTGGAGAGGAAGGGAAAGGGAGAGAGATAGAAACATCAATGATAAGAGAGAATCATTGGCTGGCTGCCTCCCACACGCCCACACCCCACACTGAGGATGGAAGCTGCCACCCAGGCATGTGCCTTGACTGGAATTGAACCATGACCTCCTGGTTCATAGATTGATGCTCAACCACTGAGCCACACCAGCTGGGCTCTTGTGATTTTTATTTTTAAAGGGACTGTGGTTTATTTCTCCCATGAGTTTTCACTTTTTGTTAATTTTAAATAACTTTTTCCTATAGTTGCTTCTCTCCTGGGAAGCCTTGATTTTTCTTTCTGTCTCCTTTTAACATTTAAAAATGTTCAAAGTAAAGAAAGAATGCCCCACACCAATCTGGAAATCCATGTTACTGAACATAGAAGAACCATATAAGTAGACAAGTGTGCAGAATTTTTTCAAGTGTTGTGTAAAGGTTTTAAAAACATTTAATTCTGCCATCTGGGTAGTCGAAGGGGAATGATCATGTGCCAGGTGGGTGGTGTGACTTTGGCAGTTGCTCTGTGTGCCATCTTTGGCATATGTGCCACTAATTGTCAGCAACTGTTCTAAAACTCTGTATCTGCCAATCCTTTCTTAGATCTCTATTTCAAATGAGACCAAAGATCTGCTTCTGGCAGCTGTGAGTGAAGACTCGTCTGTTACCCAGATCTACCATGCCGTTGCAGCCCTAAGTGGCTTTGGCCTTCCCTTGGCTTCCCAAGAAGCCCTCAGTGCCCTTACCGCTCGCCTCAGCAAGGAAGAGACCGTGCTAGCGTGAGTCATCATCTCAAGTATTTCTCAGGCTTCATTTGTGTTGGATACTATCCTGAGAGGATTCATCCCTTGGTTCAGCAAATATTTTCTGGGCATCTACTATTGTGTCAGGTGCTCTGCTAGGTGTACTACTACACTAAGACAGGTAAGGTTCCTGTCCTCATGCAGCTCACCTAGACACAGTCTTCTCCAAGCTGCTCAGGCAAAAGGCAAGTACTGAGTCAGAGCATAAGCACACTACCACATAGAGGCAAAGTTGCCTTTGAAATTAGAGGCTGAAGCAAGTGTAGGGGTGACAGGGAGAGTGGAGAGCAAGGCCAGTGAGCCACGTGGGTGCATCTCTTGTTCTTGCTGAGACTTGGCCAGGGCACAGTGAGCTGTTGGTAGTGGAGGCTCTGCCCTGAAGGAGGGCTTATGGGATCCTTGAAGTTGTGATAGACAGCACCTGGTGGGAAAAGTGGGTGCTCAGAGGGGAGAGTATTCTATACGTCAGATTCTGCTGCTTTCCAAAAGGCTTAGGTGAAACAGAAGCACCTGATAGAAAAAGAACTCTGAGCAGCTTTCCTGTTTATTATAAATTTAGATGTTGTAA